>NC_137845.1:17805000-19104285 GCF_948465745.1 Chenopodium album | reverse complement strand
ATCGAGCCAACAGTGCTAGAAATGGTCAAAACAAGAAGGCAGAGTTCGGGCTCGGTATTGGAAGAACTTGGCGCCAGACTACAGGGACTGTCGCCGCAAAAGTACCCCTGTCGCCAAGCGACAGAACTGTCGACAGGCGACAGAAGCACTTTACAGGCAACAAGCCCTGGTTTCTAGGCGCTAGTTACTACATCCCTCAGCAGGTATCTACGTTCTTAGAATTTTCCAGATTTCGCAGTGTTATTTCAATTCTAGTTGTGAAAGATATTTCTCAAATTTCCTACGTGTAAAAATCCTATGTTTTTGACTCATTTCGGATGTTCTATCCAATGAGGACCTTTTTTATGCATATGACAATAATGTTAATCAAAATTACGCACATGAAATACTTAGAACTTTTCGAGTCTCATCCGCTCATTCTAAATCATTGCCAAAATAAATTTCAGGAATTAAAATAGAAATCCTCCCCAGTGGAGTCGCCAAAAACTGTAGGGAATATTTCAAGCCATTAACCCAAACTTGAACCCCACTGTGATCATACACTTAAGCATGGTGGCGTCCAAAGGGAAGGAAGCTAGAGCAAAAGAGTCGCCAACAAGTTTTAGGAACTTGTAAACCGTTCACAAGGTGAAGATTACACCCCTTAACGATCTAGGAGATCGTCAACTCCAAAAGGTCTTGAACCAAATAGGGTTCGGGTATGAAGGTACAAATCCAACCTAAAAGAGATTGAACCTACCCTAATAATAGGCCTCTACTTTATTCTTCTCATATTCATGTACGCTTTCTGACTAACATGCAAACAATAGGTTAACCCTAAACCTGTTTATCTATGTTGGTTGAATATTAATGCACAAGCAAAACTATTATTGGCGATCACTTGAATTAAAATCATATTAGCCCTAAACAAGATTATTAATTATCTTATTAAGCGTGATTACAAGTACAAATTCCCTTTAGGCATGCATAAAAGGCGTGATAAGCAATAACAATAATAATCATCAAGCAACATAATAACAATCATCATAATTATAATCATAATCATAATAACAATCATAATAATCATAATTATCATAATCATGTTAAAGCATAATATTAATAGCAAGATCCTAGGCATGATACTAACAAGATTAATAACAAACCCTAGCATGTCACTAAACAATAAAAATCAAAGCTTTAGCCCTAACATGATACTAACGTGATATTGATATGATATTAGAAAGCATAGGAAGCACCCTAAACATGATACTAGAAAGCAATAAAGACATCCTAACATGATACTAGGAATTAAACAAATTTAAACATGCTTTCCACAAGAATAGAGAAATAAGATTACATACTTTGATGCCTCGTATCTCTTTCTAATAACAAAATACATGCGTTAGTAACTTCAAGGAAAATAATAAATCAAACAATCAAATTAAATAATTGAAATAGAGATTAGGGACCAAACCCTCAGAAATTATAACCTTTCACGTCTAGGGGGAAGGCAACTTCGAACTTGGCTAGGTGTGTCTAGTGCTAATGTATGAGGAATTGTGTTTGTGAAAAGGGTTGGTTTAGAAAGAGAAAGAGAATCAAGAAATTCTTGATGAGAGTTGATTGTAGATGATTGATTGTTGATGAATAAAAACGGAGGTTCAGGACCCTATTTATAAGAAAACAGTCCGAATATAGGTAGAATTTGATAAGGAATAAAACTCCACTCTGTCGCTGCAAAACCGACCTTGTCGCCAGGCGACAGGGTCTGTCACGTGGCGACAGCCTGGATTTCTACGCGCTTTCAACACGGAGTCCACATATGAATCAAAATCGATTTGTAAAGTCCGTATGAAAACTGAAATCGTATCTTTCATAAAATAATATTTTATTCCAAATAAACTTTATCAAAATATAATTATTAATTCTAATTCTATTAGGATTAAAAAGAACCCTCTAGAGAATTCTACAATTAATTCCAATAACTTTAGGAATAATAATTAACATTGGGCCCTCCCCTAGATCATTGGGCCACATGTAAAGATCAAACCGGGCCCAGTTTAGTATCTTGGCCATAACTTCCTCATTATTCATCGGAATTGGGCTTATAATATATCGTTGGAAATCTCTTTGCAAGCCCCATCCAACTACACTATTATTGGACCTTTGTCGTGGACCAAACTAAACTGGATTGGCTGTTTTCACAAAATAGAGTTGTTTTCGAAAAAAGAAAGAAAGAATTTTAATAAAAACCAACCGCAACACTTGAGCTTTCACACTTTCACCTCGTTCGATTATCAAATGACATGAAAGGTACTCATCACTGGGTTTGGTTTTGGGGAGACACATTTGGGTGTCTACAGCTACACACCACTTGAGAAATTGTGCCTCGCATTAGTGTGGGCCACAACCAAGTTAAGACACTACATGCTTGTTCATACAGTCTATGTGGTATCTCGGATGGATCCACTAAAGTATCTCTTTGAGAAATCTACACTTAATGGGAGAATATCAAGATGGATAGTAAACTTAGCCCAATTTGATGTAAGGTTTATATCCCAAAAGGCTATCAAAGGATCAGTGGTCTCGGATTTCTTAGCAGATTTCCCAATAGAAGATTCGACACCGATACATGAAAATGAGTTCCCATACGAAGACTTAATGCTTACATAAGATGATACTTGGATGTTATACTTCGATGGAGCATCAAACCAAAAAGGTTGGTGGAGTATTATTAGTATCACCTAAAGAGGAACATGTCCCAATCTCCATAAAGTTAGATTTTGACGTTATCAACAACGCTGCGGAATATGAAGCATGCGTGGTAGGCCTCGAAACAGCTTTGGCATTGGGAGTAAAGAAACTTCGAATATTCGAAGATTCTTCTTTAATCATCAACTAAATTTCCAAAAGGTGGAAAGTAAGGAGCGAAAGCTTGGCCCCTTACCAAACATATCTGGAAACTCTCACTAATCAGTTAGAAAAGGTAGAATACAAATATCTACCAAGAGAGGAAAATCAATTCGCTGATGCTTTGGCAAGGCTAGCCTCAATGGTTAGAATTCCCACAGAAATTGAGCAAATGCCTTTGACAATAGAAAAAAGAGGCATAAACCTGCTTACATTTAAACCATAGAAGACGATGGGGTAGTCCAAGAAGAAGAAGAAGAAGAACCTTGGTATACAGACATCCTCAACTATGTCACCAAAGGAGAATATCCACTCCACGCTGACAAAAGAGCAAAACGAGCCTTAAGACTTTTGGATTCCTAATATGTATTCATAGACAATGATCTACATAAAAGGGTACCTAAAGGTCGAGCTCTCTTGTGTGTAAGCAAAAAGGAAGCCCAAAGGGCAATGAGAATAGTCCACGAAGGAGTATGTGGAACTCATGTAAACGGCAAGATGCTAGTCCAAAAGATAATGCGCGAAGGATATTATTGGACTACTATGAATAGGAACTGTTATCACTATGTAAAAAGATGTCCTAAGTGCCAAATATACACTAACTTGCAGCACGTTCCTCCATCACTCCTTTACACCTACACTTCACCATGGCCATTCTCAACATGGGGAATAGATATCATTGGAAAGATTACTTCTCCTGGGACAGGAGGTCATGAATACATCCTAGTAGCAATCGACTATTTTACAAAGTGGGTCGAAGCAGCGTCATACGCAAAACTCACTGCAAAACATGTAACACTCTTTATCGAAAAAAACATTATATGTCGATATGGAGTCCCACATGAAATGATAATTGACAATGGAACTCACTTTCAAGCAGAATGTGAGGAATTGCTACAAAAATACGGCATTCAACATCACCATTCTTCCCTATATAGGCCTCATGCAAATGGTGCAGTAGAAGCAGCCAATAAGAATTTAAAGACCATCACCGAGAAAATGACATAGAATTACAAGGATTGGCCTGATAAACTCCATTTTGCTCTTTGGGGTTATCGCACGTCAATTCTCTCATCAACAGGAAATACGCCATTCTGCTTAGTCTACGGAATGGATATCGTACAACTTGTAGAGTTAGAAATACCTTCCCTACACATTGCGTTGGAAAGTAAACTCGATGAAGTCGAATGGACTAAAGCGAGATATGAGGAGCTAATTCTACTTGATGAAAAACGACTAGAAGCTCTACATCATACTCAATGCTACCAACTTGTATGGCTAGACATTGCAACAAGAAGGTCAAGACAAGAAACATCAAAGTAGGAGACTTAGTGTTAAAAGCATTAAGGAAAAATGTTCTAGACCCAAGAGGAAAATTTAGGCCTAATTGGTCCGGACCATACATCGTCAAAACTATCCTATCAGGAGGTGCCGCAAAACTAACTGATATGGATGGCAATGAATTCTCAAATATGACAAATCTTGACCAACTTAAGAATTACTACCCATAATTACTTGAGTAGGATACTTAAGAGAGCTACGTTTGGCCTAATTCCTTAGGAAAGGATACGTAGGCAACCCCTTACAAGGTATGGCCACTTTAATCTTCACAAAAATCTATTCGTCAACAATAGAGCAGCCGGTGCGCAAGAATTAAGTCCAGCGCGATGTGTCACAAATGTCGCACAACGACAGGAAGCAGCGCATTGCGATAATCGCATCGTACAGCGACAAGCCCAAATTCGCGGCGCTAGAAGTTCTGCGTCGATCTGAGAGAATTTCGGTGTTCTTCGGAAATTTTTGACTTCCGTACTAGAATAATTCTCGGAATAATTCAAGACGTTTACATTGCTTTAAAAAAATTTTAATGTAAAAAGTTAGTTTAATTTAAAAAGCTAAAAAATGCATTAATAAAATAAAGTGAAAATTACATTATTGATGGAATTAAAAATAAAGCTTAAAAATAAAATTGATTTAAAATCAAAACTGTCTAATTGAAAGTAAAGCAATGCTCTAATCTATCTTATTTTTCTAGCTCTTTTCCAATTCTTGTCCGCTTCTTCTTCATCATCCATCACTTTTGCTAGTAAACATCCTTTGGAAGATCTACATTCGATCTTGGTGTTGATGGTTTCTCCAATAGCCATTACACCGTGCTTCTTTTCGACCCACACTTTTTTTTTCTGTAGAGTCAGCTTTTCTTTTCTCTTTAACTTTAATAGAACTTTTCTTCTTAGGCATAACAGGAGTCTTGAATTCAACTCTTTCACCCAAACGCTCCTTAGGAGGAATTTTCTTATCCCCTAGGCGATCTTTCACTTTGGTCTTACTCAGCTTCCGAGCTTTGTTCTTGTCCTTTTGAGATCTACCAAGTAGCCACTGCTTCACATCCCTAGACACGGATGGTGGGACCTTTTGGGTAACAACTTCCTATAAAGGTCTAGCACACCAATAATCATCAAATCTCTTTACATCTTGTGAAACATGAAATTCGTAGGGACGACCGAGATCACCAGATGGAACAGTTTAAGCAAGACCATATTGTCTTCTTACCCTTGAAGGGTAATAAAAAGTCAATTTTGACAAGCTAGGAAGACGGCAAAAGGGTTGACTATTCACACCAACCATCTTCTCAATTTTCCACCAAGGGACGACCCACTTGATGGCAAAGTCGCAAGTTTCAAAGATTCTACTCCACTCCCGGCGGCCCATCTTTATGGAAAAGCGTTTCTTCCGTCTTACAAAGCAATTTGGTGTATAGCTATCAACATTTTCAGGAGGGGCTAATTAATTCAAGCCTCTCCATTAGCCACGTCTGCAAAAATTCAATGCAAATAATTATTATTACTATACAAAGTTAAATATTTTTTATTTCTGTAATTAAAAGTATTAATTTTCTACCTTTAATAATATTGGAGAACCTCGAAGAGGTGCTTTTGGATTCTTTTTTAATTCATCTAAACCAAGCATGGTTTCTACAACAATCAAAGGCATTGGATTTCTACCTGATTCAATTTGCTCCATGACGGATGCTAAAATGGCTTAACCCTCATGAACATTACCACTAGTGAGCAGATATCGGTTTAACATCCAAAAAAGGAAGGCTCTCCTCCTATAAACATGAAAAAGACTCGGAGCGTGGTCTGTCAAAATAAAAATGTGCAAATTCCTTCAAATTAACTACATTGCCATGCGCTATACATTTCAAGTCCTTATCCTTAAGGTTAAGGAACCGCTCAAAATCTTTGTAATAATACTCGCTTACTTTAGGAATTACCGCAAGATTCAAGGAAGGGAAGCCTAGACTGGCACCAAATTCTTCCGGTAAAGGACGAATTCCATCATAATCAAGTCTAAAGCAATGAGTATCTGAATCCCAATACTCCAAGGCAGTATGAATAAAGTCTATGTTAATATCTACCCCCTTTATACCATATATATCCCTCAAGTGAAAAAAGTTAAGCTCTTTTCTCTCCTTGGCAGTCAGAGACCGGTACCACTCACGAGTGAAATCGCTGAAACTCTTAAACATGATTGAGAAATAAAAGCTAGAATTATCTTTAATCTGTTCGACTATACAGAATTGACAGATTTGTGGGCTATTTATGCACAAACTTGGCGAAAACCGTATCCTGTTTTGATTCGAAAAAACATCATCAGCGCCATGCGACAGGAATCACTCACCGCGTGATACTTGTCGCATCCCGACAAGCTCGTCGCATCGCGACAACCAAGTTATGTCACGCCAGCCTCGCGCACTACGCTAACCGATCTTTTTAGACTTTGACTCAGTTTTGAACTACGATTTTACGGTTTTAACTTTTTCAAAGCCTTATCCGCTTAAATCCAAACTTATTGCAAAAATTTGTGCCATATTTGATTATCTTGAGTTTAATTAAATTTAAACTCATTTTAGCCAAACTCGATTTTTATTTTTCATTTTTCTTTTTGGGTGAGAAAGTCGAATACCCTCCATTGATAATAAAGATGACGGAAATCTTTGCGCAAAAATTAGTCACAATTTTTTTTCACACGCTCACATAAAATGAAAAATAAAAAATGCAAGGCTAAAATAGACATAGTAATCATGGATATATATACAAAGTGTCTAAACACAAGTGATGATTCAAATGAGCAAAGTCCTACAAAGTCAAAATAAATACAAGTACAGGTACATCTATGATGGCGGAGCCCGCAAATGTGAAGGAACATCAAACATGTCAAAAACTGTACAGTCCAAGGAGTCAAACCCTCGCCTGCGGCCTGATCAGTAGGAGCCGGGATCGAGAGAGTAGGGCCAGCCCATCCAGGCTCACCCTGCTGCTGGGCTCCCAAATGCTGAGGCTGCTATGGCTGCTGTGACAACGAGCCAACCTCGTACGTCCCACCACCTGCTAAAGGAGCTGATGTCGTGCCTCCTTGGCTGGTCGGCCTCCCTGATGCACCCTCAGACGAAGAGCCAGAACCCTCTAGTGTCTGGCAATACGGTCTGACTCTGCTCGACCCCCCTGACTTTCAGCCGAGGTACAACAACGCCTCGAGTCAAACCCCGACCTCTCCCTCCTAGCCTCGGGTCTCATACGAGTGCGCGTCGGAGGAATAGGCTGAAAAAGAAAAAGCAAACTAAGTCAAATACAGAAAGATAACTATAAACAAACATAAGAGGAGATCAAGAGAAATACCTCCATGCCGTCATCACTGCGACAACACATAGCTCGGTGGCTCAACCTCACGAGCTGGTTACGGAAGGCGTCCATGCCCCTCACCATCCTCATCAACACCTCACGAGAAAACTGTCAAAGTCACAAAGTCAGAGGTAAACAAAGTATATATGCAAATAAGATGAGAAAGAAAGTGACTTACCGAAGTCTGGTGTCGGGGTGTCGACTCCTCTATGAAACGCCATGGCACAGGAGCCAGGGGAATCATCTCCATAACATGACCAAAAGTGCCCTGGTAGACGATGGATACCGGCAGAGTCACGAACTCTAAATAATTAGAATTTGCTCTGGGGTTATCAAATAAATAAATGAAAAATACAAAAGATACCTCTGTCGGCTCTAGCAAGCAAGGTGGTGGGGCTAAACATGGCAAAAGCCTATCCCCGTAGCTACGATTCGGGTGGATATAACTCTGCCAATCTGTACCCGCTGGCGTCCTAGCCGCCCGAGCCCTCAGCCTCGTTTGATCGAACATATGTCGTGGAGGGCGAGAAGGAACAACAAAGGACTCTGAGGAGTGTTGAATCGCAAATCTCTCACTTAGGTATACCACATCGTCGTATGTCCCCTGAAAATACCGACGCTGGGCAGTGTACTGAACGACCAATGCAAGAAAAACAAAATCATCCCACGTCCGAAACTGAACATCAGGCTCCTACACAACGAACATCCATAAGCTCAAATCCTACTAAGGGTAATACAAACAAGAAGTGTTAAGAAAACATACCGAGAGAATAAACTCGAGAACATGAGCAGTAGCAGTCTGGTCACTATAACGGTCTCCCCAACTGGCAACAATTAGGAGCCCTCGAGGCGAAGGCCTCACTGGTGAAAAGGATGGAAAATACTCGTAGAACCAGACCTATAAAACAGGGAAGCGTTAGCGAGTGCTAGCACCAAAACCTAAGAAAAAATTCGGTTAAAAGAAATAGAGTATACCTCTCGAGTCCCTAGAAACTGGAAAGTGTGACTTCCCCATATCTACGATGGCGACAAGAGAGTCACAATCCAAGCAGGAAGTCAGCATAGGCTAAGCTGGCCCAGTCATATGATCCGACCATACGAAGGTCGCGAAGAACATGCAGATAGTAGAGTAGCACACGGCTACCCTTGTCAGGGGAGAAAGTCCCCGACAAAAGAATCAGAGCGAAGATGCGCACTCGCTGCTCTAGGGCAGTCGCACCATCCTGAAAGGCCTCCGTCAGCATGGTCCGACGAATGCACCGGGCGCTGATTTGAGTTTTTGGATTTTGAGGGCTGTGGTGAATTGACTCTATCCGTGCTAACGCACGGTATTTACGTAATATGTGTATTTAGAAAGGAAAAACAATAGGAGATGGGGAAGTTATTAGAAAAAATGAAGAAGTGGATATTAAAAAAAATGGAGAAGTGGAAGTTATTATTTTGGAGGTTATAACAAAAAAAAAATAAAAAAAATAAAAAAATAAAAAAATAAAAAACCAATGCATGAGGTTTGAGAATTTGGATTTTGGAGGATTGTAGTTAACTGAGTATGCAATTATATAAAAGATATTTGTGCAAAATTAGTTTCCCCATATAAAATTTTGTTTTTTCATGTATTTTTAATATTTTATCGCTCTACTTTTTTACAAACCGCATGTAAATTTATTTTTTCAATAAAAATTCACTTATTTCTAAACATTACTAATATTTCATTTTGCGTTATTTTCTTTCGCGTATAATATATCACAGATATACGGTTCCTTTATCAACAATTCACCGTAGCACTCAAAATCTCCAACCCTTCAATTATATGCATATTTTTTGGGGATTATCCTATAAACAATTTCCACTTCTCTAATCATAAAAAAAAAAAAAAAAAAATGTACAGCACGCTATTTACGCGACTGGCCTCACCGAATAGCTACTTGCAAAAGATCAAAAATAGACCTATGACACTAACTAAGTAACCCGTATAACCTCTTTAGATTTAACAAAGTAGCCCCCATAATAGCTGGCCACATTGTGTGGCACTGGCAACCCACATATAAGAGGTGGCCATATTTTTTTTTGAGTATCTGAGCAAAGCAGTGAATATCAAATTTCAGCAGAGAAAAATAGTTGTCGGCAGATTACTAATATTCAATAGAGCAGATTTGAACAGAGCATTGTAACCAGATCAGACCACAACAGCTCTAAAAAAAACATGGCCTAAGTTACTACATCGAATCAACTTCCCTATTTGAAATATATTTTTTATTACTCCGTATATCATCATATATTTAATTTTTAATAATACTCAAAACTTCGATCCTGTTGGGTTGATTTCGCGGTTATTAAAAAACTTAAATAAAAAGAAATAAAAACATATTGAAAAGATAAATTTACATGGGGTTTGTAAAAAAGTAGAGAGATAAAATATTAAAAATACATGAAAAAACATAATTTTATATGGGGAAGTTAATTTTGCAAATTGGTGAGTATTTTAATGCAAATGAGTCGGTCATTTTGAGACTAAAATTAGGCCAAAAGGGTAGAAGTTTTGGAGACAGAAGGAGTATAAAATATATCCCGTGCATTTTGCACGGGTACACTCTAGTTGAAAGAAAAATAGAGAGTATTGACATGGAGAGCTTATAAAAAGTGAAACTTAGTCTCTCTTTTAATAGTATGAATAACTTAGCTCCTATTTAAGATTTAGGTTATACAGTGGCTCAATTTAATAAATTTGGGCCCAAACTCGAACAAAGCTCGGCGTTGACTCGAGTTTGAGTTCAGCTTGATATCTTAACAACCCATGCCTGAGATATTCTCGGCTTGGCTCGTTAACAATATATATATATATATATATATATATATATATATATATATATATATATATATATATATATATATATATATATATATAGTATTTCATTATAAGATAATACCCTTGACAAAAAGATAATTAAAATTTTAAACCTAGAATTATTACTTGTATTAATATCTAGACTTTTGGGTATTTCCCACATTGAGCCTTTTTTCCTATTGGGTGTTTTATTCTCTTACAGCCTTGCCTTAGTATTAAATTGATGATTGATAAAAATATAACAATTTTACAACAAAACACAACACCTAGCCGTTTTTTCTACAGTATCAGTTTATAAAAGTAGAAAATCGAAAGTATGTTAAATGCTCAAGGCCCAAGCCGAGCCCATGTCTTATGGGTTTGAGCTCAAGCCGGGCCTAATATTTCGGGCTCAACGTTCGAGCTCAGCCTGAGCTTACTACTGTCGAGCCCAACCTACTTCTTATGCTGAAGTTCTGTTTCAAACTTATACTACTTGTTCTTTGAGAGTCTTTGTTATCTGGTCGATGTGTGAGAAATGTAGTATGTAGGATCGTTTCATCAGTGTAATTATCGAGCTACTCATGAGCTTATCGAGTCAAGTTTTGACGGAACATTGACCGAGTTGTTCTCGACTTACACAACTCGATTAAAACCCCTAGTATTAATATCAATTCTGGTAAAAAGATACTAAGTATAGATAGTCATTAGTTCGCTCAACGAGGTGGTGATAGTTATGATAGTCATTACTAATGATATTAAGTATCAGTAATGGTATTGTCCAACCATATTATTTTTTAACTATGTTTTTTTTCTTCACAATGAATCAAAATAGTTATGGAGGTGCTCACGAGCTTATCGAGCCAACATAATTTGAGTTTTGACCGAACGTTAGTTGACAAGTCGAAACAACTCGAGTTGAGTTTTGACCGAATAGATTTGTCAATCTCGAGATGTTCAACTCAACTAGCACCTTTAGTAATAATATTAGTTGTTTTAAAAAATTTCTAAACTATTAGTAATGTTAGTCATTAGTTAATTAACATTTTTCTTGAATAAAGTATTAACGTAGCAATAATGCTTATTAAGTAATTATTATTTAAACAATAAAATGTATAGAATTATTGGTATTAGTATTGCTCAACTCATGCTTGTTAATGTCAACAATTTGAGACGAGATAACTCAAGTCGAGTTTTGACCAAGCGTTGTCTAAGTCGACCTCGAGTTGCTCAACTCGATTAACATCTCTAGTGATAATATTAGTTGTTTTATAAAAATTCAACTCGATTAACATCTCTAGTGATAATATTAGTTTTGACCAAGCGCTGTACATGATATTAACATCTCTAGTGATAATATTAATTGAATGAACACAAATATGAACAAATTAGACCCATGATAAGCAATCAGATATACTACGTATTTATTTCATTCCCAAACAATCATATATTTTTAACTCAACCAATCAATTTACCAATCAATCAGATATTCACCAATTCACCCTCCATTAAACCCATGATAAGCAAATAGATTCAGCAACATTCAAGAAACGCTAATCAATCGTCGATCTTCGACCAGCAAATTGCCGTCGACGCCCGAAATCAGCCCCACCATCACCGTCGATCCACCACCACCACTGTACTTCCGTCATGTAGTACTTGATAAAGTCCGCAATGTTTGTGGGTTGGGGATCCAATGAGTTTAAAAAAAACCACCACCACTGTACTTTTAATGTGATGAGTCATGCACATAAGTACTACATCAATGAGAAGAAAGTGTTATGTTTAAAATAAAAAACCAATGCATGAGGTTTGAGAATTTGGATTTTGGAGGATTGTAGTTAACTGACTCTACAATTATATAAAAGATGTGGGACTTTTACAATTTTTTTTGCTCAAAAAAAATTATTCTATAATAATAGTTTTTTCTTCCTTTTTTTTCTCATTATATTGTTTTATTTGTTCAATTTTAATCATTCTTGTCTAACTTATACAAAAATATTTCATCATCATATTATTAATTTCACCTCAAATTTAAAATGTGTTAATTGTGGACATGAGTAATAGCTTCTCACTATAGAGGGACCAAATTAATTTTTAACTATTATTATTTTTCACAATTAATCAAAATATATATGGCGGTACTCATGAGCTTATGGGCCGAATGCTTGCTCGACTAGTTCTTGTTAAGGTTACGACGAGTCGATACAACTCGAGTTTAGTTTTGACCGAACGTTGACCGAATCGATTTGTCAATCTCGAGATGCTCAACACAATTAGCTTTAAAATTTTTCTAAAGTATTAGTATTGTTAGTCATTAGTTAATTAATATTTTTCTTGAATAAAGTATTAACGTAACAATAATGCTTATTAAACACTTATTATCAAAACAATAAAATGAGTAAAAAATATTGGTATTAGTATTGCTCGACTCATGCTCGTTAAATAGTTTGAGTCGAGACAACTCAAGTCGAGTTTTGACCAAGCGTTGTCAAAGTCGTTTATTCGAACGGGTAAGGAATGCCTGGAGATCTAGAATCTCCTAGCTACGCACGCTTGGGATTTTCGAATCTCCGGGCATTTATTCAAAAATTTCAGGCGTTCGTCATGGTTTGCATGGGATTCTCGAACACACACCCAGATATTCGAGAATCCCAGGTGTTCATAGCTAGGTTATTTGAGATCTCCAAGCGTTCCTTACAAACGACCGAAAATAATAATAAAAAAAAGCTGAATTACCAGCTGTAGGGAATATTTCAAGCATCCCACACTTGAGCCCCACTGTGATCATACACTTAAGCATGGTGGCGTCCAAAGGGAAGGAAGCTAGAGAAAAACAGTCGCCAACAAGTTTTAGGAATTTGTAAACCATTCACAAGGTGAAGGTTACACCCCTTCACGATCCATGAGATCGCTAACTCCATAGTGGTCTGGAACCATGACTAGATATTCGGGGATGAAGGTACAAATCCAACCTAATAGAGATTGAACCTGCCCTAAAAATAGACCTCTACTTTATTCTTCTCATATTCATGTGCGCTATATTAATAAAAAAGTAAGCGATCTAAAAGAACAGGTTAAACAAGTTCAACTTGCTTTAACAAACAATGTTAGGCATCAATTTGGAAAAGAAGTATCACCTAATAAATAGAAAATTTTCCCGTATAAATATAAGTATCCTTTTCAAAATTTGGATAAAAATAAAAAGATTACTGTATCACTTCCTAAAAGACCTACTAGTAACCAAGAAAAGAATAAATAAACTAAAAATGAGCCCTCATCTTTAGGAGAAAACGCTTAACGAATTACAAGCCTTATTTGATAAGGAAGAAGACCCTAATAAGCTTAACGAAATCATGAACTTAATTTCTGAAAAAGGGATTGTTTCTGATAATGAAATAGAGGGAAATAATTATGTTACTTTAGAGGAAGATTTATATCAACAAATGGGATTAATGAAATTAATGATCTAGACTTTTTACCCATAGAAGTTGTCCAACAAAAGATTGAAAACAAACTAGGTAAAAGAGTAATAAATAATAATGATGTTGGAGAAGAAATTATTAATGAAAATATTAACGTAAACAATGTTATCGAAAGACCTAGTTATCAAGGAGAAGGAAGTTGCACACGACTAAGATACATACCAGGGAAGACTACCCGGTTTAGTGTTAAGGTTATGCCTAATCATATACCTAAACAAGAAGAAGTGACTCTTGAGCCTATAAGTCAAACTGGTTATAAGCTTAAATTAGATGGTGTAAGGGATAGACAAAATGTTTTTAGATCAGTGGAAAAAGAGTATGAGTAGTGTACTTAATTTAAACACTGAATGGACTTCAGAAAATTTCTTAAATTATATCGAACATAGTCTCTATGGCTGTGTAGAAGACTGGTACGATGGAATAGATGAAGAAGTCAAAACTGCATTAAAAGCTAGTGAATCACCTACTAGAATGTTCAGGCAGTTATGTCAATACATTGAGTTAGAATTCATTAGTCCAAGAGCCGATCCTAATGAAAAAAGAATGGAATATCAAAGGAAGTTAAGTAATTTGCCCATCTGTAATATGAAATATGTTGATAATTACATTATAGAATTTGAAACATATTATTATAAAATTGGTGAAAATGAAACAAATCTTGGAATGTTCTATGACAAATTACCCAGTCCTCTTAATGAAGAAATTAGTGAAAATATCAAGAATGGAGAGAGAAATTCTTAGCTAGGGACGCCCTAGGTAACAAAATTGCTTTCCTTAGAAAGTGGATTGAAAAGAAATGTAGAGAGGTTGCAGGAACTCAACAAATAAAAAGACAATTTCTCACTTGTTGGGATTTCCCAAATAACTATGGATGTGAAAGAAAAAATTATAATAAGAGAAGGAATTATAAGAAAAATAAATTTGACAGATCAAGAGGAGAAACCTATAAGAAAAGGTACTATAAACATAAATATAGAAAACCAAGTAACAGGATTAGGGCCTGTTCTCTTCAGCTTATTTTCAATTCACTTCACTTCAGTTCTTAATTTCCTTCTCTCATAAAATATTCAGTTTAGTTCAACTCCAATAAGTTCAGTTCAGTTCAGCTCCAATAAGTTCAGTTCAGTTCAGTTTAGCTCCAATAAGTTCAGTTTAGTTCAGCTCAATTCAGTCAATCAGAACAGGCCTTAACTCTATTTGTGTTATAGGCGTTCATTTTACAAGCGGTAGAAAATGCGTTGGAATACTAGAAAATGGTTGCTATAAATTGATCTTAAACTTAAGTTTATGTATGCATTAGTCTTAATTTCTTAAGCACTTTTTTTTTTTGGAAAACATTTCTTTACCACTTAAACAGGAAACATATTGCCCTGAGAAAAAAAAAAAACATGCAAGTGTTGGTCTTGTGGAGAATTAGGACATTATGCTAAGAAAATTTTGTGTAGAACTACCCGAAAGATAGGGTCATTTGTGAACAACTACCCATTTTTTTAAATTTGTTTAGAACTACCCGCAAGTTTGGAAATGTTTGGGTAGCATTACCCACTAACGTTTTCCGTCCAATTAAAACGTTATTTTGGCCCAATTTTTCATTTTTATCAATTACAATGGCCAATTAATGCTAAAATAAGCAAAAACCCCAATTCAATTAAACCCCCAAACCTTATAAATCAAAATCCCCAAATAATCTTAAACTTATGAACCCTAAAATGAATTCAAATTAAAACCCTAATTAGGTTAATTGAGGTAAATTAAAACCTCTATACAAATTGGGAGAGTTAATTGGGTGGCAAAAGTGAAAAAAGTGGGCTCCGGTAACGTCTTAATTGGACGGAAAATGTTAATGGGTAGTGCTACCCAAAAGTTTTCAAACTTGTGGGTAGTTCTAAACAAATAAAAAAAATGGGTAGTTGTTCACAAATGCCCCTATGTTTAGGGTGGTTCTACACAAAATTTCCTTATCCTAATGAATGTAAGAAAGCTAATCACAAACTAGTGGAAGCCTTAGGAAGTTGGGATTACATAGAAATACCAGAAGACGAGGCTTTAGAATTGGCTTTAAGTAATAATAAAGGAATAGTAGAAATCATAGAAGAAGAAAATGAGTATAATGAAGAACCTGAAGTTAGTAATGAGTTTGAAGATGAAAATTATGAAGAAATAAATAATATGATGGAAGGAGAAGAATTAGAAAACTCAGAATCAGATGACAATGATGAGGATAAAAGCAAGATGACTATAGGTCAACTAAAAAGAGCTGAGTATTCCTTTGATGATAATGACCTAGATCAAGTAAACAAAGAAAGTTGGAATTTTCCCCAGATTACTAAAGATAAAATATTTAAAACTTCTTTCTTTAAAACTAGAACTAAATATGTATGTGAAGAAATGGAAGGAAGTATAGTAATCAAAGATTGTGAACAAAAGGTAGCCGAAATTAATATCATAAACTGGAAGAGTATTAAAAACATAAAGAAAAAGAAAATTATAGTTATATTTGTATTGGTGCAGTACGAGTTCACATAACTCCTTTACAAGATTTTGGCAAGGATGTTAAATGCTTGAGTTTTATTTGTGATATTAGACATAAAGAATTTTATGATCAAATAATTAGTGGTATCACATGTAACTTAAGTCAAGGAACGGTAAGCTATATATGTGAACCAAGATATTATGTGAGCTTAGAGGATTCATTTGCATCAATGTTTTTATCTATCAAGCTATTGACAGAAGGAGTGAAAATGCATAAAGGAACACGACCAGGGGCGAAGCCAGGAATTTAATGTGGGGGGGCCGAGACTTATTCAGTTAATAGTATTGTATTTCATAGATTTTCTCATTACACAATACTTTCTGTTGCAGTATTTGCAATATTATAGATTAGATTTGACTATATTTTATAAAGCAACACAAAATATTATTTCATCAGAATATTCAATATTACAACCAATGAGGACTTGCCTTTTTTTATTATAGCTAAGCAAAGGTTTTTGTGTACGATATATTTGGTATTGTTCTCGTAGTTCATTTGCACAAAAATAAATATATAATAACTTAAAAAAAAAATATGTAAGGTATGCAATTTACTAATTTAGTCAATTAAAAATACAGAAAAAATAATATAAGTTAAAAAATCAAAAGAATTGGCAAACTAATAAAAAGATTGATTGAAGCGGTAAAAGAAAAATAGATTAAATTAAAGAATAATGCTAATACTAATAAGTTTCAAGGGGGAAAAAACTAATACTTGTAAAAGAAATAGATAGTGAATATTTTTTTTAAAAAAAAAAGATTAAAATAGTATGCATGTAAGCCCACGAGAATCGAACCATGACCAGAAGGCTGTATGCTTAAGTGCTCAACCACTAAGCTACAATTTAGAATACTGGATTTATACAAACAGTAATCATTTTATCCTAAAAACATATAGGGGCCAGCCTTTACGATTAATTGGTCGGTTGTTGGGCCACGGGGGGCCAGGCCTCCACCAGCCACCCCCCCGGTGGCTTCGCCCCTGAACACGACCCATACAATCAAGATGGAAGGTGGTTTATAAGTTAGTAAACACTATAGACTCATCTTTTGAGAAACAAATAGTCGATGCTCAGAAATATGAACAAGGAGGAGGTCCTAAGAAGAAAATTACACCTATAAAAGTAAATCCGAATGAAATTGAAATTGAAAAAACTTGGGAAAAATTCTTTATGAACCCTGCAGTTAGTAATTGATCAAGTAAGATGTTAATTGATGAATCAGGATTACTTCATATTGGAATGACTACAAAACCTAAAATACAAAGAAATATGAGTCTTAGAACACCAAGTCTAAGTAGGCAAAATTCAACAATAATAAGAATGAAAAAACAAGGTGATGAAAAGCCAGAAGAGGATGAAGAAGAAATATTAGTTCTACTAAAGAAGCTAAATGAAAAGTATGAAAGTAAAAAAGCCTTAAAGCAACAGGCACGGCATAGCATTGATATGGGATCATATTCTAATTTAGAGTTAAATGAAGATCCAAATAATCCTATTGATAAAAGAAAGGTAATTTGATATAACACAAAACTATGAGTGAACTAGTATATGAAGATGAAGTTAATATGCAAATGGAAGCTTATAATGAAATGTCCCGTACTAATCCTATTAGCATTTATATTCCAATCAATATATGCATTGAGGATTATAATAAATATAAATTATGCGCATATATTGATAGTGGTTGTTCTACATGTTTTGGAAAGAGGTCATTATTTCCATAATTCTTGTGGAAAAAGGCTAAAAATCCTATGCAAGTTACAATTGCTAATAATAGTGTCATGATACATACGGAAATAATTGAGGAATTACCAATAGAAATTGGAAGAGTTCAATGTGTTATTCCTATTTTATGGGCAACTGATCAACCTAGTCATGATATGATAATAGGAAATAATTTTCAAAGATTATATTCTCCATGCACTCAAACCATTGATCAAATAATCTTTACTATTAATGGTCATTCTGTTCCTATACAGAAAATAACAAAGGCTTATACTCATCAGACAATGGAATTTACGTGCAGCCAGCGTGGGGATAGGGCTACTCCTACACAACGAGAGGTTACACTTAGAATTTCTGAGTGTGATTCATCATTAATACATCAGATAAATAAGCAGCCAGAAAAATTATGTGAAAAATTATATTCAACAAATCCTTTAGAATATCGGGAAGAGGATAAGGCATTTGCTAAGATAACTCAAACAAATCCTAATAAGATTATTAGAGTAAGATAAATGGTCTATACCTACCAAGATATATAGGAATTTGATGAACAAATAAAAGAACTGTTGAATAAAAAGCTAATTAGGAATAGCAAGAGTCCTCATAATAGTCCAGCATTCATGGTAAGGAATCATGCAGAAGAAAAAAGAGGTAAAGCTAGAATGATCATTAATTATAAACAGCTAAATGACAATACTATTTTTTATGGCTATTACATTCCTAATAAAACGGTGTTATTTAATAGAATACAACATGATTTTCTAAAATAGATTGTAAGAGTGGATACTGGAAAATTAAAATGGAAGAAGAAAGCACATTAACTGCATTTAGCGCCCTTCAAGGGCATTATGAATGGTTAGTAATGCCTTTTGGGTTAAAAAATGCTCCACAAATATTTCAGAGAAGAATGGATAATATTTTTAGAGAACTTAATCATTGTTGTTTAGTCTATATAGATGATATTCTAATATTCTCAAAAGATTTAGAACAACATAAGAATGATCTTAAAGCAGTAACTCAAAAATGTGCAGAGCATGGTATAATCGTTGGAAAGGATAAATGTGTTTATGCTAAACAAGAAATTGAGTTTCTAGGATTAGAAATTAAAGCGGGAAAAATAATATTGCAAAAACATATTCTAAAAAAGATTAAAAAATTTCCAGATAAAATTGAAGATAGAAAACAACTAGATTGATTTCTAGGATGTTTATCCTATGCTTCTAATTTCATAGAAAATCTTGCTCTATTAAGAATACAGCAAAAACTCAAGAAAGAGATAACTTGGAACTGAAAGGAAAGTGATTCCAAAATTGTTCAAGATTTAAAAGCTATGTGTAAAGATCTTCCTATAGTAACACTACCAACTAGTGAAGATGATTTAATCCTTGAAATAGATGCTAGTAATGAGCACTGGAGTGCTATGTTAAAAATCAAAGAAGGAGAAAGACTTTGCAGATATAGCAGTGGAAGTTTTAATAAAGCTGAGTTAAATTATCCTATAATGCAAAAGGAAATCCTTGCAGTCATTAGAGGGATCGAGAAGTTCTTAATCTTCTTAGCCCCTAAATAGTTCTTAATAAGAACAGATTGCAAAGGCATACTCGGTTTTGTCAAAAAGAATTTGTCTAATATGCAAGCGCAAGGGAGACTTCTACGCTGGCAATTATGGCTTAACCAATTCTCTTTTACTGTTGAACATATACAGGGATCGAAGAATTCTTTAGCCGATAGTCTAACTAGAGAATTGGCTAATGGCGAAGAAGCACAAGACATCAGAAAAACCTCCTGCCCATCAACTAGAAAAGATGGAGGCAGAGAGAAAAACTCTTATTGAAGAAACTGATAAAGAAATGGAGCGGGTTTCACCCTCCACTTGGGCCTTGATGGAGGCCATGATTGTTTCATCAAAAAGAAGATCTCAAGATGGTTTAATTAAAAGTTGTCATGTAGAAGTTCGAAGGTTCCTAATGTACGAAGAAATGGTCATTATCCTGAGGCTCATTCTTGATATTTAGGATATAATACTAAATAAAATAAAAGATAACAATTTTAGGTTCTGGTATGATTTAGTCGTATCAAGGTCATACAAGATGTATGATGTTTATGATATATGGGGAAGTAGAATAATATTTAACACCAATTCCAGAGTGGGTACTGTGTCAATTCATCCACATTCACTAGAATGTAGGGCACCATATGTAGCGGAGCACTATAGAGTTTGGGATTATGGGATGGTTTATAGTATTGTACCATTTCTCGATAATAATACTACGTTCTTTGAGAAGCTCACGAAATTCCAGAAGTATATTTTTAGGAGAATTTATGAAGCAACAAGATATAAAGGAAGAGTTGAACAAGTCCAAGTGCAAAGTGCAAACATTGAAATGATTAAAGGAAAAGTTAACTCTCCACATTTCCGGATCATGTTTGAAGACGTTCATCGCAAACTCAAAGATCCAATCTGTATCCAGCAGAGACGAGTAAAAGATCCTACGGAGGCAAGAGCTTATGGATTTTTCTATATTGCTCAGTATCTTAACCAGTTCATAGCGTTAAAAGAAGAACCACCAGTCATAATATATGTGGGAAATACTACTATAGTAGCATCAGAATGGTTAAGAAATTATTTAGAAGAAGGAGTATTACATGGTGAATCAGTGTATGATTATCTCAAACAAGTTGAAGCTAGGGGATAATTATCCTTAGAGGGAAAAGAGCACTTTTTGGAAATCTTTGTCACATGGGATGAATCCTATGCTGCTAAATGTGTGATAAATCTAGGTATAGAAGAGGACAACCAAATGTATGTCCATTATGAAGACAGTAAGGATAACAAAGGTGGTCTACAAGATATGATGGAGTCCTGAGCCCACACCAACAATTATGTATTCTACTTTTACTGTTGTAGCACGTTTTATTTGTTTTAAAGAATCTTTAGAAAAGCAGTGAACGATATTCACTTGCTGAGTCATGGTTTTCTATAAGCCATAGAAAGTGTTAGTGACCTTTGTGAGCCTTCCCCTATATAAAGGGCATTAGGCAAAGAAGTTAAGGCAGACTTGGAAGAGTTAGCTAGAGAATTCATCTGAAATCATTAGAGAGTCCTCTAGAGAAAGATACTCACCTTAAGAGATAGATTGGTTCTCCATCTCTCTTAAAGTAGAGAAAACTCTAGTTCAGCTTATGTCTGTTTAAGCTTTCAGTTTGTGTGTTGTAATATGTGAGTATTGTAATTGTTTCAAATTAAATAAAAATTTCGTTCAAGAAGGGAACGTTATCCCCTTGAACCTTATATATCAAATGAGTTATCTTTCAGTTTAAAAGTTCCATCATAAAAACAGTAAGGATTGTTTAATTAGAAATTACGGTCTAAGGTAGGAAACGAATTAGATCTGTACTGAACCTGATCTAAGGAAGACAGGGTTGGGGTTAGCTTCCTTGGTAAAGCCCGAAGCTCAAAACGCCGGAGGTTTCATTGTCGACTAAGTTCAAGTATTGGTCAAAACTCTCTAGTAAAGAATTATTATTGCGAAGCATAGTGGGCTGTTAAACTGGGATGTTAAAATAATTTATTTTGATGTATAAGTAGTAGAGTTGTGATAACTAGTACTGCTAAAAGTCATTAATCAAGAAACAAGTGAACAATAATTGATATTAATATATAAATAGGTTCGTTGGTATCAAAAAGGTGTTCGATAGTATCAAAAGAAATACCATTTAAGAGTTCGTTGGTATCAAAGAAGAGTACCATATAGGCTTGACTTGGTTGTTGTTGGTATACCATCGACATTAAAAACAATACCAAACTAATACCGCCAAAAAGTTCGTTGAATACCTCCAAAAAGGTTGGTGAGTAGAGACCAAGTGGACTCTACTTAGTAGAGACCAAGAAAACCCCTAAAGAAAGGGTAATAATGTCAAAAAAAATACAACCTTTAAATAGAAAGAGGCATTGTATTTTAGTTTACCCAATGAGAAAATGAGGCTTTGTATTGAGGAACGGAGGGAGTAATAATAATGTAAAAAAAAAAAGCAATAAAAATACCAACAATAATAATAACAATTCCAATATAATAACAACTCTCATAAAAAACAATTAACCATAACAACAACAATAATTAAATTGATTAAAGCTCCCAAATCAAGTAATAAAGTAAATAAAGTAAAAAGATTAAAAATAAATAAAGTAATAAAGTAAATAGATTAACAACAATAATAATTAATTAAAAAAAAGATTAAAAATATATAAAGTAAAAAAAAAAATAAATAAAAAAAAAAAGCAGAAACCACCAGCGTACAGAACCTACACCACCGGCCGCGCCACCCACTCCTTCCCCCCCTTTGCTGCCCAGCCTACCCTTCCCCTCCCCTTCACCGCCCATAATACTCCCCAAACGCAGGCGATTTGCCTCCTTCGCCGGCCGACACATTAGCTCCCTTCCCCTGGCTAATTTTGTGGGGTTAGAGATAGTGTTTGGAGGACGGGTTAGAGGGTTGGGTTTTGTGGGCTTCGCCGATCGCGGTAAGGGGAAAGGGAGAGGAACGAGTCGCTAGCGGTGGTGGGGCTGATTTTCTGGGGTATCGTTGGCGTCGGTAGCGGTTTCGCGGTAAGGGGGAAGGGAGTCTTGGGTCGCCGGCAGGTTATAATACGTGGTTAGTGGTCGCCGGCAGATTCTGACGCAAATTTGGTGGTTGCCGGCATTCAAGATGGTGGTCGCCGATCTCCGGCAGCTAGAGGCGGTGGTCAGTGGTTGCGGCATGGCGAGGGCTGGTGAAGAGAGTGGCTGGAATTTATTTTTTTTTTAATTTCTAAAATTATTTTCTAATTTTCATAAATGATTTTTAACAATTTAGAAAATCATTTAAATGAATTTTGGTAAAAAAAATTAAAAGAGACCACTTTGATTATTTGTAGCCTAGAGTGTGCCATGTAATATAGCTTAAGGTGATCAAAGTTACAGGTAGTTGGGCGACAAGAAGCATACATACTAATGTACGGAACAGGTAAAGAATATGCAGAAGCTACTTTAGCTTTGATTTTATCTTTTTTGAAATAAAAGCTTTGATTTTATCCTTGTATACCTTCATGTCCAATGTTGCAGACAGCAAAATTTGAAAGTTCAGTCTAACAACACTATTAAGTCTGATAAGCCATAAAATTTCACATAGAACAAAACACGGATAGAATACGCACCGGATTTCTAACCCAGAACATAGCTTACTTTTTACATCAGATACTTGAACAAGCTATCCATACTTAATTTTAAGCAACATGTTATGCTCAAAGCCAACAAGAAAATTAGTAAGAGATTCTGATCATTACAAGATTGTTTGAAGCTCACCGTACATAGCTTACAGCTAATCAACTATGGAGAAAAATGAATGGAAGATAAGCATATCAACGGGCTAAAAAATTAGCAGTTGTTCCACGCTTACAGACAGAGTGTTCGAAGGAGTCTACCACATTCAACGACTCGAATTCAAGAAAATGACAGAATTTTTCAAAGGAATTCGTCAATAAAGAAACTGAATTTACAAGATAAGGTGGACTTTGACCACTGTATTCTTCAGAAAATTTTGCTAGAACTGGATCATTTCATGAGAAAATAGCACGAAATATAAGATATATAACATAGCTATCAGTACCTTTCTAGCAAGCTTCAGCTTTTTCACATATCTTCAATTCATCTTTGAAAGGAATGGAAGGTTAGGAACCAAGGCTTCAACAGGCACAAATGCCCGATATCTTTTAAATCAGTTTTAGATAGCTGTTTACACTTGAAACTTATAATTTGGTGGACAAGAGGCATACCCTTCGAAAACCCAAGTACAGCATAGTAGTACAACCTGAAATGTGCTTGTCAAAGGAAAAAGCTCAAGGTAATGGTATCAACTCTTCATGCCCACAGGCAGACAATAGTAACAAATGTAATTGCACAAATAGAGCAACCTCCCCATGTGCCCTCCCTCCTAAATGAACCCCGTTAATCATCAAAGGAAGCCACTTTACCCAAACATAACAAAAAATCAACAAGTGCCTTTTCTACACCACCTTTACTTAGACTCATTATTAACTTTCAAGCTATGCTATCTAACTCGCTAGTACTGAACCATCCTGTGGAACCCATTAAGTTTTAAAATCAAACCTAAAGAATACTTACTCTTGAAGATGAGAAGTCCATAGAGGCAAAAAAATTTAATCAAGTCATCTCAAGCCTTCAGGAGACACAGAATGCATGCACTGGTAACTAACAGAAATTGCAGTTATACAAAAGCACTACTGGTAGAAAATAGCCTATACAAATATTTTTAGTGACGATCTCATAGGCAACAAAATAACCCTAATTTCCCTTGGCCAGTAACTCAGGAAGTCCTCTAAATTCTTTTTATATTTCGCTTCCTTGAAATGTCATTACCTTGCAGGAACTGAATCATAGCTACCATCATGGCGCCAAAGACAATTCATGTTATTCAGTTAGTGGATGAAGGATGATATGTTGAGCATCACAATGAAAAGGAAATTAACTAGAAAGAATTAGGGCCTGTTTTGATTTACTGAACTGAGCTGAACTAAATTGTTTATGAGAGAATGAAATTAGGAACTGAACTTAAGCTGAAGAGAACAGGTCCTTAGAACCAATTTTTAACTCAAAACTATGAGAAGCAAATGCCCAAATTTCACATTGATTGCAATCCTTATTCAGAAGTATTTAAATACATAGTACATGTATGTATTAAGATTCTCCATGGTAATCAAGCTCAAAGCAGTAAACAATGTGTGTTAACACTCATTTCTTTTGATCAAACAAAATCTATGAAGATTGAAATAACAGCGAGATTAAAACAACAGGCCATAACTGTATGAAAATCATAAATCTGATCCAGCTAAAGCACGAAAGTGATGATCAGAGTTATTACCATCACATACCTGGTAAAAATTGTATGCTTCCCTCTCCTTGGAGTTTCCAGAGGAATCTACTGGAGTAGGCTAGGTCTTGCATCATCAAATGAAAAAGATATGGACACATTAGGTTCAATTCATCTAGCTTTAACTGCATATATTGATTATGATTCCCTTGATAATCATTATCCTTCATCGTCGTTCTGATGTTTATGTTTCAATTCAGTCTCCGAGTTCATACTGGAGTAGGCTAGGTCTTGCATCATCAAATGAAAAAGATATGGACACATTAGGTTCGATTCATCTAGCTTTAACTGCATATATTGATTATGATTCCCTTGATAATCATTTTCCTTCATCGTCGTTCTGATGTTTATGTTTCAATTCAGTCTCCGAGTTCATACCAATAATTATATTAGCTCCACACTAAAACCACTGAACTCGAAGCAAAGTAGAATATATAAACTCGAGATTGGTTCTTTCACTTCGATCCCCTAGTTCATTGAAACAATACAGCACCATAATCCTAATCAACAGCATTCACAACAACAATATAGCACAATTCCAAAAACAAATGAAAATCGAAACAAATTCAAACGCAAATTCTTGCAGAAAATCCAAACAAAATTTTCATTTCAATTCGAGATCTTCGATTTGAGTGCATATTTCTCCAACTACTTCAGATTAACAGTAAACGCAAACCAAATTCAATAACCAAAGTAAAAATTACACGAAAATCAACGAAAACTCAACCAATTAACAATTAAACTACTTTCTAAGAAGATCATCAGAAACGACCTTAAGCTGCTTGCGTTGCTTAGATTTAGCAATCTTCTTAAGAGTTTTAGGGTTTGTAATTTTCTGAAATTTAGTACCAGATTTCAAGATATTCTCTTCTTTCTTCTTCTCTCTCTCCTCTTTCTGCTTCCTCTTCGCAATCTTATGCTGCCGAATCTCTTCCTTCAACTCATCCTTCCTCTCTTTGTACGCCTTCTTCAACTCTTTGTCTCTCTTCTTCTGCTCCAACGACACCGGCTTCCGACTAACCGCCATTGCCGACGACCGATGCTTCCTCGGCTGCTTCCAGTTCCTACCGGAAACTCTACCGGCGATAACTCCGTCGTACGTCGGCCGACCAAAAACTGGCTTGTTTGGATCGTCAGCGGATGAAATTGCGGCTCGTTTTGCTGGTGGATTCACGATTGGATTGTCGTTGTCGCTGTCGACCTCCATTGATGCATCAAATTGAGCTGTTCCAGAGGCGACAGATTGAGCTTCGCGCTTTCGTTTGGCGGTTTTGCCGCCGAAACCTTCGTCCAAGCATCGGAAATCGATTGTGCACGCCATTGATGAGGGAGCTTGGGGATTGATTGATGAAGAGAGGTTTGGAGAGAATTTGGTGCCGCTAAAACCCTAAATAGTGGTTTAGGGTTTCAGAAAGTTGGAGAATGCTTATGGCTGGGGTATTTATATGGATCAGCATCAGCCTCTTATCGTAGCTAAAGAACCAATTGCACATATGACCATCTTATTGTCTTAACTCTTAAAAGACCGGTCTTAACTATCTAGGAGTAAAAAATAAGAAAATTTGCTATCCAAAAAAGGGTGTAGCTTGATGTGTCGGAGTCGCGTAGCCGAGAGATGCAACATAATATGTTGACCGGTTTTCTATTAGATATATATGTCTTGCTTGAAAGCTCGATAAAAAATCCAAGATAGCCTTGACATCCGCCATAAGAAATTGAAGTTTCCATGGACAGCTGAAATGACCCTGCAAAATATTAATAACAGTTAGGTTATCGCATTCAATAAAAAATTTAGAAATATTAAACTCCCTAGCAAGAAGGAGTCTATTTTGAAGGGCAACAGCTTCTACAAGGAAGGTCAGACAGGAGCCTAAATTATAAGTTCGACTGGTCACGTGATTACCTAGGTGATCCTGAATTACAACACCTGTAGTAGCAAAATTCTGAGTAGCAGAACCATCAAAATTAAGTATACAAAAGCCAAGCAGGAAAGGAGACCACGAGACAACTGGGAAAGGGGTAGGCGGGGGAGGCTGAGAGGGTGGCGTAACAGGCAAGTGTATGGCATCAAGAAGGGAGCGAGACTCCCATTCCTTAAACATAGAGAAAGCTCAGATGAATATATTTAATGACTTAGAGTGGTGTATAACATTTATCATTTAACTAAATGGTTTAACGTAAAATGAAGCATTTAATTAAATAAGACGGATTAATATTCATATTTTTTCCAACGTGAAATTAACATGACTCAATCCACTTAAGGAGAAAAAAATTATGGCATAGATGATAGTAATTTGCACTAGGGGAGAGTAAAAAATTAGGGTACCTTGATCCAGAACCGGAACCTATTAGGAACCGCAGGGTCCGGAACCAAAACCTGTACAAAAGATTCCGGTTCCGGGTAGCAAAATGGAGAACCTGTTGCAACCTGTTCAGGTTCTCAATTTTTTGGAAGCGAAACCTGTAGAGTACCATGTAACCTGATAAAAGTATCACTTAAGCTCAAATTACACACTAATTCTAAGCAATATATTTTAAATAATAAATATCAAAATTACCATTAGAAATAAATGTATTAAATTTGCTCAACAATTACTATTTACTTGTTTCATTTGCGAGTTATAAACATTATAAATTAGTCACCATATAGTTTTTGTAAAAAGTTATGTAACAAGTTTTTAATTATATTGCAAGACAGGGTACCCTGAATCGGAATCGAAACCTGTAGGTTCCGGTTCCGAATTTCCAGGAACCTGTTCAACAAATTCCGGTTCTGATCCCCAATTTAAGGAAACTGTTGCAACAGCTTCCAGTTCCGATTCCTAATTTAAGGAACATCAGGTTTTGGTTCAAGAATTTTAACAAGGTACGTTGGTATGCTCACCCTTAATTTGCATAGGGCGATCATATTTTTACTTAACATGACCACGCAACACGAACCAAGCACAAAAAAGTGGATCAGTGTCAACGGTTGTCGACAACCTTAATTTGGGTCAATATGTCATGTTTAATTAAAAAAATGGAACAAGTTTAATGTTCAGGTTCTCTAACTTGTTTGCTTTTAAACACAATAAGAGCACGACATGACACGGCATATTTGTCAGCTCTAGTCTTTACCAAATAAGACACTAGGGCCCTGTTCTTTTGAGTTTCTAGGCAGAGCACAGAACAGTAGGAATCAGCATAGCAGAGTTGAGCTAAGCAGATTTCAGCATTGTAGAGCAGATTTTAGCAGAGAAAAGCAAAGCATGACAGGGTAGAGCAGATTTTAGCATCATTGTTATTATTATTACTACTACTATTATTATCGCATTATTATTATTATTATTATTATTATTACTATTACTATTATTATTATTACTATTATTATTACAATTATTAATTATTATTATTAAATATTAATTATTATTGTTATTATCTTTAAATATTAGTTCTTATTATCAAATATTAATTATTACTTTGTATTATTATTATTAAATGTTTATTATTATTATTATTATTATTATTATTATTAAATGTGAAACATTAATTATTATATATTATTATTAAATATTAATTCATATTTATTATTATTAAATACTAATTATTGTTATTATTATTATTATTATTATTAAATATTAATTATTATTATTATTATTATCATTAAATATTAGTTATTAATATTAAAAATTAATTACTATTATTATTATAATTATTTCAGTTCCTATTTTAGATACTGAAGGTTTTTCATTTGAAATTAAAGACAAATGTTGTTTTATTTCAAGGGAAAATATGGTATATGCTAGTACTAAATTGGTTAATGGTTTATATGTATTAGATTATACAACCCATGTCTACAACATAGATCATAAAAAGCAAAGACGGATGGTTCAAACCCAACTTACCTATGACATTGTAGGGTAGGTCATATTAACCAAACACGCATCCAGAAATTACATAAGGATGGACTCCTTTCTTCATTTGATTATGAATCATTTGAAAAATGTGAGTCATGCTTGCTAGGTAAAATGACCAAGTCACCCTTTTCGGGAATAGGTGAAAGAGCTAGTGATCTTTTGGGACTCATACATACAGATGTGTGTGGACCAATGAGTTCAAAAGCTAGGGGTGGATTTAGTTACTTCATTACTTTCACTGGTAATTTAAGTAGATTTGGTTACATTTACTTAATGAAGCAAAAGTCGGAAGCCTTTGAAAAGTTCAAGGAATTCCAGAATGAAGTACAAAATCAACTTGAGAAAATGATTAAAGCATTAAGATTCGATCGTGGTGGTGAATATCTAACCCAAGAATTTGATGAACATCTGATTAACTATGGAATACTTTCACAATTAACTCCTCCAGGGACGCCACTGTAGAATGTTGTGTCAGAAAGGAGGAATAGGACCTTGCTAGATATGGTTCGGTCCATGATGAGCTTTACTGATCTTCACATATCGTTCTGGGGATATGCACTGGAAGCAGCTGCTAAAATAATGAACAGAAGCCCGTCCAAAGCGGTGGAAAAGACTCCATATGAGATGTGGAATGGAAGAGCTCCAAATTTGTCTTTTCTTAAGATTTGGGGATGTGAAGCCTATGTAAAACGTTTACAAGGCGATAAACTAGGCCCTAAATCAGACAAATGTCTCTTTGTGGGTTACCTCAAAGAAACAAGAGGGTATTACTTCTACAATCACGAAGATAACAAAGTGTTTGTTGCTCACGATGGTGTCTTTCTAAAAAAGGAATTCCTCTCTATAAAGCCAAGTGGGAGTAAAGTGGTTCTCGAAGAAATTCGAGACTAACAACAAATGGATGTGGATAACACCACATTAGAGGCGAGGGCGCATGAGTCAACTAATTCGACAAATCATGTGTCGGAGCAAGCTAATTCGACTAGCGAGACTCCTATCGTCCCACTTGAATCTAATTCTTGCGAAAATCTTCAAAGCGTCAGAGAGAATATATCTGTTGTTGCTCCTACCCCACGTAGGTCTGCCAGAATAAAAAACAAACAGTTTGTCCAGGCTTTGTTAACTAAGGATTCTGAAATCTTCTTATTGGAGAATGAGAAACTGTCAACCTACAAGCAAGCTTTAGCGAGCCCCAACTCAGTAAATGGCTTGAGGCCATGAAGTCCGAAATGGAATTGATGTTTGAAAATGTTGTGTGGACCCTAGTAGACTTGCCTGATGGGGTAAACCCTATTGGTTGTAAATGAGTCTACAAGATTAAAACAGACAAGGATGGAAATGCCTACATCCACAAAGCAAGACTGGTTGCAAAAGGATACAGACAGATTCATGGTATTGACTATGATGAAACCTTTTCCCCAGTAGCTATGCTTAAGTCCATTCGAATTCTTCTAGCAATTGCTGCATTTTTCAACTATGAAATCTTGCAGATGGATGTTAAAACTGCCTTCTTGAATGGGTTCTTTACGGAGGAAGTGTATATGACACAACCTGAGGGTTTTGAAGAACCAAAAAATCCTAGAAAAGTATGCAAGCTTCAAAATTCCATCTATGGATTGAAGCAAGCATCGAGGAGTTGGAATCTTCGTTTTGATGAGGCAATCAAACAGTTTGATTTTCTCAAAAGCGAAGAGGAACCTTGTGTATACAAGAAGTTTAGTAGGAGCAGCGTGTTTTCTTAGTCTTGTATTTAGATGACATACTACTCATAGGGAATAACATACCAATGCTTGAGTCAGTCAAGGAATGGTTAAAGAGTTGTTTCTCCATGAAAGACTTGGGTGACGCCGATTACATTTTGGGAATCAAGATCCATCGAGACAAATCTCGAAGGATGATTGGACTAAGTCAAGAGACTTATATTGATAAGGTTCTTGACAGGTTCGAGATGAAGAACTCTAAGAGAGGGTTTCTCCCCATGTCCCATGGCATTACGCTCAGTAAATCTTAGTGCCCTCAAACGCCAGATGAGATGAGACGCATGGCTAGTATACCTTATGTTTCTGCGGTAGGGTCAATTATGTATGCCATGATTTGTACAAGGCCGGATGTTTCATATGCTCTTAGCATGTGTAGCAGATTTCAGGCAAATCCAGGTGAAGCACACTGGACAGCTGCCAAGAACATCCTTAAGTACTTGAGAAGGACTAAAGGAATGTTTCTAGTATATGCCGGCGAAGATGAGTTGGCTGTCAAGGGCTATATAGATGCGAGTTTCCAAACAGATAGAGATGACTTCAAATCCCAATTAGGGTACATTATTTTCTATCTGAATGGAGGAGCAGTGAGCTGGAAGAGTTCGAAGTAAAGCATCGTCGTAGACTCTACAACAGAATCAGAATATTTGGCTGCAGTTGAAGCAGCAAAGGCTACAGTTTGGATTAAGAAATTCCTCACGGAGATGGACATTGTACCAAGTGCTCAGAAAGAAATTGAATTGTATTGTGACAACAATGGCACCATTGCTCAATCAAAGGAGCCAAGGTCGCACTTCAAATCCAAACATGTAGAGAAAAAATATTACCTCTTTAGAGAGATCGTTGGCAGAGGTGATGTCAAGATTTGCAAAGTTCATACGGATGAGAATATCGCTGATCCTCTTACTAAACCCTTTCCATTGCCTAAGCATGAGACTTATGCTAATGCAACTAGATTGAGGCTGATGATGTAATTTAAGTTGTATTTGTTTTGTAAAAACTTAATACATAAGTAATACATTCATTTGCAGAATTATGTTTAATCAGAAATTTATCATTTCTCTTATTTAATAATGGTTTTAATATTAAATAAAATGTCCAAAATAATTATGAATTGATGGGCTTATCGGGTTGATGACCTGGTAAATGAAACCCCACAGGTGAATAAAATCCATATATATTATTTAAGTTCCTAGTTCAAAATCATTAAGCTGGACATGAGTGGAACATGGTTTCCATTTAATGATTGATTTAACTGTGGTACATTCAAACATCTACCCGTAACTGGAGATTATAAAGGGTGTTTCCTGGTTACTTCAAAAGTTGAGTGGGAGTTTTGTCTTCACGAGATTGGATTGAGTCTACCTATTTAATAGAAATGTGTCTTGGCCCCTTGAAGAGGGAGAATTCAGAAAATGCATGGCCATGCTTAAATGGATTACACTGTAATCATTTGTTTTGTAATTCTAACTCAGATTTCAAGAAAAGATTTGTAGATTAATATGATCTCGACATGTGATGCAATCATATTATCAAATCGACGCACATTGACTTAAGGAATTCGAACATTACACACTTGTCTCAGACAAGTGGGAGATTGAAGGAATTATGTCTTCGATAAGTGCAATTACTAGATATATTGTGGATCACTATTATGGAGATAATAATATAAGTTCGCTCTTTTGGGTCGTCATTGTCTGTTGCTAGATATGATAAATGATCTTTGGGCTAATCAAATAATCTAAAGCCCATTAGAATGGACCCTATTAGGTCGTACAACAAGAGTATTGGGTTAAACAAGTTAGAGGCCCCTCATGAGATTATGACAAATCATAAAGAGTGTTGGGCTATAGTAGTTTGATTAAGATTAGGAGTTTGGGCTTAACATGGACTCTTATTTAGAGATGTTATCTATAAATAAGATCCATAACTTAGATGAATTAACAATTGTAACTCAAGCAACCAAGTCCCAAAAACCCTAATTCTCTCTCTCTCACTCACGGCTCTCTCTCTCTCTCTCCTCCCTCGTCTGTACGGCCGGCCACCTTTGGTGGCTCGTGTGGTGGTTTGTGGTTAGTTTGTTGTTTTCTCTACTCCGTAAAAGATAAATTGAATGGTTCAATTGCAAATAACTAGCATTAGTGGAGATTTAATCCGTGCTCATGGACCAAGTAGAGGAATCACGTTTGGGGTTCTTTGTCTCCCGTTTGTTCTTGCTCGATTGCTAGTGGATTCACGCTTCAAAGGTATTATTAATTGTTCTTTATGTGTTATGCATTGATCTTGGTGTTTAGATGCTTATGAATATGATTCATGCAATTCCTCTTATAGTATCCAAAGTCCTACACATAGCTGAACCTAGGGGTGTTCGTTTGATTTTCGGTTTGGATTTATTCTAAATCCAATCCAATTTAATCTAAAATACTATTCAATTATCAAATTTCCAATCCAATCTAATCCAAATTTTTCTCCCAATCCAATCCGAATTAAAATTCAGTTATTTGGATCCGATAAGAAAATCCAAATTATAAAACATTATTTTTTAGCGTCTTATACAATTATAAAAATAAAGCTTCAAAATTAATACAAGTCTTCAAAATCATGATTAAAATAAATAGTTCAACATTATCAAGTCATTAATTAATTAATACAAAGTCTACCTTATTTATTTTATGAAGTAGTAAGCATTTGATGAGCTAAACTTCAAAAAACAAAGAAATCCATATTTATACAAGCTTTATTTTACAATTCGGTTTTCGGTTTGGATTATTGGATCCAATTAGGGTCATCTATTTGATCCAATCCAATTTCCATAAAACCTCAATCCGATCCGACTTAAAGTTCGAATCCAATCGGAATTGATAATTTAGTTTGGATATGATTGGATTTCGGTTTTAATGCGAATTTTGGACACCCCTAACTGAAGCTTTACTCCATTGTTGATCAGTGTAATCTGCTTCATTAGTGACATTTTCTGAAGGTTTGTTTTCCTTCCTTCTTCCACACCAAACTTATCCTATAATAAAACTTTGGGGTTAATCATTCCCTTTTTCTCTCTATTTTTTTCATTATGAATTTCTTTGAATATTTATGTATAAACATAAATTGTTGGGGTGATGGTACAATAAAGGTAAAGAACACAATCAGCGGAGGAGAAAGAAAATGGTATTGTTGATGAGTTTCACTAGAGAGAAAGAGATAATAAAAAAGTGATGGGAAGTGGAGGAAGAAAAAGGAGCAAAGAAGATGAAAGTGGGTGGGAAGAGGAGGAGGAGGAGGAAGAAAGAACAAACAAAGTGAACTAACTGTACACATCAATCTTTTTAGTTTTTATCACAATAAGCAAAAATAAACAATAAAAAAATACATCACACATTTCTCTATGTTTTCAGATACAAAACGCCATTAGAGAAAATCCATATGTTTCTCAACATGAGAAACTAAGGCTCCCTCATTATTTTATACTTACACTTAGGATATGTATATATAACTAATATTAGTTTAACATTTGTATGAAGCTACAAGGATATTGCGCTATAAGTCGATAGCTGATAGGCTAAAGTCGTATCACCTAATCAAAAGAATAACCTAAAACCACTAACTAATAATAGATAGAGAAGTACGGTTGAATTCACAAGGAAACAATGTTCTTCTATTCCTAATTAATTATTATAATCTAAATTATCAAGTAACCAAATTATTATTAAGGGAATTAAACTAAGGAGAATAATTAGAAGAAATCAATAATAAAAAGCCTGGGTCACATGTTCACCAATAATTAATACTCTGGGATAAAACATAATAATCAACAATTAATATTGCACACATAACATGATTAACAGGCTCTCACAATTTATTAACCAACATAGATCTAACAGGCTCTCGCAATTTACAGATCTAAGTTCTTATTGAAAATAGTCTTTAATATCAAATTAACATCTACTCGATTCAGCAATTCAATATTGCTATACTTTTACAATCAAATCACATCTGCTCGATTCATAATCCAATTGTAAAGAATTAAAACAATTCAATAAGAAATTATCATGCAATATCAATAATCAACAATAACAAATTCATCCCTTCATATTAATTATGGATCCCAAAAACCCTAGAATTAAACTACTCACACATAATTAAATCTAAACTAAACAAAGCAATAAAAGAAAGCATGATTAAGATCAAAGCAAGAAAATAAACAATAAAGAGAGAAGAAAGAATACCGAAAGAAGGAAGATTGAAATTGCACTAAAAAGGTAAGATCTTGAGTTTAACAATAAACACCAACTAAAAATCTATCTAGAGTTTGAGTAATGAGAAAAGAGAATAATCAAACCGTATCTAAGAAAAGATTAGAAAAAGTATTAAACTAAGCTCAAAGATTAGCCCAAAACGAAACTCCTAAACCGACTACAAATATGCGCGCCCGACCGGGCGAAGGTCCGCCCGATTAGGCCCGCCTTATTTCTTCACTCCCGCTTCTGGGCAGCTGCCCAATCGAGCCAATGGTTGCCCGATCAGGCCCGGCTTGCCTTGGCCATGGCTTGAGCTTCACTTCATTTTTGCTTGGGCTTCAAAATCAAGGCTCAACACCTCTTGGTCCATTGCTCGGACTAATTCCACAAACCAAGCCCTTAGGCACCGATATGATCGATCTTGGGCTACGATCAACGGTCATGTATGTGCTACGGCTCCAAAATCTCGTAAAGGCTAGAAAATCATAGGAAATACCGGCAAATCCGGGAAATTCCTATAAAACAAATGTCAACTCCACACAACACTTGAAACCACACATTAGTACCAAAAATAGCTCCGAATAGCTCAAATAAGCATGTAAATGATCGTGGGACGGGGGATAAAATAACATATAAAACATGAATATCAAACTCCCCCAAGCCAAACCCTTGCTTGTCCCTAAGCAAGGCAATGAATCAAAATAAATCATAACTTCACCCCATTTCAAAATCCATAATTCATAATATAACTCAAAGCCAATCCAACAAAAATGCATCATAATCAATCACTCATATCCATCCAATCACCTATTTTCCCTAGCAATTGTCAAGTAGATCAAACCATAAGAGCATATAGAATTCAAGACTAGTGTTCACACACTCGATTCTCATTTATGTGGCGAGTAAAGAATGTACTCGATCGCTCTCCAACCAACCCCTTTAATGTGAACAATGCTCTCCCAAACTCACAACACTCGTGTGTTTAAAGAGATAAGCACTTAACCTAAATAGTCGACTCGGAATACATCAAGTCATCCTTCGCATTGATAAACAACTACTTTCATATCCACACAATTCTATGCACAAAGGTCGAAAGGTCTTTAAAGCTTGTAATGTAAGGCTAGGGTAAAAGGTAGGATAAATTTGGGAAAAAGTTAGAGCAAAGCCATGCTTAAAGGGAGCCAAATCCTAGTAAAACCAAGGTAAAAAATAATGACCAAATCATCTCCAACACAACTCAACTCCACAAAAATTCACCAAACAATCAAATTGACATCTCACATAATCACCATCATTTACAATTTCACTCCTAAAAATATGATAATATAGAACTAGAGTGAATAAAGAAACTTTGAACTCATTCTTTCTTTCTTTTTTCAAGCTTGATACTTTTTTTTTTCTTTTGAATTGTCTTTTTTTCTTTTCTTTTTGAGCAACCTTCACATAGAACATTTGAACATTGAAATATTTTTTCTTTTGCTCTTTTTTTTTCTTTTTTTAATCTCACATTGGAATGTCAACTTTGAAACACAAATTATCATCATTTTTCCAATAACAAAATCAAAGAACAAATTACTCTTCTTATATTCCCACATTGTGCAAATAATGTGCACACTACAACTCCCTTACCTCACTAACTAAAAGCTCCCCCAAGCCAAGCTTGGGACTAGTAACCAATGAGGCTTAAATAGGCTTGTAATGTGGTTAATAAACAATAAAAGGGCACAAGCAACAATATGGATAGCAAAAAGGGAACAAATGTATCTAATATCGTCTGAAGGCCACCTAAAAGAATGAATGCCTTCGTCCTCCACATTGTGCATAATAGTGAATCGTATAAACATTACTCATAGTCGCAAACCAATACTCAGATGCATTGACATACTAGGAACTAACACACATTCCTAACCAAATCAACTAGTCAAGAACTATATTCACAAGTAGTTGGACAAAATTGACGCATGTTAAGATTTCAAGGCAACCAAACATCAAATCATGACCAACTAATCCACAATGTTATTATCAATAACCAAGAGTCAAAACAATTTTTTCAAGGGGTACAGGGAAGTATGATTCATTTTCTTCATTGAAACGTATTTTTGTATTTTTTTTTTATTTTTCAAAGCAATAAAACTATACTAGAAAGCAATAAATGAGAAAAGGGAGAGATTAATACCATATATATAAGATCATCTCCCCCAAGACAAATCAAGCAATGTCCTCATTGACTTGGGAGTGTAGCTAGGAATAGCTACTCCTCATCATCATCCTCATCCATCCTAGCATAGCCACCACCCCCTCCATGACTAGAGCCGACACCACCATGACTCAAACCACCTGCAACATAGTTAAGATCCACATTCCCCCCAAGCCCACCAAAAGGAACATCTTCCCCATAACCATGGACTGAAGAATAGTCCACATAACTACCAAAGGCACCGGGGGTCGAATATCCTCCTTGAGGGTATTGAAACCAATCGGGAACAATAGCCTCGGGGGGAATAGCCCCTCGGCGTGCATAGTCATCATACATAGGGTATAAACCCCTCCCTAGGTTTCGCTCCACGTACCCAACCCGTCTATCTAGAGAACCTACTCTAGTGTCAAGGTTTTGGACCAAACCCTCTACCCTTCCTCGCCCCATCTCGATCCTATCAAGTTGGCTCCTAAAAGCTGAGAAGTCATAAGGTGCATTAGGATAGATGTTGTAGTCAACGGAAGAGGTAGGGATGTCATGCATGTAGGGTTGGGGTTGCGGGGGAGCTTGGAATTGGGGATGTGGTTGAGGTGGTGAGTGGTGAGCCTCTCGAGCCTCTCCTTGGTTACCTAGTTCAAAGGTGTAGGTGGACTTACCCCTATCGAACTTGGTCAAGTTTGGGTTAGGCAATGTGAAGGCTTGGTCCCTCCTACCCGACTCTCTATGAATTATCCACCACATCTCATTGGGTTGAGTCACACTATGGGTAGGTTGGACCCAATTGAGGCTTCCTAGGTAAGGTAGGTCCATGAGGGTAGGGTCATCAACTCTCCTATGGTTATTGGATGTAAAACTCATCAATTTTTTTAGTAATGTGGGTGACTAACCCACCAAAGTAGATAGGAGTCCTAGCTCTAGAAGCCTCGGCCGCCTTAGCACTCCTTTGGAAATGTTGGGCCATCCTAAGGGGAATGTTCAATTTCCCACAACTAGGGACTAGATAGAAGGCTAGCAATTCTAACTCATCCCTCCTAACATTGGCCGGCTCATGCCTCCCAAAAATAGTAAGGCCAACAAATCTTTGCCAAAATTTTGGCACGGGGTGATGAATCCAAGTCCCCTTAGCATGTTGGAGGCTTTCTAAAACCTCCCCCGTGAGAGCCAGGTAAACTTCGGCACAATAGTCCCGGGGTGGTTCCATAGGCTTAATTATCGGATTTTAAGTCAGAAATTTTACCAAAATCCTTCAAAGAAAGTCTCACATCATTTGTTAAGTAATCGAAATTGAACATGATAGACGGTTGAACTTGACTTAATCAAATTAAAAGTAGAAATGAATTATACCGTTAAATAGTCATATGTATCTCAATACAAGTTAAACAAGCTATGCATGCCAATTCCTTTAAACAATTTTTCTACTTGTTTATCAAGTCCTAATCCAATCAAAGTGGGATGATGAACAAAACGAGTAGGGAGTACCTGCCTCGAGATGAGGTTGAGCATCCTTGTCTTTTGTTCCTAGCTAGTAACCACCACCTCGCTCCATCCCAAGATTTGAAGTTCCGGGTCGACCGTTGGTGCCGGGTTTTTTCTAGATTGTTCACCCCTTTGAAAACCTTGACCTTTTTGAAGCCATTTGAAATGATTTCTTGAGGAACTTGAAGCTTTCTCTCTCTAGGGTTTTTCTAAAAGTTTGAGAAAATAAGTAGAAATTGTATGGAGAATAAAGAGGAAGGTGTGAGGATGAAGAATATGTGAAAATTTTTGAGTTTTGATGAGGGAATTAGAGAAGATCTTGATTGGAAAAGTGAGTTTGAAGGTTTAAAAATGGAGGTTAGAGAGAGAAAGTGTGAATGAAAGAGATGAAAGAAAGAAGAGAGTGAAAAGAAAAGAGGAAAAAGAAGTCTTATGTCATCCGGAATATAGGCGTGCCCGATCGAGTGAATTTCTAGCTGGGAATAACTTCCCTTGTTCGCCCGATCGGGCGCAAGAAGGAAGTGATTTTCCTTCGAATTTCTCGCTCGATCGGGCGAGCTTTGCCTGGGATTTCTTTTTCTATCACTCGATTTCTCCATTTTTGCGCCCGATCGGGCGAATTTCCCTTTAAATTCTTCCTTTACTTACGAGCCCAATCGGGCGAATTAAAAGCCTCCAACTTGCTTGCTTGCGCGCCCGATCAGGGCTCCTTTCCCGATCGGGCAATTTTAGGCTCAAAATTTTGCTTTACTCTCGCGCTCGATCGGGCGAGCTCCGCCCGATCGGGCATCTGCCCAGTTTTAAGTACGCTTGCTTGCCCATTTTCTCTCTAAGTCTCCTTACTTGATAACTCAAAACTTGTACAAACACTTTAAAAAGGTAAAATTGCACTATCCTCACCTCTCTTAAAAAAAAATAAAAAGGAAGAAAAAGCTAGTCTAGAAAGCAAGAAATATGGGTTGCCTCCCGCAAAGCGCTGGTTTAAAAGGTTCCGCACGACCATTATACTTAGCTCTAAGATGAGAGTGGAGTTAGGTTGGTTTCCTCCACCATTCCAACATTAGTTCCATCATGGTACACCTTCAATCGTTGACCATTTACTTTGAACTCTTCACCTTTTTCATTCACTAGCTCAACCGAACCAAATTTGTTCACCTTAGTGACAGTAAAGGGACCCGACCACCTAGATTTTAGTTTTCCTGGAAAAAGCTTCAATCTAGAATTAAAGAGGAGAACCTTATCACCCTATGCAAACTCTCTTGGTAAGATCTTCTTGTCATGCCACTTCTTGGTCTTTTCCTTGTAAATTCGTGCACTATCATAAGACGACAATCTAAACTCATCCAACTCATTGAGTTGGGGAAGTCTTTTCTCCCCCGTAACTTTAGAATCCATGTTAAGCTCCTTGATTGCCCAAAAAACTTTGTACTCCAACTCCACGGGAAGATGACATGTCTTTCCGTACACTAGTCTATAAGGTGAGGTACCAATTGGTGTCTTGAATATGGCTCGATACGCCCAAAGTGTGTCATCTAGCTTCATACTCCAATCCTTCCTTGACTTAGCCACTACCTTCTCTAGAATCGACTTGATTTCTCTATTAGAGACCTTAACTTGACCACTAGTTTGAGGGTGATAACTAAGTCCGGTTCTATGATATATCCCATACTTCTTTAGAAGGTTGTCCAATTGTCTTTCGTGGAAGTGGGTACCTCCATCACTAATGATAGCTCGTGGGACACCAAACCTTGGAAATATGGTCTTCTTGAAGAGCTTCATGACCACCTTGGCATCATTCGTTGGTGAAGCAATGGCCTCGACCCACTTGGACACATAATCTACGGCCACGAGTATGTAACAATTCCCATTGGAAGATGGAAACGGCCCCATATAGTCAATACCCCAAACATCAAATATCTCAACTTCAAGGATCCCCGTTTGGGACTTCTCGTGCCTCCTCGAAATATTGTCGGTCCGCTGGCAAGAATCACAAGACATGATAAATAACCGCGCATCCTTGAACATAGTAGGCCAAAAGAAGCCTGACTCATTAAGCTTGGCCACGGTTCTAGAAGGGCCATGATGCCCACCATATAGAGAGTTATGGCAACGTTGTAAGATGCCATTCACTTCCCATTCGGGAACACACCTGTGAAATAGTCCATCTGCACACTCACGAAACAAAAAAGGATCATCCCAAAAATAATATTTAACATCATGGAGAAACCTTTTCTTTTGTTGACAGGACATACCCGGAGGTAGTATACCGCCTCATTGGCGGATGTATTTGGCTCTCAAGGGGAGCACTTGCATCCCCATTTTGCAAAAAATTAATGAAATTCATGGGTCATGTATAATTTGTAAAATTTATTCTAATAGTTTTTGCTCTCCCATTTTTATAACTTGGTCTTCTTAAAGATAAAACAAAACAATAAAAATACATTCTAAAAATTTAGGCCTTATTATTTTCAATTTTCATCTTATTTTTGTTGAGCTTAAATTATTCTTATTGAATTAAAAGTAACACGACCTTCGTAATTTTTACAAAAAAAAAACATATTATAAATACTTTATCCATATAAATTAATTACTCGATATATTGCAATGTTTTATAAATATTGTAATGTTTGAACCTTAACACTATTTACATTGCTTTTTGTAGCCACAAATTGTGATTTATACGTAAGGAAAAATATAGTCGTTTGTTTATTTTTTAGATTCGTACTAATACAAAAGGAACGGAGGATGTATGTAAAGGAAATATATAACCAACAAGTAAAATACATTATTCTTTATTTTTTGCGCTGTAAAGTTTAAAAATTTTTGCACCCCCATTTTGAAATTTCTAGATCCGCCACTGTACCGCCTACCAAATAATTGGCATAATCGGCATACCAAGGTCCATGTGACACAACTGCAAGTAGATTATCGTCAGGAAGAGAATCATCAATAGGTGTAGAATCCTTACCTCCATCATACGTGATCCTAGACAAGTGATCTGCAACTACATTCTCCACTCCCTTCTTGTCTCTGATTTCAGTATCAAAGTCTTAGAGTGTGAGTACCTAAGGAAGAAGTCTAGGTTTGGTCTCTGACTTGGCAATAAGATATTTTAATGCTGCATAATCAGTAAAAACGATAATTTTAGAACCAACCAAGTATGATCTAAATTTCCCCAAGGCAAAAATCACAGCAAGAAACTCCTTCTCTGTAGTAGCATAGTTGACTTGAGTCTCATCTAAAGTTTTACTAGCATAGTAAATAGCATGCAAAACTTTGTTCTTTCTTTGGCCAAGCACGGCGCCCAAAGCATAGTCACTGGCGTCACACATGATCTCGAATGGAAGATTTTAATCGGGAGCACATATGATAGGAGCCGAAATCAAGGCTTTCTTAATCCTGTTAAAAGACTCAAGACACTCGTCAGTAAAATCAAAAGGAGCATCTTTAAGTAGAAGTTGGGTTAGTGGTTTTGCAATCTTAGAAAAATCCTTGATATAGCGTCGATAAAACCCCGAGTGACCAAGGAAACTCCTTACCCCTTTAACATTAACCGGTGGGGGTAATTACTTAATCACTTCTACCTTTGCTTTGTCTATTTGTATACCTTGGTCAGAAACAATATGACCCAATACTACACCTTGTGTCACCATAAAGTGACTTCTCCCAATTTAAGACCAAATTGCATTCTTCACATCTTTTCAAAACTTTAGCAAGGTTAGATAAACAATTATCAAATGTAGAACCATAGACACTAAAGTCATCCATAAAAACTTCCATAATAGACTCTATAAACTTAGAAAAGATGCTCATCATACAACGCTGAAAAGTGGAAGGTGCATTACATAATCCAAAGGGCATTCTACGATAAGCAAAAGTACCATAAGGACAAGTGAATGTTGTTTTCTCCTAATCATTAGGGTGAATTGGGATTTGAAAGAAACCCGAGTATCCATCCAAATAACAGAAAAATTTATGGTTATCCAATCTTTTCAACATTTGATCAATAAATGGGAGAGGGAAATGATCTTTTTTAGTGGCGGTGTCTAATATACGATAGTCAATGCACATCCGCCATCCTGTTACAGTTCTAGTGGGAATTAATTCATTCTTATCATTCTTTACTACTGTCATCCCACTCTTCTTTGGAACTACCTGCAGAGGGCTTACCCACTTTAATTCAGAGATAGGATAGATAATACCTGCATCAAGTAGTTTCATGATTTCTTTTTTAACAATCTCTTGCATGTTAGGATTCACCCTTCTCTGTGGTTGAATAACTAGTCTATGATCATCCTCTAGGTGTATCCTGTGCATGCAAAAATCTGGGCTAATGCCCTTTAGATCATCAATACTGTACCCAATGGCCTTCTTGTGGGTTCGAAGAACCTCTAGAAGTTGGGAAGTTGGTGGATCATCGAGTGCAGTACTAATGATCACAGGGTGCAGTTCCTGCTCATCCAAAAATACATATTTTAAATGGGAAGGAAGAGGCTTAAGTTCAGGTTTCTTTACCTCAACAGAGTATGATTCCTGAATTAAATTTTCCACCTTACCATTCTCATCAGGGCTAAGTTGCTCGTTTGATAGAGCATGCTCAATTTCATCCACCTCTTTGCTCCATATATCAGCGTCACCTGCATCAAGTTCACAACATAGTACTTCCTCTAAAGGATCTCGTGAGAGAACCTGAGGTAAGCTGTCATGGCAAATAAAATCAATGACATCAATACTATAACACTTCTCTTCTAGCATAGGTCCTTTCATAACACTCCCTAGATTAAATGTAATGTTATCACCCCCAACAGAGAGAGTTAAATTGCCATTTTTCACATCTATAATTGCACCTGCAGTATGAAGGAAGGGTCTTCCTAAAATAATAGGAATTTGCGTGTCCTCTTCCATGTCTAAAACAACAAAATCAACAGGGATAAAAAATTTACCGACTCTAACAGGAACATCTTCTAAAATACCTAGGGGGTATTTAACAGAACGATCTGTCATTTGTAGAGTAATATTAGTAACCTTTAAATCACCCATATTAAGATTTGAACACACAGACGATGGCATTACATTGACACTAACACCTAAATCACATAAAGCTTTATCAATAAAAACATTTCCTATATGACAAGGTATAGAAAAACTACCAGGATCCTTTAATTTTGGTGGAGATTTATTTTGTAGTAAAGCACTACATTCTTCAGTGAAAGCTACAGTCTCAACCTCATTAAAGGCTCTCTTCCTAGTCAGAATGTCTTTCATGAATTTAGCATATGCAGGAACCTGAGCGATTAAATCAGTGAAAGGAACTGTTACCTGCAGTATTTTTGACGACCTCTAGGAACTTACCAAATTTCTTATCCAACTTATTCATTAGATGTCTATTGGGGAATGGTAGTTGGATAGTAGGGCCTTGCACATCTCCACCCTTCTCCTGAGGTTTACCCTGCGAAGAAACATTAGAAGAGTTAGTTTTTTTCCTGGAGCCGTGCAGGGTTAGTAATATTATCATTTGGTACAAGGGAATCAGGATTAGCAATAGGTTCATCTTCTTTGGGCATAGAAGGCCCATCATAATGTGAACCACTCCTCAGAGTAATTGCATTAGCATGATCTGTGGGTTGTACTAGCTGCGATAGTAGTACTCCCTGTTGGCGATTTTGTAGAGTAGAAGAAAGTTGCGCAATCTGATTATCAATAATTTTATTATGGGATATAATTGAATCAATTTGAGCATCTCTACTCTCCATGTGCTTTTGCATGCTTGCTAACATCCCTCTAATTTATGTCAAGGCAGGGTCAGTAGGTGGGGAAGTTTGTGATTGGGTTTTTCTGGCCAGAATTGGGATGGTAATATTTCTGCTGTGGTGGTGGTTGCTGTTGTGGTTGGTGTGGAGGTGGAGGATTTTGTACATTGGTGCTCCGGTACGAAAGATATGGATGGTTTCGGAGGCCATGATTATAAGTGTTGGAGTATGGGTTATTTTGCCTATAGGTTTGAAAGGCATTAACTTGCTCCATAGAACTCCTACAATCTTGCTCCCAATGTCCTACAATTCCACAATTTTCACAAAAAGCGTCATTAGTATTATTGACAGTAGAAACATTAGCTATAGAATTAGGAACAACGGTAAGATTATCTAGTTTTTGGCAAATAGATGATAATTGAGCCTGCAAAAAGGATACGGAATCAACACTATGTTTTCCTTTATTAGCAAACCCTCTAGGATTCCCAAATTGGGAATTATGAATTGCCATATTTTTGATAACTTGACCTGCATTTTCCACATTAAGATTCATAAACCTCCCATTGGCTACAGAATCTAGCATTGATCTAGATGAATTCCCAAGCCCATTTTAAAAGGCTTGAATTAACTGCAACTGTGCTAAATTATGGTGAGGACACTCTCTCTGTGGATCCTTGAATCTTTTCCAAGCCTCATATAAAGTTTCATCTGGCTCTTGGGCAAAGTTCTAAATTGCACTTCTCAACAAAGTTGTTCTCTCTGCAGGGTAATATTTGTTATAAAAATTCAAAGCAAGTGTCTCCCAGTCAGTAATACCAAGTGCAGTTCTATTCAAACCATTAAACCACAATTTAAATTAGCTTTTCCACATAAAGAAAAGGGAAAGAGAATCTCCCTGATTTGGTCCTGGGTAACCCCAGCTTGCCTAATGGTATTGCAATATTGACAGAAATCTGCAATGTGAAGATTAGGATCTTCACCCTTATCTCCACTGAATTGCTTCCTCTCTATCATCGTGATAAATTGGGGCTTGATCTCGAATTGCACTCCATCAAGGGCCGGAGTAGGAGTAAGGTGTGGAAAATCTGTCAGTGACGGCTGCAAATAATCGTTGAGCTTGCGAGGTGGCTGTGGAGGTGGATTCTCCATCTCTGATTCAGTTTCTGAAGAGACTTCCGAATCGCTAGAATCAGATAGGGGTTCCAAAGGTGGATTACCTTCAGAAGTGTCTCGTATCTACCTGTAAAAATTCTTCGGTCTATGAAAAGATCGTTTGATTTCATGATCGAATGGAATGTAACCTGATCTAGAACTCCTGAGCATAAATACAGAACTGAACAAACAAATACGAGAAAATTGTCTCAAAGAACTTGCGTTCTCTGAGACGAGAGAAAATAATTTAGACTACAAAAACAATCAGAAATAAAAATAAAACCGTCTCCCTGGCAAGGGCGCCAAATTTTAATAGGCTAAATTTTGATAGGCTAAACTCGTATCACCTAATCAAAAGAATAACCTAAAACCACTAACTAATAATAGATAGGGAAGTAGGGTCGAATCCACAGGGAAACAGTGTTCTTCTATTCCTAATTAATTATCATAATCTAAATTATCAAGTAACCATTTTATTGTTAAGGGAATTAAACTAAGGAGAATAATTAGGAAGAAATCAATAACAAAAAGCCTTGGGTCACATGTTCACCAATAATTAATACTCCGGGATAAAACATAATAATCAATAATTAATATTGCACACATAACATGATTAACAGGCTCTCACAATTTATTAACCAATATAGTTCTAACAGGCTCTTGCAATTTACTAGATCTAAGTTCCTGTTGAAAATAGCCTTTTATATCAAATTAACATCTACTCGATTCATCAATTCAATATTGTTATACTTTTACAATCAAATCACATCTGCTCGATTCATAATCCAATTGTAAAGAATTAAGACAATTCAATAAGAAATTATCATGCAATATCAATAATCAACAATAACAAATTCATCCCTTCATATTAATTATGGATCCCCAAAACCCTAGAATTAAACTACTCACACATAACTAAATCTAAACTAAACAAAGCAATAAAAGAAAGCATGATTAAGATCAAAGAAAGAAAATAAACAATAAAGAGAGAAGAAGGAATACCGAAAGAAGAAAAATTGAAATTGCACTAAAAAGGTAAGATCTTGAGTTTAACAATAAACACCAACTAAAAATCTCTTTAGAGTTTAAGTAATGAGAAAAGAGAATGATCAAAACGCATCTAAGAAAAGATTAGAAAAAGTATTAAAACTAAGTTTGAAGATTAGCCCAAAACAAAACTCCTAAACCGACTACAAATATGCGCGCCCGATCGGGCGAAGGGACGCCCAATCGGGCCCGCCATTTTTCTTCACTCCCGCTTTTGGGCAACCGCCCGATCGAGCCAATGGTTGCCCGATCGGGCCCGGCTTACCTTGGCCGTGGCTTGAGCTTCACTTCATTTTTGCTTGGGCTTCAAAATCAAAGCCCAATACCTCTTGGTCCATTGCTCGGACCAATTCCACGAACCAAGCCCTTAGGCACCGATATGATCGGTCTTAGGCTACAATCAACGGTCATGTATGTGCTACGGCTCCAAAATCTCGTAATGGCTGGAAAATCATAGGAAATACCGGCAAATCCGGGAAATTCCTGCAAAATAAATGCCAACCCCACACAACACTTGAAACCACACATTAGTACCAAAAATAGCTCCAAAGAGCTCAAATAAGCATGTAAATGACCATGGGACGGGGGATAAAATAACATATAAAACATGAATATCAATAGCATATATAACCACATAACATTTGTAATGAGTATAAGACTACGATCGTGTTTGATTAAAAGCAAAAAGCTGAAACTGATGAGCTGATTTTTGAATAGGTGATTCTGTTAACTAATTTGACTAACTGATTTGTATTAGTTGCTTCTTCTTCTTCTTTTGCTTGAGTGTCTTAATCCCATAAGTGGGGCCGGCTACATATATGAACAAACATGAGGACTTCCCAAGAGATTACCCATTTTAGTACTACTCTCAATCATTATGGCTCATGTCAAGCGACGTGACAAAGTTTTGCATTGGCTATCATTGGCCTACAGCAACCCTTCTCCTTTATCCAGGCTTGAGAACTAGCGTAGCGGAGTTAACTGATTATATTAGCTAATTGTGTAAAAGTGTTGGGTAAATATTTGATTGGAAATTTTGCGAAGAACTACCATTTAAATGACGAGTTTTAATTGAGAACAACTACCATTTAATTTTTTTTTAAAAAAAAAAACTACAACAAAAAACATAAAAAGTTCGAGTAGCACTAGCTTAACAACTTTTCCGGCTAGAATCTCCGGCTGTGGGGCCCACCATTTAGTATTTTCCACCTAAAATTCTTCCTCTCTCCTCTATTTATAATTGTTAGCCTTCGTTTCCCCCTTTCACTTATGTTTAAAAAAAATTAAAACCCTAATATCTTGATTTCGATTCAAGGCGAGAGAAGAAGCAAAATTGTTTGGCGAACTCAATTCAAGGTAATGTATATCTAATTTCGCATTGTAATTGACATAATTTTGCAAATGAATCTTCAAATTAGAATTTATGGTAAAAAAAAAATTTGAAATTGGGGTTATCCGAAATTGGTGGATTTGGGGCAATTGTTTTGTATTATCCAATCTAGGGTTCATTACTCATTATTTGTCTATATATTTGCAGCAATTAATTGCTTTCAACCATGTCTAATTCCTCATATCAATCAGCTCATCCTTTCCCTTCAAAATGCTTTTGCGGAATTCCCCAAAAATTGAGACCTCTTGGAGTTGTAAGAGATTGTGAGTGAAGTTGCAAGAGAGAAAAAGAATGGAAAGTCAAAAGGGGGGAATTTAATTATCTAATTTACAGAGATGAGTAGATAGTGATGAATGAGGGTGGATGAATGAAGGCGTTAAGCGGGAAATTAATAAACAGAGAATTAGGTAGTTGAGGGGAGATTTAATTAGGAATAAATTATTCATCATTTCAGTTAGGTTTTTAGGAGGGAAATACTAAATGGTGGGCCCCATATATTTTTGTGGTAGTTTTTTCACAAAAAAAATTAAAAAAAAAATAAAATGGTAGTTTTTCTTAAAACTCACCATTTAAATGGTAGTTTTTAGCAAATTTCCTATTTAATTGCTTAGAGCTGTTTGAGTAAGCAAAATGACCAATAAGCTAATTATAGGGGGTAGGTAGTTAAATTTATTTAGCGAAATAAGCTATTCACTAAACACTCTAAATTAGGTAATTATTTAGTAGTCAATAAGCTAATATTGATCAAATAAACTAATTTACACTTATAAGCTATCTTCCAAACACAACCTACAAATCTATAAAAGAGTAGCATGAACTAATCAATTACTTTATTCAGCTCATAGTGGTTATTTTAGTTACTACTTTAACTGTTTGCGAACTCATAGATTTATATGAAGTAGTAATTGCAGAGCACAAGTTAGTTGGATCACAAATTGTAAATGATTTAACATATAAAGGGATTATGGGTTGCAAACGATTTAGGTTAAACAATCACGAGATGAAAAAGGTTTAATTTAAACAGATCGAGTCACTAATGGTTCAGTTGGAACTCAGACACGAATCATACTCAAGTATATGGTTCGATTTTTTCTTGAACAGGTTCACTTTCCAATTCTAAAAAGTCGGGTTGGAAGTGGTTAGGTTCTCACTTGATCGTGTAGGTTCGGGTTAAAGATACACTAAGACCTCGTTCTTTAGAGCAACTCAGCTCTGCTCTGCTGAAATCTGCTCTACTTTGCTCTGCTGAAATCTGCTCTACTCTAATCTGTCTGCTCTGCTTCAATCTGCTTTGCTCTGCTTAAAAATAATACTTAATATTGAATTATTATAATAATAATTAATATTTTATAATAATAATAAATAAATAATATTAAATAATAATAATTAATATTTAATAATAATAAATAATTAATATTTATAATAATAAATAATATTTAATAATAATATTATTATTAAAAATTAATATTTAATAATAATAATAATTAATATTTAATATTTTAATAATAATTATTATTATTATTATAATATTAATAATAATAATAATTAATATTTAATAATAATAATAGTAATAATAATAGTAATTATAATAATGATAATAACAGTAATACTAATACTTATAATTCATAATATTAATTATAATAATAATAATTGATTTTTTTAATAAAAATTAATATTTAAAGATAATAACTAATATTTAAAGATAATACTACTTATTAATTTTTAATAATAATAACAAAAATAATATTTATTAAGTTTTAATAATAATAAAAATAATAATTAAATAATATTTAATAATACTAATAATAATTTATATAATAATAATAATACTAATAATAATAATAATAATTAATACTACCTCCATTTCATTTTATCTGCAACAAAGTGACCTTGCACAATTCCCAAGATAAAATTTCTTAAGTAAAGATTAGTAAGGAAAGGGCAAGTGATTAACTGGATGAGAGAGAAAGTTAACTCCACCAGCACTAATCCCACCACCACCAACACTCTCTCCGACACCACCCTAAAACCACCAACATCCACCCAATGAAACCACGACCACCAACATCCACCTTCGCCCGGAGCTACCGACTCCACCTCCACCTTCGCCGACCCCCAACCCAACCTTGTAAACCACCATGAAACCACATACCCCGAAAACCTTAGCCCACACTCTCAAAACCGTTGTATGTACCCACCTTGAAACCATCTCCCATCAAACCCAAGAAAACCCACCACCATCAAACCCACCCCTTTTCGTGAAAATACCACCCAACAACCTAAAAATATGAAGACAAAGCGTCAAAATGGTAGATTATTACCTCTAATCGTCATTTAGGGGTTTATTTGGTCAAATTTGACCATAAACTCTCCAGATCTAGAGATTTCATGATCAAATTTGACCATAAAATCCTCAAGCTACAGTGGTTTTGACCATAACATCGTCGACGATTTTGACTCGGGGTGATATGGTGGCCGAAGAAGAGAGAAAGGAGTTTCGTGGTGGCCGGAGAAGTTGGTAGCGGTGCCCTGAGTCCGGAGGGAGCAGTGGTGGTGGTGGTGGTGGTGGTTGTTGGTGAAGTTTGAGGGAGGAGAGAGAAAGATGAATAAGGGAAAGTCTGAAGATGATGAGTTGAATTGGTGATTGAATGGTGGTAGTTGGGGGGAGGTTGATTTAGTTTGAGATTAATTAATTTATGTTTGTAATTTAATCAAGTCTCATCTAGTCTTTTAATTCTGATTTGGAAATTTTAAGTAAGGGTAATACAATAATATCATACAAAAAATTTTACTATAAGAGGAAAGTTTTTGGTTTGTTGCACTTAAAGTGTAGCATCCGTTTTTGGTATATGTTGCGGATAATACGAAATGGAGGTAGTATAATAATAATAATAATAATAATAATAATAATAATAATAATAATAATAATAATAATAATAATAATTAATATTTTATAATAAAATTTAATGATTATAATAATAATGCGTTAATATTAATAATAGTAGTAGTAGTAGTAATAATAATAATAATTAATATTTAATAATTATAAAAAATAATTACTATTATTATTATTATAAATAATAATAATAATAATAATCATCATCATCATCATAATAATAATAATTAATATTTAATAATTATAAAAAATAATTACTATTATTATTATTATTATAGTAGTAGTAGTAGTAGTAGATAATAATAAAAATAATAATAATAATAATAATAATAATAATACTAAATAATAATAATAATACTAATAATAGTAGTAGTAGATAATAATAATAGTAGTAGTAGTAGTAGTAGTAGTAGTAGTAGTAGTAAATAATAATAGTAGTAGTAGTAGTAGTAGTAGTAGTAGTAAATAATAATAATAATAATAATAATAATAATAATAATAATAGTAGTAATAATAGTAGTAGTAGTAGTAATAATAATAATAATAATAATAATAATAATAATTTTGGTCTTCAGGCTACGCAAATAATAATAATAATAATAATAATAATAATAATAATAATAATAATTCTGGTCTTCAGGCTACGCTTCTTAGCAATTCTGGTATTGTTGGTCAGGGTCCGGTCTTTGATGGTGCTATTAGTCTTTTTAACAGAATTGTGGAGACTGACCTTATGAGTAACCCTAGTGAGATCGCTGCCCCCAAACTCATGAAAAAACTGGCAAATATATATTTCACGAAGGTCACTGCATCTGCGGATTCCACTTTCTCCTTATTTGCACGTCAGGTTGCCTTATGGAAGTCCCAACAGGGGGATCACTCTTCGGCCTGGTTGCGGACGGTCCCGATATCGGGTTTAGGTCAGGCTATGAATGATAAGACTTACCGTAGTGTTCTTTGCTACAGGTTGGGTGTTCCTTTGTTCTCCATTTCAACATCGTGTTCTGCTTGCTCAAAGGTTTTTGATGGGGATATTTATGGGGATCATGCAGTGTCTTGTGCTGGGATGGTGGGTATTAAACATCGGCACAACGTTGTTCGTGACACCCTTGTTGATATTTGTTTTCGGTATGGGATTTCTGCTTGAAAGGAGGTTAATGTTGGGTTGATTGGAGGGAACGACAGGGCTCTCCGACCAACAGATGTGTTGCTTTATTCATGGGATAGAGACCTTGATGTTTGTGTTGACTTGACGGGGTCTTCACCTTTAACACAATCGGGGCTGTCTGACTTCGTTCCTAGTCGTGTTGTGTCTGCGGCGGCTCAGCGGAAGCGGGACAAATATGGGGCGCGTTGCAGGGCTATTGGTTATGGTTTTCTTCCTTTCTCCTTTTCTTCGTTGGGGGAATTAGAGAAGGATGCTATTGCGTTACTGAAGCGGATTCAGGCGTTCGCTAAGACTCAGGATATTGGTGCTCGTGCAGCTGCTCACATATTCAGCATGATCGGGTTCGCTATATCTAGAGGGGTGGGGGCCCAAATTGTATCTCGGCCCAGATAAATTGATTGACTAATAATAATAAAATCTGATCTGCTCTGTTTTGTCCAAAAGCTTAAAAGAATAGGGCCTAAGCAATTGGGGTCTTCTACATTGTGCCCTTCTTCAAAACCCTTCTTCAAGAACACCATCAATCGTGTCTGGTAGTGTCCTGCAAATTAGGGTTTATCTTCACTGAAAATATTGGGCATTTTTTCTACTTCTCTCTCATATTTTGTTAAATTTGTACGATGAAGAACGCTAATCTCAAGAACAACGATTCCGGAGAAAGAGGTGGCTTCAATCCCTATAACAAAATGAACAACAACAACAACAACAACAACAACAGTAAGATTAAGATGAAGAAAAATATGCAGAGATTGGGAGGCACTGGTCTTTCTCTTGAAGCATTTGCCAATGCTAAATCCAAACAAAATTCATATAATCCTGCTTTGTTAAGTATGTTCCTCTTTCTCTACTCCTCTAAATTGCTGTCTTTTATGAATTTCTTGTGATTTTGGTATATGGGTATTGTTCTAATGCTTGATTTTTGGAAGAATTTAGAGTATTTTGAACTTTGATGATTTCATGGTGCTAATTGTTTTTGGGTTTCGATGATATGCTTAATTGATTATTGATTGTGGAATGATTTCTTGTATTATTCAAGGCCTAAAGCCGCCAAGCCGGTTTCGTGGCGTTGTAATTGGACTAATTTTGTATTGGTTGTATGACATATTGGATGGGGATTGACAATTCTAGTGAGGTATTTTGTTAGCTTTGGGTATAATGGTATTGAAGAAGAAGAAAAGGGAGAAGTTGCTTTTCAAGATAAATTATGCTACTAGTTAGCACCCTAGTAGCATGGAGAGGCAAACTTTATGCCTTTCTAAGTAATTAACTCCATCAGTTGATTAAGGAATAGGAACTTGCAGCATACATTGTGGTTGTGCTGTTTAAGAGCCGAGCAATCTTTTCAGTGTTCATTTTAGAGTTTAATAGAACCAAAATTCCAATTTGAAGAATCTCTTTCCGCTTGTTTCAATCAACGTGTAAAAAACAGGATGCAACTTACCTGCAGTGAGAACACGTCACAGAGGTTGTCTTAATCCAAAGTCTCAGACTTGATTGTAGACACAAAAATCTATACTCATATGATATTAGAGATGGTCTTATCAAATATGTACCAACAAAGTTTACCTACTACCTTTAAGCCCGATCGTAGAAGCTTTTCTTCTACTTTTTTAAGTTCAGCTGTGAAATTTTATGGGTATTTTAATCAATTGAATTTATTTGATGAAAATTTATTATGTCCTTGCTGTTGGCCTCAACCTGGGACAAACAGGTTTAGTGATTTTGTGGTCTTGTACTCCTCTTGCTAAGAATTTTTACTTATGTTCAATGAGATCTTTTGTGGCGGAATGATTGATGCGTTACTGCAAATCTGCAATTCACATCTTGTGGATAGCAAGCAGACTTGCAGAGTGTGGTTTAGTGACTGTGGACTTTGCTATTTCCAATGAGCTTGATGCCTCCACCCAGATCATATTGTAGAAAGCTGGTTTTCTATGAGTTATGGAAGTGAAATATTGTGATTTATTGGTCTTGTAATGTGTCTTCTTTTAGGGATCGAGAAAAATGGTGACAGTAAGGCATGTTTTTTGTGTGCAAGTTTGTTGTTGGGGAAGAAACAATTAATCTATTGGCCAATGATTTTACACTTGTTTTGTTGCATACTAGTTGACTCAGACCTAGCTGTTCGTAAAAGTGCTGGACTGTAGACTTCTTATGGAAGTTTTGCATTTTCTTTCAATGATAAGGGTCGGTCAAGTGTCCATACCCCAAATTTGAGTATTTCGGTATTTAAGTCTAACACAAGTACCTAAGGTGGAATAAAGAGTTTGACATAGGCTGTTTTGATTGAACTCCTTGATTTGGCATCTTTGACCCTTCGCTGAGGCAAGAAGATTCTGCTTTAAATTTAAAATTCTATATTGACCATGTAAGAAAGTTAGTAATTTCCTATCTGCTGGACTAGAATGGACAAAGAGATGGCTAAGGACTATATTTTGAATTGTCAGATCTATTCGGAATCTTGTTGCTTTTGCAGTGCTTGACATGCCTTGCACTTCCCAACATGTAATCCTGATGCTGATCTGAATAGTGTGATCCTGTTTTTCAGTCGTATGCTTTTTTTTTTTTTTTTTTTTTTTTTTTTTTTTTTTTTTTTTTAAGGTAAGGAGAAGAACCCTGTCCGAACCTCAACCCTTACAGCTTTTTTGCTTCGGTATTTGCGGGTCCAACACTTTGAGAGTAAGGGGGGAAGGATAAGGGATCCCTACCCTCTAAGTGCCTGTAGTGGGGATTGAACCCCCAACCTTAAGGTTGGAAGGTAAAATCTTTCCTACTAGACCAAGCTTAGCTTGGTAGTCGTATGCTGAATTGAAAAGAGCCTTTTCTATAATTTTATATATATGTATTGGTATTGCAAATATATGTTACATAGTTAAATGTTGACTGGGTTTTGATTTGACTATATCGGTGATATACTAATGTATATACATCTTTGCATCATTTTAGAGAAGAAAAGGGAATTTTACACGAATGCCAAACATGTAAGCAAGTACAAGAAATTGCTGAAGCAACAAAATCAACCTAACGATCGATCTGTATCTGTTGAACCTGTTGAGGTATGTGTTCTTTTTTGCTATTTTAAACTGAAACCTTGGTCTGAGTGTAACATGCTATCCTGGCTCACTTGCAGGAGAATGATGGTGGTCCTGGTGAGACAAGCAAGGAAGACAAGAAAAACAAAAAGGGATCATACAGTTTACAAGAGTTGTATGTGAAGAAACATGAAGAACAGGAGAAAGCAAGGATGGAAAGGGAAGCCTTCTATAAAGCAAAAAAGGAAGAAAAGGAAAAGGCTGAATCCCGCAGGAAAGATTTACGGGAAAAGATGTTTAAACGAACACGGAAAGGTCAGCCTGTCATGAAATACAGAATTGAGCACATATTGGAGACCTTGCAGGGTTCTACTTCAACATCATAGTTTTCTGCTTTTTGAATGGAGCTTCTAACTGCAAAAAACCAAATGATGGATCAGCTCCTCTGTTCATTTGATGTATCTCTGTGTCTAGAGGGACATGATGATACAAGTCATTTGAGTTGATTCTGGGAGATGTGATGCTCTGTTGTAGTTAGATTGTCAGTTCTTGACCTTGTAAAATTTTGCTCTATAATCCATAGCAAATTACACAATTTTGGACCAATCTTTATTCCATTTTTTTTTAAATTATTCTTTCAATTAGTTTCAATATCCTTGAATAGTAATATTTTAATAGGATAAGAAAGAAGACTATTCGCGCTGGTGTAATCCTTCAATTTCATCGTTCTTTGAAAATGGCAGCTCCTTTATAACTTAAAGAACGGAGTTGCTACAATATGTGAAAATTCAGATTGGTGTTTTCTGTTATGAAAGTCTCTCTAATTGTTTCCATTTTACTATATCACAAACCTCGGCTTCATTCGAACTTACATCAACTTGCCTTGCCCAAATCTAATATTTTGTTAAGAGAACCTCTCTAGTTTTCTCTGGTTTTGAAGCTTATTTCCTAATGTAAGAAAACCTATGTTTGTCATCATTCTAAACTAAGCAAGCATTTTGATTAAACATGAAATTAGAAGAAATTTAAAAATGTGCTTGCTGAAATACACACAACTCATGACGATTGCCAATTTCTTTGTTAAAATTTTTAGGCATCATGATCTGTGGCATAACCCTGAATAATTTTAATTACCCTTCCTATTTCACAGGCTATCACTACACCATAATGCAAAATAAAAATGTTTTAACTTTCTGATTTTTTGCATTGAAGGTTGTTTGTGACATTGATTCAGGTGGCTCAAACTTCTTGATACTTCGCCATATTCATGGTTAGCAGAAAATCTGTTGTATAGGATAAGATCGGACTAGATGGCAAATCCTCCTGGGATATGCAAAAACAATCTGACCCTGGGTAGATAAGGTATGTTGTGCTTGTAATTTGGATAGGTGTGATGCTATCTCATATTAGTCATATTAGTCATATACTTGTAGTAATAGTGATGGCTGTGGTACTGTCTTGAATGATATGGTAAATTTTTTTAAAATATGATGGCTGTGAAGTACCAAAATTAGTACCTCCTGAAAAATTATATCATTGCTTTCTACTTGATCTACCCTTAACTAGACATTGTATTACAAATTGGATTACCTAACTTTGAAATTGCTGGTTATCTTTCTTAACTTGAAGGCCTTTAACTTGTTTTTCTTGCAGGATAATGGTAATTACTGAAATATCAGCATTGTTTAAGTCCTAAAACATGAATAGGGCTTGAACATAGAGGATACTACGGTACGTTCTTATGCTTTTATTCTTCCAAAGTTGATTAGAGATTCATAGTACATTCTCTATATTTATGCGATTGATCATATAAAATGGTTTGAACTACGTTTCTGTAAATTTTGGATTATAAATTCAACTGATTTTCATATAATGTTTTTATTTTAGAAATTTTGTAAATTTTACTCCATTTCAGATTGAGCTACAAAATATTATAGATTATGTAGTGTGTGATAGCTTCCTTAATTTTATAATGAATCCTGGCGAGACAAATTCTTTTTCAAACAAGGTGAACACTTGCACAGAGCCACATACAATGTAGTGTACAACGGTTGCATCAGGAATATAAAGTGGTTCACTTTAGCTCTCATGATAAGGCAGAATGGTTCACATCGTTAAACTAGAAAATACAAGTTTCGAAATAAGACCACAATGCATTAAGAGCTACAAACACATGATCATGCTGTTCCTTTTTGGCTGCATCATGTATCAACATCAAAGTTATCAAATGCTGAAGTAGTAATACAATGTGATATGCTGCAAAATTAAGCACCATAAATTCTCTATTAGCTACTTCAAATGGCAGCACTGTGAACATTGACTACGCTGCTGCTTAAGATAGAGCACTGAAACAGCAGCATCTGCTCACATTAAGATTGAGAATTATTGGGCTGAGAATTTGTCTCTGATGAACTGATGATCTCTTCAAACGTTTCCATGTCAATGGTCATACCATCATCCACTTCAGCATCTACTTCGGACATTACTTCATCCCTGTCTCCTGTCATTGGTTCCCCACCATTTTCTACTGAATTGGATTGTGGAGGAGACTGAGGCTGAGGTTCAGGTTCAGGTTGAGACCCAGGTTCAGGTTGAGACCCAGTTTCAGGTTGAGGCTCAGGCAGAGGAAGGGGCTGGGCATCTTCAACCTGCTCTCTTGAGGCATCTGCTAGTTGCACAATTGGGGGAGGATATGAATCCGTAGATTTCGTTAAAGTACTAGTCACCAACAGGTTCTGTAAAACATATTACCTCACAGATTAGTAGGAAAGTCAACAAAGTTATAGAAAATAATTGTAGACTGTAAGCACTAGTAAATATACACAAATGATTTATTTTATGATCCTAGGTTGTACTGCGTCTATATCGCAACAAACATTAGAAATGAGTGAGAGCACCACAGAATCGAAAGGAAGCTCAAAGATCAAAACATCACCGGAAAGATTCACAGAGTAAAGACCAAGCTGACACAGAAATTTTGCCTAAAGTCATGATACTAAAGAATCGAGAGGATGCTTTCTCCAGGAAATACTCTAACCGCAGACACAATCGGTAGCTAAAACACTCCCAAACTAGCTAATTTGATTTTGAATTTGTATCAAATATCACTCTAACACACAGCAGAGCTGTAAGCTTGTTTCAGGTACCTAATTCTACAGATTTCAGTACCACAATGGTTGGTTATTCTGGCTTATTCATAAAGGATTCAGACAGAAGCAAGATTGCATGAACAGAAATGATTGTTGCCAAGGAAGAGCATCCCTATGAGAAGTGACTGCTTAAAGCAAGCTAATTTCGCTTACTTGAGCATAGGTATAATTCTATGTACACAATTTATCAGTAATATTATATTGATACAATAGGTTCTACATTCTGTAGAACCTATTGTATCGATATAATTCTATGTACATGATTTATCAGAAATATTATATAGTGCTTCCTATTATTGATATATTTAGGCATTAATGATGACCAAACCATATTGGGACAGAAGGAAAAGTGGGAAGCAATAGAACTATATTAATATAATATACCTTTTCTAATGCCAGAGCAAGTTTTGACAAATTTGGATAGATAGTCCGCGCATCCAGTAATATCTGTTCAAGCACAAGGTTAACTTTCAATGCCCATAAAGTTAGCCACATCAAGATTAGCAGAAGATGGTGTAAAAAAGACACAAAAGCAATTATACATCCAGGCGCAACACTTTTTTTTTTCAATAGACAATATAGGTTCCCCTGGACATCGGGGAACCAAACAGAACAAAAATTGGAAAATCATACAAGTCTTCAGTTTACTTTTGACCCACCCAAACAAGAAGAATCAACCAGTAAAAAACAGGATACTGGAAAGTAAAAAAAAAAAAAAAAAAAAAAAACAATCTCTACGCTGTTTAGAAAGCTTTATATCACAACACAGGTATATTATCCACGTGTCCAGCAATATCAACAAGATGGAAAAATATTTAGTTTTCTGGGAAGAACAAAATACAAATTCTTGTATTAAAATAAAAAAAATAAAAATAAAAATAAAAATAAAAAAAAATTCTAAAATTTTTGGAAAACTAAATCATACAGGATATTCCCAAAAAACTTTGAGGGATATCAAATGGTAAAATTACACGTCTACATCCTCTTTTGTCGTCTACCTATCAAAGCATAGATGATATTCCCAAAGAACATTGAAGGCTATCAAATGGTAAAATTACACGTCTGCATCCCTCTTTTGTTGTCTACCAATTAAATTTCTAAAGTTGGAAGCTCTTTTCTCTTCTCCACATAAAGAGCAAGGTGATAGTATTACTAACCTCCAATATGGATTTGAAATATCTTCGAACAAGCCTAAGTAACATAAAGAGCATAATATATACCAATATATTTACCTAAACAAGCCTAGGTGCTTTGCGAAACTCTCTTTGGGTGTTTTATTCCATGTCATCACACACAACTAAAAAGAATTAGAACATGCTTTGTTCTTTGTACAAGGTTTGATGTTGGGACCTCAAGTTTATACATTAAAATCCTATTCACTAAATCATGCAATATTTGATGTTATCCTTTTAAAAATACCAATAAATGAAAATGTATTGCCTGGGCCTTAAGGCTAGTGGTACAAGTACAACACACTGTTGCTACAGCTAGGTTTAAATCAGCCCATGCAGTTTCATGCCTAATTGAATTACGAGTATAACTCAAAAAAACTACTGCACCTGATAAACTTTATACTAAAATGTGTTCAATTTACAGACTGTCAATATGAAGAAATAGTAGTGCCCAATAAAGAGTTCCCAGTTTTAAAGTTCTCACATTTGAGCTCTTTCCAACATTAAAAGATGATATCAGGATTGGCAGATGGCATCACTTAATAGCTCATATACATTTATAGTAATGAGTCACAAAATCAAATATTTAGACCCAAATTGTAAACAGCAAGAAGAATTGGATAAAAAAAAACAATATATACTTAAAATTATTTTACAGTTACATGTGGCCATGTGGGACAGTGAAGGGCCTTCATTATTTTCTGTTCTGTTATGCTAAACTTCAGAATCATCCTATATTTGAAAGACTTAAGTCTGACCCAGATTGTTCTTAAAAAAAAAAAAAAAAAGTCTGACCTAGATTACAGATGCAGTCAAGTAACTAACAGGAATAAACTTCTAAGCATTAAAATATTCAAAGTAAGTAGAACCTTGACGCTTCAGATATGGCAACTCTTAGCTATTAGCCTATTAGTACAAAAGTAAAACAATTGGCAAGGATTTTCAATGTATAATAATCAATTACCTCACAAAGTCTTTGCAATGTGAATGGTGGCCCATCTAGAAAGCTGAATAGAGCTGTATGTAAAGAGAAATGCTTCAGAATTGAAATCTTATAAATCCACTTTAGTGTTTTTCCTTCAAATTTTGAAATCATGCAACAATAATAATAATAATTCCTTTTTAAGTAGGTCAACATGCTCCTTAATCACATAACCATGCAAACATATTGCCCAGAAGTATTAAAGTTATTTGATTCCAGATTCCACACATGTAATGTCTTAAATCCCCTAGTTCTAAATGCCTCCGAACAGTACTGTGAAGGATATATGATGGTACCAAAACTTAAAGGCAAGATTTAGGCATCAGCAACATTTTTTTATTTTATTTTATTTTTTTTCATTTTTAGAAATTATAACAGTAGTCTCTTATGCATAGATTTGATTGTTCGAATGAAGAATCAACAAAGCATGGGGACATTGCATGGACAAAGGACAAAGACTGAAATGCAAATCATTAATAGCATAGGAAAACTAGTGCAAGCAAGAGTACATGAGATTACCAACAGATGGGAGGATAACATTAAAAACTATATCGATCAACCCTCTAAACAAAGAGCTATGGGCTTTTATATGCACAGATAAAAAAATAAAAATAAAAATAAAAATAAATAAATAAATAAATAGAACCAGGGATCATTATAATGGGTAACATTAATCTGTAATTCCTCAAGTCCAGAAAAGAAATCACTGCCTCTTCATTATGAAATTATCAAACACATTGCCTTGTCAAACTGAAAAGAGAAAATTTCTGATTTCCACAGTTTTCTATAGAAAAAATAATACCAATGCCCAGCAGCCAGCTAAACTTTCCAACATTTTAGTGTGTGTATTATTTTTACAAGTTTCATCTCAATTCAGGTAAATTCCAGAAACTTAAAATTTCATATTCTATAATTGTTAATTTGTTTTCATTACTTCTCCATTTCCAAACAAGGTGGCGTGTAACGTTATGCATACAAATCAAGAGGTTGTAGTTATTGCATTGAAATTATAATTGACAAGTAATTGCATTAGTATCTTGAACTAACAGATTATTATCTCAGATCAATGATTTCATGAAATAAAAACAAGTTAAATTTAATGGTTTTACAGAACAAAAAGAGTATTGACTAATGACAATCATATGATTAATAATTATAAAATACTCCAGAGAAGATTTTATTTCAGTTTCATCCTATACATTTTAGCACAGTTGAATCAATTACAAAACAACACACCCTTGATTATAAATTACCAAAGAATCACCATCATCCCAAATATTCTTATCCCAAATACTGCATGGTCAACAAATGCAGAAAATCATATATTTTGGACAAGCCAGAAGCTCCTCTACCAAGCCTGTAGGTTCTCATCATAATGCAATTGAATAATGGAACACACCAAATTTCTTAGCCTATGCTGCATTCTTTATCTAGATGAATAGTAGAACAATAATATCTTGCAAAAGTTTAAATATTGTTCAAAGAAATAGCCAAAATATGCGAAGACTTTTCTAGAATTTGGGTGGACATATAGAAGATTAGTACAACTTTCACTAAGAATTCACAGCCCCAACAAGTAGTGGACTACTAGCAGCTAGCACTCCCAGATATCAGAGAAAGTACCAAGATGCAAAATGTGATAGTGAGGAATTTAATAAAAATACCTTCCTCTAAGCTTTTCACCAATTGTGAATAACTCTCTCCCAAAGAAGAATTTTGTTGATCATCAGGAATTTTTGCTTCTGGATATTCCGAAAGAACCTTGATATTCAAATTTACATGGGACAAGAAGATGTCATAATCACAACAGAAAATTAATTCCAAATAATAATTCCAAGGGACAAAGACAGATTAAGACCAGCATTGTTAAATAATAAAGACCTTACAACAAGCATACCTCACCATTACCTGCTTCAGCTGAAACAACAGCATGTTTTTCAACTCATCCCATTCATGCCTGAGTGACAACACAAAGTCAAGGAAAATATCCACTAAGCAAAAAGGCATAACATTTAACATGAATTTTACATTTTTCACATTCATTACTCCTATCAAGTTGGCATGACATCTAACATGAATTTACATTTATCAAACTTATTTACTCCCACCAAGTTTTTAAAAATTTTAGTTACTGGAAAATTGCTGGTATTAAAATCCCTAAATTTATGACTATGCGTGTACAAGAATATACAAAAGTGGTATCTAGGAACTTTGGATGGATTTCATTACCACTAAAGCAAAAGTCGTGTTTTAAGGTACCTATGTTTTAACTTAGCCAAGTATATATTTAAATTAATTAGTTAACTTTATTTTACTTTATCATAGAATTTAATTGAAAGTCTTTAATTATTTCAATTAAATTATAAAATAATTCGAATATATAAAGAGGAAACCGAATTTTTATTTTTATTATGGTCTTTTTTTTTTTTTTTTTTTTGGGTTCAAAAGTTTGTAGATTTATAATTCGAATTATTTGAATAAAAAAAATATAGAAAATTAGTTGTGCTCCATAAAAAAGAAAATTAGTTGTGTACGTATGTGAATGAATAAGGTATGTAATTATGTGTTCAAAGCTTTAATAGCATGTGGTGAGATTGGGTAGAAATATTTGGGCATGTAGGTTAGAATTATTTCACCAATGTGCATTTAATATTACTATGTGTGGAGTTGTATGATTGTTATGAATTGTATGGAAGCATGTAATTATATGCAAGAAAAAAATGTTTGATCAAACACCAAACTTAAATTTTATGTAAGAACTGTACTTATTTTTTTCTTTTGGGAAGGGTTTTTCTATGTTAGTTTGCTTACAGGATGCCGATAGAATTGCCTAGTAAGTACACAAAGATTGGAACTTTTATTAGAATAGTTATGAGCATTTGTTCGATTTTGTTAGGAAGGTTCAATACCAATGTATGTACTTATGTGATATTATGGGAGAGAAGCAATGGGACCATCCTGTCGTATATCTGCTTTTATTGTTCATTGTCTTCCCCATGAACCGCCCTACATAGCTATAGAGAACAAGTCTTCTGATTTTCATCTTCTAGATGGCATACCTAAATATGCTCACTATTAGGACTACTATGGCCAGTGGAGCCCTAATTGGATATATCTAGTTAGCTACATTGTTTGAGCCGAACACTATTATTAATCAACATCATCTTCCACCTTCGAGGTAGATGATTTTGATGTAAAGACTTGTTCTTGTAGCGAGCATAGTTAGATATGCCCCCTGGATGAAAACAGAAGACTTGTTCATTATAGCTACGTAGGCGGTTCATTCGAAAACAATGAACAATTAAAGCAAAAATACGGTCACGAACATCCCATTGCTTCTCTCCCATAACATCACAATTCACAATGGTACTGAACCTTCCTAACAAAATCAAACGAATGCTCATAACTCTTCTTAATCTTTGTGTACTTACTAGGCAATTCTATCGGCATCTTGTAAGCAAACTAACTTGGAATATAGAAAAACCCTACTCAAAACAAAAAAAATAAAAATATATAAACAATACAGTTCTTACATAAAATTTAAGTTTGGCGTTCAATCAAACAATCTTTTCTTACACATAATTACATGATTCCATACGAGTCATAACAATCATACAAAACCACACATAGTAAAATAAATGCACATAGGTGAAATAATTCTAACCTATATACCCAAATATTATCTCACCACATGCTATTCAAGCTTTTAACACATAATTACATACCTTACTCCTTCCGTCCTTCACCTACCTGCATTTAAAGAATTCGAATTAAAACTCCAAAATAAACAAGAAATTTCGGACCAAAATTTTTTTTTGGAAAAAAATTTGGACCAAAAAAGAGAAGAAAAAGTAGTTCCCTCTTTAAAAGTTCGAATTTTTTTATAATTTAATTAAAATAATTAAACACTTTCAAGTAAAATCCTGTGATAAAGTAAAATAAAGTTAACTAATTATTTTATTAACTACTTGGCCAAGTTAAAACATAGGTACCTTAAACACGAGTTTTTCTTTAGTGGTAATTATTAATTAAAATCCAACCTAAAGTTCCCAAATACCACTTTGTGCATATCCATGAGTGTGAATACTATATGCGCATACATACATACACACATTTGAGCATGTGTCTGTCAATATGTGTGTGTACATCTTTATGTGTGTGGCGCCATGAACATGCATGCGTGTGTTTGTGTCTATAAGTTCATATGAGAAGGCAGCTTGAAAGTGGGAAGGATGATATCATGAGAACCACAATGCATGCATCATGTAGGTACAAGGATGGGGAGATCAGTGCTGATTCAATCAAGCCCCATCCCATAGCTCATCTGCTCATGTGTGTCTATGCAACCAGAAGCTTGAAATAGAAACATACCAAAACTTTCCAGTTGAAGCTATAATTTCCAATACCCCCTTCACTTCTTCAGATGACAGCCTAGGATCAGATTCTCCATTTCTAGATACCGAAAAGTAAGATGAATCAGAAACTAAGAGAGCTCTGAATACAAGACTAAAAACATGAAATTGCGAAGAGGTTAGCATTAATATCTATATATTATAAAAGGGAGTTCACTAAATCATATTTTTCTTCCTAAAAGCAATAATAAGCTTGCATTGGAAACCTATCCAAAATAAAAGACCTTGATTGAAATATCGGGCATGGGTCTTATTAGCAACAACTTTTTTATGTTAAAGTTGATTTCCAATGAGAACATCTATGTAAGGATTAATGTCTTGAAAATTACTTTTTTAACATAAATTTCTTGAATGCTTATATTTTTCATATATTATTATTTATATAAAACTAAGCATGGCTCGGGAATTATCTATCATCTCACAAAAATTAATGATATTTTTTGAAAAGATGATAGCAGTGCCGCAGTCATCTTAAATTTACAGTATTTTCCTTGGCCATCTCAGAATTTGACTCCCAAAACTTAACCCCAGAACTCAGATGATCAAGAACAAAGATCACATCCAATCAGAAACAAGACAAGTTGCTCTGAAAGATTCACTAAACTCCCTTTGTCCTCATAATTTATCACTAATACTACTGCAATAATGTGTGCATTACACCAGCATTATTCGCGATTAGTCTCACATCACAGCCAGTATATGAAACAATTTTGCTCATACTCTGAGCACCAATTTTTAATTTTTGATAATTGATTAGGCTCTTAGGTTAATCTGATGTCACAAAATTTTGTGTGCACCCGGCTTACAATAATATTAGTGTACATCAAACAATCATAGGGTAACTTTAATCCAATATGAGCTAACATTTAACCAGCCTAAGGGGTAACTGTAAATCTGATATGATTTCAATGTAAATAGGATATGAAATGAGTTTTATAAGGATCTTATAGCTATCTTCACATGCTAAGATTTGATTTTAACTTCATTCAAAAGAATAACTATATCAATAAAACATAACTTTTATTTATATCGGGGTAACTTTTGTACACTCTAGGGTAATTTTATAACCGATACAATAATTATTATATATCCAATTTATTTAAAAGTTTGTGATCACATGTACCATTTAATTTAATCATTGCTACTTTGTTACAAACAAATTATTTCTATTATATTCCCTTCTCAATGCCCCTTTCCTTCTTTTTACTTATCACGTAATAGGCTTTTTCAAAGTAGAAAAATTGTAACCAGTACTCATGGCATTATAGGTCAAGAGTTTGTCATGGAACCCAACCTCAAAAGGTGAACACAAATCTTAAAGACGCACAAATATAAACCATCACAAAAGAACAACCCAGTTGCTGATCTTTAACTTAGCTCAACAACGATAAATCAGAGACATGTTCAACTCTATAAGTTCACAAGTCATAACCTAGATACAAAACATTCTTGATTTCACTAACTATTCGCTTACTAAGGAATGCCCTTAATTCAACTATACCATCTTTTTTCTAAAGGGAATACAATTAGCACTAAAACCCAATGAAGCAATACATTGATTACATTCCCTTTCAATTAACCTAGCACCTCAAGTATAGAAGAACTTCATTGTACAAGAACTCCAACCACAACTAAGCAAGTTTATTGTTTATACACAAAATTAAGTAATTTCGAGCTCAAATAGACCCAAAAAAATAAAAAATTGCATATTAATTCCTAGCATTGAGTATTCTATTTCTCGAATATTAATCAAATCAAGCATAATAGTCATCATTTAAATAAAATTCAGAAAATAGGAGCAAAACTGCAAAAATAAAAAGTACCCATTGGCATCTGAGAGCTGAGTACAGGCCTCTCCCTGAGCCACAGCGGGAGGGGTGGCCGCCTCGGGCACGGGGAGAAAAGGACCATTTTCACAATTTTCTCCGGACATTTAGCCTGCAACACATTAGCAACCATATTTGTCTCATATTATCAAAGCATGCTCGAAAAATCAGGTTAAATTCTTCTCTCTTAAGAATATGAATAACAAAATTCTAGCAACGAAATCGCTCGTTATAATATTTCATAACTTCAGTGTCGTATAACCAATAGTTCAATAATTCACCTTAGAAGAACCCTAAATTGACTATTACTGAGAATTAAATTAACAATTGACACAATATTGTGAAAGTGATATTTGATAAATGAAAAAAATACCTCAGATGTTGCGTCAATGGAGGAGAGAAAGCTCAGAAGCCGCTTCAATGGAGGATTCGGAGTTCGCTTCGATGGAGGAGAGAGAGCTGGGGAAGGGTGGAGCGAGGCAGTGTAATACTGTAATGTGTAATGTCGAGTAAATCAAAGTTTTGAGTTGTCAAATAAATAAATAAAAAAAAAATAAAATAAATAAATAAATCAAAGTTTACTCAGTAGTAACTTTATAACGGATGTTGCACATCAATTTATTTAAATGTTTGCTTAGTATTAAACTCCTATTTAGGTCATGTTCTCTTCACCTTAAAAAAATAATATTAAGTAAAAATAATTTCAGCTCAGTAAAAATAAGTTCAGTTCAGTAAAATTTAATTTTCTTAAAGAAAAATTATAATAGAAAATCAGTAAAAAAAAATAATTTTAATTCAGCAAAAATAATTTCTTAATTTAAGTTCAGTAAAAATAATTTAACTTCAGCAAATATAATTTTGTTTCAGTAAAAATAATTTTAGTTAAACAAAAATAAGATGAAGAGAACGGGGCCTTAGTTCACCTTATTATCTGAACTTATCTGATTTAATCTTATCTGATCTAGCTGATCTATTCAAATTGTCTGATTTAACCAAACTTTGACTTTAAATGTACGCTAATGTAAAAGAAAAAAAATATATAAAGTAGGGTCTGGTTAGATTCGTAATAATGTGTATTTTATTAATATATAATTTTCATAATTTTTTTTATTACGAAATTAAAAACGTTTAGCAAAAAAAATGCACATAAAACGATGATATGATGTGAACTTATTTTTTCTAATCTGATCTGATCTGAACTTTTTTTTTATTTGATCTAATCTGAACTTATTTTTTCTGAAATAAGTAAAAATAAGTGAACTAAACAAGGCCTAAGTGGCAAATAAATACAGTACTTGTAATCAATATTGTAATACCTCGTATTTTTATATGTATTTTAATTAAAATAAGTATTTTTGAGAAGTATTTAATTAAATTGAATTGTTTTATTTAAAGTATTTTAATTATTCATTTTAATGAGTTTGGAAATATTTTATAAAAAGGAAAGTTTATTCAATTAATTATTTTATTTAAGTTGGGGTTTAATTTAAGAAAGTTTTATTTTAGTAAAGTTTTATTAGGGAAGAGATTGGGAAAGATTATAAAAGGAAATTTTAGGGAGAAGGGTTTCTAGAGGAGGGGTATAAATATTCAACACTTGAGGCTAGGGGTGTTCAAATCCGGGTACCCGGGTTTTCGGGTACCCAAAAACCCGGGTACCCGGAGTTTCGGGTACTTGTTAATTTGTCCCATGTCCCGACCTGAATATCTCGGGTACCCGAATTATTCGGGTCGGGACATAGGGTACCCGGATTTTTGAATGATTGTAATTAATTTGTTCCCAAAAGGTAAAAAATTGAAAAACAATTTAGATCTACTACCCAAACTCCGATCCACACAATTGAACAACCAAGATACAAAATAACCAATTACACAAAGCTTTGTTTCAATAATAATAATAAAATTTGAAATGTACAAAGAATTAGAAGAACAAAAAAAAAATTAGAAATTGCATTAGCATTAAGGAACTAGATCTTACATATGCGAATAAATAAATTTATAAACAAAAAAAAAAAAAAGAACATATTCTTATTCAATGCTGTTCTTCCTATTCAATGGTCATGGTCTGCACGTGTCTATTATCATCTTCAGAAGTTCAGATGAACTCTTTCACCATGTCTGAATCTTCTCTTCTTTACTTCCGCGACATTGTTGGGCGACAGTTGCAATAGTTGCAACATAGAAACGGTTGATTCTAGCGACCACCACGACATTGTTGGGCGAAGTAGCACGCAACGACCACCGCGACGTGTTTTGGGTGTTTTTGTCCCTCGGGAGAGTTACAGCTCGAGGACTGATCCGACTGCGCTTGTATCTGCAAAACAACGGAGACTCCGGGTGGTAGGAGCTCCGCCTCCGACGATCAAGTTAGTACTTGAATGTGGGTAGGAGAAGGTACGGAAAATGAAAAGTGAGATCTTCTAGGATTCCGAGATTAGGTGCTTCTCTGATGTAAGAGAATGTATGGTCTGCTGTAATAATTAATTCATGTCCCGAAAATGGGGGAATCTCCTTATTTATAGAGTCATGGGGAAACGTGTCCCTGATTAGGTCACTCTGACCTATCTCTGTTGGGCTGCGCCGTATTACGGCTTTCTCGGGATTTGGGCCCTTGAAAGCCGCATTTTTCTCCCAAGCTCTAGGAGGGACACGTGTCAAATGAAGACTGGTCCAATTCGGACCAACCAGAGTATGACACATGTCAGGACTTGATTGACCCACGTGGCATGGGTAAAATTACCCAAAACATTTGCCCCTCACATATGTGACGTGGCGCGCCACGTGGCATTTGTGACACATGTCACTCAGCCATAGGAAATAATTTTTTTTTTACTGTGAAAATTTAACGTTTCACATTCCGGGGAAATTACCAGGTGCCCCTGTTTTTTATCCCTCTATAAATACACAATTTCCCCCCCTCATTTTGGACGTTTCCAAAACATTTTAGAGAGAGAAAATCACCAATCCTAAAGAGAGAAAGTCTACCGTTTGTCCGTGTGCACACAAGCGTTGTTCATTTTCCACCTGCCTCAGCTAGTTTACAACCGCTTATGCCCCAAACAAGCAAAGTCGACTTCAGCAGCATCTCAGTCGGTCATCAATGTTTTGGGTGTTTTTGTCCCTCGGGAGAGTTACAGCTCGAGGACTGATCCGACTGCGCTTGTATCTGCAAAATAACGGATACTCCGGGTGGTAGGAGCTCCGCCTCCGACGATCAAGTTAGTACTTGAATGTGGGTAGGAGAAGGTACGGAAAATGAAAAGTGAGATCTTCTAGGATTCCGAGATTAGGTGCTTCTCTGATGTAAGAGAATGTATGGTCTGCTGTAATAATTAATTCATGTCCCGAAAATGGGGGAATCTCCTTATTTATAGAGTCATGGGGAAACGTGTCCCTGATTAGGTCACTCTGACCTATCTCTGTTGGGCTGCGCCGTATTACGGCTTTCTCGGGATTTGGGCCCTTGAAAGCTGCATTTTTCTCCCAAGCTCTAGGAGGGACACGTGTCAAATGAAGACTGGTCCAATTCGGACCAACCAGAGTATGACACATGTCAGGACTTGATTGACCCACGTGGCATGGGTAAAATTACCCAAAACATTTGCCCCTCACATATGTGACGTGGCGCGCCACGTGGCATTTGTGACACATGTCACTCAGCCATAGGAAATAATTTTTTTTTTACTGTGAAAATTTAACGTTTCACATTCCGGGGAAATTACCAGGTGCCCCTGTTTTTTATCCCTCTATAAATACACAATTTCCCCCCCTCATTTTGGACGTTTCCAAAACATTTTAGAGAGAGAAAATCACCAATCCTAAAGAGAGAAAGTCTACCGTTTGTCCGTGTGCACACAAGCGTTGTTCATTTTCCACCTGCCTCAGCTAGTTTACAACCGCTTATGCCCCAAACAAGCAAAGTCGACTTCAGCAGCATCTCAGTCGGTCATCAATGTTTTGGGTGTTTTTGTCCCTCGGGAGAGTTACAGCTCGAGGACTGATCCGACTGCGCTTGTATCTGCAAAACAACGGAGACTCCGGGTGGTAGGAGCTCCGCCTCCGACGATCAAGTTAGTACTTGAATGTGGGTAGGAGAAGGTACGGAAAATGAAAAGTGAGATCTTCTAGGATTCCGAGATTAGGTGCTTCTCTGATGTAAGAGAATGTATGGTCTGCTGTAATAATTAATTCATGTCCCGAAAATGGGGGAATCTCCTTATTTATAGAGTCATGGGGAAACGTGTCCCTGATTAGGTCACTCTGACCTATCTCTGTTGGGCTGCGCCGTATTACGGCTTTCTCGGGATTTGGGCCCTTGAAAGCCGCATTTTTCTCCCAAGCTCTAGGAGGGACACGTGTCAAATGAAGACTGGTCCAATTCGGACCAACCAGAGTATGACACATGTCAGGACTTGATTGACCCACGTGGCATGGGTAAAATTACCCAAAACATTTGCCCCTCACATATGTGACGTGGCGCGCCACGTGGCATTTGTGACACATGTCACTCAGCCATAGGAAATAATTTTTTTTTTACTGTGAAAATTTAACGTTTCACATTCCGGGGAAATTACCAGGTGCCCCTGTTTTTTATCCCTCTATAAATACACAATTTCCCCCCCTCATTTTGGACGTTTCCAAAACATTTTAGAGAGAGAAAATCACCAATCCTAAAGAGAGAAAGTCTACCGTTTTTCCGCGTGCACACAAGCGTTGTTCATTTTCCACCTGCCTCAGCCGGTTTACAACCGCTTATGCCCCAAACAAGCAAAGTCGACTTCAGCAGCATCTCAGTCGGTCATCAACGTTTGCCCCCTTTTCAGAGACAAACGTAAGGTACCGCCTCTACTCCCCTCAGCTCATTTACATTTGCTTCAATTCATTCAATAAATGGACTCATCACCAACACACACGGCACGGCCTAGGTCAGTAGTCAGCTGATCTCCTGGTACGGCTGAGTCTAGGACTGGGAGTGCCGGCTTTGGGTGCATGGGGCAATTTTGTACTCCTCAACCGACCATCTATGTGTCTGTGCAGGACACGATGGCTAGAACTAAACAGACAACCACCAGACGGCGTCGAAGAGACGGTACTTTGGAAGTGTCGTCTGATGAGGTAACCCCGGTTGAGGGGTCAGAGAGCAATGAAAGCTCAGGGGAATACTCCCAGTCTGGGATTCCTATAACCCTAAGTGACACAATCCTATACAATGAGGGTAGAGACGGGGAGGGAGCCGTCTCCCAGATGGACCTTGATGAAGCAAACCCCGAAGATAGAGACGGGAAAGAGTCTGCATCAGGGTCAGCCGGCGACAAGGGAGACGGTGAAAGCTTCGCCTCAGGGTCTAGCTCTGAGGATGATAGTGATGCCCCTCTTTCCCCGCTTGAGGATAGTGAGGCCGAAGAGAGGAAAAAATGGGAAGCAAAGGATGATCCCTTTCAGATCCATATCTCCGCTAAAGACAGGCGGGCAATGCTAAAAGGAATTGAAAGCTTTGTACAAAAACGGCCTCTGGGAAATGGATATACTATGCAGGTGCCGCTTGAGATAAGCACCATCTCCTGGAAAGATGACTAGGAGAACGCCAATGCCTACTTTGGATGCTATGATGCGACATTCCTGGCAGGCTTCCGGTTCCCGCTTCACCATGCTGTGAGAGCCATACTCAGGGGTTATGGCCTGGACGTCTGGCAGCTCTCCCAAAATTCATGGGCTAACATTATGGGGTATGTTGCCGCTTGTGAGATGTAAGACTTGAATCCCATCCGGGAGGCTTTTGCTCACATGCACTATCTCAGCCGCAACCCAGGCGGTTAGAGGGCGTGGTACACCTTGACCACTCTCCCTCAATACCAAACGACATTGGACAAGGTGTCCAAATATGACGGTTGGAAAACTCGTTTCTACCTGCTGTCTGCCCCAACCTGTCGAGAGAATTGGGAGCTGCGGCGGTATAATAAAAAGCCCGACCTACTAGGTTGCAAATGTGCCCTTCCCCGGATTCCAGGGGACGACTATGACGCTATCATGGAAACCAAGTTTTTTGAGCTCCATACGGAGACACTCTCAACCGGGGACGTAATAAAGGTCCCTAATAATTGGATTCCCATGTGCGCATGGTTTAGAGATGAGCCGTTCTTATCCGCCTACGGGCTTAGCATGATGTTTCCAAAGCGTATGTTTAATATACATTCGGTTTAATTCCGCTTGTACTATTGTTAGCCAATTATGATTTTGCATTAATCATGTGTTCATTATTTTTGCAGAAGAAGCTTTGAACATGGTGGCTGACGAGAAGACTCCCAAGCGGTCCTCTGCACAAATCCGGAGAGACCTGACGGAGGCTAAGGCCGCCAAGTTGAAGGCTGAGGTAAAGAACCGTTTAACTCCTTGAACTATTTTTCCAACAGACATTGCCGGTTGTATATTTAATACTTTGTTAATTGCAGGGTGGAGAGGCACCTAGGTCCTTTACTAAGAACCTAGCCAAACGGGGACGGGATGAGACCGCCTCCACCCAAACCAAGACTACAAAATCCACCAAATCGGCTTCAGGTAAGACGGGCCCCGAAGGCTCTTCTGAGAGGAACGACCTCCGCATCGGGGGGAGAAATGTCACTATCGGAGGCTTTGGAATGGGCTTTGATATGGTCCCATCCGGCCTCTCTACACCTGGGGGTGGTGCAATCCCCCAAGCTCCTGAAGGTAAATATAATTCCTTCGAATCTCCGCCTGAGTTGGGATGGCCGTTGCGAGTGAAATCTCACTCTCAATAGACTTATTCGTCCGGCAGCCGGGATCAAGCTGGTGCCGCCTATATAGCTCACTCACCCCCTTTCACATATGGTGTAGATCAATCTTCCCGATGCCCGGACGTCCAGGCGCATGCCTGGTCCATGCTGGCTGTTGTTCCTAAGAAGGAGAAGGATGTCATCTCGGGCATTGAGACGTTCAATGTTGAACGTATCAATGCACTCCTGTCTGAGGTATACCTAATTCCCCTTTACTAGAACTAAGTATAATATATCCCGCATGAATGACACCGTTTGTGTCTACAGGCCATGCTCATGGTTGATGGACTCAAACGGCCATATGCTAGGAAGAGGGAGGAGGTTAAGAGAGCCGCTAGATCAGCTAGGGATTCTCAAGATGTTGCTGAATATCAATGTACAATTAATGAACTTGAAACTAAAGCCGAATTGATGCAACAGGCGGATCAGATCAAGGGTTTTCAAAAAGCCCTGGATGAGGCTAAGGAGAAGGCCAACACAGCTGAAACCAACCTCAAGAAGGCGGAGGAATACCTCAAGGCCTTGCAGGGTGCCTCCCAGGAAAATGTAAAGCTCAAAGCGGAGGTTGAGAGGCTGAAGAAGGATGCGGAGCGAGTCCAAATGAATATCAAGGCAACAATCGAGGCGGAGCAAGACCGCCTGATTGCTGAAAATGAAGTGGACTCCGACAAGATCGTCTGGGAAGCTCTCCACCCCAACAAGGACTATGGTTTGTAGGCTCTGGCTTTTCAATATGCTGAAAATGTAGTGTATTTAAGAGAGAAAGGGGAGCCGGAGCCCGAGTCCTCCGAGGCCTGGGAAAACGCAGAGCTTGAGGAGCCTGCCAAGGAGCTCCTCGAATAAGGAGAAGCCATTGAGCTCCAATCTGATGGGGAAAATCCCAAAGAAGAGAACCAGGCGGCCCAGCCTTGATTTTTCTGCGGCATTATGCCAAATTTTAGCTTTTCCGGCCTGCGCGCCGAGTATTTGTACATTTTTACCAACTGAGGAGTCGGGTGACAATATCTATTTTTTGTCCCGGATGTGATCCAATTAACACTAATATCCGATTTTTACCGGCTTGAATGAAATTTGCCGACTAAGTCGGTTTGATGAATTTGCTATTTTTTTTTTATTTTTGCCCGACTTTTTAAAGCATGCGACAATTCATATAGTATATCGGCCACTCTTGCCCCGGGCGGCTGTGTGGTTGGTTTCAGTATTTCTTTGATTGATTGACTTTGGAATGCTTGATACTTTAGAGAGTATGGAATATTCCTAAGTCAACCAATCACAGTAGTGATTGCCCCAAACCAAGTACACAGCCGTCCACGACAGCCGTTTTACCCAACCGGGTGTTCGTATATAGATTCTTTGTGAGCCAGACGGGAAATTGCCACATGACAATTAATGGAGCAAGGAACATATTGTCCGCCTGTTTGACATCTTTTGTCTCAAATTGAGGTCCATTATCAAATACCACAGACATAGGTACCCCGAACCGGGTGATAATGTTATTCCAGGTGAAGGAGATGACATCTTTTGACTTGATGCCTTTTACCGCCTCTGCTTCCACCCACTTAGTGAAATAATCCACAACCACAAGAATATAGCACTTTCTGCCTGGTGTAGGCGTCTACGGACCTAGAATGTCCATGCCCCATTTAGCAAACAGGACTGGGATGTGGATTGCCGTTAGGTCAGTAGCCGGCCGATGGATTAGCTTGCCAAATCTTTGACACTTATCACATTTTCTAACAAATTTCATGGCATCTAACTTAAGAGTGGGCCAGAAGTAATGCCGCCTGGCCCTGACGGCTAAGGATCAGCCGCCTGCATGAAAGGCGCAGTATCCCGCATGCAACTTTTCGAGAACTTCTTTCCCCTTTTCCCGGGTAACACACTTCAATAGAGGCTTCTGAAACCCCGCCTTGAAGAGTTCTCCTTCTCTCATCTCGAAATTTGCTACACGCTTCTTCAGCACGGCTTCCTCCTGAGGTGAATTAGGGAGCGTGTCGTCTGTCAGATACGCCCGGATGCCATCCATCCAAGTAGAACTTTGGTCCAGCACTCCAATGGGTTCATCATCAGATATGCTTTGTTTTTCCATCACTTCCCAAAAGACTGACCGAGGCGTATCACAAGAGGCGGAGGATGCCAACTTAGACAGAGCATCCGCTTGGTTGTTTTCAGACTGGGGCACTTGACTTAGATGAAATTGTTCAAGTGTCCTAGCTTCAGCCTTGAACGCCTGCAAATATTTGATCATAACCGGATAGGTAGCTTCATACTCACCATGGTATTGGCTAATGACCAACTGAGAATCAGAACAGGCGTCAATTTTTGTTTCCCCTACCGCCTTACACATGCGGATGCCGGCTAGCAGGGCTTCAAATTCCACCTCATTGTTTGAGGCCTGAAATTTAAACCGTAGTGCATAATCATATTTATCTGCTTCTGTAGATTGACAGATTATGCCTGCACCACAGCCGTTCATAGTAGAGTTCCCGTCTACATGCATCTTCCAAAGCCGATCAAGGTTATCCGGAGCAACCATGGGTACCAAGTTCAGCATTTCTGAGCACATGGGCTAATGAAATAGACCGAGAGCTGATTGCCATCTCTCTCAGCAAGGAGAACAACACTAAGGGCATAATATGGGACGACTAGGTACATATAGAGCGTCTCCTTTGGCAGAGGGCTAACAAGCCTTGGCAAAGAGTGTAGATGTTCTTTCAATTTTTTAAAGGTCGCCTCAGCATCATCTCCCCATTCAAATCTAGTCTTCTTCCTGATTGCTTGGAAGAAGTAAAGGCATTTGTCACCTGACCGGCTGAGGAATCTCCCAAGCACAGCCAGACAACCAGTAAGCTTTGAGCTTCCTTCACGGAGCGGGGTAACTTCATGTCAATCACCGCTTGTATCTTCTCGGGATTAGCCTATATCCCCCTTAGGTCAATCAAGAATCCGAGAAACTTCCTAGACTCAACACCAAAAACACACTTTTTGGGATTTAACATGACCTTATGTCACCTGAGTGTGGTGAAGGTTTCTCGGAGATCAGCAAGGTGATCCGTCTGTAGCTTGGATTTGACTATCATGTCATCAATGTACGCCTCTATATTCCTTCCAATATGATTAATGAAGACTGTATTAATCATCCGTTGGAAAGTAGCCGGCACGTTCTTCAAGCCAAACGGCATCACCGTATAACAGAATAACCCCTGATCAGTGACGAAGGGCTTCTTGACCGAATGAACCCGGCATCTAACAGCTTCTTGACCTCGGCAGCTGCCGCCTGACTCCTTTCCTCGCCGTGGTTTCTTTTCTTTTGCCGGATGGGCTTCTTTTTTGGATCCACGGCAAGCTTGTGGACATCGAGATCCGGGCTGATGCTTGGCATCTCTTCCACTTCAAAGGCAAAGATGTCTTTGAATTCCTTTAGCAGAAGGTGTAACTCTGCACCAAGCCTTTCAAAGGCAGCCGTCCCCACCTTAACAGTCCGCTATGGACGGATGTCGTCCAGAGGAATATCAATGTGCTCACCAGCCGGCTGGGGACGGAGATCATCTGACCGTTCCCCGGTTAGTGATTGCTATTTCTTCTCCTTCTTAACCTCCACCAGCTGTTCGGTTTTTCTTTTCTTTACGGCTGCTGGAGGGGGTGAATCAGGGTCCTTGACGTCGTCAAGGTTTATTGGCTCCTTCGGTTGACCGGCTGCAGCAGTAGTCGGCTTGACGTCTGAGAGATAGCACTCTCTTGCCGTCTTCTGATCCCCGTTGAGGGAGCCAACAAAGCCATCATCCTTTTTCATACTTGAGAAGCATGAGAGATGGGATGATGACAGCCTTGCACTCGTGCAGAGTGGGTCGGCCAAGAATGATGTTGTAGGCGGTCAGCTCTTTAACCACCAGGAACCGGACAACTATGTGCCGCCCCTTTCCCTTCTCCCCCAGCCGGATGGGTATGTCAATTTGTCCGACTGGGTGCACAACCCCTCCGCCAAAGCCAACTAGTGGATGGGAGACATCACGCAGGCTATCCCGCTTGTAATTAAGCCAGGACAGACACTTGTAGCTGATGAGATCAGAGGAGCTACCCGTGTCTATAAGGATCTGGCCAACCAGCTGGTTGACGACCTTGCATTCAATAACGACTAGGTCGTCATGCGGTCGGCGAACTTTGCCCTGGTCCTTCTCAGTGATGAGGACGTCTGGGAATGTTCCACTTGAGGACGCCTGTCCATTATCAACCGAGTGAATCATCCTCTTCAGATGATCCTTGGTGCCCCGGATGGTCGGGCCACCGCATGCGAATCCGCCTGCTATAGTGTAGACCGGATCCTTTTCGGTATCCGAACTACTAGTAGGCTGGATAGTTTTTGACGACCGCCCCGGATTTGTCTTAGAAGTCGCTTTGGACTTCAAGACATAGGACTTCAGCAAGCCCTTGTCAGCCAAACGATCCAACGTCCACTTGAGGCTATAGCAGTCGTTGGTGTCATGCCCCACCTCCTGATGGAAGTGACATAATTTATTCTTGTTCCGCAACTGAACGGAACTCTTCATAGGATTCGGCTTCTCAATGGTCAGTCGGTCCTTCACCTCTGTAAAGATGGTGTAACAGTCTTTATTGAATTCATACCGTGAGACATACATTTTGAATTCCTTCTTCTTCTTTTTGGACGGCTGATCAGGTTCCTCAACCGCTTCAGCTTTTTGAATTCCTCTCTTTTTGCTCGCTTTAGCTTTTTGAGTCGGCTAAGCAGACCGACCCTCTTTTTGCTTGTCGGACTTCCTAGAGTCCGACTGATGGCTGGACAAGCAGAGGTCGGTGGCTTGAATAAAGCTCTCCGCCTCTATCAACGCCTCTTGGAGGGTGAAAACCCTCTTTCGGACAAGGTTGAACTTAAAGGTTGACCCGTCTTTCAGACCCTTGAAGAAGTTTGTATAGGCTACCTCGTCAGACAGCCCCTGGATTTGAATCCTCACCAGGTTGAACCACCTGACATAGGAGCGAAGCCCTTCTCTATCTTCCTGCCGGATGGTACTCAAGTCAAGACTTGTTTTCTTGACAGGGATGTTCATTGAGAAGTCCGAGGCAAACAGGAAGGCAAGTTTCTTGAAGCTGTCGATACATCCAGCTGGCAAGTTGCCAAACCATTGTTGGGCAATGTCCTTCAATGTAGCTGGGAAGAACTAGCACCACATAGCATCCTCTAGCCCCTACATGTGCATAAGGTTAGCGTAGGCCATGAGGTGGTCCTCAGGGTTGGTGGTACCATCATAAGCACCAACCAATACATTCTTAACCTTGGCCGGCTGTGCCGCCTCGGTTATCTCCTTGGTGAACGCAGAAGTCTGTTCACCAAGTTTGAGCAGACGGAGCTGCCAGTCCAAAGGTTGGAACTTATATGCCGCCTGACCTCCAAAGAGGGTCGGCTGCATGAAGTGAGGAGAATACGGACCGTAGACCATAGGGGGTACATACGGTGCATTCCCAATCATTTGAGGGCCAGAATGGACGGTATTATCGCATGTATGGCTCTCATGCAAGGATTGAATGTTCCCTGCAGATGTGTTTTTAAAACTGTCTAAAAAGCTCGAAATAGAGGCTGACTCAGACAGCTGTTGACCTCTCCTGTGCTCGATGATTTGCCGAGTGTCAGGGATAGATTTTTTGCTACCCACGGGTTGATTCTCCCGGTGGGGGCTTCTTGGACCCTTCTGGGGCAGAAGGATCTTGGACCAGTCTAGGGTTGCGGCTGCCTTGTCCTTTGGATGCGGAGTCGGCTACCTGTCCTTAATTAGCTTCTTCCTCGCAGTTCAAGGAGACTTCGTGGCCGGCTGACTCTTGCTAGAGCCAGCCGTTTTCTTTTCGATCAGATCCTTGATCTTACCCTTGAAACTCGTCATGAATTTCATGAGCTCGTCTCTGGTGACTGGAGCTTGACCTCTTGCCGACTAGGTTTCCCCTTCCGGCTGACCAGGGGCCTACTGGTACCCGCCTGGCTTTCGCCTCGTTCCAGAGTGTCTCTGGGACGGATGTGCTTAGTGATGAGAGAGCCATCTTTAGCTATGTATGTTTCGACTTGAGGATCATCATCCTCATCATCTGTAAAGACCTCCAGCTGGTTAGCCTTGGGGTCAGGAGGCGGTACAGACTCTTGAACCATCCTTGAGGTACTCTCCACACAGACGGCGCCAAATATTTTGGGTGTTTTTGTACCTCGGGAGAGTTACAACTTAAGGACTGATCCGACTGCGCCTGTACCTGCAAAACAACGGAGACTCCGGGTGGTAGGAGCTCCGCCTCCGATGATCAAGTTAGTAATTGAATGTGGGTAGGAGAAGGTGCGGAAAATGAAAAGTGAGATCTTCTCGGATTCCGAGATTAGGTGCTTCTCTGATGTAAGAGAATGTAAGGTATGCTGTAATAATTAATTTCTGTCCCGAAAATGGGGGAATCTCCCTATTTATAGGGTCATGGGGAAACGTGCCCCTGATTAGGTCACTCTGACCTAGCTCTGTTGGGTTGCGCCGTATTACGGCTTTCTCGGGATTTGGGCCCTTGAAGGCCGCTTTTTTCTCCCAAGCTCTAGAAGGGACACCTGTCAAATGGAGACTGGTCCAATTCGAACCAACCAGAGTATGACACGTATCAGGACTTGATTGGCCCACGTGGCATCGGTAAAATTACCCAAAAGACGACGGAGTTAGGCGAAGCAGCAGCGAGCCTCAGACGGAGGTGGGTAAAATAGCGGTAAGAGTGGGAGATTGCAGATTGAGAGTGAGGGAATTGAATGAGAAGGCGGTTGAGAAGAGGTTTTGAGAGTTTGAGAATAGAGAAGTAGGAAGAAGCAATGGAAGTAGGAAGAACAGAGAAGGAACTCAAGGAAGAAGAAGGAAGGAAGAGAGATAGAGGTAGGAAGAGAGAGGAAGAGAGAGAGAGAGAGGAAGAGGAAGAGAGAAAGCGGCGGAGAGAGGGATTGAGAACCCTAATTTTGTTTCAAAACAGAAGGGGCATGTGGGCGGGGAATGATGGACCGCTACCCGGTATAGGCTACCTCGCCCAATACCAAGTGACGTCAGTTTTTTTTTTTTTTTTTTTTTTTTTTTTTTTTTTTTAAAAATTTTTTTATGGTAAGTAACAGTACTTAATGAATCAATAACAGTATTTGATAAATTTATAACAGCACCTTAATTTAAAATAACAGTTTTTAATAATACACTGATTTTTTACTATAATTTGATCTGATAATTACTTAAATGACTTTTATTGGTACTAGTTATCACTACTCTACTACTTATACATCGAAATGAATTACTTTAACAATTTAACAGCCCACCATGCTTCGCAATAATAATTCTTTAATTAGAGAGTTTAGACCAATACCTGAACTTAGTCGAAAATGGAACCTCCGGTATTCTGAGCTTCCGGCTTTACCAAGGTAGCTAACCCCAACCCTGTCTTCCTTATATCAGGCTCAGCACAGATCTAATTTGTTTCCTACCTTACTGTGTTTATGATGAAACTTCTTAAACAGAAAGATAACTCATTTGATATATAAGGTTCAAGGGGATAACGTTCCCTTCTTAAACGAAACTTTTATTTTATTTGAAAAGATTACAACACTCATTTATTACAACAAACACACAAATTGAAAGCTTAAACAGATATAAGCTGAATTAGAGTTTTCTCTACTTTAAGAGAGATGGAGAACCAATCTGTCACTTAAGGTGAGTATTTTTCTCTAAAGGACTCTCTAATGCTTTCAGAGCAATTCTCTAGCTAACTCTTCCAAGTCTGCCTTCACTTCTTTGCCTAATGCCCTTTATATAGGGGAAGGCTCACAAAAGTCACTGACACATTCTATGGTTTATAGAAAACCATGACTCAACAAGTGAATATCGTTCACTGCTTTTCTAAAATTTTTTTAAAACAAATAAAACGTGCTACAACAGTAAAAGTAGAATACATAATTGCTGGTGTGGGCTCAGGACTCCATCATATCTGGTAGACCACCTTTGTTGTCCTTACTGTCTTCATAATGGACATACATTTGGTTGTCTTCTTCTATACCTAGATCCATCACACATATAGCAGCATAAGATTCATCCCATGTGACAAAGATCTCCAATAAGTGCTCTTTTCCCTCTAAGGATAAATATCTCTCAGCTTCAACTTGTTCGAGATAATCATACACTGATTCACCATGTAATACTCCTTCTTCTAAATAATTTCTTAACTATTCTGGTGCTACTATAGTAGTATTTCCCACATGTATTATGACCGGTGGTTCTTCTTTTGTCGCTATGAACTAGTTAAGATGCTGAGCAATATAGGAAAATCCATAAGCTCTTGCCTCCGTAGGATCTTTTACTCGTCTCTGCTGGATACATATTGGATCTTTGAGTTTGCAATGAACATTTTCAAACAAGATCAGGAAATGTGGAGAGTTAACTTTTCCTTCAACCATTTCGATGTTTGCACTCGGACTTGTTCAACTCTTCCTTTATATCTTGTTGCTTCATAAATTCTCCTAAAAAATACTTCTAGAATTTCGTGAGCTTCTCAAAGAACGTAGTATTATCATCAGGAAATAGTACAATACTATGAACCATCCCATAATCCCAAGCTCTGTAGTGTTCCGCTACATATGGTGCCCTCCATTCCAGTGAATGTGGATGAATTGACACAGTACCCACTCTGGAATTAGCGTTGAATAATATTCTACTTCCCCATATATCATAGACATCATACATCTTGTATGACCTTGATACAACTTGATCATACCAGAACCTAAAATTGTTATCTTTTATTTTATTTAGTATTATATCCTAAATATCAAGAATGAGTCTTGGGATAATGACCATCACTTCGTACATTAGGAACCTTCAAACTGCTACATGACAAGTTTTAATTAAACCATCTCGAGATCTTCTTTTTGATGAAACAATCATGGCCTCCATCAAGGCCCAAGTGGAGGGTGAAACCCGCTCCATTTCTTTATCTGTTTCTTCAATAAGAGTTTTTCTCTATGCCTCCATCTTTTCTAGTTGATGGGCAAGAGGTTTTTCTGATGTCTTGTGCTTCTTTGCCATTAGCCAATTCTCTGGTTAGACTATTGGCTAAAGAATTCTTCGATCCCTGTATATGTTCAACAGTAAAAGAGAATTGGTTAAGCCATAATTGCCAAAGCAGGAGTCTCCCTTGCGCTTGCATATTAGACAAATTCTTTTTAACAAAACCGAGTATGCCTTTGCAATTGTTCTTATTAAGAACTGTTTAGGGGCTAAGAAGATTAAGAACTTCTTGATCCCTCTAATAACTGCAAGGATTTCCTTTTGCATCGTAGGATAATTTAACTCAGCTTTATTAAAACTCCCACTACTATATCTGCAAAGTCTTTCTCTTTCTTTGATTTTTAACACAGCACTCCAGTGCTCATTACTAGCATCTGTTTCAAGGATTAAATCATCTTCACTAGTAGGTAGTGTTAGTACATGAAGATCTTTACACATAGCTTTTAATTCTTGAACAATTTTGGAATCACTTTCCTTCCAGTTCCAAGTTATTTCTTTCTTAAGTTTTTTCTGTAATGGTTTTCTTAATAAAGCAAGATTTTCCATGAAATCCGAAGCATAGGTTAAACATCCTAGAATTCTTTCTAGTTGTTTTCTATCTTCAATTTTATCTGGGAATTTTCAATCTTTTCCGAAATATGTTTTTGCAATATTATTTGTCCTGCTTTAATTTCTAATCCTAGAAACTCAATTTCTTGTTTAGCATAAACGCATTTATCTTTTTCAAGTATTATACCATGATCTGCACATTTTTGAGTTACTACTTTAAGATCATTCTTATGTTGCTCTAAGTCTTTTGAGAATATTAGAATATCATCTATATAGACCAAATAACAATGATTAAGTTCTCTAAAAATATTATCCATTCTTCTCTGAAATATTTATGGAGCATTTTTTAATCCAAAAGGCATTACTAACCATTCATAATGCCCTTGAGGGGCACTAAATGTAGTTAATGGAATACTTTCTTCTTCCATTTTAATTTGCCAATAACCACTCTTACAATCCATCTTAGAAAACCATGTGGCTCCTTGTATTCTATTGAATAACACAGTTTTGTTAGGAATGTAATAGACATCAAAAACAGTATTGTCATTTAGCTGTTTATAATTAATGACCATTCTAGCTTTACCTCTTTTTTCTTTTGCATGATTTCTTACCATGAATGCTGGATTATTATGAGGACTTTTGCTATTCCTAATTAGTTTTTTATTCAAAAGTTCTTTTATTTGTTCATCAAATTCTTGTATATCTTGATAGGTATAGATCATTTGTCTTACTCTAATAATCTTATTAGGATTTGTTAGAGTTATCTTAGCAAATGCCTTATCCTTCTCCCAATGTTCTAAAGGATTTGTTGAATATAATTTTTCACATAATTTTTCTTGCTACTTATTAATCTGATTTATTAACGATGAATCACACTTAGAAATTCTAAGTGCAGCCTCTTGTTGTGTAGGAGTAACCCTATCACCACGCTGGCTGCGCGTAAATTCCATAGTCTGATGAGTATAAGCCTTTGTTATTTTCTGTATAGGAACAGAATGACCATTAATAGTGAAGATTATTTAATTAACAGTTTAAGTGCATGGAGAGTATAATCTTTGAAAATTATTTCCTATTATTATATCATGACTAGGTTAATCAGTTGCCCATAAAATAGGAATAACACATTAAACTCCTCCAATATCTATTGGTAATTCTTCAATTATTTTAGTATGCATCATGAAACTATTATCAGCAATTCTAACTTGCATAGGATATTTAGCCTTTTTCCACAAGAATTCTGGAAATAATGACCTCTTTCCAAAACATGTAGAACAACCACTATCAATATATGCACATAATTTATATTTATTAATCCTCAATGCATATATCAATTGGAATTTAAATGCTATTAGGATTAGTACTGGATATTTCATTACAAGCTTCCATTTGTATATTAACTTCATCTTCATATACTGGTTCACTCACAGTTTTTGTTTTATGTCCAATTACCTTTCTTTTATCAATAGGATTATTTGGATCTTCATTTAACTCTAAATTAGAATATGATCCCATATCAATGCTATGCCTTCCCGGTTGTTTTAAGGCTTTTTTACTTTCATATTTTTCATTTAGTATCTTTAGTAGAACTAATATTTCTTCTTCATCCTCTTCTGGCTTTTCATCACCTTGTTTTTTCATTCTTATTATTGTTGAATTTTGCCTACTTAAACTTGGTGTTCTAAGACTCATATTTATTTGTATTTTAGGTTTTGTAGTCATTCCAATATGAAGTAATCCTGATTCATCAATTAACATCTTACTTGATCTATTACTAACTACAGGGTTCATAAAGAATTCCTCCCAAGTTTTTTCAATTTCAATTTCATTAGGATTTACTTTCATAGGTTTAATTTTCTTCTTAGGACCTCCTCCTTGCTCATATTTCTGAACATCGACTATTTGTTTCTTAAAAGATGAGTCTATAGTGTTTACCAACTTATAAACCACCTTCCAACTTAATTGTATGGGTCGTGTTCCTTTATGCATTCTCACTCCTTCTGTTAATAGCTTGATAGCTAAAAACTTTGATGGAAATGAATCCTCTAAGCTCACATAATATCTTGGTTCACATATATAGCTTACCGTTCCTTGACTTAAGTTATATGTGATACCACTAATTATTTGATCATAAAATTCTTTATGTCTAATATCACAAATAAAACTCAAGCATTTAACATCTTTGCCAAAATCTTGCAAAGGAGTTATGTATATTTGTACTGCACCAATACAAATATAGCTATAATTTCCTTTTTCTTTATGTTTTTTTTTAATACTTTTCCAGTTTATGATATTAATTTTGGCTGCTTTTTGTTCACAATCTTCGATTACTATGCTTCCTTCCATTTCTTCGCATACATATTTAGTTCTAGTTTTAAAGAAAGAAGTTTTGAATATTTTATCTTTAGTAAGCTTTCTTTGTTTACTTAATCTAGGTCATTATCTTCAAATGAATACTCAGCTCACTTTAGTTGACCTATAGTCATTTTGCTTTTATCTTCCTCATTGTCATCTGATACTGAATTTCTAATTCTTCTCCTTCCATCATATTATTTATTTCTTCATAATTTTCATCTTCAAACTCATCACTAACTTCAGGTTCTTCATTATACTCATTTTCCTCTTCTATAATTTCTACTATTCCTTTATTATTGCTTAAAGCCAATTCTAAAGCCTCATCTTCTGGTATTTCTATGTAATCCCAACTTCCTAAGGCTTCCATTAGTTTATGATTAGCTTTCTTACATTTATTAGCATAATGTCCTAATTCTCCACAAGACCAACACTTGCATGTCTTCTTTTTCTCACGACAATATGTTGCCTTTCTGAAAAACCTACTTGGCTTTCTATATTTATGTTTATAATACTTCTTCTTATAGGTTTCTCCTCTTGATCAGTCAAATTTATTTTTCTTATAGTTCCTTGTCTTATTATAGTTTTTTCTTTCACATCCATAGTTATTTGGGAAATCCCAACAAGTGAGAATTTGTCTCTTCATTTGTTGAGTTCCTGCAACCTCTCTACATTTCTTTTTTAATCCACTTTCTAAGGAAAGCAATTCTGTTACCTAGGGTGTCCCTAGCAAAAAGTTTCTCTCTCCATTCTTGATATTTTTCACTAATTTCTTCATTAAGAGGACTGGGTAATTTGTCATAGAACATTCCAAGATTTGTTTCATTTTCACCAATTTTTATAATAATATGTTTCAAATTCCATAATGTAATTATCAACATATTTCATATTACAGATGGACAAATTACTTAACTACCTTTGATATTCCATTCGTTTTTCATTAGGATCGGCTCTAGGACCAATGAATTCTAACTCAATGTATTGGCATAACTGAAGGAATTGTGTCTTCGATAAGTGCAATTACTAGATATATCAAGGATCACTATTATGGAGATAATAAGTTCATTCTATTGGGGTGTCATCCTCTGTTGCTAGACTATGAGAGATGATCTTTGGGCTAGTCAAATAGCCCAAAGCCCTTTAGAATGGATCCTATATTGGTCACACACAAGGGTAATGGGTTAAGCAAGTTAGAGGCCCATTAATGGGCCTCATGAGCAATTAATTAGTCATAAGTATGATTGGGCTAAGTGTAGTTTGAGTGGGATTAGGAATTGGGCTTGGATTTGGACTTGGACTATTATTTAGAGATATGATCTATAAATAATAGTCATGCCTAGGGTTGATAATTAAGTCACAATTAACATACAGTGAATTGTGAATCTAAGCAACCACCATCCAAAAGCCCTCAACTCCCTCTCTCACGCACGCCTCTCTCACTCTCCCCTCTCACCCACGGCCGGCCATCCCTAATGGCCCACGTGGTGTTGCGCGGTGGTTCTTGGCTAGTTGATCGTTCGTTCATCTCCGTAGAAGGTCGATAGAAGGGTTCTTTCACGACTAACTAGCATTAGTGGAGGTCTTAATCTGTGCCCGTGGACCAAGTAGAGGAATCACGTTTGAGGTTCTTTATCTCCCCATTGTTCTTGCTCGATCACCGTGGAATCACGCTTCAAAGGTATAATTCTTACTTCTTTATGTGTTATGCATGAGATCCTTGGTTTGGTGCTATGTGAATATGATTCATGTTATTTCCGCATTTAGTACCTATAATCTCCTACAGTGGTATCAGTTAGCCTATTGCATTTACATATATTGAGTAATAATTCTTTGATAATCCACAATTTTAATTCAATTAGGAGGGAGAAAATTTAATTATGGGTCAATTGTTATTTTAAATGTGATTTAACAATATAGAATCATTAAAGGTGTTTAATTTGCTCCATATTAGCCATTATTTGATCCGAATTTTGCCCCAAATTAATCGAAAAATTCGAACCCCTAAACCCTAATTTTTGAAAATTTCGAATCTTAGCCCTAATTTGTGAAATTTTGTGTTTAATTTTTGATTTATTTCGATGATAATATGTTTAAGGAATTTAATCTATTTGATAACATGTTAAAATTATGAATTTTTCATGATCAAATTATTTAATTTAAGTGTTAAATTAAATTGGGGATTAATTTCATCAAGAACCCTAATTTCAAAATTGAATATAATTTAGTTTTGGAATTAATTGGACCACATAAAGTTTAATTTATTTTTACAAAAATCAGTTTTGTTTCAATTAATTAACATAAAAAAAAAAAGAAAAGGGTGAAATTACAGCAGCAACCACCGCGGCTGGGTGGCGCTGCCACGGCGGTGCTGCTGCTGGTGGTCCAGGAGGGAGGGGCGGGGCTGGGATCAGGCAACAAAGGGGCAGCGCAGCAGTGCACCACCCCGTTGCGTGTGCTGCTGCTACTGTTCCTGCGTCATTGCAGGGGCAGTGCACACCGCAAGGTGTGCGGCCACCGTGGCTGGCTTTGGCTGGCCACACCACGGTGGCTGACGCGGTTTTTTTCAAAAAAAAAAAAAAATTTTTATTTTATTTTATTTTATTTTATATAAAATCAGATTTCAAATTTTAAAAAGGATAAGTTTTAATTTTGAAAAGATAATTAACAAAATTAAAGTTGTTATTTTTGTTAAGTTTGGATAATTATGGAGCAAAAGATTCTATTTGGATAATAATTGATTAAATAATGTGATTATCCCATGATTATTTATGGATAATAATAATTGATTTAAAATATGTGATTGGTTAGTAATTAGGATAGAATTTCCTAAATTAGTTAGGATAATCATGGAAAATAAATATGATTTATCTTCCATAATTCAAATAAGATTTGATTCTATCTCATACCTAAATTAAAATATATGATATTTTATGGTTGGTCATGAATAATATATGATATTATCTAATTACAGTAATTAATTAATTAATTAAAATATGAGATATTTATAGCTATGTTTCCTTTATTATGATCATTTGATGTTATAGTTTAGGAAAGCATGATGAGTGATTTATTATATGGCACTTTATAATATATGATATTGTTTATTGCTATATATAGACTAGTATGGCCCATAGATTCTAAATACGATCTGCGCATCGTGATGTATTTTGTAATCTAAATACGGTCTGCGTACTGTTAAGTATTTTTGTAATTTATTTTATTTTATTTAAGTAGTAGATAGAGTAGAATAAAATTACAGGTTGCAGTTGATCCAAAAGCCAATGAAGTGAAGGCCCAATGGAGCAAGATGGATGAGATCCATGAAGGTTCAAGTGGGAGCATTTTGCTTTATTAGTTTTCTTAGGATTAAGGGGCCATACTATGTCATGTTTTATTGCATTAGTAGATTATGCATGTTTAGGTTTATTTATGTTGCTTGATGATGCGCTAGAGTTCACTATATAATCACAACATAATAAATCTAAATCCCAGTAATATTGATGCAGCTTTTCCAATTAAAAACCCGACGAAAACCTTGATCGTTTGTGATGGGTTGGCCTCAGCAGAGCGTCATAATATATCTTGGGGAAGTGGGGGTAGATCACGTTCTACACTTTTAATTGGTTATATTCAACAAGGTTACCTAAAGATCAGTTTAGAACCTTGAAGCTAAGGGTAATAATTAAACATGTGATGGTTAATTATTCAACCAAGAATTACAAGAGTTGTAATCAGTAAAGAGTTTACTCACCTTGAAAATGTAATGGTTGATGGTAGGGCCTCAGTCCGGTTAATTATTGCACAAATAAAGGATCTTGGAATCATTTTATTCAATGGGGATCATTTAAAATTGAATAAAGTTCTTTAAAGTTACCAATAATTACTAATATTGTTTGTGGTACTTTAAATTCGTTAAACATAATTATTGAATTTTGCCTCGTTTTGTTTTTGTTTATAGATGAATAACTTATATGACAACACAGATTTACCAATGAAACTCAATTTAAGGCTAAATCTCAGAAACTACAGGCAATGGGAGGGCGAATTGAGAAATGTTCTCACAAGCCACAAGCTTGAAGCTCATCTGTATGTACCCATTGAGAACAAGTGTGCTCTTGGTCAGGACCCTGAAATGCATGCAAAATTAGTTTTGGATGCACAAAAGGTCAAGTACCTAATACTGGAATCTATTCCAAACTGTTGGTATAATAGGTTCAGACGGTATGAGGTGACCAACTTGTATCAATGTCTTCGTGCTATCTGTAGAGGTGGCATGGGGGCATTGGGTAGTGGAGGTGTCAACGATCCAAATGTAAGAGAGATTGTTAACTCGATCCCTCAGATTTACTATTCCTGGGCTGACAGTTTAAGGTATGAGACTTACAGGATTCATGGTAAGATAATGGCAAAGAAACTCTTACCTGGTCAGTCAGTGAGGAACCATGTCAATGAATTGGTTGATATGATCAATCAAATGGATATCCTTGGGAAATCGATCGATGATGATTCTGCACGTGACATTATCTTGTTCTCGCTCCATGCTGGTTTTGACATTGTAAGACTCTCTCATAATGATGAGGGATCATCAGCAAATTTGATCAACATCTTACTTAACCATGCTGAGGAGTACCTGATAAGGAGAGATTGCCAGTGCTTCTTTTGTGGTGGATGGCAAGCCCATACACCAGGGTGTCCCCATTACACACCAGTGAAAACAGAAGGTAAGGAGTTACTTGATGTTTTTGTTGTAGAGATTAATCTTACTTCATCTTCCACTTGGGTATTCGATACCTGTTGTGGTGCTCATATCGTTAATGAAGTGCAGGGCTTGAAAGGAAGTAGGAAGCTAGATCCAAGAGAAGTAACACTTCGAGTAGGAAATGGAGCAAAAGTTGTTGCACTTGCTATTGGGAGTTATCATTTAAGACTTCCTTCTGGACTCATTTTAGTACTTAATAACTGTTATTTCGTACCTAGCATTACTAAAAACATTATTTCAGTTCCAGTTTTAGATACTGAAGGTTTTTCATTTGAAATAAGAGACAAACGTTGTTTTATTTCGAAAGAAAGTATGTTATATGCTAATGCTAAGTTAATCAATGGCTTGTATGTTTTAGAATATGCAACTCATGTCTACAACATAGATCATAAAAAGCAGAAAACAAATGGTTCAAACCCAACTTACCTATGGCATTGTAGGCTTGGACATATTAACCAAAAGCGCGTCCAGAAATTACATAAGGATGGACTCCTTTCTTCTTTTGATTATGAATCATTTGAAAACTGTGAGTCATGCTTGCTTGGGAAAATGACTAAGTCACCCTTTACGGGTATAGGTAAAAGAGCTAGTGACCTTTTGGGACTCATACATACAGATGTGTGTGGACCAATGATTTCAAAAGCTAGGGGTGGTTTTAGTTACTTCACTACTTTTACTGATGATTTAAGTAGATATGGTTACATTTACTTAATGAAGAACAAGTCGGAAGCCTTTGAAAAGTTCAAAGAATTCCAGAATGAAGTACAAAACCAGCTTGGGAAAACAATTAAGGCATTACGATCTGATCGTGGTGGCGAATATTTAACCCAAGAATTTGATGAACATCTGATTAATTGTGGAATACTTTCACAATTAACCCCTCTAGGGACACCTCAATTAAATGGAGTGTCAGAAAGGAGAAATAAGACTCTACTAGATATGGTTAGGTCCATGATGAGCTTTACTGATCTTCACATATCCTTTTGGGGATATGCATTAGGAGTAGCTGCAAGAATACTAAACAGAAGCCCATCCAAAGCTATAGAAAAGACTCCATATGAGATGTGGAATGGAAGAGCTCCAAAGTTGTCTTTTCTCAAGATTTGGGGATGTGAAGCCTATGTAAAACGTTTACAAGGCGATAAACTACACCCTAAATCAGACAAGTATTTCTTTGTGGGCTATCCCAAAGAAACAAAAGGGTATTACTTCTACAATCGCGAAGATAACAAAGTGTTTGTTGCTCGCGATGGTGTCTTTCTAGAAAAGGAATTTCTATCTAGAAAGCCAAGTGGGAGTAAAGTGGTTCTCGAAGAAATTCGAGACGAGCAACAAATGGATGTGGATAACACCACGTCAGAGGTGAATGCGCATGAAACGATTAATCATGCGTCGGAGCAAGCTAATTCCACTAGCGAGACTCCTATCGTCCCACTTGAATCTAATTCATGCGAAAATCTTCAAGGAGTTGGAGAGGAAATTTCTACTGTTGCTCCTACCCCACGTAGGTCTACCAGAATCAGAAACAAACAGTTTGTCGAGGTTCTGTTAATTGAGGATTCTGAAATCTTCTTATTGGAGAATGAGGAACCCACAACCTACAAGCAAGCTTTGGTGAGCCCCAACTCAGATAAATGGCTTGAGGCCATGAAATCCAAAATGGAGTCGATGTCTGAAAATAAAGTGTGGACCCTAGTAGACTTGCCTAATGGGGTAAAACCCATTGGTTGCAAATGGGTCTACAAGATTAAAACAGACAAGGATGGAAATGCCTACATCCATAAAGCAAGACTGGTTGCAAAAGGGTATAGACAGATTCATGGTATTGACTATGATGAAACTTTTTCCCCAGTAGCAATGCTTAAGTCCATTTGGATTCTTCTAGCGATTGCCGCATTTTTCGATTACGAAATTTGGCAGATGGATGTCAAAACCGCCTTCTTGAATGGGTTCTTGACGGAGGAAGTGTACATGACACAACCTGAGGGTTTTGAAGATCCAGAAAATCCTAGAAAGGTATGCAAGCTTGAGAAATCCATTTATGGATTGAAGCAGGCATCCAGGAGTTGGAATCTTCGTTTTGATGAAGCGATCAAAAGGTTTAATTTTGTCAAGAGCGAAGAGGAACCTTGTGTATACAAGAAGTCTAGTGGGAGCAACGTAGTTTTCTTAGTCTTGTATGTGGATGACATACTTCTCATGGGAAATGACATACCAATGCTTGAGTCAGTCAAGGAATGGTTGAAGAGTTGTTTTTCCATTAAAGACTTAGGTGAAGCCGAGTACATTTTGGGAATCAAGATCCATAGAGACAGGTCTCGAAGGATGATTGGACTAAGTCAAGAGACTTATATTGATAAGGTTCTTGACAGGTTTGAGATGACAAACTCCAAGAGAGGTTTTCTCCCCATGTCCCATGGCATTACGCTTAGTAAATCTCAATGCCCGGTTATGCCAGATGAGATGAGACGTATGGCTATCATTCCTTATGCTTCTGCAATAGGATCGATTATGTATGCCATGATTTGTACAAGGCCGGATGTTGCATATGCTCTAAGCATGTGCAGTAGGTTTCAAGCAAATCCAGGTGAAGCACACTGGACAGCTGCCAAGAACATCCTTAAGTACTTGAGAAGGACGAAAGGAATGTTTCTAGTATATGGTGGCGAAGATGAGTTGGTTGTCAAAGGTTATACGGATGCGAGTTTCCAAACAGACAGGGATGACTTCAGATCTCAATCTGGATACATTTTCTGTCTGAATGGAGGAGCAGTGAGCTGGAAGAGTTCGAAGCAAAGCACTGTCGCAGACTCTACGACAAAATAAGAGTATTTGGCTACTGTTGAAGCAGCTAAGGAAGCTGTTTGGATAAAGAAGTTCCTAACTGAGCTGGATATCGTACCAAGTGCTCAAAAGGGAATCGAGGTATACTGTGACAATAATGGAGCCATTGCTCAATCGAAAGAAGCTAGGTCACACTTCAAATCCAAACATGTTGAGAGGAAGTTTCACCTCATTCGAGAGATCGTTGACAGAGGAGATGTCAAGATGAGCAAAATTCACACGGATGAGAACATCGCTGATCCGCTTACTAAACCCCTTCCAATGCCTAAGCATGAGAAGCATACTAGTGCAACTGGATTGAAGCGAATGATGTAATTAGAAGTTGTTATTTGTTTTGAGAAAATAAATTACATATGTAATACATTCATTTGCAGAATTATGTTTAATCAGAAATTATCTTTTCTCTTATTTAATTGTGGTTTCAATATTAAATAAAATGTCTAAAATAATTATGAATTGATGGGCTCACTAGGTTAATGACCTTTTGAATGAAACCCCACAGGTGAACAAAATTCATATATTATTAAGTTCCTAGTTCGGAATCATTAAAGTGGACATAAATGATTTCTTAAACTGGACTAGCATGTTAAGATTGATTGGATAGCACAGTTTCATGGGCTATAGGAGCGTAGTGATGCTCGGTCAATCACATGGATATGCATGAATGATGCATGATCGAACTATAGACCAACTTTGAAGTTCAAGTATAGAGCTTCCGGATATATTTGTGGATTCCTCTGACATGAGTGGAACATTGGTCTCATTCGATGGATGATATAACTGTGGTACATTCAAACGTCTTCCCGTAACTGGAGATTATAAAAGGGTGTTTCCTGGTTATTTCAGAAGTTGAGTGGGAGCTTTGGTTGCCACAAGATTGGATAGAGTCTTCCTATTTATTTAGGAGTGTGTCATGTTTTGGCCTCTTGAAGAGGGAGAATTCAGAAAATGCATGGCCGTGCTCAAATGTGTTACATAGTAACCATTTGTTTTGTAATTCTAACTCAGATTTCAAAAAAATGATTTGTAGATTAATATTGATTACATAAGATGCAATCATATTATCAAATAGACACAAAATGACTTAAGGAATTTGAATATTGCACACTTGTCTCAGACAAGTGGGAGATTGAAGGAATTGTGTCTTCGATAAGTGCAATTACTAGATATATCAAGGATCACTATTATGGAGATAATAAGTTCATTCTATTGGGGCGTCATCCTCTGTTGCTAGACTATGAGAGATGATCTTTGGGCTAGTCAAATAGCCCAAAGCCCTTTAGAATGGATCCTATATTGGTCACACACAAGGGTAATGGGTTAAGCAAGTTAGAGGCCCATTAATGGGCCTCATGAGCAATTAATTAGTCATAAGTATGATTGGGCTAAGTGTAGTTTGAGTGGGATTAGGAATTGGGCTTGGATTTGGACTTGGACTATTATTTAGAGATATGATCTATAAATAATAGTCATGCCTAGGGTTGATAATTAAGTCACAATTAACATACAGTGAATTGTGAATCTAAGCAACCACCATCCAAAAGCCCTCAACTCCCTCTCTCACGCACGCCTCTCTCACTCTCCCCTCTCACCCACGGCCGGCCATCCCTAATGGCCCACGTGGTGTTGCGCGGTGGTTCTTGGCTAGTTGATCGTTCGTTCATCTCCGTAGAAGGTCGATAGAAGGGTTCTTTCACGACTAACTAGCATTAGTGGAGGTCTTAATCTGTGCCCGTGGACCAAGTAGAGGAATCACGTTTGAGGTTCTTTATCTCCCCATTGTTCTTGCTCGATCACCGTGGAATCACGCTTCAAAGGTATAATTCTTACTTCTTTATGTGTTATGCATGAGATCCTTGGTTTGGTGCTATGTGAATATGATTCATGTTATTTCCGCATTTAGTACCTATAATCTCCTACAATAACTGCCTGAACATTCTAGTAGGTGATTCACTAGCTCTCAATGCGATTTTGACTTCTTCATCTATTCCATCGCACTAGTCTTCTACACAGCCATAGAGACTATGTTTGATATAATTTAAGAAATTTTTTGAAGTCCATTCAGTATTTAAATTAAGTACACTACTCATACTCTTTTTCCACTGATCTAAAACATATTGTCTATCCCTTACACCATCTAATTTAAGCTTATAACCAGTTTGACTTATAGGTTCAAGAGTCACTTCTTCTTGTTTAAGTATATGATTAGGCATAACCTTGACACTAAACCGGGTAGTCTTACCTGGTATGTATCTTGGTCGTGTGCAACTTCTTTCTCCTTGATACTTAGGTCTTTGGATAACATTGTTTACGTTAATGTTTTCATTAATAATTTCCTCTCCAACATCATTATTATCCATTACTCTTTTTCCTAGTTTATTTTCAATCTTTTGTCGAACAACTTCTATGGGTAGAAAGTCTAGATCATTTAACTTCATTAATCCCATTAGTTGATATAAATCTTCCTCTAAAGTAATGTAATTATTTTCCTCTATTTCATTATCAGAAGCAATCCCTTTTTCAGAAATTAAGTTCATGATTTCGTTAAGCTTATTAGGGTCTTCTTCTTTATTGAATAGGGCTTGTAATTTATTAAGTGTTTTCTCCTGAAGACGAAGGCTCATTTTTTTTTCTTTATTCTTTTCTTTGTTACTAGTAGGTATTTTAGGGAGTGATACAGTAAACTTTTTATTTTTATCTAAATTTTGAAAAGGATACTTATATTTATATGGGACAATTTTCTCTTTATTAGGTGATACTTCTTTTCCAAATTGATGCCTAACTTCGTTTGTTAAAGCAAGTTGAACTTGTTTAACCTGTTCTTTTAGATCGCTTACTTTTTTATTAGTATCGGTTGTGGTTATTGATAACTTATTTTTGATATTAATACAACGGGCATGTGTGTTATCAACTTCCGATCTTAATTCACCAATTTGATCTACTATATAATTAAGGTTTGGGCCAAAATTACTAGTATTTTCAGGAATATGATAATAATACTTAAAATCAGGTTTCTTACACTCAGTATAAGGTCTAGTATTCTCCAATTTTACCTAATTATTAAATTAACAACTTAATATATCTTTTAACTGTATGGCTCTGATACCAAATCTCGCAGCTTAACAGTTTCTAATTTATAATAACAGTATTGTCTTCCTTAATAATAGATTTCCCTTATACGATAACAGTATACAAATATAACACTTAATTTCTAACACAAACACTTAGCCTTTTAATATATAAGTACTACTGAAAAGAGCAAAATGACACCTCGAAAACAATATTGAAGAAACATATAAAGTATTAAATTTTATTTTAACAAGCTCAAACTTAAAATAACAGTATTAAAATGGGAAATGACATTTTTCCAACACTTAGCGAATTTTTTTTTTCAACAAAGTTATGGACCTTCCTTGTCCCTACCTGGCTACCTGGTAGTGGGCAATACTTTCTCGCATGTGGGCTGGGCTTAGACGCTTAGTAGCGATTTTTTTTTAAAATTTTAATTTATTATCGGGTAATTGGGTACCCGAAAATGAAAAAATGCGCCCCATGTCCCGACCTAGATAGAAGGCAATTTTCCCGGGTCGGGAACCCGACCCGAAAAAACAGTTTTTTCTCCTAAGTTTCCCATCGGATATTTACCGGGTCATCAGGAAATCGGGTCGGGTTTTTTTGAACACCCCTACTTGAGGCAAATCAAATTTTGCCCAGAGTGGAGAAAACCCAAGGTAACTTTTCTCCCTTTTCTCTTTATTTTTCTTTTCCTTTTTCTTTCTCTTTTTCCCCTTCCTCTTCTCGGCGCCCCCTCCCTCACCGCCGACCACCCAGTAGCAGGTGGCCGCCGGCAGCAGGCGTGGTGGCTGCAGCTGCCATCTCTCCTTTCGAACAAAAAAAAAATTAAAAATTTGTTTTAAAAATTAGTTTAAACCTAGATCTAAATATTAATTATGAGTTTTGTGATTTGATTTTTGATGTTTGATTATGAGTATTACGTTAATTAATTTTCAGATTTTGTTTTTAATTGAAAAGCCCCAATTTTTGAAACCCTAGGTTCTTGAATTATGAATTATTGAAGGATTATGGTGTATAATGGTTTAAACCTTTACAGCAAGTTTTTATTAAAATATAATGCTGGAATTTTTGGTAGTGCATTAAAAATCAAGTTTCTTTAAGTAATTTCAATTACCCATTAATTGGGATTAAAGTATGATGTTTTAAATATAGTTTCAGCTTATTTTAATTAAAATATGAGGGGTTTTATAATAGTTATTGCTGGAAATTTGTTTAGAGAGGATTTTAATACTATTCTATGATTTTAAATTGTAGGAGACTTTGAAGTGAGTGATTTCTATTAGTCGTGGCGATTTTAAGATCGTATACAAGGTACGTTCGCGTACTTAGCATAATTTTATTGATGTAGTAGCATGCTAAATGTGTTTAATTGATTACAAGTAGTATCATGCTAGATTTGGAATGGAAATTATGATTTGGATGTTATTGGTGATTGAATTATGAAGCATGATTTATTTGTGATGGAGTAATGGATGGAAAATTATAGTTTGGAATATTGTTTATGAACCACACTTTTATTTATGGTATGTTAGAGAGCATGTTTGATTAAACTAAATGTTTAATTGGGTTTGGAATATTAAAAGAGAATTTTATTATGGTTCATATAATTTTTATTGATGCTTTAAGCATGTGAAATGAGCTATGTAAGTGTCTAATTACACAAGGAATAATTATATGTTGGTGCCTTAGTGCACTTAAGGTGTTTTTAACACCGAGGGATAGGATTTGTGGCGCTTAATGCGTTTAAGGTGTCATTGGCACCGAGGTAGAATTAAAAAGGGTTCAACATTAAGCTTTATGTGGTCACTAATTATTAAAGAGTTAAATTGGTATATTTGATTGTTTGAATAATTATTGTTGATTGAATGATTATGGTTTGAGAGTCATCACCAAGTTTAATAATCTAAATAACGTAAAGTGAAAAAGATTACGCACTAAAACTCTTGGAACGTATACACCTTGGTATGAACATATGGGGGGAGTTATGTGACTTTATATTTGATCATAACTTCTACTGGAGTACTGGACGCTGTACATTCCTTTAATTATCATTATGCACAGGAATTCCGCCACTTACGAGTGGTTATTGATGCTGGCACGGGTAGCTCCCGTGTCAGTAACCTTAATTTATTGGGGGAGGTTAGTGGGGAAACCCGTTCGATGCGTAGTCAACACTAAATAAATTATGTAGTTGTCTAGTGAAAAGTTTTGTTGAATGTTGTGTGCTTAAAATACAGGTGCAACAAGGTAAGTTGTGTGTTGATAGGGAATTGCATGTTAGTTTGTTATTTACGCTTATGTACTCAGCTTTGCTGATTATGTGTTTGTTGGCCTTGTCTTTACCTTGGCCCTATGATGACCCATTTTTAATGGAGAGTAGTGGAAACAAGTAGAGAGAAGCTTTTCAGGTGATGAAACATATTCATGAATGGGCATGAGTGAAGAGCGAATCATGCTACTTTCTATTAGTATATGATGTGTTATTGCTTTAATTATTTATGATATTATTCTTATACTTGGCTAACGCAAAGGTTTTGGAATTTGGTTTGGTTTTAATAAAGGTCTATAATGGTTCCAAGTTGTAGGTTGATTTTGTTTTACTTCGTTTGACTTTGGTTTGACTTTACTTTTGTCGATTGACTTTTCAAGTTGACTTGTTTTGAATGGTTTTGAAATTAGTCTTCCGCTGTGTGTCTTTGATAATTGCCTTAGCTGTTTTCACGGTGGTGGTAATGTTTTAGATATTCCTATTTAAAGTTTTAAACAGGGCAAAACATGTATTTTAAAAGAAAAGAATTTCTAGGGTGTTATAAAGTGGTATTAGAGCTTTGGTTGAGATTTTATTACCACTGAAGACAAAAACGTGTTTTAATTTTAAACTTGGCCAAGTACTTATTTATTGGTGAAAATTTTTAGAGAATTATTTTATTTAATTTTAGGAGGATCAAATATTTATTAATTAAATTTAAAAATCGAAATTTTTTTTATTTATTTTAAAGAGGTCCGAATTTTTTTTTTAGGGGAAGGAGGGCCGAAAATTTTGGTCTTCTTCCCTATTTAATTTTGAAAAATTAAATTAAAAAGGAGTCAAAAATATTTTTAGTTTGTTCATTTTGCAGGAAAGCAAGGATTAAGGTAAGTATTATGTGTTTACAGTTTTAAAAGCATGTTGGTGAGAATGGGTAGGAAAGAATTGGGCATATAAGTTAAAAATAATCATGTTCTTGTATGCATTAATATTTAGGTTATGAATGTTTAATCATGATTGTATTACTTGAGGATATGTATTTATGTGTGTAGGAATAAGAAAATTGTTTGATTGAACATTGAACCTATTTCATGCAAGAACTGTATTATTTTGTTTTTTTTTGGGAAAGGGAATTCTTTTCTAAGTCTTTTCTTTACAGGATGCCGAATCTTCCTAATAGATACACCTAATTAGGAACTCTCTAAAAGAAACCTGATGAACATCTCTATGATTATGTTCAAAAGATTCGCTTTTACTGTTCCTATAGGAGTAATTTTTTAAAGGATAGGGTTTTTAACAGCCTTAATCGCATATCGGCTATGATTGTCCGTTGTTTGCCTGAGGAGCCTCCTTATTATGCTGTAAAAGCCAAATTTGATGATTTTTACTTACCAGGGGACATCCCAAATTACTATAAATATAGGGAATACTATGGACAGTGGTACCCTGATTACAAATTTCTAATTTCCTAACTTGTTAGGGTAGAGAAAGCTTATTGCAGACAATTCAACCTTCTATACCCTGACTATTATTATGAAAATCCGGTGGGATAAGATCCCCCTTATCCTACTCATCAGTCAGAGATTTCCTCTTCTTCTTCTTCACAGGATGGTTAAGTAGCAAATGGAGAGCAAGGGGAGGTAGACAGTTCAATCATGGAGATTTCTAACCCAAATCCACCTCAAAATCCAATCATTATTGATATTTCTTCTGATGATGAGGAAGAGGGAGAGTTTGTGCAGGTTGAACCTGAACCAGAGTCACCTGAACCAATGGAGGAGGCAGATGATCCTGAGTTCGACCCTAGTAGCTACAAGCAGTCGGCAGTCAAGAAAGACAATATCCAAAAGGATTAGATTTTTACAGTTTTCCTCGTTATGAATAATCAGTTTTAATTACAGTTTATTACTATGATTATTTCAGTTTTAAATTAATAAGTGGCATGACCACATTGAGTCAGTTAGCTTATGTAGTATATAAGTTTCTAGAACTCAATATTAATTTTTGGTAACTCTAGTTTATTTTAATTAATAAAAATCCTATTTACTTCCTTGCTAAATTATTTATATTATTGATAACTATCTCATTTCATTCTCCAAAATCTTCCATTTCACATCACCATCCCAATAGTAAAAATTCCAAGTAAATTAATTCCAATAAATTATTTCTAAGCTGTGGGGATCTATGGGAATTAATTTTTATTATTTATGTGATGCTTTATTAAATGCATGGTTGATTAGCAATCAATAATTGATTGACAAAGCTACAAATTCAGGGAATTCTTAGCTTTTGCTATCCTAATTTGTTAGTTTCAAATTTTATTGTGAATGTTTCAAGGGTGTTAAGTAATAGATGAGTGTATATCTTGAGAGCTAACCAAAGCCATTTCTAATATAGACCCTTGATCTTAATTCAGGAGAAGCAAAATGGCAGGGGGAAATAATTTTGGTAATAATGGAAATGATTTGAATGAAGTGGTGAGATAATTGGCAGTAGTAGCCCAACAGTTGGCTAGGAATTCAACAAACAATGGGGATGCTCAGGGTGAACTTTTTAAGAAGGTGGCCCAAAGCAAACCACCAACCTATCAAGGAGAGCCTGACCCTACCATACTAGAAAATTAGTTAAGGGAGTTTGAGAAACTGTTTGGGGTAGTTGGATGCCCAGAAAATTCTAAGGTGGGCTGTGCTACTTATTACTTGAGAGGTGAAGCTGATCTTTGGTGGCAGCAAAATGAGACAACTATTAGAGCGCTACCTAAATTCAATTGGACTAAGTTCCAAGAGAAAGTGAGAGATAAGTTTTACCCTAGCTTCTTACAGAAGCAGAAGGCTGAGGAGTTCTCAAACCTCAGGATGGAGGAAATGTCATTGACTGAATATTATACAAAGTTTATTGAGCTGTCTCATTTTGTTGAAGAGTCCGTCTCTACGGAGAAGGCAAAGGCTAGGAAGTTTGAGAGTGGTTTGACTACCGATTTACAGCTGAAGTTATGTGGACAAGTGTTTGAAACCTTGGATGAGGTGTATAGTAGAGCTGCACACTTGTATGCTTTGGAAGTGAAGAAAAAGAAGGAACTGGCTGATGTGGAAGTGAAAGAAAAGAGGAAAGAGGTGGGACAGAACTCTGAGAACCAACAGGGTAACCAGAATAACTTCAAGAAGCAGAAATACCACCATAACAACAATAACTTCCACAACAACAACAACAATTCCCAAGGTAATAATCGTCAAGGAGGACGTAACTTCAATGGAGGGGCTAGAAACAATAACCAAGGGAATAACAGAAATGAGAGGCGTTATTTTTACAAGAGGTGTAAGAATAACCATCCTGGAAGAGACTGTGAAGGAAATCTAGTTGCTTGTCGTGCTTGTAACAAGTTGGGGCATAGAGAATACGAGTGTTTCTCCAAAGGTTCTAATGGGAATAAGCAAAACAATAATTCAGGAGGGACCCAAAGGAACTTCTAGGGAAACAACAATAACTTCAATGGGAATAAGGAAGCGCAGCAGAATGGAACAAAGAACAACAATAACAGCAGCAATGGGAACAATCAGCAGAAAAGTGGAGCTGCAGGAAAACTGAATGTGTTGAGTAGGCATGAGGCTGATTCCACAAAAGATGTCATCACTGGTACTTTTTCTATTCACTCTATTCCTGTTAAAGTTTTATTTGATTCTGGTGCAACTTTTTCTTTCATTTCGAAAAGAATTGTTTCGAAACTTAAAGACTGTTTGAAAATAGTAGAAGTAGTAGATTTACCAATAACCATTCCGACGGGTGGGGTAGTGAATTGTACCAAAACCTTTAGGAATGTACCTTTAGAGATCGAAGGGAAAGTGTTTCAATCTGACCTCATCGAGTTTGGGTTAAAAGATTTTGATGTCATCTTGGGAATGGATTAGTTGAGCAAGTACAATGCAGAAATAAGTTGTCGATCGCAGAAAGTGAAAATGACCACAAGTGAGAATGAGTCAGTGACTTATTGGATGCATGGTGAAACCAAATGCCCTAGGTTGATATCTGTGTTAAAGTTGGCAAAGTACATGAAAAAGGGGCATCCAGTGTACTTTTATAGTGTGAGAAACATGGATCATGATGAGGAAACTAAGCCAGAAGATATAGAAGTGGTGAATGAATTTCTGGATGTATTTCCGGACGAGATCCCTGGAATGCCACCTAAGAGAGCAATTGATTTCACCATAAACTTAGTCCCAGGGACAACACCAATATCCAAAGCACCATATCGAATGGCACCTACAGAAATGAGTAAGTTGAAGGAGCAACTGCAGGATTTATTAGACAAAGGATACATTAGACCGAGTGCATCTCCTTGGGGAGCACCAGTTCTGTTTGTTAAGAAGAAATATGGAAGCATGAGGTTGTGCATTGATTACAGAGAATTGAATAAGGTGACAATAAAGAAAAAGTATCCCCTTCCAAGGATTGATGATTTGGTTGATCAGTTAAAAGGCACAACCGTGTTTTCTAAGATTGACTTGAGGTCCGGATATCATCAGTTGAGAATTGCAGATGAAGACATTCCTAAAACTACTTTTAGGACAAGAGATGGACACTATTAGTTTACAGTGATGCCATTTGGATTGACAAACGCTCCAGCAATCTTTATGGATCTAATGAATAGGGTGTTTCATCAATTTATGGATAAGTTTGTAGTAGTGTTCATAGATGATATATTGGTTTATTCAAAGAACAAAGAGAAGCATGTAGAACACCTGAGGGCAATTCTGCAAACACAGAGAGAAAACAATCTTTATGCAAAGTTCTCTAAGTGTGAATTTTGTTTGGAAAAGGTAGCATTCTTAGGTCATTTTGTGTCTAAGGATGGCGTGGAAGTAGATCCAGCCAAAATCGAAGCTGTGAAGGGTTGGCCTATGCCCAAAACAGTGTCTGATGTTCGGAGTTTCTTAGGTCTAGTAGGATATTATAGGCGTTTTGTGAAAGATTTCTCGAAAATTGCTAAACCTATGACTACTCTAATGAAGAAGGACCAAGAAGTATGAGTGGGATGATAAGTGTGAAGAAGCATTCCAACTCTTGAAACAGAAGCTGGTTACAACACCAATGCTAACACTGCCAGACGATAGTGGTATCTATGATGTGTATAGTGATGCATCAAAGAATGGTTTGGGATGTGTGCTTATGCAAAATGGGAAGGTGATTGCATACGCATCAAGGCAGTTAAAGACCCATGAAGTGAATTACCCAACCCATGATTTAGAACTTGCTGCTATTATCTTTGCACTAAAGATCTGGCGTCATTACTTGTATGGAGTGAATTGTAGAATTTACACAGACCATAAGAGCTTGAAGCACATTTTCACTCAAAAGGATTTGAACTCTCGCCAAAGGAGATGGTTAGAGTATACGATGGATTATGACTTAGACATACAGTATCATGAAGGGAAAAATGTAGTTGCAGATGCTCTAAGTCGTAAGACTAGTCATGGATTGAATACCTTGATAGTGACTAATGAGTTATGTAGAAAATGAGTAAAATGAACTTAGAAGTTGTAGAATGGGGAGTACCAGCTGACATTCTTGCGAATTTGACTATTCAACCAACCATATTCGATGAGATAAAGGAAAACCAAGCAGGAGATGTGAAATTGGATAGGGTTCGTGAGAAAATAAAGCAAGGCAAAGCTACAAATTTCAAAATCCATGAAGATGGAAGTTTGAGGTACAAAGGTCGATGGTGTGTACCTCAAAAGTGTGAGGAAGTGAAGAGGAAGCTAATGGAAGAGGGACACAATACACCCTATTCAGTGCACCCAGGAGGGGATAAGCTATATAAGGACTTGAAAAAGGTGTATTGGTGGCCTAGAATGAAGAATGAAGTTGCGGAATTTGTAACAAAGTGTCTGACTTGCCAAAAGGTGAAAATAGAGCACAAGAGGCCCCAGGGAACTGTGCAATCATTGAAAATTCCTAGATGGAAGTGGGATTGCATTTCAATGGATTTTGTGACTTGACTTCCAAAATCAAAGAGTGGAAATGATACCATTTGGGTAGTGGTGGACAAACTTACAAAATCCGCGGTGTTTATACTAATGAAGGAGACTTGAAAGATGGAGAAAGTTGCAAAAGCTTACATCAAAAATGTTGTGAGGTTTCATGGAGTTCCAAAAGATATTATGTCTGACAGAGATTCCAGGTTTCTTTCAAAATTTTGGAAAAGCGTGCAGGAAAACTTTGGTACGACATTTAAGATGAGTACAGCGTTTCACCTTGCCATAGATGGGAAAACTGAGAGAACCATTCAAACCTTGGAGGACATGTTGAGAGCTTGTGTTATAAACTTCCAAGGAGGAGGGAGGATAGCTTGGATTTGATTGAATTTTCCTACAATAATAGTTATCACGCAAGCAAAGGAATGGCTCCATTTGAGGCATTATATGGGAGGAAGTGTCGTAGTCCAATTTGTTGGAACGACATAAGTGAAACAATGATTCTAGGGCCTTAAATGATTGAGGATACAATGAAGCAAGTAAGGGAAATTCAAGCAAGATTCAAGCAGCTCAAGATCGCCAAAAGAGCTACGCAGATTTGAAGCGTAGAGAAGAAGAGTTTGAAATTGGTGACAAAGTGTTATTAAAAGTATCACCAATGAAGGGAGTAATGAGATTTGGGAAGAAAGGAAAACTGAGCCCAAAGTACATTGGTCCATATGAAATACTGCAAAGGATAGGCAAAGTAGCTTATTGGTTAGCCTTACCTATGGAGCTAAGCAAAGTGCATGATGTATTTCATGTGTCTCAATTAAGAAGGTATATACCTGATAAATCCCATGTGCTACAACCTGAAACCATTGAGTTAGGCCAAAGTTTAACCTATGAAGAGAGACCTGTCAAAATTCTTAACAGTAAAGTGCGTAGTACACGCAATAAGAATGTTAAGATTGTGAAAGTGCTATGGTCTAACCAAGAGTATGAGGAAGCCACTTGGGAGGCAGAAGAAGAAATGAAAAAGAAATACCCAAAGTTGTTTCAGGTATGTTGAGTTACGGGGACGTAACTCGTTTTCTTTTAGGGGGGTAGAATGCGGTAGAATTTCGCACTTTTTCCCTACATTTTCAGTTATTTTTGTGCTTTTTGCACAATTTTAACGAGCATTTTGAGTTATTGTGTTCTCAATGAGCCACAAAAAGGTAAAGGTATGAAAAAAAGTACAGCAATATTATACTAAGTAAGGAAAAACTTTGAATTTCGTTTCCCAAGTTTCGGGACGAAACTTCTTTTAAGGAGGTAGACTGTAATACCTCGTATTTTTATACGTATTTTAATTAAAATAAGTATTTTGAGAAGTATTTAATTAAATTGAATTGTTTTATTTAAAGTATTTTAATTATTCATTTTAATGAGTTTGGAAATATTTTATAAAAAGGAAAGTTTATTTAATTAATTATTTTATTTAAGTTGGGGTTTAATTTAAGAAAGTTTTATTTTAGTAAATTTTTATTAGGGAAGGGATTGGGAAAGACTAAAAAAGGAAATTTTAGGGAGAAGGGTTTCTAGAGGAGGGGTATAAATATTCAACACTTGAGGCAAATCAAACTTTGCCCAAAGTGGAGAAAACCCAAGGTAATTTCTCTCCCTTTTCTCTTTATTTTTCTTTTCCTTTTTCTTTCTCTTTTTCCCCTTCCCCTTCTCGGCACCCCCTCCCTCGTCGCCGACCACCACCAGAAGCAAGTGGCCGCCGGCCGCCAGCAGCAGGCATGGTGGCTGCCAGTGGCGTATCCAGACATTCCAAAGAGTGGGTTCGGAATCGTTAAAAAATGAGCGAAAAATTTATTAATTAAGATTCGATACATAAGTTTAAATTTCGTCCTACGAATGGAATACACTTAGAAAAATGAAAGAAAACACAAAAACGTTATTTGAGTTTTCATACTTTATTAGCATGTCAATACACATCATCATCACTAACTCTAGAAATAAGTCTCTCTCGCGACAAGTAACTAAAGTATTATTCAAGCAGGTTTTCGGCACGTTAGTTTCATGAAAAACTCTGAACTCATGGTGAAAACAAAAAAATCCACAGTCTACATTAATATCAGGGAAAATTCATGTAATTGTTAATTTATCCATAAGCAAGGATTGAATTCTAACATTCTAGTTTTTAATATAGTACATCAATAATACAACAAAATCAAACAAGTATCAAACTAATTTAAAATCTCTAATTAATCTAACATTCTAAGTTCAAACTCTAAAAACTCAATATTACACCCCCAAAAAAAAAAAAAAAAAAAAAAAAAAAAACTTACGTAGTATATAAATTACAAGTATATATCAATTATCAATAAATTACAATAACCCAACAAGATCTAACTCCACAATCAATCATATCATCCAATTATATACTATACTGTACTTATCAAATTAGCAATTCGCAAGTAGTATCAATTTAAAAACAGTGAACTTATGTACTAGGTTGATGGAAGGGTTTGGGAATTTGGGGGAAAATGGGGAGTAAGAGAGAGAAAGTTTGAGGGTAGGCCCAGTAGCCCTGATGGTATTGACTAAATGTTCCAACAAAAATAAAAGTGAGGTTTTGTGGAATGCCGGACTCGAAACGTTGATCTCTTACAATCTAATAGTTAGGATGCAATGTAAAAAAATCCACTGGGCTGCGCTTGGAAATCTTTAAAATGTATCAACAAAAATTACTTTTAAATTTTTTTTTCAGAAGATCAGTGGGTTCAATGAACCCATTTGAACCCATCCTGTATCCGCCCCTGGTGGCTGCCGCTGCCAACTCTCCTTTCGAACAAAAAAAATAAATAAATAAAACTTTGTTTTAAAAATAAGTTTAAACCTAGATATAATTATTAATTATGAGTTTGTGATTTGATTTTTGATGTTTGATTAAGAGTATTATGTTAATTAATTTTCAGATTTTGTTTTTAATTGAAAAACCCCAATTTTTGAAACCCAAGGTTCTTGAATTATGAATTATTGAAGGATTATGATGTATAATGGTTTAAACCTTTGATTAAAGTGTTTTAAGGCTTAATTACAGCAAGTTTTCATTAAAATATAATGCTAGAATTTTTGGTAGTGCATTAAAAACCAAGTTTCTTTAAGGAATTTCAATTACCCATTAATTGGGATTAAAGTATGATGTTTTAAATATAATTTCAGCTTATTTTAATTAAAATATGAGGGGTTCTATAATAGTATATATTGCTGGAAATTTGTGTAGAGGGGATTTTAATACTCAACTATGATTTTAAATTATAGGAGACTTCGAAGTGAGTGATTTCTATTAGTCATGGCGATTTTAAGATCGTATACAAGGTACGTTTGCGTACTTAGCATAATTTTATTGATGTAGTAGCATGCTAAATGTGTTTAATTGATTACAAGTAGTATCATGCTAGATTTGGAATGGAAATTATGATTTGGATGTTATTGGTGATTAAATTATGAAGCATGATTTATTTCTGATGGATTAATGAATGGAAAATTATAGTTTGGAATATTGTTTATGAACCACACTTTTTTATGGCATGTTAGAGAGCATGTTTGATTAAACTAAATGTTTAATTGGGTTTGGAATATTAAAAGAGAATTTTATTATGGTTCATATAATTTTTATTGATGCTTTGAGCATGAAAAAGGAGCTATGTAAGTGTCTAAGTACACGAGGAATAATTATATGTTGGTGTCTTAGTGCACTTAAGTTGTTTTTAACACCGAGGGATAGGATTTGTGGCGCTTAATGCGTTTAAGGTGTCATTGGCACTGAGGTAGAATTAAAAAGGATTCAACATTAAACTTTATATGGTCACTAATTATTCAAGAATTAAATTGGTATATTTGATTGTTTGAATAATTATTGTTGGTTGAATGATTATGGTTTGAGAGTCATCACCAAGTTTAATAATCTGTAAATAACGTAAAGTGAAAGAGATTACGCACCAAAACTCTTGGAACGTATACACCTTGAGTATGAACATACGGGGGAGTTATGTTACTTTATATTTGATCATAACTTCTACTGGAGTACAGGACGCTGTACATTCCTTTTATTATCATTATGCGTAGGAATTCCGCCACTTACAAGTGGTTATTGATGCTGGCACGGTTAGCTCCCGTGTCAGTAACCTTAATTTATTGGGGGAGGTTAGTGGGGAAACCCGTTCGATGCGTAGTCAACACTAAATAAATTATGTAGTTGTCTAGTGAGAAGTTTTGTTGAGTGTTGTATGCTTGAAATACAGGTGCAACAAGGTAAGTTGTGTGTTGATAGAGAATTGCATGTTAGTGTGTTATTTACGCTTATGTACTCAGCTTTGCTGATTGTGTATTTTGTGTGTTTTTTGGCCTTGTCTTTACCTTGGCCCTATGATGACCCATTTTTAATAGAGAGTAGTGGAAACAAGTAGAGAGAAGCTTTTCAGGTGATGAAACATATTCATGAATGGGCATGAGTGAAGAGCGAATAATGCTAGTTTCTATAAGTATATGTTGTGTTATTGCTTTAATTATTTATGATATTATTCTTATACTTGGCTAACGCAAAGGTTTTGGAATTTGGTTTGGTTTTAATAAGGGCCTATAATGGTTCCAAGTTGTAGGTTGATTTTGTTTTACTTCGTTTGACTTTGGTTTGACTTTACTTTTGTCGATTGACTTTTCAAGTTGACTTGTTTTGAATTGTTTTGAAATTAGTCTTCCGCTGTGTGTCTTTGATAGTTGCCTTAGCCGTTTTCACGGTGACGGTAATGTCTTAGATATTCCTATTTAAAGTTTTAAACAGGGCAAAACAGGTATTTTAAAAGAAAGGAATTTCTAGGGTGTTACAAATATAATGTGGACTTTCGTTGTTATTTTTTTTTTGAAATCAGACTTTCCTTAATTTTATTGTCAAAGAGGGTAACTTTAAGAATTATTGTGATAATTTTAACCTCTACTAAATATTCCATCCATCCCCTTTTTTTTAAGCAAACAAGTGAGAAAAATTACAGTAAATCAAGCTCTGCCAAAGATAAAATACTTTGGGGGAAGTCAGACAAACAAATACGCTCCACCATAAAAGAAGTTGCTACACAATGTGCAACCACATTCCCTCCTCGCTTGACATGATTACAAGAAAAAGGAACTAAAAGAAAGACTAACAGTAAGAACATCCTTAATCAAGAGAAAAGAAGGGGCGACTCTATCCATCTTATCTCTGATTGCTCTAACCACATCCAATGCATCACACTCAAGTTCCACCTGAACATAGCCCATCCTGCTCGCCAATCTCACCCCAAAAGCAGCACACAACCCCTGCTTTAGCTATCTCTGCAGACCATCTAGCATCCAACTTCTTCACTGCAACCACCAGAATAATATGAGCTGAGTATCTAATCATAGGCCCAAAACTCACACCATTTCCATCCATAGTGTGGGCATCAACATTGACTTTAACCGCGCCAACCGTCGAAGGATACCGCCAAAGGATACCACCTTAAAAGTGAGTACACAATGGGATTCTATGGCTTCCTGCATACCTTTATGTTATAGCTAGGCTTCATAATCCATCCCTAACCTGACAAACCCAGCAGCTTCATTCACTGAGTTCAACCTGCTGTCATCCTCAAATCTCTCGGTATTCTTGCAATGCCAAGAGGCCCAAGCAAGTGACGCAAAGGTACACAACTTCGACTTCCCAACTACCCTTGCTATCCATGCAAAACACTCAGCAAAGGATTCCATTAGAGCATTACTATGAAATTCAACAAACTCGCTGCATTCCCAGATTTTACTAGCATGCTTACCGGAAAAAAGAGCATGAATTAACGTTTCCTCAGCCTGTTCACAAATAGTACATAAGCATGACGATCTCATGTGATGTTCATACATAACATCTATCACCGTAAGGCTTCCATGGCAAACCCTCCATGAAGTGTCGGAGTTTAGGAGGGCCACAACTCCCATGCTCGGAGGTGACCCAATCTAGCGAGCCAATACCCAGATATTATCATATACAAGCCATTGGAATTCGGCCACTAATAGTATACATCATTTTGCCAAGCATTGAATTAAGGAGTATCTAGAATAATAGCCCTACTATTTGCAGTATAAAAAATCAAATTAATCATCTCAACATTCCACCACCCAGCGTTAAAGCCAATTAGATCGCACACACGAAGATTCGGATCAGAATTAGCAGAAGGGGTAGGCACATAGAGCCGTCTGTTAGAGGAAATATAAGAGTCATTCCACACTCGAATTGAGGAGCAATTACCGACTCGCCATTTCAACCCATCGATCAAGAGAGATTTGGTACCCCATATACTCCGCCAACTATAACTTGGATCATACCCACGTAAGGCCTCGATGAATTCAGAATTCTTGAAGTACCTCGCTTTCAATGTAGCATAAAGAAGAGAATTTCTGTCTCGACTCAACCTCTAACATTGTTTGGCTAGAAGATCTTGATTAAAACATTTCAAGTTACGAAAACCCATCTCGCCCATTGATTTAGGAAGACAAAGTTTCTCCTAACTATGCCAGTGCATCTTTCTCTCCGAATCTTTCAACCCCCGCTAGAAACGAGCTAAAATAGAGAGAATCTCATCAATTAGCCCATCTGGTATCCTAAATATACTCATCATATAAGTATGGATCGCTTGAGCCATTGATTTAATCAACACCTCCTTTCCCGGACGAGTCAACAATTTTTCTTTCCATCCTTGTAATTTCTTCCAAATGCGCTCTTTCAAACATTTGAATACCGCTTTCTTCGACCTTCCTATTATTGTAGTCAAACCTAGATACTTCTCATGCTTGACCACTTCCCGAGCTCCAAGAGCCTCCATAATACTACTTCTTTGCTTTACCCGTACGCATTTGCTAAAAGCAACTTTGGTCTTGCTTAGATTAACTTTCTGTCCGAATGCTCTCTCATTATTAAGTGCTGATTATATTATCCACCTCAGAACATTCTTGCAAGTTATATTTGCAAATACAATACAATCATCATGGAAATATAGGTGAGATATGGAAGAATTTAGGAATAGAGTGGACCCCTAACTTAAATGACGAAAAAAACGACTCATGCATGAACCTAAGATATGGTCATGGTGACACATATACAAAGTGTGTGCTTTTGACTAGGGAGTCTAAGTGGCATGTTAAGACTTGTGTAAGACCATGGGGCAATGTGCTTAAACTTAATTAAGGACTAAATATGGTTTCTACCATTAATAAAATGATTAATAAGACTCAGCGTGAAGACTCAAGCAAGAAACTGGACCATCGCACAAATAATGGTACTGTCGCGATGCGCCAGCACCGTCGCGGCACGACATTGCTATCGCGTCATGATGAACACTTTTGACGGAGGTTGGATTCTAGGTCGTTGAAACTAAAATCCCTCCAATCAAACTAAATTTGTAACCAAACCTACACCTAGTAATAGGGCAAGCTCGGGTCGAACCACTAGGAATGGGGGAAAGTTTGCTATGGCCAAAGTCAAGCTATTTCGAAATATAAGAGGTAGTGTAGGTTATCTAAATTCAACTAACAACAAAGTAAATCACAAATCAAATCAATATATCAAACACTAGGGATTTAGGATCCACATGTACTTGCAATGAACACACACTACTACAAAAAGAGCCTTTTTACGACGCTATTGCCTCGACGCCAAGGCTAGGGCGTCGGCAGCAAATTATGATCCCGCGTGTCCTCGACGCTTTATAGTGTCTAAAGTAATTTTAGACTCTTTTTAGCGTTGAGAACACTAACATGTGCCCCGCACGTGTACTCAATCAAGTGAACGTGAACCCACGCAATCATTATACCCACAAAACCCCCCATTCATCATATTGTTAACCCTAACTGTTCTATATTTTTTTTCTTCATTCAATCAGAATTCTACGCAGAGATTCATGGAGATATGGCTTAGATTTCGAATTTAGATCCTCTTTCTCTTTGCGTTTCTCAAATTTTATCACAATAATTTATATATCTTGCCAGAATTATTTTCTTTCTCTCAGATCTGATTGTTTGCTTTTGAAAATTGATTTGCAACAGCTATTGCTCTTGTTCTCCTCACAAGGTACATTTTTACATCATTTGTTGGTTTTTAAATCCTAATTTTATTTCTTTCATTTTTTGTGTGAGTTTAATTGATACTTGCAAGTTGCAATTACCCAATTTTACTCGTTTCAAAACCCTAGGTTATAGATCTTGTTGAAATCACTGAATAACTATCATGAATCTTGCAGATTCTACAGGCATCAACATTAGCCCATCCAAGTAACAATGGCGATCAATAAAGGAAATCTCCAAGTACACATGAATTTTTTAATTAAGGGCCACGAGAATCAAATTAATAGTTGAATAAGTACTTATTTGGGAAAACCGAAATATGTTATGATATTTATGCTCAAATCATTGTTTGTTGACCGAGTGCTTTATAATGAATGGATGGTGGGAGCTACTGCTGGTTTTTAGATCAAGCTGTACATCTTGTCGATTTTAATTTTTATGGGAATAATTATTTTTTAAATTAATCTTATTTGCTGAGAATTCATCAAAGTCACCAGTATTTCATGGTCTAAGGTTAATTTCTTCCTATTCCTCTGTTAGCTATAGTTTTGTTTGTGGTTTGGTCCACGTTTTAATATTTTATAAATAGGAGAGAAATCATTTCATTTTAGAAATTATACTCTAAAATTACGAGTTAGCAAATTTTGAACTTTGATTAAAATTTACACTCTTAAACTGAATTGGAAGATATTTTTGCTTAAGCTGTATGTTGAAACAATTTTGGTGTGGGCCTTGTCTTCGAGTGCTTGTATATATGGAATACCATGAATGTAAGTCTATGTTGTGACTATTTAGGTTATGTATTGTAATTGAACGGATAATTGAGAAGGATAGATGTATATCTCGGCACATTTGTGAATTAGGTGATAATAACTATTGTTTTGTGTGAAAAGTTTGGTCTTTGCTATGAGAACCTGGTTGTTGTTCACTATTTTGTTCCGAGTCTTTCTTTTTTTCATTATTTTGTATCTAGCATTTTATTGTTGTGCAATTATTATTAGCAAAAATTTTACTACCCTTTTGTCAAAAGAGATAATTTTATTAAATAAATTATAACTTAGCTTTAAGAAAACAAGCTCTTGATAACTCTTTATGCTTCAAAGCTGAGAAAAAAAAACTTTCTGTAATTCATCGGGTTAAAGGTTAATTTCTTCCCACTCTATCAGCTATAGTTTTGTACGACGTAGTCATTTTCATGTTTCAATAGTATATGAACAAGAGAGAAATTATTTGATTGAAAAAATTGTACTCTTTACATTACAAGCTGCTGACATCTAGCTCAAATAAAACAAAACAAAATCTTTGCATGCGTTATGTTTGTTCTCATTTGTTCTTCTCATTACAGGAGTTGGTTTCTTCTCATTGATTTTGTTTGGTGCTCCACTTGGGTTAACTCCTCTTCTTGCAAAATATATTCCGCTAGAGTGTGAAGTACAGTTTGTTTGACCTTTGCAAAGAAAGGCTTACATTCCATTGGACGAGGACACTAAGGTTTCATCTAATTAATCTCAAATTTATACTATCTCTGTCTTTTGGTTCTACAGATTTTCGTTTTTTTTATTCTGTTTGTTGCAAACGACAGTCCAGATTACAAAGAGATAGTTTCTTCATCTGAATTTAGTCCACAAATAAAGGAACAATATAATGCTTCTTTTGGAAAAGGTGTTACTTGAAGTGGAATGAATAACAGAGCGGGTATGAAAGCAAACTTCTAAAACTGGGTAATTAAGCAGAAAAGGTATTTTATGTACCACTTTGTAATTTTTTGGGTATTTAGTTTACATTTAATTGAGCTACGGATGGTGGCAGTGGCGGGGCTCGGCTGGTGCAAGGTGGGCGACAGCTCAGGGCCCCCAAAAAACAAGGGCCCCAAAAATTAGTATATATACAATTTGTTTCACAAATAATCACAAAAGGCACCAGTTGGATAAGTGGTTGTGTTATGTTTAAGATATTCTCAAGACCAGGTTTCGAAACCCATTGGAGTATAGTTTTTGCTTTCAACTTTAATATATTAATTAAGGGCCCAATATAAAAAAAACCTTGAAACTTGAACAGGGCCCCAAAATTATAGGTATTTTTAGCCCCGCCCCTGGATGGTAGTTTAGTTGCTGGCCAAAGTCACTATCGGATTTTCTATGATTATATTTTAATTCATTATCATATTATTGTTTGTTGTATGTATGTGCTCATAAAATAACTCAATAACTTTTGAGACTATTTCTCTTGCATGTAATCACGAATGGGTGGCTTCTTATTTACATTCCATTTCAACTCAATTCTTGATGGTTGAAGCCAATAACATCTCTACTCTAAATGGCGTTTACAACCTATGTTATATATTTTTTTACCTATTGTTGAACCTAGCTTTAAAGTTGTGCTCCAAGGAAATCCCTAGACGAGCTCGAAATATGCCTTGAAAGTGGTATGTCAAACTTAACTACTCACTTATTCTGTATTAATTTTACACATCACGAAAATAACACATGCATCAGTTGGCATGGCAGGGTGTCCTGAAGTTGAAAATTTTGATGGGACTCATTTTCTGTATATGGCTGCTAGTTCTGACCCATTTGATCTGATGTCGTTACCAACATTATCAAGTAAGCTTCATTCCATTTCAAACATCCTTCTTATCAGATTTGTGCTTTTAGGCTAACAAGTTCTACAGTTTTGTTTTTACATGCTGATATTGGACTATTTGTTCCTTGGGACTTCAGTTTTTCTCGAAAGATAAAATTACGTGGGTTTTGGAGTCTTGTTTCTCTCCTTAAACCGAGATGTCATAAATTTTTCTTTAAAGGATGGTGCCAAATTCATAACCTTAACATAATTTTTTGTATGTACATGGCTTATATGTCAATAATTTAATTAAAATTAGGGCCATGATACCCATAGATTGTAATGTTAGTGATGTTTGTGAGATATTTTAACAAAGACTGTTGGATATGCTTGAGCTTGCACGACAACTGTGTTGATCATGGTCCAGTCTATATATATCATATTTTTAGCCTATAGAGTCATATTAAATACTAGCAAATGATGTCTTTGTCTTCTTAGTATGGATGCCTTGATTTTTTTTGGTAAGCTTTGTACTCTGTAATTGATTTTGAAAGTTGGTTGTGATTTTGGTTTGATTAGGTAGAAAATATTTTTCAGGGAATGTATTCTCTATGCTTTTTGGCATATGGCTCCTTAGTGTTACTAATTTATTTTGGTCTATTATTGTATTAAGATTCTTTTGCTGATGATTTGATACAAATGCTGAACTATGGTGCAGGGCCAAAAGAATATGTGGACATCCATGTATGAATACTGACAAGCAGTAGAAAAGGGATAACATCTAATAATATGCAAGATTACAAGGACGGAAGAAAGATAGTTTTTAAGCTATGTAAAGATTTTCTATCGGTGTCTCGAAATTTGTCCCACTACAACTAGTCACGAATGAAGTATAAGTTAGAATTATATTTGTTGTAATAAAATAAAACTCATTACTATGAGTTATTGTATATATACTATGATATATATTTATATGCAATAAAAGAAATTTGGTCTAATTTTGTTGTATATATATTTATTTTTAAGTATATATATTGGCAATATTAGTATATTAGTAATATTTTTATGTGAAATATAATTTTTTGTAAATATATTCTATATATTCTTTTAAAGTATATGGACAACAAAAAGCGTCCCCAAATTAGAAAATACATACAGAAAAAAGCGTAGCCAAAATATTGATCATTAAGTACATGAAACTCTAGACACTAAAAAGCGTCGTCAATATTGAGACTCTAGACCCAAAAAAGCGTCGCTAAAGTTGAGAAAGTGCGCCAACTATTGCTAATTTTGACGCTTCGTATAAAATATTAGACACGTTATAGTGTCGAGATTTGCGACGCTTTTCTGTGACCCCTAATTTTCTCAACTCGTGTTTTCTCGATGCTTTTTTAAAGCGTCGAGAGAGAAATTTTCGACGCTTTTTTGCGTCGAAAAAATGCTTAAAAAGCGTCTTAAATACACGGATTTTCTAGTTGTGACACTAATCAGGTTGGAGATTGATTAATTCGGGTATCACGAGGGAAGATAGACAATGCAATCAAAAGAGCTCGACAAGCTATCTCCTAGAGGTCTTCTAACTAGCGCCAACTATGAAAGACTCTAACTAGGAACGTCACTAACCAAGCTCAATCGACAAATGCGAGCTACAAATCAATGGTCCATATCAATGTAGACACACAATGAAATCTAGCATGAAGAACAAGGTTGATCACTCCTTCCAATCCATACACATGCACAAAATCAATCAACCAATTTAATCACAATGCTAAATCAATCAAACCCCCCCCCCCCCAATTAGCTATGATCCATCACTAATACATGTTTCACCACATCCTTAGCAAGCAAACTACTCATAATCCATTGAAGAAATCAAGAACAAAGCTATACAATCCATCAAATTCATCAACATCATTCCAATCAAACCAATTCAATCAAACAATCAATAAACTTGAACAATCAACAAACAATTGAAATCAAAAGCTAAAGATTGAAATAAAGTAAAGAGAATTCTTACAAACTTGATCAAATCAAGGAAATGTGCTTGAAATCAAACCAATTGTAACTATCATCAATCATCAACCATCAATCTACAAGTTTCACTCTCTACAAAATCTAAAACCTAGAGTTTCTCTCTCTAAGAAAATCAAACCTAATTCTAATTCTAAGCTCTCTCCCTCCAAAAATGAAGAAAAAACTATAAATAGTAAAACTAACAAAGGAGAAAGTAGTTAATCATCCCAAAAGAACCCGTACAGGTGTGGCCTTCACTTTAGAGGTGCGCGGCCGCGAAGAAAAGGTACGGAACAGGGGAAGCAACAGGCGCGGCCGCGCCACTAGGCCACGCGGCCGCGCCTGGGAGCAGGACAGCTCTCTTCCCCTTCATCTTGACGCTCCTCGTGCTCTCCACTTGGTGTGCTTGATGAACACGGAGCATGACAGTTTCTAAAACACCTTGAAGATAGGTTAAACACTAGAATTGGTGCCCCCACGGCATGAATGCACGCCCTAAGGAAACTTGGAACTTGCACATTTCCATACTTGGGCTTCAAATGGAAGACACTAAACATCCCAAATTCCCAATCAATGCAAAACTTGGGAAGAAACCTCGGGAACGAACTTCTCCTGGAAATAAAAGAAATCAAACAAATAAAGGGGAAAAAGGCGAAATAAACCAAGAAATACATGAAAATGGAAAATCTACTAAGGAAAATAAAGAGCAAAATTAAGGAAAAAGGAATAAAAACAGCTAGAAAAGAGAATGAAATTCACCCTAAAAGGGATCAAATGAGTGCCATAAATGACACTCATCACGTGTTGCGCCACAGGCCAAACCTCTACGTCATTGCTGAAACATTGGTCTGGGCTTGTTTCCAGTGTTCTACCTTAGGGGAGAAAACCTATAGCGTACTAAGTCAGGTTCGATCAATTTATTTAGACTTTAATTACTTATATTAATTGATTAATTAATTAATCAAAGTCCTTTAGTCATTAATTAGTTTATGTAGACTCAATCACAAGCCAAACAAACGGTAAGTGTAAATATGCACAAGCAAGAGATGCACAAGTAGTCAAGTAAGCACAATATGATGCAATGAGTTTGCAACCTAACCATGGCTCTAGTTCTCTAAAGTTCAAGGATAAGGGTTAGTCAAAGAGGGTCCATGGTTATGAGTCCGGATGCATCGCACGGAAGCCTTACCTTTGGAAGGGTTGGCGCGTATGGATGGGACCCCGCAAGTTAAACTTGCTTCCATGGTTTGGTGAATTCACAAACTCGGATGTACCCTTTGTTGCAATGAGCGTTCGATTGGGTAGATGGAGCGTGAATTCCCAGAGGGTTATAACCATATGTAGAACACATATGGGTTCTAAAAAGTGAGAAAAACTCAATCAGGAAGTAAAATCGAGCAAACAGTACTAGAACTGGTCAAAGCAAGAAGGTAGATTTCTGGCTCGATATTGGAAGAACTTAGCGCGAGACAATAGGACCTGTCGCGAGACGATGACCCTGTCGCCACGCGACATTGCCGTCGCACAGCGACGGTGCCATCACACTGCGACGGGCACTGTTTTCTCAGCGTCAGTTCCTACATGCCTCAGCAGCTTTCTGTTCTTAGAATTTTTCCAGTTTTTCGTAGCGTTATTTCAACTAGTTGTGAAAGATATTTCCCAAATTTCCTACGTGTAATCCTATGTTTTTAACGCAGTACGGATGGTCTATCCAATGCGGACCTTTTTATGCTTATGTCAATAATGTCAATCAAAATTATGCACATGAATACTTAGAACTTTTCGAGTCTCATCCACTCATTCTAAATCATTGCCAAAATAAATTTTAGGAATTAAAATAGAAATCCTCCCCAATGGAGTCGCCAAAAACTGTAGGGAATATTTCAAGCATCCCATACTTGAGCCCCATTGTGATCATACACTTAAGTATGGTGGTGTCCAAAAGGAAGGGAGCTAGAGTAAAAGAGTCGCCAACAAGTTTTCGGAACTTGTAAACCATTCACAGGGTGAAGGTTACACCCCTTCACGATCCATGAGATCACTAACTCTATAGTGGTCTGGAACCATGACTAGATATTCGGGGATGAAGGTACAAATCCAACCTAAAAGAGATTGAACCTGCCCTAAAAATAGGCCTCTACTTTATTCTTCTCATATTCATGTACGCTTTCTAACTAACATACAATCAATAGGTTACCCTAAACTTGTTTAATCTATGTTGGTTGAATATTAATGCACAAACAAAACTATTATTGGCGGTCACTTGAATTATAATCATATTAACCTAAATAAAATTATTAATTATCTTATTAAGCGTGATTACAAGTACAAATTCCCTTTAATCCTGCAAGAGATGGCGTGATCAAGCAATAACAATAATATATAGCAACATAATAACAATCATCATCATAATAATCTCAATCTCATTAAAGCATAATAATATTAGCAAGATCCTAGGAATGATACTAACAAGATTAATAACAAATCCTAGCATGTCAGTAAACAATAAAGATAAAATCTTTATCCCTAACATGATACTAGAAAGATAGAAGAAATAGGAAGCAACCTAAACATGATACTAGAAAGCAATAAAAGCATCCTAACATGACACTAGGAATTAATATAATCAAAGCATGCTTTTTAATGATATAGAGCAATTAAAAAAACTTACTTTGTTGCCTCGTATATCTTTCTATCAAAACACTACACACAGTAGTAACTTCAAGGAAAATATTAAATCAAACAATTAATTTAAATAATTGAAATATGGATTTGGGACCAAACCCTTAGAAATTATCAACCTTTCACGTCTAGGGCGAAAGCAACTTCGAGCTTGGCTAGGTGTGTCTAGAACTTGTGAATGCGGTATTTTTATTTGAAAAGGGAAGGCTTAGAAAGAGGGAGAAAGAATAAGCTTCTAGCTTGTAGAGAGAAAAGAATAGAATTAGATGATTGTTGATGATTTCTAAGGGTTATACAAGTTATGAATAATGCTAATACGAGTAGCTTGTATATATGTACTAAAACTTGATAAATTTACTTTTTTACGGTAATAACTTTCACTACAAGAAAATTGTCTTTTTGTAGCGATTATTTTGTAGCGGTTGTACATTCGCTACAATATGCAAGTATGTTTGTGAAATAATTAAGGAAATCGTATCATTTTACAATCGCCATGGTTTTCCCACATAAAATCGATACGGAAAACATAATAATACATATCCACACTATTTTTGCACATTTATAAAATTATGAGAAATCGTATCATTTACAATCGCCACTAAATCCCAAAAATCGATAGGAAAAACCTTTTCTTCACTAGATATATAAATATTATTTGACAAAGAATACATAAAATATGTCATAGCTTATTAGTGAAACATTTAATATAAGAGTTTGAGGTTGCATGTTCGAATCTTGTAAAGATCATATGTATGACTTTATTTTTTTTGAAGAAAATGAGTTCAACATTTATAGCAATTATAATCGGTACAATAATCACCACAATTGGATGTAGTTTTTCGTATCGATTATTGAGGCCAACCGCAGTGATATTGAAAACCACTACTAAAGGCTAAGGCAACGACGGATATTGTATCGAATGACCATTCGTTGGGAAATCTTTTTGTTGCAATTACAATCGATACTAAAGGTTAAAATAATTGCTACGAAAATGTTATTTTCTTGTAGTGTTTAATCTATCTTACAATAAGTTAATGAAAGTTTATTCAAGAATTTTGCAGTGATTAGTATTATTACTCAAACTAGTAGGGTTAATGGAGGAGAGCAATCCCCAAATGATCCCTTTTCATAGCGCCATATCGACAGATACTTAAAAGATATGGATTAACTAATAGAGTCAAATTAAAAGTTAGAGCTTCCCTCTTGGTTTGATGAGTAAAAAATAAAAGAGAGCTTCCCTTTTTTTTTATTCAAATGAGGTACATTGTAACACCCCAACCCCAAACAAATTAGGGAGGGACCTATTATCACGAAATGCGCATCAAGGGCCAACAACTGTCCTCACAGACCAACAGATTCCTTCCCGCGCATTTTGTCCTCACTTATGTGCACCTCGGGAAAACTTTCCAGAAGGTCACCCATCCCAAGACTACTCCCAGCCAAGAACGCTTAACTATGAAGTATCTTAGCATATGGGCTCCCCAAAAAGAAGATGCATCTTGTTGATATGAGTAGTATATCAAATCCTTTTAAAGCAATCATGAGGGGTATTACATACATGACCAAGAAGAGAAAAGACAAAAAGCAAAGAACAACTAGCAACTACTGGAACATAAAAAACACCTAACTACGGAGGGACTAAACGTGGCAACGCCACACCTCTAGTATCCTCCTCTAAAATACGACTAAGTTCTGCCAGGACGTCATTAAAGAAAACAAGTTGAGAGTCTTGAATGACTCCGCATTTGGCCAACCAATCCGCTGCTCGATTCCCATCATGGTAAACAGATAGCTTCCCTTTGTGAGGCATTTTAAAGGGAGGAATGTTATGTATTTACAAATAAATAACAATGATTAAAATATTCTAAAAACACATGGTAGAGAGAGAAAAGTGGAGAGAGATAGGAAGAGGGAGGTTTGTAGGTGGACCCCCACTTATTTTTTAGTCAAATTATCTCATGTGATGAGGGACCACATGCTGATTGTTCCACTGTAAGCTTATATATTACCATTGAATTTTCAGTGGTACTATTTATGCATAAATTTGGTACAACTGAATGCATATATAATACCGCTATATACATATATAGTATCATCATACGCTCAGTGGTATTATTTGATCATCCAATGATATCACTCTCTTACATACATGTAGTTACATGAATGTCATTTGTTATGCATTTCTACATGCATAACATTCCTCCATTACTACTTCCTCTCCCTTTCAGGGCCGTCGCTGGGGCGGGGCAGGTGGGGCAACAACCCAGGGCCCAGTTTTGTAAAGCCCAAAATTGGTTTTAAAGAGGGCCTCAAATTACCCAAAAAAAAAAAATTAAACTAAAATTGCTTAATTGCTTTATTGCCTTTATACTAAAATTCGCCATTCATCATAATGAAGTATGTCAGTTATTGTTCCCAAAGCAAATTAAATGTTCCAACTTCTGATTCCCTTAATTTTTGCTTCTAATATTCAGCTTTCCTAGGATGAATTCCCCTTTTGATATTTTTAAAAATTTAATTACTCCTTTCAATCTTTCCAAAGTGTACTACCCATATTTAATTTATCCAAAAAATCCCTAGTAAAATCATTTGAAGATGAAAATTATTTAAAACGTTGATATAACTTTACAATTTTCAACTCTTGGCATTATTATTATTATTACGGAGTATTATATACTCCCTAGTACATTAGTAGTTTTAATTTAGTTATTTTTTTTAATTATTATTAGTATAATTAAAATAGCGATTTGATTTTTTTTTTCATATATCTTTTACAACTAAATATTTTTTCGTAATTGTTCTAAAAATATTTTTCCATAATTAAAAGATTGAAAATCTAGGAGAATTTTATAAGATTTATAACTAATACATTTTAATATTTGATATATGTGAATTTGAACTTTTGAAGTTAGAGTTGAGGAAGTTAATCTTTCATTTTGCATACCCTTAAAATGCAAAAAATAAAAAATAAAATAATGCTCGTTCACTAGGGCCCCAATCTATATGTTCGCCCTAGGCCACCAAAATCTCAGAAACGGGCCTTGTTATTGACCTTTGTTAGTGAGTGGCCCGGACGATGTCCTGGGTTGTTACTTTGAACCAACCACCCCAGCTGATTACTAACAGCACATGCGCATATTAGCTTTAGTCAATAACAAAGGGACTAAGTAACAAGTACTACTCTCCTTAATGCCGCAATATCAATCTTAATTAACCAATAACTTGTTAGAAAATCAACAATTGGGATTGGATCGGAATAATATAAGAAAGCAAAAGGATGAAATTTATAAAGCAAAAAGGTTATCACAATAATATTAGTATACAACTTACTTATTAAATTCTAAATTGAACATTTGAACATATGCTATATGACTCAAAGTAACATATATAGACATATAACGATTAATGACCCATTGACATGCAAATACATCAAATAACTAGCTTCCTAATCTTCAACAAATAAAATGCTTAATACACCCGTCATTAAAAAAAATGCTGAACACAATAAAATGGAGAATTACTGGAACTACTACACTTTTCTCAACAATGCGAGAGTGTACGATGTTGGGAATAATTAAACTTGTTCTATGGCCTTCTCGTCGTTAACGCAAGCACAGCAAAGATTATTGCTGAAAAATGACCGCAAAGTGGGATGATTGATGACGAAATTGACTAGGAAGTTATGGGTATGAGTAAGGATCAGAATCGCCATCACAGAACTCCAAACTAAGGAAGTATACATTAGTGTAACTAATAGTGTCGACCACCGATAATCAGCCAACATTCTGATTGACGTAATGTAAGTCACAGCTATTGCTGAAACTGCAATCCACATTGTTATCCTCAAAACTCTGACGAATATTCTGCTATAAGGAAGACCGCCTATGAGGAGAATGATGACACTTAGAGATGAAGCCAGTGCGATTGTGTTTGATACCAATAAATGTAACGATCGGTCACTAGGGGTAACGCAGAATTCGAAAGCCATGGCTGCTATCACGGATGCTGCCACCATTAGTGCATTGCTTTGGTCCTTTACCTGCTTTTCTCTTTTTTTGATTTTTTCTGTGTCTTTTCCCCTTAATGCTTTGGCGTTCTCAAGGGCAGGCCCAATCTCATCACCATTAGGCCACTTTTTTGTAACTTCACGACACCAACACAATTTTATCACTTTTCTTCTTAGCAAGTGACAATCCAAAGCTGTTAAACCTTTTTTGTTAACTGAGCTTACTTCAATCCTATTCTGCTTTAGCAATAGCTTTACCATCTGTTGAAGTTATAAATAGAGATGAGAATGTGGAAAGAACTTTTTATGTATTCATTCCATTAAAATCCGTACTACATATAGCACATATATAGTGCAAAATCAATCCATCAATAACTATATACTCCGTATTAAAAGACACATCAGCAATGACACATGTCAGTTTTTGGTGTGTCTTTAGTATTTTAAATTTAAAAAAAAAAATTGAATCAATTTTATATATTTGTTGATTTTGATTTCATTTGTAGATGCCGTTGATTAATGAATTGGGTTTGTTTTAAAAAAAAATTATTTGTAAAATTTATTTAATATATATAAGCAATGATATTTACTTATTTTTTATATTGACTTCAATTAACTAATATGGAAAATATAATCACAAAAATAATCTTTGTAAAGAAAAATTGAAAATTAAAAAAAATAATACAATCTTAATACTACAAGTTTATGTGTGGCAAACATAATATATGCTTCAAGGATACAATTGAGATAGACAAAAGTCAATGACTAAAAACAAGACATAACAGTATATATCACTAAATAAGTATAGATTTTTTTTATCAAAACTCACATCCTTTCTCTTTTTTAATTCCTCTTTTATGGTTTTTTAGGGATTTATTTTATTTAATTTATTTAATTTTTGTTCCTATAATAAATTTTTATCTTTATCTTTCTGTATTCAGCTAATATAGATTTTCTTATATGGTTGAAACATTAAAATTTCAATTAAGCAAGATATTCCATGTTCCATTATGTCAAATACTTTATTTTTATAACATTAAATCGATAATAAAAAATGATAATAACCGTGCATGGCACGGGATTTAACCTAGTTAGGTTAAAAGTAAAGTGCAAAATTAAGCTAAAAGTAAGGAACATGACTATATGTTTATTAGATCATGCCTAACATTAATCCACTAAACCTACTACTTCTTATGACTCCATTAACACAAACTAATTACTTAGGATATTATATAATCCTATACATAAGGATTTAACTAACCACAAACAATTTGAAGCAAATATTCCAATATCATCTGCACTCATTTACGCATGCAAATCAATTTCAGAAACATTTGATCCATTTCTTCAATCATCTTTTGTTTCCAAGAATTTTTTGTCATAAACCACCTAATAAAACCTAGATTTGTGAGAAACTACGTAATTAAAAAAATTTTGTAAAACAACACGTAATAAAAAACAAAATGTTGTAAATTACTATATATGGGCGGATTTCCACCGTTGACATAGTTCTCCAACGTTGATTCACTGCACCTCAAAACACCCTCGAAACCACCGCTTTCATCCTCAAACCAACACAATCAGCTTGAAAATGTCTACACTATGCCAAAACCACCCTCCAACCCCAATACCACCACTCCTCTTACCCCACAAACCAACATTCCGTTGCCTGAACCTACCCCACCAACTTGAAATATCCCCAAACCATCCCAATATTAGCCTTACCAGTTTCCACCTTGAAAACAGACCCCCATGTCGGTGGTTTCGGGGTGTTTTAAAGTGGGTCAATATCGGAAGATTAGATCAACGTTAAACATCTAGTCAAAGATAATATTTTATTATATTTTATCTTTTATTAGATACTTTCTTACAACATGTTTGGGTCCAATTTAGCCCAATTGGGCCAGTCCATAAATGATTTAATCATAAGCCCAAGGTCAAAGGTTCAACTCTCCAATCCATGCCAAGTCAAGTCGAGGTCCGGTTAACATGGCAAGCCCACTTGGCTTTAGGCCCATTTCTCCTCATGTGCTAAGGTATAAAAGCCATCAATTGTCCCATTTTACATTTATTCACATATAGCCTCAAGCTATTAATTCTCTTGCATAGCTTTCTCTTCCTTACGCACTGTACTGACTTCGGCATTGGAGGGGCCTTCCTCGGCACAACCCCCGAGGCCAGTTTACGTGTGTTTTGCTGTGCAGGAAATCCTCGGCCCAGCATCATTTGGACCGAGCCCAGTCTTCAGCCCATTTTTGAGGACCTCGCCGAAGGTCCCATTATTTTACCCGAAACAATTTGGCGCCGTCTGTGGGGAAGACTTTTAAAAAATTAAGCCAATCTCAATCGTTCTACTCTAATCTTAGTACCAATGGCTAAGAACCGTAAGAACAAGAAATCCGACGGAAGTGGCCCTTCTCTGTCAAAGAAGAGCCACGGGGCGCCTGAGCAGCCTTCACCGTCTCCGCGGCCTTCACCGAGCAGGCACTCCTCTGAGGGAGCCAGCTTAGAGGGGCCTTCTAGAGAGAGAACCCAATCTCCCTCTCATCATTCTCAACGAACGAATTCTCAACGTCCGAGCCATTCCAATGCTCGAAGCCTGCCCTTGAGCATCCATTCTCGCTCCCATACTCAGCCGAGGACCCCTCAAACGGGGCCCTCCAACAGAGGAGATAGCGAGAGCGCTTGCGGTCTTCATGGAAGCCATGAAGGCTGGAACCATGCCACCTCCTTCTGACCGATCACCTCTGCATACCAGGCATCAACGGAGGAGAATCGGGCAAGAGGGGGAAAGCCCCAATCCTTCAAGGAATTGGAGGATAAATGGGAAGAGGATACTTGGAGGACCGAGCGGGAAAGGAAAAAGAACCCACACTTCTTCAAGGATTCCCACACCCAAAACTACCAAAGCAACAAAAGCAGCAGCTCTGCCTCTCAGCCAAAGACTGCCCGCCGAAGCGTCTACGACCGTCTTGGCGTAAGGGAACTGAGTGTGCACATCCGCCTCTCTTTTCCCGACCATGCCGAGGCTCGTCCTGAATCTTCCCGACCGGGGACGAAAACCACTTCTACCTCTCTGAGAGGGTAGAGCGCGGTCCCCTCGGCCAGGATTAAAGGAAAGGCCATGATGCTTCCCACCAGTTCTCCATTCGAGCGATGGATTTTGGAAGAGCATGTGCCGACAGTTAAAATCCCGTCACACATCACTTATGATGGTACTTCGGATCCGAAGGACCACATTGCCTCCTACGAGGGGCACATGCATCTGAACCCCAAGTCCGAAGCGACCTGGTGTAAATACTTTCCTACTACTCTCAAGGGGGTCGCGCAAGCGTGGATCTCCAAGGGAGTCAAGGAAGGTTCGATAACTGAGTGGGACGATCTGTCCACCAAGTTTAAAAGTAAGTTTTCTATGGCAAACCGCCGAGAAAAGATAACTGCAGAGCTCATGGGCCTGCAGCAAGGGGAGATCGAGATTCTCCGAGACTACCTGACTCGCTTCAGCAACGAGTCATCCGGCGTCACAAGCCTGGACCAAGGGTTGGTCGTTTTTGCTTTACAGCACGGCCTGCGGACTGGACCGTTCCTCGACTTCATGGTCATGCATACCCCGCAGACCTTGGAAGAAGCTCTGAACGCTTCGGACAAGTTCATCCGAGCCGAAGAGTGGAACAAAACAAAAACCCATCCTCAAACTGGGGCTGGGAAACAAAAACAATCTTCGTCTGAAGGCCAAGGCCAGAAGGCAAAGGGAAAGGCAAAAGCCTCTGAACAATTTTCGGCCAACGAGCCGAAGAAGGACAAATTTGTGCCTCACTTGGGCAGATACGAATCCTACACGCCGCTCGCCCTTCCCCGTGCAAAAATCTACAGCGTGACCAAGGACGAGCACAAGTACAAAATCTACAGCGTGACCTCAATGATATCAGCAGAAAAATAAAGATTGGTGGTGTGAGTTCCATGAGTCCCCTGGACACAACACCGAAGAATGTATCCAACTGAAGGACCAAATTGAAGATATGGTCCGAAGGGGATACTTGAAAAAATGGAGATAAAATCTGAAAATGCCGAGAAAGACTCTCGGCAACAAATTGACTTCCCCCGGAAAAACAACAAGGCACTAGAGAAGGAGGGATATGCTCCAATCCTCGCCATTTCCGAAGGGATATGCTCTCGGAGGGAGCGAAAATATCACCTTAGGGCGCTGACCCACCAGGTGAACAACGTTGACATCCAGCCTCCTGAGTCACCGGTGCCGAACATGAAGTTCACAGCCACCGACTGCCGGGGGGTGACGTACCCTCACAAGGATCCCCTGGTGATCATCACCACGGTGGCCAACCACAATGTCTGGCAAACTCTCGTCGACAGTGGTAGCGGAGCAAATATTTTGTTCCGAAAGGCCTACAACCAAATTAAGCTGAAGACCAAGAACCTAACGCCAGTACCCTACATGGTATCTGGATTCAACGGGTCTTCAACTTACCCTGATGGGAAGATTCTCCTTCCTGTCACCATCAGCCCCGACGAAGCAGCCAGGAACATCACGGCCGAATTCTTGGTTAGTGACGCTCCTTCAGTGTACAACGTGATCATGGGGAGACCTTTGATTCACGAAATTCAAGGGGTATTCTCCACGTATCATCAAATTATGATCTACGTTTCAGACGCCGGCTACCTCGAAAGAATTGAGGGCATCCAAAAGGAAGCCCGAAGGTGCAACTACCTCAAGCCATCCACTAGCCGTTCGGAAGACGGCGATGATGAGGATGAGGAGGAAAGAGAGCCCAGCGCGAAGAAGCCAAAAGGCCTAAGTGCTTCAGCTCAAGGAGCTTTGGTGAAAGAAAAATCGCCAGAGAAAGATAGAGCTGGTCCTTCAACCGAGCCGAAAGACTCAGAGGGCCAACCGAAGAAAAAGTCTAGGAAGCCTGCTGATATCGACAGTAGGCCAGATTGCGAAGAGTCCGACCCCAAAGAAATGGAGCTGGACCATCAGACTAAAAACAGTAGGGTAGACTGAAGGAGACTCTGAAAAATGCGTCACAATCGGACAGGATCTCGATCCGAACGTCCGTGTTGAACTCATCCAACTCCTTCGGGACAACAGAGATGTGTTCGCCTTCTCAGCAGTTGACATGCCCGGGATTGATCCGAACCTCATCTCCCATAAGCTTAACATCAACCCAACGTGTCGGCCAGTTAAGCAAAAGAAGCGGAATTACTCCGCAAGTAACAACCGAGACATCGCAGCCGAAGTAAAAAAGTTGCTGGATGCAGGCTTCATCGAACCCTGTCAGTATCCAGAATGGCTGGCTAATGTGGTGATGGTTCAGAAGGCAAATGGCACCTGGAGAATATGCATTGACTTCACGGACCTGAATAGGGCTTGTCCGAAGGAATTCTACCCCTTGCCGAGGATCGATCAGCTGGTCAACTCGACAAGTGGGCATGCTCTGCTTACTTTCATGGATGCATTCTCGGGGTATCATCATATCTTCATGCACCCCGACGTCCGAGCAAAGACGGCCTTCGTCACGAACGTCGGGGTGTACAATTACAAAATGATGCCCTTCGGATTGAAAAATACGGGGGCAACATATCAATTGTTGGTGGATCAGGTTTTTGCCGATCAGAAAGGCCGAAACATGGAAGTCTATGTTGACGATTCTATCGTCAAAAGCAAAGAAGATAAAGACCATGTTAAGGACCTGGCCGAAACCTTCGCCACCTTAAGGAAGCACCAAATGAAGCTAAATCCGAAGAAGTGTGTCTAAGGCGTGAAGTCTGGGAAATTCCTCAGCTTCATGGTCAGCAAAAGAGGGATTGATGCCAATCCCGCAAAGGTGCAAGCAGCGCTCGATCTTCCCGAGCCGAAAACAAAGAGGGACGTTCAGCAGCTCACCGGAAGGATGGCGACCCTTTCAAGGTTCATCTCTAGAGCCTCGGACAAGGGACTGCCCTTCTTCAAAGCCCTTAAACTCCCAAAAACCAAAGAGCTCATCTGGGAAGACGAGCAAAAAGAGGCCTTCAAGCAACTTCGGGAGCATCTAGCTCAACTTCCTACTCCATCTCGACCAGCTGAAGGGGAAACGCTGTACTTGTACGTGGTAATCATCCCAGCCACTATAAGTGCAATGCTGCTGAGGGAAGAAGAAAAATTTCAGCAGCCGATCTACTTCGTCAGCCACACTCTGACGGATGTCGAGACTCTCTACCCCTTACTTGAAAAAGTTGCCTCAGTAGTGGTAGCCGCTCGGAAGCTGAGGCCCTATTTTGATTGCCATCAAATAGTGGTCTTAACTAATCAGCCGTTGGAAAAAGTCCTCGACAAAGTTGAAAAATCTGGTAGGCTAGCCAAGTGGGCTTTCGAGCTCACTGAGTTCAGCATCAGCTACCAGCCGAGAGCAGCCATCAAGGCTCAAGCTCTAGCGGACTTCCTGGCCGAATGCTCGTACCAGGAGACGCTAGACAAAGAAAAGAAAATTTGGACCGTTTTACGGATGGATCTTCCACCGTAAATGGTTCGGGGGCATGGGTAGTGATAACCTCTCCCGAAGGCAAATCCTTTGAGTATGCACTTAAATTTTTATTCAAAGCTTCGAACAACGAAGAATACGAGGCAGCAATCGCTGGCCTAGAATTGTGCATTTCTCTGGAAGCCGAGCATGTCTGCCTCAAGACAAACTATCAGCTCGTCGCAAATCAGATCCGAGGAGAGTATGAGGCCAAAGAGCCCTCAATGATAGCTTACCTCGCAAAGATCAAATCAGTTATTGCGAAGCTGAGAACTTTCGAAGTTCAGTTGATCCCGAGGGGTCAGAATGCTCAAGCCGACGCACTCTCCAAACTTGCTAGTTCAACTTTAACCGAGCTGAACCGATCTGTATATGTGGAAGTGCGCCGAGAAATAAGCGTCGACGAAGCACCTAAAGTGTGCTGCGTTGACCATGAACCGAGCTGGATGGATCCCATCTTAGCTTACAAATTTCGGGGAGAAATTCCCGAAGACAAAATTTTAGCCTCCAAAGCGAACTAGCTCAATGTTTATAGTTTTCAGAGGAGAGCTCCTGAAAAAATCCTTCTTAGCCCCGTTGCTAAAATGCGTGGGACCAACAGATGCTGATTACATCCTTCGGGAAATTCACCTCGGCATCTGTGGGAACCACATTGGGGGAAGAAGTTTGGCCCATAAAGAATTAAGGGCAGGGTATTACTGCCCCACCATGATCTCATGCTAAGGAGCTAGTCAGAAAATGCGAAAAATGTCAAAAATTTGCACCAGTTATCCATCAGCCAGCCCGAGATCTTCAGCCGATCTTGAATCCGCTTCCGTTTTCTCAACGGGGGCTAGATATCTTGGGTCCCTTCCCAGATGCTCCATACCAGAAAAAATGGCTGATAGTCGGCATCGACTATTTCAGCAAATGGATCGAGGCCGAAGCAGCCTCAAACATCACAGAGCAGACTATCAGAAAATTCATCTGGCAGAACATTATCACTCGCTTCGGTATCCCGAAGGTTTTTGTCTTTGATCATGGAAAGCAATTTGATAATTTACCGCTAAGGCGGTATACTGATCAGTTCGGCATCAAGTTGCCATACTCAGCAGTGTGTCACCCGCAAAGTAACGGTCAAGCCGAAGCTGCTAATAAATAGATCCTTAACGCTCTCAAAAAGAGGGTTGAAGATCAAAAGTCCAAATGGCTAGAGGAACTTCCTGGAACTCTCTGGTCACTTTGGAAAACTGAAAAAGAAGCTACGGGCCATTCACCTTTTGATCTAGTGTATGGAGCCGAAGATATCCTTCTAGTGGAAATCGGCACTAAAAGTCTCTGAGTGCACCAATTCTGAGCTGAAAACGAACAACTCATGAAGGAATCCCTCGATTACCTATACGAGGTCAGAGATTCAGCACGAGACAGAATGGCTGCATATAAGCAGAGAATCAGCAAATTTTACAATCGAAGAGTCCATGCGAGGCCTCTTAAAATTGGAGACCTCGTCCTTCGGAATGCTGCAGCTGTGCAGAAGAGCCAAATCCATGGGAAACTCTCAGCCACTTGGGAAGGACCTTATAAAATTTATGATGAACTTCAGCCTGGAACATACCGACTTCGGCAGTTGGATGGAACTGAGCTGAAAAATCATTGGAATGCTGATGTACTTAAGAAATACGGCTATTTCACCAAATGCCACTGAGTACTTACAAAATTCACCAAATGCCATCAAAGTTTTCAAAATTCACCAAATGTCACTGACAAATAATACAATGACACCTCGTGCCACTAATAGCATATGGACGTTAGTTTTCCGTTAATGCAATTCTTATTTCAACAAATGTCATTACTTTGGAAAATTATTTCACTAAATGCCATTACTTTTTAAAATTAATACACAATAATTATTCATTTTAATGTATTATTTTTTTCAATTTTTGTGATGAATATTGTTCGGGTAAGGTTTTGGGGGTTTTTTTGACCCTTTATGGGTACAAATTAAACTCGAAATTGGTAAAAAAAAAAAACGTAAATACCCTGTTTCGCATTTTTTTCGGAAAAAGAAATTACAATATCGACATACAAAACGGGGCATATATGTTATTTTTTAGTCAATTTCGAGCTTAATCTGTTCCATAAGAAATCAAAATGACCCTCCAAAACCTTACCCGATTAATTTTGATGGTTAAAAAATAACACGCTAATCGAAATATTTTTCAACACACAAAACGGAGCATTTACGTTATTTTTTTTTGTAAATTCTGAGCTTAATTTGTACCCATAAAGGGTCAAAATGACCCCCAAAACCTTACCCGATCAATTTTGATGGGTAAAAAATAACGATACGCTAATCGAAATATTTCTCAACACACAAAACGGAGCATTTACGTTATTTTTGTTGTCAATTCCGGGCTTAATTTTTACCCATAAAGTTCAAAATGACCCTTAAAACTATACTCGAGCAATTTTTGCCACGAAAATGAAGAAAAAAAATATATTATTTTTATTAATTAAAATAAATAATTAAAATGAACCAATCATATTATGACACGTGTCAAGATTTAATCTTAATGACTAACGGAGTTAACGGCCGTTAGTCATTAATGGAATTTGGTGATTTTTTTAAAAGCTCGATGGCATTTGGTGAATTTTGAAAACCTTGATGGCAATTGGTGATTTTTTAAAGTACTCAGTGGCATTTGGTGAAATAGCCGTAAGAAATACCATATGTAAACCCTTCGGGGTAGAACAATCTTTGTAAGTGCATCTTTTATTATTAATGAAAAGGCCGCTAAGCCACCATTTCTATAAATATTCGCAAATTTTTATTCTTTCATTTTTTTTCCTTATTCTATCTACTCTTTAAGGGTTTTCTTCGGCACTGTCCAAACCTTCGCCTTAAAGGCATCAGGTTTTGGATTGCTGATAAGCCCGCCTTGGCTTCGGCACTGTCCAAACCTTCGCCTCAAGCAATTAATTCTCTTGCATAGCTTTCTCTTCCTTACGCACTGTACTGACTTCGGCATCGGAGGGGTCTTCCTCGGCACAACCCCCGAGGCCAGTTTACGTGTGTTTTGCTGTGCATGAAATCCTCGGCTCAACATCATTTGGACCGAGCCTAGTCTTCAGCCCATTTCTAAGGACCTCGCCGAAGGTCTCATTGTTTTACCCGAAATACAACATTTATTTTATTAGGTTTTTTTTAACAAAATTTGGATTTTATTAATTAAGTGGTTTATGACATAAAAACCTATTTCCAAACATTTATATATATACTTCTAGGCTTCCAGTTACGGAGTAGTAATAAGAAAAGAATTATGTATTTATAGTTTATATTAGAAATTTATACATGACACCAAATATAACAAGACTATAAAAATATGTTTTTTTTTTTTTTTTAAATTGTGAAGTGTACTGTGAATAGTACTCAATGTCAAATTGTCAATGCCTACAGTATGTGTATTGAAGGATAAGGGGCCGAGTCCAATGAGCCACTGACCAATCAAAAAGCACTTCAAATTCAATGAAAAGTCTGGTAAGTCATAATTAATTATTGGCCGCAGCCTAGCAAACATACCATGATCAGGCTAAGTTGAATTACTTCCCCCGTTCTAATTGATGACACACTTGTTTTAAAAAGAATTACATAAGGTGTACAAGTATGGAAGTTCAATTTGTTTCCTTGTTAGGAAATTAAATATTAGGATGTGAGATGAAAGAAATTATAATAAGAGCCTGTTCACATTTACTTAATTTTACTTTAGTTCAGTTCAGCTCTAATCAGTTCAGTTCAGTTCGGTTTCAATTAGTTCAGTTCACTTCAGTTCAGCTCAGCTCTTAATTTCCCTCTCTCATAAAATATTCATTTCAGCTCAATTCATTTCAGTTCAGTTCAGTTCAGTTCAATTAGTTCAATTCAGTAAATGTGAACATGCCCTAAGACTATGTTTGGTTCACTTTATTAAAGTAGTTTATTACATAGTTCATATTAGGCAGATCAATCATATTGATCTGAAAACAATTAATCTCAAATATGATCAGAAAAAAAATAATTTCCGATAAGATAACAAAAAAAAAATTGTATAATTCATACGAGTACCTTATCATGTTAAATTATGTGCAATTTTTTATTTTTTATTTATTATTCTCTATGTGTTTTAATAAGTATTACACTATGAACGACACATAGTTTTAGGCAATGTTATTAAGTTAAGTATAATAAGAGGTAAGTAAAGTAATTGGAGTATTAAAAAAATGTTAAATGAAGATAGTGGCAGTAAAATATGGCTAAAATACTAAGTTTGGTCCAAAATTAACACCCTTGCAATATTTCGTCCATATTTTAAGATCTATCAATGATATTGACTTGATTTCAATTGGGTTGGAAAGTAGACTTTTAGAGCTTACCAACGATATATATTATTTGTTTTAATCCGAGTTGGAATCAAAAGTTATGGTAAAAACAAAAAATTGGAAAAATTATAAGGGATGGAAACGCTAGAATTTCGAATCTCTTAGGGACTTTTGAAAATTCTAGGTGTTTCTCCCCTAGAGTTTTGAAAAGATTAGGCGTTTGGCCTCCACAAAAAAAAAGCCAAATTCCGGCGATGTGTTCGATAACCTTGCCCCCGGTCGGTGGTGATTTATTGGGAGGAGAGAATGTTAGATTGAGTTAAAACATGGAATACACGTGAGGGTATGTTTGTCCATTCATATTTAAATGTGGGCGTTACCTGGTAAAATAAGGGCGTCATTTAGATTGTCACATCAATAATGTATGTAATTTATGTATGGAGATACATAATTATTTAATTAGGGCACGTTACAGATTAAAATCTAAGCCTAAAAAATAATATTGTTGGAAGAGAAGTGGTAAATTTTACCTCAACCTGTTTACCAATTACTGCAAGGTGCAAGATAGTATTGCCATCACTATCCTCGGAGTTGATGAGCAACTCTAGATCGATCTCATCTTTGTGATTCAACAAAAGCAACAAAGCTTCCATCTGATTGTGCTTGACGCACAAATGTAAAACAGTTTCACCACTCTTGGTAAGCTCTCGAATTGCTTGAGGTTTTTCACTATGAAAAGTTTCAAGCACATCAATTTTACCATGTACAGCAGCTACATGAACTGGGGTCATCCCATCTTCATCGTGTGCAAAACGCATAGTTGAATTCGCTTCGAGTACGGTTTTAACAAAATCTAAGTGCCCCATTTTAGCAGCTACATGTAATGGAGACTGCGTGTAACGGCCTCTTTCGATAATGCATCGTTCGAGGATAAGTGCATCTTCTTGGAGCAAGTTGTTTAGGGAATGCACATCCCCCTTAAGGGCTGCATCATATAGCCTTGCCATGGCATTTGGCTGGCTTCTTTGTGTTTGTACTTCCATATTTTTTGTGTTTCTTGTTACTACTCAAAGCTAGCTAGCTAGTATGTAATGCACTAGCAAGGGTTAGTTGCTTTGTAGCTTTAATAAGGGATATATAGAGAGAGCATATGGTATTATTACGGTTAGTTGGGAATGAGGAAGATGTATGTACTCCCTTGGTCATCTTTTAAGGCTAGCTTATCCATTTCGTTTGAACATACTCCCATCATATTAAAACAAACATTTTACATAGTTAAAATTTTCATTATTTAAATATTTTACTCTATTCACTTTAACTTATTTTTACTGAACGGAAATTAATATTACCAAACTGAAATTGTTTTTACTGATTTTCTATTATGCTTCTTTTTTAAAGTTACTGAATTTTACAAAACTGAACTTGTTTTTAATGAACTGAAATAATTTTTACTGAACTGAACTTATTTTTGTTAAATTGAAATTTGTTTTACTGAATATTTTTTTAAGGTGAATTGAACAGGGCCACAAATCATGGAAACTATATAACAGCAAATATCAATACATATCGCAACTCCATCCATTTTTGTAAAGTGACAAATTACGAGATTTAGAAGTTTAATAATATTGTGGGTTAAGGAGTTTGCCAAAAATGCCAATGTTTGGTCGATTTAAAAATGTTGGGTAAGGGCATTTTGACTATTTTTTATGATTTATACAAAAGAAATAAAATAACTTTGACCAATTTTTATAATTTATACTATTTATAATCTTATTATATTTGTCTTAGTTTACATTTTTCAAATATCAAAAAAAAAAATTATAAATTCAATTATACATAGCCAAAGATATTAACAGTCAAAGGCGCTTATTTGAGACTGCGCAAGTAAGGTGAAGCAGGTCGGGAACAACGAATCTCTTTTCTTTATGATATCTATTTGGCAAGTTCGTTATTACGAGTAGTTCCTACAAAGGATCGGACTAATGACGTATACTTGAATTCTAGACGTAAATGCTACATAGTGGGTTCTCATCCTTCCGAGACTACGAGTGTAATAGGAACATCCGTCAACAAAAGGATCACCTAAGATGATCATTTTATGGCTATTGAGAACAAATCAAATCAGATGGTTCTATTTTTCAATCTTTCTGACTTGCTCCTACGGAACCAAGACCGAAAAGATTGAAAAAATAAGTCACTCGCAACCACTGATGAAGGATTCCTTGAAAAGTTAAGGATTAGTAATCTTTTTTAGAAATCGAACAGATTCGGTCTTATGCATACGCGAGGAAGGTAATCAAAAAGGAAAGAAGAACTCATCTTCTTTCTTTTATCACTCAGGAGCCGTCCGAGATGAAAGTCTCATGCAGGGTTTTGAATGAGTGAAAGAAGTGAGGAATCCTCTTTTCGACTCTGACTCTCCCACTCCAGTCGTTGCTTTTCTTTTTGTTACTTCGAAAGTAGCTGCTTCAGCTTCAGCCACTCGAATTTTTGATATTCCTTTTTATTTCTCACCAAACAAATGGCATCTTCTTGTGGAAATCCTAGCTATTCTTAGCATGATATTGGAAAATCTCATTGCTATTACTCAAACAAGCATGAAACGTATGCTTGCACATCCATCATTTGAGTCTTCAACAATTATTCCAATAATTATACACACACACACTAGTTCAAAACCCATGCTTTTCACAGTTTTACAATAATATTTCATTATTCGTTTATTAGAAACGGTACAAAATGAAATTATTGTAAGTAAAAAAAAAACGTAAAAGAAAAAAGGTACAATATAAGCATTTTGATATACTGATGGGCGTTAGAACGGTCGCACATTCCACACTCAATCAAACACATTTATTAACAAATACCTTACAAACCAAGCATAATGACAAGTAAGATTTCGGTCCACAAGGAACGGGATATGGTTGCCAAAGATCTTAACACTTAAGCTAATTCGAAGTCACTGGTGAATTGGGGTTCGTCAAGAAGACAAACAAACTATGGTTCTAAATCAATGGATTGAGGACACTAGGGGATGGGATCCACTCGACCAAGGCAAATAGACAAACGGGGAGTGAAATTGATAAGATATAGCAAGGACTATATGTAAGATCAACCTCGTGCAATTAGGAAACAACTCACACTACTAAACTTAGATTCCTCATTAGTTTAGCAATAGAAGATACATAATCAAATTAAAATAAGTAATGCCATGCTTCATTCACATTTCCATGTCAAACTAAGCATATCATGCTATCAAGCTCCTAAATCAAGGGTAGCTAATCCTATCATTGAAGAACTAACAAGCAATCTCATATAATCAATTTAATTGCAATACAAGCATCAATGCTTCTCCCACATTTGCATAATTAACCCAAAAGGTTGAGCTTCACCCAACCCCTAGCAAGTAGACTACTCACAACTCATACTTATCAACATGCAAACAAGTATTAGGGTTCTAACTTCTTCAATAATTGGGGAAAAATGATTAACAATTGAAATAACTATCATCCAATAACAAATTATCAAGAACTAAGAAGATTTAAATATCATGCAACAACAAATAAAATCAGAAATTAAATGGAGAAAAGTAGAAGGAAGTTACTAATTGAGGCTTGAAATTGTTGAATACAAAGTGCCAATCTTGATAAATAAACTTGAAACCAACTATTACAATGATTGAATTGATGAAAATTAAGCTAAATTAATTAAAAGGAATGTTTCAAACTAAGAGGAGTCTCTAAAAACTAGGCTATATCTGTCTGGGATACAAATGAATAAAGGAGGAAGTATTTATACTCCCCGTAACACATAGGGAAATCCGTCAAAGAAAACGTATTTCCCAGCGAGGAGCGCCCGCTCCTCAAGGCTGCACGCCCGCTCCTCACAGGGTGTGTAATTCTTGAAGCTTTGGCAGAAAGTTGGCAGAAAGATCAGAGCGCCCGCTCCTGAGGGGTGCACGCCCGCTCCTACTGGAGTGTCCTCTCCGTTCTTTAATTCTCTTCCCTTAACACAAATCATGCACCGAAAGTTTTCTAAATTGAGTCCATAGACCTGCAAAACATGGACAAACACAAACCAAGAGGGGGAAAGCCGAGACAAAACATTTTCATTCAAAATTGGGTTAGAAAAAGGGGAAATGATCGCAAAACCGGGTTTAAATTAACACAATAAGTGGTCAAATAAACCACTTATCAAATCCCCCCAAGCTAGCCAAATGCTTGTCCTCAAGCAATTCACATTGCCCAAAAACAAACCCAAAGATCAATTTGCTCAAAGAAAAGCACATGCATAGATATAAGAATACTTAAGCAATAAAACTCGAGCATGAGGTATATGGCTAAGATCAACCACGGTCATGACTAGCCAAAGCCTAGCTAACCTTCCCGAAAATACTCAACTCAAGCCTATTCAACATATCTTACCGCGTCCCTATCAAAAAGTTCAAATCCCCCCCTAATGGTAGTGTCTCGTGACTCCACGAAGGAGCCGGAAAAAACATAGATAAAGCGGGTTTCGAACGCTCGACATCTCAATGAAAGAGTACCCTCTCCATATGCTTGCGAATCAACTCCCTCCACCGACAAAGGCATCCACTACTCTCCTAATCATTACAAGACTCAAGGACTACGACACAAGGTTAAGGCATATATATAAAACTAGAAGTGTTTTGCAATATGAGCCGACTAAATTGTATCATTTATAGCAAACCCAAAAAGGCTTCTAACCTTGACCCAAGTTGCAACTATGAATGAACTTTTTAGAGTACACCCCCAAGCTTATTTGGTTGCTAGGGCGGTGACAATACATTCCTTCTTCGCACTATTTCCCTTTCTTTTTATTCTTCATTCATCCCCCTTTTTTTTCCCTTTTTTTTTTTTTGGTATATACATCACTAACTACTAATTATAGAGAACTAAAAATTAAACTATGGAAATGGTAATAATAGAAATAAGGAAAATGATATGCCTTAACCCTTTGTGAATAAACATTACATGACACCTTTTATCAATACTAAGAGTAGTTTAGGCCACGGCCTTGGGAGTTGAGACTCAAGTTCTCGATCTAGGTACCAAATCAAAGAGGATCCTTGCCACTCATGCAAAATGTAGTAGGCTTGAAAAATAATAAAACCTCACCTTTTTGGAACAATGCGGGATCAAATACTACCATCCGGGGATCAAATTCCTTTGAGATAGGCGACTCCATCTTACCACAAACCTAGACTTTAAGTCTCGTACATTCGGGAAAGTTATTCTCACACTAGCCTAAACTAACCAATTCTATTTTCAACCAAGGGCATCTAAACCATGCTCGAAATTTTATTACGAAAAGAAAACAAACATCCACCACATACAATTCAATATCATCATTGCAAACCGATCAAAGGCAAACAAAATCCCTTTTTTTTTAGCTCATTTTTTTTTCATTTTTCATTTTTGTTTTTTTTTTTTTTTAGAAAGCTGAAAATGGGGTAAAGGAAAACTAATTAAAGAATTTGGATGTTAGAGGGGTTAGAGGATAAGAAAAAGAAATTTGGATATTAGGGGAAACCATCATCATAAATCCGCACAAATCATCATCAAAATTCATCATCAAGAAAAACCAAGGACAATGCCAATCAACCCATGATACCAACCAACAAGCAAACCAACCAAAGCATAATCATATCAAAGCCATAGGTAAGATGCTCCAAATAGCACACACATAAGGAGAAGTGAGACAAAAACATCAATATGCAATTGTTCTAGCCTAGGCATGCCATAAAAACGTGAAAAGGGCAACAACCAACCTAAAATAGGCATGCAAACTAGAACATAATACCATATGAATCCTACCACAAGTCCCAAAGGCTAAACTAAGCCTTTCATGCCAAACATTCCACATACAAACTCAAACTTCTCCATACATAGCACAAAAGCATCACAAGAAGGCACACATCCTACCAAAACCAAAACCTACTCATAGGCATAAAAACCCCAAGACTACCCCCCAAGCTAGACTTTTGAATACCGTACCCACAAAAGATAGACACGAAGAGGACAACTCTCCCCCCCCAAGCTAGAACTTGACACCGCCCTCGGTGTCACAAAAGACGGGAAAGAGTAAAAGGGAACGGTAAATACAAAAGCCTAAGCCTACTCCCGATCACTCCTCCCTACTCGGCGATGGCATGAAATTATAGTTAGGATCTACATCGCCGGAGTAGGAAGGTTGATCCACATAGGGAGGGAGATCATAGTTGGGGCTACTACGGTAATGACCGTAGTCCGGTGCATCACTATTGCCCCAACCACCATTATACCCGGGTGGGAACCCGAAGTATCCCCTTTGGGGGTGGTTATCGATCTCCTCCGGAGTCATCCTACCACATGTCTCGGGGACGTGGTAGTAAGAGGGGTCCCCCCTAAAATCACAACCCCCGGGTTGTGTATAATCGTAGGGAGGGAAGGAACGAAGCTCCGAAATGGAGCTACGGGGTCCTTGCCAATAAGAGTAGGTGGGTTGGTTGTTGTTCCAACCCGCAACCGGCCCTTCTTGAACGGGTCGGTGAGGATAGTTGACATAAGGGAGAAAGTCTCCCCTTTCAACGAGGTTTTGGTAGGACATTTGGGAGACATATCTTTGATATTCATTTTCTTGGAGAATTCTTTGGTTAGAAAGGTTAAGGTGGTGGAAGGCCGACTCGAGGTTGAAGGAGGAAGATGAGGAGGAGGATTGACCGCCCATGAAATTAGGAATGGTAGAAATGCTATGGCGGCGGGGTTGAGATGGTTGATCAAGGTCGGGAACATTGTCGGGGAGTGGCTCCTTTGGCACTTGCCAAGTGGTTCCCACGGTGTTCATAACCGCCGCATTAGGGAGAATGCAACGGTGTTTCCCTTTGACCAACCAAGAGTAGGTGGTCACATTTCCCCGGATTTCCACAATCATATTCATTGTGGCAAAACCGGCAAGGTCAAGAGCATTTGGGCCTTCAATTGGGGTTAATTGGTTAACCCAACCGGTGAAACCCAATGCCTTGGCGATGATTGTGATCATCCCACCACACTTAATCTCACCTGTCAACTCCGTGCTCATCTTGATATCGTAGCACCGCTTTATGAATATGTACCCCATATTCACGTTCCCCTCAAGATCCCCCTCAAATCGGGAAGCTATAAAGAGGCATTTAATCTCCTTTTTTGTTAGCTTCCCGAGATCTTGCTTTGTGAAGCAAGCGTACCCCATAATTCTCATGAATATACGGAGTACGAGGTGGATGATATGGCTAGCGTGACTAGACCGGGATGTGAATGTGGGGTACCTCGCGATAGTGTTCCACCAATTACACTCGTCGTAACTGGTGAGCTTGTAACTATCGGGTCTGGTTATTTGGTTGCTAACGGGCCACCCGAATATCTGATTGAGGCGAGTTAAGCTTATGTTTTGAGGTCGATTGAACATGTTAAACTTAATCTCGCACTCAATGGGCTCTCCCTCACCATTAGTTTTTCTCACGGTTAGGGTGGATAGGAATTCGAGAGTGAGCGATTCGAATGTTTCCTCCCTTTTTCGAAGGAAGTCTAACCATCCGAAATTTGCAGCCACTTGACGAATTCCGTCGTCTATTCCTAGCAATTGGCACGACTCTTGGTCATAGAATCGGGTTGGAAGCATTTTTCGTGCGGATAGCTTTTTGTGGTAACCTTTGGATTTTTCGGGTATTTTTATTAAAGGGGGAGGATTTGATTGATCTATTGTTTGGTTTGGGGTTTCAGTTGGGCTTTCCGAATGACGATTTTCATTTATTTGGATGCCGGAAGTAGTCTTCCTCTTCTTCCCTCCCGCACCTCCAAATAAACGAAGAACCATTTTGGAATTTAAGATTGGACAGGAAAGGTAACTTAAAACACCACAAACACACTCACGACACAACACAAACAATCTCCGAAACGTCAAACCCCCGATAAAATCCAAGTACCTGCTTACAATTCAATAATATTCCAACACAAACAACCAACAATTCCAACACAATAATTCCAACACAACAAATTCACAATTCCAACAGAATTTAACCAATTTTCGTGCACAAGTTCATCAAACTTAAGCAAGAAACAAATCACAATTCTCTTACTCCATAACTAATCACAAAATTCTAAAATTTAATTATCAAAGGCAAGTAAATTTGTTTAATTCACCTAATCATGCAACTAATCACACAACAATCATGAAATAAACAAATTAGAAAAGATAAGGTTTAAGAGGGAAAGTGAAGTGGGGAAGAAGATTTTACCAATTAGAGTATGAAAATACTCTAAAATCCTCCAATTTACCCATTTCCTCCTCCTCTAGCAAACTTTACCCCTTTTCCTTGCTTGTTCTTTAATTTGATTTCGTGGGTCTTCAAAATTTTCGCCCAAATTAGTGAAAAATTATGGTTTTTGGAGAGAGAATTTGATGGAGAATAAGAATTTGTGAATTTTGATTGAAGAAAGTTGAGATTTGATGATGAAAATGAAGAGAGAAGTTGGAGAAAGTGAGGGTTTTTAGAGTGAGAAGTAGATGGGGATGAGGAGAGAGAGCATGAATGTTAGAATGATTGGTGAAAATGGGTGAAGGAGATTAAAAGAAGGAGAAAGATTCCCCCTTTTTTTTTACCCGGATCGGCTGGAGCGGGCGTGCAGGGAAGAGGAGCGCCCGCTCCGATCCTGGGAATTCACTTCTGTTTTTTTTTTCTTTTTTTTTTTTGAATTTTCCTGTGAGGAGCGGGCGTGCAATTTTTGGAGCGCCCGCTCCGAACTCTTCTTCACCCTTCTGTTTTTTTTTAATTTGGTTCACCCTGTGAGGAGCGGGCGTGCAAAATTTGGAGAGCCCGCTCCTGGCTTTGGAGCGGGCGCTTGCACGCCCACTCCAATTCTTTGGAGAACCTTCTGTTTTTTTGTTAAGTTGGGACACCTGTGAGGAGCGAGCGTGCAATTTTTGGAGCGCCCGCTCCTGGGGGTGGAGCGCCCGCTCCTTTTTCCGAGGCGCCCGCTCCGAACTTACTGGAACTTCCTGTTTTTCTTCTGTTTTGGCTGGAATTAATTTCCTGTGACGAGCGGGCGTGCAAGGCTGAGGAGCGCTCGCTCCTCACTGCTTAAAGCTTTGATTAAATCCTTCCTTGCTTTCTTTTTTTTTTTTTTTTGCTTCCTTCTCCTACATTAAAACCACAAGGACATAATTCAACAAAATTAGCCAAAATCAGATATTCTCAACACTCTTATTCTTTTCTTCTCTCACTCATTGTTTTATTTCTCACTCCTTTTATTTTCTTGACTCTCTTTTCTCTCTTTTTTTTTCATTTTTTTTTACTCGAGTTGCCTCCCGGAAGCGCTTCTTTAACGTCAATAGCTTGACGACCTCCACACTCAGGAGGTAAGATTACATTGAGTTGATTCTAAAACACCTACATGAGCACCCTCGTAGTAAAGCTTGAGGCGATGCCCATTCACCTTGAAAGATCTCTTGCCGTCCATATCCCAAACTTCCACGGTTCCATGAGGAAACACTTCCTTAACAACAAAAGGTCCACTCCACCTTGATAAAAGTTTCCCGGGAAACATTTTCATCCTAGAGTTGTAGAGGAGTACCTTATCGCCTTTTAGAAATGATTTCTTTTCAATGTTCCGGTCGTGGCAATCCTTAGTGCGATTCTTATAGTTGCTAGCACACTCATAGGCGTCCAATCTTAGCTCTTCAAGCTCATGCAAATCAAGCCATCTTTGCTCTCCCGCGCAAGCCAAGTCGAAGTTAATCTTCTTGATTGCCCATTGAGTTCGGTGTTCAAGCTCCAACAGTAGATGACAAGATTTTCCATACACAAGACGATATGGAGTTGTGCCTATTGGGGTTTTGTATGCCGTTCTATATGCCCATAGAGCGTCATCAAGCTTTTCCGACCAATCCTTCCTATTACTTGCAACCGTCTTCTCAAGGATTAATTTAATTTGACGGTTGGATACTTCCACTTGCCCACTAGTTTGTGGATGATAGGTAAGGCCGAATCTTTGGTGAACCCCATGCTTTCTTAGCATCTTTTGAAAAGCACTATGAACGAAATGTGAACCGTTGTCACTTACCACTGCTCTAGGAATTCCGAATCTTGGAAATATGACTTTCTTGAACATCTTCATGACTACCTTGTGGTCATTAGTTGGGGAGGCAATGGCTTCAACCCATTTTGATACGTAATCGACCGCCACAAGGATGTATTGATTTCCATAAGAAGTAGGGAATAGCCCCATGAAATCAACACCCCACACATCAAATATCTCTAGCTCAAGAATCGGTTGTTGAGGCATCTCGTTTCGCTTGGATATATTGCCGGTTCGTTGACACCGGTCACAAGTCTTCACAAACCCCCAAGCATCCTTAAAGATGTGAGGCCACCACAACCCGCTATGCAAAACCTTCAATGTTGTTTTGTTTGCTCCCATATGCCCTCCACAAGGATCGGAATGACACATATTGAGCACATTTTGCACTTCTTCATCCGGAACACACCTACGGAGCAAACCATCTACTCCTCTCTTGTAGAGAATGGGGTCATCCCACACATAGTGTCTTGCTTCCCTTTTTAGCTTCTTCCTTTGATTTTTTGAGAAATCGGGAGGGAATTCTCCACAAGCCAAATAGTTCACCAAGTCAGGAACCATGGAAGCTCCTTCTCATTCAAGATATAGAGCACATCATCTCTCAATTCATCGCAAATGGGAATTTCATCATCACTAGCTTTCACATTCTCTAATCGGGAAAGATGGTCCGCAACCACATTTTCGACCCCTTTCTTATCCCGAATTTCTACATGAAATTGTTGGAGAGACAAGACCCATCGAAGAAGACGAGGTTTGGACTCTTTCTTTGCCACAAGGTACCTAATAGCCGCATGATCGGTATAAAAAATAGTTTTGGAACCAATTAGGTAGTTCCAAAACTTCTCAAAAGCATGCACCACGGCAAGAAACTCCTTCTCCGTTGTGGTGTAGTTCCGTTGAGCTTCATTCAAGGTCTTGGACATGTAGTAAATGACGTGAAGTTTCTTCTCAATTATTTGTCCCAGCACCCCTCCAATTGCAACATCACTAGCATCGCACATAAGTTCAAACGGCAAATCCCATCTTGGCCCTTGCACGATTGGAGTAGAGATCAAAGCCTCCTTTAATTTGTTGAAAGCTTGAAGACACTTTTCATCAAAAATAAAGATGGCATCCTTTTGAAGAAGAGCATTTAGGGGTCTAGCAATTTGTGAGAAATCCTTGATAAATCTCCTATAGAACCCGGCATGCCCTAAAAAGGATCTTACTCCTCTCACATTAATTGGAGGTGGCAATTTTTCAATCACTTCAACTTTGGCCTTGTCGACCTCAATCCCCTTGCTTGATATCTTGTGACCAAGGACGATTCCCTCTTCAACCATGAAGTGACATTTTTCCCAATTTAGGACCAAGTTGACCTTCTCACATCTTGCTAAGCATTTGCCCAAATTGGACAAACAATCTTCAAATGAAAGGCCCCCAACCGAGAAATCATCCATGAACACTTCCATTTCGGCTTCAAGCATGTCTCCAAATATACTCATCATGCACCTTTGAAAGGTTGCCGGTGCATTGAAAAGTCCAAACGGCATTCTCCTATATGCAAAAGTACCATACGGACAAGTTAAAGTTGTCTTCTCTTGATCATCCGGGTTTATGGGGATTTGAAAGAAACCCGAATAACCATCAAGAAAGCAATAATACTTGTGCTTTGTTAGTCTTTCAAGCATTTGGTCGATAAAAGGAAGAGGAAAATGATCCTTATTAGTGGATGCATTTAGACGTTTATAATCTATGCACATCCTCCAACCGGTCACCGTTCTAGTTGAAATGAGATCACCATTCTCATTTTCAACTACGGTCATTCCTCCCTTTTTAGGGACCACATGAACGGGGGAAACCCATCTAGAACTCAAAATGGGGAAGATGATGCCGGCATCAAGGAGTTTGGTGATTTCTTCATTCACCACCTCCCCCATTTGAGGATTGAGTTTCCTTTGCCTCTCAATGGAAGGCTTAGCACCCTCCTCAAGTGTTATGTGGTGCATACATAAAGCGGGACTAATACCTTTGAGGTTATCAATGGTATAGCCCAAAGCACCTTGGTGGTTTCTTAAAATACCACATAACATTTGAGTTTGGCACTCGTTCAAAGAAGAATTCACTATTACCGGAAAAGTTGAATTAGGACCCAAAAACTCATACCTTAGGTGTGATGGTAGAGGTTTTAACTCTACCATTGGAACACGCTTACCTTCTCTTGAGGTGGCTATTTTCAAAGCATCAATGCTTGTGATTCCCATGCATACTTGCTCAATGCTTTCTTCCGTACTTCCTTCAAGCATTTCTTCATAGAATGTCATCTCCTTGCCTTGCTCACCTATATTTTCCTTATTCAAAAGGACATTCTCAAGGGCATCGTTAGTAGTGAGCAAGTGCTCATGCATAGAAGTCACAATAGAATCAATAGTATCAATCATCATACAATTATCAAGACTAGAGCTTGGATATTTCATGCTCTCATTCAAATCAAATTCTATCACCTCATCTCCAACTTTTAGTGAAATTTTAGCACTTTTAACATCTATTAAAGCACCCGAAGTAGCAAGAAAAGGTCTTCCAAGAATTATTGGAATGTTAACATCTTCATCCATCTCTAACACAACAAAATCCACCGAGATTACAAACTTCCCCACCCTTAGAGGAACATCCTCTACCTTACCCTTTGGGAATTTAATAGAGCGATCGGCCAATTGTAGGGTGATGTTGGTGGGTAGAAGTTCCCCTATCCCAAGTCTTTGGTATACCGAGTATGGCATTAGGCTAACACTAGCCCCTAGGTCACACAAAGCATTATCAATTTGCATCTTGTATATTGCACATGGGATAGAAAAGTTACCGGGGTCTTTCAATTTGGGTGGCATCTTGTTCATGATAATTGCACTAAAATTCTCGATGAGACTCACCGTTTCAACCAATTCACACTTTCTCCTTCCACTCAAAATATCTTTCAAAAACCTAGCATAGTTAGGCATTTTCTTGATAGCATCGGTAAAAGGAATTGAAAGGTGAATTTGTTTCAATGTTTCAAGAAATTTTCCAAATTGCACATCTAATTTGTTTCTAACAAATTTGTGAGGATATGGTAGCTTTTGCAATTGTTTTGTTTCTCTCTCTTTTTCTCTTCTCTCTTCACTCTCTTTTTCAAAATCTTTCTCTTTCTCACATTCTTTCTCTTTTTCATTCTCATGGTTTTGCTCTCTCTCTTGTTCAAAATCACTTTTAAGGGGAGGCTCACTCATGTTCATTCTCTCATTGCCTTTTTTAGGAACACTTTCTTCCAACACTTTACCACTCCTTGTTGATATAACATTTACGGGCCTCTTAGGATCTAGTCCTTGGGGTGGTAGTTTAGAAGTGCTAGTCCCTTCCTTCAAAGCATTGGCCAATTGAGAAATTTGTGTCTCTAGCATTTTATTATGGGTCATCACTTCACTAAATTTCTTTTCACTAGAGGCCATGAAAGTATTGAACATTTTAGTTTGATTTTCCATCATTTCCTCCAAGCTAGACCTACTATGTGGTGCTTGTGCATAGTAGTTGTCTTGGGAAGCCCTATTACCTCTAACATTCGAATTGGACGCATTTTGATTAGAAGAACCTCTATTATTATTGTTGTTCCAATTGTTCCGATTATTAGAGTTTCCCCCTTGGTGAAATTGCCCTTGATTCCCATAGTATCCTTAATTATTATGATTATGGTTACCATAACCACCTTGTTGGTTGTAGTTACCTTGGGGATTTTGGTCCCTTTGGTTCCTATTTCCCCATTGATTTTGGTTATGGTAATCGTAATCATTTCCTCTTTGGTTATAGGAATTCCCCCCTTGTTCTCTTCTATTTGGTGGTAAGTATCTTTGATTGTCATTCCTATGTCTATTATCATAAGACAAGGCATTGACTTGTTCATTTTCATTTTCATTACCATCTTCGTATTGGGGTTGGAGTTGGGAATCATAATTACAAGAAGAGGTATCATGGTCATATGACCCACAATTTTCACAAAACAAACATCCATGAGGCATGTTATTAGAAGTAGAGGGAGAAGAGTTAGAATTCATACCCCTCCCCTTAGATTGGGAGGGATGCTCTTGTGTTGAACTAGAGGTCTCTAGTTTTGCCTTAATGGACGTCATCTCCTTTCCAAGGTTGGCGATTTGGGAAGTCAAATTGTTGATGGCATTAAGGTGATCGACGGAGTAAACCGCATTTCCTCCCTTGTTTAGAGAATCTCTCTCTCCTTCTTGCCAATCCATGTGGTGCCTCACCACATCCTCAATTATCTCTATGACTTGCTCCTCCGTCTTGTTCATAATCGGGCCACCCGCTCCCGCATCCAAGCTAGTCTTTCCTTGTGGGCTCAAGCCCCCATAGAAAATTTGAAGCACTTGATATGACGGAATTCCATGATGAGGGCACTCCCTTTGATATTCCTTGTATCGTTCCCATGCTTCATATATGGTTTCACTAGCTTTTTGACGGAAACCTTGGATCAAATCCCTTGCCTCGGCCGTCTTCTTTTGAGAATAGAATCTTCCTAAGAAAGTCGTGGTGACCTCGTCCCAAGTTCTCAAGGAGTTAGGCCTCACCTCCTTCTCAAGCCATTCAAGAGCCCTTCCTATCAAAGAAAAAGGAAATAGCTTTAGTCTCACAAACCCTTGAGTTACCCCATTTACCTTGATCGTGTTGCAATATTTTTCGAACTCGTTCAAGTGTGCAAGAGGGCTCTCATGTTTTGCTCCACTATATTGCCTCCTTTCAATCAAATTAATCATTGCGGGCCGAATCTCGAAGTCATTGGCTTGAGTAACGGGTGGAGCAATGCCGCTTGAAGCTCTATAAGCTCCCGGAGTTCCCAACTCCTTTAAAGGTCTTTGAGGTGGTGGTTCCGCGCCCCCATTTGATCTCGATCCTCCTCGAAATTGGTCTCTCTAGTTGGGGGAGTAGTAAACGGCCTAGAACCGGCTCTCTTTCTCCTTCTATAAGTTTGCTCAATCTCGGGATCGTAAGGTACCAAGATCCTGTTATGAGTTCTGCGCATACACTCTCAACAAACGCAGTTAGTAACAAGGCTACAAGTGTAGCCAAAAAGAAACAATCTTTTTGAATTTTTTTTTTTTTGTTTTATGGTGAACTAGACTCAAGTAATCAATTAGCAATCAACAACACCGTTCCCCAGCAACGGCGCCATTTTGATGGGCGTTAGAACGGTCGCACATTCCACACTCAATCAAACACATTTATTAACAAACACCTTACAAACCAAGCATAATGACAAGTAAGATTTCGGTCCACAAGGAACGGGATATGGTTGCCAAAGATCTTAACACTTAAGCTAATTCGAAGTCAATGGTGAATTGGGGTTCGTCAAGAAGACAAACAAACTATGGTTCTAAATCAATGGATTGAGGACACTAGGGGATGGGATCCACTCGACCAAGGCAAATAGACAAACGGGGAGTGAAATTGATAAGATATAGCAAGGACTATATGTAAGATCAACCTCGTGCAATTAGGAAACAACTCACACTACTAAACTTAGATTCCTCATTAGTTTAGCAATAGAAGATACATAATCAAATTGCAATAAGTAATGCCATGCTTCATTCACATTTTCATGTCAAACTAAGCATATCATGCTATCAAGCTCCTAAATCAAGGGTAGCTAATCCTATCATTGAAGAACTAACAAGCAATCTCATATTTTCAATTTAATTGCAATACAAGCATCAATGCTTCTCCCACATTTGCATAATTAACCCAAAAGGTTGAGATTCACCCAACCCCTAGCAAGTAGACTACTCACAACTCATATTTATCAACATGCAAACAAGTATTAGGGTTCTAACTTCTTCAATAATTGGGGAAAAATGATTAACAATTGAAATAACTATCATCCAATAACAAATTATCAAGAACTAAGAAGATTTAAATATCATGCAACCACAAATAAAATCAGAAATTAAATGGAGAAAAGTAGAAGGAAGTTACTAATTGAGGCTTGAAATTGTTGAATACAAAGTGCCAATCTTGAGAAACAAACTTGAAACCAACTATTACAATGATTGAATTGATGAAAATTAAGCTAAATTAATTAAAAGGAATGTTTCAAACTAAGAGGAGTCTCTAAAAACTAGGCTATATCTGTCTGGGATACAAATGAATAAAGGAGGAAGTATTTATACTCCCCGTAACACATAGGGAAATCCGTCAAAGAAAACAGATTTCCCAGCGAGGAGCGCCCGCTCCACAGCCAGGAGCGCCCGCTCCTCAAGGCTGCACGCCCGCTCCTCACAGGGTGTGCAATTCTTGAAGCTTTGGCAGAAAGTTGGCGGAAAGATCAGAGCGCCCGCTCCTGAGGGGTGCACGCCCGCTCCTGCTGGAGCGTCCTCTCCATTCTTTAATTCTCTTGCCTTAAACACAAACCATGCACCGAAAGTTTGCCAAATTGAGTCCATAGACCTGCAAAACATGGACAAACACAAACCAAGAGGGGGAAAGCCGAGACAAAACATTTTCATTCAAAATTGGGTTAGAAAAAGGGGGAAATGATCTCAAAACCGGGTTTAAATTAACACAATAAGTGGTCAAATAAACCACTTATCATATACCATAAGATTACCTTATAATATTAATATTTTTCATAAAATATCGCCTTACATTATAATACGTAACATAATAAGCATTGTGATATACCATAAGATACCCTTATATTATAATTAATATTTTACCATAGTATTTTATAAAGGTAATGTTTCGTAATACTAACCCTTTGTTTTTTTTTTTTAATTTGCATCACTTAGGAATACACGGAGTTTTAGGAGAGTATTATAATATTGTGAGTAAGTGAATAAATCTATACTTAGTATTTAAAAACACAAACCACAATCACTCACATGCCACATGTCACTATAAATCACTTACATGTCACATGTCACCTTCCTTAATATTTACTTTTTATATTCCTTTTTTAATATAGTTTTATTTACAACAAAAAATTTAATGTTCAAGCCTTTATTATGCATTGCATAACTTGCATATTTATGTAAGAAAATGAAGTATTAATTTCAGTTCAGTAAAAATCAGTAAACTTAAAGAAAAGATATAATAGAAAATCAGTAAAAATAATTTCAGTTCAGCAAAAATAATTTCATTTCAGTAAAAATAATTTCAGTTCAGCAAAAATAATTTCAGTTCAGTAAAAATAATTTCAGTTCAGGAAAAATAATATCAGATCAGCAAAAATAAGGTGAAGTGAACGAGGCCTTATTATATTAAGATAAAAAGATTTCACATATCTTTCTAAAAAAAATAAAATTGGACAACTATAAACCAAAAATCCACAAAGTCTTATATGTGGATGGCCACACGATGTGATCCATTATAAGGGTTCCTTCATTAGTGTTATAGAGGTTATTCATTCAGTTTTACAGGGGTTAATTCGTCAGTGTTATTGGGGTTACCTAGGCGTTACTTGGTCAGTATTACAGGGGTTACTTCGTCAACATTATAAGAGTTACTTTGTTCTTTTACAGGTGACCAAATGGTGTGAACAGCCGTACACAAGACGTATTGAAATCATATTCTTAAAATATATAAAACCAAAAATCATATTCTTAAAATAATTTGTAACCTTTTTTACAACAAGAAAAATTATTGCTCAAATTTTTTTTCCTACTTTTGTTTAAGTTGTGTAAAAGCTACAACTAAAAAGTAAAATAAAATCAACATATCACATACTTTTATTCCTCGACTAATTTATAATTATAATACACTACTTATCAATCAATAATCTATAACTATAGATTACCGTGCACTACATGAGATCTAACCTAGTATGTACTAAAGTGATCACCACCCTTTATATATGCTAATTTAATTAAAGATCAATACTAAATGCATGTTTAAAACTAAATCAATCCATGCTTTTTGAAACCGATTATAGTAATCGACAATTCCAAAATCGACCATTCCAACCTCAAATTATTGGTTTCAAAGACCTAAACATGCTCATATTTAAAATGGAGTCAAATAATTATGCTTTTGTCGTCTTCTCAAAATTACAATAGAGTATAAAACATATTCTCGGGCTTTAATTGTAACCCTAAGCATTTAGTTGAGTTGGTCCTTTAGCAATGACAGTGGCAACTCTAAACCGCACAAAATATTAAATTCATAGAGACAAACTTGGTCTAGAAAACGAGAGAAAAGCCTGCACGTAACATTCCTACACTATAACAACACATTTTGAGGAATTCCTAAAACCATAAATAAAACTGGTTAAACTCATTTTCAAACCGACCCATCTTCAAATCCCTACCTGAATAGAAATCGTACAAAAAAAATAACCGAACTAAATCGACTCAACCCAATTATGGGCCCTTTATAACATACAGACGCAGTATAGCCAAATTGGGCCGAGAATCACCTATACGATTCCTTCACCTTCCCCTATAATAATACTTATCTTCCATCTTCCAAACCCTAAATCTACCCATTTTCAAATTTGAACTCGATCATTTTTTTTTATTTTCCTGAAATTGATTTTGATTTACTAACTTAGAAATGTGTTGAAAAATTAAATAGAGCCGATGATGAAAATAGTAAGCGCGAGTGGCAACAATAAATGATTGCGCTCCCAATTTGATATTTGGGGTTGTTGTTGCTATGACGAATGTGCCAATATGCTAATCTGATGGCTTCTTTCTTCGTTTTTTTTTTCTTTTTGCCGATTTTTGTTTCCAATCTTTTTTTCAATTTTATTACTACTTTGATTTTCTTGTAGTTTATCAAAATTTCCCAATATTTCGAGCTTAATTTTGTGGGGTTTTTTTTTTTTTTTTGAAATTTTGATTTGAGTATTCTGTTTTATTTTTCCTGGAAGTTTTAGCATAAATTTCAATGGAAGTTTTGCGATTTCTCTGGGGTTGGCAGACATTTGGACAAAGGATTATTAAAATTATACCAGACGAATTAAAAAAGAAATATGAATGAGACAGAGATGATTATGCTATTAATCCGTGTTGAGATTTTGATACAGCTTTGTGATTTATCGTTGAAATCTGGTATCTTCGTGTATAAATAAATATTGAAGTTTAGGGTAAAAAAAATTATGTATATTAAAAGTGTAATCGTTGAAAATATGGCATAATTTCATGAAATAAATAAATAATATCGGAGGCATTCAACATTTTCATCGGGCAACATATAAGATGATACTGGATCAAATTCTGTATGAAGTACCTGTTGAAACAGTAAACAACTTATGGTGAACGTTCAGTGAATTAGTAGTAATGTTACAACTTTTGTGTTAATGGTACTATGAGTATGTTTATGTAAATAGTTTGAGCTCGGCTCGGTCAAAGGTGGCTTTGCTCGAGACCTTAACAAGGTGAGCTGAGTCCAGCCTTGGTACGCCTAATTAGCACCCCTAACTCCATAAGTACGTTTGTGTTGGATAGACTTTTTAACCACGATAATGTCATTGTATGATATTGAATAGTCTTTTTAACCACGATAAATGAGTATGTTTATGTTGAATTGTCTTTTGAACCACAACCTATAACTCAATGAGAATGCTTTCATTAGTCTTAACCCCCTTGATTAAACTTACTTTACAGACACAAAGGTGAAAAGCCACATTTTTTGAGGGTTATATGAATATGGCAAAGGTGTCGCCTTATTATCCCTTCTAATTGGTATGTGTGTTGAATAGCTGCTTTACTAAGCAACTTGATTGCTTTAGTCCCTGGCAAAAACTTGAACCAGAACTAGTCTATTTGATCAGCCTAATGGTAATTTTGCCGAGGGAAGAAAATCATGTTGATGCAGTTTTCGTATAGCGTACTAAAATACTTCTAAAGTTCAAAGATCTAATCATATTAGCTCAGTGATGCTATTGGAGCACATACGACAAGAAACTTTGAGAAATTCCTGAAACAGAAACCATACAACAAACCTTGCTAATCTAACATAACAGCAAGACAATTAATGTTGACAAAGGCGACAAATCCTCCGGCTGGTGAGTTTCAGCACACCTTCTCACCCCGAACAGAAAACACAAAAAGGAAAGAAAAGCGCACAGCCAACAAACAGTCAAGTAAGCTAAAGCCTGTCTTTTAACACAGACTTCAAATTATATGTACAGGATGCGAAAATTAGAGTTGACAGTGAATGAACTAACTAATCACACAGTAGTGAAGTCGCTGCCCAACAAATTAGAATCTTCCTCACCAACATCCACATGCCGATAAGTGCAACAGCTTCACCCTTTCACACACATGTTAAATTACCTGAGATATTGCAAGCAAGCAGAAAAAAATAAGTTGCTTTGTAGAGCCATTAAGCCATTGAATCGTAAGAAAAAACAGTATGTTGAGCAAAGTCTTGTCACAAAATCCAGCAAATAAACCAAGAAAGCCAAGATTTGCTTGGGCTTAAAATATAAACCTTATCTCTTCCTCAGGGAATCAAAATAATCAAAGTGCAATTATAGTACTACGTACAAAAATATCTTGAAGACTATAATGAAAATGGCATTAACCAATCAATCAGAGGAATGGTAAAATGGTATAATAATTAAAAGGTCAAACCAACATTTGGTCAGCGTAAGAAACATGTTATGATTTTAAATGTCAGCTATTCAATAGTATAAAGCTAGTTGTGTTCCATGGACTCAGGCACTAGTGTTGGAACGGGTATGTGTCCAAGTGTCCAAATCGGCTAAATTGTGAAAAATTTCCATGATTTTAGTCAAGAATCAAGTGTTGGAGGTACTTGAGGTAATATGAAGATTCCATGTAACATAAAAATCTAGTATTTCTGTCTCATGTCAATAGCTCCATTTAAATAAGTGAACAAAAAGGTATACCAGAACGAAAAGGCATCATGCAAGTCAAGGATGGATAATGAACTAGAATCATACCTCAAAGGCTCAAATGCATATCATTCACAAGCAATCTTGGTGTCAAAGCTGCTCAGACAAATGGCAAAAGCCTGGAAAGCGGAAATTGGGTAGTGATAATCCATGGTGAATACATCCTTTCCAACTTTTCCAAATTGAAGAATGACACTTTCATGCTCAGATCCATCCTCTAGGGAAGCAACCAGTTGAAAGTTCTTGACAGAAGCAACAGTTACACGACCATTGAAGTTAAGGCACCAGCACTGAAGTTGTTCATGCCACCTAGGGGCCTTGTTTCTCAGGTTTAACCTTCCCTCTTGCTGATTGGGAGCAGCATCAGACTGGCAATTGTCCACCCTAATAGATTTTGACCTAAAAAAGGGGATTGAAGGAAAAGAATCCACATTATTGTCCAGAAATTCAGTCTGTGTGGGGGCCAGTCCTCCAGGTTTGATAGCAGAAGCAGGTATACTATCCATGACACACTGCATCTTCCTCGGACCCCTGTCAATAAAGAAGTCATTCTTCAGAAATCACAAACACAACTCTCATGATTTTTAAGGATGAAGAAAGACATAAATCTTCATGGGTACCTAGCGCCCAAGACATTCAGCTCATACGAGATGTGTGCCACAGGATAGTTGCCTGCAGGAGCCCTGGGTGCAACCTGCTTAGATCCCACTAGTCTTGTAGAGCGACTTCTTATGATTCTAGCTCCAGCATTTGAGGGTTGTGCATCATAGATTGTAAACTTTGTGCCCAGGAAATTGGATCTGTGGTTGAAAAAAAAAGGATTAGAATTCAAATACTACTGAATTGTCCAAACTAAATATTGATGTGCCTTGTTCTTTTCACCTTGAAAATTTAAGTTCAAATAATGGCCATTAAGTTCAAAGAAGTGAAATTCGGCTGTAAGAACAAAGTCAATACACAGTAGAAAATACCTTAATTTCCCAACATAGGCACTACTTCCCTTGGAGACGTATTCAGGATTCAGGGAAATGATGTAGTCTGTGCAAGTTGGGCGTCTACATTTCCTTGCAGCAAGAATGCACTTGCCATCGTCATATGAAGCTAACATCAATTTGAGAGTAAATGAGACTCGTGCCAACAAGGGTGGGAAGGAGTAAAACAGAAAATACAATCATGCCCATTATTAGGATTGTCCATTATTATGCATTTTATAAGCTCTAGACCTAAGTCATTCCCTATCAAGACTCGCTTTGATAAATCTATTTAAATGGAAAGCTGAATATTTAAAAAGGTACAGCAAGTTCACCTGAGCTTGAGCTAATGAATAAATAATATGTCTGACTGCCACGATGTCTCTTAATGTAACACTGAATAAGAGTGTCTCTTGATCCAGGCTAAATAAAGCAGCATAAGTAAACATTAGCTCAGGTCAAAAAGCATCTAGTTTTATAACAACCAACATTAGCTATTAATACAAAAACTGATTTCTTTCACTCGTGATGAAATAATCCAATGACCACAAATTCGTCAATAAAAAGTATAAGCAAAGATTTACTGACATCCACTGAAAAGCAAGATCCTTAAGAAAAAATGATAATAATTGCCTTTAATATAAAAATAAATTCAAAATCTTTTCATAAACTAAGTGGGCTTCAGTGTGTTCACAAGTAATCACTCAAGGTTAAAGTTTTGTAGCAAGTTGCCTTGACTGATAAGCAACAATTACATGGCAATAGGGCTATGTGACAGATTATATTTTTGATTTTCTTTTATATATTTTTAAGTTTATCATTATTATTAAATAATTTATCTTTTCAAGTTTTAGAAATAGCAAATTAAAAACTTTGTATGAAAATGGAATACATAGTATTCATACAATCTATGTAAAATCTCAAGTACTTAATCAGATTTTAGGCTAAGAAAAGGTGTCAGCCCAGACACCAATGACAGCCATGTCAAAGTCATTTTTGAGCTCTCAGAAGGTGAAATTGGGCTAGAAAAGCCACAAAATCATTTTCATCATAAATCATTCGCATCATTAACAGAAGTGGCTTTGCAACTGTTACAACAATTGCAGAAGGTGCCATAACATTCCTATGTAACCCTTACTATGAAATTGTAATAAATGCTTCCACACATACATAAATTTTACAAGAGCAAGCCCAGATGTTCTTTTGTTCCCGCGCACATCAGCCTTAAATCAATTTTGAAAATATAATGATGCCTTTAGCAGTCCCTTAAAGAATAAAAGCTTCAGCATGTTCTTTTTCCAGTACAAAATTCAGGTCGAAACAAGCATTAATTTCATCCATTAAAACAGCGAACAAAGTATTCTCTAGATTTCCTCGTGATATGTTTGGCTTCATAGCCGAGGACTCAATCACCAACGTCGTTCTTTGAAGGCACAAGTAAAAAGATAGTCACCAAAATATTTAGATTCTTAAACTGATGTGGCTACCCTATTTATTTTTATACTTAAATTCGAGAGAAAATTCCTTTTTTTTTTCAGGAAAACATATTTTATAAAAATGCACAAAGAGAAAGAAACTAGAGACTTTTTCATCACATTAAATTCTTCAGCAACCATATGGCATCAGAGAAGTGCAAAAAATTCCCTTCAGATCACATACTCATTCTTCTAATGTTTTTAAGGCTATGTTTACTTTGCTTGAAATAAGGTGTTTTGGTGTCATTTGATTAAAGGTTTGACCTGGTCTAATCTTAATTTTTCTAAAGTTTGGTTTGAATTGATTTTACAAAACTAGTTTGATTGACCTTTGATTGTAGTTGTATAATATAAAGTGAGGTCCTGTTAGATTTGTTCAAAGTGTATCTTTCAAATATCTAATTTTCAAAATTCAACTAATAAGAAATTTTGATAATTGGCAATAAGTAAATGCAATAAGAAATCTGGTGTGGTCTGAATTGTCCTAGTATAAGCAATAACAAGTTCCTAAAAGAAGACGAGTAAAACATAGCCTCGGTTATCGGTTTATGTTTGGCAATAAAATTTTAAAAGCTTTAATGGCCCATTGGTTAACAAAAGAACAAAATTAGTATCAATTCTCTAAATGACTATATTTGCTACAAAACAATAGTCTAATTGTCTAAAATTAATGCACAATACACATGGACTAACAACTAGCAACTAGCAAGCTACAGCAGATCACCATCACATACTAAAAATGTTTTACAAATTCATAAATACTTTGTAGGATATAACTTCTTATAGATATCAATAATCAACTACCAATTTATCATTTTCAACACATCAGGGTTTCATCATATATACCGGAAAAGTGGAAAGTAAATAACCTTCACAGCATTTTGTTTTGTACTCCATTTTCATCCACGGCGAAATTATTAAAACACAATTACATCATAACGACATAACTTTCCTAAAAAACGCTTACAACACAATATATGGCAAATAGAACAGGAAAGCACCCACAGAAAAGAATTTCCAACAATGTAATCATATCATAACATACATAATTCAAGTACAAAAACAAAAGAGGAAAAATTTGTATCATCTCAAACCTGCTTCACAGATATGGGGAACGTCAGCTTGCCCGAAATCTCCGGTGTTTTGACAATATCCTTCATAGCATCCCTCCAACTCCTGCACACACCGGCACACGCAACGACATTTCTCCTCGGAGGCCAAGTACACTCAGATGCCTCAATTCTTACAAGCACCTCTCTCAAGAGCTCGGGCGGCATGTTAGCCCAACAACTCTGCTCCATAGCATCAACCACCACCAAATTATCATGGACCACTCTTTGGGACCTTGATCTAAAACTATACTTTACATCTTTCATGTCTTGTAAGATGCTCCTAAAAGACATTGTTATAACCTTAAACCTATATACTATAGTTTATATACTGCTTCCTTAACCCTTATAGACCACCTTATGATATACAAATTACTTCCACATTTCCTACACCATAATTCAGCCCTGATACAATAACATCATCCAAATAATTCCACACTCACAAAACCCTAATTTCGACAAATCGACCCACATAAGAATCATACCATGAAAAAATCCCAGCAATGAGAACAAAGCTAGCCAGCAGTAATTAAACAAATACCCATTACTACAAAGTAGATAAAGCTCCAAACTTTAATTTTAATCATCAAAATTAATGATCAAATAAACCCCAATTTCTTCATTTCTTCCATTACAAAATCAACGAAACTAAAATACCCAGATCTAAAAAACTAAACATTTCACATTTTCAACCTTAGAAAAAGCAATTAAAACAACCCCCAATTGATAAAACCCCAGATTGATTGAAAAAGCTATCAATCACCAGAAAAACAGCATCATATGAAATGCAAAGTAAAGCAATTAAAAAGTTGGGGATTTTTGGTAAATTGGGTAGTTAGTTAGTTGGTAGGAGTAGGAGAAAGGAAGGAAAGAGGGTGTGAGCCCGACATATTAGGGTTTGGAGAAGCTAAGATTTGAGTGGGGAAGTACATCTGAGTGTTTCCTGCTGTTGTTCCTTTGCCAACTCTGGCCGAAGACCATAATTTGTTGGATTGATAGAAAGTTGCCCTTTGCGTCCTTTTATTTATTTCCTTTTCTTTATCCGATATTTTATTCCCGTAGTCGTTTGATTGCACATTAAAAAGTTAGAGAGAGAGAAAAAAAAAAGATTAATTGAGAAAGAGTCTACGTCAATTAATTAGTTGATTTGAGTTGTTTTGTACATCGCTTATCTCCTATGACATTGTCGATTTGTCATTTTACTTTGGGAAATAAAAAATATCCCTTAAGAGCACTCACGATAGTGAGCAAAAATATGTTCATGAGCATTTTGGTGAGCAAAAAGCATAAAATACTTCATCCCATCAATGAGTATAAGTTAAAATGCTCATGAGCATTTTATAAAATGCTCATACTATGAGCAAAATTTTACATGAATAGTACTAGTGGGCCAATGCTGAAATTCATTAATCAAAATATTATTAAATATGAATATGATGATGTATAAGAGAAAGAAGTAATGTTTGTGGGGTATTGAAAAAAAAAGGAGAGAGAATGATGAGCAAAATTATTTTGATCATTGGTGGGATAAAATATGACCACCAAATATACTCATGAGAAAAATAAGATTGAAGGAGAGAGAAAGTGGGTAGAGAGAGGATGACGAAACAAAAAAATGATCATTGTTGTGAGTGTTCTAATTAGCCTCATCGTTCAAAAGTAGACAAAACTCATAAATTTATCTTTGGAAAATTTGTGAAAAAAATTATTTTAAAAGCACCATTTTGTAAAAAAAAAAAAAAAGCCACCACCCTCACCTTTTTTTTTTTTTTTTTTTTTTTGCAAGGAGAAACCTGTTTCCCTAATTGCCCTCTAATTCACTTAATTAGTCTCTAATTTTTTTTCTTTCTTTTAATCACTCTCTAACCCACCTATTTATTTAATAATTAAATTTAATTTATAAAAAAAACCACCACCTCCCAACCACTAGCCAACCACCACCTCCTAACTACCAACCAACTACCCACTCCCCCCATCGGACCCGCCACCCAGATCCCCACCCTCGGCGACCTACCTCCACCGCCGGGCGACCATCCCTTTCCTCCTTATCCTTGCCGCGACCATCACAAGTAAGCAATTTTCAATTTTTGGCTCTAATTTGCTCAAATCAAGTCCAAATCAATTGTAATTTGCTTCTAAATTATCCTAGCATCACATACATACATAATCAAAGTCAAAACAAGCATCAATTAAAAGCAAGATGCACAAAATAAGAAACTCCCAAATCGATTTTTCTAGTGTTTACGAACAAATTAAAAATTAATTTGAACTTATTATAAGATGAATTCGAAGTAAAAATACATTGATTGTGTGGGAAAACTTGATTTGAAGCTTCCAAAAAGATCCTAGCAAATTTTGTTAGTGTATTTGAAAGTGTTTGAGGGAGAAATGAGAGGTAGATGTTCAAAGGGAGGGGGAGGTGGAGGGTTACAGCAGCCGGGGTAAGGGGGGTCGACCAACAGTGGAGCTGAGGTGGGTCGTCGGGGATGAGGGGTTGTAGCCTTATAGGTGGGGCTGCTGCAAGGGGAAGGGGAAAGGGAGTGTGTGTGTGTGTATATATATATATATATATATATATATATATATATATATATATATATATATATATATATATATATATATATATATATATATATATATATATATTACTTTAATTATAAAATGGTTAAGTGAGTATTAAAAGGATAATTAGAATAAATTAGAAGTTAATTAAATGGATTAGAGGCACTTGGTTGTCTTCAACAAAAAAAAAAAACTTCATATTTGTGTTTTCTTTTGTCAAAATGTTAAAAATCGGATTTCTTTTAGCCAAATCTATATTATTATTTTAAAATAGGAAGTTTAAACGACACTTGTCCTTTTTTTTTAATTTTTTTTTTTTTGGGGGGGGTTTGGTTTCAACTAAAATGTTAAAAATAAATAAATAAATAAATAAAAACTCTCATCTTTATCCTAAATGATTACAATCCTTTAAAATATCAATTTTCATATGTGTCTTTTGGGTTTCACTACATTCATTATATAAATTTCCAGTTACACAAAAAAATTAATAATATTTTACCTTCCCTCTCTTTCACTGATTTTACCATTCCTCTCTTTCACCCAAAGTCTATAATTTACATCAACTAATTAAAAAAAAAAAATTACTTTCAATTTGTATACAAATTTCAAAAACTAATGGTGGTATTGAATTTACAAGAGCATTCAAAGGTATTTTTTCGATCTACACTTTATTTACACTTCGGGTTTTTTTTTTCAAATTTCTTTTTAATTTTTCGTTGTTTTTGAATTCTATTTTTTAAACAAATTTTGCTTTACAATTTGTGTAGGTTTTTATAAAAATCTGTATAATTTTTTTTTTCTATTTCAATGTTAAATGATCAATTTTTTTTCTATTATTTTCAATATTTTTAAATTTTATCAAATATCACTTTTTCAGATCTGATTTTTATTAAGTTTACATAGGATTTTAATTTTATTTTCAAATGCTTTTGTATATTTGGATCATTGATGTTTAATTATTTATTTAAAACAATTGTGTTTACTTGCCTAAAAAAAAATAAAATTGTTTTACCGTTAAAAAAAAACGTGTTTCAAAATATCATCTGGATTTTTAAAAAGTTTTCGTAATTAATTTACTTTTACGGTGTCAAAAAAAAAAAATTCTTTTACAATGTTTAAAGTTTGAGTTTGTTTTTTAACGATCTCAATTATGAATTTAATTTTTGTTACTTTGTTTTTGTTTTTGTTTTCTGATATTTTTTTTAAGAACTATTTTTGTAAATTTGAATTAGATTTGGGCAAATTTTTTTTTTTATTTGATCATTTTTTTAATACAACATTTATAAATTGTAACTATTATAGATGACAAATTGTTAAAATTTGACAGACTTCTATGTGTATTGTATATTAAAAATGCTAACCTTACACTATTGTTATAATATTGCCAATTATTATAAGATTCGATAGTAATGTTTATATATTAAAATATATATATATATTAACCCATTATGTATAATTTTGAGATCTCATATTATTTTTATTGATGTTTATTTTTTTAAAATAAAAAAATCACAATACAATAAACAACCGTGCATCGCGTGGGTTTAAGACTAGTATCTTTTAAAAGGTGTTTTTTTTTTCCGCAAGATGGTGCATCTACAAGGTTTTTTTGACAAATTTTCCTTTATATATATATATAAATAACAAATATTATCATTACTGTGACATTATTTTAATTTTGACAATCACAAACATTCAAATCACCTCTAATTAAATCCACCAAGATTTGTCTTTTTAATTTTATTTTTAGAATTTGAAGTTGAAACCACCTTATGCCTTACTTTTATTCATTTCTTTATTTGCCTTTGGCATGTACAAGTCTTGTTTCGGGGTTTTTTGTGAACTCCTCGGATACTGGTCACGTTCTCCTGGCAATGAGACGTGGACACCTGCAAAACAACGAATATTCCGTGTATCGGAATATTCGCCTCCGACGATCAAGTTAGAGATCAGAAATCGGAAAAGCTAGAGAGAGAAAGTAGAGAGAAGTTGGAGCTCTTTAATGCTCTATATTTATGTTATGTCACAATCCACCCCTCCCATCATAAATGATTGGGGTATTTATAGGGGTGGGAACATGTACCCCTCTAGGGTTTATGCCCTAGAATTTCGTGACATGATTGGCTGCGCAATCAGAGGTTGCCACGTGTCATGGGGGGCGCCGTTTTACGGCTCTCAAGGGTTTCTCGGGGCTTGGGCCTGAGGTCATCAGGGCCTTTTTCTCTTTCTGATGTTGTATTAGGGCGTTTAGAGATGGCTGACATGTGTCACCCTGACGTGTGGACACGTGTCTCACTCTCATAGGGCCACGTGTCGCCTTTTTACTGGGCCACGTGTCACTATAAGATTGGGCCACGTACCTGGGGTATTTTTACCCTAAACATTTGCCCCTCAGAGGGGGTGGCTCGTACACTTACTGGCCGCCTCCTCTGAATTTGCATTCTGGACGTCCTGGTACTCTGGGTTAGGTTTGCCTCCCATCTGCCCTGGACGTCCATATACTCTTGATTCAAGGCTCTTTTTGCTACATGGGCGTCCATATATTTCGCTCTGGACGTCCTCGTACTCCGAGAGAGGTTTAACCTCTGAGTTCATTTGGACGTCCACTTACTTCGGGCTGGACGTCCTCATACTCTGGGAGGAGTTGATCTCCTAACTACCCAGAGCGGCCACAGAAATGAGGCTGGACGTTCTGATACTCTGGGAGGAGTTTATCTCTTAACCACCCAGAGCAGCCACAACAATGGGGCTGGACGTTCTGATACTCTGGGAGGAGCTTATCTCCTAACTACCTAGAGCAGCCACAGCAATGGGGCTGGACGTTCTGATACTCTGGGAGGAGCTTATCTCCTAACTACTCAGAGCGGCCACAGCAATGAGGCTGGACGTTCTGATACTCTGGGAGGAGCTTATCTCCTAACCACCCAGAGCAGCCACAGCAATGGGGCTGGACGTTCTGATACTCTGGGAGGAGCTTATCTCCTAACTACCCAGAGCAGCCACAACAATGGGGCTGGACGTTCTAATACTCTGGGAGGAGCTTATCTCCTAACTACCCAGAGCGGTCACAGCAATGAGGCTGGACGTTCTGATACTTTGGGAGGAGCTTATCTCCTAACTACCCAGAGCGACCACATATTTTCTTCAGCATAAACTGGGCTTCCATGATTTCAGACGTACTCTCTGGCTCTTTAGTCATGCTTCGTACGTCTGAATTTTTCCTTTTGGACTAAACGTCTGAGAATTGGGCGGACGCATTTTTCTCTTAGATATTCTCAAGTTTTGGAGACTAAGTGTTGAAGGTGTAAAACTCTTGAATTTGTCACTTGACTCATTTCAACTCATTTGGACGTGGCGTCAATTGTCCGTCCGATTTTTTCACAAGTTAACAGAACCCTAACGTCGTTCTGTCCCTTTCTTCGAGTAATTTCTTCAAGAAATTACCGTTTGAATGTTTAGGTGGGAAAGACGGTTTTACCATTTTGCCCTCATGAATTCATTCTATAAATATGGGAGGTGAATTCTCATTTTCACACTTTACCCAATTGTGAATTCTAGAGAGAAGTCAGAGCGTTCTAGTGAGAGAAAGTTATTTTTTCCTTAATCTTCAAGAGCGCCGCCGTGAGTTTGAGTTTTCCGAGCATTTTTGAGTTTTCCGGTCAATCTTCAAGAACTTCACCACCACATTCAGAGCTTTCAGAACGTACAGAGGTAGGCCGTCTACATTTTCTCTTTTACTTTTACTTGTTTTCTTTTTCTTTTTCTTTTACTTCAATTCTGGATCCATACTCGGCTTCGTCTGACTCTCCTCATGAGGTCGGCCGTTCGCCTGGGACTGAGGAGTCTAGAGTGGACGGAGAAGAGTTGTCTCCTCCTTGGAGTGAGTCTATGTCTAGTGCGTACGTACTCACCCCCACTTATTCTTCTCTGCCCCAACAGGCAATGGCTAGAATAATGCGTACGCGCGAGGGAACCCAGACGGAAGTCTGGTTCATCCTAGGGTCCCTTATGACCCTAGTAACCCAAGTACAATGGTGGAGACTGACTCCACCACCCAAACAACGACCGCCTCCACTGGCTCTCATCACTTGGCCGTGGAGGTCACTTCTTCCTTCGAGGAACGTCTGCAAGCTGAAGGCGCCTCGTCCGCACCTGCTCCGGAACTTAGGTTCCCTCAATTTGCCAGTTCAGTCATGGATGGGGCCGAACTGGTAGCCTGCAAAGACAACCCTTCCAATCCTGGGGCGGACGCTTCTGGTTCGTCCGTCCCCTCTTCTTCTCAACCCCTGCTTCAACTGGGCGGGGCAGACAGACCTTTGACGGGAATCTCAATCAGAGAACCGTCCGTCCTGCCTATTCGCAGCGCCCCTCCTTCGGGAAATCGGGCGGACGCTGCCAAAGACAACGGCAAGCGTCCATTAGTTGAGGAGGGCGTTCCTTCTTCCATGGGCGTACAAAGCTCAAGAGGCCGAAGCTCGGCCGAGGCAGCAGACCTGGACAGGGTGCTGTCTTCAGAATTTGGGAGTGCTCCTTCTCACCAAATGGAAGAAGAAGAAGTTGAGAAAGAGGTCGTGGGTGAGACGGCCGAAGGTGAGGCGGCGGTCGAGGAAAACATCGCCAACATTGACAACTTCAGGGACCCGTACGCCTGTACGGTTGGGGAGGCGGCCCTGAAGTTCCTAAAAAAGGATTTTGAGAAGTACAAGGAGTCCCTCCATTTGGGGGAGGGATTCGAAATACAAGTCCCCAGGAAAGCCATTGCTGTGGCTACCTGGGATGAGGAGAAGCCGCGCAAACGGGCGTTTTGCGTTTACAGGGCCGCCTTGGATGTGGGCCTTCGCTTCCCTCTTCATCCATTCGTCCGGACAATTCTGGACGAATACGACATTGGCCTCTTCCAACTGACGCCAAACAGTTGGTTGAATATTTTTGGGTACTTAGTGACGTGCATCTGCAAGGGTTTCACGCCAGACTTTGCAGTCTTCTGTGAGATGCACTCACTCACTCGGCTGGAGAAGGATGTGGATGGTTGGCTCATCTTGAGTGCGACCAGGGATTACATGGTTGTGGTCGACCGTGTCAGCAAATGGAGGGACTGGAAGCACCGATTCTACCGCATCAAAACTCAAGATGCGGAGTTCAACCTCCGCATGAACAAGTGCCGTCCGGATCCCATTCAGCTCAGACGCGGGGACCTTAAACATGACAAGCCGCCCATCCATCCAAGCCACGAGCACCAACTTGAGTACTTCAAGGTCAACCGAGTCAGGCGGGGTAACAAAACTGAACGTGTCCCTAGCCATTGGGTTCCTCTTGCCAACTGGCTTAGGGACACTACCTTCATGTCTGCGTACGGCCTGTACCAGAACATGCCCCAAGGTGGACACTTAGATATATAACTTTTTGTACGCACGTAGAGTTTTTAGAAAAATATTCTAACACTTTTGCTTTTTTCTCTTTGCAGCGGAGGCGTACGCTATGCTGGACTCGGCCCAAAAAGGGGAAGTGGAGATGTCCGAGGTGGACTTGGCTCAATACAAAGCTCGTTTTAAGATGTACGAGCAACTGAAAGAGGTAAACACTTAGTTTATTTTTGGAGTTTCTCTTTCCCATTGTCCGTTCTGCTATATTAGGAGGAGCCTGCTTCCCAAGTTTGTACGGACGCTTTACGTCCGTTCAGGCATGCTGGAAGGGAGCTCCTTCCCCAATTTACACGGACGCAAGCATATACTTTGCCTTGTAAAATTTTTCAAACTTTGGTTGTATTTTTGCAGTCCTCCTCTACTCCGAAGGCTAGGAGGAAGCAACCGGCCACGGCCACTCCTGATGCGAACACATCCAAAAAGAGGAAGACGGTTGCTTCCAAGACGTCTTCACAAACCGCGGCCAAGGCGAAGTCGCAGACTGCTACAACGCAGTCTCAAGGAGAACAACCCCGGCTGACACAAAGCGGGGCCTCCAAGCCCGTGGAACCTGTTGTTGATCAGGTCCACGATGAGTCCGTCCCTTCGGACGGTGGGGATAAGTCAACCCCAGAAAAAATGACCGGCCGCTTCACGGTTGCGGGGATCGAGATAGTCAAAAAATCTGACTGGCTAACTGCCAGTCAGTCGGCCAGCGATGCTGATGCTGGTCGTCCAGAAAACGACGGGGAGGCCTCTTTGCCGCCCCCTCCCATCAATCTCTCTCCTCCAAGCTTCTCCACTGGTTAGCCTTTCTTCTTTATTCTTGTACCATTTGATTTACTTGTACTTGTAAATTTTAGCTAACTCTTCTTGTACGGTCGTCCGCAGACATCTCAGAGGAGTTGCAAATGAGGCTGCCCGGCCAGTCACTGACTGGCGCGGACAGGAAGGCCATGCGCGAGGCCATGGTTCGCGCGGTTCCCCAAGCGCAGCGTGATAAGCTGCGGGGAATCAATGAGGGCTTCCTCGGCCCTATGCTCAACTGTACTGCTGAGGTACGTCTCCTTTTCTTTATACCTTTTCTTTCCAACACTTAGCAAATTCTTCTATATTTGACTAAGTTTCCTTCTTCTGTCCACAGCTCTTCCTCCGCCTGAACGCCTTCCTTGAATGGAAGGATAAAGAGAACGAGCGGCTGAAGCAGGCTTGGATCGAAATCAGGAAGGCCGAGGATGCTGTGACGGGGACGGCCGCCGTCCAAAGGGTACATTTTGAGACCCAAATAACCGCGCTGTCTGACAAAGCGGCGCGGCAAACGGAGGACCTGGTCAAACTGGGCAAGGCACTCGAACAAGAGTCCTTGGCCAGGGAGGCCTTGAGGGTTGAAAGAGACGAGGCCGTCCTGGAGAAGGAGAAGTGGAGGTTGGGCTTCGAGGCGTCTGAAGCCTTGAAGAGCGAGCTGAAGTTGGCCCAAGCCAACCTTAAGTCTGCTCTAGATGAAGCGGACGCGCTGAAGGTCGAGTTTGAGACCTTAAGGAAGTCCATTGCGGACTATGAGGAGCAACTTAAAACTCCTCGGCCACCCAGCGCGGAAGAGGTCGTCCGCATTGAGCAAGATGCTGAAGACAGACTTAAGGCATACTTCTTCGATGCCTTTGAATTGATGGTGGACGAAGGTGAGGCCGCCTATTATGAGGAACGCTTCAAGAAGCGGCTTCAGTATGTCTGCCTCAGAGAAGAGGCAAAGAAGGCCGGCATGCCTCCTCCTGAGCTGGTAGTTACTTCCCCCGAGTCCGGAGAGGACGGGGATGAGGAGGAGGTGGACGACGGGGCTGCCAAGGCCGAGGACGCCAAGAATGCGGAGGAGCCTGCCAAAGATAATACGGCTAAGTAGAGCTCAGGTCCTCCAGCAGCCGTCTGCTCAGCTTTCAAGCTTTCCTTCTTTTTTCAGCTTACTTTGTACTTAGCTTTTTCTGTACTTCTCTTTTTTTTTATTTTTAATTTGAAGCCACCTGTTAGAGCGGTATTGTAAACATTATTGCCGCCTTTGTGCGGTCTTATTAATGAAGATTTTGTCCGCCTTTGCGCGGTTCTTTCACCTTTGTTTCATACTTGGCAATTTTTTACAATTTTGCATTTTTTGAATGATTTTCGTACGTCTAAATATTATGCCTTTTCGTACGTTCCTAGGGGTATGCCCCTTTATTCGGTGTTCGCCTAGTCCATTCTCTAAGTGGTTTGATTAACTTGGTAGTTTTTATGCCTTAAAAGGGTATGACGACTAGCAAGTTAATCAAATCATAGTAATGATTGCCCTTGGACTAGGTGAAGCACCGAATCAATTTAATTGGCCGTTCGGCTATCATTGTACGAGTAGTCCGTTGAATCTATCGCTCGGACGCACCCTAGAAATCCCAAGTATTATCTCAACTTAGAGATTCCTTGCTCGGCCGGGCTAAATGCCTAGGTATGCCCTTGCCCTATTTGTAAAGGACACTTGTTTTCTACACAAGTTCGGAATACCTTGCCTCAATCGTCCGCCTAGAATTGGGCGGACGCATTGATCTCTGAATTAAATCATTTTTTTTTTTTGGGTGTGGCCGAATTGCTATATTGAGAGCAACCTTGCTTCCTTTTCACTTCGGCCATCTAGTAAGAATGGTAAGCCGTGTTGCCATATTGGAAGCAACTTAGTAAATCATTTCATTCGGCCTTTAATCATAAATAATAATAGGCAAATAAATACAAGTAAAGCAACAAATAGTTCAACAATGCCTGACTTTTCATTAATTTTGTCAAAGGTACATTGTTGTGGCCGTGTGGCTTTAATTACAAGGCTCGGTCAGTAGACCTAGCTGTATAAACAGCTTTTTGGCTAAGTATTTAAAGAAATAAAAACTTAAACATGATATTTCTTCAAATTGTCAGTGTTCCACGTCCGTGGTATCTGACGGCCATCAATTGCCTCAAGGCGATATGTGCCGTCTCGGACTTCTTCCCTGATTCGGTACGGCCCCTCCCAGTTTGGAGTCAACTTGCCGTCCTCATTGGTACGGCCAACAGCTTCCATTTTTCTCAACACTAGATCCCCCATTTTGAGCGGCCGCTTAGACACTCGGCGGTTATATGCCCTTGTCATCCTTAAGCGATAAATTTCATGCCTAAGCGCCGCATTGCCCCTAGCTTCTGGAAGGAAATCTAGGGCGGTCTTCATGGCCTCCCAATTGGCCGATTCATCATAAAGCATTACCCGCAAAGTGGGCTCGTACATTTCAATTGGGAGTACAGCCTCAGCTCCATAGACCAAAAAGAATGGAGTCTCCCCTGTAGAACTCTTGGCTGTTGTCCGTATGGACCATAGCACATTGACCAACTCGTCTGCCCATAGGCCGCCTGCCTTTTCAAGCTTGCGCTTGATCCCATTTGAAATCAACTTGTTATAGGCCTCAACTTGACCATTGGCTTGTGGTCGGCCGACTGAGGCAAAACAATGAGTAATGCCTTGGTCTCCCAACCATTTCTTGTATTGACGCGTCTCAAACTGGGGTCCATTGTCGAACACCATTGACTGAGGTACCCCATACCGAGTGATTATGCTCTTCCAAATGAAGGCTGACACATCCGTCCATTTAATGCCCCGGACGGCCTCAGCTTCAACCCATTTAGTGAAGTAGTCTACTGCCACTAATACATATCGTCTCTGGCCGGATGCAGGAGTATACGGCCCCAAAATGTCCATTCCCCATTTAGCAAAAGGAAGCGGACTACTGATGGCTGATAGACTATTTGCTGGACGATGAATAAGGGTTGAAAATCTCTGGCACTTGTCACATTTTTTCACCATTTTCATGGCGTCCGAATTCAAGCTCGGCCAGTAGTATCCCAAATGTGTCACTTTTTCAGCTAAGGCTCGTCCTCCAATATGTGAGCCACAATGTCCCTGATGAAGGTCGTCCAACACTTCATGCCTTCTTTCAGGAGTTATACACTTAAGGTAAGGCTTCACAAAGGCTCTTTTGAATAGTTCCCCATCCTTCATTTCGAACCATGCCGCTCTCCTCTTCATTAGCCAACTCTCTTTTGGATCGTCCGGAAGTATTCCATCCCTTAAGTAGGAAATAATTCCATCCATCCAGGTTGAACTTCTATCTATTATCTGAACGGGCTCGGCATCAATGCTCCTTTTCTCCTTTAATTCCCAAAACACTAATCTTGGAGTATCACATGATGCCGAGGAAGCCAATTTGGAGAGGGCGTCCGCTTGATGATTCTCTGAACGAGGAACTTGTCTGAGAGAGAAATGTTCTAGGCTCTCGGCCTCATCTTTTACTAGCTGCATGTACTTCATCATGGCCGGCTCCCTGGCTTCGAAGCCACCATTGACTTGGTGAACTATTAGCCGGGAGTCCGAGCATACTTCAACTTTGGTTGCCCCGGCCGCTTTACACATCCTAAGGCCGGCCAACAATGCTTCGTACTCAGCTTCATTGTTTGACGTTTGGAACTGAAATCTCAACGCGTACTCATACTTGTCTCCCTTAGGAGATTCACATATAATACCAGCCCCACACCCGGTCGCTGTTGCACTACCATCCACAAACACTTTCCAGACTTGGTCCACGGCCGGCTGAAGATCAGGTCGTGTCATTTCAGACAAAAAATCCGCAAAAGCTTGCCCCTTGATTGCCTTCCTTGGTTCAAACACAAGGTCAAAACCTCTGAGCTCCAAGGCCCACTTGAGCATGCGGCCACTCGCCTCTAATGTTGAGAACGGCTTCTTCAAGGGTTGGTCTGTATAGACCACAATTGAATGTGCCAAAAAATACGGCCGCAGCTTCTTTGATGCCATGTATAAGGCCAGGCCAAATTTTTCAATTGGGGGGTACTTAAGCTCAGCATTATGAAGTACATGGCTGATAAAATACACTGGGACCTGATGGCCGTCCCTTTCAGCAAGAAGGACGGCACTTAAAGAGTGTTCAGAGATGGCAAGATAGATGTATAGCTTCTCATTCCTGAGCGGACTGACGAGGCGAGGCAATGTATGCAAGTGACTCTTCAACTGTACGAATGCTTCCTCGGCCTCCTCTGTCCACTCGAACATGGCTTTCTTCTTAATGGTTTAAAAAAAGTAACGACACTTATCCCCTGACCTTGACAAAAATCTTCCAAGGGCTGCTAAACAGCCGGTCAGTCTTTGCACTTCCTTGATTGTTCTTGGAGACTTCATGTCAAGGACGGCTTGAATTTTTTCAGGGTTGGCCTCAATTCCACGTTGATCAATCAAAAATCCGAGAAACCTGCCGGACTCAACACCAAATACACACTTCTTTGGATTTAACATCATCTTATGCCGCCTAAGTTCGGTGAACGTTTCTCGTAGATCCTTGAGATGGTCGGCCGGCTCTTTTGACTTGACAATCATGTCATCAATGTATGCCTCCATGTTCCGGCCGAGCTGGTCTCTAAAGACTGTATTAACAAGCCTCTGAAATGTAGCAGGGGCGTTCTTGAGGCCGAATGGCATAACTTTGTAACAGTACAACCCCTGCTCGGTCACAAACGCTGTTTTCTCTTGATCTTCTTCCCACAAAGGGATTTGATGGAATCCGGAGTATGCGTCCATGAAACTCATTAGGGCGTGTCCGGCCGTAGAGTCAACCAAACGGTCAATCTTAGGCAAGGGGAAGCTATCCTTAGGACACGCCTTGTTCAAGTCTGTGTAATCCACGCACATCCTCCAAGTCCCATTCGGCTTTTTCACAAGAACTACATTGGCCACCCAATCTGGGTAAAAGCATTGCCGAATGAAACCGGCGTCCAGCAGCTTTTTTACCTCTGCTGCGGCCGCCTGATTCCTCTCTTCTTCGTGATTCCTCTTCTTCTGGCGGACAGGCTTTATCAGAGGGTTCACGGCCAACTTGTGCACGGCCAGGTCAGGACTTATTCCTAGCATTTCACCAACTTCAAATGCAAACACATCTTTGAATTCTCTTAACAGCTGGACTAACTCATCCCCAAGCAATCCCAAGGCTATAGTGCCAACACTAACTGTCCGTTCTGGGTGGTTGGAGTCAAGCACTATATCCTGGTGGCTGCCGGCCGGTTGGGGTCTCAGCTCATCTGGCCGGTCGACAGTCATTAATTGCTAGGCTTCTTCTGCCCTGGCCGCCTTACGCTTCTGGCCGACCTGGTATGCTGGGAGTGAGGTTCCTTCTTCCTTAGGCTCGGACAATTTTGGGCCGCGTGCTGTTGGCTTCACGGGCAGCTGATTACATTCCTTAGCCATTTTCTGACTTCCTTGAATTGTCCCAATTTTTCCGTCCGACCTTTCAAACTTCAGCAACATCAAGTGGGGGACTATGACCGCCTTGGCTGCATTGAGAGTGGGGCGACCAAGGATGACATTGTACCCGGTTAACTCTTTTACCACAAGGAAACGGATGACCATGTCTCTTCCTTCTCCATTCTGCCCGAAACGGATGGGAAGGTCAATCCGTCCGACTGGATGAATGATATTCCCCCCAAATCCTACTAAGGGGTGAGTTATATCTTGGAGAGCATCTTCTGGGAAGCGTAAATTCCTCAAGGCAGAGAGGCTGATAATATCGGCCGAACTCCCCGTATCAATCAATATTCGTCCCACCTTCAAATTCGCTATCTTCATTACAAAGACCATGGGATCATTGTGCAAAGCCCTGACCTCTCCACGGTCAGCCTCACTTATGATCACTTCAGGAAATGGCTCGGCCTTAACGGCGTCCGTTTGCATCACATTTGACAGGTTTCGAGCGTCCTGCTTGATTCCTTTCATGGTAGGGCCGCCTGAAGCAAAGCCTCCTGATATCACGGCCACAAAACCTGAATCAGTGCTATTCCCATCATCTTCCTTGTCATTTTTCTTATCACTTTGTTGCTTTTTCTCGGACGTGTTGTCTGTCTGTTTGAAGGTGAATTTGGACTTGGTCACATAGGGTTTCAGCAGACCCTTGTCGGCCAACTTATCCAACAGCCTCTTCAGATTGATACACTCGTTTGTGTCATGACCTACATCCTTGTGGTAATGACAATACTTGTTCTTGTTTCTGTACTGGGCCGAGCCTCTCAAAGGCTGAGGCTTCTCAAACTCAAACTTGTCTTTTATCTCCATCAAAATGGAGTAGCCATCCTTGTTGAACTCATACTGGGGCTCGTACGTCTTGCTTTTCTTTGACTTGGGTTGCTTGTCATCAGCCACCCAGATTTCTTTTCTTTTATTTCCTTCCCTTTTTTGGCCGACCGAGTCTTGCTGAGAAGATTGCTTCTTCTCAGCCCCCTTGGCCGGCTGTTCTGATTTGGTGAGCGAACAAAAGTCCGCGGCCTCAATATAGGCTTCGGCTTCCCGCAATACACCTGCGTATGACCGAATCTTTTTTCTTACCAAATCAAACTTAAAACCATTATGCCTTAATCCCCGGAGAAATTCTGAGTAAGCCATTTCGTCCGGAAGATTATGAATTTGGGCTTTTTCTTGGTTAAATCTTTGGACGTACGAGCGTAGTCCTTCATTCTTTCCTTGGACAATTGTGGCCAAGTTGAGACTTGTCTTTCTTGGTGGGATGTTGTATGAGAAGTTTCCCACAAACAACAAACTGAGGGTGGTAAAACAATTGATGCATCCGGCTGGAAGGCTGTTAAACCAATCCTGGGCCACCCCTTTGAGAGTGGCCGGGAAGCATCTACACCATGTAGCATCATCTACACTTTGCAAGTACATCAAGTTCCTGTACGAAGTAATGTGTTCCTCTGGGTTGCCCGTACCATCATAGGCACCCACTAGTACACTCTTCACTTTTGCTGGTTGAGGAGACGCTAGTATGTCTTGCGAAAACGGAGGCGGCTTATCTCCCAAATTCAACAAACGCATTTGCCAATCGATGGGCTGAGGCTGAGCGGACGTTCCAGCCAGGTAGGGAGCTTGGCCGAACATCTGACCATACGGCCCATATTGCCCAAAGACTTGGGGAGTTGGCTGTATCAACCCATTGAGTACTGAGGGGGCTGATATTGTAATGGCTGAACTGGAACGGGAGTGTTAGTATGAGCAGCTTGACTCCTGCTGGAAACGGCCGTGTTGGTGTATTGGGAGAAGGATTGGTTGGAGACTTCATCCGGCATGGTTGGGGTAGAGGCCGTGTCAGAGTATGCGGCCCTCTCCCTTTGCCTGTGCCGAATGTAATCCCTTGCGTCTTTGAAACGCTGTGACGGCTCAGTCTCAACTCTTGTCGGCTGTCTGCCCCTCCCCCCAGCCGACTGTGTTTTCGCCAGCAGGCTAGAGAAGTTGGTCCGTGGGACTCGGGGAGACCTTCCATGCGGAAGGCGGAATGGGGTGTTACCAGCATCAGTTGCGTTGGTCTTGTTGTTGGCTTTCTTGGAAGTGCCTCCTCTCCCCTTTTGCTGGGTAGCCGCCAACTCCTTGCGGAGCTTAGTCAGCTCGGCCATTAGGGTAGCTGGGGTGACATGAGGTTGTTCGGCCTCTTCAAATGAGGCAGTCAAAGGATTGCTTGAATGTATGGTAGTACGTATGTCTTCTACATATCCGTCCTCGCCTGGGCGAGGACCAGTATTAGGTGTCTGACCATCTAGTGCCATAACGGACGAGTATCCCCACAGACAGCGCCAAATGTTTCGGGGTTTTTTGTGAACTCCTCGGATACTGGTCACGTTCTCCTGGCAATGAGACGTGGACACCTGCAAAACAACGAATATTCCGTTTATCGGAATATTCGCCTCCGACGATCAAGTTAGAGATCAGAAATCGGAAAAGCTAGAGAGAGAAAGTAGAGAGAAGTTGGAGCTCTTTAATGCTCTATATTTATGTTATGTCACAATCCACCCCTCCCATCATAAATGATTGGGGTATTTATAGGGGTGGGAACATGTACCCCTCTAGGGTTTATGCCCTAGAATTTCGTGACATGATTGGCTGCACAATCAGAGGTTGCCACGTGTCATGGGGGGCGCCGTTTTACGGCTCTCAAGGGTTTCTCGGGGCTTGGGCCTGAGGTCATCAGGGCCTTTTTCTCTTTCTGATGTTGTATTAGGGCGTTTAGAGATGGCTGACATGTGTCACCCTGACGTGTGGACACGTGTCTCACTCTCATAGGGCCACGTGTCGCCTTTTTACTGGGCCACGTGTCACTATAAGATTGGGCCACGTACCTGGGGCATTTTTACCCTAAACAAGTCTAAATTGAGGTTTTGAGATTAAACTAGTTTGTGGTTCGGGCGATACCGCGACTAATTAAATTATATTAAGTTTAAATACTTGTAGATATTATTATTATGTATAATTTCTTAATTGGTATTGAATATAGAAAAATAGCATCCAAGGAAACAATCATTATTGTGTGATTGATTTCTTACAAATTAAATTAAATTGTAGTTTAATGTGCATAAATTTAGAAGTTACATTCTACAGGAAAATTAAATACGAGGGTTACACATATGAAGAGTTTTGAGTCATGATACGTAGGATGACACATAAGGGTGACACATAACAATGACATGGCGCCAAATCACATTGAGAGAACAATGACACATGGCGATAGCATGTTATCCCTTTGTGTTTTAATAATATTATATCATAGATGTGGTAACTTATTGAGTATGATTGTCCATAGTGGTTGAGAATAATTTATGATTTCAAAATTTTGTAATATGATTAGTGTTAGAACAATTTGGAGGATAAACAAGAGGGACCATAGGCATGTAACCTAATGTTTCTTTGGCGCTTTTCTAATAGTTTATTATCGCCCTTTTACGAAACAACAAGGTTAAAACGATAAAACTATTGACATACAAAGAAGAGACTAATTGACTTAGGTTGTTCAACTAAATCAATCTACTTGAAGTTTGTGAACTAGTGAGTGTATTAAGGTAAATAATTATTTAGTGAAAAATATTCCCTTCGTTCCTAAAAGTTCGACTCACTTTGCATTTGCGCGGTTTCCAATGAACATCTTTGACTATGAATATTTTTGGCTATGTATAAGTGAAAATTATAAAAAGTTATAATTGATATTTGAAAATTTTATAATAATGGGAATCTAATAAGATCCTTCATGCTAATTTATTTGTATTATATAAATCATAACATGTTATCAAAGTTATTTTATTTTGACCACATGAATAGTAAGTGAGTCGAACTTTAAAGAATGGAGGTAGTATAAGAAATCATTAATAAGAAATTAATACATCTTAATGGCATAAAATTATTCTTTGAATATATTAATAAATGTTATGAAATAAGTAAAAATCAGAATGTATGTTTTTAACTTGATGTTGTGATGAACCAAACAAATGAATGTTACAAAATGGTGAACAACTATGATGAAAAATTATTTACACGATTTTGTGCTACCTTGGTGTAGTATACATGAAGTGGTGGCCCTCCAAGATTAGCATGCATGGCTTAAGAATTTGTGTGCACATACAAACTCGTATGGAGCATAGAATATTTTTCAAAGATGAAGGTAATTTTGAGAGGAGAAAAATGTGTAATATGTATGTATGTCTGATTGGAAGCTGGAAAATGAGATTAAAAATGAGGAGGGTGTCAATTAATAAGAGAAAATTGAGTCATTAAGGGTAATTATGTCCCAACCATTACAAAATAAATGGTGTAATAGAACAACTTTAAAACGTGGGACATATACCAAAAAGATAAGGGGCTCACATGCAATACACTTGCACATATCATTCCTCGTCAAGACACGAATCACATGCTTGATCTATCACTCCTTTTGCTTGATTTCTCTTAGCATAGCCCTTTTTCATTTTTACTATCTCTATTCTCTAAACCATTTTTATTTACACCCATTGGCATTTGGTTCACAAAGCGGTATAGGCGAGTTTGAAATTAGGAATGAAATTAGGTGATATGGAGTTGGAATTTAATTCTTAATACATTGTGTTTGGTTGTTGTTCAGGAATGAATTTTTTTATTTTTCTTTGATACCTGAAGGTGTGGTATGAGCCATACCCACCTCTCCCTTTTGGGTTTCTAAACCCCATATCTTGTGGGTTTGAGGTTTGAGTTTGAAATTGGATTTTTTTTCTAAACAAACATTACCTCATCCCTAAAACCAACGAAGTGAACGAACCAAATGCCCCCTTAAGCTCATGCTCTTGAAAAAAGCTTTAAAAGTAATTTAATAATCAAGGTTTGTTTGGTATTTTTCCAATGTGATAACTCTTGAAAATAAGCTTAAAAGCCCATAACTTAAGTTTTTTTATTTTTTTTATTTTTTTTTTATTTTTGAAGAAAAAAGTCCATACCCTTGAAATAAGACTAGTGTATTCACACCTATAATTTAATAATTTAATAAAACAAAAGTAGGAAAATGGCAACAATGGCCTGTTTGGATAAAAGGATTTCATTTGAAATGCTATAATTGGGTCAAATGTAATATGCTATAATTGGGCCAAATGTAATGTTTGGTTAGTCCAAGAATTTAGAAATGAATTTGGTTAAATTCCATGCCTTTTAACAAATTATTAGATTGTTTAGAATTTTAAATCCGACCCAAAACCTGTTATTTCGAATTCTCTACTCTCTTAGATACTCTCTTCTCCTTCTCTCTCCTCAAACTACAACTCTGCCCCTGCCACTGCTATCATTCTTCTTTCTTCATCCATAATTGCCGGTAATTGTTAAGGTAGCGATTCGTCACTTATTTGCTGTAAAAACCTCTATTTTTGATTATTTTCAAAACCAAACCTTGATGGATATAAGCTATTTTGTTCAATTTGAGGTCTATTTCAAGTTTTGAAGCCTTGATTTAATCTAAATTATTATTTTCTATCCATCTAATTATTTTAAGGCAAAAATTAGGGTTTATATTGTAAATAAAAAATTTAAATTTGATCCAAAGAAGAGCAGTCAAATCATAATTTGAATCAACAAGGAAATTTATTTCACATAATATCGTTTTTTTAAAGTAAAAAATGTCATAATGTCTCCCCAAATATTTGAATTCTTGAAGAACAGCAAGAACTGATATTCTAGTTCTACACATACAATAATCACTCTCAATCATTGAATGGCTAAATTTTTAGGTGTCTTTTATTTATATATTTTATAACTTTTCAGTAATTTTTTGTGTTGGAGGTTTATTTTCTCCTAAATCAAATATAATCGGAGGTTATGTTATTAGTTGAAGTTGAATTTTTTTTCTTTCATTTGTTGCTTTAATTACTTATCAACAATTAATCAATTAATCAATTAAATAATTAACAAATAGAACAACTTTTATCCAACTTTTTCAAATGGTTCAAATAGAACAATCACTAGTACTGTAGTACATAATGTACATATGCTTTGGCCTTGTATGATTATACATATCTCTTCACTAGAGACTTGAGTACTAGACAAAGCTAATCCAATGTTGTAGCCAAAGACATGCTCATTTAATCTATGTCCACAGCCCTACTCATTTTCACCATTCTTGCACTCAAATATGCCATCAGTTCGTCCCGAGGAGCTAGTGCCATCACTTGAAACGCACAATGAATCATTTTCCTGAATATCATCACGAAACAACTTGGTGAAGAGAAGATCCTTGGCCCAAACAATACAGTAAACAAAATGCAAGACAAAGTATAACTTGATATATACCAAAAATACAAACCTGGGTGAGATGCAGGCAACACAAATGCAGCAAATGGTAATTAAGTGGTAATGAATCAATAGAAACTAAAGTATAATTTTTGAGCAGGCTTAGGATAGCGATTACGCCTTGAGTTATGACTTTCACATGAACAACTAATCAATTCCACCACCACCAAAATTAATACACAGATGCATTTTCTGAATCGTCGCTCCAACATTTAAGAAACAAGGGGATTAATGAAACAGGATCAATAAAGCCCATCTGACTCCCCACTGGATCATGTTTTTGCAACATGTTTAACACATGTTAATTACTTTTTGGTAATAATAAACAAAACGATAGTAGTAGATTACTAAGCAGAATTATTGATTTATTGTTTTGGTTCTGACCTTTCCCTCTTGTATAATGTTTCCTGGTTTCTTTGTTTCTGAGCTACATTGCATATTCTCATTTGCCTGGGCAATGAGGCTGCAAGCTTGCTAATAAACAAGTTCCACGCCAAACTAAGCCTGGTTACCAAGATTGTAGTCATCATGTACCCTTTCAAACAAAAGCAACCGATATGCAATCTTTGAGGGATAATAAAGATTACCTAGCCTCCTTACATAAAATTTGAAGTTGAGAGAAAATTTACCTGTCTCAGTAGTCCAACTCTCTACCAATGGGACACCAGCTGCCAAGTGGATGTGGTTTACAAGTCACAATGTCGCATAGCATCCAGAACTTTATGATCGTTGAAAGCAACATTGAACTACTTAAGTACATATCAATATGAGAGCTCTTAAGATTAGCATGGAGGACTGTAAAACTTATAATGCCTAAACTTTTAATACAGAATCTCGAGCATACTGGCAGAGTAAAATAGAATCATTATCCAGACAATCAGCCAATGCAGAGCTTTAGTAGATAATTTTGCCATTGACAGTCAAACAGAAGACTTTCAAAGCAAAAATTGCATGCCCATATTGCTAGCTTCTATTGTGTCCAATGTCACTATGCAATAGGAATGAGGATACTATGAAACCTCCCAACTGGATCATGTTTTTGCAACATCAGATGAACACTGATAAACACATTTCAGAACTTTCTTCTTACACTTGTCCTTGATCAGAAAAAAAGGCACACATAACAAAACTACAGCAGCAGCAACCATAACATCAAGAAACAGTACAGCTGTTGAGAATCACAGCGATATTTTCCACAAACTTTGTAAAAAATGAACATAGTGAAAAAAAAAAAAAAAAAAAAAAAAAATCATCTGAACTTCCCGTTGTTGAATCACAAATCAGTAAAACATCATCTAACGAGAAATTGTTGCTTGTTACTACCTTATATCTGTCCTGCGCAAAGCACCAGAAGTGGACAAACTTCGAGTATCAAAGAACGTGTATCTGAATGAAATACAGAAATTTCAAACTATTTTAAAAAGCACGAAGAACTCTGAAACAGCCAGTACTCAAAACTTACCATCTCAACTTTGTAGCAAGGTATAGCAGTCAGAACATACATCAATTGTCTTAAGAAGGCTACATGTTATTACAAATACAGGAATTTCATTCCTCTAGGTGATTATGCTTTTGCAAATTAAATCAAGGTTATAAGGTAACTTGGATTCAATGGTAGTTTAATCCTCAGAACAAGTCAAAAATCATAAATCCAGCGTAAATTGCATGCTTCAATTCCAATCCACAAAAAGCTCCATGACTCTCATTGGAGAAAGCGGAAGACTGGCACCATTTTTGCCCGCTATTAACCTCCTGGATGCGAGCTAAATATAGCTGAAAATCTTGAAAGCCACCACAAAAGATAATCTTGCCAATCAAGAACACCATTCCCTGGCATTTTGGAACAAGCGCAGCCATGGGCTCGGCCCCTTCTCGCTGACATCCCAATGCTTTGGGTACCAGGGATATTGCCACATTAAGAAGCAACGTTCAGGGTGAGGCATCATAGCAAGATGCCTTCCATCAGGAGAGCAAATAGCCGCAATCCCAAGAGGTGAGCCATTGAGGTTAAATGGGTAGGTTTCTGTTGGTTTCCCGTTGTCATCACAATACCTCAAGGGGGCTAAATCAGAACCCAGAATACTGTTGAGAACATCAGCATTTGGGAAATAAGCCCTTCCCTCACCATGAGCCGCCCATACACCAAGTGTACTACCTGTCATCCCTTTGAACATTATAGCAGGAGATTCTCCAATTGTCACGCTTGTAAAACGACATTCAAATCGCCCTGATTCATTGTGGACGAACCTAGGCTGTGCAGTGTCACCGCCATTCCCGTGCACACCACCAACATCGGGGCCTGGTATCCAGCCAAGTAAAGCCATGAGCTGGCACCCATTACAAACCCCAAGACTGAAAGTGTCAGGTCGATGATAGAATTCTTGAAATTGATCTAAAAGAGGCTGGTTAAATCTAATTGAAGCTGACCAACCCTTTGCTGAATCAAGAACATCAGCATAACTAAAGCCTCCAACAAATGCAATTCCACGAAACTCTTTCAAAGAGATAGCTCCACTGAGCAGGTCTGACATAGCAACATCCCATGGCTCAAAACCAGCAGCATAGAATGCTGCAGACATTTCTCTATCACCATTGCTACCTTCCTCACGGAGGATGGCCACCTTTGGTTTTGAGGTTGCAAGCATGTATTTATCATCTGTACAGGCAGGAGTAAAGGACAATGACCAAGAAGGTTCTTGTCTGTGCCTTAAACCTTCTTTCTCCAAATCTACACAAGAGGCCAACCTCTGGTATTTCTCTAGGTTAAAACTAGTTTCCTCCCATATGTCCCTCAGGTACGTCATATCTTCATTCAAATGGGCAACCCCATCAACCTTCAAATCAATAGTCCTCCCCGTAGTGACTTGCCCAATGATCTCTGACGAAATGGCAGCAGTATTCAGTTTCTCCATTACCGATTTCAATGTATTTTTGTCAACTTCAAGAACTAAACCTAGCTCCTCAGCGAAAAGAGTCTCAAATAGGCTATGACCTCCAGATTTTAGTTCTAAGGAAAGCCCACAGTTACCCGCAAAAGCCATCTCCAAGATACTGACAAGTAACCCACCATCACTAATATCATGACCAGCAGAAATAAGATCATCTTCAATAAGCTCTTGAACTGCATTGAATGCTCTCTTAAAGTAGGAGACATCATCAAGATCAGGAGACACACTGCCAATTTGATCAAACGCCTACAAGAAAACAGAAGCCAAAGAAAGAGAATCAGGAATCTATAATAACCTTTAAAAAGCCACAACTTGACAATTAGAAAAGCTTATGAACAGTTCTCCGACGGTTCTACCCCTAAAAATGTTTATTGACATTTTTGCCTTTTTACAGTTTTACTAACTACTGTTTTTGCTTTTGTTTTACTCAAGCTAGGCTACTTTTTCTCTTTCATTCAGTTTTTTATCTGCACTACAGCTGTCTACTCTGATCTCAAATTCTCAGCTATCACTCTCCTCAAACTTCTCACCTTTCTCCATGCTTTAACAAGGAATAGAAATTTAGAACACAGCAACTTTCTCTCCCTTCTCATCTTACTCGCCTTCTCTTATCTAATCTCCCTTCTCACTGTTGTTGCTGCTATGTTTAGCCTTCTGATTTTCATGTGCTTGGGAGTTGGGATTGAAAAGGAAACTAAACGGAAGTTATAGAGAAAGCAAACTAGAATCTAGGATTTTGTTTTATTGTAAGTTTGATTTAATTTTTTATTTTTTTAATTATCATTTATATTCACGAAAACTCCCTATGATCTTTCTTTTCCTGCTTCTATGTTGATTGTTGTTGTGATTTTTTTTTCCCCCCCTCACAATTGAGCATTTTATTTGACATGCACTAACACTCCCTTCCTCACAGTAGTTTGTTAAAACTGCATGTAACATTGGTGCCTGGAGGCGTGGCACCAGAGACAGCTAGCTAGTGAACCTTTACGTACTGTTATTTTTGTAGAGGTGGAGCTCTGGACCAAGAGAAACTTTTGGTGCGGTTGTGGAAATTCTAAGTTCGGAAACCTCATTTGTAAGCTTCAACCAAGTAAGGACATAGAGAATGTGGAAAATTCATACAACCATAACTTCAAAGGTGTTCTTACATTGGTACACAGGTGAAAGGATGGATGAGATGGAGTTTACTGAAGCAAAAAGTAACATGAACTATTTAGTTCCTTGAGCACCAGAAATACTAGGATGGAGCTTCAGACAAGGATGAATACGAAGAGGAGGAATACCTAGACTAGGCTAAAGAATCGAGCTTGTGCTATGAGTTTGAGACAACTTGCTTACTTATAGACATACAATTTGTCAAATCTTTAAAAGTATTATAATTAGTTTCTTCCTTTTGTGGGATTTGTGACTACAATTTTTGGTTTAATATTTCCAAAACATAATCAGACTCAATTTCTCATCATCATATTCAAAATTTAGATAAACATACGACTATTCTTTTGAAATATCAACAAATCATATGCAACATTACTTATTACTTGATTGCAACACATCCTATTCCAACTGTTGTGAAAACACATGACCTTTTTGAATTGCTATTGCGAGAATAACTACTATATGGCCGGATTCACAATCATCACAAGTATATTACCAATAAGACCGCTAACTAGTATAAACATATGGATCAAACTACTCTTTGTGGTCACACCCAGACACACAATCAGCTTTTTTAAGACATGAAACACCAGTCACACTGCAATGTTCACATAACAAGAAAAATGCCTAAACATTATGACACAATTCAACTAATTAACTACAAAATATTTCTCTAGCAATTTAATAAAATATCCAAGGTATAATAAAAAGGAAAACAAGGCATCCTCACAAGGATTCAATCAGTAATTCCTAACATTTTAGAATACAGCACTATAGACTTCACCCCCACAGTTCCTATTCTAAAAGCATTTTCTGATTTTGCTAGTCCAGTAAAGGCTAGCAGCTTCATGCATGGCAAATTCATGAGGTACTGGTTAACATCACATTGTCCACATATGTCCTTATATCTATATAAAAAGAAAGCTGCTGAAAAATTCCAAAAGACAAAAGATAAAGTGACTGAAGTTTTAGACAAGAGTATCAGTGGTATATAACTAAATGTTTAACCAAGAATAGAGACAGGGAAAACATATGCCATGAGCTAAAAACTGCTATAGTAGGAATGCAAAGAGAAAATTTCCAATAGGGTCCTGAAAAGAAAAAAAAGATACCTGAGCAAGTGCAGAACCCCCTAGGCGTCGCTTTCCCTTGGCTAAATCAACATGAATCAGAACTCCATCTCTGAGCTTTAGATCTGGAGTGACTGTTTTTGTTATATCAGGAGTAGTAACATAGGCACTGATTACAAGATTTCCTGGAGCTTTGACGACCTCACCGCCAGCATTTGCAGCCATTGAAAGACTGTCCTTCCCCCCATCTATAGCAATGCCCAGTTCAATCATGGCCTCGGAAAGCGCTGTGGCAGCATCATACATGTCTGCACCTTCCCCTTCAAGCTTGGCAGCATACATCCAGTTGCCACTGGCTTTAACATCAGAAAGAGATGTAATTTTTGCCCAGATGAGATTCGTGAGTGCTTCACCAACAGCTAATCTGGCCATTGCTTTAGGATCCAACAAACCCTTAATAGGCTGCTCGCCAATAGCACATGCACCCCCAGTGAAGTTGGTGTAGCTCTGAGCAATAACTGCAACATCAGCTAGAGTAATTTGCAAGGGGCCCACAGTCTGCTGCTGTGCCACAAGGCCAGTGACACACCTATCCACCTTAGTGGTTAGGAAGTGTTTTGAGCACACAGATGGGAGTCTCAACACCCTCTTTAAGGAATCCATCACCGTTGTTCCTGGAGCTATATCAAGTGGCTCTTGAGGATGAGTCATACGCTGGAACTCGAAGGTTTTCTGGGGCATGTCACCAAGAACTTTTTCAAGCTCGAGATCAACAGCAGGAGAAGGAGGAGGCACTTCATCACGACGGGATTTCTCAACAGCAGCACTGTCTACCAAAACAACACGCCCTTCGCCATTTATTGTTCCAATTACAGCCATTGATAACCTCTCCCTATCACAAATTGATTGTAACATGCTACGACTCTCAGCCTTCACCAATATGGCATCTTGCTCCTGGTACTCTGCACCCCATATCTCCAATATTGACATTGTGTGATCACCAACTACTATAGCCCTGATATCAATTTGAGCACCCTTTGGATATATTATCTCCTTTACAACGTTGCAGTTACCACCAGCACCTTGATCGTGGATGCTAATAATAGGGTTTTTGTCACCCATTTCAATACAAGCACGTACAACACGATACAATTTCTGTGACATCTCAGCATCTCCTCGTTGTACTGCGTTAAAGTCAAGTTCAGCATCATTCTGGCCACTCACCATACTAGAAGCAGCACCTCCTCCCATTCCAATGCGATATGCAGGGCCACCAATCTTTACAACTAACATGCCAATTTCAGGCTCTCCCTTTGTTATATGGGTGTGATCAATCTGCCCTATTCCAGCACTAAACATAATTGGCTTCAACCATTCCCGTCTCTCACCATTTGGAAGCCTCATCCCAAAGGTCCTAGTATAACCCTGAATCAAGGGCTCCCCAAATTTGTTCCCATAATCTGAGGCACCGTTGCTTGCATCAATAAGAATCCGCAAAGGAGAAGCCAGATTTGATGGATAAGTAAATGATACATCTTCCCAGGGAGCATAAGATTCTTCCATATTCAAGTTTCCAACACAATAACCAGCTGTAGCAGCAACAACAAATGACCCTCTTCCAGTTGCATGCGTGTCCCTGATCCTGCCACCAGCACCTGTTTCAGCACCAGGGTAAGGTGCCACAGCACATGGGAAATTGTGGGTTTCAGCAGTAAAAAGAATGTCAAGATCACGCATCTGCACATCTAATGGACAGGTTAAACCTGGAAGAAGAGGGCGTAACTGATTCACCAAAAAGCCTCTTATTGCACTAGAATTATCCTTGAACCCAATCACTGAATTGTTAGGATTCGCCTTTAGTGTACTCTTGACAATCTGCATAAGAGTTCTATCAACAGGTTTCCCATCAATGACTAATTTACCAGTAAAAAACCAATGCCTACTGTGCTCACTATTAGATTGCGCAATATCAAATAATTCAACATTAGTTGGGTTCCGCTTAATATCTTCCTTGAAAAGCCAAGTATAATATTGAAGATCTTGTTCATCAAATGCCAAACCCATTTTCACATTAATATCTTCAAGAGCCTTCCTACCCTGCTCCATAACCGGCACATACAGAACTTCCTCTGGAACCAAACTCGTCTTGAAGCTTGTAAGTTTTTCAGTATACACACATTCAGTCATTCGATCGTGAACCATGGCAGCAAAGTCATTTATCTGCTGCTCCTGCAATGGATTGTTAGAAAACAACAGATACCTCCTGGAACGTTCCAGACGATTTACTTCAGTTAAACCACATGATCGACAAATAGATACAGCATTAGTGGACCATGCTGTCGTAAAGGATAATCTAGGTCCTACCTCAACAACTACAACAGTACAACCTTCCATTACCTCCTTATCAAGAAAGCTCTCAGCCCCTAAATTTTCAGGTTCATAAGTCTCACCCAAAAGCCACCGAAGTGCCAAAAGCTTTTCACCAGAAAGATCGGTATCCACCCCAATGTTGAAACACTGTTCAGTTCTCAAACCAACTATCTCATTTGATATCTTCGTCTGAACTGTCCTCAGTAGCTCATCAGCTGCATTATCTTGAATCAGCGGAACACGGAAGAAATGTATAACCTTGTCAACTGACAGCTGTACTTCATCATCTAATGTGACACTCACATCTCCTGAAACAATAGCCTTCACCTTCCCCAATCCAGAACTTCTCAACCCAACACTACGAGTGTGCAAACTTGGCAATTGAGTGATACAACCTAACCCGACACCCAAATGCCTACGAGTACTAATCGAATTTCGAGACAGAAATAATTTACGTTGTGCACAACCCTGTATACATCAAAAATAAATAAATAAATAAATAATCATAGATAAGTCAAATTACACAACAAAACACCCTCGAAATCGCTCGGACATGGGTATGACACTTAAACAACTCTATTTGACACAAAATCATGCAAATTTTTCAATAAACGGCCGTACATGACACTTCTAGCCAAGTATAAGTAACATAATCAATCAAAAACAAAAACAAAATAGAATTGAATACCTTAAATTCTGAGTTGAGTAATTTAGAACCCATAAAATCAGACCGAGCTGCCATTACTGTGAAAAAATAAAACGAAAACTCCATTGAATTAGCGAAAACTCTAACAAAGAAATTGCACATAATTTATCATAACTTCAGCAATTACAACAAATAAGTCCAATAATCCGACATAGAAGAACCCTAAACGATTATACTAACAATTGAATTAGCGAATAACACTACACTGTGAAAAGAATATTCGATGATTGAAAAAAAGAAGCATCTTACCTGAGAAGCTGGTTCAATGGAGGATAGGAAGCTCAGAAGGTGCTTCAATGGAAGAGAGAAAGCTCAGAAGGTGGTTCAATGGAGGAGTGAGAGTAGAGTGCAATGGAGGAGAGAGAAAGGGGGAGGGGTGCGGCGAGGCAGAGTCAGCGTGAGAAGGCTTCAAACGTAGGACTGTAGGAGAATATTGTTGACACGCTTGTAGTGTCCACCAATTACCCGAGATTCTGTCTAACCCGATCATGGTCCGGGTTGGGGTTGAGGATCAAAGGGTTGACCCGTTTCGGGATAAAGCCCTGGTTGGGCAATAATTATATTACTAGATTATACCCGAGCCATGCTCGGCTTTTAATGAGGATAATTGAAATTAAATATAGATTCTCATGACTCGTCAAAAAAAAAAAAATATAGATTCTCATGAAAAATGTGATTTAAAAATCCATCATATAATAAATAATTAAAGTATAAAGTGCCTAGAAATATTAATATTTTTGCAAAAATTTAAACTAAAAAAATATAGTTTAGGAGGGAAAATTCTCTCTCAAAAAAAAAAAAAAAAAAAAAATCTAATATATTTAGATGTATACATAAATGGACTTAACATTTGAGCAGGAAAATTTTTCATGAGGTAGTGCCAAATGTACAACTTTGGAAAAAGATGACATCAACGGTTGCTACTTTAGTATTAGTTATAGATATGGTACTCTTTTTTTTATGTTGAAGGATTTTATATTATATGGTACTTCATGAGTTCTTGCAGTAACTAGAATAGCTAAATTAGACTCTATAACATGAACTGGTAGTAGATTAAAAATTAAACATGCACATAAATAAATAAATATTTCGTATATAGTAATTTTTATTTTTTTTTTTTTTGAGGAATAGTAAATTAAAAATGTACATGAAAAAAATAAATATTTAGTAAATTATAAAAGATCCTTTAAATAAAATAATTAGTACACTTTAAATAAAATAATTAGTACACTTGAAATAAAAAAATTCATACGTTTAAAATAAACCTGTCAAAAAAAAAAAAAATACTACATTAAAAATGCACATGATTATCATGCAATAATACAATTATAAAGGTAAACATACACATTCAATTTTATATGTTCATTTATAAACAATATTGTGTTCATTTAAGATTGGGGCAAGTTTATATTTTACAATAGAAGTATATTAACGGTATCACTATATTCTAGAGGGTTGTGTTGGGTGGGGTTGGTGGCGATGGGGTTTGTCAGGGGTTAAATGGAGGTTATGACAGTGGAGGAGGAGATTCCGGCAGCGGGGTGGGCTTGGCAGAAATAGGGGTGCCAGCGGTGGGGTGTATGGCTGTCGGGGGTGGGGGTGGGGGTGGGGGTGGTGGTAGGGTTAGGGTTTAGGGCTTTTTTCTATATTTTTAATTTTTCCTTTTTTTAATCCAATAGATAAGTGACACGTATGCACTGTGGGGCCCAATACCGGGTTTTTGGATGTCATTCGTTAACTGGTGGTGAAATCCATTTTTTTTTTTGGATTACTTGTGGTGTTGTATAAAAGTCTTAGCTTTTTGTGGTGTTATAATCCATTTTTTCAGAGGGTATTCTTTTTCTAAAGATTTTGAACACTGAAATCGACATTATTAAATGTGTTTATTTGTTTAATAATTAAATTATGTGGTTTACACTTATGTACATTTCTTTTTCATGTCTATAACATGCTTGATAATGGCTAAGATGGTTAAATAGCCAACTTTGTTATAAGTGGTTAGGTGTTCGAATCCCTGTAACCTTATATTTTTATATGAAATAATGTGGGTCCCTTGGGTGATGTGGCGTAACGATTAAGGTTAATTTAGTGATGATGTGGCATAAAGAAATGTTGGGTAGGTGATGTGGCATCATGAAATATTTGTGAAGTGACGTGGCGTAATTTAAAAGGATCTACGTGACATATGGACGTTTTTATAAACGCCTTTTAATATATTAGTATAGATGTTCGCATACTATTATTAAGAGTTCAAAAAAGAGTCTGTATACATTAATGAGGGCAAATAAATATTAAAAGGGCATAATTATCTCACATTATTCATAAAAAAAAAACAAATATAATTTAAAGGTAAATATGTAAATAAATATTTTAAAGGGTATAATTATCTTAACACTATTCATAATTTAAAATGAAGTAACAAATATAGAGGTAAATAAGTAAATGAACTTCTTGAGAGACATAATTGCCTCATCAATACTATTCATAAGTGTTTAGTCATACTTTTAAAAGGGTGGGGATTTTGTGGTGTTATATTTTTTATTTTTTATTGATATTTTTATGTTTCTATCTACCTAACAATCTAATATATATATATCATATCACTAATAAATAAAGCTGGTCTCGCAACCAGGCCACGAGATAGCGACATTTGATATTCCAGTTTCTCGCCATGTGTTGCGCCACATAGGCGACAAATATGAATTAAGATAAGATCCATTTATAATATTTTTAATTTAGTTATAAAAAATAATAATATAAATAAAAATAATTTTGGTTTGGTAAATATACTTTGAGTAAGTTCAATAACAATAATTTCAAATCAATAATAACATAGATATCTATTTACAAACAAAACTACAAAAAGTACACTATTCTATAAATAAGCGATAAGAAATCGTATGTTTTAATATCATGCATTATTTATTCAAAAAAAAATATATATATCATGCATTATCAAAAGGGATTACATGACCGTATTAATGAACATTTAAGCTAAAAAGTTTATCCTAATTAAAATTTTATGAACAATTTGGGCATTGCCCGGGCGCAAAACTAGTATATATATGAAGGGGAGTTTTTTTCCAAGTTTTTAGAGAGTCACGTAGGATACATTTATCTTAACGCGCTAGATAGGATTATAAATTTTAGTTATAGCCAACCAAATAAAAGATTTGTAAATTCTTTTAGAATTAAGTAATTCAAATGCCCCCTGAGCAAAATTGGTGAATGAGATTTTATAGTTTAAATTAATCAAATATAATATATTATCTTTTGAGATTATGAATTTTATCTTAATATATAACGAATGAGAGGAACTTCACTACTTATTTTAAAATATAAATGTTAAATGTACGTCCAACGAATGAAATAACAAATTTTATCAGATAAATACAAAAAAATATTTGTGTTAAAAAATACAAACAAATTGTGCATCGCAGGGGTTTCATCTAGTATATTTTAATGATATAATTTGTTATTTCCCCTTTATCCCTTTTTTATATGCTCCACTTTTCATTATGTATTATTCCACTAAGGGCCTGTTTACTTCAACTTAATTTCAGTTCAGTTCAATTCAGCTCCAATCAGTTCAGTTTAGTTCAGCTCTTGATTTCCTTCTCTCATAAAATATTCATTTCATCTCAATTTAGTTCAATTAAGTTCAGTTAAGTTCAGTTCAACTCTAATCAGTTCAGTTCAGTAAATGTGAACAAACCCTAAGTTTGTTCCATAACTGAACGAGATGTTAGGGATAATAAGGATAAGAAGGTGAGGATAGAGAATTAATAGGTGGGATTAAGGAAAGACATGATGTTATCCCTTGTTTGGTATGAGTTAGAAAATAGATTGAATAAATTTATCTATCTATAAATAATACTCGTTCCGTTTTTAAATACTTAATTTCTATTTTTTGCACTATTTATTTATCTTACTTTGACTAATTTAATGTTTGTGATTTATACATAAGAAAAAATATAGTCTTGTGGATACTTGCTTAAATTGTTTCAATGAATAGATTATTTATTTTTATTTGTTAGAATTTATATTTATTAATATATAATTAAAGATATACTTGAGAAATATTTGCATCGGCATACGTGCCCAAGAGAAATGGAGCAAGTATATAAATAGAGGGAATACTTAATTAACAACCGTTGATGTCATCACTATCTACGTGTCACTTTTTTTATTAATTTTTTTCCACCCTAAATGTAAAGATAATTTTTTTTTTCGAGCTATCCTATTTAACATTGCTTTGAAAATTATATTCCAAGCTTCTATAGTACGAATACAAGTATACCTTAGTATCATCTTATATTTTTATCCTAGGAAATTGAAATAATTTTGACTATTAAAATAATAAATGACCTTGTAGACACCTAATTGTGTCTCCCCAAAACCAAACCTAGTGATGAGTACCTTTCACGTCATTTGATTATCAAACGAGGTCAAAGTGTGAAAAATCTTGTGATGCGGTTGTTTTTATTAAAAATAACTCTTCTTTCTGTTTTTGAAAATGAACTTTATTTATGGAAAATGTCTAGTTCAATTTAGTTTGGTCCATAATAAGGGTCCAATAATAATTTAGTTAGGTTGGGCTCGAAAAGAGCTTTCCAACGCTATATTATAAGCCCAATTCCGATGAACAATGAGGAAGTTGTGGCCAAAATACTAAATTGGGCCTGAAATGGTTTTATGGCCCAATGATCTAGTGGAAGGTCCATTATTTAATATTCCTAAAATTATTAGGATTGATTTTAATCTTCTAGAATAATCTAGAAGGTTATTTTGAGTTCTAATGGGATTAGGAATAATAATTATATCTTTTATGAAAATAAGAATTCTATTTGGATTAAAACAAGTGTTTTTAAAGAGATTAAATCTGATTTTTAGAAGATAAGTACGGATGTTAATCAATTTAATTAGATTAAGGATTCCGTACAGGTTTTTAGAAAACGCGTGAATCAGCGCGTAACGACAAAGCTAGCGCTGAACGACAAGCCTGTCGCGCCGCGACAAGGCTGCCGCGTCGCGCTGGACTCTGTCGTTCAGCGACAGAGGCAGTTTTACTCCTAATCGTTTCCGGGATATTTTCTCTATAAATAGGGTCGTATTTCCCCGTTTTTATTCATCAACAATCATTCACAATCACCAACAATCATCATCTTTCTCTCTCTTAAGCAATAGCTTTTCTTTCTCCCTCTTTCTAAGCCTAGCTTTTTCAAATAAAAATATCGCATTCACGAGTTCTAGACACACCTAGCCAAGTTCGAAGTTGCCTTCGCCCTAAACGTGAAAGGTTGATAATTTCTGAGGGTTTGGTCCCAAATCCCTATTTCAATTATTTAAATTAATTGTTTGATTTAATATTTTCCTTGAAGTTACTAACGTGGGAATTGTTTTGATAGAAAGAGATACGAGGCATCAAAGTAAGTTGTTTTATTGCTTTATTTCTATAGAAATCATGCTTAGATTATTTTAATTCCCAGTATTTTGTTAGGATGTCTTTATGATTCCTAGTATCATGTTTAGGGTATTAACTAATATTTTTAATATTATGTATGTTTCTAGTATCATGTTAAGGATAAAGCTTTGATCTTTAATGTTTTGTGACATGCTAGGATTTGTTATTAATCTTGTTAGTATTATGCTTAGGATCTTGCTAATAATATTATTATGCTTTGAGATTGTTATGATGATGATTGTTATTGTTATGTTGCTTGATATATTATTATTGTTATTGCTTGATCACGCCCTCTCTTGCAGGATTAAAGGGAATTTGTACTTGTAATCACGCTTAAAAAGATAATTAATAATCTTGTTTAGGCTAATGTGATTTTAATTCAAGTGATCGCCAATAATAGATTTGTTTGTGCATTAATATTCAACCAACATAGATTAAACAGGTTTAGGATTAATATATTGATTGTATGTTAGTCAGAAAGCGCACATGAATATGAGAAGAATAAAGTAGAGGCCTATTTTTAGGACAGGTTCAATCTCTTTTAGGTTGGATTTGAACCTTCATCCCCAAATATCCAATCATCGTTCCAGACCACTATGGAGTTAGCGATCTCATGGATCGTGAAGGGGTGTAACCTTCACCATGTGAACGGTTTACAAGTTCCTAAAACTTATTAGCGACTCTTTTGCTCTAGCTTCCTTCCCTTTGGATGCCACCATGCTTAAGTGTATAATCACAGTGGGGCTCAAGTGTGGGATGCTTGAAATATTCCCTACAGACCTCCTACTCCGATCTTTCCTACTATTGTTTCATCTTCCTTTGGATAACAAAGATTTTCATCCTCTTATCTCCTTAATTTTACTCTATATTTCAAATCTACTTGACAGGATAAAGTCGTATCTCCTAATCAAAAGAATTACCTAAGTCCTCTAACTAAAGTAGATAGGGAAGTAGGGTTGAACCACAGGGAAGTCAATTTATTTCTAATGAATTAAAATAATCTAAATTATTAAGTAACCGATTTATTGTTATGAAAAGAATTAAACTAATGAGATTAAAGTATAGGAAGAAATCAAATAATAAAAGCCTAGGGTATAGGTTCCCCAATAAACAACATTCCAGGGTAAAACATATAATCAATCATCAATGCAATAGTTAATTAGATTATAAAGGGCTTTCGCTACGTATTACAATCACAGAATTAATCTATCGGTATTAAATCGCATCTCTCGAATCTTGACTTAACCATTTATAAATTAACCTGCCTATTGAAACTGAGCCTAAACATCAATTCTCATCTCTCAAATCTCAAATCAATATTGCATAACTCATACAATTAAACCATGACTTATCTAATTGCATAGCATTAAATTAATCAATAGGAAATTAATCAAGCATTGACAATTAACAATAATAAATTACCCCTTAATATCATTTATGGATCCCCACAACCCTAGAAAATAATCTACTCACATATAATTAAATCTAAACTAATCAAATCAATTAAAAAAAAAACATGATGAATGAAAGCAAATAAATTACTGAAAATAAAAGGGAAGAAATCGTTACCAAAATTAACGAAAATAATGAATTATATAAAATCCAAGAGTTGTAGAGAGAGAAACAAGAGAGAAGTCTAAGCTTAAGAGAGAATTTAGCTAATGAAAGAGATAATTGTATCAAGACTAAACAAAACGTATTTATACAAAGCTTAAAAATCCTAATTAGAAACTAAGTAAAAATCGTCAGAAATCAACTCCAAAACACGCGCCCGGTCGGGCGCGCCTTTTTCTTCATGAGAGCGTCTCTCGCGCCCGGTCAGGCACGAGCTCAGGCGAAGGATGCTTCCTCCTTCTCCGCCCCGCCCGGTCGGACGCGCCTCAGGGCGAGGGCTCACCGATCGAGCGGTGATTCTTGGGCAGCTCTTGGACTCTCGTTTGGGCCAATAACGCTAATTTCCTCTTTGGGGCTTTACTCACTCGGTCCAATGCCTCGTTTTCTTCTAAGTCGAGCCCTTGATCACCGGTTTGATGACTCTAACCGGCCTTGGGCTACGAAATATGGTTAATATCGTCTAGAACTCATAGTGGCTCAATAACTCCGGGAAAAATGCGCCAAATCTGCAATTTCCTACAAAACACTACCAAAACTATGAAAACACTAGAAAACACATATTAGTAATAAAAGTGGCTCTAAAGAGCCAAAAATACTCCTAATTATGACCAAAGGACGGGGGTAAATCACTATATAAAATAGACATATCAAACTCCCCCAAGCCAAACCTTTGCTTGTCCCAAAGCAAAGAGCTCATCAATGAACAAATAAAACATACTTCACCCCAAATCAATCAAAATCAAACATAACCAATTCAAGGCAAATCCAACAAGTATGCATCAAAACCAACCAATCAATTCCATCAAATCACTCATCCTCCCTAACAATTGTCAAATAGAGCAAACCACAAGAGCATATAGAATTCAAGACTAGTGCTCACACACTCAACTCTCATTTATGTGGCGGATATAAAATGTTTGCTCTCCATCCCAACCCCTTTATGTGAACAATGTCCTCCCAACTCACAACACTCGTGTGTTTGAAAGACATGCACTCAAATATATCAAATCATTCTTTACATTGATAAACAACTAATTTCACATTCACACAACTCTATGCACAAAGTTCGAAAGGTCTTCAAAGCTTGTAATGTAAGGCTTAGGTAAAGGGTAGGAAATATTTGGGAAAAAGTGAGAGTAAAGCCATGCTTAATGGAGCCATAATCCTAATAAACCAATGTCAAAAATAAGTAATGACCAATCATCTCCAACATAACTCAACTCTACCAAAGGTTCACCAAACATCCAATTCAATCAACAACAATAATTCCCAATACTTACAATTTCACTCATAAAAATATAACAATGTAAAACTTGAGTAGGGCTGGCAATGGATCGGAGGTGGATCGGGTGGTGCTTAATCCACCTCCATCCGCCAACGATCCATCCGTCATCCAACCCATCCATCACCATTTAATTCTTCATCCACATCCAATCTATCCATCATCCGCGGATGAATCGGGTGAAATAAAATACACCATCCTTTAGTCATAATACTAATATACATAAACTAATAATTTGATATATAGTTGACAAAATCTTTAAATTTTCCAATATTCACACTATTATACAAAGTTTAACTTATATTACTAGTATATATGAAGTATATACTTATGTAGTATTACAAATAGGTAAAAAAATACTTGAAATTTTGTAAAAAATATACGCGGATGGATGGATGGGTCGGGTGATGGACGGATGAAGCTCCACCCGAATCCGACCCGATCCATCCATCATCCATATAAAATCCGTGTTTTGTCCGATTTTCATCCATTTAATCGGATCGGGTGGTTCGGTTATCCATGGATTCGGGTGAAATTGCCAGTCCTAAACTTGAGTGAATAAACAAACTTTGACTCTTCAACTTGATTTTTTCTTTTGCACTCAATTTTTTTTTTCTTTTGAACAACCTTTATTTAGAACATTTGATCATTGAACAATTTCTTTCTTTTTGCTCTTTTTTTCTTTTTTTTCTTTTGAAGTTCACTTTTTCTCCTTTTCTTGAACTTTTCTTCTTTTTTTTCACTATCATGCTTTATTTTTTCAAGAAATTAAACTTTCAAAATCATTAAAAATAAACCACAATCAAGAACAAATAACTTCTCAATACCACCCCAAATTGTGTAAATAAATAGCACACCACAAACTCCCTCACCTCACTCACTAATAGCTCCCCCAAGCCAAGCTTGGAACTAGTAACCAATGGGGAAAAATTGGCTTGTAATATGGTTAATAAACAACAAAAAGTCAAGGCAACAACATGGGTAGCAAGAAGGGAACAAATGTATCTAAATTCATCTGAAAGCTACCTAAAAGAACAAATGTCTTCGTCCTCCTCAATGTGCATAATAATGAGTCATATAAACATTACTCAAAGTTGCAAACCAATACTCAAATTCATTGACATACCAGGAACTAACACACATTCCTTACCAAATCAACTAGTCAAGCACTATATTCACAAGTAGTTGGGCAAAATTGACTCATGTTAAGACATCCAAGCAATCAAACATCAAATCATAGCTAGCCTATCCACAATACTCATCATCATATACCAAGAATCAAAACAATTTTCATGTATGTATGGGGCACAGGGAAGCATGATTTATCATTCATTTGATCATATTTTTGTATTTTTCAATTTTTTCTCAAAGCAATAAAATCTATATTAGAAAGCAATAAATCCACACTAAACATACCAGAAGTAAAAGAAAAAGAAAAAGAAGATACCTAAATTCAAAAATCTCCCCCAAGCTAAAATCAGACAATATCCTCATTGGCTCGGGAATTAGCCCAGCGCGGCTAATCCTCCTCCTCATCATCATCCATTGCTCCAAATCCTCCGTCGCTACCACCTGCACCACTAGGAGAGCTACCACCAAAATAGTTAGGGTAAACATGCCCCCTCGGCCCCCCAAAAGGAAAGTCTTGGCCACAGCCGTGAAAAAAGGAATAGTCAGTATAAATGCCACGGGAGGTGGGATCTACGTATCCCTGGGGTGGAGGCTGATACCAATTGAGATAAATAGCAGAGTCCGGATTAGTTTCCTGACGAGCATAATCATCATACATAGGAAAAAGAGCTTTAACCTGGTTCCTCTCAACATACCCTAACCGTTGGTCTAAGGAGCCAACCATCCTCCTAAGGTCTCCCTGAGTCTGCTCAATGCAACCTATGTCCTGACCTATACACTGCATGTCCTAGATGGTCTCGGGATCATGTCTAGGGGGTGGTGGTGGGACATGAGGCGGTGATGGTGGTACCATGGGCTCTGGCTGTGGCACCTGAGGTGGTGGTGGTGGTGGTCCTCGCCCCTAGGCATGGGCAACTAGAAGGTCATAGGTGTAGGACTCTTGCCCAGGGGGAAATGAAGCAAGATCGAGGTTAGGAAGGGGGAAGATAGCCAAGGGGCTTGGTCCTATCCTAACACACCATTGGGGGGTCGGTTCTACTGTAACCCAGTCTAACCATTGAAAGTATCTCAAGTTCATGAGAGTGTCCCCCCCACAATTAGTCAAACCCTCACTCCTAGATTCATTAAACACGACCTTCTTAACCGCTATCCTAGTGATTAGACCTCCTAATCGGATAGGGGTCTTAGTGACACCACCACTAGCGGTGGCATGCCTACTTAGGTGATGAATTATATATCTACCTATGTTCAATTTCCCATACCCAAATACATAGTGGCCGATAATAGCTAGCTCGTTCGTTTTTGCATTATGTGGCTCATGTCTAGCTAGAAAACAAGTCCCCGAAAATCTTTGGAAGATTTTACGGACGGGATGGTGAATAGGTCGGACACTAGCATGTTGGGCATTTGGGGTCGGTAAACCCGTTAGAATAGTGTAGATATCTTCCATTTTATAGTTCTCATGCCAAGCGGTAGGGGGTTGGGAATCAAGATCAAATAGCTTGCAAAATTCTACATAAGTTAAATTAATATTTTTATTGTTTAACCTAAAATGCAAAATAGGGCCATTTTTAGATTGTTCAACATACAAGGAGGATAAAAATTCACAAGTTAATTCACGATATGTCGGATAATGCATGTCCATGAATTTTCGCATACCAATATCGTTCATAAACCTCCTAACATGATCATACAATCCTAAGGATTTAAGATAGGTCGGTGTAGCCACCGAGAAGGAATTACCTCACGCTCATAGAGCTTAATGAGCCGTTCTCGTTGAGTCGGTGTTGTAATCCGATGGTCGGCCATTGCTCGAGCTGCAAATCCGGATCATAGGCTTGACTCGAACCTGAACCACGTCCTCTCAATATTCTTGCCCTCTTTGAAGCCATTTATGAGTATGGGTTTGAAAAAAAATTGTTCAAAATTGAACAAAATTAGTGTAGGGTTGTAGAGGATGAAGAGAGGATGAAGAATATGTAAAAATATTTGGATTTGGGTGAGAAATGGAGAAAAGATTTTAGAGAGAAGTTAGATTTAATTAAGGTTTTAGAGAAAGAAAGAATGGAGGAAAGAGAAAATATGGAGAAAAGAAAGAAGAAAGAAAAAGAAAAAAGGAGAAAAGAGAGGGATTTCGGCTGCCATGTTGTCGCGCCCGGTCGGGCGAGACCTCGCCCGATCAGGCAATTTTGGGGATTAAAAATTTTTGTTCTCGCGCCCGGTTGGGCAGCCCTTCACTCGATCGAGCGCGAATTCTACTTTGGGATCCTTTACTCTCGTGCCCGGTCGGGCGGTGTTTCGCCTGATCGGGTAAAAATAGCACTCCGTACACGTCAACTCTTGCGCTCGGTCAGGCGTGTATTCGCCCTGTCGAGCGAGCATCTTTGAATTTTACACTCTTCTTCTTGCGCCCGGTCGGGCGGTGATTCGCCCAATTGGGCAAATTTCCGTATTTTCGAACCTACCTCTCGCGCCCGGTCGAGCGCGCTATAGTACAAAGAAGTCCGATTTTTTTTCTTTTCTTACTCACGATTAAGCTAACTCTTTTTCTCCAACTTGTGCAAAAACGCTCTAAAACACATTAAATTCCCTCATCTCTCCTCTTACATAAGAAAAAAAGAAAGAAAGAAAACTATTCTAAAATGCAAGAAAATACGGGTTGCCGCTCGCAAAGCGCTGGTTTATATAGGTCCCGTACGACCTTCTTACCATATATTGATCAAGATGGAACAGTATCGATTAGGTGAAGTAATTCAACCGCACCAATCGTAGCCCCTTCGTGGTATAACTTAAGTCATTGGCCATTAACCTTAAACTCACCACCATGTTCATTAATTAATTCCACATAACCGAATTTGTTTGCCCTCTTAACAGTAAAAAGACCCGACCACCTTGACTTCAAGTTTCCTGGGAAAAGTTTAAGTTTAGAGTTGAACAATAAAACCTTGTCACCCTCTTTAAATTCTCTTGGAAGGATCATCTTGTCGTGTCATCTCTTGGTCTTCTCCTTGTAGACGCGTGCACTATCATAGGCTATCAACCTAAACTCATCTAATTGGTTAAGTTATAGAAGCCTCTTTTCTCCCGCTAGCTTAGCATCCAAATTAAGCTCTTTAATAGCCCAATATTCTTTGTACTCTAATTCCACCGAAAGGTGACATGCTTTCCCATGCACAAGTCTATAAGGTGTAGTACCAATTGGGGTCTTAAATGCGGTTCTATATGCCCAAAGGGTGTCATCCAACTTATCACTCCAATCTTTCCTAGATTTTGCTACCACCTTCTCTAAAATGGCCTTGATCTCACGGTTAGAAACTTCCACTTGGTCACTAGTTTGGGGATGATAAGCTAAACCTCTCCTATGGTATACACCATACTTCTTGAGAAGGGTATTTAACTCCCGCTCGTGAAAGTGAGATCCTCCATCACTAATAATTGCTCTAGGTACTCCAAATCTGGGAAAGATGGTTTTCTTGAAAAGCCTGTGGATCACCTTGGCCTCATTGGTAGGTGTGGCAATGGCTTCAACCTACTTGGATACATAGTCAACGGCGACAAGTATATAATGATTCCCTCTTGAAGAAGGAAAAGGTCTCATGTAATCAACACCCTAAACATCGAAAATTTCTACTTCCAATATACTTGTTTGAGGTATCTCATGCCACCGTGAGATGTTGCCAGTCCTCTAGCAAGAGTCACAAGCCTGCACAAAGGAGTTAGCATCCTTGAACATGGTAGGCCAGTAAAAACCTGACTCATTGATCTTTGCCACCGTTTTGGTGGGACCATGATGTCCTCCATAAGGTGAGTTGTTGCAATACCCCGTATTTTTATACGTACTTTATTTTAAGTAAGTATTTTGTGAAGTATTTAAATAATTTAAAATGAATTATTTATGGCATTTTAATTATTTATTTTAAATAAGTTTGGAAATATTTTATAAAAGAAAAGTTTTATTTAACTAATTATTTTATTAAGTTGGGATTTATTTTAGAAAAGTTTTATTTTAGTAAAGTTATATTAGGAAAGAGATTAGTAAAGATAAAAAGGAAAATTTTAGGTTAGAAGGGTTTCTAGAGAAAGGGATATAAATATTCAACACATGGGCAAATTAAACTTTGCCCAGAGTGGAGAATACCCAAGGTAAACTTTCTCTCCCTTCTCTTTTATTTCTTTTTCTTTTTTTTTTCTTTTCCCCTTCCCCTTTTTGCACGGCCGGCCACCACCACACACCACCGGCCGCCACCACAACCACCGGCGCAAGCGCCAGCAACCGCGGCGACACCAGTAAGGCGCGGCAGCAGCCCAGCCGTGCCGTGGTGCTGCTACTTGCGGCCGTCGAACAAATTTTTTTTTTATTTCTTTTGTTTAATCCTAAATCTAATTATTAATTATGAGTTTTGTGATGATTTTATGATGATTGATTTTAAGTATGGTGCAAATTAATTTTCAGATTTTAATTTTAATTGAAAAGCCCCAAATTTGAGACCCTAGATTTGTAAATAATTGATTATTAAAGGAATATGATTTAGGGTAGTTTAAACCTTTAATTTAACGGTTTTAAAGTATAATTACAACAAGTTTTCATGGATTAATATTGCTGGAAATTTTGTTAGTAAGCTAAAAATTAAGTTTCTTGAAGGAATTTTGACTACCCATTAATTGGGATTAAAGTAAGAGTATATATTGCTGGAAATTTGTGTGAAGTAGATTTTAATGCCATATTTTGATTTTGGATTGTAGGAGACTCCTAAGTGAGTGATTTCTGTTAGTCGTGGTGATTTTAAGATCGTATTCAAGGTACGTTCGCGTACTTGGTATTTATTTGGTGATATAGGAACATGCTAGGCTTTGAATAATTGATTCCAAATAGTATCATGATAGTTTTTGGTTGGAATTTATTATTTGGTTGATGTTGGTGATTGAATTATGAAGCATGGATTGTTTGTGATGGATTGTTGAATGGAAATAATTATTTTGGCACGTTATATATGAACCACACTTTTATTATTGGCATGATAGAGAGCATGTTTAATTAAACTAAATGTTTGATTTGGGTTGGAATATTAAAGAGGAATTTTTATTATGATTCATATAATTTTTATTGATGTTATAAGCATGAGAAAAGAGCTATATAAGTGTCTATGTACACGAGGAATAAATTATATATTGGTGCCTTAGTGAACTTAAGGTGTTTTTAACACCGAGGGATAGGAATTGTGGCGCATTACGAGTTTAAGGTGTCTTTGACACCGAGGTAGATTTGAAAAGGGTTCAACATTAAATATTATGTGGTCACTAATTATTCAAGAATTAAATTGGAATGTTTAATTGTTCGGATAATTATAATGTTTGATTGTGTTATGGTTTGAGAGTCATCACCAAGTTTAATAATATGTAAATAATGTAAAGTGAAAGAGATTACGCACCAAAACTCTTGGAACATATATACCTTGAGTATGAACATATGGGGGGAGTTATGCGACTTTATATTTGACCATAACTTCTACTGGGAGTACAGGACGCTGTATTTTCCTTTTATTATTATGCGCAGGAATTCTGCCACTTACGAGTGGTTATTTTATACTGGCACGGTTAGCTCCCGTGTTAGTACCCCTTTATTGGGGCAGGTTATGGGGAAACCCGTTCGATGCGTAATCAATGCTAAATAAATCAATTAGTTACTTAATTGAGAAGTCATGTTGTATGTTGTGTGCTTGTAAACAGGTGCAGCGAGGTAAGTTGTGTGTTGATAGGTGAAAACATGTTAGTGTGTTTAATTACGCTTATGTACTCAGCTTTGCTGATTGTGTGTTTGTGTGTTTGTTGACCATGTCTTTACCTTGGCCCTATGATGACCTATTTTTAATGGAGAGTAGTGGAAACAAGTAGAGAGAAGCTTTTCAGGTGATGAACCATATTCATGATGGGCATGAGTAAAGAGCGAATCATGCTAGTTTCCATAAGTTTATGATATGTTTATGGCTTTGATATTTTATTATATTATGCTGTGTGACTAACGCAAAGATTTTAAAGTTGGTTTGGTTTGATAAGGGCCTATAATGGTTCCAAATTGTAGGTTGATTTCGTTTTACTTTGGTTTGACTTTACTCTCGTTTGGTTGACTTTTTAAGTTGAATTGTTTTGAATGGTTTTTTTTTTAAAAGTAGTCTTCCGCTGTGTGTCTTTGATAGTTACCGCCGCCGTTTTCACGGTGGCGGTAATGTCTTAGATTTTCCTATTTTAAGTTTTAAAAAGTGCAAAACAGGTATTTTAAAGGGAAGGAATTTCTAAGGTGTTACAGTTGTGGCATCTAGTGAGAACACCGTGAACTTCCCATTCGGGAACACACCTGCGAAATAATCCATCTGCACACTCATGAAACAAAAAAGGATCATCCCAAAAATAATGTTTAACTTCATAAAGGAATTTTTTTTCTTCTGTTGGTAGGACAAGTCAGGAGGTAAAGCCCACCAAATAATTTGCAAAATTGGCATACCAAGGATGTTGCTCTATAACTGCATACAAGTGGTCATCAGGGAAAGAATCATCTATAGGAAGAGAATCCTTACCCTCATCATACCTGATTCATGACAAGTGGTCTGCCACGACATTCTCTGCACCTTTTTTGTCTTTAATTTCTACATCAAAATCTTGGAGCAAGAGAACCCAACGGAGGAGCCTAGGCTTTGATTCCACCTTGGCTATCAAATATTTCAAAGCTTCATGGTCAGTAAAACAATAACTTTAGAGCCAACTAGATATGATCTAAATTTTTCTAAAGCATAAATCACAGCAAGAAACTCCTTCTCCGTAGTGGCATAGTTGACTTGGGGTTCATCCAAAGTTTTACTTGCATAATAAATAGCATGCAAATTGTTCTTTCTCTGTCCTAGGACGACTCCTAATGCAAAATCACTAGCATCACACATGATCTCAAAAGGAAGATCCCAATCGGGAGCACATATGATAGGTGCTGATATCAAAACTTGCTTAATCCTGTTAAAAGCCTCAAGAGACTCGTCAGTAAAATCAAATGGGGCATCCTTGAGTAAAAGCTGAGTTAGTGGTTTAGCAATTTTAGAAAAATCTTTGATAAAGCGACGATAAAACCCCGCATGACTTAAGAAACTTCTAACCCCCTTAACATTAACCGGTGGAGGCAATTGCTCAATCACACACTACTAAAATTCGGCCAAATTGTGACCGCCTCTGACGGTCGTTGAAAATAGCAAAAACGGCCGCTGAAAATAATTGCGACCGTCAATGGTCGTTATTTATTTGGTCGTAAAAAACAATAATTACGACCGATTGACGGTCGTAGATTTTTTGCGACCGTTTTTAATATTTTCAACGACCGTTAGGTAAACGGTCGCAAAAATTAAAACTTACGACCGGTTTTATAAGCGGTCGCAAATATGAGAATTAGCGACCGCCTTTGGCGATCGCTAAAAAGTTAAAAAAAACGAAAAAAAAAAGAAAAAACCCATCTACATCCTGTACGCCGCAGCCAGCGATCCCACCTCCCAAACCAACTTTACTTAACCACCAAAACTACCTTTACCCACCACCACCACTTCCCACCCAAACTAACGCTACTACCAACTCAAACCACCACTTCCCACCCTAAACAACATTGACCCACCATCGTGCTCACCGAAACAACCACCACCGCCTTCACCTCAACCAACCAGCTCTCACCCGAAACAACCTCAACCCACAACCACCAATCGCCTCTCACCCGAAACCACCTTTACCCACCAAACGCCTCTGACCCAAAACCACCTTTACCCACCACCACCGCCAACAAAATTATCAAAAATTGAAAAAAAAAACCCACAAAATCAGAAATAAAACAATTATACATAATACAGAAAATTACCCATAAATTCGAAATGAAACAATAATGAAAATTTTTCAAAATTTATAAACTAAAATTACAATATAACAATTATACATAATCAGAAATTAGAAACAATAAAACTAGATCTACAATCTAACCTAATTTAACTATCATATCTAGAAAACCTTGACTTGTTTAAGGTTCGTTCTTGTGACGGTGGAGGTCGTGACGGTGGCTCGAGTGTGCAGCCGTGATGAGCAGCGTGGAGGAGAGAGCAAGCGTCGGCATCAACACCACAAGCGAAGATTCCGATTTGAGCCAAAGCTTGAATGAGCAGCGTAGAGGAAAAAGAATTCACGAGTAGTGAATTTTCGACTTCTGATTCTTCAATTCTCGAAGTGCTATGTCTGATTTTTTGTCAATGAAAGTTAGATTATTAGGATATGAGAGGGAAAGAGGTGAATGAAGTTGAGAAAGGAGGGGCATATGAGGAGGAGCGTGAGAAGGAAGAGAGGAGATAAAGAAAAAAGAAGGAAGAGAGAAAGAAAAAAGAGGAAGACGACTGTGCTAAAAAAATTAGGGTAAGTATGAGTTGGAACCCCTTTTATACCCTGTATAAAAAATAAATAAAAAAAATTACGACCGGCACAAACGATCGCAAATAGCGACTCTGCGACTGTTTTTGGCGGTCGCAAATATTTTATTTTTATTTAAAATTTTTTTTCGCATGTATTTTTAAAGAAATCATTATTCAAATACCATTGTGACGGTTTAATAGGTAAAAAATGGTCGCAAAATTGCGACCGCCTTTAAAACGGTCGCAAAATTGCGACTGTATGCAAAACGGTCGCAAATTTCTAGTTTTGCGACCGTTTTAGATGACGGTCGTAGAAAAACAGTCGCAATATGACCGAATTCTAGTAGTGATAGAAACTTTAGCTTTATCTACTTGTATACCCTTATCAGATACAATATGACCAAGAACTACTCCCTTTGTCACCATAAAGTGACAATTTTCCCAATTTAAGCCTAAATTGCATTCTTCACATCTTTTCAAGATTTTAGTGAGATTAACTAGACATGCATCACATGAAGAACCATACACACTAAAATCATCCATAAAAACTTCCATAATAGACTCTATGAAATCAGAAAAGATACTCATCATGCAACGTTGAAAGGTAGCAGGGGCATTACACAAACCAAAGGGCATTCTACGATAAGCAAAAGTACCATAAGGGCATGTATATGTAGTCTTTCTTGATCTTCAAGGTGAATTGGAATTTAGAAAAATCCCGAATACCCATCCAAATAGCAAAAGAACTTATGATTAGCTAAACTCTCAAGCATTTGATCAATAAAAGGGAGAGGAAAGTGATCTTTTTTAGTGGCGATATTTAATCTACGATAGTCAATGCACATACGCCACCTTGTAACAGTTCTTGTGGGAATTAATTTATTTTTATCATTTTTTATAACAGTCATCCAACCTTTTTTAGGAACCACCTGAACATGACTTGCCCACTTTGAGTCAGAAATAGGATAGATAATACCTGCATCAAGAAATTTCATAACTTCTTTCTTGACTACTTCTTGCATATTAGGGTTTAAGCTCCTCTAGGGTTGAATGCATGGCTTATAATTGTCCTCTAAGTACGAAAATCAGGGCTAATACCCTTGAGATCATCAATATTGTAACCTATTGCCCTTTTGTGGGTTCGAAGAACCTCTAGAAGTTGGGAAATTTGTGGGCCATCAAGTGTAGTACTAATGATAACAGGGTATAATTCCTACTCATCAAGAAAAACATATTTCAAATGGGAAGGGAGAGGTTTTAGTTCAGGTTTCTTGACCTCTGCAGGTTTTGATTCCTTAACTAATTTCACTACCTTCTTACTCTCTATAGGATCAAGTGCTTCAATAGCAAGAGCTTTTCCTATGCCGTCCACCTCTCTACTCCAAATACCTGCGTCACCTGCAGTAAATTCACCACAAAGAACTTCCTCCAAGGGATCCCTTGCAATAACCTGTGGTAAGCTATCTTCACAAATAACATCCATCACATCAATTACATCAATTAAACAACAATTTTCCTCTAGCATAGGACCTTAAAACCTTTCCTAAATTAAAAGTGATATTATCATCTCCAACAAAAAGGGTTAGTTTTCCATTTTTAACATCAATTATGGCTCCTATAGTATGGAGAAAAGGCCTACCTAAAATGATGGAAATTTGTGTATCCTCAGCCATGTCTAAAACAAAAAAATCAACAGGGATAAAAAATTTACCAGCTCTGACAGGGACATCCTCTAGAATACCTAAGGGGTATTGTAGGGAATATTTCAAGCATGCCACACTTGAGCCCCACTGTGATCATATACTTAAGCATGGTGGCATCCAAAGGGAAGGAAGCTAGAGCAAAAGAGTCGCCAACAAGTTTTAGGAACTTGTAAACCGTTCACAGGGTGAAGGTTACACCCCTTAACGATCCAGGAGATCGCTAACTCCAATAGGTCTGGAACCATGACTGGATGTTCGGGGATGAAGGTACAAATCCAACCTAAAGGAGATTGAACCTGCCCTAATAATAGGCCTCTACTTTATTCTTCTCGTATTCATGTGCGCTTTCTGACTAACATGCAATCATTAGATTAACCCTAAACCTGTTTAATCTATGTTGGTGAATATTAATGCACAAACAAATCTATTATTGACGATCACTTGAATTATAATCATATTAGCCTAAACAAGATTATTAATTATCTTATTAAGCGTGATTACAAGTACAAATTCTCTTTAAACCTGCAAGAGAGGGCGTGATCAAGCAATAACAATAATAATAAATCAAGCAACATAATATCAATCATCATCATAATAATCTCAATAAAGCATAGTAATAATAACAAGATCCTAGGCATGATACTAACAAGATTAATAACAAATCCTAGCATGTCACTAATCATTAAAGATCAAAGCTTTATCCCTAACATGACACTAACATGATATTAGGAAAGAAATAAGAAGCATCATAATAATATACATGATATTAAAAATTTTAGTTATTACCCTAAACATGATACTAGGAACAATATAACATCCTAACATGATACTAAGAATCAACAAAATAATTTAAGCATGATTTCTATATCAAAAGATCAATAAAACAATTAAAGTACTTACTTCGATGCCTCGTACCTCTTTCAAATAACAAAATACACACGTTAGTAACTTCAAGGAAAATAATAAATCAAACAATTAATTTAAATAATTGAAATAGGGATTTGGGACCAAACCCTCAGAAATATTAAACCTTTCACGTCTAGGGCGAAGGCAACTTCGAACTTGGCTAGGTGTGTCTAGAACTAATGTATGAGGAATTTTGTAAGAGGGAAGGTTTAGAAAAAGAATAGAGAGAAAGAAAGCTTCTAGCTTTTAGAGAGAGAATAGAGAGAGATGATGGTTGTGAATTCTTGATGATTGAAAACGGGGAGATACGACCCTTATTTATAGAAAAAATAGTCCAGAAACAAATCAAGTCGTATTCGGAATAAAACTAGCATCTGTCGCCAGGTGACAGACATTAGCGCCAGGCGACAGATGTTAGCGCCAGGCGACAGACTTTGTCGTTTGGCGCTAATTAAAAGATAAAACGCGTTTGTACGCGGAATCCTCTTCTTAATATGATTAAGCAAAAAATTCCGTGTTTATCAAATTAAAATCAGGTTTATCATAAAACACTTATTTTATTCCAAATAAAACTCATTAAAATATAATTACTAATCCTAATTCCTTTAGAATTTAAAAGAACCTTCCAAATATTCTAGAAAATTAAAATTAATCCTAATAACTTCAGGAATAATAATTAATAGGCCCTCCTCTAGATCATTAGGCCGCATATAAAATTCATTTCGAGCCCAATTTAGTATTTAGGCCATAACTTCTTCATTATTCATCGGAATTGGGCTTATAATATATCGTTAGAAAGCTCTTTTCAAACCCAATCCAATTACACTATTATTGGACCCTTATCATGGACCAAAATAAATTGGATTGACTATTTTCATAAATAGAGTATATAAAAGAAATATTTTCAAAAACAGAAAGAAAGATATGAAAAACATCCACATCACTAGACTTTTCACACTTTCACCTCGTTCGATAATCAAATGACATGAAAGGTATTCATCACTGGATTTTGGTTTTGGGGAGACACATTTGGGTGTCTATAGAAGCCCCAACTTTGACTGAGTTTGGAGAAACGCAAGTTTCGAAAACGAAAGTCAAAGTAGCGATAGGGACGGAGAATGATTTAGAACGTTCTGCGATCCTAAATCATTCTTGTAACGCCTATACCTGCAAACTGGCATTAGTTAAAACAGATAAAAGAGTTAAGAAACGCGTATCTTGCACCGTCGAGCACACATCTTTGAAGTAACCGATTTTGTTTGACGATCTTCCTCAAGCTAGGGGACATCGCCTGAAGACTGCTCCGCTTGTAGATGCCTTTAATTTCTGCTGTTTTAGTCTTCCACATCTTAGGGAACACCATTGAAGATAACTGCGTTTGTAGCCATCTTCTATTGTTTATGGCAACTCTCCACATCCTAGGGAACGTCGTCGAAGGTGACTGCTTGTAGCCATCTTTGGGGTTGCTATGACAATCTTCCACATCCTAGGGAACACCGTATATCATTGCTGCTACATCTCGAGCTATTTTCTTGAATCATGGTGGCAACCTTCCCAATCATAGAGAATGTCGTCGAAGACCGCCCATCTTGTGCCATCTTCTCAAATTTGGGTGACAACCTCCACAATCTTAGCGAACATCGTCGAAAACCGCCCATCTCGTGCCATCTTCTCAAATCTGGGTGACAACCTCCACGATCTTAGCGAACGTCGTCGAAGACCGCCCATCTCGTGCCATCTTCTTAAATCTAGGTGACAACCTCCACAATCTTAGCGAACGTCGTCGAAGACCGCCCATCTCGTGCCATCTTCTCAAATCTAGGGGACAACCTCCACAATTTTAGCAAACGTCATCAAAGACCGCCCATCTCATTCCATCTTCTCAAATTTAGTAATAATTTCCACCATTCTAGCGAAAACTATCAAAAACCGCTTCATCTCAAATCGTTCTTTTCTCAAATCAAATAATAACCTCCCCAATCATAGTGAAAGCTATCGAAGGCCGTTTCATCTCGAACCATCCTTCTCAAATCTAAGCGAGAGACTCTTTTGGAGCCTTCTGTTGAAAGTTTCTTCATCTTGAATCTTCAAATCTTCTTGTCCTTACTTTTAGGAGTAATCAACCTTTCTAGCTTTGGGAAGAATTTTATCTTAAGATTCTTTGATCTTCAAGTCAATCTTTGTAGAAATCTCCATCCTAGGGATCCTTTGTGATTATAATCAATCACTACTCAAATTAGTTTTCAAATTCGCTTAATCAATATGCAGTCGATAATTTGATCGTCATCAGGCCGATCATCAATCAAGATCGTAATCGGGCCGACTACTAATCAAATATCTATCAATTGCTCAAATGTTCTTCAAAAAGGCTCGAAATCAAAGTCGTGAGACCATCGAAGGCCGGCGCGAAAAAATCAAAGCCGTCGCGCAGCAACAGGTCTGTCGCGCCGCGTCAAATGCGCCAAGGTGTATCGTCCTGCATCGAGGTGCATCCTGCTGCATTGTGCTTTAATCCAAGTCCGAGCTTTTTTGCTCATTCATTTGTGCTCAATCCAATTTCCTGTGATTGTACCTGCATCTAAATTCTTGGACTATAGGACTTTGCTCATGTTTGTAATTATCTTAGGGTTGACCTAAGGCTCGGTGTTACTCAACTTAATGTGATATAACATGACATGACTCAATGTGCATGACTCGTGTGTGCATTGTATTATGATGTGCTTGACTCAAAATGCAGAAAAGCAAAAAATTTCCGTCATTTTTGTGGAGGGTACCGACTTTCTCCCAACAAAGAAAGACGCAAAAAAGGTAAAAATGAAGTGTTTGAGGTGCATGTTGAATGAACTTAGTCGAATGTATGCATTGATGTTGTATCTCATAGTGCGAGGATTAATTCATCCTATGCTATCTTAATTGTTGACTTGATGATGCAAGTATTTAGGTAACTTAGGCACAGAGGCTAAGCACTTCATACTTTGTGATGTAATAATGAGTGAGTGATGAAGGACGACTCTAAGATGACGAGGCATGCTTCAACGTCGTGTTGAGATTTCATGAAAAAAGGTTCCTAAGGGGAGGATTATTTGTCTATGTATCTGTGATATGTGTGAAAGTGACACTAAAGCTAGGCTGCAAAGCCTAATGGTATGGAAAAATTATTTCAAGAAGAGTCAAATGATGGTGACTCTTACGCTAGGTAAGCTAATGATGTAGGGATCAAGCCCACAAGTCTAGCTCTAAATGGAAAGGGATGAGCGTTGGAAATTCCTTGATATGATCATGCATGAATGTATATATATGAATGATTGCATTTTATTACGGCCGCAACCCCAATGTGAGGTTGCCTACGTATCCGTTAGGAATCAGGTCGAACATAGCTCTAACCAAACCTCGCACAAGTGTGTGTATACCTCAAAGAGGTTTTTTAAGGGTTATAACGTGGTTAGGCTAAAGGTTGAAGAAGAAGGGGATAAAGGCTCAAGACCCTAGATAAGCCCCCAAGGTGTGCAACCTAGCTTTTGAAATCTTTATATTTTTATGCTTGAGGTTTCCTCACTTTTTTAACTCTCTTTCTTTTGTTTATTTTTTTGCTCTCTCTTTTTGCTTTTGCATTGTTTGATAAGTGTTGGCAATCCCGATCATGCGATCTATCACTCACTTGGCATTCATGTTTCTTAGGCACGATACCTAACACTCGATAAGAGACGCAATCTGAGACGTGTTCATATCAAAGACATGTTCATATCAATGACATTGGAATACTTGCCCTTTTGCACACTTTTATATTGTTATTGCTTCTTCTTCTTCTTCTTCTTTTTTTTTTAAAAAAAGTTTAATTTTGGGTTCTATGTAAAATCACTCAAGCTTTTGTTCTTTGAAAATTGAATAAATTGCACACCATCCCATTCCAAGGTTAGGTAGATGTGGGTTAAATAAAGAAAGGTCTGTCGTCAGACAAGGCTCAAAGTGGTTTATCAAGAAAGAATTGTATATTTGAAGGGTGAAAGGTAATATGATAGGCTACAAGGGGTGCCTCAAATCATTAGTATACCTTGTGCTCAATTCGACATGGATTTTATTTTTTTGTGCAATGCACTGATCATATGCAAGGAAATAAATGCTCATTTTATTTAAAAAGTGAAGGGTGAAAAAATCAAACTCTATGAAATAAATCTAAGGAGGATGAAGGGTACCTATGCTAGACTTGTTGGGGAAGGGTTTGAAAAAAAGAAGAAGAAAGCATGAAATCTTGGTGAGAAGCTTGGTTTGTGCATTTGTTTCATCATTACCCTTTTTTGTTTGTCAATCACATGACTCAAACTCGATTCAACATGCGTGGATGGGAAAAGAGTGTAGTGAGGTGAATGATGTATGGAGGAAGCATGTAAGATGAAGGAATGTGAATGTAGAAAGTGTTTAAGAAGGAAAGTGTGAGATATGTATAGAAAGGTGATGTAGATAGAGAGATATGGAAAAATTAGGAATAGAGTGGACCCCCAACTCAAATGACGGAAAGAACGACTCATGCATGAACCTAAGACATGGTCAGGGTGACATATGTACAAAGTGTGTGCTAATACTAGTGAGTGTAGGTGACATGTTTGACTCGTGTCATGACCATGGGACTAGGCTATGTGACTAGACTAAATATGACTATTGTCATTAATAAACTGATTAATTAGACTCGTCGTGAAGACTCGAGCAAAAATATGGACTGTCGCCAGACGCCAAAGACCAGTGCCAGACGACAACATTGTCGCCTGGCGCTAATGACTAGCGCATGCCGCTACAGTCCAGACTTCTGCGCCATTGCTGGAACATTGGTCTGGAACTGTTTCCAGTATTTTTACTTCAAAAGGACAAGCCTAAAGTCGTACTAAGTCAAGTTTGATCAATTTATTTAGACTTTAATAATTTATTAATTTATTAATTAATTTAGCAAAGTCCTTTAGTCATTAATTAGTTCATTTAAACTCATTCACAAGTCAGACAAACGGTTAGTGGAAACACATATAGGTTATGCACAAACAAATAATGCACAAGTAGTCAAGTAAGCACAATATGATGCAATGAGTTTGCAACCTAACCATGGCTCTAGTTCTCTAAAGTTGAGGATATGGGTTTGTAATACCCCGTATTTTTGAAACGTATTTTCTAATTAATTAATTAATTAGTATTTTCTAAAAAGGGTATTTTAAGTAATTTATTTTTCTATTTGAATTTTGGAGCCAAAATGATATTTGAATTTTGGCGCCAAAAGTATTTTAAAACTCAATTATTATTTTTGGATTTTGGATAAGATTTATTATCCATTTTTTTTATTTTAAAAATCGGCTTATTTATATATATTTCGGATATTTTAATTAAACAAAATTATATTTTATTATTTATTTAAAAGGGCCGAAAATCCTAAATTATTAACTATGATTTTTGGATTTTCTATGTGTAGAAAATCTGATTATCTTAGTTATTTTATTTAGTGAATAATTGGAATTTTATTGATTAATTATTTTATACAATAAATATTATTTACACAATTATTTTTAATTCCTTAAAACTAGCAAATTAATTCCCTAAATATCTAAAGCCACCATGATGGATTTTTGGGTGACTTATTTTGGTAAACTATATTTTTAATTATCTCCTTAAAATCTCTTATTTTCCTTAATTCTATTTCTCCATCTTTTTAATATCTAATCATCATATTTTCTTGCCATTCATTCTTTTTAATTATTCCCCAAGTAATTCCAATGTCCTTATTATTTTTCATGACATACATACATTCCATATTCAATTATACACAATCACCTTAATATCCAAACTTTCCTTAATTCTTTTACTCACTTCTCCAAGTAATCTCTTAAACCCTATTTGCCATAATTCTTCCCACATTCTCTTGCCATAATTCTTGCATGAGCTAGCCTATAAATACCCCTTCATACCTCTCATATTCTTCACACCAAAACCCAATTCTCTTCTTCTCTCTTATTCTTCTTTTCCCTAAACCTTTTCATACTTTTCTTCTCCTCTTTTCATTCAAATATTATCCCGTATACGTTTGAAGCCAGTTTTCGGGCACTTCTGATCAGTTTTTGGGGTATAGATGTTTCACAAAAGATTGTTTCTCTCAAAAAATCCTTGAGGTTAGGCTCAAGAATCACCCAATTCGGAGTTATATTGAAGGTGTTATAGCCTCTGCAAGTTCTGCCTATTCTTTCCAACGAAAATTCAATTCTCTTTAATCCTATTCTTTTATTTTCTTCATGGTTAGTTTTCTAAAATACAAATACCTATTTTAAAGCTATAATTTTATATTAAAGTATTATTTTAAAAGAGTTTTATAGTCCATGCACATTAGATTTGAGTTTATGATAACCTTATGGTTATGTTATTTGCAAGGTGTATTCGTGATTGAACTTTGAAAGTGTGAAGTGTTGATTGATATTCGGATCAAGGTTCTTGAGGTTCTTTTTGTGTGGTTTTTCTAGCAAGGATCAAGGTACGTTTAGGTGGCTAGATACCTTTGAAAGTGATTGGTTTGAATAACATGTTTTACATGATTTGATTGGTGATTGAATTAAACTGATTTGAATTATGATTTTGAAATAAATTATATTTGAAGGTATTGGTTTTAATAAAAGTATTTTGAATGATTGATTTTTAAATCATGTTTTGAATGGTTTGAATTACTTATCATGTTTAAATAAAGGAATTGATTTTAAAAGGTTTGTTGAATTAAATAAAAGGTTTTTCAAGGAAGAGTTATTGATTTTGAAAAGTTATTAATATGAGATTTTATTCTCAAGTATCCATTTAAAAGGTTTTGATTTTCAAAGTATGTGGAATTATTAAAAAGGAGTTTGAATTATATTGGAATTTACTGGATATTAAAAGGATTTATTGAACCATTAAATTATTGTTATTATTAATGCTTTATAAGCATGTTTGTTATCCCACTATGCGGATTTGGTTTATTGATAAGGCCTTGGACTTTGTATGACCGGGTCTTTTCTCAAGAATAGCCTTGTAATATAAGGAGACTAGCTTGGGGGGTGTCCACACTTGGGTGAGGAATTGGATTAAAAGAAATTGGTTCTTAATAAAGGAATTGTTTTATTAACTATTAATTTGAATATTTAATCATTGGAATCGGTTTTGGAATAATGAGTTTGAAATTATTGGATTAATTATTGGAATTGATTTTTAAAAGCATGTTTGCAAATAAATTGAGTTTACATTATCTTGCACTTAGCATATTTTGCTAATCCGTATTTCTTATTTGTTTTGGTTCGCCCTGTTTACCGTAATGGTAAACAGTATTGACTATTTTTAGGTGGAGTCAATAATTGAGCATATGGAGTCCCGGGAATGGTTTCACCTAGATTAGGAAGTGTTGGTCTTGTGTCTTTATTTTGAGTACTCATAACAATGTTACTATTTTTATAAGTATTAATAAAAGAAAGTTGAGTTTCCGCTACAAGTTTTGTTATTGAGTTAAGTATTTTGAGTAGCCTTGCGTAATCACGCGGCGGTAATACGCCTAAATCTATCTCTACGGTATAGTTATACGTATTATACTAGTATTTCCGTAGAAGGAGATTTCGGGGTGTTATAGGGTTAGTCAAAGAGGGTCCATGGTTATGAGTCCGGATGCACCACGCGGAAGCCTTACCTTTGGAAGGGTTGGCGCGAGTGGATGGGACCCCGCGAGTTAAACTCGCTTCCACGGTTTTGTGAATTCAACAAACTCGGATGTACCCTTCGTTGCCAGGAGCGTTCGATGGGGTAGATGGAGCGTGAATTCCCAGGAGGTTATGGCCATCTGTAGAACACATATGGGTTTTAGAAAAACGGGAAAAACTCAATCAGGAAGTAAAACCGAGCAAACAGTACTAGAAACTAGTCGAAACAAGAAGGTAGATTTCTGGCTCGGTATTGGAAGAATTCAGCGCGAGAAAATAGCGTCTGTCCCCAGACGATGGAACTGTCGCCAGACGACAATTATTGCCGCCAGGTGACAAAGCCATCACTTGGCGATGATGCTGTTTTCTCAGCGCTAATTCTTACATGCCTCGGCAGCTTTTTGTTCTTGAATTTTCCAATTTTTCGCAGTGTTATTTCGACTTTAGTTATGAAAGATATTTCCTTAATTTCCTATGTGTAAAAATCCTATGTTTTTGACGCATTTCGGATGGTCTTTCCAATGCAGACCTTTTTATGCACATGCCACGGTGTTAATCAAAATTACGCACATGAAATACTTAGAACTTTTCGAGTCTCATCCACTCATTCTAAATCGTTGCCAAAATAAATTTTAGGAATTAAAATAGAAATCCTCCCAGTGGAGTCGCCAAAAAACTATAGGGAATATTTCAAGCATCCCACACTTGAGCCCCACTGTGATCATACACTTAAGCATGGTGGCGTCCAAAGGGAAGAAAGCTAGAACAAAAGAGTCGCCAACAAGTTTTAGGAACTTGTAAACCGTTCACAAGGTGAAGGTTACACCCCATAACGATCCAGGAGATCGTTAACTCCAATAGGTCTGGAACCATGACTGGATGTTCGGGGATGAAGGTACAAATCCAACCTAAAGTAGATTGAACTTGCCCTACTAAAAGGCCTCTACTTTATTCTTCTCGTATTCATGTGCGCTTTCTGACTAACATGCAATCATTAGATTAACCCTAAACCTGTTTTGGTTGAATATTAATGCACAAACAAATTTATTATTGGTGATCACTTGAATTATAATCATATTAACCTAAACAAGATTATTAATTATCTTATTAAGTGTGATTACAAGTACAAATTCTCTTTAAACCTGCAAGAGAGGGCGTGATCAAGCAATAATAATAATAATAATAAATCAAGCAACATAATATCAATCATCATCATAATAATCTCAATAAAGCATAAAAATAATAGCAAGATCCTAGGCATGATACTAACAAGATTAATAACAAATCCTAGCATGTCACTAATCATTAAAGATCAAAGCTTTATCCCTAACATGACACTAACATGATATTAGGAAAGAAATAAGAAGCATCATAATAATATACATGATATTAAAAATTTTAGTTATTACCCTAAACATGATACTAGGAACAATATAACATCCTAACATGATACTAAGAATCAACAAAATAATTTAAGCATGATTTCTATATCAAAAGATCAATAAAAAAATTAAAGTACTTACTTCGATGCCTCGTACCTCTTTCTAATAACAAAAATACACACGTTAGTAACTTCAAGGAAAATAATAAATCAAACAATTAATTTAAATAATTAAAATAGGGATTTGGGACCAAACCCTCATAAATATTAAACCTTTCACGTCTAGGGCGAAGGCAACTTCGAACTTGGCTAGGTGTGTCTAGAACTAATGTATGAGGAATTTTGTAAGAGGGAAGGTTTAGAAAAAGAATAGAGAGAGAGAAAGCTTCTAGCTTTTAGAGAGAGAATAGAGAGAGATGATGGTTGTGAATTCTTGATGATTGAAAATGGGGAGATACGACCCCTATTTATAGAAAAAATAGTCCAGAAACAAATCAAGTCCTATTCGGAATAAAACTGGCATCTATCGCCAGGCAACAGACTCTGTCGTTTGGCGCTAATTAAAAGATAAAACGCGTTGGTACGCGGAATCCTCTTGTTAATATGATTAAGCAGAAAATTCCGTGTTTATCAAATTAAAATCAGGTTTATCATAAAACACTTATTTTATTCCAAATAAAATCTTTAAAATATAATTACTAATCCTAATTCCTTTAGAATTCAAAAGAACCTTCCAAATATTCTAGAAGATTAAAATCAATCCTAATAACTTCAGGAATAATAACTAATAGGCCCTCCTCTAGATCATTGGGCCGCATATAAAATTCATTTCGAGTTCAATTTAGTATTTAGGTCATAACTTCCTCATTATTCATCGGAATTGGGCTTATAATATATCTTGCAAAGCTCTTTTCAAGCCCAATCCAACTACACTATTATTGGAACCTTATCATGGACCAAACTAAATTGGACTGACTATTTTCATAAATAGAGTATATAAAAAAAATATTTTCAAAAACAGAAAGAAAGATATGAAAAACATCCACATCACTAGACTTTTCACATTTTCACCTCGTTCGATAATCAAATGACATGAAAGGTATTCATCACTGGGTTTTGGTTTTGGGGAGACACATTTGGGTGTCTACAGGTATTTAACAGAACGGTCTTCCATTTGTAAAGTAATGTTAGTAACTTTTAAATCACCCATGTTAAGTTTAGAACACATAGACGATGGCTTGCCACTAACACTAGCACCCAAATCACACAATACTTTATCAATGAAGACATTAACGATATGACAAGGGATAGAAAAACTACCAGGATCCTTTAATTTAGGAGGGGATTTATTTTGCAATAAAGCACTACATTCCTCTGTAAAAGGCTACAGTTTCTACCTCATCAAAGGCCCTTTTCCTAGTCAAAATATCTTTAATAAATTTAGCATATGCAGGAACCTGAGTGATTAAATCAGTGAAAGGAACTGTTACCTGCAGATTTTACACAACCTCCAAGAACTTACCAAATTGCTTATCAAATTTACTCTTCAAATGTCTATTAGGGAATGGAAGTTTGATGACTGGGCCCTGCACATCTCCAACCTTGTCCTGAGATTTACCCTGCAAAGAAATATTAGAAGAATTAGTTTTCTCCTGTAGCCCTACAGGGTTAGTAACATTAGCACTTGGTACAAGGGAATCGGGATTAGCAATTGTTGTTGTAACAGGTTCATCATCTTTGGGCGTAGAAGGCCCATCATAGTGTGAACCACTCCTTAGAGTAATTGCATTAGCATGATCCGTAGGGTAGATCGGTTGCGATGGTAGGGCTCCCTATAGGCGGGTTTGTAGAGTAGAGGAAATCTGCGTAATTTGATTATCCATAATTTTATTATGAGCTAAGATCGAATCAATTTGTGCATCCTTACCCTCCATGTGCTTTTGCATATATGATAGCATCGCTCTAATTTCTAACAAGGTAGGGTCAAAAGATAGAGGAGTTTGTGATTGGGTTTTCTGACCAGAGTTAGGATGGTAATAAATCTGCTGTGGTGGTGGTTGTTGTTGTGGTTGTTGTGGAGGTGGAGGGTTTTTGCACATTGGTACTCCGGTAGGAAAGATATGGATGGTTCCAGAGGCCAGGATTATAAGTGTTGGAGTATGGATTATTTTGCCTATAGGTTTGGAAGGCATTAACTTGCTCCATGGAACTCCTATAATCTTTCTCCCAATGTCCTACAATTCCACAATTTTCACAAAAAGCTTCATTAGAACTATTAACAGCAGAAACAGTAGCTATAGAAGTAGGATTAGCAGTACTAAGATTATCTAATTTCTTGCTAATTGAAGTTAATTGAGCTTGCAAAAAGGATACTGAATCGACATTATGTTTGCCTCTGTTTGCAAAGCCTCTAGGATTCCCGTATTGGGAATTGTGAATTGCCATCTCTTCGATAACTTGACCTACATCATCTACATTAAGATTCATAAATCTACCATTAGCTAGCTGCAGAATCTAAAATTGTTCTGGATGAATTTTCAATCCCATTGTAAAAGGCTTGGATTTACTGCCACTGTGCTAAATTATGATGGGGACATTCTCTCTACAGATCCTTGAATCTTTCCCAAGCCTCATATAAAGTTTCTTCTGGCTCTTGGGCAAAGTTTTGAATTGCACTCCTCAATAAAGCTGTCCTCTCTGTAGGGTACTATTTATTATAGAAATTCAAAGCAAGAGTCTCTCAGTCGGTAATACCAAGTGCAGTTCTATTCAACCCATTATACCACAATTTAGTTTTAACACATAAAGAAAAGGGAAAAAGAATCTCCCTGATTTGGTCTTGCGTGACCCCAGCTTGCCTAATGGTATTGCAATACTAGCAGAGATCTACAATATGAAGATTATGGTCTTCACCCTTAGCTCCACTAAATTGCTTTCTTTCGATCATCGTGATAAACTCGGATTTGATCTCGAATTGCACTCCCTTGAGATCTAGAGTAGGGGTAAGATGTGGAAAATTCGTCAAGGACGGCTGCGAATAATCGCTGAACTTGCGAGGTGGAGGAGCTGTCATCTCTGATTCTGGTTCTGAAGAAGCCTCCGAATCACTTGAATCGGATAGAGGGTCCCTAAGAATATTGCTCCCTGAACTTACCAGTATTTGTTTGTAAAGATTCTTCTGTCTATGAAAAGAGCGCTCGATCTCAGGATCGAATGGGATATAACCTGATCTAGAACACATGGGCATAAACAAAGAACTAAACAACAAATATGAGAATTGCCTCAAAGAACTTGCGTTCTCTGAGACAAAAGGGAATAATCTAGACTACAAAAGCAATCAGAAATAAAAATAAAACCGTCTCCCCGGCAACGGTGCCAAATTTTGACAGGATAAAGTCGTATCTCCTAATCAAAATAATTACCTAAGTCCTCTAACTAAAGTAGATAGGGAAGTAGGGTCGAACCACAAGGAAACAAGTCAATTTATTCCAAATTAATTAAAATAATCTAAATTATTAAGTAACCGATTTATTGTTATGAAAAGAATTAAACTAATGAGATTAAAGTATAAGGAGAAATCAAATAATAAAAGCCTAGAGTATATGTTCACCAATAAACAATATTCTAGGTTAAAACATATAATCAATCATCAATGCAATAATTAATCAGATCATAAAGGGCTTTCGCTACGTATTACAATCACATAATTAATCTACCGGTATTAAATCGCATATCTTGAATATTGACTTAACCATTTATAAATTAACCTGCCCATTGAAATTGAGCCTAAATATCAATTCTCATCTCTCGAATTTCGAATCAATATTGCATAACTCATACAATTAAACCAGGCCTAATCTAATTGCATAGCATTAAATCAATCAATAGGAAATTAATCAACCATTGATAATTAACAATAATAAATTACCCCTTCATATTATTTATGGATCCCCACAACCCTAGAAAATAATCTACTCACACATAATTAAATCTAAACTAATCAAAGCAATTAAACAAAACATGATGAATAAAAGGAAATAAATTACTGAAAATAAAAGGGAAGAAATCGTTACCAAAATTAACGGAAATAATGAATTGTATAAAAGCTAAGAGTTGTAGAGAGAGAAACAAGAAGTCTAAGCTTAAGAGAGAATTTAGCTAATGAAAGAGATAATTGTATCAAGGCTAAACAAAACGTGTTTATACAAAGCTTTAAAATCATAATTAGAAACTAAGTAAAAATCGTCAGAAATCAACTCCAAAACACACGCCCGGTCGGGCGCGCCTTTTTCTTCATGAGAGTTTCTCTCGCGCCCGGTCGGGCGCGAGCTCGGGCGAAGGATGCTTCCTCCTTCTCCGACCCGCCCGGTCGTACTTGCCTCAGGGCAAGGGCTCACCGATCAGGTGGTAATTCTTGGGCACCTCTTGGACTCTCGTTTGGGCTAATAACTTGGCCCAAATGCTAATTTCCTCTTTAGGGCTTTACTCACTCGGTTCAATGCCTCATTTTCTTCTAAGTCGAGCCCACTACTAAAATTCGGCCAAATTGCGACCGTCTTTGACGGTCGCAGATTATAGTCAAAACGGTCGCAATTATTAATTGCGACCGTCAACGGTCGTAAGGTGATGGTCGTAATTCACGTGGTCGCAAAAAATCATTATTGCGACTGTTTGGCGGTCGCAGATTTTTTGCGACAGTTTTTATTATTTTCAACGACTGTTTAGAAAACGGTCGCAAAAATTAAAAATTGCGACAGGTAATATCAGCGGTCGCAATTTTTAGAATTAGCGACCGCCATAAGCCGTCGCTAAAATTTAAAAAAAATAATAAAAAAAAAAAAGAAAAATCATGCTACTGTACTACGCATCTAGCCTCACACCACCGAAACCACTTTTGCCCACTACCACTGCCAACCCAAACCACCTTTACCCCACCACTTCTGCCCACCCTAACCACGAAAACCCACCGCAACTCACCTAAAACCACTTAACCCACCGCCAACCCAAACCACCTTTACCCACCACAACTCCCCACCCTAACTAGTAAATCAACCGCCGCTCACCTGAAACCACCTCAGCCCAGCGCCGCTCACCCGAAACCACCTCACCCCACCGCCGCCCACAAAATTAAAAAAAAATTAAGAAAATTACCCACAAAATCAGAAATAAAATTATACAATAATTATGCAAATTACAAAAAATTACCCATAAATCAAAAATAAAACAATAACATAGATCTTTCAAAAATTATAAACTAAAATTACAATAAAACAACACAAATCAGAAATAAAACAATATTATAGATCTTTCAAAATTAAAAACTAAAATTACAATAAAACAATTGTACATAATCTGAAATTAGAAACAATAAATATAGATCAACAACATAACCTAAATTAAATATTAGATCTAGAAGTTTTTTTTTTAAAAAAAAAAAAATTATCAAATCTAGAAAACCTTGACTTCTCTTAGGCTCGTTCTTGTAACGGTGGAGGTCTTGTTACGGTGGAGCTTCCGATTGAGCCAAAGCTTGAATGAGCAGCGATTTTGGCTTCTTATTCTTCAATTCTCAAGTGCTTTGCTTCATTTTCAGCAATGAAATTAAGAGAATTAGGAGATGAGAGTAAAAGAGGAGGGGCGTGAGAAGGATAGAGTGGAGATAAGGAAAATGGAGGAAGAGGGTCGGTTGAGAAGAGAGAGAGAGAGAGAGAGGAAAAAGAAGAGGAAAGAAATCGGAGATGAAACAGAAGGAGAAGGGGAAGCAGATCAGGGAAAGAAGAAGAGGAAAGAGAGAGAGGGAAGAGGAAAGAGGCGTGAGAAGAAAGAGAGATGAAAAAATGAGAGAGGGAAAGTGGAGCGGCTGTACATAACATTAGGGTTAGGGTGTGTCCCTCTTTCATATTATCTTTTTTAAAAAAAAAAAAAAAAAACTTTTGCGACAGGCAATAGCGGTCGTAATTTTGCGACCGACCCTCAAACGGTCGCAATTGTAGAAATTTGCGACCGCTACTAACGGTCGCAACAGCATTATTTTTATTTTGAATAATTTTTGACATATATTTTATTTTAAATAATTATTTAAATACCTTTGCGACCGTTTTATGACCCAAAAACGGTCGCAAATCTGCGACCGCTTTAAAAACGGTCGCAAATCTGCGACCGCATTCAAAACGGTCGCAAATTTTATATTTTGCGACCGTTTTCAAGACGGTCGTAGAAAAACGGTCGCAAATTGGCCGAATTTTAGTAGTGGCCCTTAATCACTGGTTTGATGACTCTAACCGGCCTTGAGCTACGAAATATGGTCAATATCTTCTAGTACTCGTAGTGGCTCCAATAACTCCGGGAAAATGCTCCAAATCCGCAATTTCCTACAAAACACTATCAAAACTACGAAAACACTAGAAAACACATATTAGTAATAAAATTTGCTCTAAAGAGCCAAAAATTCTCTTAATTATGACCAAAGGACGGGGGTAAATCACTATATAAAATAGACATATCACTACTCCATTTACTCAATTCTTAGCCATAATTTTGTTTTTTCAATTTCGTTTTACGTACTGTATTTTAATTTTGATTTTATAATTTAAGTTTTAAATTGTTTAATATTTCTCTTGTGTTGGTATATCTTCTTCTTTCTTTATAATTATTCTTGGATTGTTTATTGTGCTATCATTTTAGAATAATAACATGTAACAATGGTTTTTTGATTATTTGGGTTTTGTTTGTGAAATTTGTTGGTTTTTTTCCTACTTTAATCAAATGTGTGTTACAATTTGATTTGACTTTATTTCTCCCTTTTTTTCATTTTTATTAGTTTCGACTTTTTTTTGTTGTTGTTGAAAGATGGTTTCCTCTCCTAGTTTTATTTTTCTTCTTACACTATTTGAAAAATTTTACACAAATTTTTTTTATTTCATTGTACGATCATCGATCGAATATGGAATGGTGATTTGATTGTGTTTTTATGTATTTTTTTAGAAAAGTGTTTTTTATATAATTTGATTGTTTGTTGATTGCTTAATTTTGTGAGAATTTATTTGATTTTTCCCCTTTTTCTAACAGGGTTTTTAATTGAATTTTAAAAATTTGGTTTTCTATGCAAATTATGATTTTTGCGAGTAGGTGTTAAAAATAGCTAATAATATATTTTGATTGATTTTTCCTAATTAAATATGAAAATGATGGATTTTGGGAATTTTATTTTCATGTTTAATTATGTTAAAACGTGCATCGCACGGGACCAACCTAGTAAGAAAACTACTTCATTACCCTTACTAACTCTTTTCTGGCCTCCGGTTCCTTCCCCCACCCCCATCCCTTTCATTAAGGGTAAAAAAGTCTTTTAATCCCTTATATTTATCCTCATCCCTTTTTTTTTTTAAAGAAATATTTATCCTCATCCCTTATACCACTAAGAATTTGAGAGGGATCACTAACTTTTTGCATCCTTATCTCCCCACCCCCTTTATTATTATGCTCATCCCTCTAAATAAAACAAAAGAATACTTTAATCGATCCCCTTTTATCCCTACTCCTCTTTTATCCCTCTAAACAAATAATTTGTATACTACTATAGAGCAACATTGGTTGCCCATTTAAGGTGAGATCAAGAGAGAGAAAAATAACAAATGTTGTTTCTATCTATACTACTATAGAGAAAAATAACAAGTATCTATCTATACTATAGATTAAAAAGCGTTTCAAATCAAGTCCACATGCCACATGACACTTTCCCGGTGTTTCGAATCAAGTTCACATGCCACATGGCACTCCCTCGGCTATCTATAACGCTATTATTCCATGTCATTACACATTTAAAAATCTAAAAACATGATTCGTATAAGATTCGAACTCTTTATCTCAAGGTGATTTGATAAGAACTAAACATTGAGCTATATATTAATATGTGTCTTTAATATCAAATAAAAATTAATATATTACAACATAATATACACAATAATTATCATTATAATACAAGATTTGAATCATTAATACATTCACAATTATTGTAATACATGTTATAACCCGAGGCATCGTCTGGGCCCAAAAACTAGTTAAATATATATTAAAATACGTTTATAAAAATGTCCATGTATCATGTAATTCCTTTTACGTTACGCCACGTCACTTCACAAACACTTCATGAAGCCACATCACCTACCCAACATCTCTTTATGCCACATCATCATTGAATTAACCTTAATCGTTACGACGCCATGTCACCCAAGCAACCCACATTACTTCATAGAAAAATATAAGGTTATGGGGATTCAATTCGAACATCCAACCACTTATAACAAAGTTGGCTATTTAACCATCTTAGTCCATTATCAAGCATGTTATAAATATGAAAAAGAAATGTACATAAGTGTAAACCACATGATTTTATTATTAAAAAAACACATTCAATAATAAAAATTAGTTTATACTATATATTAAAGTGAAAGGAACGGTGCCACGTGACACTCTTCAAAGTATTTGCACAATGTATGTCATGTCACTATTCAAAGGTTTATGCGCCACATAAGCTTGCCACTTCATTTAACAAAATAAATTATGCTTTGAGTGAGAATCGAACCCGTAACCTCCAAACTACAAAAGATCATACATTTATCATATCAACCAACTTTGATTAACGTCTTAAATTTAACATAATTAACATTATATATTCCTTTAATATATTTAGTAAATTAGAGGTTATATTTTTAATTTATATTTCACAAGATTAGAAAATAAATACATATGAGGTAAAAATAAATAATAAAAAAGAAAACAATAACACCCGAGACAACGCCCGAACCACACACTAACTATACAAACAGTAGAAAATAATTATCAAATTAAAGAAGTACAAACTAGAAACTTGGGGCATCGCCCGAGCCACACACTAGTTTATATATTAAAATGTATTTATAAAAACGTCCATGTTGTGTTATGAAGTTCCTTTTAAATTACGCCACATCACTTCACAAACACTTCATGACGCCACATCAGATCACCTACACAACATCTCTTTATGCTACGCACATCATCACTGAAGCAACCCACATTACTTCATAGAAAAATATAAGGTTAAGGGGATTCGAACATTCAACTACTTATAACAAAGTTGGCTATTTAACCATCTTAGCCCATAATCAAGCATGTTATAAATATGAAAAAAAAAAATACATAAGTGTAAACCACATGATTTAATGGAGTTGAGGGACGGTTTGTCCTTCCATCTCACGCAAGAGTGACACCTGGGTTCGATCCTCACCGCACCCCCCCCCCCCCACGTATCTTTCCGTGTAAAAAAAAATGATTTAATTATTAAAAAAAAAACACATCCAATAATGTCGATTTAAGATTTCAAAATCTTTAAAAAATACCTTAATTGTACAATAACAAAAGTAACAACTCGGGGCAATGCCTGGCTACTCGGTAGTTAAAAATCAAAATATGATACTTAAGGAGAGAAAAATCTAATGACCCATTCATGACCATGAACATGACCGTTGACCAAGGGTGAGCAAACAATATGCACGTGCCACTTGTCATTGTATGAGTGGGTTGTCATTTATTTTTCTTATTTTTTGATGAATATTTATGATCGATCATAAAAAAAATTAGAGGGCAACCAATGAGTGTATATGGACATAACTGGGCATGGATAAAGTGGAAGAGAGAGATATTTATAAAAAAAGTTGTTGACCACCATAGGCTTGGGCAACTAATGGCTTTGCTCTGAATTACTATGCTAATTGAGTAATCTCATAAAAATATTGTTGGCCCGCCAATATTCTACCACACACGTCATATTTATACAAATCAAAACTTATATTCAACAAATAACTATATAATTAGTATTTAGCCCGTGCAATGCACGGGTTATAATGGTTGTTAAATTTTTTTTAGTACTACGTATTTTTTATTGAAGGCTTGTTCAATTGCATATAGGGAGATCTCTGATGGAATTTAAGGAAAAGAAAAGTGTGAAGATACAAAGTGTGATGTAGTAATATTTCTTTTTACCCCCTAAAAAAAAGGTAACTCTAACCAATACATCTCAAACTCTTTTTGCTTTGTGAGCCTTTAAAATTGAAACGGATCATGAAAACTTATTTAAAAAGCTCAGCAAATGAATCTACAAATTACTGATATGTGAAAACTTTTTTTTTCTTCCAATAATTACAAGATTGCCATTGACATTCGCATAAGTCATAATTCTTGTACTGTTCAAGCCTAGTTAACCTGTATTTCGTTCTCTCTATCCTATTGAATAATTTGAATTCCTTAAAAGTTTGTGTCTTAAAACACTAAGAGCAGAGGAATATGTCACCTTCATTAGCTATTAGAAACTGATTATTGAAATACAGCCTGATGCCAGTGATACCACTTCATACTCATCCATTCCTATACTGCCATCATATTTAGCATAAAACTCCCCTTCCACTTCATAAAAAATGCAGGCACATTCTACTCATCACTCAGCAGCCATGTAGTCAAATTCGTTACCTTGCTGTTGAGACATGATTATCTGCACTTGTATGCCTTAACATAGGCATAAAAAACTTTAGACTAATTAATAGTATTTATGCATAATTTCCTACATACCTAAAATTAATCTAAAGTCCAATCAATTGTTTCTGTCATCGCTCCAATAAAAATATACAAAAAGTGGCAACAACCCATCAAACAATTTACTTAACCCCTATAATTATACTCTAGAAAAATTAATTGCCAATAAAATTGTATATACTACATGTCTATATCTTCTACTTCCTCTGTTTTCTTTTAGATGCAACACACCCTTTAGTGCGGTAATTAAGAAAGGTGGGGTTTACATGATATAATAAACTTTAAAATAGAATGAGTGGTTGTTAGGAGTGTAATTTAGTGGGTCATGTGCTTTAAATAAGGGGATATGGTATAGTTTTTCCCTAAAGTAACTTTCCTTTTATAGTGTGTTGCAAGTATTGTGACATTTCCTTTTTAGGGAAGTGTTGCATGTAAAAGAAAACGGAGGAAGTATGTATTTTCAATTACCAAAAAAATAGAAGAAAAAATTAGAGGTAAAATTCAATATTCCCCAAATACATTTTAAATCTAAAAAGCTCCTACCGATAAACAATCATAACCCATCAAACCAAATTGGAACAAAATACTAAACATTGAGGAGAAACAAAATCTCAAAAATCCTTTATACTCCGTGTGTGCCTACCTTTAAATTGCAACCAAAGATTACTAAATTATGAAACAATAAGGTAAACAAAGTATGGATATTTTACAAAATAGAAGAAAAAAACATAACCTGTTGATTAATTAATTTTTGAGACAGAAGAATATGTTGCTATTTTTAAAAAAAAAAAAGTTAAATCAATTGGTCGCTTTTTACTTTTTTAGTCTATAAGTCCATAGAACGTATAAATATATAATTGCTTTAAAGTATGTACCATGAGATGAAATCTAAACTTTTTTTTTTTTTTTTTTTTTTTTCAAAACCACGAAGGCGAGCATCTAAACTCTTACTTTGAGCAAATGATACTTCGTATATCAAACTCACATCAACTGATATTATGCAAACTGATACTGCATATTAAGTTTCACAACAAAAACAAACCAAAAAAATTACAGAGTAATCTTACTCATATTTAACCTAGATCAAAACTACAAATAAGTGAAAAAAAAACACATACAAAATACCCCTGGACAAATTCCTCAACAAAATCATCAGTAATTGGCATTAAGTAACCCAGGTTTCACTTTTTCAAACTATTGATTAGAATGCCATAATATCTAACTTTAGGTTGATATATCTTACATGATACTTAAATTTTTAATATACAAAAACAGTAACTATTTGAATTATGGAATTGAGATTAACATGATTACACCCACCATGAGTTGCTAATTGACGAAAATGCTGATAATTGGAAAAACAAAGTTAAAAATTTGTCGAAGATGAAACTAATTGTAGTTTGCAGCAACCTCCTTTGTTTTCCTTCCATAATTTTCTAACTTCTGATAATGGTGACAATGATGACAATACAAAGTTTCCGCCATTTTTGTTTTATGCTCTTGATTGATTACTTTCCCCGAAACCTTAATTTGATAGTAAAATCAATGATAAAACTTGATGAATTTGACGGTTTGTTGTGGTTAAATTAAAGAATTTTGATTGGATTTTTATATGTTAATTAATGTTGAATTCAAAACTAAAAAATCGAATCATGGTATAGGAGTGAGAAAAGGGAAGAAGAAATAAAAAAGAGTTTTTAATCAACATATTGTTTTGGCGTGAAAAAAGATGAATTGAAACGTTGTTTGGGAAGAAGAAATTACAGAGGAATGATCGAACAAAGTGTCTTTTGGGAATAATAACTGAATATTAGGGCGTAAAAGTTTTTATTTTTTTACCCACAACCAAAAAAAAAAAAAAGGAAAACTGAAAAGGACAGGTGGCACTCTAGATTTCTCTTAAATTTTCCTGTTATTAAATACTCCGTATTAGTATTGACTACTCTTATGAAGCAAACATAAGGGTTAGGGGAGGAGGCTGGGAGTAATAATTTAGTGAAAAAAGAAGAATTTCTATTGGATTTATCAATCAAAGTACAAGACAAAATTATAAGAAGTGAACAAAAATTTAATTTGAGATGATTTAAACCAGAAGCCACACGGCTATATTTTATCGTAATTAATTAGTCAAAGTATTGTTTGTGAATAATGCCATCCGTCTAAATGTATTTACTAAAAAAATGAAGAAAGTACATGTACAATGATAATAAGGTCAAATTGTGTCAATTATCTGGAACATGGAAGGTAGTACAACTTATAAATTTTGTATTAATATTAATGAGAAATTTTGGTTCATGTTTTAAAAATTTGACAATGAAAGAGTATTAAATTAATCTATTATGGGGCTGAAGAAGTAATTCTTAAAGTACACAAAATTTACTCGTATTTCCTCTATCAATATGTGTTAGCCCAATTTAATTTATAACAGTACTTATAATATGTTTGTATGTAAATATCTTCAACTACATTTATGCAAACATTATACAATATCTTCAACTACATATCTTTTATCTACAATTAAACATTAAATATTTTTCCTATAATAACTTCCTTTTATTCATGTTTTTTTACCCTTAAAACTAGGGGTGAACATGGTTTGGTTTGGTTTGGTGCGGTTTGAGTCCAAACCAAACCATATTAGTATTGAAACCAAACCAAACCAAACCATAATAATACGGTTTGGTGCGGTTTGGTTTGCGGTTTATGATGTGATGATATTTTTTCCTCAAATATTGTCAAATAATATTTTATTAATTTATAATAAAGTTTTAAAAAGTAGCCCAAACAGATTAAATTGTACTACAAAGTTACAATAAAAATAACAATCAACTAATCAAGTGCTAATACATAATAAAAATAATACATAAAAATAAAAAATATTTATATGAATTACTATAAAGTTACAGTAAAAATAACAATAAACTAATCAAGTGCTAATACATAATAAAAATAATACATAACAATAAAAAATATTCATACGGATCGGAGTACTACATTATAGTCATTAATTATATAGTATTGACCATATAGTTTTTATTTATTATTCATGGTTTTTTTATTTATTCTTTAATTTTTTTTTTACTATATAATAAGTAATTTTTTTATTTAAAAATTATATAAATTTTATAATACGGTTTATTGGTTTACGGTTTGGTTTGGTTTATAATTTTTGCAAAACCAAACCAAACCATAAACCATATTTATAAAAAAATCGAGACCAAACCGTAATTTTATAAACCGTAAACCAAACCAAACCGCTAAAATACGGTTTGGTCTGGTTTGGTTACGGTCCAGACCAAACTGTGTACAACCCTACTTAAAACAGTTATTTTATGCCACATAGAAAAAAATAACCACTAATAAAAACTGATTTTTAACAAAAACAAAATAAAGAACATATATGTCATGTACAAAAACTACTCTCTTTAATCATACACAATCTAAGAGGATCACGCTATAATAATTTTATATTGTATATACGTAGCGTGTATCTCTTAGCTTGTTTTCATAATACAAGTATCAACTTATAATTTTTTTTTATTTTTTTTGTGTAAAAAAAAATGTTAAATTAGGGCATGTTCTGATTTACTGAATTAAGCTGAAAAGAACTGAACAGAACTAAAATGAATTGTTTATGAGAGAAAGAAATTAGGAACTGAATTAAACTGATTAGAGGTGAAGTGAATTGAGATTAAGCTTAAGAGAACAAACCCTTAGTGCATTGACTTGTATGCCAAATTTAACTGTATCAATTATTTAAAAACGGACAGAGTATAAGTGAGTGTGATTTATGGTCAAACTTTTTAAAATTTGACTCACATAATTGTAATAAAGATTATATCCTTAATTTCATGGAAAGAAATCCCCCAAAATTAAAATCCCACACGATTTCATCCCCCTACACGTGTCAAATTTCCATTTGTCATAAAACATTAAAAAATGTTGGAATTTGACAAAAAATAACGAAAATCGAGAGTCCAAATTCTTGTAAACTGCGTTCAATTTAAAACCCCTGTTTCACTCCCAACTCAAAACACCAACAGAGAGAAAGACAAACTCAAGAACGCTCCTCCTTCTGCCATTCTTTTTTCAGGTTTTTATTTTTATTTATCCCTTTTCAATAATTTTCTTGTTTCTCTTGAATTATTTTGTAATCTTGTTAATTTCAATGATATTTTTTTTTTTTTTGTAAGAAAATTGGATTAATGGGTATATATTTTTCTTTTATTGAATTCTTGTGCTAAGTTGGTTTGTTGTTGTTTTATTTGATGAAAATTGAGGAAAAAAAAGTGAAGGTAGAACGACAAAGAAATGGAGACAAAGAAGCAATCTTCTCATTGTTGGTGGTTTGACAGTTACAATAGCGCAAAGTGTTCTCCTTGGCTTGAATCTACTGTTACAGGTTCTTCTTTTACCATTAATTTTGGTTTCAGTAATGTTTTTTCGTGTTTTATTCGTCTTCGGGTTTAGTTGTTACGTTACTGGTTCAAATTATGTTATCGGCCGTACTCATGACTATTAATTTGGGACGGAAGGAGTATTTCAATTAGTGGGTTGATTGAGTTCAGCATATTTGGGTTAATAAAGATTACATTTTTTCTTGTTTTTAGTCCATAATTTCTGGGTTATGAATTCTCTGTTTGTACATTTTAAAAATTAAATTTTGATTCTTGATTATAAGTGTGTTTCAAAGTCACAATCTTTCCTCTTTAGGCATATAAATCTTGATTCTTTATTTGTTTCCCTGAAAATCTGTGATATTTCTGTGTTTTATGCTATCACCAAAATCATGAAATTCATTGCACCGAAAAAAAAAAAAAAAAAAAAATCATAATTTCAGTCAACAAGTCTTACTCAAATTAATTGTTAATTTAATTCAGAAAAATAATTAAAATTCAAATGTGGCCTGTTATTTTTTAAGGCTGGTAATACCGTAATAGGTTTCTTTGATAAATGAAGTATTTAAATTCAATGCAGTTCATTATAATTACCAGATATTTGATGTTTATGTCATTACAATAATCAGTTACCCGGTCAATCTCACTCTGTTGTTTTTAGAGGGGAAAGACGAGACAGCAAAATATTAAATCAAAACAAGTTCCATCAAAGTAATTAAATGTAGTAGGGAAAGAGTCTAAACAAGTTCCGGTCCGGTCAATCAGTCTTAGTTTCGGGTTGTTTTAAATATATCGCGTAATCCCTAAATTCTTGGATGAGAAAGTGTCACAAAATAATCATGCCAAACCTTATTTAGAGTTATTAAGTGTTAAGTAGCTCATAATCCTGCTTAAACTAAGGATGGATAATAATTAATTAATTTCATAATGTTACTTAATACGAGTAATTAATTACTGACAAGTTATGTACATGAATCATAGCACACAAATGTTGTGTTACTAACAAGTTATGTACAGAATATTACTTTAGTATAATTGAATGTTGAATTCGACCGTTGGAGGTTTTTAAAAAGATGTACAAAAGTTGTGAATTTAAAAATTGTGACTAGTGGAGTGTTGACTTTATGACCGACCGATCTATTGTGAATTTGAATACAAGTATGGTTGTTTAAAATTGTTATTTTTGTACAAAGAAAATGATGTAATTGTCTTGTCTAGTTCAAACTTTTAAACCAAGGATAGTGCATTATGTATTTATGTGGCGGTCCACTCTTTCTTTTTCTTGTATCTTTTTTCCACTTTTGTTGGTTTCTGTTATCACTAGCAAATGTGCAAACTTGTTCCTTGTCTAGGATTAGAAGTTTTCCTTTACATTATTTTAAAATATCTACTTCGTCGACTCTAAATTTTTTTCTTCATTGGATGAGGATTGTCTCACAAAAAAGTCATGGAGTACATGATTATGACCTGAAGTGAATTTGATCGGAATGAGTTATCATCTTTACTACAAACGTTTGTGAGATTTAAATGTGGCTTCAAGGGATCACTTGGTACTATTTGAAAAGGATAGTGTATTTGTAATATGATTTGGTTAAGTTATTGAGATAAATACTCTAATTATGAGTAGGAATCATCACTATTCGCCACCCATTTCGCTTTAGTTTCATAAAAGTTTATATCATTCAAGATAGAATGACTTTTTGTGTGTGTCATGACTAGAAATGTAATTGGAGCGAGTTAGTACATGGAGTCACATGAAAATGCTTGCAGTAAAGGTTGCGGTTTGATTATTAGCATGTTAATTACTCTTTTAATCAATAGTTGCAAGTTAAATCAGTTTATAGATCGATGTTATCAGATCCTTGTGACATTTGATGTTGTTATTGTCTTGTATTTAGTGATTTAGAATATAAGCATACACAATGAATGAATTCAGGCTTGCTGTTCTCATTTGTATTGCTGTTAATGTGACAGAGCTCAATGAGAAGACAGATTCAATGCTGAAGCTAATCGAGCAAGACGCAGATTCCTTTGCACAGCGTGCAGAGATGTATTACAAGAAAAGGCCAGAGCTTATAAGCATGGTGGAGGACTTTTATCGGGCTCACAGATCACTAGCTGAAAGATACGATCTACTTAAGAGTGATCGTGGTGCCCGTGTTAGGTCCCCCTTGAGAAGTTCACTCTCTCTACCAAAGGAGGAATATGAATATGTGCTTGACTCAGCTACTAACTCAGTTAAATCTTTTGATAGCTTTGCTGAGGTGGCGTACAGTTCTGAGGAGTGTGCTGAGTCTGAAATAGATGATCCTGATCACGAAGATGAAGTTGTGCAAATTGTTCAGGAGACAGAAAAGCCATTTTCTGGTGGGGCTAGTTATGATGAACTGATGAAACTGAGGGAAGAATTGGATAGATTGCGAGAAGAGAATGAGAATCAGAAGAACATTATCAAGCAGAAAGATGGGGAGAAAGAGGAGTTAGTTAAGCAATTGTCAGACAACATCAATAAGATCCGGGAGATGAGGGAAGAAATGGCTGCAGTTAAGGAAGATAATGTGCTTGTGATGAAGCAAACTAGTGATGTATTAGTACCATTTGACGAGGTGACAAAGTTGAAGGACGAAATGGAGAGTCTAAAGGTAGAGAACATGAATCAACAGGAACTGGTGAAGAAGAAAGCGGATGAGGTAATTGAGATAACGAAGAAGTTTGAGGAGGCAAAATTTGAGTTAATGAAGTTTGAGGAAGAAGCAGAGACTAAATATAGGTACTTGAAGGATGCACTTGTTCTAAAAGAGGAAGAAAACATAGAAGGTGCGAGGCAATTTGAGGAGGCTAAGTCTGAGTTAGCGAAGTTGAGAGAAGATATAAACAAAGAGAATGGGCAGACAAAGAATGAAGAGAAGCAAGAGGCAATCAGGCACCTGAAGGATGCACTTGTAGAAAAAGATGAGGAGAAACGCGAGGCAATTAGGAAACTAAAGGATGCACTGATAGAAAAAGACTTGGAGAAAAGAGATGCAATAAGGCAGCTGACTGATGCACTTGTAGAAAAAGATACCGTGAACAAAGAGGCAATTAGGCAGCTCAAGGATGCACTTGCAGAAAAAGATGAGCAGAAACGTGAGGCGATTAGGCAGCTAAGTGTGGCCATGGAAATCCTCAGGGAGGAGAGTAAGATGCTTAAGAAGTCAATCGTCGATATTTCCCCCAAGAAAAAGAATGCTGACTACCAAATTTTCAAGGGTGTTAATCTGGGCAAATTGTTCAACTTATCTTCGAGCAGCCAAGTTAGTGCTGTACCTCTGAAGTAAACTGACATTCGTCTGAACATATTAGCACATCTAGAACACAGTTTTGTTCCAGCAGGCATAGGGTCGATCTGAATCTAGATTAAGGATAAGGATTATGATACTAGGTTGTATAATATGTTATTGTAGGGTACATATGTTCGAATATTTGGTCAGATTGTAAAATTGCAGCTTGTATTCATGTATCTTAATACAATAATATGTGGCATATTTTTTTATTTCTATTTGAGGTCTATAATAAATTGTATATGTAAGTACTATAAACTGTTGTCACATTGTTCAAATCCTTCACAATCAAGGGTATGATATGGTTTTACAAATGTACTTTTGAGCAGCTGCAGGGTTCTGCCGCCCTTACAAACACTAAAACACTGATGAAAGTAATTTTTAGCAAGTAATTTGACTACAGGAAGAGCAAGATAATCCAGAGAAACAAAATGCTAAAGCCAGCAACTTGTGAGTCGTATACTTCGTATTTGATAACCTTCAGCAGACTAGTGTTTACTACAGGGTGCAACTCAAATACTCTCATGATAAAATTTATGTACTGAAGTCTTTCAAATGACTTGATAAAATTGGTATTTAAGTTTTTTAGTCAATTTGGCACAAGTATTGCATACTTGTGTAGTTGTGTATACCCTTAATAATAGTTGCCTATCTTCTCAACATTCCTCATCATTTAATCCAAGCGGATTTAGAAAATTTAATAAACTTATTAACTATAAAAGCATTAGGAGATGCGACAACTTTTTTCAAATATCTAAAATACGTATGTAAGATTATCAGTTTCAAATTGAGGAATAAGACCAATGAGAATGGATACGATTTTGGCTCATATTCATGAATATAAAGCTCGACAAACACTTCATACTTCAGTGCACAAAAGATATACTTCATATTACTTTAGTTTTTGTTTTTGTTAAGGGTAAAATACACCGCGATTAGGGTAGCCATTTTTTAACACTAAACTCGGTTAGTCCCCGGATGTGAAGTCGTACCTAACACTCTCATAGCATGTAGCCCAAATAATTCCTAGAGAGGTCTTGTGATTTAACAATCAACAGTAAAGATGCTTTTAACCACTTTTTTTTCTTTTCATTTTAAACCTCAAAAGGCAAATTTATCAGCTGCTTTTTGGAGGAGACTAACAAAGTAATAATAATAAAGAAAAGAAACAGCTTTTCCATTGAATTAGCACATAAAAAAAGACACTAACTATTGCCTCATCATTCACCTTTTGAAACCAAAAAATACAAAAAAAAAAGTTTCATTCAATTTCATAATTCATCAATCTCTTCCACTGATACCAAATAACAAAAAAAGTTTGTCCCCCTTGTTATTTTTTAGTACAATAAATTCTATAAACTACTCAAGTAACTTCAAATAAATTATCATCCTAATACAACTCAATCATATAAGTAATTAACATAAATATATACCAACTTTATCAAAAAGTAAGCTAAAAAAATACAAAGTGGGTGGTGCAGTATTACACCATTACAGTACCTTGAAGCTGAATTCACCAGAAAGCAATGAAAACAAGAATCACCATTGCAGAACTCAGTACAACAGATAGTTTCGAAGCGAAAGCAGAGGATTCCGGTATCATGGATGCTGTAGGGGACATGGAGGAAGGCAGTGATGAATCAGGATTTGGGGTGGAGAGGGAGTCAGGATTAGGGGGGCTTGGACTTGATGGAATGATTGGAAGTGACGATTCCGATGAAGGCGGGTTCGAGGCAGAGGTTGGTGTAGTAGGAAACAGAGGAGTAATATCAGGTGATAATGCAGGGGAAACAGAAGAAAGAGGAGAGTATGGCAGTACACTTGGTTCAGCTGCTATAGTTGACAGCTTAAATGATGTAGTTTTATGTGTTGTGTAAGCATTGCAGCATGTTATGTAAAATATGGTGAGATTTAGAAGTATTTTGGGAAGGTTTAAGGAAGCCATTAAATGTTAAAAGGGAACTGAATGTTGCTAAGAATGTGATAAGAGTTAGAGAGAGAAAGAAGAGAGGGAAAATGTGGTTACATAAAGAGATGGATTAATTATATAATTTGAAGGTGTTTAAATGATTTGGTGAATAAACTGAATGATAGGTTGGATGGTGGAGTAAGTGGGATCTATAGTGAGATTACAGCTTGGCATGTTTCACTAAGGGACAAGTTAGATATATGTACCTTTTTTTCCTGGTACACATATTAGTGAGGTGTATTCCTCTTTGGAAATTTCTTTCTTTTCGTCGCAATTATTTAACTACGACAGTAATGTAGACGATATTACAGACATAAGGTAAATGATATCTGCTATGTTCTAGTGTAACATTGTGAAATTGCTGTATGTTACCTGTACGGTTGAAGAAATTTCATACTTCGTATGTAGCACTTTTATTTGCTGAAAAAAACAAAGTGAAATACAGGGGATACAACAAAATTATTATTTGATGATACTGAGAATAGTGTTTGTAATTACAAGTCCAAATTCGTTCTTATGAACCACGAGTCTGCTGCTAAGTTATGTTATGGTACTGTGTATACAACATACAAGGTATCAGCTTATACATACAAGGTCTCGCGACAGTGAAGCATTTCACATTTCAGATATGTGAACCAAATGCCTGCTGTTCCAGTCTCCAGCCTGGTGCCATTGCATGATCCTGTTACGCATCATAACCAACGTATAGGATGAGCAGATCAACTTGTACTTGAGAAAGAATGGTCATTGTTCACTTATACCTGATTCTGCAAGAATAATAAACATCAAGGGAAAATTAAGGGTCAAATGACTCAAAATATAACCAAAAAGTTCAATAATAATAGCAGAATACAACACAATTGACAGATCAATAGAGTGATGAAGATTGATCAATCCCATAAAGACTAATAGGCAAGGAGCATTAATAGAATGAAGAAATTACTCGAAAAAAGAAGCAGTTTAAATTCCAACAGCAAAAGTTAAAAACTTTATCTAATTTTTAAAATTTATAATCTATCCAAATCATTTTATCTGTAATATTCATGTATTTGTTTTCTATTGATGCATGTATGTCATACACCCTATATACGTGAACACGTACCTTTTAAAAGGTACTCCTTTAATAAGTCCATTTCAGTAATCATCTTATCAAATTCATACTATTATGAACATAAAGTGAAGGAACGTATGTTTAATTACTGACTGAAAAGAAACTCTATAACCCTCAACCTATGTTACTCGGACTTGGATAAACCCTAAACCCTCAACCTATGTTACTCGGACTTGGATAAACCCTAAACCCTCAACCGACAAACAAAAATTTCAAAGTAAATGTAAAATGGTTGCAAGGCAGACTTTAGTTAGGAAAGAAAGAAAAAGAAAAAAAAAACTATAAGAAATCAACCAGAGCTCAAAGGACAATTGAAACATGAAGTGAAATAACCTACAATAACAAACCATTGTAGCACTAAAGTGAATTTACTTTCACATAAACATTGTACAAAAAAAATGAGCATTTACAAGTAAACTTCTGGCTAAAGTAATAATGCTCCTATTTATTTTAGATTCTTCACCATCGTGTTGTTTCAACAGCATATGCCTGGGAAAATAACAATCCCCTCATAAATTGCAGTGAATGATGATTTTCAACTAATTTGGCTTCTAATTCTCATTTTGGTAGAGAGCGAGAGACAGATAGCAGATGACATATTAATTTCCTTGCACAAAAGCGAGCTGCAACAAAAATATTTACAGCTCCCTACACGTCCTTCAGCATGAAAAAACTAATTTTTGAGCAGTAAAAGAACCATTACCAACTTCATACATCACACGAAATATGACTATGCTAAGTAGGCAAGCTTCAGATAACAAAAACTTAGGAAATATAATAACAAAAATAAATAATACTCCGTAAATAAATAAATAAAATTGCTGCCCTAAGCATACAACAACTAAGATATCAGCAAGCAGTAACTTGACAGCTACATAGTCTTTAGACCATGACCGCAAATTGTAGTGCAAACTAAATTTGTTGAGTTATCATCATCCAGCCCTAACCTGCTTCGCCGTCGGTAAAAGAGTAAACTAACATGTTTATTGCTGACTATATATATTCAAGAAGCAGTTTGGCACTCTGGCATGGCACAATAAATGCATTATTGAGCATGACTTAACTTTCACGAAAAAGATATCTTATGAGAAAATTAAGCAAGCAGAAGATTTAAAAACCAGAATCAGAGTAAAACAAAATATGAAACTTATGATTGCCAAGGACAAATTTCAGCTTTAGCATCTATCGTAGATATTAATACATCAATAAGTCTAACTAAGACCTGTCGCAAGAAAAGTGATACATCTATCAATATCATTTATCAAAAGTTTGGTTATCAGATTTTTCCTGTTAACTATGTTACCTAACAAGGGAAATCATGAAGTACAAAACAAACAAGACCTTTAGGTTTAAAAGCTACCTTAGGTTTCTGAATGAAGATACACCACCAAGCCTTAGCCACCAATACGTATCATTGGTCTATTAGCCGTATTTGCAAGGTCAAACATTCCTGCATGAGCAGCTTTCTTCCTTTTCACCTACATCAGAATAACAAATAATTTCTTATTATATAAATTCTTCTATAAGACAACTTTTCCAGAAGCAGAGGGTGCAACTTGCTTCAGTCACCTAACTTCTCATTAAAAGTATGACTAATTGACTATAGGAGTCACATGCATCATTTACAAAGGAGCTGAGATATTAGAACATACCGCTCTTCCAATTATTTCCATGAGTTCATTGTCATCAGCACCACTGCGGATGGGGTCTCTTAAGCTCACCTGCACTCCAAAAGAATCATTAATGATTGCAATTAACCCTATATATTGAGTGGACAAGGAAAATCAAAGCAGGTCAAAGACTAGAAAATCAGAACATGCAAGTTATGACTTTGACGATGAACCTTTGCTCCAAAAGCACTTTGGCCAATTGCCCAATACTTACCAATCTCAATCTTATGAACATATTCAACAGGTAAAAAAAGCCTAGGAATTTGGGATTGCTTAGGTAACACGTTACGTTTTCGCAACCTGGCCGGCAGACTTAGATGATTTATTATTCATATCAGTAGCACTATGGTCCTTTTTCTTGAGGTGACAGGTATAATTGCTGACTCCCTCAGTCCCAAAGACACTTCTCATAGCATAGAGTTTTAGGTGATGAGTTGTGATAAGTCTATCATGCGTAGTAACCTGTTGCAGGATAGTAAACTCAGCTATTTGCAAAAAGGAACCATTTCTGCCCAGGTAACCAAAGAGATGGTCGAACCATAGAAAGAGGCATATCAAAGCGGTTAACCACACCCAAGTAAGAAGTTAGCAGTGCTTATGAAGTTATGGGAGAGCACGAAAGTAGATTTTATCAAAGTTTTCAATCAGAAGGTTCTAGATCTCAATGACATTGGTAAATCAATGATTGGTATGAACTTTTCTTGTCAACAAAGGAACACCAAGTTCTGCTTTTTAATACTGGAGCCTCAACTGTATCATAGGTCTTATAGTATGATTTTCGTAATCTCTTCCTCTCCTCACTTCTCTCTCCTCCATCTCATATGTATAATTATTTCTAATTGGTCTTTTTAATAGTGTCATTAAATCTATTAGGTTCACACTCCCCTACCCACCCCACCCCCCCCCCCCCTCTCCTATATCTTCCTTATACCAAACCACAATAAAGCTAACCTAGAGACAGAAGAATCAGAATAGATATTTAATTCATTGTAGAGCTGTAAGAATACAGATTCCATCCACTAATTTTCTTTATCCTCTACCAGGTATTGCAATATATAATAACAATCGTTTCCATAGTTGTCATCTTACCCTAATTTCGAAAGCCAATTTAAAATATGTATTTTCTTTTAATTCAGAAAGACATCAACTGTTGCACGTCCTTATTATCAGATCCACTTATTGGGCTGTAAAAAATAATGATCTAAGCCTTTAATCCCCTGAGGTGACATAAGTTCATATTCATCTAAGAAACATAGGTTCAACTTTGAACAAGTTAGAAGAACTATAGTTATAAAATTTAATTGCAGTCAGTATCACATATATAACACTCCCTTCATTCCCAAATTATGTACTATTTCTATCAAATTTCTTGTCCCTAAATAGTAGCCGTGTTTCTTATTTGGGTGGGGTCCACTATCTAGTAGCACTTTTTTTTTTTATTATATATTTTTTAATTTATAATTATATATTTAATCAACAAAATCGCACTATATATCATATCATCAGTTTGGCTATTTCTCTATTGTGCTTGTGTGTGTTTTCCTAGTTCCTAGCAATATTCTCTCATTTCCCCTCAAAATTATTAATTATTCCAACTATCGATTTTTTTTTTTTTCATAAAAATTTAATCAACAATACTTTACTATAATTCCTCTCCTAGAAATGGGGTTTTAGTTTAGGAACAAAGACCGTAATAATTTAATAATCAAAATATTAAATTAGCACTTCTAAGAATAAAAGTACTCGTAGCAGGTACCACCAAGACAAAATGGAATAGTAGACTAGCAGATTATGTGTCCCTTACAAACTTTTTCTTTCTTTTATTTATTTATTTATTTATTTTTATCATTGGTATGATAACATTTTTGTTGTTATAGATTCCTACTCCAAAACTTCAATATAGATCCACTATTTCTAAAAATCCATAAAAATTTACATTGTATTTGATAATTTTGGATTTTTATTTGGTTACAGCAAAGAGTTACACAGTACTTAAATTCTAAGCGCTTTTTCTGATCAATGGCTCAAATCTTTTAGGTCAAGGAGCCTACAGGGAGGGGCCAATGCGTAATTCATAATTAGTGATACTAATAGTTTTAGGCATGCATGGAATTAAATCTCAGCCACATCGTGATGGCATTGTAATGGTTCTCTTAGCTTACCAATTACCATTGCTTGTGATATAAGGCCGCAACAAGCGCAAACCATTCCACGACCATTATTGTGATCACAACTGCATCAAAGATTTGAAACCATGTTTGAAGGTGTGGTCAATTAATTTTTACAAATAAAATCCCACAGGGTGGTAAAGGGTGGGAGATTAAGATAATTACAAGCAGAATGCACATCTTCTAGGAAAAAGGCAAGTAACTATTTGATAAAAACATTTGAGGCCCTGCTATGGGCCTGTGGTATAACTAAGGGAGTAAATTTAAATTTGATTTGCATGGAGGTAAGAGAAGGGGTAGTTGTATGATACTTTCTAGTACCAAAACTGCAGTGCCTGCATATTTTATAATAAGTTGGGTTGTTAGGGGATTTCCTCTAGAGACCTTAACTTCACCTAGTCTGAATTTTGAAATATGGACTGTGCGTTGGACATGTTTCTACGTTTTCCTTTTTTTTTTTTTTTTTGTAACTTCAACATTTCTCCTGTGTGCACTATTCACGCACTCTACTTCACTGCAATTTATACTTTCAGGAAACTTAGGCATATGGGATCTTGTTGGACCGTTTAAATGTTGTACTATTAAGAAATTTAATTTTAATAATTTTTTAAAATGCATAATTAAGGATATTAACAATTGAAGTTATGCATTGGCAAATGTGAAAAACAGAAACTTTGCAAGTAAAAAACAACAAAGGAAGTATATACTTAAGTTCCCAAATCTGGTGAATGGGAGGGTCAAGAGTTAAGTCCTATTATTTTACCCTGGTTGAAGTCTTCAAAAGTAGTCAGAGATGCTCTTTAGGTTAAGTAATACTAGGATTGTCATCAAATGATATTATCTGTAGTGGACTATATGAATCATTCGAGCAACTTTACAGTGATGAGGAAGCTCAACTTTGTTAAGAAAAAAATTGATGTAAAACATACAGAAATTTGGGGATCTAAGGTTAATTATTTTAGGGGTAACTACTTAGATTACTTTGGCAAACTGGCCTTTAATGGTACCTCAGAGATTGATACCAGATAGTTAAGGTAAATTAACAGAGGAATGAAGGCTAGAATAGAGTTAGATGATTTTATTCTTCAGAAGATATGTAGCATGCGTAAAATTTATGAAGTAGAAGAGGACTAGAACAGGGGGAGCAAGCTGTTCTTTAGATACTCCCTCGTTTTTTTAAAGTGCATCCGAAGGTGAGTTGAATGGAGTAAAATATAGTGTAAGTAGAATTATTGGGAAATTAAAAAAATGATAGAAAAGAGATAGCTGGGTAATTGTTAATTAAAATGTAAGGGTAGTGAGAGGAGGAAAATAATAGAAAAAGATTTAGGATTGGGGACCATGTGAGGAGAGTGGTAATATAAAAAATAAATGACAATGTCCAAAAATAGAAGTGATGCACTTAAAAAAAACGGAGGTAGTAGTTAAGTGGAGAAATTATTATAAAAGCTCAAGTTTATAACGAGTTCTCCACTTCTTCTCCTACCAATTTTTTTACAATGAGATTGTAAATTGTGCAAAGCTTGACAGATTAGAGTAAAGCTTGATCATTTGAGCCAACAAAATTTTGTTTAGAAAGGCCTTGTTATATTACTGATTTGTTAAAATATGGAGCCCAACAAGTTCCTAGATCTATAAAGTTTCATGATGGTTCCTTTTTCAAAATTTCTTTCTGGATGTGATAAGAAAATATGCTTCAGTAGCTTCAAGCTTCCAACTTTACACCGATCAATTGTACACTTGTATATTACAAGATCTTGGCAAAATTTCTTTCTAATACATTGGACAAGTTTCATCCTGACAAGATTTTCTCAAAACAATTAGCTTTTGTGAAGAGTAGACTTATATCTGGTGCTGAACATGATGGTAGAAGTTCTTCATAAGGGAAGAAATTTTAGAATCCATTCTAAAGTTTGATGTTCTAAGAAGGCTTAAGTGGGGTAGTGAGATAACAGGATAAAGTTATTGACAGAAAACTCTTTCTCTTGTTTAGGTAGAGAAGGTGTAATAGTGGTCTTTCCACCTTGACTTTTCCAGAGTTGGTAGATGGTAATCCTAGGAGATGGGTTATGACTGGATGACGTTCAAGGCCAGGAGATACCAACCTTCTCTATTTGCTTACTTCAGCCTTCTGATCTTGAAAATCAAGATTCTATGTGAGACAAAACGAGGTTCTTTGATGGCTTGGGAGGAGCCACACCCCCCCCCCCCCCCCCCCCCACCCCCTCTTTTCTCTCTCTTTCTCTGGCCAGTGAGGTAGGTTTATTTCAGTCAGGCTGCTTAATATATTCAAACAAAAGACATTATTATCAAGAGAAATATCATTTGGACCATCACAATCCAAAGTGAAAGCAGATCTTTCACCTCCATTGTAAAAAGGATTTTTTTTCAAGCAACTGCAAACAAAAAATTGCTCACTAAGTTCAGTCATTAACTCAAAGTCGGCCAAGGCACTTCAACAAGACCCATTTATCACTCCACAGAACAAATGCCTTCATAAAGACAAGTTGACCATGGCATTGTATAAGGAATATATAGAGAGTATCATGCAAAAAATTGACAAAGGTAGGTAAAAGGGTATTTTTGCTAGTTAGATGAAAGAGCATACAAATGGATGGAGACACTAAACAGCAGAACACATGCCTTCAAAAAGACATGTTGACCATGGCATTTTAAAAGGAACATGCCTTGAAGTAGACGCAACAAAAATTACAAAGGAAGATTAAAGGTACTTTTGCAGTTTTGCTAGTTTAATGAAAGCGTATACAAATGAAGGGAGACACTAAACGCCAGTGAAGTGGCAGAATATAGCCCATGATTAAAGTTCAGGAAAAAAAAAATAACAAAATCATGGAGACAATTACCTCTGCAGACCCAAAGAGGCACACTTTCAGGTTCCCATCAGCTAAAAGTCGCAATCGATTGCAGCCAGCACAAAAATGCTCAGTCATTGATGTGATGAAGGAAACAGTTCCACGATGTCCCTCAACCCGAAAATTCTTTGCTGTGTCTGTTGGATCATCATTTAGTCTCTTCAAGTCAGAAAATTTATTGACCTGTAATTTAGGAGTAACCAATGAAACATAGAGATGATGAGGATTTAAAGAGTATGATTCATAAAAACTTTTCAAAACAGGAAAAATTGCACACGATAGACATACCACTCTATCCATCATCTCATAATAAGACACAAGTTTCTTGACATTCCAAACATTTCCATCAAATGGCATGAACTCGATGAATCTAATATTAATAGGCTTCTCACGCGTTAATTCAACAAAATCACATATCTCATCGTCATTAAACCCACGCATGACAACACAGTTCACCTGAAAAGGCAATAGTGAAGAATGAACAAACATAATATAAAGAGGTAGGGATAATACTCAAATTTAAAGATGAATAATATACCTTAACTGGATTATAACCAAGGTCTACAGCTGTATTGATTGCCTCAATAACCTTTTCATGCCCTCTTCTCCGGGTCATGAATTCAAATTTTGCAGGCACTAATGTATCTAAGCTAATATTCACTGCATTAAGGCCACATATTTTGAGCTTTGGCAGTTTTCTCGCAAGCGTAAGTCCATTCGTTGTAATGGCCAGTGTTTTCAATCCCTTCAATTCAGACAGTTGCAAGCAAATATCCTCAATATCTTTCCCAATTGTAGGCTCCCCTCCGGTCAAACGTATCTTATTCACTCCACAATTGACAAATAGACTTGCCAGTCGCACTATCTCATCTTTCGAGAGTAGTTCAGGGCCAGGAGTGAGCTCCACCCCATCAGCTGGCATGCAGTACTGACATCTAAGGTTGCAACGTTCAGACACGGAAATCCTCAAATACGTATGCAACCTCCCAAACGAATCAACCAACATGTCAGAAACTGAGCTTCCTTTTGTATCATCTTCAACCATCTTAGTGCAAGATGTTGAGTATGTATCAAAGACAGAACCACGACTAAAATTATCGATCAAACCTCGAGAAGCACCGTTACAGGCCATAAAAAAAGACCCATTTCCATTATCAAACTGGTCAACAACATCAATAGAGAAAGATTCATTACAACCTCCAATGTGACAAAATCTTAAGCCAAATATTTCAATTTCCATAACCAATTTTCAAGTATCCTGATGGACCCATTTGGTAAATAGTAATAATTGTGATAACAGGAATGAATTTGTACGTAAATTTGTAAGAGAAAAAACATGTGCCTATCACCATGTTACTCCTAAACCTGAGAAAAATACGAGTGTTTGACAAGGTAGCGGTTTAGAAAGTAGATAAGTCCAAAGAATACAATATAACAAAATAAAACATATATGGAAATTACCACATTTTGACATAAATTGAGTCGTCTGTAGCTGAGCAAAGCTTTTGGTAAGTAGCGCCACATCTTCAGCTTAACCCAAAAAAATGGCGTCTTTCAATAATTCAACTCTATAACAAGAACAAAGTGATCAGTATTCAGTACACCTTAGAAGAGCCCTAAATTGACTATATCAGCAATTAAATCAACGATTAAATTGATATTCAATGATTTAAAAAATCAATTAATTGATGTCCAATGATTGAATAAAAAAGAGCATGTGACCTGAGAAGGTGGTTGAATGGAGGAGAGAAAGCTGAGAAGGTGCATCAATGGAGGATTCAGAGTAAGCTTCAATGGAGGACAGAGAAAAAGAGGGGGTTTAGAAAGGTGGAGGACTCGAGGTGGAGTCCGATTGCGTTAAACTGTGAAAGGGGAAAGAAATGTCGACGACTCAATTGCTAGATTAGTAGATTGAGATTCTAATGTAGCCAAGAGTGGTGAGTTGGTGACTTTGTGGGTCGTCGGTTGTGTGTATCTATTACCGAGGGTATATTTGTAATTTTATCACTAGACGAGAGCGTTGGACGATCTGCCTGGTGCCTACTACCTTCGTTTTGTTGAGTAAGGGTCGTTTTTGATTTACTGAACTGAGCTGAACTGAATAGAGTTGAAATGAATTGTTTATGAGAGAAGGAAATTAGGAATTGAACTGATTGGAGCTGAACTGAAGTGAAATTAAGCTGAAGAGAACAGACCCTAAGGGTTATGTTGACTAAGGAAAATTATAAAGGAAAATTTGCCAATTACTACCGCATATTAAAGCCACTTTGAAAATTACTACCGCGAAATAAAAAACTTGTGAATTACTACCATAAAAACTTTTTAAAATTTTATTTTACTACCAACCTCCACTTTAAGACCTTAATGACGTCACTAACTCACATTTAACCCATGGTTATGCAATTTAACCAACAAAAAAAAGAAAAATAAAAATAAGCTAATCCATGGTTACCCCCCTAACTAACTGGGTCCAGTTGATGACCTACGCAAGGCAACACACGTGAACTGCCCTCGGGGGTGGCTCGAGGGACCCCCCTCCGATGCCTAAGTTAGAATGTGTTTTTAGAGAGAGAAAGTGTACTTAGGGAGATAGATGATGTAATAGAATGTTTGTCTAACCTCATTTCCATTGTATTTTGTGTACGATCTCCTTTGTGGAGAGTCTTACTTGGTCAACCTGCTGGCTGACTCTACCGGACTGGTGAGCCCTTAAGGCACTCTTTTAGCGGTGATTAGGCACCTCGAGAGTGGAGCCGGGAGCCTGGTGATAGCTCAGCAGGAGCTATCCCGTACAACTAGCCCCTCAAGAGGTAGTATGAGGTCACTCATGCCAACTCTTGTTTGGACGCTGATGTCCTCTCAAGGTGGGTTCAGCTGGGAGGGAATATCTCAGCAAGATCTATCCCATACAACTAGCCCCTCAAGAGGTGGTATGAGGTTACTCATGCCAGCTGTTCTTTGAACGTACACTTCTGTCAGTGCTGCTCAATAGGTCGTCTGACCGAGTCTTCCTACATACCTCTAGCCCCTCAAGTCTTGAGATTGGTTACACAATTTTGAGACTTAAGGTAATATGTAAAGTGTGAAGTTTTTAGGTGTGCGGTCGTGTGATGACGATGTTTGACTCTACTTAGGGGAGTTTCTCTTACTCCTGCCGAAGTCTAAGAAATGACGAATTTGCAGGGAGGAATTTTGATCACTCCCGCTGAAGTTTGAGAAATGACGAACTAGCAGGGAGAAATTTCGAACACTCCCGCTGAAGTTTGAGAAATTACGAACTAGCAGGGAGGAATTTCGATCACTCCCGCTGAAGTCTGAGAAATGACGAACTAGCAGGGAGGAATTTCGATCACTCCCGCTGAAGTCTGAGAAATGACGAACTAGCAGGGAGGAATTTCGATCACTCCCACTGAAGTCTGAGAAATGACGAACTAGTAGGGAGGAATTTCGATCACTCCCGCTGAAGTCTGAGAAATTACGAACTAGCAGGAAGGAATTTTGATCACTTCCGCTGAAGTATGAGAAATTACGAACTAGCAGGGAGGAATTTCGATCACTCCCGCTGAAGTGTTCTCATCATTTTTTTTGTTTGGGCGGGAATAGTGTTTTGCATGAGTGGGACACATGTCAGCCATCTGAGGGTTAGTTTATTTTTACTGAAGTGATATGACGGTTTGGCTTTATTGCCTATTCAATCGCCCATTTACTTCCCATTTAATTCACTGTCTCCCTCTTTTCTTTTTACCTTCTTCATTTTTTCATCTTCTTCTTTCATTTTTCAAATTTTTCGCCCTTCATCTTCCTCACAGACGCCCATCGCTCCTCCATTGTTGCTGTAAGTTTTCGTCTTCCTCGTTCTTTTCGTCTTTATTTTTGTTTTGTTTTCTATTTTGTTTGCTTATTTTCTCTCGCTCTTCATTCTTTATTGAGATTTCTAGCTTTTTTTACTGTAGCTTGAAACCCTGTTCTTCGCTTGGGTTCTTGGTGTCACCATTGTTTTTTTGCTTTCTTGCTTCTGCAACTTTGTTGTAAAGGTACTTTCTTTGTACCTTTCCTAGTATGTATCTGCCCAATTTCATTTCTTTTTGTGTTTTTTTCTTCGCAAGATGGCGTCTTTTGATCAATTTTGATTATTTTCGCCCAATTCTTCCCGTTTTGTTGTTGTATTTGTACTCGCGATTTTTTCTTCCAATTTCTTGCGTTATTCTTTCTACTCTTGCTCTTTTGGATTTGACTGATCCTTGATTCTTTGGCACTCCATTTTCTTCATCTTCTTTGGGGGGCTTTTTTTGTCTTTGTAGATCTTAGGATGTCTGACGCTACTGACAGTCAAAATATGAGTGACCATTCTGTGGGCACCGAGTCATCTCACTCAGGTGAGCGTTCTGCGTGCACTTCTTTTACTTCCCCTGCTTCTCCCCCTCTTCCTTCGCAAATGGTAATGCCATTCGATTGCGCTCCTGCTGCGAGCAGAGCGAGTACTGCTGCGACTCTTCCTGTTACACCTGGATCGGGTAGTAGTCGTCCTGCTGACGGTAGCACTTTTCATCCTTTTCAATCCAAGCCTCGTCCTGATTTCTTTGACCCTTATTACGAACGGGTACTTACCTGTGACGGGGTCCTTTGTCCCATATCACCCGTTTAAGGATGCGCGCGATGCGCCATAAACAATTAGCTGACCAGGTCAAGGCTAATCCTCCTGATGTGTCCCTTGTTAGCCCCATTCCCCATATTCAGCCTTTAAACAGTTTTTCCTAGCTTGATGATATGGCTAATGTGAATCGATTTGATCATTATGTAGTGTGGGGAGGGGGGGCAGCGTTGCGACTTCTTCACCATTTCCTTCCCCGGCTGCGGATATGGGTGGGACGGTTGAGTCTCCAGTGAGCGCGCTTTTCATGATTGTCAGCCCACTTATGTTGTGGAGCCCGTGGAAGAGGGAAAATCTAATTTCGTCCTGGATGAGAGGTGTCACGGTCCCAAAAATTGCGTACGGGACTCTAGCTGGCGTAAGGATGCTAGGAAGTTAGATCTGGCTGCCGTAAGACAGAAATTTTATGGGTTTGACTCGGGTTACCAGCTGGTTTTGCTAGCTGAGGGCTCTAAGGTATCTGCTCCTCCTGCTGATCACATTGCCGTTTTTGCCTCTTAGCTAGACTTGGGTTTGCGATTCCCTCTAGACCCCAATTTGGACAAGGTTTTTCGTGCCTTTAATCTTTACATTGCCCTGTTACACCCTACGTCTCTGCATACCCTGATATGCTTGTTATGGTTTCTGCGATTTCGGAGGTACCCTGAATCGCTGCATTTGTTTAAGTCTTTAATGAGCCTGAGGAGGTCGTCCTTTGGCTCTAAGTCTGGCTGGTATTACGTGGCTTCCAAAGAGGGTAGGATCTTGTCTTATCCTAAGCTTGGTCGCTTTAGGGACTGGACAGTTAAATTCTTTTGGGTTGTAGTGCTCTCATCTTTTGCCGTGCCACGCAATTTCCTGGAGATTCGTGCTAATAAGGTTGGATTTACTGTTTCCCCTTCTAAATCTGCTCGAGAAACAAAGGCTTTTGATACGCTGCAGGAAGCTGGCACAGGTGATTCAAAGTTTCCCAAGTTCTGGCTGCCTAACTCTTTGTACATTGTGGGCAATGCGCAGTTTTCTGCTATGCGCTTGTGTTCTACTCATGAGCTTGGTAAGTCTTGTTTCTTGTTTTTCTGAGTGTTTTCCTTCCTTTACTTTTGCCTGTGTTGTGTTCTTATGTCTTTTTGCTTTTTTCTCTTTTGCCACCTGATTTTTCAGGTTATGACAAACTGGATAGGCGCATCCTCGGGCTGAAAGACAACTGGAAGGATCCCCTCACTGCCACTCCTGATAATCCTCCAAAACTTTTTGAGACTTTGGAGGTTAATGTTGGTTCTTTGAAGGGTGAGATCCGCTTGGCTCCTACTGAGCTGATAGCTGTTTTGGCACTATGACCGCTACTGATCGCGCAGGGTCTAGTCGTGCTGAGGCTGAGCCTTTATCTTCTATTGTTGGGAGATTACGGAAAACTCGTGATTTGCCCAAGGATGTTACTTCGGGGTCTGAGGCGTTAGTAGCGCAAGGTGCTCCTTCTGAGAAGCGTCCTGCTGTGGTTTCCAACTAGGTGGCACCTTAGCCCGCCGTGGTAAATAGGGGTGAAAGAAACTCGGTGTAAAACTGAACCGAACTGAATAAGAAATTTGGTTCGGTTTTTTTTTTGGGCGGTTCGGTTTCGGTGCCAAAAAAAAAAAAATTCGATTTCGGTTTGAGAAAATGAAAAACCGAACCAAACCGAATTAGAGGCCTAACCCTTAATAACCCCTGGCACAACACTGAATTACCCTAGGTATATAATGCAAAAAAAGAAAACCCTAATTACTCTCAGCCTCTCTCAGTCTCTCTCTCCACTCCTCCTACTCAATCCTCTCCTATCTTTTCTCCGACCAGTGACACCAGTCGACCACCGTCCAATCCACCGGCAATTCTCTCTCTCTCTCTCTCTTGTCTCCTCCTACTCTTTTTAAGGTATGCAATTAAGTTTTAATCTTTGCAATTTGCGATTTTGCTTGCGATTATACTTGTGAATTGCGATTTTCACTTTCAATTATTTTTGAGCAATTATTTTTGAGTTGGTCGATTTTGATAAATAAGTTAGGCTTGCCTTTGCTTGGAATTAGACTATAATTTAACACTGTGCAACTTGTTGTCATTATACTTGGAATATGACTATAATTTATACTGTCTGCTCAACTGCTCAATTGCTCTGCCTAACTGCTATGCTACTGCATGTACAATTGCTTTACTTAACTGCTCTGCTAGACTGCTAGTCTGCTACTACTTAATTGCTCTGCTACTGCTTAACTGCTCTGCTACTGCTTAATTGCTTACTGCTACTGTTTTTTATGTCCTAGGCCAATGGAAAACAATCCTGACCAACCTGAACTCAAACATGAGACTGACCAAGTCTCTAATAAGAAAAAAGAAGACGGTGCAAAAAGGAAGAGGATGAAAGAGTACTCCGAAGTTTGGGAGCATTTTGTTAATGAAGATTTACCTTCTGGAAGGCAGGCAACTTGCAAGTATTGTGGGATGAGCTACAGGTGTGGGGCAAAGAAAAACGGCACTAGTATGTTATGGGCTCATATTAGCCGATGTCGTAAGTATCCCTTTAACACCCCTAAAGATTCAAACAAAGTTCACTTTCATTCAAAAGTGCTAAAGTACTAAGTGCTGCTGGTGGTACTAGTGGGTTGACATACCACAAATTTGATGCTGGTAGTATTAGAAAAACTTTGCCGTACATGGTAATTGTTGATGTACTTCCATTTAAGTTTGTTGAAGGTATAGATTTTAGACACTTTTGTGGTGTAATGGAACCTAGATTTAATGTTCCTTCTCGAATTACAGTAGCCAAAGATTGTTTTGAAACTTATTTAACTGAGAAACGAAAGCTAAAAAATGTGTTAAAGAAATGTAATTCAAGAGTTTCTTTAACCACTGATACACGGACCTCTATACAACAAATCAATTACATGTGCTTGACTGTCCACTTTATTGATAATGACTGGAAATTACACAAAAGAATTCTGAATTTTTGTACTATTTCTAGTCATAAGGGTGATGATATTGGCAAAGAAATTGAAAAGTGTTTGCTTGATTGGGGGCTTGAAAAAGTCATGTGTATAACTGTTGATAATGCTAGCTCAAATGATACTGCAATTGGGTATATGAGAAGGAAAATGAATGGATGGAAAACTGGGGTTCTTAAGGGTCGTTTTATTCACATGCGTTGTGTTGCAGACATTGTCAATTTGGTTGTTTCTGATGTGTTGAAAAGTGTTAAGTAGTCAATTCAACGTGTTAGGCATGCTGTTAGGTTTATCAAACAATCTCCTGCTAGGTTGCAAAGGTTTAAAAAATGTGTCATAGATGAAAAAATCAACACAAAAAAGGGATTGTGCCTTGATGTACCCACTAGGTGGAACTCCACCTATTTGATGTTGAATGCTGCTATTGAACTTGAGGGTGCTTTTGAGAGGTATTCTGAGGAAAACCCTCACTATGTAATTGAGTTGAATGAGAGGGATGGTAAGGGTAGCTCTGATGTTGATGATTGGAACAATGTGAGAAGATTTTCTGAATTTCTGCAAGCCTTTTATGATTTGACCATGCATGTCTCTGGCTCTTTATATGTCACTTCGAATTTGTTTTTTCATGAATTGGTGAGTGTTGCTGTACTTTTGAAAGATCTAGAGTCAAGTGATGATCCGGATATGTGTCTTATGGCTTGTAGAATGAAAGATAAATATGAAAAGTATTGGGGTAATCCAGAAAAAATAAACCTCTTGATTTTTATTGCCGTTGTCCTTGATCCTCGTTATAAACTTGATTATGTTGAGTGGATGATAACTGAAATTTATGGTTCTATTGTTGCATCAAAGTTGGTTAATAATGTGAAAGAAGCTTTGAATGCTTTGTATGAGGAGTATCGTGTTTCTTCATATGGTGGTGGAAATAAGGTGGAAGTGTCTCCAAGTAGTGACGATAAAATTCCATTATCTCCCAAACATAAGAAGATTGAGGTCTTGAAGAATAAGTATAAGAAACACAAGTGTGAGAGAGATGGAGATGCAAAAATAGAGTTAGACAAATATTTGGAGGAGGATATGGCGGAAGATATTGATGATTTTGACATTTTGAGCTGTGGAAGTTTAATTGTTCAAGGTTTCCTACTGTTGTTAGAATTGCTCGTGATGTTCTTGTTGTCCCTGTGTCGACAGTAGCTTCTGAGAGTGCATTCAGCACTGGTGGCAGGGTTCTAGATCAGTTTAGGAGCTCATTAACTCCTCGAGTAGTGGAAGGTCTTGTTTGTGCTCAAAATTGGTTATGTGCTTCACCATTTCCAAGTATTGAAGAATGTTTAGAGGAAATTGAGCATCTTGAAGAAGGTAATATATAAGAACATTTAATCAAAAGTTAATTATTTTTCATTATGTATATATATTTATTTTGGATTCTTATGTTATGAATTTATTGAATTATGATAGACTTGAAGAATATGGCAATTGGTGATGCTGATATTGATGAAGTGGTCGAAATACTTGAGTGATTGAGCTCACTTGCATGCTCTGTGCTGCTACTGCTTTGCTGTTCTGCTGCTACTCTTGACTGTTGGATCTACTGAGTGTTGACTGTTGTTTCTTCTTCCTGCCGACTGCTGTTCTTCTGAGTGCTGACTGTTGTTCTTCCATTCTGCTGCAGACTGCAGTGCTGCTGTTAGTCATGTTATGTTAAAAACTTTGTTCAATTATGTATTTTTGTTAAAACTTGTTTACTTTAAGTTTGTATGGATTGATTGGTTTGATTTTGATACTTTGTTAGTTTGTTGTTAAAACTTAAAACTTGTTAAATTATGTGTATGCCCTGTATGAATTGGATTGGTTTGCTTTGGTTTTGTTTTGTGAAGTTGCAGTACAGTACTGTTGTGTTATTGTGTTAGTGTGTTGATGAATGAGGCCCAAAAAATTGCAGATTATTGCCCCAAATAAATGAGGCCCAAAAAAATCGGTTTGGTTCGGTTTTTTATCATGAAACCGAAATAAATATGGTTTGGTTTGGTTCGGTTTCTAAAGTAAAATGGTGCGGTGTGGTTTCTAAAATCCAAAAACCGAATTAAAGTGGTTCGGTTTCGATTTGGGCAAAAAACCAAACCGAAAACCAAACTTTCACCCCTAGTGGTAAATGAACCACTGAATCAAGCTTCTGATGATCCTAAAAATGATAATGCTGATAACTTTGCTAACAACGTTTTTGAGTTTCCCCCTGACGGGAAGGCTGAGATTAACGTTGCGGTGGTGAGAAACCTACAATTTCTGCTGAGCATGTTCTGCTCTATTCTCCCAGCATTGGTGCTACCATTGCTGCTAAGGACGCTACTAATCCTTCTACTGAGGCTTCTGCCTTCCAATTACCTGATGAAGCTATCACAGAGCTTCCCAAGATCCCGCCTCGCTTTGCTAGGCTTCAAGGCCATATGTAAAGTGCGAGCAGGGGAGGGCACACTCAACCTGGGAGTTCGCACAAACAGGATCATTCAATTATCAACTTGAATGATGATCATGTGGTCTCTCCTTCAGATGACGGCGACCAGCCCGCTGCCAAAAAGGCTCGTACTTCTTCTGCCCTTGATCTTTTTGCTTCTCATTCTGCCAACACTAGGCTTCCTGATGAGAATGCTGCTAAGGAGACTGGTACTCATAACTATAGTGAACTTAATCGTTGTGTTCACTAGTTTTTGAGCGATGCATTTGAGAATCCTCTCTCTGCGACCTCAATCTCTGATGGAGGTACTTTCCGTCCTACTGGACCTATAGAGTTTGGGGAAGTGCCCATTGATGTCTCTCTCCGTCCTTCGTTATGCCCCGCTGGGGCTAAGAACGCTCCATTTCGCCCTTTGATGAATGTTCGGGCTGACGAATCCTTGTTTGTGGATAACCCGCAGCAAGGTGACACCTTGGGTTATCACCTTACTCAAGGAATTTGTCTTCCTGCTGACTCTACTAGCGGTTCAGTCAGTTTTCCCGCTGCCACTGCGTGCCATGACTTGCAGAAGGTTAGCTTTCGTATCTCTGGTTTTTCTTTTTTCCTGTTTCATCTTTCTCCTTCTGCTTTTTTTTTATTGCTTTTGCCTTAGCTTATTTTTATCGTTTTGTTTGCTTGCAGCTTACCATGTATGTTGGCGACTTGGCTAATGCCTTGCTTACAGTGGAGAAGGAGTACCAAAATCAGAGTGCAGCCCTTGTTCAGAAGGATAAGGTAAGTTCAGTTGGCTCGCTCTGAGAGGGACGCGATGGCTAGTGAGGTGATTCTTGAGGGAGAGAGTGGATGCCCTAAAGCTTCAGCTAAGAGAATTCCAACTCACCAAGACTAAGCTGGCGGATTGTGAGGGGCAGCTGGGAGCTTCTTAGACCATAGTGCAAATGTTGGAGGCTGAGATGGCCGAGCTGCGAGCTAGGAGGGAGAATGAGCTAGAAGCTACTAAAAAGGAGGCACTTATATCTTTTGTGCTCTCTCCAACTTTTGCTAAGTTGCTCGCTGATCGTCTGATAAACTAAAGTTGTATCACCTAATCATAAGAATAACCTAAAACCACTAACTAATAATAGATAGGGATGTAGGGTCAAATCCACAGGGAAACAATGTTCTTCTATTCCTAATTAAATATTATAATCTAAACTATCAAGTAACCAATTTATTTTTTAAGAAGCCTAGGGTCACAGGTTCACCAATAATTAATATTTCGAGATAAAACATAATAATCAATAATTAACATTGCACATATAACATGATTAACAGGCTCTCGCAATTTATTAATCAACATAGATCTAACAGGCTCTCGCAATTTACTAGATCTAAGTTCCTATTGAAAATAGCCTTTAATATCAAATTAACATCTGCTCAATTCATCAATTCAATATTGCTATACTTTTACAATCAAATCACATCTGCTCGATTCATAATCCAATTGTAAAGAATTAAAACAATTCAATAAGAAATTATCATGCAATATCAATAATCAACAATAACAAATTATCCCTTCATATTAATTATGGATCCCCCAAGAACCCTAGAATTAAACTACTCACACATAATTAAATCTAAACTAATCAAAACATATGAAAAAGACATAATTAAGATCAAAGCAAGAAAATAAGCAATAAAGGAGAGAAGAAAGAATACCAAAGGAAGAAAAAATATGAAATTGCACTAAAAGAGGAAAACTTGAGTTTTATAATAATCACCAACTAAAATCTCTCTAAAGTTTTGAGTATGAAAAGAGAATAATGAAAAACGTAACTAAGAAAGATTACAAGAAAAGTATTAATCCTAAGCTCGGAGATTAGCCAAAAAAAAGTCCTAAATCGCCTGGAATTAGACACGCCCAATCAGGCGAAGGGCCGCCCGATCGGGTCCGCCTTTTTTCTCTTGTTCTTGTTTCTGGGCAGCCGCCCGATCGAACCATTGGCTGCCCGATCGGGCCTTGCTTTCTTTGGCCATGGCTTTCTCTTCTTTGTTTCCTTAAGCTTTAATCATCAAGAGCCCAACTCCTTCTTGGTCCATTGCTCGGACCAATTTCACGAACTAAGCCCTTAGTCACCTATACGGTCGGTATTGGGCTACAATCAACAGTCATGAATGTGCTACAAGCTTCAATATCTCGTAGTGGCCGTAAAACTATAGGAATTACCGACAAACCGAGAAATTCCTACAAAACAAATGCCAACCCTACAAAACACTTGAAACCATACATTAATGCTAAAAGTAGCTCCGAAGAGCTCAAATACGCATATAAATGACCATGGGATGGGGGATAAAATAGCATATAAAACACATATATCAAACTCCCCCAAGCCAAACGCTTGCTTGTCCCTAAGCAAGACAATGAATCAAAACAAATCATAACTTCTCCCCAAATTAAATCCAAAATTCATAATGTAACTCAAAGTCAATCCAACAAACATGCATCATAATCAATCACTCAAATCCATCCAATTACCTATCTTTCCTAACAATTATCATGTAGAACAAACCACAAGAGCAATATAGAATTCAAGACTAGTGCTCACACACTCGATTCTCATTTATGTAGTGAGTAAAAGATGTACTCGATCGCTCTCCAACCAACCCCTTTAATGTGAACAATGCCCTCCCAAACTCACAACACTCGTGTGTTTAAAGAGATAAGCACTCAACCTAGATAGTCGACTCGGAATATATCAATTCATCCTTCGCATTGATGAACAACTGTTTTCACATTCACACAATTCTATGTACAAAGGTCGAAGGTCTTTAAAGCTTGTAATGTAAGGCTAGGGAAAAGGGTATGAAATATTTGGGAAAAACGTGAGAGCAAAGCCATGCTTAAGGGAGCCAAATCCTAATAAAACCAAGGTCAAAAATAAATAATGACCAATCATCTCCAACATAACTCAACTTTACAAAGATCACCAAACATCCAAATCAATATTACACAAATTCACCATCACTTACAACTAGTGACGGATCCAGGATTTTATGGGTGCTGGGTCACCGACTCACCGTCACCAATCGACCACATACAAATCAATAATTAATGTATATATATTCTAAAAGCTTCAAAAAAAGTCATTCTAAAACTTTTGTATACATCCGGTGTACAGTAATTTACTGTACATCAGAGGACTCTTTTACCTTAATATGAGTAAAAGTTACCCTGACATAAATAAAAGTAACTCAATTTTACAATTTTTTGAGTTACTTTTATTAATAAAGTATAAATACTTCGTAACTTATATTTATATCAGGGTAACTTTTACTCATATTAAGGTAACTTTATAACGGATGTACAATATTTTATTGTACATCCGATTTATTTAAAAGTTTGTCAAAATACCTTGTGGGAGAGGAGGAGGATTTGTGACGAATAATGACAAATCACCAAAAAGATTTATAATGGTGAGATTTAACAAGTTACCTAATGGGAACTAAGAATGTAAGATTTGAGGGATGAAGGTAATAAATAAAAAATTAAATTTCAACAAGTTACCTAGTGAGAATATGTGTTCACTGGATCATGCTCATGGGCATTGATCTAGTGACCTCAATATAGAGGAGTAAGTCCTTAACCACTAGACTGATAAGCACTTGTGGTTATTAAATGTAATGTTTAATATTTGATGGCTTTTTTTCTTTTTGTTGGGTCACTTTGCTTGGTCACGTGACCCACCATGCACAAGGGTGGCTCCACCATTGCTTACAAGTTCACTCATAAAAATATGATATTATAGAACTTGAGTGAATAAACAAACTTTGAACATTTTTTTTTTCTTTTGAACTTGAATTTTTTTCTTTTTGAATTCTTTTTTTTTTCTTTTCTTTTAAGCAACCTTCAACTAGAACACTTGAACATTGAAACAAACTTTTTTTTTTTTTTTTTTGCTCTTTTTTATTCTTTTTTATCTCACATTGGAAATTTTCAACCTTGAACAATAAATTCTCATTTTTTTTCCAATCACTAAATTAAAAGAACAAATCATTTATCTCATTTTCCCACATTGTGCAAATTATGTGCACACTACAACTCTCTCACCTCACTAATTAAAAGCTCCCCCAAGCCATGCTTGGGACTAGTAACCAATGGGGCTAGGTAGGTTTGTAATGTGGCTAAATAAATAATAAAAGGGCACAAGAAACAACATGGGTAGCAAGAAGGGAACAAATGTTTCTAATATCGTCTGAAGGCCACCTAAAAAGAATGAACGCCTTCGTCCTCCTCATTGTGCATAATAATGAATCATATAAACATTATTCATAGTTGCAAACCAATAATTAAATTCATTGATATAACAGGAACTAACACATTTTCCTAACCAAATCAACTAGTCAAGCACTATATTCACAAGTAGTTGAACAAAATTGACGCATGTTAAGATTCCAAGGTAATCTGTAATACCCCGTATTTTTAAGCCATTTACTAATTATTAATTATAGATTTTTCCGAAATATTTTATTACAAAAAAATATCTATTTAAGTCCATATATGATTTTACAAAGATAATTTTATTACGCTTTATAAAGGATTTAATTATATGAGTCAACTCAAAGTTGTCGGAATTTCAACCTTCAATATTTTGCTTTCAAGTCAAACTACCAAGTACCGAATTATTCCTCCTTTCATAATCAAAGTCCACCCTTATATATACTACTCCTATTCACAACATTTATTAGGCCGGCTGCATTTATTGGGTCAGCAGCATTTATTGAGTCAACTGCATTTATTAGGCCGGCAGCATTTATTGGGCCGACACCATAAATGATTATGGTTGCAATAGTGCCATTTGAAGGCTATATATAGCCATGGTAGTAAGGCATTCTTACTCTATCTTCCTTCTTCCAAACTATCTTCTCCTTCTTTCCTCTTCATCTCCTTCTTTCTTTCATTTTTTTCTTGATCGTGAGTTGGCTGGAGCTCATCCTTACTGCCGCTCAACCACCATGACACTGCCACCTGATCGGGTCTAAATCTACCGCAAGTGTACGGGTCAATTACAGTAAATATAGGGTGAGCAAGGTATCGTATCCACAAGGAGGTCTACTCAAGTACCAAATTAAGAAACTAGAATATTATTTAGACGACGAAAATGTGAGAAAAGTAGTACTAAACTATAAACGATTAAGGCTTGCAAACTAATAAGACGATAGACAATAATAAGAAGTAGTTCTAGGTTTCGGGTTTCGCCAATTACTCTATAATGAAATTAAACTAATTGCAGGGTTGAACATACATAATATAACAATGATCGAATTACCAATAGTATGTAATCTCCTCTTCCAAGGTAGAAAACGCATATTTAAATCAACATTATGTCTACTTCCGTGATCACAACAATTGAAATAAACTCATTAAGAATAGGAATTCAAAAAGACCACCCCAAGTGTATAACTATTCCTAAAATTATACTACTTGACGTTTGATAATCCCACGAACTAGTATTGAAATTTCACTTCCGCTAATAATCCAATACCTTAAACATACAATCAATTGGCCAGATTAAGAGTACGAATTAAAACAAGATTACCAAATTGCAATTATATAAATCAAACCCAAACAAAATAACTCAATTCATTGATAGATTATAATGGACTACATCCCTAACCTAGAACAAGGGAATTTAGCTAGACATGGAGATTAAGAAAACACAATCAATAATATATAACATTGTTAATTGCATAATCTTAAAGAGAGAAGAGTAAACTCCAATTATAGAGGTTGAACGCTGCTCTTCGTCTAGAGGCGCGGTTTGCTGATGTTTCGTCCTCTTCTCCGGCTGCTCTTCGTCTCCGTGTGTCTTCGCTACTCCTCTGCTTCCCCTTAAATACTGTATCTCAATTTTGAGGGTTTTTCTTCCAATTCTTTGTGCGTGTGCAGCTTTTCTTTCTTGGGCCATTAGGAGTTGGTGGGTATTAAATCCCACTACTACTACTTCTTTTGCTTATATGCACGTGAGTTTTTAGTGGGATTTTCTTTTATTTGCAAAGTTGCAACAACCTGTAAACAATATGAAAAATGGGTTTCTTAATTTCTTTTTCCATATTAGTAACATTTTAGCATAATACAAGTATAATTAACTAAAAATAATCAATTAAACTTAATAAAGTAGATCTCATGATAAGACATTAAAATCTATATAAATACTTAAATTATACTCTAAAATAGCATAAAAATGATATAATAAAGTATATAAAATATAAACTTATCACCACCGTTGTCGCCACCTGCTACCGACAGCCACCGACCACCAAAAGTAGCCCCTTCTTCTTGATTGTTGCTGACCGTAAGTCCCAAAATATATACTTCTTAAACTTTCTATCATGCACTACTATATACTACTACCATACTACGTACTGCTACATACTACTTATTTTGTCACTACTATTTAATAATGGTTATCAACATTTCTATAATTAACTGATTTACTATTACCACTATATACTAGTAATGCTACTACTACGTACTTATTACTACTACTATTATTATTATTATTATTATTATTATTATTATTATTAATGTGTATTCTTAAAGATTTATAAAAGCAAATGTTAAATTTATAAAAAAAAAGGTTAAAATAATCAATTGTTCATTCACAACTAGTTAAAGTCGGTATTCTTAGCCCCCGTGTCTATGAGTTATAAAGTATTTGATTAGGATTATTTGTAACACCCTAGAAATTCCTTTCTTTAAAAATACATGTTTTGCTCTGTTTAAAACTCAAATTAGGAAAATCTAAGATATTACCGCCATCGTGAAAACGGCTAAGGCAACTATCAAAGACACACAACAGAAGACTCTCCTTGAAAATATTTAAAAACGACTCAACTTAAAAAGTCAACCAACGAAAGTAAAGTCAAACCAAAGTAAAACAAAGTCAACCTACAATTTGGAACCATTGTAGACCCTTAACAAAACCAAACCGAATTCAAAACTTTCACGTTAGTCTCACAAACATTAATATCATAAAATAATTAAAGCGATAAACATATCATAAACTTATGGAAACTAGCATGAATCGCTCTTCACTCAATGCCCATCCATGAATATGCTTCATCACCTGAAAAGTTTCTCTCTACTTGTTTCCACTACTCTTCATTAAAAATGGGTCATCTTAGGGCCAAGGTAAAGACAAGGCCAACAAACACACAACACACACAACAAAGCTTAGTACATAAGCGTAGTTAAACACACTAACATGCTTTTACCTATCAACACACAACTTACCTTGTTGCACCTGTTTACAAGCACACAACACGCCACAAAACTTCTCAATTAAGTAACTAAATAATTTATTTAGTATTGATTACGCATCGAACAGGTTTCCCCTCTAACCTGCCCCAATAAAGGGGTACTAACACAGAGCTAACCATGCCAGTATAAAATAACCACTCGTAAGTGGCGGAATTCCTGCGCATAATAATAAAAGGAAAATACAGCGTCCTGTACTCCCAGTAGAAGTTATGGTCAAATATAAAGTCGCATAACTCCCCCCATATGTTCATGCTCAAGGTATATATGTTCCAAGAGTTTTGGTGCGTAATCTCTTTCACTTTACGTTATTACATATTATTAAACTTAGTGATGACTCTCAAACCATAACAAAGTCAAACATTATAATTATTCAAACAATTAAACATTCTAATTTAATTCTTGAATAATTAGTGACCACATAATATTTAATGTTGAATTCTTTTTAAATCTACCTCGGTGTCAAAGACACCTTAAACGCATAATGCGCCACAAATCCTATCCCTCGGTGTTAAAAACACCTTAAGTGCACTAAGACACTAACATACAATTTTTTCCTCGTGTACATAGACACTTACATAGCTCCTTCCTCATGCTTATAGCATCAATAAAAATTATATGAATCATAATAAAATTCCTTTTCAATATTCCAAACCAAATTAAACATTTAGTTTAATTAAACATGCTTTCTATCATGCCATAAATAAAAGTGTGGTTCATATTCAACATGCCAAACGATTATTTTCAAATCAATAATCCATGACAAATAAATCATGCTTCATAATTCAATCACCAATATCAATCAATTCACAATTTCCAATCATAATCTAGCATGATACTACTTGGAATTAATTAATCAGATCTAGCATGCTACTACATCATCAAAAAATGCTAAGTACGCAAACGTACCTTGAATACGATCATAAAATTGCCACGACTAATAGAAATCACTCACTTCAAAGTCTCCTATAAACCAAAATTATAATACGGCATTAAAATCCACTCTACACAAATTTCCAGCAATATATACTCTTATTAAACCAATCATAATTTAATTAAAACAAGCTGAAAATTTATTTAAAACCCTATACTTTAATCCCAATTAATGGGTAATTAAAATTCTTTCAAGAAACTTGATTTTTAGCATACTACCAAAAATTCCAGCAGTATATATTAATAAAAAATTTCTGTAATTATGTTTTAAAACCCTTAAATTAAAGGTTTAAACCACCCTAAATCATAATCCTTCAATAATCAATTATTTATGAATCTAGGTGTAGGCGTCGTTTGAAGTGCGCCTACGTTAAGCATGTGTGAATATGCTTGGCACTCATAGGAAGTGGGAATTGACGTATACAATTAGGGACAAATAAAGTAGGGAGCCGCCAACAAGTGTTTAAGGAACTTGTAAACCATTCACGGATCATAAAAGGCAACCACGATTAAGGGACAACAATAGGCAACAACGATTGACCCGTGAAGGTTACATCCCATTCATAATCCATGAGATTACTAACTCCATATGGTTCGGAACCACGAAAGGAGGATCGGGGATGATGGTACGAAGTGAGTCATGGAGTCACATTCGCCCGTATTGGCCTCTACTCGATTCTTATTGTGAAAAGTGATTCCTGCGATCTCAAAGGCATGCAAACAAATTATTCAATTTGCTCCAAACTATTATTAGGCTAAATTGGTTGAATATTAATGCAACACATAATTCTAATATATCGTGATCACTTGATTTAATTAACAAAAAGATTAAAAAGGAACCTAAACCGGTCGTCCAAATTATCTTATTAGGCATGGTTTTCAATTACATATTCCCTTTAAACATGCAATATGGTGATCAATAATAATAATAGAATAAACATTAATATTGGAAGCAATTCAACAATAAATTGTTAGTCAAATCAAATATAAATTAACCAAATCTTGATACAAGCAATATAAAAATAAAATAAGTAATTAAAATAATTAATTACTCACATTACGCGCGTTTCTTAAAATTGCTGCGTCATGAATAAATTGTTAGTAACTTCAATAAAAATATAAATCAAATGGAAATTAAATTAAATAAACGTAGAGTTGATTTGGTCCAAACCCTCGGTTAATTATACCTTTCACGCCTTTTTTTTTAAGGACAGAACCTCGGGTGTTGTATGGACTCCTTGGAGTGCTTAGGGAAGGAATAATGTAATTAGAAATACAGGTTTAAGGTTTAGAATATGAGAGAGAGAAGAGAATGATTTTTGGTGTAGATGAGAGGAAGAGAGAATGATTTTTGTGCCCCGAACTGTAGAAAGGAGGGGGGTATTTATAGAGAAAATGAGTAGAGGGAACACACGGAACCCTAAAAAGATAAAACCCTAGTTTTGGGGTGCCGTGACACGGTAGAGGTTGTCGCGATACGGCAAAGCGTGCCATGACACAGCAGAAAATGTCGTGTCGCGGTGCAATAGCTGCCCTAAAATGATAAAACGCGTACATGTTTTACGCGGAGAAAACACGGGAAAATCCCATGACGCGGCAAAATCCACCGTGGCGCGGCACGTGGCGCCGTGTCACGGTGTACTTTTATTTCGAAATGCGTGAGAAAATACACGAAAAAGGCACCGTGACACGGTGTAGAGTACCGTGTCACGACATTATGCACCGTGCCACGTCATTTCTTCCGCGTCGTGGCATTTTAGCTGCTGCGCGGTAATTTCAGTTTTTTATGCGTTTTTAAAAGTACAATAACTTTTGATCCGTAACTCGAAATAATACATATAATATATCATTGGAAAGATTATCAAGTCTACTTTCCAACCCAATTAGAATCAGGTCAAAATCATTTGTATATTTTAAGATATTGCCGTTTTAGTGAAAGGGTGTCGGTTTTGGGTCGAGTTTAGTATTTTGCTCATATTTTCTTCGTTTTAAATCGGAATTGGGCTTATGATATAACCTTCGTTAATTATTATTATTTACAACTTTAAAATATTTTATATCTCACAAATCATCAATAATAACTATATACTAAAAGACACACCAGCAATGACACGTGTCATCTCCTGGTGTGTCTTTTTTTTTTCTTTAAAAAAATTATAAAAAATTAGAGATACAAATACTATAGATCGATCTTTTCTATAAATATAGTAACTATTCCTTAAAAAATGATATGGCATCTTTTTACGAAATTTTTTTTGTCAAGTTTTCTACGAAAATATTCTATGTATACGTACAATATTATATTACTTTTTATTTTGCAAACATATATATTTCCTCCATATATATTCTACTAAATATTCTTTCATATTATTCACACCGACCTTTAATATTCATGTAATATGAATATCTACTGTACAAAAAAAAATGAGGAATTAAAAAATAATTCGTATAATTATGAAACATCAATAACTACGTACTAAATTAAAGTATTGAAACAAATATTATTTTTTGTAGATTCATAATGATTACCTTTGCTAAAATTCTTAAAAATATAGTTATTGTTGATAAAAAAAAGGCGTCGTTTGAAGTGCGCCTACATTAAGCATGTTGTGAATATGCTTGGCACTCATAAGAAGTGGGAATTGACGTATACGATTAGAGACAAATAGAGTAGGGATCCGCCAACAAGTTTTTAAGGAACTTGTAATCCGTTCACGAATCATAAAAGGCAACCACGATTAAGGGACAACCAAAGGCAACAACGATTGACCCGTGAAGGTTACACCCCATTCATAATCCATGAGATTACTAACTCCATATGGTTTGGAACCACGAAAGGAGGATCGGGGATGATGGTACGAAGTGAGTCATGGAGTCACATTCGCCCGTATTGGCCTTTACTCGATTCTTATTGTGAAAAGTGATTCCTGCGATCTCAAAGGCATGCAAACAAAGATTCAATTTGCTCCAAACTATTATTAGGCTAAATTGGTTGAATATTAATGCAACACATAATTCTAAAATGAAAATTAAATTAAATTAAATTAAATTAAAAGTAGAGTTGATTTGGCCCAAACCCTCAGTTAATTCTACCTTTCACGCCTTAGTTTAAGTATAGAACTTCGGGTATTGTATGAACTCCTTGGAGTGCTTAAGGAAGAAATGATGTAATTAGAAATATAGGTTTAAGGTTTAGAATATGAGAGAGAGAAGAGAATGATTTTTGGTGTAGAAGAGAGGAAGAGAAAATGATTTGGTGCCCCCGAACTACAGAAATGAGGGGGGTATTTATAGAGAAAATGAGCAGAGGGAACACATGGAACCCTAAAAAGATAAAAACCCTAAAAAAGGTTGCTGCGACACGTCAACAGTATGCCGCGAGACGGTAAGAAATGCCGTGACACGGTATACTTTAGTGTGACGCGGGGTACTTTGGTGTGACGCAGGAAAGATTTGACCTACGGAGGATAAAGCGCGTGAAGGTTTTACGCGGAGAAAACACGAAAACATTCCGTGACACGGCACATGTACCGTGACACGGCAGAAAATGCCGTGACATGGCAAAGTCCACTGTGGCGCGACACGTGGCGCCTTGTCACGGTGTACTTTATGACACGGCACATGTACCGTGACACGGCAGAAAATGCCGTGACGTGGCAAAGTCCACCATGGCGCGGCACGTGGCACCGTGTCACAGTGTACTTTGTGACACGGCACATGTACCGTGACACGGCAGAAAATGCCGTGACACGGCAAAGTCCACCGTGGCACGGCACGTGGCGCCGTGTCACGGTGTATTTTTTATTCGAAATGCGTGAGGAAAGGAGGAAAAACACAAAAAAGCACCATGACACGGTGTAGAGTACCGTGTCACGATAATAAGCACCGTCCCACGTCGTCCTTTGCCGCGTCGCGGCATTTTAGCTGCTGCGCGGTATTTCCAGTTTTTTACGCATTTTTAAATCTACGATAACTTTTGAACCGTAACTCGGAATAAGGCATATAATATATCATTGGAAAGTTTATCAAGTCTACTTTCGAACCCAATTAGAATCAGGTCAAAATCATTTGTAGATTTTAAGATATTGCCGTTTTAGTGAAAGGGTGTCGGTTTTGGGTCGAGTTTAGTATTTTGCTCATATCTTCTTCGTTTTAAATCGGAATTGGGCTTATAATATATTTTTGGAATTTCAGGGCCTATCCAACCAAATAATAATTGGATCAAAATTATAGGGGCACAAAATCAGTTTCTCTCGATTTTGTGATGTGGACACAAAAAGAGGAAAACAAGTTATGGTGTAGGGAAATGAGCTAGGAAATGGATTGGTTTATGAAATGTATTGAATGGAAAAATGGATTTAAGCACTCTAAAGATTAAATACTCAACCCGAGCAATAATGGCGGTGAAAGGTTGTTCATCATCGGGTTTGGTTTTGGGGAGACATTTTTAGGTGTCTACAGATGTGACATATCATTATATAACATTTTGTTCATCAAGTCTTCTAAAAATAAATTTCATATACAATGTTATATGAGAGTGAGGGATAGCTCAAGTGGTTTAAGCTTCTCTCCCGATTCCAGGAGATCTTGAGATCGATTCTCACCCCTAATCTTGTGGCTTTCTACACACCAAAATATACAATGTTATGTGGAGTTTTTTATTCTATTTTGCAAATATATTTAATCCATATGTATCTAACTATATTTAGCCATATGTTTCCCCACAATTTTTTTGGGTAAAGACTGCTTAGAAAATACTTTTAAAAAAATCCTCTTAGAAAATACTTTTTTTTTTTTTTTTTTTTTTTTTTTTTTTTTTTTTGGAATGGAATAGGAAGGGGTGATTTCATTAAATAACAATAGCCATTCAGCACTTACAATCATTCCTAGCTTAAGAGATCTAGATTTCCAGTACAAGAATAAAACACCCCTAAACTAATGGCATCGCTTCTGAACTGCTCCTGAATAATTTTAGATGTCTTTTCATCGTTCTTGATGGAGCTCTATTGATGTATAGTCGCAAAAGTGATAAAACTTGATTGGTCATCAAGATCTACAGATTTGTAAGACGAATCTTCTAAATCTGCACCCCTATATCAACAGACTTGCAATTCCACAAATTTGCAAGAAGAATCTTCCAAATTTGTATCCATGCACATACTAGAAACAAACAATATTAAACCTTACGTGGAGGGACTGACTAAACCCTACATGGAGGGACTGACTATAATCACTATACTGATGGTGATCTTTATTAGCTAGAAACATTAAATTAGAGAAGAATTTGGGGATTACCGTCGATAAAAATCGATGGCAACCCCTAGGTTTTAATATGGTGGCAATGTTTGAAGAGAGAGGACATATAAAATTTTAGGGTTTTAATATGGTGGCAAGTCATTCTCCTTAGGAAATACTAAGTATTTAATAAGTTGCGCTACTTTGCAACCATATTTCTTCCATAACAATTTAACTTAATATTTTTATATCTATCGTATATGGTAAGGAATATTTGCGAAAAATACTATGAATTTTTTTTTTAAATCTAATTGAAATTGAACCGCTATAAGAATATTTTTAGAAAACTTTTTGAATGAAATTTAAAATGGAGTACATAATTTTCTCATTTTATGTATCTAGTTGACAAGATACAATCAATTGTTAAAAATACTTTGTTAATCATATAATCAACGTGACTAATAATGCTCAATTTTGTTAATCATATGCATTTTATTGTATTGTTAAAATACTTTGTTAATCTTATGCATACAAATTTAATCGATCTTTATCTTTCTATATTGAAATAATAAAATCTTTGAGCCGGAAAAATGTTAAAGGTCTATTTTGATTTGTAAATTAGTGGCCTATTTTCTTGAAAAATAGCAAAGACCAAATTAGGTTAAATGAAACATGAAAAAAAATATTTTAATTTTTATATAATTTATGAATAATCTCCGTACAATAATACACTAAAATTGCACATAATAATTAACAGAGGTACTAAGAAATACTAATTCTAACCGTACGCATCGCACGAGGATAACCTTGTATACGAAGTGTTTTTAAATCCTTATGAAAGAGTAAAAAGACCGGCTCACTCTATTAATAACCCATAAATATAATTTGACAATTTTATAAAGACCCGGCCCATACATTTATTGGACGGATCTGACCCATTTATAACTGCGGCAGGTGAGGGCTTTCATTGATGGGGCTCCAACCCATTGAATGAATAAGAAAAAAAAATAGCCCTGCCTCCTCTCTCCCAGTTCTCCGCGCACTCCCACCGACCGGTGACAAATACCCGGTGTCTCGAACTCAGAACACTCGGTAAGTCGGTTACTTCTTTAAAAATTTTCACTTTTCATTTTAATTTTTTCAATGTTTCAGCTTTTAATTTATTGTTTGATTATATATTTAAGTTGTAATTGATGAGAGCTTCTAATTCTTTTCTTACATAGTTACATAATTATGTGTTTTTTTTTTTTTAAAAAAAAAATAAAATAAAATTGTGATTATGAATGCTATAATTGGAAGACAAATGAAAGCTTATGATCCTTTTAGAAGGGAGGTTGAGATAAGTCACAAAAATTTATACATTGCGTTTTTGAGTATTTATAGCTTTTTTTTATTTTTGGAATTCTGATTAGCTATTCAAAAGTAAAAACATTCTTGATATGATAATTGCCGAATTTATTTGATTGGAGGCTAGTGAGTGATAAAGTCTATATTTGAAACAGTGAAACATGTTAGACGATGTCGTTGAGTTTAAGGAAGATGAAAAAATGGTGGCGAAGCTCAATGATGAACCAAGCAGGGAAGCAGAGGTAGAAGTAGAAGGGGAAGAAGAGGAGGAGGAGGAGGAGGAGGAGGAGGAGGGTTGGTCTTCAGATTCTGATATTGGGGAGGCTTTGCATTGGTTGGATTTGAAGGACATCGATGAGGGTGGTTATGAAGGCGGATCAATTACCCTTAATGCTCGACGGCCTAATGCTCATGGAGGAGCATTGTCTAGGCCAAGTTCTTCAACACTTTAGCCTCTCTCAAATTGTACCCAGAAGTTTACTCATCACATCCGTCCTTCTCCTCTAGAGGTATATAATTATCCATGTAGTTGTATCCATAGCTTCATCTTCTTGTACCATGTTTTATTTATGCTTCTTTAGTTATTTATTTTTGCAATTGTTGGTATACATGCGAGTTCTTTCTTGATGGTATGATTATGATTTATTGAATAACTTGCTAAATGGGCTCTTTCTCAAATACTTAGTTGTGCTCAAAATTGTGGAGGATTTGATAAGAATTATTTATTTAAATGTTGTCTATACATCGCAAGTTCATTTTTGAAATGGCACTTAGGGCCTGTTCTCTTCAGATTATTTTCAGTTTAGTTCAGTTCATTTCTTATCTTAATTTTCTTCTCACATAAAATATTCAGTTGAGTTCCCTTAAACACCCTATTAATTTGGGTTGTTGTTAATCCTACAATTCAACTCTTTTGTTTGTGTATTTCTTTGTTTGCCTGTGTTTGTGGGGAGGGGGGTGATGGAGAATGGAAGGGGGATTTATTATTTGAGTATTTTGATTTATGTTTCTTTGCTTTCACAGGAATGGGAGGGCAAGACAAATGTTGGCATGTCCAACTCAGTCACTACTGCAATTCGTGAGAGTGTACGGGGGATGGCTATTGGTAAAACAAAGAACAGGGAGAAAGCAGACCGTACAACTGTTGAACAGATGGGTATATTATGGTACTACTTGTTTTTATTTCTTGAAGCAATTTGTCTAAGTGTACCTCTTTTTGGTTAATTTTTTTTTAATTTTTAATTTTTATATATATATATATATATATATATATATATATATATATATAATATTATATATAGTTCCTTTCCTTCATATCAGATGCTGTATTTTTTACGGTGCCAGTGATGTAACTTCTGTTTCACATGTCATTAGATGATGAAGCATCACATGGGTCAACTAATAGAATTACTACCTCTGATTTAGAGCCTTAAAAAACAGTTATATGCTTTTGATATGTTAGGAAGCTAGGGTTAGTTTTATTGTCTGGTTTTGCTGACATTTTAAGGTGAATATATGGAATGATAAAACAATTTAAAAATATTTGACTCATAGGATCAAGCCTCCATACGTAATTTATTGGCTATTATTACATGGTGTGTGTTTTTTCCCGGGAGTACCGGTATGACAGGAAATAGAAAATGGTTTATAGGTTATGGTGTTATGATAGATACTTAGACAGTGCTGGTAGTCAGGTACTAGGTATTTTGTTTTGAAGCATATTTTATGTTGTAGACAATACCAATTCTTAGAGCTTTAGGTTATATCTTTCCATGTGAACTGGCAGCAGGGACCCTGGCCATCCTTCTTTCAGTAGTTCACTTATATTTTAGATATGTGTCTACAATACAAGAACTTCTGAGGATGGCCCTGTGGAATCGAATAAAGCTGTTACACTAATTGAAGGATCTTTTTCGCCACATTACACAGCCAATCAACCGTCATGTAATTTTTTTTTTTTTATTTTTTTAGAATGATAAGCCCCTACTTTTACTATTGTTGAATTATACTTGCAAAAACGATGTTGCCTCTGTTTTATGTAACCGCAATCCACAAAAATAAGAACTGCTGCTCTTCGTAATTATAGAAATTAATGCAAGTCTACAAACAGCCCCCCCAAATCCCCCCGGGCCACCCACCGCACACCCATCCCCCTTCTCCTAGTGCATCCTTGAAAACATATTAATAACCTCTTGATTGATAAGTTGATAACAATAAAGGTGTAGTTTTTCCGTTGGTCCTATGAGTGCATTTTCTGATTCTTATGCTTTGTTGATCTTGTTATTCTGATTTCTTAATGTCTACCTTCTACAATAATATTATTGTATACCAGGCTATTGACCCCAGGACTCGGATGGTTCTCTTCAAGATGTTGAATCATGAGGTTTTTAATGATATAAATGGCTGTATATCAACTGGGAAGGAGGTAAAATATTTTTATCATCTTAAATGTAGGATATCATCTATATCTAGAATTAACCTTTTTTTGTATGTGTAATGTAACAGTTAATTACATTACATGATTATGGCTTTTTTTTTTTTTTTTTTTTGCAGGCTAATGTTTACCATGCAACAAAATCTGATGGTGATAAATTAGCTGTTAAAGTTTACAAAACTTCAGTTTTGGTGTTTAAGTAAGTAAATTGATATTTCAACATTTTGATGATGTGAATGCTGAGAAATGTCAGTGACTATTTATATGGGGTTTCTTGAATGATTCTTGGCCTCTTGTGGGTGTAGTCTTTATGTAGATGGTGATAATTTAAATTACATAATATGCATTAGGCCAATAGGGGCAATTCTTGCCATAAACAGGATACTGTGCATCAGCGACAATTCATGCTGAACCAACTACTTGGGTATATTTAAACAGAAAAATTTTGAGCGAGCATGGAGCTTTATTTGCTTTTTATACTACTATCAAAGTTAACTGCATAATGAGCTGATTAGAAACAGTTTCACATCTATACTACTTTTTTTAAGAAAAAGTGAGCAAGTATAAGAAAAAGTGGACGAAGTAAGTGAATGTAGAATGATGGATACGTTGTGGGGTAAGAGGGATAAGATGGACAAGAAATAAAGTAAAAGTATTTAGTAAAAAGCAAAACACATAAATCGACAATGAAGGGAGTGTATATTTTAAAGGCATTGCTTTTCATCACACTCTACCTCATAAACCTATCATTTTTCTTTTTGAGTTACGAAACCTTGAATAGTTGTTCTTAATATATTTATATAGTTTTAATAACTGTAGCAAATTATGTAACTGATGATTTTTAAGAAAGTATCAATAACCATTACAAAGAGGAAAAAACAAAGAGGTCACAAATTCACAATCTTGAAAAAAATACAAAGATACCATTCTTCTACTTATTTGCTGATTTCAGCTCTCTGCATTTTCCCCCTTTTGGCCATTTCTGAATTAGGGATAGAGATAGATATGTACAAGGTGACTATCGTTTCAGATATGGGTATTGTGTAACACCCCCAAATCTCCCTCTACGGAAATAGACTTAGGCGTATTACCACTGCGTGATTACGCAAGAAACTTACTAAACAAAACCAATACTTTGCAGCGGAAAACTTCAATACTCCTCTCTTATTAATAATAGACTATTAATAGTATCCATTGTCATGAGTACTCAAAAATAAATATAAAGACCAAACATTTCCTAATCTAGGTGAAACCATTCCCGGGACTCCATATGCTCAATTATTGACTCCACCTAAAATTAGTCAACACTGCTTACCATTAAGGTAAACAGGGCGAACCAAAACAAAACAAGAAATACGGATTAGCAAAATATGCTAAGTACGATAAGTGCAAGATAATTAAACTCAATTTATTAGCAAACATGCTTTTGAAATCAATTCCATCATTTCCAATGATTTAACCAATAATTCCAACTCAAAATTCCGAAACCAATTTCAATAATCAATATCAATAGTCAATTCAATAAACCAATTCCTCTTTAAAAATCCAATTCCTTTAAAACCAATTCCTTCTAATCTAATTCCTCACCCAAGTGTGCACACCCCCTAAGCTAGTCTCCTTATATTACAAGGCTATTCTTGTGGAAAGACCCGGTCATACAAAGTCCAAGGCCTTATCAATAAACCAAATCTGCATAGTGGGATTACCAACATGCTTGTAAAGCATTAATAATAATAATTCAATAAATCCTCTTTAAATCCAATAATTCCAACTTTTAATATAAGGAAATTTTGACTTTTTCAACAAAAAAAAATCAAAAAATTGTTTTTACCACCAAAACTTCTAAAACTTTTATTTTATCACCAAATAAAAAATTAGAAATTGTTTTTTACCACCTGTCGTTAAAAACCTAACGGAATTTTTAAAATTCTTTGATTTTCGTGTCAAACACATGCTCTTTAGAGGTTTTGTGGGGCATTTTGGTCCTATGGGTCTAATTTGAAGTTATAATTGACAAAAAATGATCGAAAATGTCTCATTTTGCGTGTTTAAAAATACCTTGATTTGCGTGAACACGCAAAACGAGACATTTTCGATCATTTTTTGTCAATTCTGACCTCAAATTGGACCCATAGGGCCAAAATGGCTTCCTAAACCTATGAAAAGCATGTTTTGTGCACAAAATTCGAAGAATTTTTTTTTAAACTGTTCAACCCTCAACTTTCGGTGTCATTATCAATCCTGTTTCAAAAGCCACTGGGCTAAAGTCTTAACTTACTTAAGAACCTCCATCAATCCCTACTCAGAAAACAAATGACATTAAGAGACAAGCTCATCCTAGCAGAATCTAACCGGTAAAACTTACCATTCTTAAAGAGTAATAGATTCAAACACATGATACATAACTAACAAATCCACATGATTCATGACAATGAAACAAATAAACCAAAACAGGTTTCAGATTTATTAAAAACCAAAGTATCATGTCACATAGCTTATATAGCTACAACTTCAAGTCATTACAACATAGGTCCTAGACCCATACCAGTTGATGACTCCGTCACCAACTGCCAAGTTCTTCTCTGTTCGAACATAGTCCAACGAAATAACCCCATTCACAATAAACTGCCTCACAGACTCGTGTGTCTGACTCTTATGTGCCTTTTCTTACCATTGTAAATGCTGTTCTTAGCAACACATATAGCAGCTTGTGAATCACAATGCATTGACACATGTGGTGTCGGCTTCCCCCACAAGGGAATATCAATAAGCAAATTTCTCAACCAATCTGCCTCTTGAGTAGCAAGATCCAATGCGATGAACTCAGCTTCCATTGTCGATTGAGCTATACACGTCTGCTTTCCAGACTTCCATGAAACTGCACCCCCACTAAGGGTAAAAACATAGCCACCGGTAGAACTTGTTTCATCGCTATCCGTTACCCAATTTGCATCACAATACCCTTCAAGAGCCAAAGGATGACCAACAAAATTCAATCCCCAAGTCATGGTTCCACACACATATCTAAGCACACGCCTCAAAGCAACCCAATGTTGCTCACTAGGACAATGGGTATAGCGACTAAGTCTACTAGCTGCAAAAGCAATATCAGGACGAGTGCAGTTCAGACTACCAAGCACCTTAGCATATTCAGACACACTGTCTCCCACATTTTTCACCAAAGTTGATTGCTTTTGAACAAGTAGAGGTTGATTATGTTTTGTTTAGGGATGCCCCAAAACCTATTGAATAAACCAATGCTATGATTGAAATTCCTAGTACTCCTGTTCCTGGGTATAAAGAATCTGATACTGAGGACCACTACTGTCATTGTTAATGAATCTGAAATCAGGAAATTTGATCGTGATAATAAGTTTGTTAGAGGTCATCTTTTGAACAGCATGAAAAACAACATATTTGATTTGTATGTTAATATGAAATCTACTAAGGAGATGTGGGAGTCTTTAGAAAAGAAATGTGGTACTGATGATGCTGGAAAAAGAAGTATGTGACTGGAAATTGGTTGAAATTCAAATTGGTTGATTAAAAGCCTATCATGGACCAAGTCCATGTGTATGAAAATTATGTTGCTGAGATTCTTGCTCAAGGTATGAAAATGTGTGAAATCCTTCAGGCCAATGTACTAATTGAGAAATTACCAGATTCCTGGTCTGATTATCGAAATCACCTCAAGTATAAAAAGAGGGATTTAACCCTAGAAGAACTTGTGAGCCACATGAAGATTGAGGAAGCCAATAGGCTTAAGGATGTTTCCTCTAAGCCAAAGAACGTGTTAGCAGTCAAAGCTAACCTTGTTGAATCAAATGCTGACTCTGACAGGAAATCAGGTGACAATTGTGCCAAGAAGGGGAAATCTGAGAAGAAGGAAAGTCTCCAAGCTAAGGGCAAGATTGAGAAGAAGAACACTGTCAAGTGTTGGTCATGTGGTGAAGTGGGGCACTTTGCCTCACAGTGCAAGAACAAGAAGAAGAAAAATCTGAAGTCGAGTGGAGGGAACAGGGGTCAGGCTCATCTGGTTGAGGATGAGGATGGAGATGTCATCGCTGTAGTTGTCTCTGATGTCAACTTGGTTGAGAACAACACTGAATGGATTGTGGACACTGGTGCATCTAGACACTTCACACTTCTGTGCTAACAAGGATCTGTTTGTCAGTATGGAAGAGGCAAAGGAAGGTGAACAAGTCTACATGGGAAATTCAAGCAGCTCTGAGGTACTTGGGAAGGGCAAAGTGGTTCTTAAGCTGACTTCAGGGAAGACCTTGGCTCTTCACAATGTATTGTATGTTCCTTCTCTTCGTAGAAATTTAATTTCTGGTGCTTTGTTGAACAAAGTAGGAGTTAAGTTAGTTTTTGATGCTAATAAACTTGTGTTAACTCGTAATGGGGAGTATGTTGGAAAAAGGTTACCTTAGTGGGGCCTATTTGTCCTTGAGATTGTAACTGTTTCTTCAATGAATAAGATTTCTATTTCTGCTTATATTGTTGAGTCCTTTGAATTATGGCATAGTAGATTGGGTCATGTTGGTGCAACAAAATTGAAACAAATGAAGAGTTTAAATTTGCTCCCAAACATGTCATTAGATGGACTTGAAAAATGTGAAGTGTGTGCGGAGTCTAAATTTGTGAAGAAACCTTACAAATCTGTCACAAAGAGAGAGACCACACCACTTGAGCTAATTCATTCAGATTTAGTAGACTTTAAGAACTTTTAAGAACTTGGAAAGTAGAGGTGGGAAACGCTACTACATCACTTTCGTTGATGATTGTTCGAGATATAGCAGAGTGTATCTTTTGAGAACAAAGGATGAAGCTGAATCCAAGTTTCTTGTGTATAAGGCAGAAGTAGAAAATCAGTTGGAGCGGAAAATAAAGAGAGTTCGCTCAGATAGGGGTGGAGAGTATGGCTCCGATTTCCTCAAAGATCTATGTGAAAGTGAGAAAATCATTCATGAAGTACTGCCCCTGTATACTCCATAACAAAATGGTGTGGCAGAACGGAAAAATAGGACCTTGAAGGAAATGATGTATGCAATGCTCTTGAGTTCCGGGTTGCCAGAAAATTTGTGGGGTGAAGCGGTTCTATCAGCAAATTATGTACAGAACAGAGTGACTCACAAGAAGTTAGACAAGACTCCATATGAAATAGGGAAGCGTTATGCTCCAAACTTGAATCACATGAAAGTGTGGGGGTGTCTAGCTAAGGTGGGTTATCCATCGTTCAAGCGCTCAATGATAGGTTCTAGGACCTATGATACAGTGTTCATTGGTTATGCTAAGAATAGTGCCGCATACAGGTTTATGAGCCTGGAAGATCGCTCTATAAGTGAATCCCGTGATGCAGAGTTCTTTGAACAGGTATTTCCGTTGAAGAAAATCTTAGTTATTAACGATGTTTCTTCAGTTTCTTCATCTGCAGAGCCAGAAGATGCTTCCCCTAGGATTAAAAGTGAAATTCAACCTAGGAGAAGTAAAAGGCAGAGAGTAGAGACAAGCTTTGGGCCGGATTTCCTAACAGCCTTTATAGCAGAGTGTGGAAATCTTGGTGAATTCGAGGATGATCTAGATGAGATCATGTTGTGTCTACAGGTTGTGGATGAAGATCCAAAATCGTTCGAAGAAGCTATGAGTTCAGTAGATGCAACCTTCTGGAAGGAAGCTGTGAACAGTGAGCTTGATTCAATCATGTCTAACGGGATCTGGGAGCTCGTGGACTTGCTAAAAGGGAGTAGAGTTATTGGGTGCAAGTGGATTTTCAAGAGAAAAATGAGAACCGACGGCACCGTGGAAAGGTTCAAAGCTAGATTGGTGATAAGAGGATTCACTCAAAAATTTGGCCTTGATTATTTTTATACTTACTCTCCTGTGACTAAAATTGCAACTATTCGTGTTTTGTTTGCCTTAGCTTCATCTTACAAATTAATTGTGCATCAGATGGATGTTAAGACAACTTTTCTGATTGGCGATTTGGAGGAGGAGATCTACATGGAGCAACCTCCGGGTTTTGTAGTTCCTTGCATGGAGAATAAGGTGTGCAGACTAAAGAAATCCTTGTATGGTTTGAAACAAGCTCCGAAGCAATGGTATGAAAAATTTCATAAACTGTTCTTGGTTTTGGTTTTGTCGTCAATGGTAGTGATGTATGTGTACTCAAAGATGTTTGGTGCCCAATGTGTGACATTATGCCTATATGTTGACGACATGCTCCTGTTTGGCACAAATATGTATGTCAAATATGTATGTCGTCAACATATAGGCATAATATCACACAATTTGAGGGTTACTAAATGTCACAATAGAATTACTTAAGGCGCGGTATTAAATGACTCATCTACCCTTATAAATTCCATGTTTGACATCATTCAATTTTTCTCACCAACCATACTCCTTCCACCACCATCACCCTAAACACCATTACCACCACCACCCTAAGGTCGTCGGAATCACCATCACCCTAAACACCATCACCACCACCACCCTAAGGTCGCCGGAATCATCCAATTTTCTCACTATCTATCACACCAAATCAACCGGAAAAAGGAAGAGGCTGACGATAATGGAATCGTGGCGTGGGAAGGGGGTTCGGTTGTCGGGAAACGCGGGGAAAACGCCGGCCAATTCGTCGGTAAGTTTTTTTTTTATTTTTAATTTTCGCATAGATTCGCATAGTCGCGTGCTGTATGCGACTCCACCACGGCATAGTCACATATAACATGCGATTACATCGTGGTGGAGTCGCATATAGCGTGTGACTACGCCACGGTACAGTCGCATATAGCACGCGACTCTACCACGGTGTAGTCGCATGCTATATGCGACTCCACCACGGTGTAATCGCATGCTATATGCGACTATGCCGTGGTGGAGTCACATATAGCATGCGACCACACCGTGGTATAGTCGCATATAACATGCGATTGGGTACAACAAAAATTGAAAAAAAAGTCCGACATATACCCGACTCGACGGCGTTGACGGTTCTTCGTCCCCACCAAGTGCCTCCGATATGAACGCCGACCGTCGTCGACTCATTTTATATGTCGTGGGTGGTGGACCATTCAAGGTGGATTCGTGGTGTATGATGATCAAGGTGGAGTCGGGGTGGACCGGTCAAGGTGGAGTCGTGGTGGTGGACCAGTCAAAGGTGAGTGGTGGTATGGTGGTGGAGCTAATGGTCAAGGTAGAGCTAAGACAAAGTTAGTAGTTAATAATGATTGGATTGTTATGTAATTTTTAAAATTATAAGGGGCATGAAAGTCTTTTAATACTATACCTTGAGTAATTTCATTGTGGCCAATAGCAATTCACAAAAATTATCCAGGTATTTCAGATAATCCAAGGTGTTTTGGAGTAAATTACTGTCAGTATATTTGTTCATCTGCTTCAACATTAGATAGCTATGTTTTATTTATTTGGAGTTCCTTCTTCAAGCATTGGCGATTTTTCTTATGAACATTAATCTGCCGAATTTTTTTGATTCTTATTGATGATTTTCACATTGCATGTCATGTGTGTGAATTCTGCAAGTGTTAATTGTTCCCACTTCATAACATTTTCTCCTAGCTATTATTAATGTGGTTGCATTCATGTTTTAAATGACCTGACTGGAAACTGCATGTGTTAAATTATTCTGACTTCATAACATGTTTTCCTACCTATTATCAGTGTCATCCTTTGGTTTCCTCTGGTTATCATACCTTGTATATCATCAATCCAGTTGTTTTCAATTTTCATGAAGCTCTCCTGTAGAGGGTCACCTTTGTTATTACAGGATAGACTATATCTCTGCCAGGCCGTTAATTTGAAAAGCATCTATTTGTCAGCTACTTAGATGAACTATTCCCAACATTGCTGTCTAATACTTCTTATGTTTTTGTCTTATGGACCTTAAAAAGAGAGATGAAACCCTTGGGTTCCTTTGTGAGATAGTATTTTTTGCCTCTTTGCCTGTTAGGTCATTACCTTTTCATAGACTCATGATCCTGATCAAGCATTTTAGCCTTTTGCACACAATAAGAAAGTGAGCACAGTGAACCAACTATTTTAGTACCCTCATTAAATTCATTATTTGATTCTAGTAAATATGGCGTTTAAAGGTTACACGAGAATATGCTTAGGAAAGTAGTCACTTCTTTGGGTTACAAATGTTCCACTCTTAATATAAATCAAAATTATAACTCTAAATTGATGCTTGTTTTCGACTACAGAGTAGTTATTTCAGTTGCAGATATTTCTTTGTTAGCTGAAGCAATAATTTACTGGAATATCAAAAGTCTTTAATAGTCCTTTATGCCTTTTTAATAATCAGTTGGATGATACCAGTGTAATAAGTTCTATCCTGCAAGAGTGTGCCAACATGAATTCTGTCTGGGCATCTCTTATTGTTGAGGAATGTTCTCGACTTGGCTTAACGGTGCGTGGTATCCATCTAAAAGTTTCTGCATGGGTGTGCACTTGCCTGATTTAGTGTTATTTTAGTATATTTGTATAGCTCCAGGATCAAGGTCATCTCCTCTTGCAGTTGCAGCATCAGCTCATCCACGTATAACTTGTATTGCATGCTATGATGAGCGATCACTTGCATTCCATGCCGTCGGGTATGCCAGAGGATCTCAGATACCTGCTGTTGTTATTACAACGTCTGGGCTGCAGTTTCAAATCTGTACGGCTGTATCCCGCTGTAAGTAATTCAGAATCATGTCTCTTGTTTTGAGAATCTTTGTATGCACAGTCACTGTATTGCTACATTTTAATATCACAACTTTTACACTTACAATTTTGTTGATAAATATGAAGCATGTACTGAACTTTGTTCCTATAGTATGTTTGACAATTACTTTTATGGGGGCATGAGGGATGCATAGTGGAAATTAAGCTGGGCTTGAACCTTTCCGAAGCTCTAATTGGCAAATGGTGTTGTCTTTTTAGGTTGTGGAGGCTAGTCAAGATTTTGTACCTCTAGTATTGCTCACTGCTGATCGCCCTACAGAATTGCATGCTGCTGGAGCAAATCAAGCAATAGATCAGGTCTGCAACTAGTAATATGAGGCAAAATGATATGAAAATGGCATTAACTGTTTTATATCATTGATATGAGTTTTCATATGGTAGCTCAAAGATGTCTAATACTCTTATGTGTCCTTTGATTTAGTCTTATATGAATTAACATTGTCAATTTTGAGATGTGTCGGCCTGTGGAATATGATTGTTTGTTCAAACTTCACCAGTGTTTGTTATATTTTTATAGATTATAAGCTCAAAGACATTATTTGTTTTGGTTTCTGATACTTTTAACAGAAACATTCGATCAAAATTTTGGTACCCTACTAAAGATGCATGTGACTTATGCTTGGTACTTTGGTAGCATTTGATTTCAGTCAGAATTGTTGTTGATTTTTATCATCTTATAATGATAAAGAAGATAATGTGATTTATGATAGAGGGTCCAATTAGCTCTTTTGAGTTACTGATTTTCTTTCTTTGTGATGTTCTAACTTGCCTTATGGTTGAGTGGTTTGTCTGAAGCTGATGTTCCTCATCTTTTCTTTTTCCTTCCATGATGGTAAGGTCAATCCCCTAGGCAGCCCAATAGTCTGATAGATGTTAAAGCAAGGTGACAGAAGACACGAGTTGTTTCTTTTACTTCCCTTTGGTGGAAATCTTACCTCATAATGACTGCTTTCCTTTTTGTAGAGGGTATATTGATTTTTAGACCTCATTATTCCCATTAAACCACCACAAATGTGTATCAAGGGCATGAATCTTGACATATATAAACATTATTTACAAATGCACAACTGGTGCAATGCAAAGCTGCATATGCTGTGAATCATGTCAATGACTAGTCCTTTGGGTTTTTTCGGTGCTTTTCAGTTTGTAACAGATATGGGGAAATATAGAACATGAAAGACAATGGGTGGTAATTAACTACTACGTATATTTTTGTATGTCAGGTTCAGGGTAGGTAAGTTATTTTTTTCGTGAGTGAGTTGAAAATGATGTGTTGGTGTGTAATCACAAGAGTAAGGAGTAAGGACTGAAAGTTGACACGTGAACTTGACATTTGTGCTACATTTCATACCATGCATTAGCACACTTGTCACCCATTGACATTATATCAAGTTCATTGTTGAGGTATACTATGTCTACATACCCCTTGTCACTGAGTCATGTACATGATTACTTTGAAATTCGTTTTCGATGTATGTTATGCTATGTGCCCTCGTTTTATGTGAATTAAGTCAGATGCAATTTGGCTTATGTATATCAGGTGAGTTGTTCTTTGTCATTACACCACGTCCAATGACATGATTGGCTGCTCCCAGCTTCCAGTTCTTTAACATTCAAGAATTATCTAACACATCTTTGCGTATGTTATAGGTGAACCATTTTGGCTCTTATGTGAGATTCTTCTTCAATCTTACTGCACCAACTGATCATATCAAAGCAAGAATGGTGCACACAACTGTTGATTCTGCTGTCAATTGGGCTACTTGTTCACCGTGTGGTCCTGTTCAAATCAACTGTTCTTTTAGGGAACCATTGGATAACAGTCCCCAAATTTGGATTAGAAGCTGTTTAGACAAGCTGGATTTTTGCTCAAGCACTCAACCTTTTACTAAATATATCAAAGTGCAATTGTCTTATGCACATGCTGCCTCTTATGGCCTAACATCTGAGGTTGAAAGGAAGATTAAGAATAGTAAGCATGGGCTATTAGTCGTTGGTGCTATACCCCAAGAAGATGAAATTTGGGTAGCTCTTGTATTAGCTCAACATCTTTCATGGCCTGTTGTGGTGGACATCCTGTCAGGCTTACGATTACGAAAGCCATTGACTTCTTACCGTGAATATGAGAAGAACTTTGTTTTCATTGACCACTTTGATCACGTGTTGCTCTGTGATGCAATCAGGCAATGGGCAGAATTAGATGTAATTATTCAGGTAATGCTTCTGTTTGCTTATATGATGTGCTCTGTCTTTGAGAGTTGTTTTATATAGTGGAGAGCTGCACCTATCTGTGCCTCTTATATAATTGCCTCTTTTCTCTCTTTCCTTTCTCCCCAGCAGCAATTCTGTAGACCCTCTCCAGCATTTAAACTCCCTCTAAATTGCGTGTTGGAGAATCCATCCTCCCCCCCCCCCCCCCACACACACACACCCACTCCCCAAAAAAAATTGAAGGCTGAGACATTATGTAATCTATGGAGTAAATTGTGTAGAATAGAGGTAGAAATTTTTTATTGCTGATATTCAGTCATCATTAGAAATAATGGGACGCTGGAGCTGAACTGTTATTTCTTATGATTAATACAATCATTATGAAGTAATATAATTTGGAGTGCCATTGTAGACTGCATTTGTATTTAGCTTTCAGAGTATTGCAACAGACCTTTCACTTTAAATAACTAAAGCTGGTTGTAGCCTTTAGTATTGTGTAACATTACTACACTATTCATATGACTCATGCAGTCATGATTCTTGCTGTCCATTACATTTTCTTCTTCTTCTTCGCCTTGAATGCTTAAATCCCATTAGTGGGGTCGGCTACATGAACCAACATGAGGACATCCTAGGAGGTCACTCATCCTAGTACTATTCTCAATCATTGTGGCTCATGCCAAGCGATGTGACAAAGTTTTATACTGGCTGTCACTGGCCTACCGTAACCCTCTTTTATCCAGGCGTGGGACTGTCCATTACATTTTAATTACGTTAAATTTCTTTGTTTGCAGGTTGGGAGCAAGATAACAAGTAAAAGGATTTCTCAATTTCTGGAACATTGCACTCCATGTTCATATATAATGGTTGGCAAGCACCCTTGTCGACATGATCCATCACACATAGTGACGCATCGGATTCAGAGCACAATCTCTCAATTCACTGGGCGTCTGCTGAAAGACACTTTTCCATGTACAAGCAGCAAATGGATTAGTTTTCTACTTTTCTGCAAGTTGCAAATTCGGTGGTAATTTAATGTCTCTAAAATTTGCATTCACAAAATTGCTTTTCTGCTCTCTTCTTGAAATCTTGAAATTGAGTTTGGCATTTAGCAAGGCAAAGAGTTCTGCGTTTAGGAGTATACTAAGATGACTATTTGACAATGTGCAATATCTTGTTGGAAGACAATGAATTTGTTATACAAAAGATATGGTTGTTTGACTGGATAGGCATGTTGATGTGTTGATCTGTGAACTCGCAAAGGGCTTATTTCTGCTATGGATGCTATAGCAGACAAAGATGGAGGAATGGATGTCTCTTATTACACGAGAATTAGCAGAAGTAAAGACAAAAAAATAATTTAGTACTACTGACAACATTTACAAAGGCATTACCAACCAGCATAAAGACATGTAAATGGTGATATAACCCCTTTCCCCCCTAACATCTTTTAAATGGACTCTTACTTTAACAGTCCTTTGAATAGTGTTCTATTGTCATTGGGGTACAAGTTAACACTCAGAGCTAGCAAGATTATCTTCATTTCTACCAAACTAATTGTGATGTACTTTTTAATAAAAGTGAAACACTAATTGTGATATACGAAGTATTTTTCTTCACAAGCATGTACACTGGTGTCTTTCTTATATTCTGTGCTGACTAGGATAGACATTTTCTTAAATTTCTTATCCTTGGCCTTGTATTTTCTTATGCTCTGATTGGATGCTCTCTTTCAGGTGGCATGGGAGTTATCATTTCTAATCTGCTCTGAGTACTCACTGACTGAACCTCATGTTGCATATATAATTTCAGAAGTAGTTGGCTCTGATACTGTTTTATTCATTGGAAATAGCATGGCTATATGTGATGCAGACATGTATTCTCGAGGACATGTAAGTTGCACTAATCAAACATCTCAGACAGCATTACTATGTCAAGGGATACACATAGCGGGCAATAGAGGAGCTAGTGGTATTGACGGTTTGCTAAGTACAGCTGCTGGTTTTGCTGTGGGATGCAAGAAAAGGGTAATACATCTTTGTTATACCTAATTTCTATGTATTAGTGTTTATTTTTTATTGCTACATGAGACTCGTGTATGATTAGCTTTTTTGAAGTATGTACTCCTTCAATTCTTTTTATTTATTTTTTATTTTTATTTTATTTTTATTTTTATTTTTTTACTTTTATCTTCCTAATTTCCGTTTTTGATATGTTCTTTTATCTTCCTACTGTTTCTTTATTCCTTATATGGTAAAGAAAATTTCCATTTTTATCACTCCTTACCCCATCACATTGCCCACATAAAACTGTATAATAATACCAATGTTTCGAAACAACTTTCTCTTTCCTACCTACAAAGTTAAAACGGGGACGTAATTTCCACTTACTACTTCGTTTTATATGAATAATAAATGGAAAGATAAAAAAGAATGGCGGGAGTAGGACTTTGAAAAAACATATTGACAAGTACACATAACATTTCATGATCAGGTTGAAAACGCCCACCCATTATATTTTGACAGATTTTTGTAGCTAGGTGCATTTTTCTCTACTTTTGATCACTTGTTCTTTTAAACCAGAAGTGTACTTGTGAATTCATATAGTTTTACGACTTTATTCTGCTGACATTGCACTACTTGTAATGAACCAGCATAATACGGGTTATTCTAAAGAGATGAAAATGGTGATTTTGTATGAACCAGCATAATACGGGTTATTCTAAAGATTGGTGATTTTGTTTTAAAGCTGAAATTTCATAAAATAAAGATTAATGTCAAGTATTTGAGAGACTTTCACTTGACCCTCTTCTAAAACTGACAAAATAAAAACTCAAACATTCTGGATTGCTTTTCTCTATGCCTACTCTCCCTTATTCTGTTATTCATACTAAATATGATGACTATTGAGTACTGACTGAATAATATTAGACTACCCATAATATGCTGATTTATTATTGAGCTAAGCTAATAGAGAACCAGCAAATTTAATCCCGTGGTTGTTCACGCATTGTCATTGAATCCAATTTTTATTTTTTTATTTTTTATTTTTTATTTTTTTGTGTGTGTGTGTGTGTTGTAGCCACTAAATTTCTTCTTTGAGATAATTCAAGGTGCAAAATCGTCTTTATGTTATTACTTTTTTGGTATTATAGAGTATGTTATTGACAATCAATTTCTTGTCAGGCATTGTGTATAATTGGAGATGTTTCTTTTCTTCATGATACAAATGGTTTGGCAATATTGAGTTCAAGGTATTAGTTTTCAAACACTAAAATTTCTTCTCTATGGTACCATACTGCCATTAGCATGGACAAGAAGTCAATTTTATTCTTAGAATTGCTAGAATGCCTGGTACGCAATACCATATATCAGGAAAAAAAGTTGGGAAAACATATTCTCTGTGCTAGCTAGCTGTCTGTCAATCAGAAAATACGTATAGGTGGTAGTCAGAATGGGCATCTCACTTATTATAGACTTTAAGAATTCGTTCTCAAAACGCACAGCATAAATCTTACATCTTGCATGTTATAGATGCTGGAGATTATGTATTAACTATTAAGCATTCAATATTTTAGCTTATGAACAAGATTCCCTGATCTTGAAGTTCCAAAATGGCAAAATGGCCCAGATGTAGAAGCAATCTCATAGTGCTCTCCTATTATTCTATTTTTTGTGTCCTAAATCTGTGGCCTACCTACATGAGTTAATTTGGTTCTATGACTGTCACAAACTTGTATCCTGTAGGATATCCTGTTTAGAAGGAAAACAGCATGATAATGAGACACTCATGCTCGTTTGTCAAATAAAATGTATTGTTGGGCTCTGCATAATAGTTTGCCCATGAGTCATGACCCATTCACTATTCTTAGTTCGTAAGACTGCATGAATATGGAGGTCTGAAGGATGCAAAAACTTACGTTTGTTGAAGTGCCTGTACTTACTGTACGGGAACTGCACATGAAAACTATGATTCTGTATTGCTGATTAGCAAGATTATACTCCTCATCTCAGTCAGCTTCCTGTTAAATGAACCCACTGTATGCCAAGTTAGAAAAGGTATCATTTTTCACCTCTATAAATGCCCACTGTCCCTAAAAAATAATGATTTATCTGACTGAACCGACAGAGGACTAGCATAGCCTGTTCTGCCAAAAAGGGGAAATGTAAGCTACCCCAAAGTCCAAACAATATGGAAGATATTTCCACAAAACTAGTCTGTTAAAGGCCTAATAAACTTTGGTATAGCCTTGACTATTAATAGGGCGTGGTTGAGAACTTGAGACCAGAAAGGTGATGCAGGGCATGATTTTATTTTTCCTTTTTTGTTTGGGTTGTATTTTCAATCAACTCTGCTAATGTATGTCCTGAAAGCTGAGGTCCTATACCAGCCCCACTAAAAAGTCGTGATATTATACTACAGTAACCTTTCTTATTCCGCATCTTTTAGTATTCTCTTCATCTTGGTTTATATCTTGCCAGTGACGGGATTTAAGTTGTAGAATTTTTTAGTATTGTTATTGGTGCTAATATTGTAATTTATATCTGGCATATATGCTGACAACTTGCTGACAATGTTGTCATGCTTAAGGATTCCAAAATTTAAAATTTGTTGTTTGTTAACTTGTGATTGTAGGATGGGGCAGAAGCCTATGACAATATACTTGTTATCAACAATCGTGGTGGTGGGATCTTCAGTTTCCTTCCAATTGCAGAAAAAATTGACTCTGAAATATTGGGAAAGTATTTCTATTATAATCATCGCATTTCAGTTAGTGAGCTATGTGCTGCACATGGGCAAGGGTAGTTCTATATCCTTTATAATTTCCTTCAATCTAGGACTTCCATTTTTTTTTTTTTTTTTCAATGATGCTATAGTGGAAGGTCAATAATCTCATTTGTTTCTAACATCTTTATCATCTCTTGAGTATTGGAAATTTCTACATTAGATGTCTAATTGAAAGCCTTGTTGTTCAAAGTAAACTGAATGCTGGGAATTCATTATATTCTGATTGTTAATTGTGTGTATTAAAGTGATGTGACTATTTGGATGTGTGCTAACCTGTACTTTAGTTTTAGAGTTACAATTGCTTGCTTCATATTTGACTATTCCTCTCTTTTTAGGTTTTATTTTATATTTTGACTGTATGATTCACTAGACTGGTGGAATTGCAGTGTAAAGCATCTGCTGGCAGAGACAAAACTGGAACTTCATGAAGCTTTATTAACATCCCAACAGGCTGATGCTGATTGTGTCATAGAAGTTTCAGGCGCGATCAACACTAATGCAGCATTTCATAGGTTATTTTCATGGCATCTCATTCTGTGTTTAAATGATTGCCTTTCACTGAAGCAAAAGTTATTTGACAATCACCTCTTTCTTATAGTCTCTTGAAAAATTATGCTGCCCAAGCGGCGTCTCATGCTTTCACAACTCTATCACAACTTTCTCCTCCAGAATCTTCTGCAAATGATATCTTTTTAAAGTTGCCAAATTGGAGTACTCGTTGTATGGGTGAGTTTATACTTGTCATTGTAAGGGTTTTCACACCGTGTATATTTTCAGTAGTTGATGTAAATCTCATCTATGGTTGTCTCAGAGTCAGCCTTGCTGCTCCACCAACTTCAGCTGACAGAACTCCGTCAAATAATGTTAGACAAGGCTTCATTTTAGCTTTGACTCTTGATGATGGAAGTACTGGGTTTGGTGAGGTGAGCTATATGATTGTACTTGATTTATATATGGTGATCCATTGTTTTCCAAGTGATAGAATTGAAAGTTGTGTTCTTCAGAATATGCAAGCCATGGGTAAATCATAAATAAGTCTAATAGATTTTAGTAACAGATTGCACCTCTTGAAATTCATGAAGAAAATTTGCAAGATGTGGAAGAACAGCTGCGCTTCCTTCTCCATGCCCTAAAAGGAGCTACTATTAGCTATCAGCTTCCCCTTTTGAGAGAGTCTTTTTCTGTGTGGATATGGCGAGTAACTGGAGTTCCGCTAAGATATCCAGTAAGCATTTTTGCGGAATAAGTGGCACCATTCCTGTGTGCTGTCAACCTTCCCTTCATACCTTATTGTACTGTTTCTTTGTGATCTTTTTCAGCAGCCAGGATCTCTATTCCCAAGTGTTCGATGTGGCCTAGAGATGGAAACTTTGAATGCTATAGCTGCAAGGCAAAAGTGCACTTCGCTTGGTGTACTCTGGCCTCAACCAGTTCAAATCAATGTCAAAAACCAGCAGCCAGCAAGCATTGATATCTGTGCCCTTGTTGATGCTGAAGGGAGTCCATATGAAGTTGCAAGTACTGTATCTGCTCTTGTTAAAGAAGGGTTTCGCGCTATTAAAGTAAAGGTAATACAATGAAATTTAGATTTTTGTTCCTAATTTTTGAGTGACAATTAAATGAGTTTGATGTATTTGGGTGCCTTAAAACTTAAGAGAGACAGTTTTGATGCAAATATTGTTTGGAGGTGTTTTTGATAATTTTGAAGGAGTTAAACATCAAAGAAAATAAGTGTTTTGTTTCTCATAATTTCTTTTATCCTACCTATGTTGGCTCTAAGCTGTGACTTGCAGATTGAACTGCATTTTCTAAATCCTGCTATAAGACTGTTGTGTATTCTCACAGGTAGGTCGCAGAGATGATCAGAGGGAAGATGGTGCAGTTATTAAGGAAATAAGAAGAAAGATTGGTGCTGAGATTGAACTTCGTGTGGATGCTAACCGTAAATGGACCTACGAAAAGGCTATCATATTTGGATCTCTTGTCAAGGGTTGTGGCTTGCAATATATTGAGGTATGCCTCATAGGTTTCTACTTCTGTTTCTTGTTTTAAAAAAAATTGATGCTTGTTTATGGGTTATTTTAAGCACTGTGTTTTCCAGTGTCTCTTCCATAAAGCATAAATTTTTATATTTTTTATATGCTGAAAGGTGGAAGAGACATAATTTTTTTGTTGCTTGATTAACCTGTATTCTTTCTCAACTGATATCTTTGCTGGCCCAGCCCAATATAGCATTCCATTTCTGAAATTTCAGCTTGTCTAACTTTTCCAAATTCCAATACGCTTCTTTAACCATTAATGTCTTCAATTATTTATCTGTAGAAATTATGAGAAGTTCAAATTTTGATAATTACATTCACATGACTCTAACGAGATCCTACATGCTATTTTTTTTTCTTTTATATCAATCATACACTACGGTCAAATTTTATTTTGACCACATAAAAAGTAAGTGTGTATAACTTTTAGGAACGGAGGAAGTCTAATGTTTTAAAATTGAAGATCAAGGAACTTTATTGCACTTAACTTGATTGTGATTTGGGTTGGATGATATGAACATAGATTTCTACATTGTAGTTATAGAACTAAAACACTTTGGTCAAGTTAAATCTACCCTAGGTTGGAATTTATTGTTGTTTAACATTATATCTTCATTGTTTTTCAGGAACCTGTACAGTGTGAAGAAGATATTGTGAGGTTCTGTGAAGATGCTGGTGTAACGGATACATTAATCAACAAGGGCAATGGGCTGATTACTTATGCAAGAAGGAGGAGGGGAGGTCAGCAAAATGGAATGTCAGTACAAGGACAGCAGGGCAATCACCTAGCAGCAGGGCAGCCTCCTATTCGTGAGAAGCTGTGACAGCTGCAACAACTTTTGTTGTTTTCTCTTTTTGGCAGTTTATGTGTATATAACAAAGGGAGGGTAGGATGTGCTAGGTAGGCAAGATCATTGTAATTCCTAGGATTAGAGAGTGGTGCCCTAAAGGTGCTAACCCAGAGATTAGTAGCCTAAAGCTACCCTTATGCTTGTATTTCCCTTTTGAATTCAATCAAAGAGCTGCCTACTTTCCCCAAGAACTGGTCTTTATGGCTTGAATCAATTTTCTTACAAACTAACACTAAGCAGGACGTTACAAGTGGTATCAGAGCGGCGGTCCTGCACCTGCCGTTACCGGAAACCACCACACCACTCTCTGTTTTCAAAAAAAAAAAAAAAAAAAAAAAAAAAAAAAAAAAAAAAAAGAAGAAATGGTTATCTCAGCATCACAGAGGTGCGACACCTTGGATGAACAAATGGCAGGGGTGCAAAACCAGTTAGCCAACTTGGAAGCGACGATGAAAACACAAGAGGAAACCCTCAAGAAATCATTCGAGGAGGCCATTCAGAAGATGGACAACCAGTTTGAGCTTCTCCGGCAGCAGCAGGAGACCCAAACGGCGGCGAACACGACTACACAAGCCCAGTTCTTCGAGGAGCTCAGAAATCTGGTGAACCAGAGGAACCAGGAACAGGGGCAGGGGTATACTCCGGGCACACGCAACTGGAATGACCAGAACGGCGGTGGAGACCACCATTGGAAGCCGCGCAAGCTGGATATGCCTCTTTTCGAAGGAGCGGACCCTGATGGCTGGATCCTCAAGGGGGAGAAGTACTTCCTCCACTACCACCTTACGGAAGATCAGAAGCTCCAGGCGGCGGTTTCAGCCCTAGAGGGGGACGCCCTGCGGTGGTTTCAGTGGGAAAATAGGAGGCGGCCGATACCTAGCTGGGAGAGTATGAAGGCGCGTGTACTGCGGCAGTTCCGGCCAACCCATGCCGGAAGCCTCCACGAACAATGGCTGGCGGCGCGATAAGAAACAACCGTGATGGACTATCGCAAGAGGTTCATCGATCTCTCAGCACCTCTAGAGGATGTACCGGAGACGATAATGATTGCTCATTTTATCAATGGGCTTAAGGAGGAGATTAAGGCTGACGTGAGGCTAATGAACCCCTTTAACCTAGAACAGGCTATGGAGGTCGCGGGTCGGGTCGAAGAAAGAAATCGGGTCGGAGCGTTTAAACTGGCACCCACATACTTCGGGGCGGGCAAATCAATCGCAAGCGGATCCGGATCTTCAGGATCCAAACCTCCCACCGGTATGGGCTTGGCCCAGACGTACAGAACCCCCTCTCAGCAAGCATCTACCTTCAAGGGGTGGCCCAAGGCTCCCAACGAATCCCAAGCATTGGTGAATTTTCCCAGATCCACCGCATCTTCAACCGCCAAATCCGGCGAACCACGGCGGCTCACGGAGTTTGAACACCAAGAACGCAAAGCCAAGGGGCTTTGTTTCCGGTGCGACGAGCGATGGAGCGTCGGCCACCGCTGCAGAAACAAGGAGATGAGCGTGCTCTTGCTCGGAGAATTCGAAGACGCGGATGCTGGGCCGTCCAAACCACCAGAGCTCGACTCGAGTGACGAGGAGGTGGCGGCTGAAGCTACCTTCTGCTCGCTGGTAGGTCTATCAAGCCCACGCACCATGAAGTTGGAGGGCAAGGTGGGGCCGAAACCGGTGGTGATTTCGGTGGACCCAGGAGCCACCCATAATTTTATCTCCGACGTCCTAGTGGCGGAGGTGGGAGTTCCGGTGGAGGGTGAGCAAGATTTCGGGGTTTCCTTGGGAAACGGAGATGTAATCGTGGGGAAGGGACGGTGTAAGGGGGTTAGGGTGGTTCTTAAGGGTGGGTTTGTGGTGGTGGATAATTTTCTACCTCTTGGAAGTGCCGATTTGATTCTAGGCATAGAGTGGCTGGAGAAGCTTGGATCAGTCACCCATAACTGGAAAACCCATGTCATGAGTTTCACGGTGGGAGAGCAGAGGGTGACCTTGGTGGGTAACCCCGCCTTGGAGCGCACTAAGGTGTCCCTCCGAGCTATGATTCGTGCGCTGCAGCATGAGGGTGGAGGACTTTGGGTTGAAATCAACCAAGTCGAAGCTAAGTCAAGTGTGAGTGAAAGGAACACCCCCACCACCGTGCTGCCAAGTTGGTTAGAGGAGGTAATAGGGCAGTTTTTGGAGGTCTTTACCGAACCCAAGGGACTACCACCCAAGAGGGGCCATGAGCACACGATCGTCTTAAAGGAAGGGAGTAATCCGGTGAGCGTAAGGCCATACCGATACCCCCAATTCCAAAAAGATGAAATTGAGAAGATGATAAGGGAGATGTTGGCGGCCGGCATAATTAAACCATCGGTTAGCCCTTTTTCTAGCCCGGTCTTGTTAGTGAGGAAGAAGGACGGTTCGTGGCGCTTTTGTGTTGATTATCGTGCCTTGAACCGAGAGACAATTTCCGATAAATATCCCATTCCTATCATAGATGAGCTCTTAGATGAACTCCATGGGGCGGCCATTTTCTCTAAACTCGACCTTAAATCCGGATATCACCAAATACTAGTGAGGGAGGAGGACACCCACAAGACGGCCTTCCGAACCCATGAGGGTCACTACGAGTTTTTGGTGATGCCTTTTGGGCTCACTAATGCCCCCGCCACCTTCCAAGCCTTGATGAATGAGGTTTTTAGACCATATTTGCGGAAGTTTGTGCTAGTCTTCTTCGATGACATCTTGATTTATAGCCCCAATTTGGAGAGTCACCGAGAGCATATGAGAATGGTATTGGCCGTGCTCAAGGAGCATAGTTTGGTGGTCAACTTCAAGAAGTGTGAGTTCGGGCAACCGCAAGTAGCTTACTTGGGTCACGTGGTGTCCAAGAATGGGGTTGCCATGGATATGGAGAAAGTCAAGGCTATGGTTGAATGGCCTACACCTAGGAATTTAAAGGAGTTGCGAGGATTCTTGGGGCTAACGGGTTACTACCGTAAATTCATCAAAGGGTATGCCCAAATAGCTAGACCCTTGACCGAGCAATTGAAGAGAGATAGTTTTGGGTGGACACCCGAAGCTACTAAGGCCTTGGAGCAGCTCAAGGCTGCCATGGTGGCTGCCCCGGTGTTGGTAATGCCCAATTTCAGTAAGCTCTTCGTGGTTGAGGCCGATGCCTCGGGCTATGGCCTAGGTGCGGTGTTGATGCAAGACTCGAAACCCATAGCGTTTTTCAGCAAGTTGTTAGGGCCCAAAGCACAAGCAAAAGCCACTTATGAGAAGGAATTAATGGCAATTTGTCTTGCCATTGTCAAGTGGCGACATTATTTGTTGGGTCGTCACTTTGTGGTAAGGACGGATCAACAAAGTTTGAAATACTTGATGGAGCAACGCGAAGTGGGAGGGGACTATCAAAAATGGGTGCGCAAATTGTTAGGGTTTGACTTCGAAATTCAATTCAAACCGGGGGCTAGTAATAGAGTGGCGGATGCACTCTCTAGGAGAGGCGCATCGGAACATGAGTTGGCTGCCATGACATTCACTCAAGAAATCAAATGGGATGAGTTGGAAAGTGATATTGAGGCGGATTCATTGCTGGGAAAAATAGCAGCAGCCCTCAAGGAAGGAGAAGAGAAGTTTGCGGGGTATACATTGGAAGAGGGGAGGCTATTGTTCAAAGGAAGAGTGGCCATACCTAAGTCGTCCACATTAATTCCTAAGCTTTTGAAGGAATATCATGATAGTCCAATTGGGGGGCATCAAGGAGAGACTAAGACTTACTTGAGGATTGCTTCGGAATGGTATTGGATTGGGATGAGAAAAAACATTGGAGATCATGTGCGATGTTGCCCCATATGCCAACAAGCCAAGCATTCACAATTGCAACCCGCGGGTCTTCTACAACCCCTACCTATTCCCGAAGCCATATGGGAGGACATCTCCATGGACTTCATTGAAGGACTTCCCAACTCATTAGGGATGAACTCTATCTTGGTGGTGGTGGATAGGCTCTCCAAATATGCACACTTTGTGGGTCTAAAACACCCCTATAGCGCGGCCACTGTGGCTGCCATGTTTGTCAAGGAAGTAGTCAAGCTTCATGGGTTCCCTAGCTCTATAGTATCGGACCGAGACCGCATTTTTATGAGCATTTTTTGGCGGGAGTTGTTCAAACTACAAGGCACGGAGTTGAAGAGAAGCACCGCATACCACCCTCAAACCGATGGTCAGACCGAAATTGTCAATAAAACCTTGGAGACATATCTAAGGTGCTTTGTGAACGGGCAGCCTAAATCATGGGGTAAATGGTTGCATTGGGCGGAATATGCTTACAACACCGCTCACCATGAGTCCATTGGGTTCACCCCTTTTCGGGTAGTCTATGGGAGAGACCCACCAAGACTAATTAAGGTGGGTAAAGGGCAAACTCCAGTTGACAGTTTGGAAGTGTGGTTACAAGAGAGAGGTTGGGTGCTCGAAGATTTGCAAATGAATTTGCTCCGTGCTCAACAAAGGATGAAAGCTAACGCTGATTTAAGGAGAAGAGAAGAGGAGTTCCAAGTAGGGGATTATGTCTATCTTAAACTTCAGCCTTATAGGCAAAAATCTCTTGCTAAGAGGCCTAATGAGAAGCTTGCTCCGCGCTTTTATGGCCCATTTTTGGTGGTGCAACGCGTGGGGAAGGTGGCCTACAAGTTGGACCTGCCTGATTCATGTCGAGTGCACCCTGTCTTCCACGTTTCACAACTGAAACGAGCAATTGGCAGCCAACTGGTGACCCCCACCATACCCACCCAGTTGACAGAAGAGCTAGAGCTCCAGGCAGAACCTGAACTGGTGCTTGATGTCAGGAAATCCAGCAGCTTTCCCTCGAAGTCAGAAGTGTTAATCAAGTGGGAGGGCTTACCAAGGCTCGAGGCTACTTGGGAGGAGGCTTCTCTCATCAAGGAACGTTTCCCTTCCTTTCACCTTGAGGACAAGGTGAGTCTTCTAGGGGGAGGGAATGTAACGGATACATTAATCAACAAGGGCAATGGGCTGATTACTTATGCAAGAAGGAGGAGGGGAGGTCAGCAAAATGGAATGTCAGTACAAGGATAGCAGGGCAATCACCTAGCAGCAGGGCAGCCTCCTATTCGTGAGAAGCTGTGACAGCTGCAACAACTTTTGTTGTTTTCTCTTTTTGGCAGTTTATGTGTATATAACAAAGGGAGGGTAGGATGTGCTAGGTAGGCAAGATCATTGTAATTCCTAGGATTAGAGAGTGGTGCCCTAAAGGTGCTAACCCAGAGATTAGTAGCCTAAAGCTACCCTTATGCTTGTATTTCCCTTTTGAATTCAATCAAAGAGCTGCCTACTTTCCCCAAGAACTGGTCTTTATGGCTTGAATCAATTTTCTTACAAACTAACACTAAGCAGGACGTTACAGCTGGCTTGCCTGTTGCATTAGATGAAACAATTGACAATATTCAAGGAAATTTATCTGATTCTTTGGCCAGATTCACGCATCCAGGAGTGGTGGCTCTTGTACGTTCAGGCAAATTGTACTAATTTCTTGTTTGCATTACTCTATAAACTTGCTTGTGATTTAGTGGTTGTTTCTTCTCTACTAAATTAGTTCATAATAAGCTCTCAGCATATTTAGCTTTATAATACCTAGCTTCTTATAGGCAAATTTTAAGCTCAACAGAACACCATTTTTTGTTAGATCTAGGGACATGCATTTTCAAATCTTTGTCGATATCATGTTTGTGGTTAAATGGCGGTGGTTCTTGATAATTGATACAGGATTCTTGATTTGTCGCTCATCTTGGCCCCGAAATTTTCCCTTTCCCTTGCTCTTTGTACATATTGGGCATTATTCTACTTGTATAGTTGTACTTGTAGCTTAGTTGTAATGAGTTTACAATAATGAGTTTTTGCTTTTAGCATGTAAGAGATGTTACTGAATACACTGATATGACTGTTCTTTACTATCAATTCTCTACTAAGATTGCTGTTTTTCTTCTGTTAGGTGATTAAGCCAAGTGTTGTTGGTGGGTTTGAAAATGCAGCAATGATTGCGCGGTGGGCTCATATTAAGGGAAAATTGGCTGTTGTGAGTGCAACCTTTGAAACTAGTCTCGGATTGTCTTCCGATGTTCAGTTTGCATATTATCTTGAGATGAGAAGTTCAGAAATATCCCAAGCAGTAGATAAGAAACCGACAAAATGTGTAGCTCATGGTCTTGGAACATACAAATGGCTGAAAGAAGATTTAACGCTTGATCCACTTGTTATTTGCTGACAGCCAAAGAGTAGATTTGTAGGAGCATCTATAGATGATGCTGATCGAGTCCTCCGCAATTTTCAAGTTAACTGCAATGCTATCTCAAGAAGGTCTGTTGAAGATAATATATCTACTTGTCAGCTTGGCGTGAAAGTAGATGATTGTTCTTATGTGATCAAGGTGCAACAGATGGGAGAAAGGAGAGATGTATGTACTGGTTTTTTGTTCTCTTAATTTCTAGAGATGTACTTGGTGCTTTTTCTTGCATCTGGTTGTACTTTTGTTCTGATTTTCTTATCTTCAAATTTAGTGCATAGTAATCGCAAATTATGCTACTCATATCATTTTCCTCTCAGGAAATCTAACCATTGTTTTCAAATTTTCAAATCCATACTCATTGTACTACTATTCTCTCTAACATAATTAAGATTGCATGTAGGGAAATACACTTCTATTTCTTCATGATTTCCTGGGAACTGGTGAAGACTGGACCCCAATGATGACAGCTCTTTCAGGATCTGCAAAATGCTTGTCTGTTGATCTTCCTGGCCATGGAAGCTCAAAATTACAATCACTTGATGGTAGTGGCAATCCAACTGAAGGGCAAAGTTTATCAATTGAAGTAGTTGCTGCAGTGTTGAGCCAGTTGATAAATAAAATTAGCACAGGGAAAGTCACTCTTATTGGGTACTTTATGGGGGCCAGGATAGCAATGTACATGGCATTGAGATTCAGCGGCCAGGTATTACCATAGATGTTATTTGTAATCATATAGATATGTTTATTTTTTTTTGGCAACAAGTAAAATTTTTTTTGTAGCTTGATGGAGCTGTAGTGATTTCTGGAAGTCCTGGTTTAAGATATGAAATGGAGAGAAGGGTTCGTGCTGCAAAAGATGATTCTCGCGCACAGTCAATCATCTCCTTTGGTTTGGAGCCTTTTCTGAAAAACTGGTACAGTAGTGATTTGTGGAATAGGTAATCTCCTGCTCTCTTTATGGATTCCGAATTTAGGATCTAGTCTTATTATCTTACTGTACAAAGGATGCTGCTTATGGAAACTCCGGGATTTCTTACATAGTTTGCTTTACAGTTTCAGGGAACACCCAAGTTATGATAAGATTGTAGCAAGTCTCTTGAAGCATCATGATATTCATGGTCTAGCAAATGCTTTGTCTGGTTTGAGTATTGGAAGGCAGATGTAAGCTTTTACTCTTCTATGAGCCTGCCTCCCCTTCTCCCTCCTCCCCTCGTGGCCACTACAAAAAGACTTTAGTAAACTATACCCATATTTGTTATGTTGTTTCATGGTCTTGCAAACTGTCTACTATAAACCCTATTAAGGTATTAGATGTCTTTAGAGCCTTTATATTCATGTTTGTTTAATTTACCGTGTTTCATTGATAAATATAATGACCTCTTAAAGGTTTGGAGTTAAACTTTGTCATATGATTTTTTAATAACTGTTTTGTAAGAAAAAACCACAAGCCAGCAAGTATGGCTGCTTATATCTTTTGCTGTTGAATATAAAGTTCAGTTCATCCACTTTCCGTGAAAATTCTATTAAAATAAAAAAAAAAAAAAAAGGACTTGCTAAGTTTATACGCACTGACTTATACAGTATACATGTGAGAAGTGTTAGTGTGTGTCTGTAAAAGCACTTGCCTTTTTAAGTGAATAGAAGCACATAGCACCTTTCATGTATGAACTAAATAGTCTGTCATTTGCATCTATGATTTCATTTGTTAAACTGCATACTACTGTGGCTGCCAAAGTAGATGCCAGAGTTGTTACATTTAGTGGGTATAAAGCCATACATGCAAGCTGCACTTTGGATTGGTTTCGAATTCTTACCACTATCATTACCACATTTCTTGAACATTTATTTTCATTTGTTAACAGGCCACTCTGGGAAGACATGAAACACTGCAAAATACCTCTTATGTTTGTTGTTGGAGAAAAAGATGAGAAATTCAAGAGTATCAGTCAGAATATCAGCCGTATAATGGGTCAGACAACAATTTATGAAGCAGTTGAAGTTCCTGATTGTGGACATGCTGTTCACTTGGAAAATCCTCTAGCTGTTGTTAGACTGCTGAGACAATTTTTGACAAAAACAAGCTAGCAAGGATTGTTGAAATCTGCTGGATTATCAACTTATAAGTAAGCTCATTCTAGCCATCTAATTATTTGCCCGCATCCCAATCCATCCATATGAAGGTGCTCCATAAAGATCTCTCAAATGATCGAAGATAACATGTTAATAAAATAAAGGACAGGTTGAATTTTGGAATTGCTGTCTGAATTAACTCGTGCAGTACAACTGCAGTTTGATTAAAGCTGTCTCACTCAGTACACTGCATGAGCAATCCTTAATTCAATCTGTTAATTTACTTTAATTGTTGAATAATTATAATTCAATCTACGGCAGAGACCTTTTCTGGGTATGCCGTAATGTTTTTAGCTCGAAAATCCCGAATAGGGAGGGAAACTACAGTTGTTGGCTGTTCTCACTTTAGCCAACTGAGAAATGAACTTTGAAGTACTATACTTCTAGTATATTTGTGTTGGCTAAGTATAAATGTAAGTGTCTTGTATTTTTACAAGGCTGATATAGACTATGGAACAGAATATGGAAGAATGTTTTTTGATCAGTTGCAGCTTGTACAAGAATACGAATCGGGTACATAACCAAACAACAATTTAAATTTCATATGGGTCATCCTCAAGTACATTAACAGCAAAAATGAATAGAAGTACAAGTTTCATCCACTGCTGCGCCATACGCTCTAGTGTCCTCAATTGGCAATAATATCATCTATGATCCATCCATGGAGCCATTAAGAGTCGGATCATTATATCAAATATTTACAAATTTAATACTTGCATAGACTGGTTGTGTAAGATCGGGTAAAAGGCATTTAATTGATAAAGCCAAGCCTCCACCATCATATTTGCGGCAAAGCCTCGTATGTTGTACTCCCTCCGTCCCATAATTACAGGCAAATAACTCTAAAAAGTACGGTTTTTAAGGAGGATGGAAAAAGTAGAGGAATATTGTATGGAAAAGTTAAAAAGTGAAGAATGTTGCGTGGGGATAATAAAAAGTAGAGAATATTGTATGGAAAAGTTAAAAAGTAAGTAATAATTGTTTAGGTATGTGTGTATTTTGTATGAAAAATAGAAAAAGTAAGTAATGATTATTTTGGTATGTGTGTAATTTGTATGGAAAAGCTTAAAAGTAAGTAATAATTGAGTGTTATTTTTAGTAATAGGAGGAACATTTTGGGACACCCAAAATAGTATATTTGCCTGTAATTATGGGACGGAGGGAGTAGTACAGGCTTTGCAACAATACATGTAAGTGTATACATTGATAAATTAGATACCCCGTATTTAGATTAGAGTGTTAAAACACTACTAACACTGTTAAAAAAACTTGTGAAGTGGATTCTCTTTATAGGTGATGGGTAGTCGAGCAAATTGGAACTTGGAGAGAATTAATGGGTGGCTCCTCACATGGTGATTGTTTTGAAAGGAAAGAGAGTGGGGACAAAATACAAGTTTATTATGTTGATTAGTATAGCACTCGTGCAATGCATGGCTTACAAATCTTGATAATCATATTCATTTTATAAAATTTTAAAATAAAATGATTTAATAAGTAATAATATGTCTTAATCATATATTTTTAACCCTCAAAATAATGATATACGAATTACTACTTAAAAATAACCTTTTTTTTTTTAATTCTTTAATTGTATGGAAATATTTGAAAATGATTTAACTCAATGATCTGACAATCAATACCCACATTAAGTCATATTTTCCCCCTCATTTCTACTTGAGCCACTGGCCACCTCATTTTCAAATGGTTTAGGAGGATCTTTTTGTGTGGCTGGTCACATCGTGTGGCCGGGGTTACTCGAGTTACTCCTGACCAAGTAACCCCTGACTGAGTAACTCGTAACCCCTAATCGAGTAACTCGAGTAACCCTGACCGAGTCACCCTTCGAGTAACCCCTGACCGAGTAACCCCTCAAGTAATCCTTGACCGAGTAACCCCTGACGAACCCTTCAAGTACCCCCTGTCAAACCCTGACAGAGTAACTCGAGTAACCCATGACCGAGTAACCCATGACAGAGTAACCCCTTAATTAACCTATGACCGAGTAACTAACCCCTGACCGAACCCCTTAAGTAACCCCTGACCAAGTAGCTCGAGTAACCCCTAACCGATTAACCCCTCAAGTAACCCATGATCGAACCCATCAAGTAGCCCCTGATTGAGTAACTCGAGTAACCCCTGACCGAGTAACTCAAGAAACCTCTGCCACACGATGTAAACAACCACATATAAATATTTGTCTTTTAAATGACTATCTCCATCCTCTAACTCAATATATTTTTTGGAAAAGTTTACCATTATAATAACATGATCATTGTATATTGTATTTTGTATATCACAAATAATTTTGTATCTTTTCTCTCCTCTATGGCCTCAAAAAACACTCAAATTTTAACATGAAACTTTTAAAAATAGGATTTTTAATTTGATCCCATCACTTACTTCCTTAATTTTATTACATGATGAATTCACCTAATCATCACCACATACCTATCGCACCTTTTACAACCAAAAATTTACCCGTCTAGAATTCTACAAAGCCACTAACTTAGTGGTACAAAGTATAATTTTTATAATTTTTTCTAAAATTTTAACCTTAGAATGAAGTTTAGGCTAGTCAATTGTTTGATTATCTGTTTTTTTTTTTAAATTATATGTAATCATTTAATATTTTATTGCATATATATAATAGTAAATAAAAAAAAATTAAATATACAAGCATGTAAGTGAAGAAAAAAAATGCATAACATTATTACATATCACCCGTGACGACATATACAAAAAGTACAACATATTTTAATTTCTATGCAGCTGTTCACACCATGTGACCGCTTGTAAAAAAATGGAGTAACTCCTATAACACTAACAAACTAACCCCTATTATATTGACAGAGTAACTTCTAAGGGCATGTTCTCATTGACTGAACTGAGCTGAACTGAACTGAACTGAACTGAACTGAGCTGAACTGAACTGAACTGAGCTGAACTGAACTGAACTGAACTTATTAATTAGTGATTTTTATCTACGGATTAGTGATCTTTGATTATTTATTATTATACATATGTGTATATACAAATATACATATTAAAATATTTAAGAAAAATATACTATATAATTAAAATATTTATGAAAATATAATAAAAACATGAAACCCCAAAACATTTTAAAAACATATACTATTTAATTAAAAAATAAAATATTATTATGACAAAAGAACACAAAACACTTTGTGAAAAATTACCACAATTAAAAAAAAAGAAAAAGTTGGAACGAAATTAAACAGAGCCAACCCCTCCAACTGTATACCACTCTCTTTATTATTCTAATTAATACAATTTTATTATTAATTTATTATTATTATTAATTATTATTATTATTAATTATTATTATTATTAATTATTATTATTATTATTATTAATTATTATTATTATTATTATTATTATTAATTATTATTATTATTGTCGTTGTTGTTATAAGAGCTTAAAACTGAATTGAATTGAACTGAACTGAACTAAGCTGAACTGAATTGTACTGTACTGATTAGAGATGAACTGAACTGAACTGAAAATAAACGTATGAAAACAGGCCCTAAGGCTCTATTCACTTCACCTTATATTTGCTGAAATGAAATTATTTTTACTGAACTAAATTATTTTTGCTTAACTTAAATAAATTTTTTGCTGAAATTAATTTTTTTTTATTAAAGAAAAACAATAACCCCCAAAGTTCGAATTATTCCAGAATAATCCAAAGTTGGGATCATTGTAGAAAAATTCATGAAAGTTGGGATTATTTCTAATTTTTCCTAAAAAATAATATGGCTAGCTGCACGGTGTGGCTAGCCACATATGAAAGTTTGTGAAATTGAATTATATACCATATGTAAATTTTTTATAAAATAGGTATGATATACGTAAAATCATACAGTAGAAAATTAGTATTATATCAACATTTTTTTTTGACATAATTACATCAACATAATTGGCTCACAATTTACATATTTAAAAAACACAATCAACAAAAGACTACTATTAAAAAATATTTTTGAATCAATCAAAATCAATTCGTAGTATATCAAATAATCAATCAAAATTCATAATTTTGGGATCGATTTTTAATCAGCGGTATATCATTTTTATATATAGTATTCTGATAATAATTTTTAGTTAATTATTTTTTTGATTGATTTTTTTAGTGTAGTAATTTTTTTTTTTTTAATGTTACATGTTTTTAGACTAAGATTCGCGAAAAGTAATCAGATCACCTTCTATAATTAAGTATAAACAATTTTTATAAGTGTATAAATATGTAAAATGATCAAATTCGAGTAAATGAAAAATATGGAAATGCACTTATCATACTTTCTTATTTTGACCACGTGTTATGGAAATTAGTATATTTGAATGATATATGATTGATAATCTATATTATGAATAATATCATTAATTAACTAAACTATAATCTAAACATGCAAGAATACTTATAATTTGTAGCTATTCATAATCTATCATTGACTATCATTGTTAGAAAAAATATCACTTGTCAATCTTTTACCAAACTGTAAGAGATTTTTAATACAGTACATAATAGATTTTATATATAGAGTGATAAAATATAGGATAAAGATATCTTTTCTATAAATTATATGTATCACTCCATATCTTTTAATAACATTTTACTAATAATATATTATATTCTATGAAAAGATAGAATATTATTACATATTATAAAATATATATTTTAAGGAATAGTATACTTGAGTGATAGATGAGTGATAATCTATATATTCAATAATATTGAGGTCCATACAAGAATAAAAACAAAGAATTTATTTTTTATGATTATGTATGTAGAATTTAAAATTGTTTAATATAGTTAAAGTATAAAAATATTATTCAACATCTTTTATAAAATTAATTTGCTACTTAATTGTACCCTTGTTTTCCCGAATTATTCTTAAGGTTAAAGTGGAGGTAGTATAATACGTAGTATATTTTATAAATAAAATAATTTATACAAATTAGTGTATTTGAGTGATAATCTACTTTTAATATAGTCAATTATATCTTTACTAAACTTAATCTTAACTAAAATATTCAATATTAATGTGTAAAATATATCAGATTTTATATGTATCATGAATTTTTTTTATAATAGGCAAGAAATAGAATCTTTAACAATTATATATATTCTAACAATAGACAAATTAAAAAACAAAAAAACAAAAAAAAAAAATCTAAAAAACTAAAACAGGGACACGTGTCAAATTTGGAGTTAGTGTACCCTATTTTAGAATAGTATATAGATAGATATATTGCAAACTGTAAATAAAACAACTTTTCATTAAACTAGTGGGTCCTACGCGCGCGATGCGCGCGAAATTGCTAGCTTTAACAGAAGTATAGAAGTTGGCGCTAATATTTAGGGTCATGCACGTAAAATGGCTTGCTCTTTAGGGAGAGTTATAGCAGTTTGCGCTAATGTCTTAGGGTTGTGTCCATTATATTGTATTTTGGTACAACAATTTGCGTATCCATGCAATGTTTGGAATTTCGTTAAAAGAATATTATATCGTGAGGGAATTGTATTATATTTACCTTGATATAGAGAATCCTATATAGGTAGGCAGTGAATAAACATTTTCATTACAATAAAATCATGTACAACATGGTACCCTAATATAGATATAATACGGAGTAATTTACAAAAATTCTTGACATATTTATATATTGTAATTTATAACTATAACCTCGGCATATAATTAGCTTTAAGTTATAATTATCTATTTTCTTCATAAGGTACTGAAATATACACAAAAGAGGAGCTACATACAACTCGCCCTTCTTCGTCCCAGTAGAAGTAATAGCCTGCAAGAAACAATTAAATTAAACATTAACATTGAAAAATAAAAACAAGTTATGCATTCTGATGAACTTTTTCTCTGCAGTATAAACAAAATTTCAGCAATAACTTTCTTTAACAAAAAATATCAGCAATAACCTACACTTTAAATATACATTTTAATCTTATTTCTTTGATCCTAACTCACATCCCTATGAAATACCACCTAATCAACATTTTCATAATTTTTCAAAATTAACCGGAATAGAAAAATTACCTATACCACCAGTCCACCATCACCAATAAGAACAAGATTGAAGCTTGAGTAATCAACATTTTGTTGATTCGGCAACGCCTAAACCCAAAAAATCAAATATATAAACCAACATCAGGAATTAAAACGAAATTCAACCGATTATTATCAAAATATCATTTTAACAAATACGTTCTTCAACACTCGCACGAATTATAAACTTGTACACCAAAAGTCTTTCGATTGTTAATTTGATGAGCACGGTTCATTGATCAAATGATTTGGACCCAAATTTAACATTCAGATCATCTTTTATAATATTTTAAATCAAAAAATTAAAATTAAAAATCAAATAAAGTCTAAATTTTAGGGTAGAAAATGACCAAAGTGAAGGAGAGGATAATACAGAAGATGTGTGCCAGGATATTAGAGAAGAGAGGATGAAAAACGAATAAACTTTATTGAGTCTTGAATGGAGAAGATGAACCAGACAAAGCCAAAGGAGGAAGAATGTATATATTAAAGAGGGGCAAACATGTAACTAAACATTTTGTAGGGGTATAATTGTCTTCGCACTGTTCATAAGAGTATCTTTCCACTTTTTATAAGGTAGGGATATGGTAAAAATTCTAAAATAAACCCGATGTATATAGAAAAATCTAATTAGGTAGAACATGATTATTATACCTTACATAGAGTGATTTTCCCAAATTAAAGTTGATTATACCAACTTTCCTAGGGTTGAATTAATGAATACCAAATAATGTTTTGGAGAATCTTTCTTCGCTTAATCAATTGACAGGTTCAATTCCAAATTAAGATTGGTAATCTTAAGCAGTTCAATGTGCCTCATAATCAATTAACTCGGAATATCCTTTTGTATTTTTGGGGATGGCATCGAATATATTCAAAGGGAATTCATTATCCACTCGTGTTGTAAGATACTCTCTCCTCTTTCTTTTTCCGGTCGTTTTTAAATATTTGCTCTATTTCTTTATTTGGATATCTTTTACAATATTTAATTAATTTCTCTCACCTAATGGACCCAACATAAATCAAATTTATTAATTTTATATTCTTTTTCTTTTAATTCTCTCCACTACTTTTACTTTAAACAATTTTTTATTCTTCCACCTACCCCACTACCTCCATATTTTATTACTTTTCCTAATTTCTCCTAAAACTCCACGCATGGAGAAATGAAGCAAGTATTTAAAAACGGAGGGAGTAGTGCTCAGTGGCGGATCCAAGGGGTACACAGAGGTACAGTTGTACACTCATTCCACCTAAAAAAGAAACTGACAAAAAAAGAGATCACCTATTTTAATTAACTGGTCTCTTAGGTACCGCTAACTACTCTGCCTATTATTTTCTTGTTAAAATCAAAGACACTTGTTATTGAAAAATCTGGTCTCTTATCACATGGAATCAGGAGAAAAGTTTTAACCACTTGAGTTATCTCTCACTCTCAGATAATATAAGCATTGTAAGAGTTCTAACAATGATTATATTAAATTAAAGATGATCATAATAAATAAAAAGTGATTAGGAATTGGATAGCCCTCCGAAAAAAGCGGTTAAGTATTCGCGCATAGCTGCTATTTACATGACATGTAAATAGTAGCTACAAGACAAAAGAGCAATGCATTTTTTTCTTTCTAGTGTTACAAATATTGTACCACTGTTACCTACAATAGCTATAAATAGTACTACTAAAACAACCTATACTCTAGTAATATAAATTACATATATAATAGTATATTAAAAATACAACTGTAAGTATAATGGTACATTCAAAGTACCATTGAAATGATAAAAAATCAAAAAAAAATAATGTGAATTTATCAATTAGCTCTCCTATATGTATTCCAAATAAATAGCAACTATGCTCCTAGTTGCACTTAAGCACTAATTGTATACTCATTCTGTCCCAATTTACTTACAACATTTTGACTGGATACGTTTGTCGATGCACATGTTTGACCGTTGATATATTTTATTAAATATTTATCTAAGTTACGGAGTATAAAAAGTTTATATTAGGAAACTATACATTAAAATAGACCCAACATCTTACATGACTACATTGACTTTCATATAATAGTTAAAAAAATGGTCAAACTAAAATGTGAAAATAGTGCAAAATGTCAAACTGTTGTGAGTAATTTGGAACGGAGGGAATACTATCCTATTAGGCTACTACCATATACCTGGAGAAATCTCAACCTCTCAAAAGATCAAAAACCATAGCAGTGACTCTCTCTCCTACCCGAGTCTCAGCAAAACACTCCTACACCACCACCATCACCACCCAAAATAATCGAACTTTCCGTCAAATTATCAACAATTCTATAAACCCCAGAAAACTCAGAATACCCCCAACTTTAAATCATTCAAATGGAAGAACAAATTTCTCAGTAATTAGAGCATATATTGAAAACACTAACCCAATTTCTAGTTTTGTAAACAAAGTTATTGGTTCATTACCCATTGTTGGTCTCATTGCTAGAATTGTTAATGATGAAGGTGGTCTTGCTGGGGATATCATTGATTTTGCTGAATTTCGAAGAAGAGTTGGGAATAAGTGTTCTGTTAATGATTCAAGAAGAGCTGATTTGTAAAATTTTCGGGGGAGAATTATGTAATGTGTTGACACTTGACAGATTAAACGGAAAGGAAAGGGCTGAGAAAGGAAATATATGGCAATAGAAATCAATTGTATACATATTTTGCCCATTATCGTTTGAATCCTTTTCTGGCCAGATGTTTCCGTTGCTTAATCAATTATTCATAATCATATGTTGGTTCCAGTTATCTCCCTTTTCTCTTTCTGGCATAGCCTGTTTGATTCTTTGGCACAGTTGAAACATAGGGTATTGACTTCTCAGCTGAGGAACGTATGGAGAACATGAATCAGAACTATGGATGAACTTGTAAAGATTTGTCAGCAAGGTCAATACCGTTACTAGACAAAAGGGGTGATACATCATGACACCGAGACCGCCTTAACCACCCATCAAAACCGCCTTACCCACCCACCACCACCGAAACCACTCTATTTGGTGGCGTTCTGGTGGGTGGTGTAGTTGGAGAGTGGCTTTAAGAGGTCACGTGGCTCGCACGTGTCGAGTCAATGCCTAGAAACAGGGTCAAACCCTCTTTTCCGGCCAAAGGTGTGGCATTGCAAAAAAAATTTGATTAAGGTGTATCATTGCAAAATAAAATTTATAAGGTGATTTCTTGTAAAAAACTACTTATAAAAGGTGGTTTTTTTTTGCAAAATTTCCTATTCTTAATGATTTTTTGTTTGATTTCGCGTATTTGCTTCTCTTTAATAAATTAAAAACTTATTCTACAAGCCGGAAAAAAACTAATTATAATAGGTTAAAGTTTTTCCGGTGACACTCAAGATCGGAGATCAAAAGTCTTTGGTCCATAGTGGTTCCCAATCAATTCAACATTTGAACAACAATAATGTAAGGGATTGCAATTGACAAAAATCTAGCATGGCTCAAGTTGTTTGTGTAAGAAAGGGTCACTTAGGATCTGTTCACTTCAGCTTAATTTCAGTTCAGTTCAGTTCAGTTCAGCTGTAATTAGTTCAGTTCAATTCAGTTCAGCTTCTATCAGTTCAGTTCAGCTCCTAATTTCCTTCTCTTATAAAATATTCATTCCATCTCTATTCAGTTCAGTTCAACTCCAATCAGTTCAATTCAGCTCAATTCAGTTCAACTCAATTCAGTAAACGTGAACAGGCCCTTAATGTTAGATATGTGTAGTATAAAGACCTCGACTACATAAAATCTCTTTATATATATCCTAAGGTCAAGAAGTAGATAGGGATATTGGTGATAAGGTAGTCGGGTAGGGTTGTGACCCTTTGGAATATGTCGATAGCATTGCACGTTCATCCCATTTGATTTTAAGGATGAGATTTTAACACTATTATGAGGGTACTAATTGTGTTTAAGTTTTAAGTGATAATGCGATATTAATTCAAACAAAATGATGAGAGTAGAGATTTTAACACTATTATGAGGGTATTAATTGTGTTTAAGTTTTAAGTGATAATGCGATATTAATGCAGACAAAATGACGAGAGTAGCCTACTTTTTCTGTCAATTATTAGGGAGGGGATGTTTTTAAAAGCCATAATATTAAAGAAATTCATTTTTGTATTTGTAGTTATTGATTTATATTTATGGTGAATTACATGTATCGATCAAATTGATTTTTAATGATTAAAATTATGAGTAATTTTTTATACCATCTAAATCTAAATTAATTTTACTCATTATTCGTTCTTAAAAAAAATTTATAATAATAATTGAAGAACAAATTTAGTAGTGAATTAGTAAAAATATCTTATTTAATGATAGTTGTTGATATAGTTTTAATAAATATAATTTAATTTCAGTAAAAATAATTTAATTTTAGTAAAAATAATTCCCATTCATCAAATTAATATCATGTGAATTTAAGGCATGTCTTATTCACTCAGTTACTCCTTCTGATGAACTTAAATTATTTTGAATGGAGATTAAATTAATTATACTAAAAGATTTTAATTCATATTAAAACTTATGTTCCTTTATTTATTACTTAAAACCAATTATTATTGATAAAGGTCTCAGGGGAAGTGATTTTATTTTTGTTTGAAAAAAGAATATGAAGTGTGGCTTTTATGTGATTAGAGTCTCTAAGCTCTAGTCAAGCTTAAGGATGGCAATTCAATTCGATTTCGATTCAAATTCAATTTGATCTAAAAGAAAAAGTCCGATATGAATCGATCTGTGAAAAATTAGTCCGACTTCGAATCCAACTAAAAAGATTCGCATCCAAATAGGAGGCGGCTTATTGGACTTGGACCTTCCACAAAGTCTAATTTCGGATCCGAATCCGACCAATATGATGCAAGAAATAAAGTTTATTAGAGAAAATATAAGCAATTATTAGTATATCACACAAACGGGGAGGATTTTATCGAACGTCCAAATAAACGAACCAGATTCAGATGCCAAGAAATATGAGTCGGGTCGGACTCGGATCAAGCGGATTCGGATTCGAGTCCATCCGACCCGAATTTGATTCGTTATCATTCCTAGTCAGACTCATACACCCCCTTTAAATACACTCAATAATTACTCCTTTCGTATTTTATTACATGCTCCATTATTTCTCTAGACCAAATATGTTGATGTAAATTTTTAATGAATATAATTTTTAATTATTAATAACTATAAATAATAAAAAATTTAAATTAATAATCTATTTATTGAGATGATTCCAATCAGTATCCACAGTACTATAATTTTATTATTATAAATTACAAACATTAGTCAAAGTATGCCTTATAAATAGTATTCCCTTTGTCCTCTTCTGTTTGTCACTTTTGAAGGAAAATCACGGGAATTAAGGTGGAGAATGTGAAGTAATAAAAGTATATGGGAAAGTGAAATTCCAACCAATAAAAGCCAAAAAAAGAAGAGGGAAAATAAGGGGGGAAAATTTCACCCTTAATGGCACCCAACGATCTCTATAAGCAGGAAAATGGCTGGCGAAAATCTTGGCGCCTAACAACATTAAATGCACAAATTTATTTGTTTTTTTTTTTCCTGAAATTTCTATTAATTTATCAATGATATTATCACAACCATTATACAGATTAAGATGAACAGGACGTCAGATAAGATGAATAGGACATCGGAGAAGATGACGAAATCCAACGCTGACGATTTTTCCGATGAAGTAATTAGAATTTTCAATTTGCGAGCATGTTCACTGGTCAAACAAGTTCGATTTTATGTTTAACAATCCACCATGATCAATTTAATTATAACATTTCTCTAATTTAATTAAATCAATTTTACTGCACTTATCTCGTTTTTCTAGATTTAACAATTGATCGTGAACGGTTAATTAATTTCCGGTATATGATATCAATTTGGATAATATATACTTTATATTGAAATAACGTCATTCATTTCTTGTATTAAGATTTCGACAAATTTCCAAACTAGATTGTGAACTTGAACGGGTAATTAATTTTCAGTCCTTGCGACGTTCATGGCTGATACATAGATATATATTTATTTAGTAACAATAACAATTGTTTATGTAAAATCATATTATTTCATTTATCATGTTTAAATTAAAATATGTTAGATACTAATCAATTGCTAATTAAATGAGTCAAAACTCCTATCCCGACCTATATTATAAAAAAAATTAACTATTTATATTAGCGTTTACTAAATTTAAGTAAAATTAACTATTTATATTAGCAATTTGCAGACTATACCCTGAAACCATGATTACAAATGGACTTGTTACAAGAAATGTGGTTTACATTATTTTTTCATTGACTGTAACATTTACATGGTTACTACAATATTCTTATGTTACCAAGTTATGTTATAATTACAAAAAGTAAAACTAATCAAACAGTTGTTACTAAATAATCATGTAAAAAACAAAATAATCTTAAGCAACAACTATTATCTACATAGCTATCCTTCAATATAGAATAATGATGATAATGATGATGATAATAATAATAGCTATCCTTCAATATAATAATAATAATAATAATAATAATAATAATAATAATAATAATAATAATAATAATAAATTGTAAAATTTATTAAAATTTATTTGACGGTTACATAATTTGTGTTTATAATTTGTGGTATAGATTATAGAATAGAATATTAGAGTATATTTGCATATACTAGACATTTTTGTTTCTTTGATTGTTTCAAGGATTTTGTAGTTGGGGTTTTACAAAAGATTGATTAAAAATGATTAAAATTGCATAGAAAGTTAGCTTGTGCACAAAAAAAAAAAAAAAAAAAAAACCTACATAAATTAATAAATTATCCCCTCATGTGCTTTAGGTAAACATTGTGGATTAGCCGTTGATGTGAAAATTGATAAAGCAAAAACTTTCATCATGGGAAACAGTGTTAACTTTAAAAATTACATAATAAACAATCCAAAATTAGATTCTTGCATGCAAAACATAATAAATACTTTTCTATTAACTTGTTTACAAAAAAAAAAAAAAAAAAAAAAGAAAAAAAAAAGAACGAAAAAAGGATGTATATCTTTTAAAAAAACAATCTACCCAATCCCATTTTTTTTAAGGTGCTTAAAAAAATTATATTCATTGAGTGCACATGAATTTCGTATGCGACTTCCCCGGTTGATCCAGAGATAATATAGTAACAATAACAATTGTTTAAGAAAAATCATAACATTTTATTAAACGTGTACAAATTAAAATGTGTTAGATACAACCTTCTTATTATTTATTTCATATTTAATTGCTAATTCATTGAGTAAATTTCCCTATCCCGGCCTATATTATGTACCAATTAACTACTTATATTAGCTTTTTTAAACTTTAGTACATGTGAATGAGATATATATACTCCGCATCATACTACAACTTATTATTTCTAAATAATCTCGTGTGTTCAAAATCTATTTTATTACTAAAGAATTTTTTTTGTTTGATGCCATCCAGGAAATGTTGGGTTTCAGTGCTTCCGACCCACCGCGGAAAGAAACCCGACCCAAAACCAAACTCACAATAATTATAACCATAAAGCATAATTAACATAAACACAAGACTAAGTCCCGCTCACTTAATTAAGCTCTTACTTCGAAAGCTCTTAGCCCCGCTCACACGAGGACCTCCAACGAAGTCCACCCGCAACGTGAGCACCGAAAATTAGTCTATTGCCTTGGAGTTAGCAAGGCCCGACCTAAACCCGAGTAATTAATTGTGTTTAAAGGTTTTCACACTGTGATGCCTTTTTCAACACTTACTCAAGCGCTTTTCCCAATACCCCAAATTGGGTATTCATAGGGAAATGCAAGAGTGAGAAATGCTCACCCATCAATGTGGGAGATTTGATTTTTCCATTTTAGTTTAAATCTAAAATAAAATTAATAATCAAGCTACTAATAAATCAACAAGTGTCAAGCTCACATGAGAGGTTAGGTGAGGACCATTTGGAGGGGGGGGGGGACCAAACTTGCTCCCCACTCCCTCTCCCAAAACCGGCCAACAAACACCCCTAATCCCTTATTAGCTTGCGCCACATGGCAGCTCCACTTGGGCACCAAGGCACCCCAAGTGGGCTACCATGGCTGCTGCCACCCTCGGCCAGCAGGCCCAGCACGTGCGTGCAGGCTGCTGCAGCCGCGGGCTACTGCTAGCAAGCCACGCATCAAGTGCGGGTTGCTAGCCGTAGCTTGCTAGCAAGCCCCGCACTTGGTGCGGGCTGCTAGTTCGGCCATGCCCCTAGCACTCGGCTTTCCGATGCTAGGGGTATTTTGGTCATCATGTTGTTTTATTAGTTATTTTCTCGTCTTGTCTTTTTATCATTTTTGACTCGACTTCCAACGCTCGGTTTCGACGCACTAAGCTCGAATTTCCGACGTCTAAATATTAATTACTCGGGCGACTCATTAATTTCTTCCAAATTAATTCGTCGCTTCGGTTCGTTAGTTGCTTGGGTGTGACCCAAAGGGTTCAGTCAAGATTAAGATGTAATATTAATTATACATTAATATTACTAATCGGAAGCGGCCTCCACCCAGGCATTCCGATCACTTGACCTTACTGAATAATTAGCTTTCTAATAATTCCGAACCCTATATCGGAATAATACACTTGTTCGAAGGACACCATTCCTTTCAATCTCCCACTTGTTCTTCCGGACAAGTGCGCATTTAGTGTATAGCCTTTGTCCTATGTCACTTAATATCTCTTCATGAACTATAAGGTAAGATTTATTAGTCATCCTTATTATGTCCAGAAGTGTTTCTCGATCCTGAGTCCGACTGTCAACATGTTGGGTTTCGGTGAGTCCGACCCACCGCGGAAAGAAACCCGACCCCAAAACCAAACTCACAATAATTAAAACCATAATGCATATTTAAAATAACCAACAAGATTAAGAAAGAGATTAATACCTTTGTTGCGTGCTTCGCTCACTTAATTGAGCTCTTACTTCGAAAGCCCTTTAGCTCCGCTCACACGGAGACCTCCTTCGAAATCCACCCGCAACGCGAGCACTGAACTCGATCTATTGCCTTGGAGTTAGCAAGGCCCGACCTCAAAACCCGAGTAATTAGTGTTCAAATGTTTTCACACTGTGATGCCTTTTTCAACACTTACTCAAGTGAAGAATCCCAACACCCAAGGTTGGTATTTATAGGCAAAGGCGCTCAAAATTCCCATCATCTTTCCATGTGGGAGATTTTGATTTTATTCATTTTATTTTAAATCTAAAATAAAATAAATAAGCAAGCTACTAACAAATCAAAAAGTGTCAAGCTCATATGAGGGGTTAGGTGAGGACCATTTGGATGGGGGGGGGGGGACCAAACTTGCTCCCCACTCCTCTCCTAAAAATCGGCCACCGTACTACTCCTTGCACCCTCTTGCTTTGCGCCACATGGCAGCCCCACTTAGGCACCAAGGAACCCCAAGTGGGCTGCCATGCTTGCGGCCAGCAAGCCCAGCACGCGTGTGCGGGCTGCTGCAGCCATGGGCTGCTGCTAGCGCTCTCGGCCAGTAAGCCTTGCACCAAGTGTGCGGGCTGCTGCCGAGGCCTGTTTCCAGCCCTCATGCACGCACAGGGCTGCGGCAGCCATGCTAGCTCAGGTGCGCTAGCACGCACCAGCAAGCCATAGGCTCGGCTTGGTGCGCATGCTACCCACCATGCTAGGCTATATGCCCCTAGCACTCGGTTTTCTCGGGGCATTCCGATGCTAGGGGTATTTTGGGAATTTGTTGATTTAATAGTTTATCTCATCTCGTCTTTTTATTATTTTCGACTCGATTTCTGACGCTCGGTTTCGACGCTTTAAGCTCGAATTTCCGACGTCTAAATATTAATTACTCGGGAGACTCATTAATTCCTTTCGAATTAATTCGTCGCTTCGGTTCGCTAGTTTCTTGGGTGTGACCCGAAGGGTTTAGTCAAGATTAAGCTGTAATATTAGTTATTCATTAATATTACTGATCGAAGCGGCCTCCACCCAGGCATTCCGATTACTTGACCTCACTGAATAATTAGCTTTCTAATAATTCCGAACCCTTTATCGGAATAACACACTTGTTCGAAGGACACCATTCCTTTCAATCTCCCACTTGTCCTTCCGGACAAGTGCGCATTTAGTATATAGCCTTTTTCCTATGTCACTTATTGTCTCTTCATGAACTATAAGGTAAGATTTATTCGTCATCCTTATTTCGTCCAAAAGTGTTTCTCGATCCCAAGTCCGACTGTCAATAAACAGATGATTTCTAAAATCCATCCGAGCACGGCAATACATATTACAGTCTCACTCTTCGAGAGGCCTTGTAAACAACAAAGACATCTTCCCTTTTTTTTAGTAGGGGGACATTCCCAGTCTTGTGATGTTTGACCTTATGATGTTCCCTTGGCTCTCTAGCCTGAGCAATAGCTCCATTGTTATCACAATAGAGGGCTATTGGACCCTTAATTGAGGGTATAACATCAAGTTCACTAACGAACTTACGAATCTAAACAGCCTCCTTAGTTGCTTCAGCAGCTGCTAAGTATTTGGCTTCAGTTGTAGAACCTGCAGTTGTGCTCTGCTTGGCAGTCTTCCAACTAAACACTCCTCCATTTAGACTGAACACATATCCAGATTGCGATTTGAAATCGTTTTTGTCTCTCTAGAAGCTCGCGTTGGTATAACCTTCAACAACTAATTCCTCTGAACCACCATACACCAGGAATTTATCCTTGTTCCTTTTCAGGTATCTTAGGATATTCTTGGCCGCAGTCCAATGGGCCTCTCTTGGGTTTGATTGGTAACGGATCGTAGCACTCAAGGCATACGATACATCTGGCCTAGTACATATCATGGCATTCATGATCGATCCAATAAGCGAAGTATATGGAATCTGATTCATCCTTACCCGCTCATCAGGTGTCTGTGGACACTGCTTCTTGCTTAGGGTTATGCAATGTGACATTGGCAGGTGACCTCTCTTGACCTACTCTATGCTAAATCGAGCAAATTCCTTATCAAATAAGTACTTTGGCTCAATCCAATCATCCTTTTCGATCTATCCCTATAGATCTTGACGCCTAGTATGTACTGAGCCTCTCCCAAGTCTTTCATTGAGAAACACTTTCCAAGACAGGCCTTTACAGACTCTAACAACGGAATGCTGTTTCCAATGAGCAATATGTCATCGACATATAAGACTAGGAAGGCGATGTCACTCCCACTGACCTTCTTGTAAACACAAGATTCATCTGGATTCTTGATAAAACCAAATTTACTGATGGCTTCATCGAATCTCAGATTCCAACTCCTGCTTGCTTGCTTTAGCCCATAAATGTACTTCTTAAGCTTACAAACTTTCCCAACATTGTTTTGGTCGACAAAACCTTCAGGCTGTGTCATATACACAGTTTCTTCCAAGATACCATTTAGGAAGGCCGTTTTGACGTCCATCTGCCATATTTCACAATTGTAATATGCAACAATCGCTAGGAGGATCCGAACAGATTTAAGCATAGCGACTGGAGAAAAGGTTTCATCGTAGTCAATACCATGAACTTGCTTGTAACCTTTTGCTACCAATCTGGCTTTGTAAATGAATACATTTCCATCTTTTGGTTTTCAACTTGAAAATCCACTTACATCCGATAGGTGTGTAACCTTCAGGTAAGTTAACCAAGTCCTAGACTTGATTTTCAAACATGGAATCCATTTCAGATCTCATGGCCTCTTGCCATTTAGCAGAGTCGGCGCTTGACATCGCTTGCTTGTAGGTTGCCGCTTCATCTCCATCCATGATCAGGATGTCCTGATTCTCGGTTAATACTAAACCAAGATATCTATTAGGTTGACATCTCATCCTCTGGGACTTACGTAGGGTAATGGACTGAGCATTTGCATTGTCGGTTTGACTTTGCACATTTTGATTATTTTGACCTACGTCAACAGATGCTGTTTTGAGCACTTTGACTGTCATTATGATTTTGTTGCTCATCCTTATGAACTTCGTCGAGTTTGATTTTCCTCCCACTTGTCATTATGGAAAGGTGCTCGTTCTCCAAAAAGACACCATCGCGAGCAACAAAATCTTTGTTCTCCGATTTGTTGTAGAAGTAATACCCTTTAGTTTCTTTTGGGTAGCCCACAAAGTAAACCTTGTCAGATATGGGATGAATTTGTCAGAAATCAATTTCTTGACATATGCTTCGCATCCCCATATCTTTAGAATAGATAACCTAGGAGGTTTCTTTGTCCATAATTCATATTGAGTCTTTTCTACAGCTTTTGATGGAGCACAGTTCAGTGTTAGTGCCGCAGTTAGAAGTGCGTGTCCCCAGAAAGAGATAGGAAGATGACTAAGACCCATTGTTGATCGTACCATGTCTAACAAGGTTCGATTTCTCCTTTCGGATACTTCGTTCCATTGTGGAGTTCCTAGAGTTTTCAATTCTGAAAGTATACCCTTTTCTTTCAGTTAATCATCGAATTCTTGGCTCAAGTATTCACCACCTCAATTTGATCGAAGGGCTTTGATTTTCTTGCCAAGTTGATTTTCAACTTCACTCTGAAATTCTTTGAACTTTTCAAACGATTTAGATTTATGCGACATGAGGTAGACATAGCCATATCTACTATAGTCGTCTGTGAAGGTGATAAAATATCGATGTCCGTTCCTTGTAGCGGATCTCATTGGTCCACATACATCGGTATGTATTAGACCTAATAAGTCTCCTGCCCTTTTTCCCAACTTGGAGAATGTCTGTGTAATTATCCTGCCTAACAAACATCCTTCGCAATTGTCAAACGATTCGAAATCGAAAGAGTCAAGAACATCTTCTTGTAGAATTTTCTTGATGCGTTTGATGTTAATGTGGACAATACGACAATGCCACAAGTACGTTTGATTTGACGCCATGGTCTTAGCCCTTTTGGCAGTATTATTCACATTATAAACTTGTTTGTCTAAAGAAAGCACATAAAGACCATTTTCAGAATGTGCAATACCATATAAAACATTATCGAGATAAAACGAACATTCATTGTTCTTTACTCGAAATTCAAAACCATTGGCGTCCAATGCCGAAATTGAAATAATGTTTTTGGTAATGTTGGGAACATAAAAGCAGTTTTCAAGTTCCAAAATAAGCCTAGAGGGAAAAGACAAACTGAAAGTTCCTATGGATACGGCTGCAATTCTGGCTCAATTGCCGACCTGGAGTTCAACCTCTCCCTTCACTAGCTTCCTAATGTTCCTTAGACCCTGAGAATTGAAACAAAGGTGTGAGCCACATCCGGTATCTAATACCCATGATGTTGAGCTAGTGAAGTTTAAGTCTATAACGAATATACCTGATTCAGAAGCAACAGTTCCGTTCTTCTTATCTTCCTCGAACTTGAGGCAATCTCTCTTCCAATGCCCTTTCTTCTTACAGTAGAAGCATTCGGAATGAGATTTAGAAGACGCTACCTTTTTCTCCTTGTTGTCCATGGTAGCTTTAGACTTAGGCGGAAAGGTCTTTTTCTTACCCTTCCCCTTAAATCTTTTCTTCTTCTTGCTTGAGAATTGGAACGGCTTTCCCCTTTTAATCATGAGCATGTCATGCTTCCCCTCATCCTTGAGCGTTTGCTCGGCTTGCTTCAACATACCATGAAGCTCGGTAAGGGTTATCTCCATGCTATGCATGTTATAGTTCATCTTGAACTGATCATAACCTTTGTGCAGCGAGTGGAAAATGATGTCAATTGCCATCTCAGTTGAATACCCTGCATCAAGCCTTTCCATGTTCTCAAACAATCCTATCATTTTGAGTACATGTGGGCTGACTGGCTGTCCTTTCTTGAGGTTACTCTCAAGGATCTGCCTGTGGGTTTCAAACCTTTCAGTTCGGGCCTGCTCTTGGAACATGTTCTACAGCTCAGGAATGATCTCAAAAGCTGTCTCTTTTTCAAAGAAAGTCTTTTGAAGCTCGGGAGACATTGTGGCCAACATGATGCATTTAATATCCCGATTGGCACTTTGCTATCGGTTTAGGGCAGCCTGAGTCACCTCCTCATTGGGAGTCTTGGGCATTTCCTCATCAAGGACATATTCCTTTTGCTCTTGCATGAGAACTATACGCAAGTTCCTTTGCCAATCAAGAAAATTTGGCCCACTCAAGTTCTCCTTGTCGAGAATTGAGCGTAACGAGAATTGGTTGTTTGAGTTATTTGAAGACATGATTCTACAATTGAAAGAATTTGAAATGAAAAATCATTCATAATACTTAAATAAGATGAAATCATGCATTTTAATCAAAATTATTTAAACGTCTTATTCACACATTAAAATTGTCCCAATTTTAGTGAAAATAAGTCGATTCCAAAATCCAAAGAAACAAAGAGTGGTTAAGCATGCTTTGGCTTGTCTTAACACTCAATCTCCTAAGGTAAGCAACGCTATGCTAATGGTTCCAAGCCACTCTTGGTTGAATAAATCGTCGCATCTAATGCTCTCTCAACAATTTATTCACTTTGGCGTAGTAATAGTGATGCCTCGCTTTGGCGTATCCCATCACTACTCTCATTAGGTCGATAAGTGTTGTTTTGGAATGGCAATTTCACTCAATATTTTAGGGACCTAGGGTTTCTATGTTGGTTGATTTAAGTGAACTTAATTAATCATCACAACATTCGAAATCCTAAACATGCATCTGACATATACTTCCTATATAAATATTCATAAATAGATAAATGTCGAAAACATAAATAAAGATGCATTTGGCAACTAGCATGACCCCTTGAATCTTCAAGTCTTTAAGGGGCGGCTTTTGCAACTTCAAGGCTTCGTCTTCCAAGAACCTCCGTCTTCAAGACACGACCATAATTATACAAATACTAGTATCTACGATTAGGACTAATCTAAATATTAAGGTACAAAAATACTCAACGGTTCGCAGACCGTATTTAGATTTACAAAAAATACATCACGGATCGCAGTCCGTATTTTCTATCCTAATCGGGCCCCACTAGTTGCCATTTTATAAGACCTGTGAGAGAATATACATTCCATTCATCCATTCAATATTTGTGAAATGGCCCATGCATTTTACAACGATAAAACAAGTAACAATGCATAAAACGCGCGTAAACTAGTAACTAATTTAGGTTGTTAATCCAATTAACATGCCTAATTAAAACTAGTCAAAGTTGTTTAATTGATTATGTAATTTAATGCAATTAATTATTGAAGCTCCCACTAAATTCCGCATCCAACTTAATTAATCCAATTAATTAAGCCGGTAAACCCAATTATTTGCCAAAATTAAATTTTGCAAATGCCGCTCAAAAAAAAAAAAAAAAAAACACCGAGGCCTAACCTCCAAAATCTATACTTAGTATTTAAAAACTCAAACCAAGAAAGACACATGTTCTCTCCTATTACACTTTTCTATGTTCTTTTCCAATCCAATGTGCCACAAGTCTTTTCACATCTTTAATTTTTTAAATTTTTTTAATACATCATCTTTAACTCTTTCATTAAACACTTCATCTTTAGCTCCCCTCTTTAATTCAAACTTTTCGTTTTCTCTCTTTAATTTAGTCCTTCCACCTTTTTTTCAAGCATAATTTCGAATCAAAGTCTCAAAAATTTAATTGATTTATTCATGATTTCGGTTGCACATTGCACTCATAATGATTTATTGGTATTTCCTTACTCATCTCTCAATTTAATTTTCTATGAACAACCTGTGCATTTGCACGGGCCAAAAGACTAGTTTATTAAAATAATTAAAACCAAATTAAATTAATAAAATAATTAAAACGGCAAAAAGCAAAATTAAAACCTGAGAGAAAAATGTCTCTACTACCCAAGGCTAGCACCCTTGAGCACTCGTACGCACGCAAGTGTTGGGCGCTGCCTAGCAGCCTTGGCCTTGCGTGTAGAGATGCTGCAGGGCACTGCTTGGCAGCGCGCACTCTATGGGGCGCGTCTAGCTGCACTTGCTTAGCACTGCTGCTGCGCCTAGTATCCTCTCGCACGCCCCTCACACACCAAGCACATAGCTCCTCGCACACTCCTAGCACCACACGCACCAAGCGTAGCAACCATCATTCCTCGGCAGCCACATGCGGGCTGCGCGAGCGGCCCAACTGGCCGAGGAATGCTCATGGCTATTGTGCCTTGGTTTGCGTGCTTGTGCCCAGAGATTATTTCTCGATTTTGTGTGACGTTTCTAATCAATTCTAAATTAATTTTAGAATCAATATTATTATGAGCAAAAATAAATGAAAATAAAACAAGTCCAACTTAATTAATTCATTCAAGTGCACTAGACCAAAATTATTTCCAAGAACTACTCTTTAATAAAATTGGTTCAACTTGATGCTATAAAATGAATGAGGGTAATACTCACTATTAATTTAAATTAATCATGAGATTTTGACTAATTAAAAGGGAGTTGTAAATATGAACACAAGTTCAATAAAAATTCCAACTTTAATACTTGTGAGTCCTTGAAAAATTATATCTTCCAATATGAAGATAAATGAAATTTCTATCACAAGTTTCAAACTTTATGTTTCCAATTAACTTAATACATGATAAAATCAAAAGTTCAACAAAAAATTCATGGAATTTAGTAACTCAAAGTTTCAATCACTTGAAACAATTAGAGATTGAATCTTTAGTACTTGGAAGCAACAAAGAACAAACTTTTCACACTTAATGCAATTAATTTGCAATTATGTGAAATTAAAACCAAACTTTCAAGCACAAATTACTACCAAGTAATCATGCTTAAAGAGGTTTAAAATTGCATAAAATTAAGGAATGAACTAAACACATAACCACCATAAATATGCAATGAATTTTCAAGGTTAGAAAGACTTAAAATTTTACGTCAAAACGAAAAATCCCTCGAAAAGTGCATTTCTGGTCATTTTTTAGCTAAAAACACAGTTCTAAAAGGGTAAAACCATTTCCAGAACGCCTTTTCCACAAATTCGCTATTTTTGGGCGAAAATCTGGGTTCGGGGCTGAAATCAGCTCTAATACGAGATTAAAATTAATAAACCGAGCTACTAAGCTAATTAGCAACTTAAAACCATAAAAATCAAGCCATAAAAACACCTTGAAAAATATGATTATAAAAATAAATGAGCAAGGCTCTGATATCACTGTTGGGTTTTGGTGAGTCCGACCCACCGTGGAAAGAAACCCTACCCCAAAACCAAACTCACAATAATTATAACCATAATGCATAATTAAAATAAACAACAAGATTAAGAAAGAGATTAATACCTTTGTCGCGTACTTCGCTCACTTAATTGAGCTCTTACTTTGAAATCCCTTTAGCTCCGCTCACACGGAGACCTCCTTCGAAATCCACCCGCAACGCGAGCACTGAACTCGATCTATTGCCTTGGAGTTAGCAAGGCCCGACCTCAAAACCCGAGTAATTAGTGTTCAAAGGTTTTCACACTTTGATGCCTTTTTCAACACTTACTCAAGTGAAGAATCCCAACACCCAAGGTTGGTATTTATAGGCAAAGGCTCTAAAAATTCCCATCATCTTTCCATGTGGGAAATTTTGATTTTATTCATTTTATTTTAAATCTAAAATAAAATGAATAAGCAAGCTACTAATAAATCAACAAGTGTCAAGCTCATATGAGGGGTTAGGTAAGGACCATTTGGAGGAGGGGGGTCCAAACTTGCTCCCCACTCCTCTCCTAAAAATCGGCCACCTCACTCTCCTTGTACTCTCTTGATTTGCGCCACAAGGCAGCCCCACTTGGGCACCAAGGCACCCCAAGTGGGCTGCCATGCTTGCGGCCACCCACGGCCAGCAGGCCTAGCACGTGCGTGCGGGCTGCTACAGCCGTGGGCTGCTGCTAGCGCTCTCAACCAGCAAGCCTTGCACCAAGTGTGCGGGCTACTGTCGAGGCCTGTTGCCGGCCCTCATGCGCGCACATGGCTGCGGCAGCCATGCTAGCTTAGGTGCGCTAGCACGCACCAGCCAGCCATAGGCTCGGCTTGGTGCGCATGCTAGCCACCATGCTAGGCTATATGCCCCTAGCACTCGGTTTTCTCGGGGCATTCCGATGCTAGGGGTATTTTGGGAATTTGTTGATTTATTAGTTTTTCTCGTCTCGTCTTTTTATTATTTTCTACTTGACTTCCGACGCTCGGTTTCGACGCTCTAAGCTCGAATTTCTGACGTCTAAATATTAATTACTCGGGTGACTCATTAATTCCTTCCGAATTAATTCGCCGCTTTGGTTCGCTAGTTGCTTGGGTGTGACCCGGAGGGTTCAGTCAAGATTAAGCTGTAATATTAATAATAATTAATATTACTGATCGGAAGCGGCCTCCACACAGGCATTCCGATCACTTGACCTCACTGAATAATTAGCTTTTTAATAATTCCGAACCCTTTATCAGAATAATACACTTGTTCGAAGGACACCATTCCTTTCACAACAAACAGATGATTTCTAAAATCCATCCGAGCACGGCCATGCATTTTACAGTCTCGCTCTTCGAGAGGCCTTGTAAACAACAAAGACATCTTCCCTTTTTTTAGTAAGGGGACATTCCCTGTCTTGTAATGTAGCTTCTCTTACTGAGATGACCTAGCAGCCCGAGTGTTGCCGTTATAATCCCCTATTATGGCAGACGTTTGACAACATCAAAGCAAACTAGTAATCAAACAAGAGAACTCATAATACTCATGGTCGAGGAAATAGGTTCTGATAGCCATAATGAGAAGTATACTTATGACAATTTTTAATCTCTTAAAGTATTCTCATAGGTCGATCCAGTATGGTTCTAAACCAATACCTGTATTTATGACGATCATGTCCTTGTAGCACGAGAAACGGTGCTATAAATCAAACTACACACTAATCTCTAATGGTCATTAATCGTCCATCGTTTAAATGACCTTGATTAGGGATAATTTTCGATTATAATATTCAATGTTCACTTAATAGGTGTTTCCTTACCAAGACTGGTCTTGATACCCTATTTTGAATATTCTTAAAATCGAATGGACTCATTATTTAATCCTAAACCACAATTAAATAGCAAACGGAGTGATAAAATATAGCATGAAATTTATATTACTCCAAAATTTGAATGGTTTTTCTTAGTATCTTACATTAAAATGTTCAAATTTAACTAAAACACTAAATAGGGAAATCAAAGCCAATCTCCAACGTGCTTGATTCCCATTGCCTCAACGTGCTTGTTGTGTTTCACTTGAGGCAAGGTTTAGTAAGTGGATCGGCTACATTGTCATCCGTTCCAACTTTACAAATTCTGATTTCACCTTCTGATTTCCATTCTTGAATCATGTGAAACCGCCGCTTGACATGTTTGACCTTCTGATGTTCCCTTGGCTCTCTGGCCTGAGAAATAGCTCCATTGTTGTCACAATAGAGGGCTATTGGACCCTTGATTGAGGGTACAAAAAGTTCACCAACGAACTTACGAATCCAAATAGCCTCCTTAGCCGCTTCAGCAGCTGCCAAGTATTCGACTTCAGTTGTAGAATCTGCAGATGTGCTCTGCTTGGCGTTCTTCCAACTAAATGCTCCTCCATTTAGACAGAACACCTATCCAGATTGTGATTTGAAATTGTCTCTATCTGTCTGGAAGCTCGCGTCGGTATAACCTTCAACAACTAATTTCTCTAAACCACCATACACCAAGAATTTATCCTTGCTCCTTTTCAGGTACTTTAGAATATTCTTGGCCGCAGTCCAATGGGCCTCTCATGGGTTTGATTGGTAACGGATCGTAGCATTCAAGACATACAATACATCTAGCCTAGTACATATCATGGCATACATGATCGATCCAATAAGGGAAGCATATGGAACCTGATTCATCCTTACCCGCTCATCAGGTGTTTGTGGACACTGCTTCTTGCTTGGGGTTATGCCATGTGACATAGGCAGGTGACCTCTCTTGGCCTCCTCTATGCCAAATCGACCTAGTACCTTATCAATATAAGCACTTTGGCTCAATCCAATCATCCTTTTCGATCTATCCCTATAGATCTTGATGCCTAGTATGTACTGAGCCTCTCCCAAGTCTTTCATTGAGAAACACTTTCTAAGCCAGGCCTTTACAAACTCTAACAACGGAATGCTGTTTCCAATGAGCAATATGTCATCGACATATAAGACTAGGAAGGTGATGTCACTCCCACTGACCTTCTTGTAAACACAAGATTCATTTGGATTCTTGATAAAACCAAATTTACTGATGGCTTCATCGAATCGCAGATTCCAACTCCTGCTTGCTTGCTTTAGCCCATCAATGGACTTCTTAAGCTTACAAACTTTCCCAGCATTGTTTTAGTCGACAAAACCTTCAGGCTGTGTCATATACACAGTTTCTTCTAAAATACCATTGAGGAAGGCGATTTTGACGTCCATCTGCCATATTTCAAAATTGTTATATGCAGTAATCGCTAGGAGGATCCGAATGGATTTAAGCATAGCTACTAGAGAAAAGGTTTCATCATAATCAATACCATGAACTTGTCTGTAACCTTTTGCTACCAATCTAGCTTTGCAAAATGAATACATTTCCATCTTTGTCGGTTTCAACTTGAAAATCCACTTACATCCGATAGGTGTATAACCTTCGGGTAAGTCAACCAAGTCCCAGACTTGATTTTCAAACATGGAATCCATTTCAAATCTCATGGCCTCTTGCCATTTAGCAGAGTCGGCGCTTGCCATCGCTTGCTTGTAGGTTGCCGGTTCATCTCCATCCATAATCAGGATGTCCTGATTCTCGGTTAATACTAAACCAAGATATCTATCAGGTTGAGATCTCGGTCTCTAAGACCTACGTAGGGTAATGGATTGAGCATTTGCATTGTCGGTTTGACTTTGCACATTTTGATCATTTTGACCTGCATCAACACATGCTGTTTGAGCACTTTGACTGTCATTCTGATTTTGTTGCTCATCCTCACGAACTTCATCGAGTTCGATTTTCCTCCTACTTGTCATTTTGGAAAGGTGCTCCTTCTCCAAAAAGACACCATCGCGAGCAACAAAGACTTTGTTCTCTAAATTGTTGTAGCAATAATACCCTTTGGTTTTTTTTGGGTATCCTACAAAGTAAACCTTGTCAGATATGGGATGAAGTTTGTCAGAAATCAATTTCTTGACATATGCTTCGCATCCCCATATCTTTAGAAAAGACAACCTAGGAGGTTTCTTCGTCCATAACTCGTATGGAGTCTTTTCTATGGCTTTTGATGGAGCACGATTCAGTGTTAGTGCCGCAGTTAGAAGTGAGTGTCCCCAAAAAGAGATAGGAAGATGACTAAGACCCATTGTTAATCGTACCATGTTTAACAATGTTCGATTTCTCCTTTCGGATACTCCGTTCCATTGTGGAGTTCCTGGAGGTGTCAATTCTAAAAGTATACCCTTGTCTTTCAGATGGTCATCGAATTCTTGGCTCAAGTATTACCACCTCGATCTGATCGAAGGGCTTTGATTTTCTTGCCAAGCTGATTCTCAACTTCACTTTGAAATTCTTTGAACTTTTCAAACGATTCAGATTTATGCGACATGAGGTAGACATAGCCATATCTACTATAGTCGTCTTTGAAGGTGATAAAATATCGATGTCCGTTCCTTGTGGAGGAGCTCATTGGTCCACATAAATCGGTGTATATTGACCGAATAAGTCTCCTGCCCTTTCTCCTAACTTGGAGAATGGCTGCTTAATCATCTTGCCTAATAAACATCCTTCGCAATTCTCAAATGATTCTAAATAGAAAGAGTCAAGAACACCTTCATGTAGAAGTTTCTGGACGCGTTTGATGTTAATGTGGCCAAGACGACAATGCCACAAGTAAGCCTAATTTGACTCCATGGTCTTAGCCCTTTTGGTATCATTATAAACAATTTTGTCTAAACACACAAACGTGTCATTCCATAAATATAAACAAGACATAAAACAAAAGTCTTGTGATCAAAGTCAAAATGACGTCCAACGCCAAGAGATCAAAGTATGGTAGATAAAACTAAACAAGTTTTAATTCTAGACAAAAACATGAGATTACAAGTTTTCTTTAGATAGATTATCATCATCTTCCACTTGTGTACTCATATCCACTTGAAAAGCTCCGCTCACTTTGTTCTTGAAATAGGAGCACATAGTGAGTCAATTTTTCGGAGTCAATTTTTCGGTATCTAATACCTTGTAAATTGCTTATATTCAAGTGTAAAGATGATACCTGAGATTGAGGTTTCTTTTCCTCTTTCCTCATCTTCCAGATACTTGCTACATTCTCTCTTGTAGTGACCTTTTTTACTACAATAGAAGAAGCGCATCTTTGCCTTGTTCTTGAACTCCTTCCTCTTAGGCCTCAGAGCAAACTTAGCCGCCTTACAAGAATAGGTTTTCTGGAGCTCTTGGAAAACTTCCTTGTAGGACAATTTGTCCTGATTGTTGGTAAGTCGCATCTTAATTGCAACATACCCCGAGTGGAGTGAGCTTAAAAGCATATTAGCTGCTTGCTCATCCTCCACCGGTCTACCAATCGGCTCCAGGTGGTTGAATAACCTTGTCATCTTGAGCACATGGGCTTGAAGTGGCATCCCGGGTCTAAGTCTTGCACTATAGACCCTAGCCCATACTTGTTTCCTCTCTTTGGTGAGACACCCATCTTGCGGTGGCTTGATCCTCATGTTAGACAATGACCTAGTCACTTCCTCCACAAGGCCGTCATAGTTGCCCCTAACGCTCTTTGTGACCCTCAGATTGACCACATCTTCTAGAGCCTTGAGAAGTACATTCGGAAGGTAGTTGGAGAATTTCTTCTTCCACTGTTCCGGAATGGAGTTTGCCATGAGTTGCGAGACTCTCTTGCAATCATAACTCCACTCCTCATGAGCTTCATCGTTCATAACCCCTTTTGAGTAAAAACTCGGGATGGGTGTATCCAAGATATGCTCTAGGTAGCAATTACGGAGGGTCATACGGAGTTCTTCCTCCCATTCCTTAAAGTTTACCAAATTCAAGCTAAATGGTAACTTCTCGGGAAGTTCCGGGCCCATTAGATTGTTGTCGATAGTTGAAGACATGATTTTACAATTTGAAAGAATTTTAAATGAAAAACCATTCATAATACTTAAATAAGATTGAAATCATGCATTTTAATCAAACTTATTTAAACGTCTTATTCACACAATATAATTGTCCCCATTTTGGTGAGAATAAGTCGATTCCAAGATCCAAAGAAACAAAGTGTGGTTAAGCATGCTTTGGCTTGTCTTAACACTCAATCTCCTAAGGTAAGCAACGCTTTGCTAATGGCTCCAAGCCACTCTTAGTTGGATAAATCGTCGCATCTAATGCTCTCTTAACAACTTATCCACTTTGCCACGACATGTTAGGACTCCATCACTCATATCGTTGAGTACAACCAAAACCAACTTGCATACCCGGTATGCCTTATGAATCCTAGGGAGTAATAGTGATGCCTCGCTTTGGCGTAGGCCATCACTACTCTCAATAGGTCGATAAGTGTTGTTTTGGAATGGCAATTTCACTCAATATTTTAGGGACCTAGGGTTTCTATGTTGGTTGATTTAAGTGAACTTAATTAATCATCACATCATTCGAAATCCTAAACATGCATCTAACATATAATTCATATATAAATACACATATATATCGAAAACATAAATAAAGATGCATTTGGCAACTAGCATGACCCCTTGAATCTTCAAGTCTTCAAGGGACGGCTTTTGCAACTTCAAGGCTTTGTCTTCCAAGTACCTCCGTCTTCAAGACACGACCATAATTATGCAAATACTAGTATCTATGATTAGGACTAATCTAAATATTAAGGTACAAAAATACTCAACGGTTCGCAGACCGTATTTAGATTTACTAAAATATATCACGGATCGCAGTCCGTATTTTCTATCCTGATCGGACCCCACTACTTGTCATTTTATAAAACCTGTGAGAGAATACACATTCCATTCATCCATTCACTATTTGTGAATGGCCCATGCATTTTACAACGATAAAACAAGTAACAATGCATAAAACGCGCGTAAACTAGTAACTAATTTAGGTCGTTAATCCAATTAAGATGCCTAATTCAAACTAGTCAAAGTTGTTTAATTGATTATGTAATTTAGTGCAATTAAAAATTGAAGCTCCCACTAAATTCCGCATCCATCTTAATTAATCCAATTAATTAAGCCGGTAAACCCAAATATTTGCCAAAATTAAATTTTGCAAATGTCGCTCAAAACCGAGTCCTAGCCTCCAACATTTATTAAAATAATTAAATTCAAATTAAATTAATTAAAATAATTAAAATGGAAAAATTAAGCAAAAATTACGTAGTCCAAAATGTCCAAGTGCCTAGCACCAAGTGATCGGGATTTAGTAGGTCGTTGGGACTACCAACCCAAATCAAATTAACTACTTATAACCTAAACTACCCTAATACAAATATAGGGGTAAGTATAGGGTCGAACCCATGGGAAGCATGCAAGCTAAATATCAAATTCACTAAGCAAGAGTCAAGGAAAGGATAATTTTGTTGGTTTTTGGATAAAAAGTACTAAGACTACAAACAAGCAAATATAAAGAAGATTAAAAATCAAGAGAAAACGACGCTAGGGGTACGAGGGTGTCAAACATGATTAGAAAGAGGTGAATAATGATAGTTATCATGAAAAACATGCCAAAGAACACAAGATCCTACCTAAACAATTCATTCTCATGCAATGGTCTAGGCAAATCAATGAAAAAGCCCTATGCTAATAGAATCATTCTCATGCATCCTATTAGACACTAGCAAAATCAAGAGAATAAAGAGGCACAAATCATAAAACTCTATTTTAACAACTCATTTTCATGCAATCATCAAAATAGAGGTGATCTTGATCTAGTTCAAATCATTTTCATGCATTTAAACTAGAAGGCAATCAAATAAAGTGCAACAATAATCTCAAGACATTAAAAATCAAATCTTTCATCAATTTAAGGCATGTATTCAATCCAACCATCATCATTCTTCCAACATTCAACACATATTTTCCACCCCTTTCCCCTAGCTAAGAAATTAGCCTAGAGAAGGGAGATTAAACATGATGATAAAACTAAATGAAAACAAAATAGACATGGAAGCAAACATGATCAAAAACAATCAAAATACCAAAGATGCCAATCCACAAAATAGATAGAAATAAACAACTAGAGTGCAAATAAACTAAGCTAAGAGAAAGGATTAGAAATTACTAAGTAGGCAATGGTAGAAAGATTAAAACTTGCAAGGTTGCTTGATTGATTGAAATGAAACTTGAACCAAAGTTGCATACATGAAGATAACTTGAGTAATACTACACTTTCTCTCTCTAAGATTAGGGTTTAATTGTCTTCTAAGATAAGGCTAGATGATGCACTAATCTACCCTACGACCTATATATATATAGGTCCTTTAAAAGATACAAAAATACGAAATAAAAAAAACTGAACTTCAGCGGTGCGCGCCAGCGCATATACACTGCGCGCCCGCGCAGATGTTGTGTGTGCGCCCTCGCAGATCTTGTGCGCCCGTAGATCTGTGGGTACGGGGATTAGACCCATGGATGCGCGCTTTCTCTCAGCAGTATTGCGCGCTCGCGCTTGAAGAGTGTGCGCCCGCACTCAAGGCGCGCACAAGGCGCACACAACTCCCTGTTTTGGCTCTGCTTCTGCTGCTGTCTTGTGCGGGTTCTCCCAGGCCTGCGCGCCCGCACATAACAAAGGCGCGCGCCCGCACACAAAGCGCGCACAAGGCGCGCAAAACCTTCTGTTTGAGTTCTGTTCTTGAAGCCTTCCTGCGCGGGTTCTCACAGTGATGCGCGCCCGCACACAGGGGATTTTGGGGGTGAATTGCTCTTCTTCCAATGCCTTGATTCCTACAAAACAAAAACAAAGAAAACAAGGAGAAAGGCAAAACAAAGAAAAGAAGAACAAAAAGGAGAGAAAAAGGGGACAAACAAGCTACAAATGGAAGGGAAACCCCGTAAAAAGAACACTAAATCGTGGCATAAATGCCACTCATCATATTCCCCCACACTTTCTTCTTGCTTGTCCTCAAGCAAAGGAAACCAAGGAAAAAGACAACATACATAACAAACACAACATGACAAGGTTCAAGAAAATCAATCAAGTACCATGGTGAGAAATGCTCAATTTGGACTCAAATATAATGACATTGATCAAAGAATACTTACCTTTCTCAATTCAAGAGGGAAAACACGCTATAAGATGCTCAAGGTTGAAAGAGACAAACCTAAGCTAAGCATAGAGAACTAATGATTTCATCCTCCGCCCTAGCCCCATCCAAGACGGTCCACGTTCTCTCCGCTAGCTTCAATTCATCCCCTAGTTGGCTCCTCATGATTCCACGAGGGAACCGGAAAAAATTAATTCTATGTGGAACAATGAGGCTATCCCGACATCTCAACTATCCATACTCTCTCCATAGGGTTGAAATCCATCTCCCACCACCGTTTCCTTGACCACGCCCCTCTAAAGTCCAAGGGTCTTAGTTAAGGTTGTAACGTCATGGCTAAAGGTTAAGGTTGGGAATTAATTTGAAAATTTTGGTGGAAACTCCTAAGTGAAGCATAAGAGTGGCCATCTCTCAATAACAACATAGGAATATAACCTAAATTTCAAATCACAACCTTCAATACAAATTACATGACAATACTACTCTTTTTGCAAGATTTTCATTCAACTCAATTTTTCCTTCTCTTTTTCTTTTCTTTCTTTCCTCATCATTTTTTTTTTTTTTTTGAATGGTATTTGGTTTTCATACATTACAACTTCCTCGCCAAACCTTTTTGCACGCTTTTTCATGAATAGACTTTCAAGACCTCATTCGAACCAAATTGCACAACTTCCTTGCTTAAAACCAAGACTCTCAAACTCGAACCTCACAAGCCGATGCTTCACTAACTACAAGGGTTGGTAGAACATAGGCCTCTAGGTTTGTAATGTGGTTTAACCAAGAAAGGGGAAATAAGGCTCAACATGGCTAGCAAGAAGGTATAAGTAAAATAAAAACCAAATTTGTAGCAAAACACAAGGAAAACGAAGAAAAATGAGAAGAAATGCCCTCTTCCTCCTCTAGAGTTATATGATCACGATCTTGGGAGCTAGATACCAACACAAGGATTAAGACACGCATAGTTAAGGATCCAAAATGCCGCTCAACAAAAGTGTTGGAGGCTTGAACAATAAACGCTCACAAGGGATATGAAAATAAGCAAATACCAACCAAGGGAATCCTATTCACTACGGAGAGCAACACCATCTTACCACTTTCCCGTGAACTAGGGGTTCAAACGTCCTCAAGAGCTCTAAACCGGGCTACCTTAGCTTAAAATGCGTCTAGTTCAACCCTAAGCACTCTCAAACCGTGAAGACCCTCTTCAACTAGGAAGGTAAGCATTCAAAAATATGTCATAACAAAAGCATATAGGTCCACAAGTCCAAATGAATGAGCAAATTTTCAATTTTCAAAAATTTTTCTCTTGTCATGATTATGAATGTCACATAAAAGAAAGAAGAAAAGTAAAACACAAAGGAAAAGGAAGAAATCAGAAAGGTTCATAAATGAGGCATGTAAATCATATAAATCCCAATCGACATACAATGATCGTTGAATACAACATCAACGATCCCAGGTTCCTTAGAACCAAGTCAAACAACCTCGAACCATTCAACTCCTTCCTAAACTAACCTAAGCTATGCAACCAATCAAATATTTAAAGAGTTGAGAAGGAGAATTTGTCACCCAATTACGCTTAGCAAACGCAAATCCACAATCGTTGAAACTCCATTGCTCGGAAAAATTTGGGGAATGCGCCAATAATCCCTACAAAATGTCGAAGACCAAAACAACTCGGCAAATATTTGGTTAGTAGCAAGAGAAATATATACAAAGCAATAAAGAGAAAACAAAATAGAGAAAAGAAACTACTAAAGAAAAAGAACGAAGAAAAGAAGAAAATGTTTGGATTAAAGGGGAATTTGGATTTTCGAAAAAAAGGGAGCCAAAACAACACAAGGTTTCATTAAAAACATCATCATCATCATTTTTTGAAAAGAGGGGAAGGGACCTTCCAAAAAGACACCTATTGGCCCAAAATTGCGCCCCATAAGAACAAAGCCCTTGAATGAAACAATAAATAAGCACCCCCCCACACTTGAACGGAAAACCGTCCTCGGTTTGAACAAAGTGGAAAATGGGGTGGGAGGAAGGGCTAAACTTGGCCCGAGGGCTCTTGTCCTCCATGCGAGAACTAGAGCCCTCTTCATATGGACGCCACTCGTAGTCGACGTCGATAGGAGGGCCATGGGGGTCCCAACCACCGGTGTAACCCGGTGGAAAACCATGGTTCCGGTACAACTCTTGTTGGTAGTCCGGAAGAGGGTCGAAGGGAGGGGGCATCTCAAGAGGCTCGGATGTGTACATGGGGTAGTTGGGGTCCCCACGGTAATCACACCCCCCGGTGCCTTGTAATCGTACCCCTCAGAGGTGGGGTAGTTCACACGGGGGGCCCCTTGAGATGAAGGCCCGGACCAATAGGGCCAAACCGGTTGACGGGGTGTGCCGTCAGCATGCGGTTCCTCGTAAGAAGGAACCGGCCCCTGTTGGAGCGGAAAATACGGATAGTTCACCGGTGGGTCAAAGTGCCCTTGGTTTACATGCCAATCATAAATGTTGGCATTGTAAACCGAGTACCCATCGGCGGCCTCTGTCAACCGGTTTACTTGCATTGAAAGGTTTTGGAAAGCTCGCTCAAGGTTAAAAGAAGAAGAGGAAGAGGCCATACCTCCCTCGCTAGAGGAGGGGACGCGCAAACCTTGGGATCCCTCCCCATACTGAACACCTTGTAGTTGAGACCCTTGTTGTTGTTGTTGTTGTTGATGAGACTGTTGTTGCTGAAATTGCTGTTGTTGTTGGAATTGTTGTTGTTGTTCTTCTTGTTGTTGTTGTTGTTGCTGTTGATGCCGCTCGCGGATGATCATGTTTCGCTCACCTCCAAGAGCGTTGGGAAGGACACCATTGTCCTTAGGAATCTTCCACACATTCCTTGTGTTCCTCTCCAAGGAAGTGCGGCCCGGGTATGGAAATATGCAATGGTGCTCCCTCTCAACGCATCAATTGTGGAAGTTGTTCACATCGTCGGTCGGTTGGATGAAGACGACTTCCGCAAGTATGAGATGTCCACGAACATATCTCTTTCTTTTCCCACCCTTGTGCAAAAAGGGAAAAGAACCTCACCCCCTAGCTTTGAGGCAATCCTTGTTATCATCCCACCTATGGCAATCTCTCCCGTCTTGTTCCCATTTTTTATTGCCTCACAACATAGCACAAACCAGTACCCCATGTTGAGCCGCCCACTCAACTCCTCCTTTGTGGCGACACAAAGAGTGAAGAGCTCTTCATGAGAGAGCTGATGTGTGTCATAAATGGCACACATTTGACGAGCATTTAGGTCATTTCTATTCTCTTTTCATAGCTTTCATGCTTAATAAGTGCTTAGTTTTATGCTTTGTTGCTTAGTTTTACCTTTCTTCTCTTATTTTGTAGCTTTTGTGCTTTTCGTTGGTTTTCTAGTCTTTTCTTCTTTATTTGCTCTATTTTCGTGGTTGTAGGTATTGGAAGAGGTTTGGGTCGTGATTTTGGTGATCCATTATGGTGGAAGAAGCTTTAGGATCAAGTTCATGGAGTTTGGGAAGCTCAAGATGTAAAGAAGTGGAAGTTCCAAGTCTTGGCTCTTCTCTTGTGCTCCCTTCAAAGGAAGTGTGTGCCCTCAATATTAAGCCTTAGCTACTGCCTACCTTGTCCTCCATCACCATCATAAATCATGTGTGCACCCCTTGAGCTTGAAGAGTTGAAGATTCGAAGAAACCCAGCTGCGTGCGGCCGCACGCGCAGAATGTGCGGGCGCACACGAAGGATGTGCGGCCGCACACCATGGTTGTGCGGGCGCACATCCCCTGTTGTGTGGCTGCACCAACGTGGGTCTTTTCCGATCGGATTTTGACGATTTTCTCTCTCTTCTTATACCTATTTGAACCCAATTTTTGTAGGGAGTTTTCAACAATAGAATTAGATCATATTCTTAGCTTAGTTGAGAGCTTCTCTCTCCAGATTTAGGGGTTAGTTTTAGGAGTAGATTTTAGAGAGAGAAAGTGAAGAATTTCAATGGTGATTGAGAGATTGAAGATCCAATGGTGACAATTGTATTTGAGATCTACTCTATTATCAATGAGCATTTCTAAACTCTATCTCATTTATTGTTTTGTTTAGTATTCATGTTTAGATTGTTGATTTTGATTGTGTTTTGATGATTTGATAATTAATGTTTGATTAGAGTAATTGTTCTTCTTTGATTGTTGATTACTTTAGTTGTTTGTTGAATTGATGATGTTTCTAGAGTAGTTGTTTGGTTAGGGATTTGGTGAAGCTTGTATTATGTAATGGATTGATGTAGATTGGGGATTTTGATGGAGTTGATGATGTGATTAAATTGGTTAATTGATTATGTGCATGTGTGTGTTTGATTTAGGCTTGATCACCCTAGTTATTCACACTAGATTGCATTGTAAGTTCACATTGATACGGACCATTGATTTGTGGCTTGCATTTACACGATTGAGGTGTCTTGTGATGTTTCCTAGCTAGAGTTTATCGTAGTTGACGCTAGTTAGACCTCTAGAAGAATAGCTTGATATGCTCTTTTGGTTGCATAATTGATCTTCCCTCACATTGCTTGACTTAGTCAACTTCCGAAACCAATTTGCATTGTTCGTTGCTATTATAAGTGAATCCTAATCCCTAGCATTTTATTTGTTTGGTTTCTTTGTCTTAGTAGTTGTTAGTGTCCTCTTTTACCCTTAGTCTTCGACCTAGCTTAGGCACATAATTGAAAGCACTTAGACATTACCGTTCCTTTGGGTTCGACCCTTGACTTACCTCTATACTTGTATTTAGGTTTGTGGAGTGTTTATAAATTTTGTTTGGCTTAGGGAGAATTAGCCCAACGACCTAGTTTTCCCCACGTCAAGAGCTTGCTTAAATCCTGTTTGCTGAACACCGCAAACCCCAAGATGCGGTGTAGGATGCGGAGTACCAAATGGATAATTTGGCTAGCCACCGAGTACCGAGTACTAAACTCATCCATGTCGGTAATTGTCCGCCACCAACGGAAAGCGTCGTACTTGGGGAAGAGCTCGGTGGAAGGGGAAAGAAGATCGGCGTCGGGGTTAAAGTCTAGGAGTTCATTTAGACGCCGAAGAGAGATGACATGGCGGGCATTGAAGAGTTGGAAGGAGATTTGGAACTCATTGTTTCCAACGGGTTCCTTCTCAAAGGAAGCTAGGAACTCGTAGGTGGGTTCCTTGAAGGTTGGGTAATGGTACTGGATGAACTCACTCATCCCAAGATTATCAAGAAGGGACCAAAGGTCCTCATCTATCCCCAAGTCACGCATTGAGCGTTGATAGTAGTGTCGGGTGGGGTTAAGCTTGCGTTTGAGGAGTGTTTGATGGATGGGAACATGGTGTCGGTTCACAAATTTTAAGGTGGGAAGAGAGGATTGTGCTTGGTTTAGATTTTGAGAGGAGGGTTGGGGTTCATCAACTGATATTCTAGGCTCCTTTCTACTCCTTCTCTTACCACTCATCTTCACCAACTTTACTCAACAACCCAAAGAGATACCGAGAACACCACGGAGTGATTCCAACACCCAAAAATACCAAAACCTTCCCACAACAACAACAATTGAAGCCTTTGATTTTGTTATCTGAAAAGGGGTTAGGAGCAACAACTTTCCAAGACACAAATATCACAAGCAAGAAACAACTATGAACAACATTAATCCAGGACAAAATTTGCAATACTCAATCGCTAAAGGGAGAATCACTAGGCAAATTTCAAAATCAAGCATCAAAAACTCTCAATCAACATACATTTTCAATCTCTCATGCATTAACAATCTTCAATGCTCAAAATCAAGCTAGTGATCACTCACACAATTCTCAATATCCAAGTCAAGTAATTGCTAGCCAAATTTCATGAAAACAACAATTTTCATCAACAATACTCACAAATCACCAAGAAAATCTCAACAAAATCCACAATTATAAGCTAAACTATCTCAAAATCACACAAAATTCATACAAGCTCAATTCTTGCTTAACAGTCCTAAAACATGATCTCATCTAATGAATTAAGGCTACAAAGTACTCAAGGATTAGGATTATACCATAATTGAAGAGCTTGAAGACCTCCAAGAGCCTCACGCACCACCACCTCGACCACCAAAGAGCCACCACGAGTTTGGTGAAAAATGGGTGATTTTGAGAGGGGAAAGTGATGAATTTGTGAGAAAAGTGAGGGAATGTAAGGGATTTGATGAAATTTCAAGGAAATAAGTGAGTTTAGAGGGGATTTGGGAAATTAGGGCTTGAGTTCTTGAGGAGAGAGAGTGGGAATCGTGAATGATTTTGGGAAAATGATGAAAGAATCGGGGAAAAAGGAAACTTAAGCCCCGATAAACCCAGATCTGCGCGCCCGCGCAAGTGAACTGCGCGCCCGCGCAGATGGCGCACACATGTCGCGCAAAACCTTCTTCCAAAATCTGTATTTTTGCCTTCAATCTGCGCGGGTTCTCCCAGGCCTGCGCGCCCGCACAGCCCTCTTCTGCGCGCCCGCGCAGATGTCGCACACATGTCGCGCAAAAGATTCTGCCATGATCTGTTTTGCTGAGCTTCCCTGTGCGCGGGTTCTCCCAGGCCTGCGCGCCCGCGCACATGGTCTTCATCGAAAGCTTCTCTTTAAATGCTCCTCACTCACTTCCAAGTCTCCAAACCCCAACTTAGCTCCATATATAACACAAAACGGCCTCCAAATTCCCTCCAAACACGCACTAAAGATGCAAGTGCCTACAAGAATAGAGGAAAACGGAAACCATAAGACAAAAATCAACCAAACAACCTACCAAAAACATAGAAAATAGTAAAAAAAAAAAGGATTCAAAAGCCGGGTTGCCTCCCGGGAGCGCTTCTTTATAAGGTCATTAGCTTGACCATGATGAAAATCCATTCAAAAGGGTGGCTTTGGACCCAAAGGGTCTAGCCTCAAACACTCAATCACACCAACTTCCTCCTTGCAGAAATAGTGCTTCAAACGAGAGCCATTCACCATGAATTTGTTTCCGTCGGCATCCAACTCAAAAGAACCATAGGGAGTGTTCTTTGATACAACAAAAGGCCCCGACCACTTCGATTTGAGCTTGCCCGGGAACAAACAAAGCCTTGAGTTGAAGAGTAAGACTTTGTCCCCAAATTTAAAGCTCTTGTTTCGGATATGTTGGTCGTGCCACTTTTTTTGTCTTCTCCTTGTAGACTCTTGAGTTTTCATAGGCATCATCTCTAAGCTCCTCGAGCTCGTTGAGCTTCAACAACCTCTTTTCACCCGCCAACGACAAATCCATGTTTAGCTCTTTGATGGCCCACCAAGCTTTGTATTCTAGCTCGATAGGCAAGTGGCAAGCCTTCCCATACACCAACCTATAGGGGGTTGTACCAATGGGAGTCTTGTATGCCGTTCGAAGAGCCCAAAGAGTATCGTCAAGCTTTAGGGACCAATCTTTCCTTGATTTGTTTACCATCCTCTCGAGGACATTCTTGATTTCACGATTTGACACTTCCACTTGCCCTTGCGTTGTAGGATGGTAGGGTAACCCAACTTTGTGATGAACACCATATTTCTTGAGGAGAGCTTCCAATTGCTTTTTGGCGAAATGAGACCCTCCGTCACTGATTAGAACCCTTGGTACCCCAAACCTAGGAAAAATTATCTTCTTGAGAAGCTTGAGAACAACTTTGTGGTCATTGGTAGGAGAGGGTATAGCTTCTATCCACTTCGTCACATAGTCAACCGCTACCAAGATGTAAAGGTTCCCACATGAAGAAACGAACGGACCCATAAAATCCACTCCCCACACATCGAAAGGCTCTACCTCAAGAATACCTTGTTGTGGCATCTCGTCCCTCTTAGTGATGCCACCACTTCTTTGGCATCGGTCACATTGCATGATGAATTTGTGAGTATCCTTGTGCATTGAAGGCCACCAAAGTAGAGATTGGGAAATTTTTGCTACCGTCTTGTCAACAACACCATGTCCCCCACATGGTAGTGAGTGACAATGCTCAAGGACCCCCTCAATTTCATGGTCGGGGACACATTTCCTAAATAGACCGTCACCACATTGCTTAAAAAGGTAGGGATCATTCCAAAAATATCTCCTCACTTCTTTGAAGAACTTTTTACTTTGTTGAGAAGAGAATTCCGGAGGCACTACTCCACAAGCAAGGTAGTTGGCAATATCGGCATACCAAGGTGTAGAAGACGCTACCATAGCCATTAGAGCTTCGATCCCCATCTCATCATTGATCGGAACAACCTCCTTGTTTTCAATTGGAAGCCTTGACAAATGATCCGCTATATAATTTTCCGCTCCCTTTTTATCTCTCATTTCCATGTGGTCCCAACATACATTCTGTATGTGTAGCTTTTTCGATAAAGTACGGAGTAATAAAAGTGATTTCCAATTTAAAAAGTAATTGAAGTATATGAAAAAGAGAAATTGAGAAATTCAAGAGTGTAAAACATTAATTAATCAAAAGTTGGCACAATTTTTATGGCAAATGTTAGGGTAAAATAAGAAGAGGACTTAATAAGGGCAAAAAAATGAGGGTTTAAAGTCTTTTTATGTATCTTAATAATTATGAATGAAATATGAAATATGACAAACATTTAGGGACACCCAAAACATTGGGTTTTGGAAAGTTCGACTTTCCGCGGAGCAAAACTAGACCCCAATACCCCCTCACAATTAATATAACTAAATGACATAAATAACAAGAAAGAGAGGAAAGACCATCTTACCCTTGTCGCGTGCTTCGCTCACACCACGGAGCTCTTACTTGAAAGCCGAGTCTTGCAAGTGCAAAGACCTCCTACGGTATCCACCCGCAACTCGACCTGATCGGTCTCTTACTTGGAGTTTAACCGAGTCAGACCAAAACACTACTCGAGTATTATGTGAACTTAAAGGTTTTCTCTCAAGTGGAGAAGCCTTTTTGAGTTCCTACTTTAGTGAATAATCCCAACTCCTAAGGTTGGTATTTATAGGCAAAGGCTCCCAAAAATTCTATCATCTTTCCATGTTGGAGAAAATGATAGTGTGAGAAAAATAGGCAATTATTTTAATTCCAAATTAAATTAAATTACAAGGCAAATAATCAAACAATACTTGGCACACACATGGAAGCGGTTAGGTGAGGACCACAAGGAGGACCACTTAGTCTCCTTGATCCCCAAGAAAAAAACTCTCCCCTCACAGCATGCGCCACATGGCATTCCTTTGTCATTGGTAACAAGGGTGCCATGTGGGCATCCCTCGAGCTCACGGCTGGGCTTCCAGCTAGGCTTTCTAGTACCAGCCCGTAAACAGCAAGCCACGCACACGCGGGTTGCTTGTTGCTGGGCGTTGTTGCCGTGCCGCAAGCATTGCCAACCTGCCCCTGCAAGCCACGCAACGATGCGGGCTGCTGGGTACTGTTGTGCGAGTACATGCGCGCCACATCTAGCTGGACGTTGCACCAGCCCGCACATGCACGCAGCAAGCGACGCACGTAATGCGAGTTGCTTGTGCGCTTATGTGCGGCTGGTGCTGCTAGCATTGCTAGCGATTCGCCAGTTTCCTAGCCATGCGCACCAGCACCCTTGGCTTGGTGCGGTGCGCATGCTAGCACCACTTGCTCCTAGCACTTGGTTTGCTCAGGGCATTCCGAAGCTGGGGTTATTTTGGTAATTGTTGATTAATTGATTTTTACCGTCTCGTCTTTTATTAATTCGACTCGACTTGCGACGCTTGGTCTCGACGCTCCTAGCTCGATTTCCGACGTCTAAATACATAATACTCGAGTGACTCATTAATTCCTTCCGGATTAATTCGTTGTATCGGATTGTTAGTTGCTTGGGTGTGACCCGAAGGGTTCAGTTAAGATTAAGCTGTAATATCAATTGTATGGATTAATATTACTGATCGGAAGCGGCCTCCAACTAGGCATTTCGGTTACTTGACCTTACTGAAAATTAGCTTTCTAATAATTCCGAACCCTCTATCGGAATAATACACTTGTTCGAAGGACACCATTCCTATCAATCTCCCACTTGTCTTTCCGGACAAGTGCTGTTTTTGTGTTAGCCTATTTGCTATGTCACTTAATGTCTCTTCATGAACTATAAGGTAAGATTATTCGTCATCCTTATTACGTTCAGAAGTGTTTCTCGAAATCCGAGTCCGACTGTCAATAAGTAGATGATTTCTTAAAATCCATCTGAGCACAGCCATGCATTTTCACAGTCTCGTTCTTTGAGAGACCTTGTAAACAACAAAGACATGTTCCCTATTGATAATAGGGAGACATTCCCAATCTTGTACTGTTAGCTTCTCTTACTAAGAGGACCCAGCTGCCCGAGTGTTGCCGTTATAATCCCCATGTACGGCAGACATTTGACGAACATCAAAGCTGATTAGTACTCGAACAAGAGAACTCACAATACTCATGGTCGAGGAAAGAGGTTCTGATAGCCATAATGAGAAGTGTACTTATGAAGATTGTTTTATCTCCTAAAGCATTCCCAAAGGTCGATCCAGTATGGTTCTAAACCAATACCCGTGCAAATGATTTATGACAATTATGTCCTTATAGCATAAGAAACGGTGCTATAAATCAAACTACACACTAATCTCAAGTGGTCATTAATCGTCCATTACTTAAATGACCTCGATTAGGGATAATTTTCGATTATAATATTCAATGTTCACTTAATAGGTGTTTCTTTATCCAAGACTGATCTTGATACCCTATTTTGAATATTCTTAAAATTGAAAGGACTCATATTTTAATTCTAAACCACAATTATATAGTTTTGTATAATAATTAGTAATAATTTTTATTCCACTATGAAACATTTCAACGTTTCATCTTATGATAAATGGTTTTCTCAAAAATGTTTTAAGAGTAATACTCTTCACAGAATATTAATAAAAATCATACCCATATTTTAATATGCTTGATTTTTAACATGAAACTGTGAATGTTGTCGTTCACTTATTGCATAGGTTTAGTTATAATTACTTTGCAAATCTTAGCATCTTCATTATTAATCACTTTCATAAAAAGATGATAAAATTTGAGAGTGTTATGGATAAAATTATCTGTAATTTAGGCTTTATTATCCAAGTGATGGCTTCCACTCATTTTCATGATTGAGATCTTAAACTTGACAACCTACAATCATCAACGTTCAACAACGAACTTTCCGTTTAACATCTTCCTTATTATTGCCTTTAAGGCAACAATATTCTCAACATATATTTTAGTAGACTTCCTGATGATGCTTTGCTCGGGTTTCACTCCAAACAGCTCACAATGATTAGGGATACCCTAATCACTTGTGATCGTGGAAATTTACCTTAAATTTCTGCATATAACACATGGATGCACATCCATGTTACCATTCTCAAGCCACGACGCTTCTTAGCTCGTGCTTACAAATGGCATCCTTATTAAGGATCTGATCCTTGTGAAGATTTGTGCTTGCAACATCAATACTCAGATTATATTTGTTTCCATGCGTCAAGAACTCATCCTCATACTTATCCAAGTGCTTTGGATGTTCTTAATCATAATCTAACGATCTATTACATATATTCAAGTTGATTGGTACTATATACATACTTCACATGCTCTAAGCAAGTAAGTCGTGTGACGATTCCATATCGTAGCGTACATGATGGATTTAATTGTAGAATGATTCTCAATCTTATTCCATCCATGTTTCATTTTAGCTCATCCAATTTCATTAAGTCTTGCTAAACTATTTGCTATGTGATACAATTGAAAGTCTCTACTAGAGTCTTTCATGTTTGACTTTGTATTTAGCCTAGCTTATACTTACTTCAAACATTTACTTAATTTAATACATATAGGTCGAAAGCCTTTCAAATTCCTTCATGTTTAACATGGTAAATTCCTTTACTCGTTTAAACATTTAATTAAGTCTATACCATAGATCTTAATTCCCAATATGTACTAAGTGTCGCCATTAGCTTGGTCCATTGTCGAAAATACTTTCAAATTTAATCATTTAGCATTTGATAGTTAATTTATAACAGAGTTCGTAAACTTCTTGTTGGACCTTATAAGATTGACTCTTGCTCCTACTAAACTTCTTATCCACAATAATTTCTATGTTTCTCCATAAGTCAATCCTTTTGTGATAAAACACGTTCCAATTCCTTTATGCAATGCTACCTTCAATCCCATAATGGATTTCTTGAGCTTGCTTTCAAATCTAACATTATTTAGATTTTCAAAACCCTTACACTATTTTTATAGTCACTTCCAAAATCCTATTTTAGGAAGGCGGTTTTGGTATCTATTTTGCCATATTTCATATGTGCAATTTTGCTAGAATAATCACGAAAAGACTTGAGCATTCCGATTGGTGAATAAGTTTTTATTAAAATCAACGCTGTGAATTTAATTGTATCCTTTTCAACCAATCTAGCTATTTATGCATATACATTTCCACATTTGTTAGTTTTCTCTTTGAAAACTTATTTGTGATCAATGGGTCTTTCACCCTTCATGCAAATTAATCAAGTTTTAAACATGGTTTTCAAACATGGAGTCTATTTTGGATTTTATGACCTCTAACCATTATTCGGAATTTGGATTTGTCTTAGTTAATTTACAAGACACTATTCCCTTACCATCTAATAGTAAATAGTATGCTTGTAAGTTTTAGGTTTATTTCTAACTTAATATAAACTTAAAGGATTCAATCCAAGCCTTTGGTGAATTCTATACCTATATAGGGTAATTGCATCAAACACTGAGTTTCAAGGCGCTTTCAAAGCCCTTTGAATATGTTGATCTTACTCTATCATTTCTGATGTTTTGTGAGTAATGAATTCTCTTTTATGGCACTTATAAAGTCCTTTTGAGTATTCTTGATCAAGCATTCTCACGAAGCCTTTTTAAGGTCTTCCGAGATTTTCAGTTCTAGTTTGTTGCTAATCTCGATGGTCATCGAGTTCATTTTTTTCTCCCATTTGTCGTTTTGGAAATGTGTTACTTTCCATAAGGACACCACTTAGAGCAACAAACATTATGTTCTCAATTAGGTTGTAGAGGTAATGCCCGTAGTCTCACTTAAATGCTTACAAAAAGACATGTATATTGTCTTTAGGTAAAAGTTCGTTGTGAAACAAACAGTTAGCTCCCACTTGATCTATCTTAGCCTTTAATGAGCCATTAAGCTCCCATTGAGCCACCTATCTCTTGCTAAGCCGGTGAGCTCCCACTGATTCACTTAGCTCCCACTGAGCCAGTGAGCTCCCACTCAGGCTAAGAGTTTTAGACATATACTTGAAAAGACGTTTAGAAGTTATTTCTATCCATAACTGAATATGGTGTCGTTTCTTAGCTTCGAGATTTTATTTAGTGTAACATTAGTCATTTGTGCAAATCTTTAAGAACTATAAAGGAAGGGATGTGATCCATCATCGTTCGAGTCATTTTCAAATGACATCGAGGTCTTCGTGAAGATATACTATGATCTCTGCGGAGTTATTTATGAAAATTTCCATTCATAACTTTGAGATGGTCACGCTTGGCTCAAGCAAACATCGTTCGATCTAATCTAGACGTTTTGATATCTTGCTAAGTTGATTATGTACTTCATTGAACTCTTGAGCTACTCAAGGTCAAGTTTTGTTCATATTTGATGAATATAGCCATATTCTTTCAAATTCTTTGTGAAACATTGAAGTAATTGAACCCTCTTTAGCTTTCGGAGTCAATTGTCTATACCAAGAACAATAGCTCTTTACTTTTTCGGTTTCAACAAGTAGGACTTTCTTGTCTTAGAACGATTTCGAATCGATCAACTGTCAAGAGCCTATATAGCCTTGAGTATGTTTTTTTTAATTTGACATTGCTAAAAATGTTCGGAACACAAATCATGCCCATGACTTGAACTTTGTGAGTTTATCATAATAGAGAAATGTTTGCTTATATCAAGCATTCTTGACTCATGGCTTGGATAACCATGCCATTCAAATAAATTCACAACTATTACTCTTTATATTGAATGTGAGTCTTTCCGTGTGTTAACGAATTGTTTGCTGATTATGGAACATAATAATAACCATTATTTGTTCTAGCCTTAGTTTTTAAAAGGTCTTTAAACAAAGCATACGATCTTACAACTAATGTAGCACTTCTTGCTTCATTCTAAGCTTGCAAGTCAATAACTTAGCTTTACTTCAATGGTTTGAGGTCACTTTCAAAGTGCAACCTCAAGCAGTATCTGATACCTGTGAAGATAATGACTTGCTAAGTTAACTAGAATAACATGAACTTTTTAGTAGAAATAGAATTTTATTCCTTTTTCTTTGTTCCTTGTTTCCTATATTTCTTATTTATACATTATCTCATAACCTTTAAGAACCAATTCTTTAACTATCTTTGACTTTTATACTTTGTTAGGCATGATTAAGCATCTAGTGCGCCGTAAAACAAAGTTCTATCTTTTCGTTTAATTCGTACTAAAATTACTACATCAATGAGATGTACTCATTAGTGTATGAAGCGAAAAGATATGTTGGTTTTCAAGCATTAACAATTTGATTTTGCAACTCAATACTTCATGATTATCAAAACTACCTAGTATTTTGAATACATGATGTCCAACCGTCCTTACGGACTTAGTTATAAAAATCACTTATGAGAATTGTATTTTAGAAATGCCTTTCCTTTCTTTGAGAACTATTCTCCAAGATTTCCTTTACCAATCATTGAAAACAATATAATTTGATTTAGGATTCTACAAATATAAGTGCAAAATATAACCATTTATCAAGAAAATAACATAATAAGTTTGAAATTTAAAAGCATTCATGCAAACTTTCAATCTTATTAAGCGTCTTATCCACGCATTAAATTTGTCCCCGTTTGGTGAGAATAAGGCGATTCCAAGATCCAAAGAATCAATGAGTGATTAAGCATGCTTTAACTTGTCTTAACACTTATTACTCTAAGGTAAGCAACTCTTTGCTAATGGCTCCAAACCACTCTTAGTTTGATAAATCGTCGCATCTAATGCTCTCTCAACAATTTATTTCCTTTGCCACGACATGTTAGGACTCCATCACTCATATCATTGAGTCTAACCAAAACCAACATGTATTCTGATGTCTTGCTTTGAAAAACCCATCAACGTACCTTACGTTCCTAGGAATAATAGTGATGCCTCGCTTTGGCGTAGCCCATCACTACTCTCATTAGGTCGGTAAGTGTTGTTTTGGAATGACAAGTTTTACTCAATATTTTAGGGACCTAGGGTTTCTATGTTGGTTGATTTAAATGAACTTAATTAATTATCACAACATTCGAAATCCTAAACATGCATCTAACATATCATTCATATATATAAGCATAAATATATATCGAAAACATAAGTAAATGATGCATTTGGCAACTAGCATGACCCCTTGAGTCTTCAAGTCTTCAAGGGTCTTGAATTGCAACTTTATGGCTTCGTCTTCCAAGAAACTCCATCTTCAAGATATAACCAAAATAATGCAAATACTAGTATCTACGATGAGGACTAATCTAAATATTAAGGTACAATAATACGCAATGGTTCGCACACCGTATTTAGATTTACAAAAAATATATGACGGAATGCAGTCCGTATTTTCTATCCTAATTGGGCCCAACTAGTTGCCATTTTTATAAAAGTAGTGAGAGAATATAAAACTAGTGAGAGAATATAAAATCCATTCATTCATTCACTATTTGTGAATAGCCCATGCATTTTACAACAAAAATAAGTAACAATGCATAAAACGCGTAAACTAGTAACTAATTTAGGTGGTTAATCCGATTAACGCGCCTAATTAAAACTAGTCAAAGTTATTAACCAATTATGTAATTAAGCGCAATTAAAATAGCTCAAATAATGAAGCTCTCACTAAATTCCGCATCCAACTTAATTAATCCGATTAATTAAGCCAGTAAACCCAAAATTTTTCCAAATTAAAAATTTTTGCAAGTGTTGCTCGAACTCAAGGTCTAGCCTCCAAAAATTAATTAAAATAAACATAATTAAAACAATCGAAATTGGCAAAGACGCAAAATACATAGCCCATTCCTTTCGTGTGCCTAGCACCAAGCAACATGGCTTGGTTTGCTAGGCACCAAGCCTCGGCAGGAGGTACGAGGCTGCTGCTCGTACTGGCCTCGCTGATGTGCTGGGCTCGTGCTGCCTAGCAGCCACGCCCGCACAGCCCTCGCGCACCCCCGCCTACACACATACAAGCATCTCACCACACTCTCTCGCACACACCGCACACACAGGCTGCCGCACCAAGCTGCTACCCCATGCGCACAGCACGCACGCGCACAGCACTTGAGGCGCTCAGCAATCTCGGCGGCCTCATGTGGATTGCGCTAGCAGCCAGGTTGGCCGAGAGCTTGCTTGGGGCTCTTAGGCCTCGATTCGTGTGTTCGTGCCTCAGAAAAAAAATTTGATTTTTCGTGTGACATTTTTAATCAATTCTAAATTAATTTTAGAATCAATTTATTGAGAAAAAATGAAAATAAAACAAGTCCAACTTAATAAATTCATTCAAGTGCACAAACCAAATTAATTCCAAGAACTATTCTTTTATAAAATTTGGTTCAACTTGATGCAACAAAAATGAAGGACTACTTTCACTATTAATTTAACCAACATAAATTAATCATGCAATTTGAAAAACTTAAAAAGGGAGTTGGAATAATGAACATAAACATTCGAAGAAAAATTCCAACTTAACTTGTGAATCCTTACATCTTCCAATATGAAGATTAATGAAATTTCTATCACACGTTTGAAGCTTTATGACTTAAATCAACTTGGTAAATGATTAAATCAAGAAGGGTCAATAAACAATCATGGAATTTAGTAACACAAAGTTCCAACCACGTAAAATAATTAAAGATGGGATCTTTAGTTCTTAAGAGCCTCAAAACATAAACTTTTCACACTTAAAGCAATTTATTTGCAATTATGAGAAAATTTAGCCAACCATTTAAACACCAATTACTACAAAGTAATCATGCTTAAAAATAGTCTAAAATTGAAGAAACATAAAGGAAAGAACCAAACACATAATCACAATTAATATGCCATTAAGATTCATGGTTTAAAAGATTTAAATTTTTTCGTCAAAATGAAAAATCCCTCGAAACAGGCATTTTTGGGTAGAATTTAGCTTTTTCGCAATCCTTAAAGGGTCAGAATGTTTCCAGAATATCGATTTCACCCAAAATTCACTATTCTTGGGCGAAAATCTGGGTTTTGGAGCCAAAATTCTAAATAAAACGAGATTAAAATTAATAAAATCGAGCTACTAATCTAATTAGCAACCAGAAATAAAATCCATTTTAAACACCTTGAAAATTTTAGTTACAAAAATAAATGAGCAAATCTCTGATACCGATGTTGGGTTTTGGAAAGTTCGACTTTCCGCGGAGCAAAACCCGACCCTAAGACCCGCTCACAATTAATATAACTAAATGACATAAATAACAAGAAAGAGAGGAAAGACCATCTTACCCTTGTTGCGTGCTTCGCTCACACTACAGAGCTCTTACTTGAAAGCCGAGTCTTGCAAGTGCAAAGACCTCCTACGGTATCCACCTACAACTCGACCCGATCGGTCTCTTACTCGGAGTTTAGCCGAGTCGGACCAAAACACTACTCGAGTATTATGTGAACTTAAAGGCTTTCTCTCAAGTGTAGATGCCTTTTTGAGTTCCTACTCAAGTGAATAATCCCAACTCCTAAGGTTGGTATTTATAGACAAAGTTCCAAAAAATTCTATCATCTTTCCATGTGGAAGAAAATGATAGTATGAGAAAAATAAGCAATTAATTTAATTCTAAATTAAATTAAGTTACAAGGAAAATAATCAAACAACACTTGGCACACACATAGGAGTGGTTAGGTGAGGACCACAAGGAGGACCACTTGGTCTCCTTGATCCCCAAGCAAACACTCTCCCCTCTAAGCATGCGCCACATGGCATTCCTTTGTCATAGGTAACAAGGGTGCCATGTGGGCATCCCTCGAGCTCACGGCTGGACTGCCAGCTGGGCTTGTTGCTGCGGGCTGCTTGTTGCTGGGCGCTGCTGCTGTGCCGCAAGCCTTGCCAGCCTGCCCCAGCAAGCCACGTAATGATGCGGGCTGCTCGGAATAATACAGTTGTTCTAAGGACACCATTCCTATCACTAAATGAAAAAGTGACAAACAAAAGAGGATAGAGGGAGTATAAAAAATATTAATAGAGCAAGAAATAAAATACGGATGAAGTAGTAGCACTTCTCACTCTTCTTCGAGCCAACCCAAGTTGATCAATGTTCGTTTATCAAATGGCATTATAGTAAATATTTGGACTTGAATATTGTGTATTTGTGTTGTGCATTACAGTAAAAAAAACAATTCATCTCCTTCTTTGCCACATGTCATTGATGGATCACTTATAACGTTGTTTTGACGGGTTAACGTGAGAATAACCCTTATCAAACGATGTTTTCTCAAAGGATGAGAAAGAAAGAGAAGATTCAAATAAGCTAATAAGTTGTAAATAAGTTAATGGAAGAGATAGAAAGCTAAATACTATGGAGCACATCAGAAACTTAGAACTTCAACAGTGTCGTGCTCATCTTTATTAATCAGCTATACAGTATACACCATAAATCCATAATGTAATTTTTTCAGATGGGACCCGACAATCCATATTCGATATCCGTGAAGAACCTATCATCCAGCTAAGCACCTACACAAGAAATAAGGATTAGCTAACCCCGATGTGAATGCGGGGATAACCATTCCTATTACAAAATCGTACACTTTGTTTGGATAGAAGAAAATGGAAGGAAAAGAAGGAAAGGGAAAGGAAGGGAGACAAACTCTCTTGTTTGGGTAAATAATTGAGGGAAGGAAGGGAAAGGAGAGGGAGAGATTCATTTTCCCTGACTCTCTCTTTAATAAGCACAATCCCTTCAAAATTGGAGAGATTTGGAGGGAAAATAGAGTGCACCTCCTCCTTCCTTTCTTTCCCCTTCCCTCCCCTTCCTTTCTATCCTTATTTTCTATCCAAACAAAGCGGTAAAGTTTTTAAAAAGAAGAAGAAGAGATGATATCAAGAGAGATTAACAGTGTGTTTGGATAAAGAAAGAGGAAGGAAAAAAAGGGGAGGGAGGAGAAGAGGAGGGGAAGGAAGAATGGTGAGTTTTCCTTCCAAATCTCTCCGTTATTAGAAGGATTAATTTCCTACAATTTAATCCCTCCATTTCTCTCCCCTCCAATTTCCTTCCTTCCTCATTTGCTATCCAAATGAAAGATACTCCATCTCTCCATTTCCCTTCCCTTCTTTTCCCTCCATTTCCTTCAATCCAAACACACCGTAAGGTCGAGAGAGAAAGAAAGAGACAAAGAATGTAATAAATGCTACCTCTTAATGAAGGATTAATCTACCTATTTATAGTGAAATTACCTGCCAGGTGGCTGCATGCCATGCAAATTATATTCATCCCAAGTGTTGGCTGGGTGACGCCATGTGTTGCTCGGTGACCAGCCGCTATCTATGCCATTATGAAGATATGCCGACAAAGTCAATACGATACAAAATTTGGACCCGTTTAGTCTATAAAAGGGTTGATACCGACTCACATTTACCTGTTATCGGTATCTTCCCATAAAGCGAAGCTTCTAGTGTAGTCGTCGACTACGGACGACTATGGACGACTACACAAAGATATTAAATGTGGATTGTTTATTATGTTTGTTGTTTAATGTTAGCCTTTGAATATAACATTTTTAAAAACTATAAAAATCTAATTTACACATCATTTAAGTCATGACTAGTCAGCGACCAGTCAGCAACTAGTCAGCAAAGTGTTGTTTGTTTTCTTACTTCTAAAGGGTAAAATTTTTTATTTCCAAAGAAACCCAAACTTAAAATCCATTGAATTGCTAACTCAACCTTTATCCTCATTTTGATTTTTTATCTTTCGGCCAAGCCTACTTCATCTTACACCTTCTTCTTCATCTATAATCCATCCATAGATTACCAAATTTTCTAAGAAATTAATAAATTTCAAGAATAACTATCATGATTATTCTTCAATTTTATGTCAAATTAATTTAACAGAATATACTCAATCTGATTATCTTCGTAAATATTCTCATTTAAAAAATCTTGTATTATATCTTATGATTTCATGTTTATTTAATATTAATTATTTTTTTTATTTATCCACCATTGTTGAATATTGAAGCTCTCAAATATAAACAACGTGCCATTGTTGAAGGTTGAAGATCTCAAATAGATAATAATTGTAAATTAGGAACGTGATTATGTGATAAAATAAAAAAAAATATAATACCATTGGTTTTTTTATTTTTCTTGAAAAAAAATATTAACATTAGTTTAAGATATAATGAAAATAGAGTTCTTTACCAAAAAAAAAAAAATTTAATTACATGATGTGGTCATATGGTTATATATATATACATATATATATATATATATATATATATATATATATATATCAATTAAATACTACTAAAAGCGAATCTAAAGACACGCTTGTCAATATATTATTAAATAATTTCCCGCCAAAAGTACTTTCTAAAAAAATTATTGTTATGTAAGGAAAAAATAAATTATATCTAAATTATGACATAATTTGTTTTATATAAAATATAAATCTTTTCCTAAAAGATTAAACTATCCATTATAAATTTATAATTATTACATGTATTTTAAATATTTTCTCTTACATGCTTTTATTTTTAGTATACTCTATAGTTTTTAATACTCAAGTCATTAAATCAAAAATTTATAATAAAATTATCAAAAATATTTAACAACCGTGCATTGCACGGGATTTAACCTAGTGTATATATATATATATATATATATATATATATATATATATATATATATATATATATATATATATATATATATATATATATATATATATATTAACATAGATTTTATTTTTGTTTTTTTTTTTTTTGACGTGAAAAGCATATTGACATTGGTTTTTAGAAATGATGAAAATAGAGTTTTTTTTATTAAAAAAAAAAAAGTGATGTTGTAGTTTGTTTTCCGTAAATTGGGGGTGATAAGTTTGACTAAATTTACCTTAATTATCTTTACCTAAAACTGATTTTTACAATATTACAGTATATTTAAAGAACGGTTTTTTTTTTACCAAATTTGTGTATCAAAATTTGATTTTTAAAAATCTATAATTAGAAATTTATTATTATATTATTGTAGGAAATAATTTCAAGCATCCCACAATTGAGTCTCGTTGTGATCATACACTTAAGCATGGTGGCGTCCAAAGGGAAAGAAGGTAGAGCAAAAGAGTCGCCAACAAGTTTTAGGAACTTGTAAACCGTTCACAAGGTGAAGGTTACACCCTTTCACGATCCATGAGATCGCTAACTCCATAGTGGTCCTGAACCATGACTGGATATTCGGAGATGATGGTACAAATCCAACCTAAAAGAGATTGAACCTGCCCTAAATGGGCCTCTACTTTATTCTTCTCATATTCATGTGTGCTTTCTAACTAACATACAATCAATATATTAATCCTAAAATTGTTTAATCTATGTTGGTTGAATATTAATGCACAGAAAAATCTATTATTGGTGATCAATTGAATTAAAATCATATTACCCTAAATAAATTTAATAATTATCTTATTAAGCGCAATTTCAAGTACAAATTCCCTTTAAACCATCAAGAGAGGGCGTGATCAAGCAATAACAACAAATAATATTAATATAACAAATCATCATCATGATAATCTCAATCTCATCAAAGCATAATAATAATAGCAAGATCCTAGGCATGATACTAACATAATTAATAACAAATCCTATCATGTCATTAAACATTAAAAATCAAAGCTTTAACCCTAACATGATACTAGAAAGATACATGATATTAGAAATATTAGTTAATTCCCTAAACATGATACTAGAAAGCAATAAAAGCATCCTAATATGATACTAGGAATTAATAAAATAATCTAAACATGATTACTACATCAAAAGAATAATTAAGTAATTAAATTACTTACTTTAATGCCTCGTATCTCTTTTTATCAAAACAATACACACGTTAGTAACTTCAATGAAAATATTAAATCAAACAATTAATTTAAATAATTGAGGGATTTGGGACCAAACCCTCAGAAATTATCAACCTTTCACGTCTAGGGCAAAGGCAACTTCGAGCTTGGTTAGGTGTGTTTGAGTCTCGTGATAGACGAATGATGTTTTTGAAAAGGCAAGGCTTAGAAAGAGCGAGAAAGAACAAACTTCTAGCTTAAAGAGAGAATAGAAAGATGTTGATGATTAAAAATGGGGAAATACGACCCTATTTATAGAGAAAAATTGACTGTAAATGATAAAAAAGAGTCAGAATTCGACTCGGAGTAAAACTGGTTCTGTCACGACGCGACAGCGTTATCGCGACACGACAGCGCCATCGCGACGCGACATACTTCATCGTGACACGACAGTGCCATCGCAGCGCGATGGACCATATCGTGACGCGGTAGATGTTGTACGATAAAATTCGTACGGAGTCCTTCTTCCAATTGAATTTGGCTAAGTAGAGTCCGTACTTATCTTTTATTAAATCAAATTTAATCCTTAAAATACTTGTTTTATTCCAAATAAAATCCTTTATCTTTTCTAAAAATATAATTATTAATCCTAATCTCTTTAAAACTTAAAATAACCTTCTAGATTATTCTAGAAAATTAAAGTAATTCCTAATGACTTTAGGAATGATAATTAATGGACCCTCCACTTGATCATTGGGTCGTCCATAAAACTCATTTAATATCCAATTTAATATTTGGGCCATAACTTCCTCATTATTCATCGGAATTGGGCTTATAATATATCGCTGGAAAAGCCCTTTTCGAGCCTCATTCAACTACACAATTATTGGACCCATATCATGGACCAAATTAAATTGGATTGGACATTTTTCATAAATAGGGTACGAAAAGAAATATTTTCGAAAATAGAAAGAAGGATTTTTTATTAAAACAGGGGAATAACGAGACTCTTTCACATTTCACCTCGTTCGATAATCAAATGACGTGAAAAGTACTCATAACTGGGTTTGGTTTTGGGGAGACACAATTTGGTGTCTACAATTATTATAATTTAATATTCATATTTAGCTCTTTTTAGCCAATTAATTATAAGGTTTTTTTTTGGCAAATAAGAGGGGGATAATTTATTGAATAACAAAATTACACCAAGTGCATGTAGCTGTGCAAGAGCAATAATACTCAGTTAAGATACAATCATCACCAGGATCAAGTCTAGCAGCCCAATGTGCTACTGTGTTACCTCCTCTATGAATATGAAAGCAAGAAAAAGAAATAAAATTACTCCATAACATGCTTTTATCCTCAATGATCAGGACATAAGCTTAAATTAGCATAATGTAGACACTGATTTTTGGTTTAAGAATCAATTATATATATCCCGCGTGCCTTTGATGAACGATGATTAGCCTCATTAAAATTCATACAAAAAAAGTTATTTAACTCTTTGTTTTATTATTTTAAACTAATCAGTTTAAAGGGAATTATGATCTTTTGAGTTTTTATAAAATATCATATAAACGTAAAATGCTTATGTTGAATAAGTAATCATTTATTCATTTATACATTGTATCTTGTTCACCGTTAATAAGTTATTATGTCCTCAAGTGAAATTAAAAACTCCGCACATTTCCTCGCACAAAAAAAAAAAAAAAAAAAAAAAAAAAAAAAAAAAAAAAAAAAAATCTTTGTCTAAACTAAAGATAAATATGATAATAATAAAAATAAAGTCAATGCTATCACAAAAATAAAAACAACACAAATTTATCAAGTTAAAGATAAATATGATAAATTAAAGATAAATACTAAAAAAAAGGGTTGTTAGGCATGATTTTTGGAGAATATATATTTGACAAAATCTATACTTCATATGATAATAATAATACGAGTTATTCTATTACCAAAATTGTATATATAAATTTTAATTGAAAAAAATAATAAAATACATGTATTTAAAGTAACTTTGTTTTTATTCTAACAAAAAAGTACGGAGTAACTTTTATATAAGTAGTCTTGACTTAATATTTCTATTTTACTGATTTTGCAAACATTATGTACGCAATACTTTTGTAACACATGTCATCTCCTGATTAAATAACTTTCCACTTAATATAATTATTTTTAGGTACACGTATTTAAAACGAGACATTTCTAATATAAAAAATTAAAATTATATATATATAAATAGAATACTCCATAATTCTCTTTTGGGTCACCGAAATACTACTCTACACTAATACTTGAATAGGAGGTGATGCTGAAAGTAAATACCTCATGTCGTATTATTTCTCGCACACAATAGTTGGGATTATTTAGAGCCAATTTCCTATTAAATATAATTAGGATGTCCCAAACAGTTGTTGTGTAGTCCCAAATAGAGAGGTAATATAGAATTTCCTATAATTAAAGCAAATTAAAAGATAAAAATTGATCTTATTAATTTCACTTAACCTTTTTTTCAATTATTATAATAGTTCTACCCTTTGACGGAAAATTTTCCTTACATAAAATTTTTTTGGGTGAAAAATATATATGGTGAAGATAAGGTTAAAGATGAACTTTGGGAGTATATTTTTGGGCATGTCCAATGATAATTTCATAAAAATTAGTTGAAGTGAAATGTCAAGTGTTAAAAAGTGAAACTTTTTTTTTTTTTAATCTTATTAATTGGTAGTCCCAACTCATGGGTGGGTATCCCCACCTTGTTAGGGTGTAATGAAATACATCTATCCTTGATAGAGAGTACTCTAAATGAATGTCCTAGCTACATCTACTACATTATTGCAATATCATACAACATTGATTAGATTCGAATTTCAAGTATAAAATACATCTATCCTTATTTAGATATCTCTACAATTGATTTACGAATGCTCAAATTGAATGTCCTTTTTCTTCAAAAATACACGAATATGTATACATGGATATTTTAAGTACATATATACTTTCGTTTTGTATGTAGAAAACTTGAAGTTAAGTACTCGTTATTTCTTAATTAGCAAAAACATACATATAAGACATAAGTTATATAATTATCTAGACCCAAACGATTAATTAATGGGTAGTACAAAAAAAATAAAAAAAAACATAGATTATCCTTTAATCAGCACAATTCGAAGGATAATCACATAGATTAATTCATTCATGAATCCTAGTAGAAAATAATTAAATTCTTTATTAAGGTATTCCTAATATTTAGGTACATATACATAAAAGAATTGAACTTGTCTTTTTTTTTTTTTAAGAAACTTGACATTTTTAAATTAGGCAAACCCAATTACGTACTAGCTAGTCCCAAACTAAAATGCTAAGCTTAGTTTGCATCCAATCCAATTCGGAGGATAATCATTCAAATGAATTAATTTACGAATCCTAGCAATTTTTGACATTCTTAATATTTGACAAAACATCCCTTACATAAAGCATAGCTATAAACAATGTCCTTATGACATCACTAATTTAAATTTAGCAATGCCCAAATACAAGCATTATAGAACTTTAAATTTAGCCTTGCTATTATTAGGACATCCTAAGACCTAAAGTATATTTGGGCAGGCCCGTTTCTGAGATTTCAATGACCTAAGGGCGAATAATAAAATGGGGCCATTATAAATTAATGCTTAAATTCATTAATTAATTGGAAAAAAATAATTCGGGTATGCAATAAAATTTTCACAATACCTTTTTAGATACAATACTATTTTTTTTTAATACAATAACACTTGTATATACAAATCATATACTTCGTATTACGCAACACTTTATAAAGTACAGTATTATTTTACAAGTAAATTAAAACGTTTATACAAAAAAAATGAACACTCTTTTAATCAACAATATCTCAATCTAATACTAATTAATTTATTATTGTTAATCTACTTATCGATCTTATACAAGTATCCGTTAATCTATTTATCTTCGGGCCTGTTCATATTTACTGAATTGAGCTGAACTAAACTGAACTGAACTGAACTGATTGGAGCTGAACCGAACCGAACTAAACTGAACTGAATTGATTAGAGCTGAACTAAACTGAACTGAATTGAACTGAGCTAAAATGAATATTTTATGAGAGAGGGAAATTAAGAGCTGAACTGAATTGAACTGAACTGATTGGAGCTGAACTGAACTGAACTGATTGGAGCTGAATTGAACTGAAATTATGTAAATGTGAACAGGCCCGAATTCATCTAAGAAAAAAATTTCAAATTTTAGATTTAAAAAAATGAGTTACTGGACATTAGTAAAACCAGAAAATTTGACGAAGATAAAAAAAAAAAAAAACCTTCTGAATGATTGAATTATGTAGTATATTAAAACTAATTGACAAACTATATCTAACAATTAGATAATTCATATGATTTCATTTAAAGACTAAAACTAAATATTTAGGATACTTTCATGTAAATTAAATAATTCAATACGGAGTATTAATTTTAGAAAAAATCAATGAACAACATTTGAAAACAAAAAAATTAAATTAAACTTAAGAGCTTATCAATGATTTAGGATAATTGCTACCGTTGAAACCCGTTGAGAATTGAAGCTAGAGAAGAATGTTTATAGGATTCATTTTTTTTTTTTTTTTTTTTACAATTATTAATTGGGAAGGAAGCTGAAAAATTAGAAATATAAAAGTAATGATGGAGGATTGGAGATAAATAATTTCATAGAAGAAGGAAGATTATACAGTTTTTTTTTTTTTTTTTTTTTTTTTGAAATTCAAGATTATACTGATGAAATTGATATAATGGGGAATGTTGGAAAGTTGGAATATTAAACTTCCAAAATTGAAGGTGATTATTTCTAGGAGAAGATTTACTGTAGGCAGAAGTTTCAAGAAGTAGGTTTAATTATGCATTTATGTGATTATCGTGTTACTATACATAATTTATTTTGTTCCTGGGCTTGCATAAAGAAATCTGGGCTTCAAATTTTGGGGCCCTGGGTGGCCGCCCCGGCTGCCCAGGGTCAGATCGATACGGCCCTGTATTTGGGTACTTGAATGAATGATATAAAATTTCAAAAGGAAGGTTATTGATGAGTGAGAAATATTGCCATAAAGTAGTCCATTTTAATTTTTCCAGGGTTACCAAGAAAACTCCTTCTCAATGTAGTTCGAAGGAACATGGTGTTATTGTAACTGTATAAGTACAATTCAATTGAGAATCAATCTCTCTCTGATGTATCTTAATAAGATGGATATGCCCACCCTTGCTCTGGGAGCCGAAACCAAAGAAAATTATTTTATTTAAATTCAGAAAATCTTGCGTGGACATGGTCCACAATAATATTATTGTGGACCTAAGATTTATACATACGTAACTGGCATTATATTCAACATAGTGATCCTAATTTTAATATAGTAAACCTTATTTTTATTATAGTAAACATTTTTAAAACTTGTGTGACCTTTAATATTATTATGAACTTAAAGTACGACATTATGTTGATATTTATTATTCATATTGACCATTATATTAAAATTTTCATTAAAAATATTATCCTCTTATAATTTTATAATAATAATGTCACACTAACTTTTATTTCACATAATAACCTTTATTTTAATATAGTGACCATTTTTTTTATTAATAAAATAATCATATTGTCTCTAATGCTGGTGGTTCACAATAAATTAGTGTGAACCAGGTCCATTTAAGAATTTCTATTAATTCTTATGAATTACGGAGTATAAAGGATAATAACATTTAATACTCCGTATAATGTATAATACTATTCATTTTGATCCAAGATTTAAAAAAATACGGAGTAACATTTAATGTTCATTAGAAAAATTTGTCAGAATGATCCTTTTAAAATAGGCCTTTTTATTGTAAAGATCCTATATATATATATATATATATATATATATATATATATATATATATATATATATATATAAGTTGGCACATCAGAGGATAAAACTCATTTATGTAACCTAATTATTTCCTTTACTCTACTATTTGACAAATATACGTTATATATCTCTTATGTAACTCGCATCGCATAAATTAGATAATTATTTATATATCCCTTATTTTAAGAGTACCCAAAATGAACATGTCTTTTTTCTTTTCTTAAAAAAATTATATATTACTAAGGTTATTTCAATTAATCACACTATCGATTTTAATGTAGAGAACTCGAAGTGAAGTACACATAATTGAATGCTTAGGGCATGTTCACATTTACTGAACTGATCGAGCTGAACTGAACTGAACTCATTGGATCTGAACTGAACTGATTGGAGCTGATATGAACTGAACTGAATTGAACGAAATTAGAAGCTAAACTGAATTGATTGGAGCTGAAGTAAAGTGAACTGAAATTAAGTTAAAGTGAACAGGCCCTTAGATAAAACATGTGTATTTTACATAACAAACACATACAATTAAGCGGCTTCAATTCATTACTAGGTATTCCCAATGTAATAAGCCAAAATTAATTTGACTTTATTCAACACAATTTGGAGGATAATTTCATTCACAAAGCATATAAATTTCTTTCACTCTTGACGTTTGACAAAAAAATCTCTTACGTAGAACTACTCTTGCAACCAATATCTATTACGTAGAACTAGTGCTGTCAAATTTCAAACCGAAACCGTTTAACTGTCCGAAACCGACCGACCCAAATGAGAACCGAACCGATTAAAAACCGAATTTTTTGGAACCGAAAACCGACCCGAACCGTATTTTAGTAAACCCGAAACCGAATCGACCCGAGTAATGGTAAACCGTTTAAGAACCGAACCCGTTAACAAACCGAACCGAATATAAACCGAACTGAATGAAAACCGAACCGAAAGAGAACCGAACCGTATCTAAACCGAAACCGGTTCCAACCCGAAACCGTTTAAACTGGAAAAAAACCGATTACACCGAACCGTTAGCAAACTGCTACCCGTTTGCACCGAACCATTTAAAAACCGAACTGATTGTAAACCGAACTGGTTATAAACCGAACCGTTTATGAACCAAACCGCTTCTAAATCGAACCGTTTACAAACCGTTAGTAATCAAAACTTATGAAGAGTGATGAAGAAACACAAATTCCATATAATGCTAGACACTTTGAGCTGTGTCTCTGATATCTTGAATCTAGATAAGCGCGTCTATGAGACTATGAGCATGTCAGAATTTTGAGATAATGCTTTATAATGGATGAAAAGCCTGCTGAAAGACCCTTAACATTCCCTTCAGACTGAAAATCTGTCTTGCTGGTAGAGGTATGCTGAGTCCTTTGTACCATTTGCCTATCAAAGATCATCATCTTCACACCTTTTGCAAAGACGCTGCTAGCTTAAAATATTTTCTTCATACCTTACTTTTTTTCATTTTCTAGTTGAAAGTTGCAACCAGTCTACATTTTACTTGCCATATCTCTACAAATTATGTCATATTTCTATTTTTTATTGCTTCACAGATTATGTACTTAGTGATTTGCTTCTTCTTATATTCTGTCTTTTAGGAATCTTTTTCCTTTGTTTGCTCATTCAAGTTGAAAAACAATATATTATTTGAAGGGTTGATCATTTTTAAATGGAATATGTACCCGAGTGGTAAAAGGACTACATAAAGCCAATTGCAAATGCCATATTGAGAAACACACATTCACATTATGCAAATTTCAAATGCTTCAAATAGAAGGGGGTAAAAAAGATAAAAAAAAAATACATATTAAGGGCACATCCATAACACCAGATTTGATAAAATTAACCAAAGATAGTCAAGTTACTCAAGTTCATAACATATTGTTCCCAGGGGAAGAGGTGGAAAATAATGGTTAATTACTCACATGAAACTCATTGAATTGCATTGTGCTATTTTGCTACAAGCATATATGAAGTCTAACAAAGTCCTAAAACTGTAGACATGGCAGCAGCAGAACATCATACAAGCAGAACAGCCGAACAGCAAAGACACAGCTAAACACAGCAGAACAGCAGAGACACAGCAGCAGGGCCAGCAGCAGACATGGCAGAACAGCAGACAAGCAGAACAGCAGCAGCAGAACAGCAGACAAGCAGAACAGCAGCAGCAGAACAGCAGAACACCTTAAGCCACTCTGACCACAAATAGCCTAACCACTTAACCGGACATACTAAAGCACGGCTAAGGATGAAAATGTAAAATACAGGCAAGAACAAGTCAAATCTGAACAAAGATCTAATAAATCTGATGAGGCCTACCAAATACAGCTGAGTAAAGGTTGAAACTTGAAGCAGATAAATAGTATAAGCCTATAAGGACCTCATCAACATCATAACTAGGGGATGATTCTAACTAAGCCAGAGAAAGGCAGCAATGATTGACATAGGACCCATAATATAAACTCTACCGGGCAATGTCGGCATGTGCTTTAACTTTGCAAAATGAAGTGATTTCACAAAAAGGATTTTACAAATTATCTCAGAAGTGAAGTGATAACAATCTCCAAATACTACGTACGTTTATACTCTGTTTACTTTCTACAAGATGAAGTGTTCCCAAGATAAGATTTCGTGGCAATTGTGAAGAAACGGGATTAAATATTCCAGTTAGCATACAGCAAATCAAAGCAGGGTATTCAACCTTTGGTCCAAAAATTACTGATTTTAACAGGTTTCTCAGTTTCTGCATAGTAAAGATATCAAAGCTATTCTTATTGCAGGGTATTCTTACAGTTTGTCAAAGATATACCAAAGCTTCACAATTACATATACTTCTAAACAGAAGATATCATCATTCCTTATAAACAAAACCCATGCATTACAACTTTAAGAATAATTATAATTAGCTATGTTACTATCATATTATAAATTAAAATTAATATTACAACTTTAAGAATAATTATAATTAGCTATGTTACTATCAAACTAACAAATCCCAATTCCTACATGGATGAGGTCGGCTGCATAAACCAAGAATATACTCCATACCTTCAATAGTTGGCATATGCCAAGATTAATGAAGATAACAGCACAAAGCAAATTCAGTAGAATTAAGCTTTTCTTGAATGTTTATAATAAGCAAATAACAACTTCCATCTCAAAACATTTACTATCTTCTCATTCAAATCATCAACAAAATCGACCAGCTAAATAAATCTAAATCAATGAAATAACACAACCATCAACAACAAATATCATTAAAATATCATTATAACCCTAAAAACCAATTCTTTAAACTATATACAGTAACAATTAAAAAAAACAACACCAATTCATACCATGATACCAACAACACATATCAATTAAAATCTAGAGAGAGAGAGACGCCGTGCATATATCATACCTGAATTTGGAGCAATTAGGGCAGCAAACACCAATGACTCCGTGAATGAGAGGCGCCAGGACAGCTTCAGAATAAGGACAACAAACACCGTGAATGAGAGGCGCCGTGAGGATGAGACGGAGAGGTGATGAGACGGAGAGGCGCTTAGCCGTGAGAAGGAGAGGCGCTGTGAGGATGAGTGGTAAGGTGAGAGTGGTAAAGTGAGAGTGAGAGTGAAAGGGTTTCAAAAGGGTGAGAGTGGTTTCATGTAAATCTAACCATTGATTTTTTTAATCTATGGTTCAGATTGGTGATCCATGTGTGTTGTGGGAGAAAGAATCTAACCATTGATTTTTTTAATCTATGGTTGAGAATGGTGATCCATGTGTGTTGTGGGAGAAAGAATCTAACCATTGATTTTTTAATCAATGATTGAGAGTGGTGATCCGTGTGTGTTTGTGTGTTGTACATTCATCTACAAAAATATTATTCCTTCAATTCTTTAGTATTTTTTTGCCCCATTTGATCGGGATCAGTGCCCAAGACACGTATTAAAACATCTACTAGTATATCTTTATTTTTATACACGTAAAAATTATAAAAACGTTATATTAATAAAATGTATAAATAGATTAATTTAAAAAGATCACTAATGAGCTACTTCGTATAACTTTGTAGTTTGTACTAATACATACGAATAACGATGATACGAATATTTATCTATGAGATATTGAGATGGTTAGATACCACGTGTTAATAATGTGTAGTACATATGATCGATTGAACTGATCAATATGACCTTGTTAATTAGTCATTAGTGTTTTCTTTCATTATACAAATCAAAGCACTTTGTAATATCTTCATAATTTCATGAAAATATATAATGATAAACGAGTCATAATTATCAGTCTTGTTGACTAATCAAGTATCGAATTACCAAATTGCAAATTTCCATTTCACAAGAAGTCAAGAACTCATCAAGTCATGATTATGATTGTATGCGTAGTATATAAATGATTAAATAAGAAGCATATAATAACCTAATTGACTAATTGTATAACAATAATACATTAATACACTAATTCTTATAATCTACTTCGTAATAAACTAGTATGATCAGTATGACTAAACTTGAAACAGAACATAATATGTATTTATAAAATAAATGAGAATTTGTTTATAATATGTTGCCTAAATATGAAATGATTCGCGACTTGCCGACTTTATTTAAAACTTGTGAACGCAAAAGGTTAGCAAGTACTATCAAATTTCAAACCAAAGCCATTTAACTGCCCGAATCCAAACAACTCGATAAACAATTTATTTTTTGAAACCGAAAACCGACCCGAACCGTAATTTAGTAAACTTGAAATGGAACCGATATGAATAACGTTAAAGTGGTTAAACCATCGAAGAACCGAACCAATTATAAATTGAACCGAAAAAGAACCGAACCAGTTAAAAACCGAACCGAAAAAGATCCGAACCAGTTATAAACCGAACCAAAAAAGAACCGAACTGTTTCCAACCCGAAACCGTTTCCAACCCGAAACTGTTTGAACCGGGATAAAAACCGTTTACACCGCACCGTTAACAAACCGCAACCCGCCTGCACCGAACCGTTTACTACCCGGACTGTTTACAACCCGAACCGAATTAAAACCGCTTAAGAATAAACCGAATCGAACCGATAACTATTTAAACCGAACCAAAACCGACCCGCGAGACAATTAAACCGATTCCAAACCGACCCGATTAACTACCGAACCGATTTCAAACCGAACCGAAACCGAACTGTCAAACCGTTTTGACAGTGCTACGTAGAACCCAACTCATATATAGAGTGGTAGATTCTTATATATTCAGGTATTCCTAAATTTAATTTAAGAATGCCCAAAATAAACATAGAGAGAAAAATAGTAAATAAAATATTTATAAAATGTATATCCCTTTTTTTTTTTTTTTTTTTTTTTGTACGAGAATGTATATGAATTTTTCAAATACTTGTGTTATGTCTTTCAAAAATAATATTTTAAATAGTTAGTTTAGTCTATCACAATTAAAATGGTACACATATACTTTTTTATAATACATGTGTAAGATATTGCAACTAAATCATTAATGAAAAGATAAGGTAAAATTTGCCTAAATGAAAAAAAGATAATTTCACGTTAACTACTTCTTCTTCTTTTATTTTATTTTATTTTATTTTATTTTTTTTGAAGCCAGGATTCTTTTTCTTATTATTATAATAATAATTTAGTAATTTAAAGTTAACTAATTAATACGTATTTTTTTTTATAAGAACGTATATTTTGTGTTTATTATGGTATTTTTCTGTATCATACCCTTTTAAATTATACTTCCTCCATTTTTTGATAGTTGCAACACATCTTTTCTCAAGGTATTTAAGAAAAGTGGGTCTCATGTGATTTAAAACAATTAAAATGGAGGAGAGAGGTTGTTAAGAGTATAATTTAGTGGGCCATAAGATTATAATAAGGATAATAGTACAACTTTTGACATAAAATACTTTCCAACTATAGTGTGTTGCAACTATTGTGACACTTCCATTTTAAGGAAGTGTTGCAACTATAAAGAAACGGAGGAAGTATCTTTATATTCTTGTTAAGAAAAAACAACCGTTTTTTATAGAAAAAAAAACTTAATCAACTTTTTTGTGATATTTTATTTATGAAAACATCCGTTATATTAATAACTATTCTCTGATTTTATATCCATTAATTAACATAATTAAAGCAATCAAATATAAGTTCAAAAAAAAAAAAATATATATATATATATATATATATATATATATATATATATATATATATATATATATATATTTGAAGGGGGGAGATTAAATTCATGAATAAAAAGCCATACGGCACTTACATAAGAGATCGTAATCGAACAATACAAAGACAACCGAACCAATTACAAGTTCGAAATAAAAGAAACTATAATTGCTCGCACAAAATGACTTTCTTAAGTACCCTTGGCTCATATAACGTTGTCCTATGCAGCCTCTTGCAAGGAGGTCTGACAATATGATGTAATTTCTGACGAGAACCTTCATTGGCTCAGAATCCCGTTCTCCTCGACCTGAAATCAAAATTGGTGTCGTACCCTTCACCATAGACAAGGCAAACTCCGATTCAAACACGGATATCGGCATGGAAGCAAAACCCTTTAGCCCAAACCAACAGAAGATCAAACCGAAGCCCCATAGCCAAAAAAAACCCGGCTTAAATCCTGCACCAGAAGATCGGTACACCGATCTGCAAGCCTCATATCACCCCAACACACCACACAAACAGAAAAAATAATAAAACTAAATAGCACACAACGACTTCTAAAAGGAAAAACAGAAAGAAAACTAAAACCTAAAACAAAAAACGAAACCCTAACATCCCACCCCGCCGCCAAACCGAGCCCCACCACCAACGCTCCGGGATTCACCGACCCAGCCCACGAACCGCCGGAAAGAAACGCACGGATCACCGAGGCCCGCCTGAGAAGCCCGAACCCCACACGCCCCTGAGCCGCGGCAACGACAACCCTACACGAGGGACTTAGAACGGCCCTACACGAGGGACACAGAGGGAGAAACTCCCCCTCCCCGTTCTCGTACTCAACGTCGCGGCAACGGATAAGGGGGTGGGGCGTAGGCGCGGCTGGGAGGCGGTACAAAGAAACGACGGCTGGCCGGCCGCACGGTCGGAGAAGAATAGCGGCGGCGGACGAAGAAGCGGTGCGGCGCAAGACGAAAGGCTGAAAAAACGAAAAACCATAACGGAAAAGGAAAGAAACAAACTAAAGGGGTAGATCGGAGGCTCGCCGACGCTGTGGCATGGGCGGTGAGCCACACGCCCGCCGGCGAGCCTCATAGCCGGAGAAAAAGAGGGGGGGCGGCGGTTTTTGGGAGAGGGAGAGAGAGGTTTCTAGAGAGATTAATTGGGACAACAGTTTATATAGTATATTCCACCCCAAAAATAACGCTCTACCTGTGTTACAAAATTAACAAAATAAATTAATTTCCTCCCCAAATAAAGCCATCACTATAAAAGGAAAAAAGAAAAAGGAAATTGTGCCTAAAATCATGGAATAACCTCCATCAATTTTTAATTGTTTAATATTAATTTATTTTTATGTTATTTTTATTCACCTTCAACTTAAAATCATGTGCATAGCTTCAAGGCCTTCAACATTCAATAATGGTGGATTATTATTCATAAACTCTTATGTGACTAATTAGAGTTAAACACAACATCATTCAACTATTCTTGTATTTAATTAATATCCAAATTTTAAGATAAAAATAAAATTAGAAAATTAATTCTTAACATTCAACAATGGGATATTAATCTTGAAATTGAACAAAAGTTAACACAATATCATAATATATAATAAGCGAATTTTTAAATGATTTTTCTAATACAAATAAATAAATTATTTATTATTTCGGTTTAAATATTCGACTATATTTGATTTAAAATTGGACTTGAATTATGATAAATAAATATTAAATTTATTGATATCGTATATACTTTAATGATTATGGACAAATTTCTGATGAAGGCTTTAGGTTATTGAACAGTAAGGTTTGAGGATGAAAATAGCATAGGTTGAAGATGAAGTTATGTTCATACATTATGAAGGTTATTTAAACTTGAAGATAATATTTATTGAAGATGATATATTTTAAAATTTGCTATTTTTTTTTCGATTTTAGTATAAATAAATTTCATGCATGTAAAAATAATTATCTAGCAACCAAACAAGCTCTTGATGACTGTGTAGCATAGGTGTTGGAATGGATGGCTAGGATTACATAAATAAATATCAATGGTTTAGATTTAATCTCTTATCGTAGTTGAACATAGTCGTCCGTAGTCGACAACTATGCTAGAATGTTAATATGAAACAATGCAAATAATATTTCAAGTAATATTATATTGCTCGTAATTAATCATTTGTTACTCTTGTATCCCTATATTGAAGGGTGATGAATGCTTAAGAAATCATAAGCAACCTCTTGAGAGTCTTATTCATTCATTACTTTGCCAAAATATATTAATTAGTGCTTGAATTGTTAATTTGAAATCATGTGTTTATACTACTCCCAAGATGAAATTTTCAGTCTCATTGTCTTGAGAGTTTATTGACAGATGGCCTATAAAAAGGTAAAACTCGCAAGATGAAATTTTCAGTCTCATTGTTTGCAAGTTCTTACTACTTCACTAACTTGATGGCAAAATTGCAGGTATGAGACAGCTGGAATGGAATTGATGGAGGTTTACAAAATATGGAGCCGATCATAAAAACCCGATAATGCCAGCACAGTTACCATATGGGATGACGAGGGTTAGTAACTCAGTATGAACTAGTTAATTAGTGATCAAACCAACACATCACAGTTATCATATTTGTTGATTTTTTTTTTTCCTAAAAGAGCTAGTCTTATGAACATAACTTTTTTGCCGTTGTCAATGAAGGAAACCTATGAGGTTCTGATGAAGAAGAAGTATCTTATGGAAATTATAATTAACTTATCTACTAGTATCTTATGCATGTTAGTTATTAACAGTTCATGTCCTTGGTTAATATATTCTCTTTTAAAAAGCACTACCTCCTATTATTGTGTTTTCATTTTTAATCTAGTTGTTTGATATATGATGCTTTCACACATAGGATCAAATGGATCAAGATGAAGGATTGGGATAACAAGTGATGATGCTAGAAGAAACACTTACTATTACTGTTGTTTTACTGCTGTTACCGCTGTTGTTACTGCTGTTTTTTTGCTACTACTATTATCTGTTGCTGACTCCTGCTACTGCTGTTTGATGCCACTGATGTCTGCTACTGTTGTTTGCTACTACATATTGCTGTCTGCTAGTAGCTTCTGTTACTGCTGCTGCGTTCTGCTAGCTAGCTGCTACTTTATCAATGTTGTTTACTGCTATCACGCTGACTTTTTTTTTGAAATTTGGAAGTTTTTCGTATTTCCTCACTTTTTGTTTGGAATATTATATTATTTGGCCAGACATTAAAATTGGTGTTTATGGATGTTTTTTGTAAGATTTATGAAATTATTTCAATAAAAATTGTTGTCTATCATATATGTTAATTTCTCATTCATAGTTGTACATATTAATGTTATTCTTATAATTAAAAAATAAGTATAATAAATGTTATAATAATAGTAATATTAATAATTATAATAATAAATGTTACCTATTAATTGATAAGTTGTTACATTAGTTTGCAAAAAGTGATACATAATATCGAATAAAGTGTTATTATATGTCAAAAGATGATTGACATATGTTACCTAATAATCAACAAAGAGTTATATTAGTTCGAAAAAGTGATGCATAATGTCGGATAAAGTGATACCACATGTTTGAAAAATGATATAAAGATAAGTTAGTGTTACATAAGAAATAAAAAGTAACACTTTAAAAAATGATACTAATAATATAAAAAGTGTTACATAAGAGGGTTATTGTAACACTTTTAAAAATGTTACCATACGCTACCCAAAGTGTTACATAAGACTTTTGGTAACATGGGCGGAAGTATCACCCAATAAAGTGTTACCTATTGTCTATAATATCACTTTTACCTCTTTATGTAACACTTTTTGGGTGTTACTTGAGGTTAGTTTTGTACTAGTGTATGGAGTGAACCAAAGATTCGATCCATTCATGGTGAAGGCTCTATGGCGTACTAAATTTATCATTATGGTAAGTGCAGTATATACATTATCTTTTTCTGTACAAATTTGAATCATGTATTTTAGGAACTAGTTTTAGGAACTATTTATTTAGCCGTATGTTGTAACCTTAGTAATTTTGTTACATGATCTCATGCTTTGTTGGAAGTGGTTTTTCAAAATAAATATGTGATTGGTAGTTTAGGGATCGGACTGACATGTAATTAGGTTGATGATGATTAATTTACGAGGTTTATTATGATTTTATAATCTTGTGTACATAATACGAATTATAAACTAGGAGAAGGAATGGACTTTTTATCTTTTGCAAGGGAACTTATATACAGATTTCAAATATACACACCTTTGCTTGAGTAGTTATCATTGCAAGGGTTTTATAATTATGTTCAAATTCGAACATTATGTCTATTCGTATATTGGTTTACAATTGCGTTTTATTTCTATTATTTGATATAATTAATTTCGGAAAGAATTATTTTATGGTAATTTGGGAAAGTATAAGTTGTGGGATGTATAAGTATTTGACTTTAAATTAATGAAAACGTTGGTGATCATTTTTTGGCTTTTTGGGAAATCTATTTTGTGTCATGCTAATTTGTTTATTAATTTGAGAAAATCATCTGCTTATATGTAGTTCAAAACCATTTAATACAACCTACACATTAAGAAATTAAACAAACCGAACAACCAATTTGTATATAAAAACACAATGTGTTGAACTTAATTGAAAAATTAAAGCACACAGTTTAGAGTGGTAAAAGTAGAGTGATAGTAGTTGTTGTTGTTCTTGTTCATTTTGTTATGATGAAGCGGTTCGAGTTTGGATGGAGGATGTTCCAAGTAGTCTGTGTGATCTTGTAATACATGATTTAGGCTCCAGTATTGCTTAATAAAAGAACACCTTCCAGCCTTGGGATAAAAATGGCTATACACTATTAGTTACTTAAAGTAGTTCAAGTGTTCATGTACAATTTTGTTAATAATGCTATTAATTTATATCTGGTACTTAATGCAATAATCGAGTGTTGAGCTACGCTACGAAGGACTGAAAATATGGATGTTCAAGACATAGTGAATGAAGGTGACGATGGTCCTAACATTGGAAATTCTGGGATTGGTGGTGATCAAACATCGCCAATGACCCAAGGTTGTGATGATTTTACTAATGGTGTGCAATTCCAATCCCCAATTAACACAATGGATACTTTAGGCACAATAGTTGCTAGTAATGAGTTTAGTGGTGCTTCCTCAATAGAACCTCCTAAGGTGGGAATGGTCTTTAAGACATGGCAAGATGTAGAGGCATACTATAAAGAATATGCATAGCAGCAGGGTTTTGGAGTCACTAGAGCACAAGGTGTTTATTCGAAAGGTGAGGGAAGAGACACTACTATAAAAATGCTCAAAGAGACCATAAGTAAGAACCCATTAATTAAATAAATGGTCTCTTTGTTTCAAGAGATTCAATTTTTCAAATAAATGGTCTCTTAGGTACAATCTTAGATAAATGAAAATGAAGGAGAGACAACTTTTTTTAAATAAATGATCTCTCCTTATTTAATTAAATTAATTAATATAAAGGAGAGACCACTTCTCTAAAATATATGATCTCTCTTTTTTTAAATTTATTTAATTAAAAAAATAGAGAGACCACTTCTCTAAAATATATGGTCTCTTTTTTTTAAAAGAAAAAAAAACTGTTTTTTTTGTTTTTTTTTTTTTATGGAGTAGAATTAAAAAATAAAAATCTTTTGATCTGATCACACGGATCACCAACGTGTCAAAAGATCAACCCTCTCTTCCCTCAAACCTTAAATCTCCAATAACCCTCTCCTCTCTATACCGCCCCCTTCTCTCTCCTCTCCTCTCCTCTCCTCTCCATTAATCCGTATTTTGCTTACTGCTCTTCTCTATTTCTCTTTTATCCTCCATTAAACATTTTGCTTTTAATTCAGGTCTTCATTTTCTCCATTCGTCAATTAATCACTGATTTTCCTGGAATTCTAATCAAATTATTTAATCATTCAAGAATTTTTTTTATTGTTTTGTGAAGATGGAGAAGCGGAGGATATGGCGGTAGATGAGCTACCAACAGTGGCAAAAGAAGTTGCGAGAGTAGTGCTAAAGCACAATTCTGTGCGAAGTTACGACGGAGTATTGTATTCCTCATCGTTTTTATTAATTTAAATTTTATGAAGTTTAATTATAATGCAATTCATATAATTTGTGTGTGTGTTTTTTATTTTTTTTAATTTTTTTTTTATTAAGTGAGCTTTATGATTTGAATTTCGTGACGAAAATCATGTCGGTTCAGAATCTGATTCAAGGCCTTTGTTGTTGTCGGTGATGGTTGCTGCTAAGGTTCCTAAGAAGGTTCTTCAGATCAATTTGTTGGGAATGAAGATGTTTTTACTTCTTTTCGTGGATCTACCAAGACTCTTTGTATTTTTGTTAAGGTATAATTTCATTGCTTTTTTTTCTTAATTTAATTACTTTCTTTATTTAAGCTGTTCAGGCTACAATTTTGAGCGGTGAAGGTAATGAGAAGGTGCAGGACTTGCTGTTGGTTGATGTTACTCCTCTGTCTCTTGGGTTGGAGACTGCTGGTGGTGTTATGGCAGTGCTCATCTCAAGAAACACCACAATCCCCACAAAAAATATTGTTATTTGATTTTTTTTGGTTAATATATTATTGTTTTTTTTTTTCTTTTTGAAATGATTTATAATTGATATGTGAAATATGATTTTATTTGAAATGCTTTTTAATATGGTGTGTATTTTGGTTGGTGAGAGTAGTCGAATTTGCCTAAGAACCTGATTATAGGAATATAGGAATGGTAATTATAATTTACAAAATTACAAGTATGGTTTTGTCTTCCATGAACAATGATATTTTATTTATTTAATTAAGATTTTAAATGAATGTTATTTTATTTATTTATTTAGTTAAGCTTTTAAATTAAATGTTTAGTATTATTTTCCAGTCATTTTTCTCATGTTTCCCCCCACCAGGTACGGCTGGGGTGAGATTGATGCACAAGACTTGCTTAGAAGTCCTTGATTGTAACATTATGGAGTACAAGTATTTTTTTATAGTACGGTTTGTTTAATTTATTCAAGAAAATTGATTGTAGTACTAGTAGTATATTTTTTTTGTATGGATTTTGTATAATTTTTTATAAGATTATTGATTGTACTCCGTAATATTTATGAATATTCAAGTATAAACTAGTTGTATTTTGTGCGTTGAAAATGCTAGATGTATTATTGTACAATTAAAATTATATATATACATAAGAGAAAAAGAGACCACCTATTTCAAATAGGTGGTCTCAGTTTTTCAAAACAGAGACCATCTATTTTAAATAGGTGGTCTCAGTTGTTCCAAAAGAGAGATCATTTATTTTAAATAAGTGGTCTCAATTTTTCAAAAACTGAGACCATCTATTTAAAATAAATGGTCTCTCTTTTTAAAAAGAGATCACTTTCGATGGAGTGGTCTCTTATGCCAAAAAGACCTCTTAGCTAGAGACCACACCTAAAATGGCCTCTTTAGCCATTTTGAGATGGTCTCTTTGGACAATTTTGTAGTAGTGAGATCTTATTTCGACTACGTGGAGGTGTGAGTGCTGGGGGAGACCAGACATGAGGGCGTTGAGGGAAGCACGAAAGAGGGCTAGGGCTATGGATGTATCCGGTATGGGGGGCGTAGTTGATGATATTGTTTGTGTTGATGAATTGAGTCAACGTGAGCGAAAGTCTAAGAAATGTGAGTGTATGGCGAAGGTGTATGCAAGTGTTAATCGTCAGGGGGAATGGGTGGTGAAAGGAGTTGTGTTGGAGCATTCTACTCATACACCAACACCTAGCAAGGCAAACTTGGTTAAAGAGTATCGAATGAAGGGGTTAACCAAAAGAGTAAGGAGGAAGTTGTTAAACTTCTTTGATGAAGGTGTTCCCGTTTCCCAAATTCACGATTGTTTGGCTACAGAATACAAGGGGGCCAACGAAAAGTGCAATTAATTGTGAAAGATTTGTCGCATATGGTATATAAGGAAAAGGAGGTTGAAAATGGTTGGGTGATTCGGCCTCAATGATGTCCTATTTTATAAAAATGCAAGCATCCAACCCAAATTTTTATCATACCCAACGCCTAGATGCACATGGAAGGTTGAAAGATGTTATTTGGGTTGATGCGCGTAGCCATGCAGCTTATGAAGAATTTGGTGACGTCGTATGTTTTGACGCCACATATTTGACAAATGAGTACAAACTACCTTTTGTTAATTTTGTTGGGGTTAACCACCACGGCCAATCAATTTTGTTAGGGTGTGCCTTGGTTTCTCATGAGAATTGTGATACCTTCAAATGGATATTCCAGGAATGGTTGTCATGTATGAATAACCGGGCTCCTAAGGCAATTCTTACCGACCAAGCCGCCGCAATGAGGAAGCTCATTGAGGAGGTCATGATCCGAGGAAGATCCCGGAAAAACTTGGTAAATGTGAGAGGTTAGTCTTATATTATTGACATTAATGTTGTTTATAATTGGGTTAAATGTTGTTGTTGACTGCATCTTTTTTTTTCCCTTTTATAGGTATAAGGACTTCAAGGGTGTTTTGAAGGCTGTGGTGTATAAAAGTTTGACAGTTGAAGAGTTTGAGAGTTGGTGGAATAGCCTTATCAATGAATATACACTTGAATCTAATGATTGGTTGACTAGCCTATATAAGAAGCGACATATGTGGGTCCTAGCCTATATGAGGGATTACTTTTGGGCCAGTATGAAAACCACATAACGGGTTGAGAGCATAAATAGCTTCTTTGATGGCTTTGTAAATCGTAATACAAAGTTGTTTGACTTTCCACAAAAGTACGCTAAGGCTTTGGAAAAACGCGTGCGTGATGAGACAGCCACGGATGCCAATTGTGAGAAATATGTGGGGAGGCTAGTGACTGGTTTTTCTATAGAGAGGGTTTTCCAAAAGTTATGTACTGACACTAAGTTTCAAGAGGTACAAGCAGAATGTTCTAGAATGATGTATTGCTACTGTAAGGAGGAGAAGATGTTGAATAAAAATTTAACTCAATATATATGTCGTTGAAGATCGAGTTTGGGTTGTAACCGAGGGTCAGAGTGAGGAAGTAATTACAAATCGAAGATGGTATTACTCTGCCACTTTTAACAAGGAGACGAAGGAGGTGTTATGTGATTGTTGGAAATACATAACACATGGCATTATGTGTAAGCATATGATGAGGATACTTGATTAGAATCTCGTTTTACAAATATTGGACCAATATATTGTTAGTCGATGGTGAAAGGATATCCTTAGAAAATACACTCGAGTACGTGTATCGTACCACGATCCAAGTAGCAACATTGAGGTAAAAAGGTACAATAGGCTTATGGGTGAGTTTGACCAGTGCAATTGGTATGTAATGTTATACCTCAATTGAGGTCAGTCTTTGACCAGTGCAGGCGTCAAAAATTAGAGGAAAGTGTTGACATGTCTTTCTCGGACGATGCAAATGAATGAGATTCGCTTGTCCCTCAAATTGGAAATACATTTTCAAATGCTGAGGTGGACATAGGCGGATCATATTTGTGTCCTCGTAGTGGGGATGTTGTTGTTAAAGATCCTGTGTTGAATAAAAAAACCCCGTGGAAGGCCTAAGGGTTCAAGGAACAAGAGTCTTGCGGAGATGGGGTTTAAGAAACCAGTGGGCAAGTCAAAGAAAGTGTCTGCTGGAGAGAATAATAACATGACTAAAAATGGCACCAGTAACAAGAACAACACCAAAAATAAAGTCAAACACGAAAGCGGAAATCGGAGTAATGGGAAGGCGACGCCCAGTTCTTTCAATGCTGGGCCACGCAGAAGCAACAACACTAATGGTCCTAAAGAAGCCTAGAAAACACCAAATTAAATAATGGGACCAACAAATTTGAAACAAGGAACAAGGGAAAGACCAAGGAACAAGCTGCCAAGGTAATAATTCCTACATGTACCTGCGCTTTTAAGTTATTCAATTAGAGATGCATACACATATTTAGCATTCTCACTGGTTATTTATATTGAATGAATCTCAAGCCCTCAAGTTGAAATCTATACATGACTTGGTTCCTCTTGTATGTGGTGAAGGAAAAAAGCAAGGTCCTAAAAAGCAGGTAAGTTCTATGTTATTTGTGTGTTGTTGTTATTAGTATTCTATGTTATCCTTAATTGGAAGGTTTATGTTTTTGCATTTTGTACACCGACCAAGAGGAAGGCAGGCACAGAAATTACAAACACAAACTGTCCAAAGTTTCAAAGGCAGTTAATGAATAAGTGATTGGAAGCAATGAAGGAAGTCACGATGGATGTATCCAACGTTCCAACTTTGATGTGAAATCGCTGCAGAATATTATCTGTTTTCGTATTGGGTTATTTTTAAGAGAATTTTTAAGTATTTCGTACTTTATTTTGGATGAACACTTTATGAAAGATTTTATGTTCTAAGTATTTTTTTTACTTCTCCTTATTAAGATGATCTTCATTCCCCTTAAAATTTTCCGAAAACGTGCATCCTCGAATACCTTCTTCTTGACATAGTGTAAGAAACTAGTACAGGGTTAACAAAGTACATATTCAAATTTAATACAACTACTACTTAAATTTAAAGCTGGCCATGGTGAAAAAGGAAAAAAATTCAATGAACTGGCTGTATGAAATTAACGACTTTAAAATAATTAGAAATATTACCATCCAATTAATGTTGTGTAAACGGAGGGTAATCAAGACACCAATAAACAATACTCATGGAGTTTCCAAATTCCATTAACGACCACAAGACGTTTAGCGCGGGCGTACACGTTGTTGACAGTCTTGACACTAAAATAATTAAAAGATTGAATTAGCAAATATTATAACTTTACTACGCTAAATGCATATTATATTATCTTTTGATGCAACTTAAGGCTTAAGCTGATCCTATTTCATTTATTCATTTTTAAATTCATCATGCATTTGATATTCTTATATGCATATTGTATAAAGTTTTGGTATTGTCTCGTATTTCATTATTCGTATTTATAATGTGGGTCGTATATTGCCTTAAATATTGACTCGGGCCGTATGTTTGACTAAATGAGCATGTTAGGCCACGACTTACTTCCCTAAGGCTATCTTGCCCAAACAAAGTAACCAAAAAGGTCCGGGGCGCCCGTATATCCGTGTATTTGGGCCTTATTTGACCCGTATTATAAACAATGCAGATACTTTTGGGATATTGTTTTGATTTCTCCTCTCTCTTTTTTTTAATTTTTTTTTTATATAAAAATTCTAAACAATTCTGCAATTTTTTTAGGTTTGGCAAAAATGCACCTGATACATTTACATCTTATTATCTTCATTAACATATATTCAAAGTACAGTATATTAATCGGATAATTTTTAATCGTAATGTTTCTAAGTATGGCCCTAGAATCATGTGCGACTAAAATAGAAGGGTTCCACAATCATATAAAGTATGGATTAAATATAATACCAACATTTAAACAAGGCAACAATATAATCTTTAGATGAACTACTAATTTCATAAAAGTCTGAACATACAATACTAATTTAACAAAACGATTTATGCGTACGCAAAATACACTAGAGCATTCATATACATAGAGATTAACATATACTACCGGTAATACTTCTAATACAAATTACGAGAGATATCAAACAATATTGTTGCATCTTATATCATCGAAATAACCCAAACCCGAACAACAAAAAGATCCTAAATTAACCAAAAAATTTAATTGTTAACACCTAATCCCTTCTTATCAAATTAGTTTCTGACAAAATAATTTTAGAACACCTTTTTTTCCCTTTTTTTTAAAGGATGCTTCTTAAACTTTATATACCATAACTAATTTTGGTTTTTTTTTTTTACTAAATTCTTAGACTTTAAATACCACAACTAATTTAAGATTTTTTTCTTTCACTTGATTTAAACCTTAGAAAAGTTGCTCAAAACTAAGGAAACATGAAGCATTTTAAAAAAATCCCAACCTTCCATATAATCCCATCCGCACGTGGCGAGACACCCTCACCAGGATCCTTGTCCTCAACCACATCTATAGCATTCTCTGACTCATCAGCAGCATAAACTTTGTCGTGCTTGTAAAACGCCTTTTTTCTTTCAGATACTAGCCAACCTAATGCTGGTATCGGCTGAACACAGTGAAATTCTCTTGATCCACAGCGAGAATGTTGTGGTATAAGCGGCGACTCAAGCAAGCCCATAGTACTAAATACAATTGGGGTAAGGATGGAAAAAGAGAAGCTAAGTTCTCTTTGCAGGAGGACTTTTTTGGAAACACCAGGCCATCTAAACAATTTCTTAACGCGTTTTGGAGTAGTTGAGTCTGTGTCCTACAGGAAACGGACTTGGAGTGCAAGCATCCTATCAAAATCCCTTGACGTTAGGTTTGGCCCCCCCAATTGCTCCAAATAAGCAATTTGGGATCAGGGGGTTAAAATCCAGCAAGTTCGGCACACGTAAAAGACCGTTTGACTCTCGAACCAACTTCTTGAAACAACGACTAGGAGAGGTTGACTTAAGCGAGTTTTTTCTAGTGTGGTGTTGACCTCTGTGAACATGGAACATGGTGTTTCTTTGGTGTTATGGTGGACTTTTATGGATTTGATAATCAACAGTAGCAACGAAAGGTTAGTTATTTTTTTTATTTTTTTTTCTCTTGTAAGTGACAGAGGAGGTGGAGTGAAGGGGGAATAAAAAGAGAGTGTAAATGATGTTGGAGAAGCAGGAATTAAAGAAGTTGGAGGAGGGTAGTTGGTTAAAGATTTTTTCTAGATTGAGCAACTTTAACTGTATAAATTGAAGTGGAGTTTTTTTGGGGGTGTGTCAATGAAATGAAAGTGAATAAGTTGTACTCCAACAACACAGCTTGGGGAGTAGGTTTACTAAGGTTCAAAACATAGAATTATGAAACATAATTCACAATTAAAATGTTTTTAAAAAAAATTACGGGAATATAATTAAGGTACATCTACGGCAAACCAAATGTTTCGTCTAATAAATTTACACGAAGCAGATTAAAAATTTGAGGGGTATATAACACCCACTTTTAGGGATAATTGGAGATAAGGAAATAGAAATGTAATTATTCGGCAGCATTAGGGGTGTAAATGAACCAAACCAGTCAATAAACTACTCGGGTTTAGGCTCGATTGAAGCTCGGTCATGTTCGTTTATTTGATAAATGAGCCGAGCTTGAAAACATTTTGAAGCTCGTTTAATAAATGAGCTTGAACATGAACAAGATATGCTCGTTCAGATAAGTTCATGAACAACTCGTTTATTTATGTTTGCGAACTACTCGTTTATTTATATTCGCCATTGTTAATTTAATTCTTAAGTTTTTTAATAATTATGTTTTAATTTTATGGTTTATAATTAGGATTTAATTATTATGCTGTATTTTGAGATTAGCAAATATCAAAGTACAAAGCTCGTTTATTTGAGAAGCTCTTTTAATACTATAATCATGCATGAAACGCTTGCTCGATTATTAGAGAAGCTCTTTTAATACTAAAATCATGCATGAAACGCTTGCTCATTTATAAACTCATTTAATAAACGAGCTGTTTACGAACCGTTTGCGAACATATAGCGTACTAAATGAGGCAAGCTTGAACAGATTATTAAGCTCGCTTGAAAGCTCAGGATTGTACTCGGACTCGCCTAAGTTAATTGAACTTGAACATAAAGAAGGTAGTGGTCGGCTCGGCTCGGCACCCCTAGGTATCATACATACCTAATAGGTATTGTTCAAAATGAAATAGATTTTTTTATTGTTCATATTGTTCATAATGTTAAAATAAGTTACCTTAACCAAGAATAGCTCAATCATATTAGGTTATTCACCCACTTCATTGCTTGTGAAATAACTCAAATAATAGTACGGGTTTGTTATCTTCAGACTATTTGCAGTTTAGTTCAGTTAGGTAAGCCCCCAATAAGTGAAGTTAGGTTCAGTCAGTTCAGTTTACTTTAGGTTAGCTCCAATAAATTCAGTTCAATATAATTCAACTCCATTAAGTTTAGTTGAGTTCAGTTCGTTAAACTATAATTAGTAACTTATAACACTCCAAAGTTGTTCAGCTATAATCTAAATTTTATCCCATAATCATCCCTTAGGTAAGTTCCGATTAGTATCATTACCCTAATTTTTAAATTCACCTTTCTTATATCTATGTATCCACCCATTCATTTAAGGTAACAATGAAGTATACCATAACTTTCTAACATTCCTTGTACTCTTAAAAAAAAATAGTTTAGTAATATACATTCAATTAAAGGACTTCTCCATATTAGAGATACACCCTTACGTGGTAAATGCTTATTTTGTTAAATTTATTTGTCCTTTATTACGTTTTTGGTCCTTCATTCGATGTTGGCAAAATTTTAAGTTTATTTATTTATCTTTGGTACTGTGCTCCTATTACTCACTCACACCATTAATCTCAATTTGTGTTTATAACCTATCATATAATTAGTAACTTATAACACTCAAAAGTTGTTTAGCTATAATCTAAATATGCTCCCAGAATCATACCATACGTAATTTCTGATTAGTAATATTACCCTAAAATCGCCTTTCTTGTATCGATGCATCCACTCATTCATTTAAGGTAATAATGAAGTATAACATAACTTACTAATATTCCTTTTACTCTTTAAAAAAATAAAATTAGTTGAGTAACATACATTCAATTAAAGGACTTCTCTATGTTAGAGATACACATTTACATGGTAACTGCTTAGTTTTTTTACTTTATTTGTCCTTTATTACGTTTTTGGTCCTTCCACGTTGTCAAAATGTTAAGGTTATTTATTTTATTTTTGAACTGTGCTCCTATTACTCACTCACAACGTTAATCTCAATTTTTTTTCATCACATATCTTAAGTGTGGAAAATTTTACACGAATGTGTCTTTAAAATTATGTATTTGGCTACATCTAGGCCATTACCCTTACAAGTGGAGAATCAATTCTGTTGTCTACTTTATTTGTAACACATTTGCATATTTAATTTTCATAAATGTGAAAGCAAAAGTAAAAACATAAATATTTATGGTGGAATTTTAATAAACTAGTAATTACGCTACCAACAATATATTTTTTATAAGTGACCCACCATTAGATGTAATATAAGTTCTACTAATACATGTGGATAAGATAAACATGAATTAATTTTTCTAAATATAATTGCATTTACCTTCTACCTGGAAAGGTTTGTGAATAGAGCTTTGAATGTTTAAGAACAATTATATTCACACATATTGAAGCACAACACATTAGTAACCAAACGAACCAATAATTACTACTAATAACCACATGACCATTCATATTGATAATATTAGCAACCATGCACAAACTTACTTAAGCTCACTAAAGCACAATGCATCTAATCGGATACACTATCCTTACTTAAAACTAACAAGATCAATACATAAGCTTAACACCCAATCACTAGATCCAACGTCTTAACCACATAGGACTTACCTAAATTTACATAAAAACACAAACAACATTTATTTTCCATAACCGAATTATATAAGAAGTCCACCTAAATGGGAAAAAAATTTAATAACCACACTCTTTAATCTAGGCAACATTGGTTATAATTGTTGTTCAAGTGTAAAACAAACACCTCTTGTTCATTTTTGATGAGAGCATCACTGATGGTGTGGAATGATGTAAGAATGTTGTCCTTAGTATAATTTCAACATTTATAGCTTCTCCCCACAAGGATTAAAGTTCATCCAATGGTGCAGCCAAATCGCAAGGGGCATAACATGTGATCGTGGATGTAGAAGTGCTTCACCCTAGTGTTGATATTATACTAAGGATTCTGCACAATTAAGTTATTAAAATTAACAACACTTAAATAAGCGCTCAAAAAAAATAAGCTAGCTCACCATGGAATAATGTTATAGTTAAATTTTGGAAAAATAAAAACAAGTGCATGTCTCACCTAGCAATAACAATTAGTATTTCGCCATTCACTATGCCAACACCCAAGGGTGTATTAGCCATGTCGACGTATGAGCAGTTTTTGAAAATCAGAATTTCATGAACAAAGCGATCAACTTTCGTTGCGTAGTCGTAGTAGACTCGTTGGAATGTTTCATTTGCCCGAACATAGTATATCACACCCGTGTCATCCACACTCGTGCTCTTCACAGTCACAACATACAGGGGCATCAAATTAACGTCGTTTTGGTGAGGATCTTCAACAGGAAAAAACGACGGGGGTGGAGCAGGATGTTGTGGCGGGAAATTAGGAGGGGGATTACCGCCAAAACAGCGAAACCCAGTCGTGGCACAAACATAATCTGGTCAAGTGGGTTCGGAAAAACAACAAGATTAGCAAGATTCAAATTAAGAACAATTTGAACCTCACCTTGCACATTAGAGAGGCACCGTCTAGCACGTGCCCTCCTTAGTCAAGCTAAGGTTTTCCAATTATAGACCCAACCCTAGTAGACCTAATACGGTCCAAGTAGGAGCGTGTTTTATGATTTTAGTCAGATTTACGACGATGACGGCGTCGTAAAGCGGATGGACCAGCCACGGGGCTGTAAATGGAGGGGAGGGAAGTGTAGGATGGAGAGGAAGACAACAAAACTGGGGACTTGGCAGACATTTGGCTTGGAGTAGTGGTGTGACGTATGTTAGGGTTGTGAATTAAGTTTTGGCAATGTACATGAGGATTAAGTTACTTCTATTTATAGGAAAGTTTTATGAAAATGTGATGACTTAAATTGTCCTCTTGACTCGTTGCCTTAATGCACTAGGGCTCCAAATGCTCAAAGGATGGAGGTGAGGGTGTCCGTTCGATTTTCGGTTTGAATATAGGCTAAATCCTATCCGATTCGAAATATAATTCGGTTTTCATTTCTTCAATCCGATCTGATCCGAATTAAAATTCGGTTAATTGGATCCGATCCCTAAATCCAAATTCAATCTTTTATTTAAATATCTAATAGATTCACACAATAACTAAGAATTAAAAAAAAATGCAAATTGAATTATAAAAATCACATTTATACAAATTTTAAAAAATGATCGTGAATTTACATAATAAATTATTCAATACTAATTAACATTAGTACACCTATTAGGATAAATACCAGTACAATATTAACACCAAGCACCAAATAGGCAAATATGATCGTCAAGTAAGGTATTTAAGCAAGTTAGCGCGAATAAGTTTGGAATTTGGAAGTTTGGATCCAATTAGGGTAAATAAATTCTAATTCGAAAATCCAAATGTCGACAAATTCTCCATCTGTCATCCGGTCCGATCCGGTTTAAAGTTTAGATCCCTAGATGGATGAGATCGAGCTTGTTCTCGCTTGTTATATAATATGATTATATTAACCCACTGCATTTAGATGTTAAACACGAAAAACGGTTACATTTGAGTGATTCGAAAACAAACTAAGAACTTGCAACTCTGAATTTGAATTCTAAAATAAGCGGTTATGATCAAAGTGCATAATCCTATTCCCAAAATTACGTCATGATAAGTTGCATGCCTTAATTTTACATTAGGCATAACGTTGTTTTAATTTAATGACCTTATTCCCAAATTTATGATTCCATGAAATAAAAAATTACTAGAAACCGTCCATAAATACAACAAATTATTGCTTCAATTAGTCGTTCGAAGTACAACAAATATCATTACCTACTAGTTAATTCTAATATACGAACTAAGGGTAACATATAAAAACTCATAAAATATTATTTTAATGTCAATTCCTACATTAATCCATTTGTTGCTGTTGTTTACAAAGATTCAATGCTCATATATTCCATATATTGAAGCATCATGACCTGTATGAGAAGTTGGGCATAAATTATTTATTCAAAGGTTCCATCTAACATTAAAGCTAAATCTTAATTTATTGATCCACATTTTATACATAATTTTTAATCCACGAACCGTCTGCCCCATTCAATTTAGTGGTGTCAAAAAATTAATTCTACATTTTATGCGCTAATCTCCCCTCCGTGACCCCCCTTCAGTCTTTTCCTCATTTTATGATCTCAATTTATTAAAGCTGTGCTAATTACACATTTTATTTTAAGAATAATATTTAGACATCAGATTTAAATTGTTCTTGGATTTCTTAATAATACATTTGTCAACAGATACAAAGCTACACATGAGATTTACCGGAGATATAACTAATAAAAAACCTGATCATGACATTTAAAGAATCGTTACTAAACGCATAACTTATAAACGAATATGAACTCGAAATAGAACTGGTAATAGAACTTGAATTCAAGATGTTTACCAAAATAACTAAGTTAAGATTATTTTCCCGAAATATAACCTGTATCAAGAAGGTAACACTCAGAATAGCTAAGTTATTCAATAAGTATAAGATTGTTAGTTTTCAATTATTGATTAAGTATTGAATAATTATTGAACAAGTTTTTAAGTTTTCAATTAATCCTTTGCGTACTTATGAATTTTAAAACAAATTGATAAATTATAAGTTACGTATTACGGTGTTAAGTAAATTTTATTTTCAACTCTTATTATTTAAGTTTTGTTCGGTTAAGTTCTATACCTAATCTCCTTCTCTAATAAAATATTAAATTCAGTTCGGTTACATTCAATAATTCAGAACAGGCCCTAAGTAAGTCATTTATTCCGTACATATTTGTAGCTAACACGGCGCGATCTTATCAAATATGAATTACAACTCGATCGATTAACAATTTATATATAAAAAATTAAATAAAAATCTAAAACATTAACTACACAATGTTAAAGGTAGTTCAATTAAGCAAATTTATGGGTTAACCATTGTTTCCTTATATTTTGAATAATGGAATTATTTTACTCAAAAACCTTTCTGTGAGTAAAGACTTGAAAGGATGAAACCACTTAATTTGTTGTTCAGTTGAATCCAATCCTCCAAGGATGTTGAGGAGTGTTTGATAAATAAAAGAGCCAACCATTTTATTTATAATGATTTTATAGAATTTTAGGGTGGCTTAGCAGAACTGGAGGAAGTTGCAGGAGGGATAGGATGATGTAGAGGGACAGTGTGAAAGCTTCTAGTTTAAGTGACTTTTTATCCACCAAGGAGCATGAACATCAACCATCGTCACTAAATCGTACACACTCCTGTTGAGCTTCAAAGACGAAGTTCAGTGTTTTACAATAACCGAGGCTAAAAGTAGCTTAAGCACAAAGCCTTCAACTGACGTGTAAACTTGTTATTCGCCACCTAAAGGCTTTTGCCATAAATGAAAGTAGTTGAATTGAATTTCTGTATGAGCCTCATCTGTAAATTTTATAGTGCTATTAATCCTAGGTAGAAAAATAGTCAAAAGTCTGAAACACCTAGGTGAAGTAGACTAAGAGGTGGCAGACTCGCTAATAATAGTAGCAACAATGTATCAAATTTTTTTAGCTTCCATGGAAACCATAAAATAGAGTATGAGTTGAAATAATTTGTAAAAATGTAAGTACTTCTTTTTAGCAAAAAGTTACACTATAATATTGTCAAAAAGGGTGTATAAAAATACTTGTCGAATAAGTGTATGTAAAGATAATATGACCTACATTGATTTAAAATATAAGCGAAGAATTTTACATGGGGTCAAAGTTTGTTGTTCACTTAATCGTCAAAGAGGTATATGAAGTACATTGATTTAAAATTGAAACAAAATTTTTTTAACACGGGGTCAAAATGTGTTGTTCCCTTAATCGTTATAGTGGTAACTTTGTGTTCAATTCCGCTTTATTTATAGCGTTTGAAAATTCGTGTGTATATTATGACAATTCAGACAATTGTATATCTTAGATGAATGACTTCCTAATTTTCAAGATATAATTTTACACCTCTTATTTTGATATTATATATTCCTTATTATTAATGGAGATTCAATTTATATAAAATATTTTTATAGGAAAAATAAATAAACAAATTAAATGTTGTAGACTGTCCAAGAAATTACAATAGGTGAAGTTCACTTGAGTGCTCTACATTAAACTATATTGCTAGGTCTAATTACTAGGTGGTTGATATTTTACTGTAGATTCTTAATTAATGCAATTTTGAGTGTTGAAACTCAACAATTTGAGTTTCGAAGATGAGATGTTGTGGATAGTCTTTAATTAGACTCGCTCCAACTGTAAGAAGGATTTATTTTTCGCTATATTAGGTGAAACAATTTGAATGACTGAAGGCTATGACAATAAACCACCCAAAGTTAGATAATTACCACAATTGTTAACAAAGGTTGCTCCAAATTTAGTTACACTAGACTCCACAATGAATCGTGATAGAATGAATATTTCTTTGACATTTTTAGAATGAATATTTCTTTGACGTTTTAGTTACCATTTGCATCAATGTCGTGGATAGGGTTGTAGAATGTAAGTTGTCAATAAGTTTCCTAGGGATAACGATATTAGAATTTGGTTTTATCTTACGGAATTTATGAATCAAATATTAACACTAGACTTGACTTTATCGTTACAAAAATTGTGATGTATTCTTAAAGATTCCCGCCGATCCTTTATATAATATACGTTTACAATTTTGACACTTTTCATAAAGTCAATGAATCCTCTATATTACTATTAATGTATATGACATAACATAATCAAGCTTGTTCTTAATTAATTGGTCTCGAACAGATAATTACTGAATATTTTATTATAATTTGTACTATTAGGCAATTACCGATATTGAGGGTCACACTGTAATAATATCACTCTTACTCTCCCTACCGCCACTTAATTTTTTAATGTTTTGACTTCACAATCTCATTCTCACTCTCACTGCCACTTTATTTATGTATGACCTTATTTTTGTATCTAACAAGAAAGCTTTTTTTAAAAAAAAAATAAGCGATTGAAAAGTTTACTTTTGAAAAATAAGTTAGTGTAGAATAATACAGAGTTATTTTATAGATGGAATAAATAAAGAAATGCAAGTGGAAAATATAATAAAAATACGAATGGTTCTAAAAACACGGGTGTTTAACGTTTGCACGCTGGGCGTCTTAACTTATCTGAATATTATCTCTTAAATTATATTATCGATGATCTTAGAGTGTATTTTAGTCGCCTATTTTAAGGTGACCTATGGTTGACCTAACCCGTTATTTCAATTATTTTATTCAATAACTTAGTAAGATTATAAGCACAACTTTTTGCTTTAAGAAAACGATAAAAAGCATAATTAAAATTTGGTCATAGTTTGATTGTACTCTTACATTCTTTTATGATTGATACATGTACAAAATAAGAATGACTTAAATGAGGCTACGCTTTGAGTATTTACACAAATAAAGAATAAGTTCTTGAATTTTATTACTAATGGTTTTATTTTAGACCAAATTTTATAGTTATATTATGTAATGTAACCATTATCTTAGTAGTGATATGTACGCAAATCTTAGGCCAACTACATATTTCCAATAGCAGCGAAGTACTAGTGTAGAAGGTAATTTTTTAAAACGTAGTATTGGAATGATTATAAACAGTGGATAAATAAATATGTATAATATGAATTAAATGAGATATTTATGCGCATTAACTGGCTCTTTGAATACGAATGTACAACAAATTGGTCGATATTAAAACTTGATTCAAACGAGTGTGTCATAATAACACTTAAACGCATAAGTGAGAGAATAATTTCTGAAGTAAAACACAAGAATTAAATTTAAAAAATGTTTTTAAAATTAATTCTTGCATGGTTCGAAAGTGGTGCTCAAAGAGTATTTGGCTGTCGCCAGATAAACCATCCTAGATCAACACTTCAGGCATCTAAATATAGCTGAAAATTCGGGTTCTCAAGACAGTTTTGGGTCGGGTTAAATAAGGATAAAGTTGTGTCGGATCAATATAGCCTTAGATCTCGTTCGTGTTTGGGTCAAGTCAATATCGTTTCGTGTTATTCTTGGTTGTTACTTGATGGTAGTCGGGTTCGGGTTAGGGGTGGGTCAATTATTAATTCGGACAATCTAAAAGTTTTGTCATTTATTGGTTTTTGTTCAAATACATCAGGAGTTGATATCGATGTGGTTAAGTTGTGTCCACACAATTGCACGCTACATCATAATCAAGACTTTATTAAATGTATATACGAAATTATCTAGAACAAAAGGTATATAAGCTTAACAAGTTGTACCAATATGTTGTTAAGAATTGAGGGTTTACATAATTGTACCTAGCAGCGGATCCAGGATTTTAATAATGCTAATTAACAATTATTACTGATAATCTTTACCAACAATATACTAATCAACAATGTTTACTGACAATCCTTTCTTATTATTATTAATGTTTGTGATTATAATTGAGGAATAAATAAATTGGTGATACTTTCTTTTAAGTTAATATACCTTGTTTTTTCAAGTCTTGTTTACTCATGTGTATTAAAGTATGAATAAACTCCTTAACTCATAAGAGTAACCCTATTACTTGATAATGTAAAAGACATTTTAGGGAAAAGTAAAGATAAAGTTGGAATATTGTATGAATTTGTTTTTGAATTTATTTTTATTTTATAAAATCACCCGTAAATAACAATAGGACATGAACAATAAATATTACAACCAAAATAAATAGAATACACAATCTAATTAATTTTGTCAAATTAGGAGATAGATACAACATAAAATAAATTTGCGGACGAATATTTTTATAATAATCATTATAATTTATAAAAATAAAAAATAACATAAAACGAAAAACTAAGGGCTTGTTTGACATCATTTTTGGTTTTCAGTTTCCTGTTTTTTTGAAAACCAAAAACCAAAAACAGGAAACTAGAAAAAGGTATTTTCACTTTTCTGTTGTCAATTTTCAAAATTATCATGATTTTAATAAGTTTATATAATTTTTGATTTATCGTGGGACATATATCATATATACTTTTAAAAAACAAAAAACCAAAAAATATAAAACCACATCAATGCCAAACGAACCCTAAATTTGTAGGATTAAACTAAATTTCCTGTGACCGACCATGACCAAGGCTAGATCAGCCAATGATTGTACCAATATATAAGCTAAACAAAAGGTCTATACAATTTTATTCAAAATTAGGGGTGTAATTGTGCCGATACGTTCGTGAACTACTCACGAACAAGCTCGGTTAAAGATTGGTAAAAAGTCGTTTGTTAACCTAACAAACAAGCTTGATCAAAAATCTTAAGCTTGTCAAATAAATGAATAAAGCTCGAACAACATCAGTTCGACTCGGTAGCGTTCACGAACAACTCTTTTTGTAATGGGATGAAATCTCCGTCATTACCTTTTTCTATGAAAGAATATATGTATCTTATATAAAATTAAAGGGATGTGTTAAATTTTGAAAGAAATCATATTGTAATGATAAATTTGGGCTTGTTTATTTAATCAAGTCGATTTAGACCCGTTGAAGCTCGAACTTAAAGTTGAAATGTAAACGACTATGTTCATGAACAAAGCTCGAACATGCATAATATTTAACGAGCTCAGCTCGAATAAGATTTTTACAAGCTCGTTTAAGTTCGAGATAGTTCGACCCAAATAATTCCTATCAAGATTAGCTCGAACAGATTAAAACTCGGCTCAACCCGGATTGTTTGCACCCCTATTCAAAATCCCATGACTCGGGCGTATAGCAGGTTGTTTAATTTGTGTTATGTTATAACCATTTTCAGGTTCTAATTAATTGGGTCCGATATAAGTTGGAGTTCGGATTGTTGTCGTTACAAATAAAATGGGGTGGTTTTTCCTGTCAGCTAGGGTCAGGTTTGCGTTGTGAACATAAAGTGTTGGATCAAACCGGTTGTAGGTTAACAACAAGTGGGATTCGGTCGGGACGGGTACCTAAACTGAATTGAAATTATTGTGTATGAACTGAACTGCACTGAATTAAAATGAACTGAACTAAGATGAACTAAAAATAAGATGACGAGAACATGCCTAATTACCATGATTCATGACAGGTAAAAAAAAGGTTTCATGAGTAAGATTTTTTAATTTATATGTAATAGTTTTATGCATCACTAGATATATAGTTCTTGATTATTCAAATATAATCCATATTAACGTTACAGAAAAAAATTTATTCCTATTACCGCGTTTTTATATTAACTATTATTGATCCAGCATTGCGCCACATTGTCTTTAATTCTTTTACTATGAGTTGCCCTATTTTTAAACCAAACACTATTTTTAATTTCAATAATCAATATCATCGAATAATAAAATAACCATTAGGTGTTCACCCTCCTCGTCAATTACTCTGGCCACAATATAGACACGTCACACTCCAACCAAATTTATTATTGTTCTATTGAAATCATATGCATAAGAATTCACACCTCCTCCATCCACACTACCTTTACCTTCAAATCATGCAACCAAGTAAGAGTGATAAAATCAGTAAATCCTGAAGCCTCGAAGTACCTTGACAAGGATTCAAGTACTGCACAAAATATAATCACTACCCAAGTATTCGACTGATTTTTCATAATCTACTTAAAGGTAAATCCTAATTTGATTTTCGTTAGTTTTCTTCTTCGTCTTCAATATAAGTTTATGTCTATGTACTTTGCATGCAAACCATATATTATTAACAATATTACGACATGTATCCAACTTGTAAATCATTGATAATAAAGCCTTTGTTGTTATTATCTGTTTAAGATTGGTGTAAATGCTGATATTGTTGGTAGGATCCTTATTTGTAAACCTATAATTTGCATGATTTAAAAGTTTTCCTGGGTATACGAATCAGTAGTATAATTGAGAAATTCATAAAATTACTGATTATCTGATGTATTATGTTATTCTTCGTGTACAGTGTTATGTTCTTAGCTTTAGAATATCCTAAGATAATATTGTTATGGTAAGATAATATTGTAGAATATGTGGGAAATTATTTTGATTTGATGTGATAGAAATATGGTAATTATCTCCTTATGAAGATATGCTAGGTTGTAACTCCTAGTGCTATATATATACTTGCAAATCCTTAAACATCAATGAGGAGAAATACATTGAACATTGTGTAGGGAATATTTCAAGCATTACCCCAAACTTGAGCCTCACTGTGATCATACACTTAAGCATGGTGGCGTCCAAAGGGAAGGAAGCTAGAGCAAAAGAGTCGCCAACAAGTTTTAGGAACTTGTAAACCGTTCACAGGGTGAATGTTACACCCCTTAACGATCCATGAGATCGTCAACTCCAAAAGGTCTTGAACCAAATAGGGTTCGGGGATGAAGGTACAAATCCAACCTAAAAGAGATTGAACCTGCTCTAAAAAGGCCTCTATTTTATTCTACTCGTATTCATGTGCGCTTTCTGACTAACATACAAGCATTAGGTTTACCCTAAACCTGTTTATCTTTGTTGGTTGAATATTAATGCACAAGTAAAACTATTATTGGCGATCACTTGAATTATAATCATATTAGCCTAAACAAGATTATTAATTATCTTATTAAGCGTGATTACAAGTACAAATTCCCTTTAAACATACATAAAAGGCGTGATCAAGCAACAACAATAATAATACATCAAGCAACATAATAACAATCATCATAATTATAAAAACAATAATTATAACAATAATAATCATGTTAAAGCATAATATTAGCAAGATCCTAGGCATGATACTAACAAGATTAATAACAAACCCTAGCATGTCACTAAGCAATAAAGATCAAAGCTTTAAACCTAACATGATACTGACATGATATTAGAAAAGAGTAAAAGGCACCCTAAACATGATACTAGAAAGCAATAAAAACATCCTAAGCATGATGTTAGGAATTAATAAATAACAAACATGCTTTCTACAAGAATAGAGCAATAAGACTACATACTTTGATGCCTCGTATCTCTTTTTAATAACAAAATACACGTGTTAGTAACTTCAAGGAAAAGTAATACATCAAACAATCAAATTAAATAATGATTAAAAAGTTTAGACTGGATTTGGGACCAAACCCTCAGAAATTATAACCTTTCACGTCTAGGGCGAAGGCAACTTCGAACTTGGCGAGGCGTTTCTAGATCTCGTGTATGCGGAATTGTGTTTGTGAAAAGCTAGAGAGATGAGAGCTTAGAGAGAATTTAGAGAATAGATTAATTGTGGATTGTAGATGAGAATTGATGATCGTTGATGATTCCTGATTGTTGATGAATAAAAACGGAGGTTCAGGGCCCTATTTATAACAAAAACAGTCCGGAAATAGGTAGAATTTGATAAGGAATAAAACTCCACGCTGTCGCCGCAAAACCAAACTTGTCGCTAGGCGACAAGCTCTGTCGCGTGGCGGCGACAAGGCTTGTCGCGTAGCGACAGGCCCGTCGTTTGGAGACAGCCTGGATTCCTACGCACTTTCAAACACGGAGTCCACTTATCAATCAAAATTGACTCGTAAAGTCCGTATGAAAACTGAAATCATATTTTTCATAAGATAATATTTTATTCCAAGTAAAACTTATCAAAATATAATTATTAATTCTAATTTTATTAGGACTTAATAGAACCTTCTAGAGAATTCTAGAAGACTATAATTAATTCTAATAACTTTAGGAATAATAATTAACATTGGGCCCTCCCCTAGATCATCGGGCCGTATGTAAAGATCAAACCGGGCCCAGTTTAGTATTTTGGCCATAACTTCCTCATTATTCATCGGAATTGGGCTTATAATATATCGTTGGAAAGCTCTTTGCAAGCATCATCCAACTACACTATTATTAGACCCTTGTCGTGGACCAAACTAAACTGGATTGGCTGTTTTCATAAAATAGAGTTGTTTTTCGAAAACAGAAAGAAAGAATTTTTAATAAAAACTAACCGCAACACCTGACCTTTCACACTTTCACTTTATTCGATTATCATTTGAAGCAAAAGGTATTCATCACTGGGTTTGGTTTTGGGAGACACAAATGGGTGTCTACACATTGTTGAATCGTTGTGACTAATTTAACATTAGCCTTTTAAAATTAACAGAGCTAATTAATTGAGATATGCTCGTCCAAATCTTTGTAGGAATACCATCTCTAAATTTATTTTTTAATTAAACATTATCACGTACGTAATCCTGTCATTGAACCCGAGACTTAATCAATTACAAATTCAAATTGAACATTGACAACAAGACCTCCTTATTTAACATATTTAATGTTTGACTTACGAAGAGCACTATTTTGCTTAATTTTATTAATAAAACGTACATGTACAGTAACAACAATGGATGCCATATCAACCCCTTGGTTCCAATTCAGGGTCGATGAATCGACCAGGCAACGACTGGTACGATTTCAACCCTCTATTTCCATTTTTATCGCACCACTATAAACATTTTAACAGGAGATTCAGTGTTTTTGTAATTTGTTGCAGTATGTTCCCGATAAAATAAGGGACTTGCTTGGGTCTAGGAATGGGAAGTACTATGTTCTTAGGGGACACAACAATACACCCTTTCCAATAAAAATAAGACTTGTAGAAATGGGACCGGTTTGGAGATGCTTCATTAAAGATGGGTGGGTGAATTTTCTCGACGAAAATGACATCATGAATGGTGATGTGGTGGAGATGTTCTATTTTAGAAGCTATTATTTTAGGGTGAGAGTATTTTAAAATGGGAGCCTAGTGAAAGGAGTTGGTGATAAGGAAAAATACATTCATCGAATGAAGAATACGCCAATGTTGATGATGTGGATAGTGACCCCCTACATTCAAGGCTAAAATAACATAGCCATACATAAGAGCGGGGAGACTTATAAGATAGTCAATATGCATTGTTACATTTACATGGCACTAATATAGCATATTATTCGAAACTAATTATGTTTAATGATTTGAATTCTTATTTTCAGTATGTTCCTATCACATTCGCAAGAGAGAACATGAATGGATTTTCCGAGTGCACAAAAGTGCAAATGCTCATGGGGAGACAAATTTGGGAAGCACTACTTTAAATAAAGTATGATGCCAACAATAACATCGTGCTATGCTTTCTTGGGTGTGAGGAAGATGATTGAGTGCAACTTCATTCAGCCAGGGCAGACTCACAACGTAGAGCATTATGGGGACGTCACACCACCCCTTCTCTACATTACTTTAAATGTGTTCATGTAGTGGTGTTTAATCGGGCTATCTATCCCAATATTCAGATCAAGTCGGGGTTATTGGTTTCGTTTTTTATGCTAAAGTTGTAACTTTAATTACACGACATTTTACAATATGTTTTCACACCTTGTTCCTGCTGCATCTAATGTCATTCAGTCTAAGTTCTGTGTTGATAATTTGATATAATGGACCTTTAACTGGGTGATTAATTTGTGAATATTAAGTGGATAAGGTACCAAGTGTAGCCTCATTGCTTTAATGGATCAACAACCTCAAATTTGAATGACAATGTAAACTTGCTGCTCAAATAGAATTGGGAAAACTCGGAAAAAATTAATTACTCTTATTCATTGTGGCCTTTCTGGGTAATTATGTTTTCAGTCTGAGTTGCACTATTAGCCTCTCATTTGTATCTATTGTTGACCGAATTGATCTTTTGTCCAAGTCGACCTCTAGTAGCATCCTCTTCATTGTGTTTGAAAGTATTTTAAAATTTCTTGTTATTCTTTAATAACAAGTTTCCTGCTATTCGGCTTTTAGGAGTCGAATAGTGTGCTATTCGGCTCGTCTCATTAACGTATCGACGCACTTTAGATTCAAATTTTGGCCAAGTTTCTCTCAGTTAAAATCAAGTCGCACCAGCATTGTCTCGTATCGTACTTAATTTTCACATATATAATTTTTTAAATCATATTCAACCTTTACTCAACCCGTGTCTTCTCTCTTGTCCTTTGGGAAATGAAATACGTGTCCTACTTTTTTGCTTATAGTGTAATTTCTCAAGCACACCTTGTTGCCAAAGTACAGTCAATTTAGTACATGACTTCGTTTGACCATGAGTATTTATACTGACATAAATTGCAGCACATTGACTTTATATGTCATTCACAATCATCTACGTGAAGCTTATTCCTTGCTTGTGAGCGAAGTAACCTATAATTGTGGTGCTCCTGAGGCACACTTTTTGCTTGAGTTAGGAATGTATATACAGTGTTTCCATTGCAATACAATTATAAAATATGTAATGGTTAATCAACCACGTCTACTTAAAAACCAAACCAAAAAAAAAAACTTATGTAAATCAATTTATATAAAGTAAACTTGCCTTTCAAGTTTCGTTATGTCATAGACGAAACATACTATGTTAAACCAAAATAACAGCATATATGGTCTAACATTATTTCAGGTTTTGTATTATATATGAATATATTTGGGCTTCAGATGTGATGGCAATCTAAAAAAGTAATGTTACCACAGTGTTACCATATTTCGTACTTAAAACATTGTTTATGCTTCAAACAAAGGGTCGTGTATCATTGTCGAGGATTAAAACAAAGGATCGTTCATTTTACACGAGTGTTGTTGTTGACTTCTTATGAACTCAAATGTAGATCACCACATTCAATTAACTTACTAGCCAATTCATCCATATCAACTATAAGTGAAGCTTGTTTATTAAGATAACTTAAGATGGCATATGAGTAAGACACACTACAATAAAAAGTTGTATATGGTACATTGTGCACCATGAAGCATAATTTCGAACTACATTAATTTCATCTCTTTTGAACCCTCACCAATGGCTTTCCAAACAAGCGTCATGTCCATAAATTCGACCCTATGAAATGTACCCATGGTGTGTTTGCGCGACTCTCAACGGTGCGTAGGGGTAGCTACTTAGGCAAGCGTTTTTTTTTTTGGATATCCTTATTGGAAGGTATTTTACGTGTTAGATCTATTTGATAACATGAATTTTAATCCAAGCTCTATCTAATTAAAATCCAAATTATGGTATGTATTTATTCGTTGTATTGCAGGACCCAACTAGGGATTGTAAATTCGCATGGGAAGAGGCTGAGGAAAACTCAGGTGGTGAAGACCAAATCTTCCAATTAACTCGAACCAATGAAGCTTTACATAAAGAAAATTTAGATCTACGCCTTGAGTTACAAAGATTAACCAAATTAAATGTGTCGTTGTGTAAACATAACATGACTCTGTCATCTAGCAGGAACAACATTGTGTTACTAGTGTTTCTTATATCCGTAGTTCTATACTCTTTGTTTATCATGTAATCTAGAAGTCTCATCTATTTTAGGGTTTAATAGAATTTGCAACAAATTGTCTGCCTCAATAATCACTAGTTAGTTAAAATTATCTAATATATTATTTCGCAATTATCTAATATATTAAATGAGTCTTTGTTTCTCTTGTTCTCCAGAATATTTCGCAATTATCCAATATATTAAATGAGTCTTTGTTTCTCATGTAATCCATAACTCTCATATATTCTAAAGACAATTCATTACAAGACATTAAATTTTACTAGGAAATTTTATGAACCAACCATACTGCATCACAATTACAGGTATATGTTTTTGATAATTCATAGTACATGTAATTTATATGAACCTACTTGGATAGGAAGCACTGACTTTAAAAATCTAGCATAAAGTTTATTGTCATAGGCTTACCTATAATCTTAGGTCATATCACCATACAGAGACTACTACAAAAGTACGAAACCTTAGCTTAAGCTAAGGAAATACATATAACTTAATTTATTATAACATAAGCATTGAAATTTGTTGAGTTCGCCATGCTGGACACCATGGACTTGCTTCACCCTTCTCATTTTAAAACAAAGGACGCCTCGCAACCAGATGTCCCTAAAAAAAATGGATTATTGTTTCACAACCTGTTGAGCATACCATTTTATTACAATACAATAAATTAGGAAATTTTTTTGTTATTTCAAAGTGTAAAGGGGATGTTAAGACAACCTTAAAATATGCATCCGATTTCACAAAATCAGATTGTATGATCCTGTGGTCAATGGCAATAGTGTCATTCCTCCATAACATGACCACACCACCACAAAGTCCCTCAGGTGGGTAAAACAAAACTCTATACTTACCAGGAAGTGCATTAACAAGAACCTGCACATTCTCCAAACTCTGCCTCAACTCCAGCATTATTACAATACCTGGCCTATAGCGATCATAAGTTGCTGGAAATGTGCCACAAGAGAAGGTCTACCTAGACCTCTTACATTCCAGCATCATACATAGGTTTCTTTAGGCATGGGGATACATGGCCCTTTAACAACATTCACTACATTTGTACCCTGAAAGGGCGTGAAATCAACTTTATGGTAGCCAGGCATGATATTAGTTTCTTTTTCGAACCCCACCAACCCATGTAACACATGTGGGAAGAGAGGAAGTTTGATAATTGGGAATGCGTCGGTGTACGTAACAATACACAATCGAATTTCGGTTGGTTCTAGTACCACGACTTGGTCATTAAAGTTGATGTCAGGCTTTAAATCAACAACATGAAGCGCAAGGGTGAGGTTATTTGGGTTAAAATTTTGGCCTAGACACCATCTCAAGAATATATGAAACTAACTTCTCTGGGGATAAATGTCAAAGTAGTTTGGAAGATGCGTAGGGCAAACTAAACCTTCACCTCCAACCCTACGCATCAAGAGATTGTTCAGTAAATTTTGGATAGGACTAGTGGGATTTAGAATTAAAGAAGCAATAGTGTCACGGGAAACGACAGTGAAGGAGTTAGAATTGGCTGTATTTTTGAGTAAGTACTTAAAGGCAGTGAAGTCCATCTCCGGAACTAGTCCGAATGGTGGAGCAAAGTACAACATGGCTATAGTACCGGTTTGAGTGTGCACACGTCTTGCCATGGTTAGAAAATACGTCTTTAGAGTGATTTGGGTAGGGTGGCTTACTAGTTGAAATATGTCTTGGATGCTACAGCTTTTATAGATAAAGATATTCATCATTACTTGGGCTACAAGTTTCATATATAATGAAAATGTATACGTACATCATTGTTGCCAATTATTAAATGACCTGTGTGTTAAAGGCCTATGAACTCGTATAGTCGTAATTACTATGTTCAAAACTTATTGTAACCAATTAAAGTGATAATCTTCCAAAAAAAAAAAACCAAAGATTTGTTGCATGTTTTGCAATATTGAACAAAACATTTTTGTTAATGGAATAAGTACACATGATAGTGTAACGGATACGAGATTGAAGTTGTACATACCTTATCATTATAACAAATCACAAAACAAATATAGTTCATCTTTCTACATACCTTATCATTATGATAAATCACAAAACAAATATAAAGTACTTCTTAGAAAAAATTAAAATATACTCTTAAGGTCTGTTCTCTTCAGCTTAAGTTCAGTTCAGCTCTAATTAGTACAGTTCAATTCAGCTCTAATAAGTTCAGTTCAGTTTATCTTTATGTCTAATGATATTGCTAATGATAATTAAAGCCAAATTTCATACTTTTTAGCATATATTACAATGATGATGATGATGATGATGATGATAATAATAATAATAATAATAATAATAATAATAATAATAATAATAATTATTATTATTATAATAATAATAATAATAATAATAATTATTATTATTATTATTATTTTTCATAAATATTTTATTATGTATTTTTTATATACCCTTATATATATATAATAATAAATAATCAAAGATCATTAATCGGTAGTTAAAAATCACTTATCAATAGACAAATAGTTCAGTTCAGTTCAGCTCTAATAAGTTCAGTTCAGTTCAACTCTAATAAGTTCAGTTTAGTTCAATTCAGCTCTAATAAGTTCAGTTCAGTTTAGTTCAGCTCATTTCAGTAAATCAGAATAGGCTCTTAATTAGTAACAATTAATTACAATAAGGTAAAACATAATTTGAAAAATATACGAAGTACAATATTTAAAACATTGAAAGTTACGTTCTTTTTTACTGTATGTCACAAAATCATATCAAGGCAAACTCTACTCTAAATAATTGACAATTAACAAAAACAAAGAGAAGCATAAACTAGCAATAAGCAGTATCTAGATTAGAAATTTATGTCACAACATAATTTTTAAAGGCAAAATCATGATGGTCATAATTAATCAAATGTAGAAAAAGTATTTTGAATTTAAACCACTGAATCTTCATCTATCTAACAACTTATAAAACTTATACAAGAAATAAAACAAAGAAATAGGATTATAAAAGGAAAAAAATACAGCCAAGTTATCAAAGAAAAATAAAATATCGAGAAGAAATTAAGTGGGATCATAAATGAGGAAAAAAATGGGATCATAAAAGAGGGGGAAAAAGAAAAACCAAATTTGGAGAGTTAGAAGAATTGATCTTGTGACCTTGTGCAACGTGTTTTACCTTTTTTCGGTAAAGCAAGACTATTTATGTCTTCACCTAATAATACGTATACATAAATCTCTAAATAATCTAGCTCAACATGCCGACAAGCCCCTGCCAGCCCCCCATGAAGCTCTGCCCCTGATACAGAGTGAAGCTGAATTTAACTCAATAAAAAATGTTCTTGAAAGGATGAAAATTATAAACTATATTGATCAAACTTGGTGATTTGACTGATTTCACGGTTTTGAGTGTAGAACTACCATTTATATGTTTGACGTAATATTTTGGTCAAACTCGAAATCATGAAAGTATTTATTGAGACAAATCAAACATGATTTCACTTTGGAGTGTAAATTTTGCAAAGGCTTGTGTGTAATTATCATAAAATTACGAAGGTTGCAATGTAAAAAGAACGTAGCACGTATAATTTACAAACTTGATACACACGTTTGAATATCTTATTTCAGCGGACAACATAATTTTCTACAATGAAATTATGTTATATAGAGGAATTTACAAACAAAATATAAATTCTGATTATTATACTTCATATGAAAAAATTTGAAAGAGAAAGTAGTTACGGTGTAGGGAGCAATCTTTTGCGTATTGGGGTTGAGTAAAGTAATTGAAATAAAAGGAAACAAATTAAAAAGAATGTTGGGTAAAATAGAGAAAAAAGAATATAGGGTAGGAAATTTTGTCAACAACTACTAGTTAAAGCATGTGTTTTGAAAACAACTACCTATTAACTTTTTTTTTTAAAAAAAAGAACTATCACAAAGTTATAAAAAGTTTAAGTAGCACTACCACGCTAACAATTTTGGCTAAAATTTTCGGCATTTGGGTCTCACTTTTTATCACTTTTTACCTTAATGAAGGGTAATTTAGTCAATTTAGATGGGGATTTTAAGAGGTAAAGGTAAAAAATAGAACCTACATGCCGAATATTCGAGATGGAATTATTAGAGTGGTAGTGCTACTTAAAATTTTTACAATTTTGTGGTAGTTCTTTTAAATGAAATTTTTAATAGGTAGTTGTTTTCAAAACACGTGCTTTAATTGGTAGCTTTTGACAAAATTTCCTATAGGGTATTAAGGTTAAAATAGATTAATTGATGCAACCTACTACTCAAAAACAATATAGTACAATAATTAATTGAACCTTTAAAAACATGGACTGAAAAAATTGACTGACCAGGGATTGAACCGCAAACCCTTGAGCCAAAGTGCACTATCCAATCACTGACTTTACAATCGTGATACTCTAGTTCCTTTGCATTATTTACACACAAATTTTATTTAATTGACTTATTCTGGTTCGAAAGGACAAACTTGTACCCTTCTAAAGCTGGATCAAATTAAGTATAAAAAGGGCACAAATAATAAATTTAAATAAATAGACAAAACTTAAAACCACAAAGTAAACACTCTAGCCAGGGGAGGCGAACCAACTGAGCTAACATTATCAGCATGATGTGTAGGATAAGTAGTTGCTATTTATTGGTATGTCTAATTTGTCTCACAAAAATATATGTTGAATATATTTATATAAATTTTCCGGTAATACCATATAATTTACTAATTTCATTGTCACAATTATGATCATGTTACTGTTGGGCACTTGTGTTTGAGTACATTATTGCACATGTTTTTGGCTCTAATTCCATTGGCATTTTAATTTTATTAACATTAATTGCAAACCATTCAAATCATTACATTGTTAATGTAATCATACTCCAAGTGATATTTGCAAACAATCAAAAAATGTTTTTGACGGCCTTAGAGTACACCCCTCAAAGAATACATTGGGCCTATGCCTAATGGGCCAACCCATACGCTAGTTGACAAGCAGGCCACATAATTCGAATTTAAGAAAATACATTTAACAGATCACTTTGTCAGTGAAAGAACACTAATACACACAAACCATTCACCTAAAATTCATTTTAAAAGTATCCTTTGGCTTAACAAATGCCTTACGTAGTTCATATCACGAACCTACTCAAATTCAAACACTGTTTATATCATGGGAACGGGTATATTCTGCATCTTCCTCCTTAAAGGCTACTAAATGCACATTTAGAAACTTAGAACTCCTACGGCTAGAACGCAAGCTAAGTCACCGCGCCTTCTTCTATCCCTAGTACATACCACCTATTTGGAGACGTCCTACATCAAACACACAATCAACACTGTTACAGGAAATGGTTTATTAAGAGAACATGTTCATAATTAGGGATCTCATTGATTTACATTTAAAATTAATAAACACTCACATGATACAAAGGATAATCTGGGGGTGCTAGTGTGTCCCGCGCTTCTCTAGGGCGTCTTTCCCGTATGCGGCGTCCAACAACTGTATCATCATTAACTTTTATGTTAATATGACAAGAACATAATCTACAGACACAAAATACTCTATAATACACATTACTTTGCGACATTTAAAGGTAAATATACAACTTACCCATAATTTGCCATAGTCCCCTGACTTATTGAATTGGTCATGCTTGGCAGCAATGCCTATTTGCTTCATGTCCCAAGCCTTTAATCTTGGATAAGTTTCCCAATTCATAGGCTCCCAATTGAGTCAGCAAGGTAGAACAACTTCAGCTGATATTAAACAAATCATTAGGCTCTAAATCACACAATAAAGGTATTAAAACTTCTGTGAAATTTAAGTACTCACAATAACAAAAATGGAGCATCCACCACATCCTGCTGCAAAACCATTCGCATAAAAATGTCCTGCAAAGCTAGATACATTGTCCATTAGTTTTGCAAGTACCAACTCACTCCAATCATACTGACTACTATCCATGGCACAACTAATAGCAGGTAACAAGTCATGAGGTAGTCTTGGTGATTGAGTTGGACAAAAAATCATCTGTGCTATAATCAAGAACAAAGTCTTAAATTCTTCTTCTTGGTCCTCTTGAAAATGACCTTCCAACTTATCCATTCGCAACAGTTACTGGAATGCCTATAGAGGTGTACGACCTACCCAATTCGGTGGCTGGTTTGGTCTCCCATGTCCTACCATATTTCAATAATATGCTTTGTACCTTATCCCGTACAGTATCAGACATTCCTTTTGTAGAAGGTACTACCTTTGTTCCACATGGGATTCCTAAAACCCAACGAACTTGATTTTTAGAGAAGGGAAATACCCGGCCGTTTATGCCTATTAACACCCTACTCACTAGATCAATTCTTGTCATCAACCAATAAGCTAATTGTCGCGGTAGATGCATACCCTTAGCAAAATGGAGCAATCCCCCAAAACCCATCTCACTAACCCATCTTGTTTTCCTCTCACCAAATTTTTGACATATTCGTCCAAATGACTCGACCCGACAGTTCATATTTGGAGGCTGGACATAAAATTTAAAAATGTTATACCTTAAGGGCGCAACTAATAGTTTCATTACAAGAATAATATAAATTAGTTTAAATTAGTACGTCTCACTAATCCACCGAATAGATTTAGAATATTCCCGTATCACCATCCTTCTAGCTTCCACATATCCACCAACAGTCAAGGCATTATCCTAGATGTGTTACACAGATCCGAATTCAAAATGCGTATAAACAATAACATTACATTCCAGAATAAAAATATACATTTACAAATTAATACCTTAAACATTTCAAGATTTATTTCTACACTTTTCGGTGACAATCCAAGTTTAATTGGTACCCAAGACATTACAAACTTGCATAATTAGCAGCAACCATTGTCGTGATTTTACAAGGACACACATGCATGTTGGTAGCAATACAATATTCCAATTGTAGAATTAGGGAATAAACTTATTCATATTCTAATTAACATTGTTATACTTCAATTAACAATTTCATACTCCAATTAACAATATCAATTAACTATTTGAGTATAAAGAAAACAGATGTAAGTATGAAACATCTACAAATAGAAGGGGTTATGAACTAAATAGAGAGATTTGTAAGCGTATTAACATACAATTACACGGAATAACCATAAATAAACCTTACATATTTGCTGTCGTCGTCCAAATTAGATTGAACGGAGTTGGTCTGCGATACCGGCTGAAATCCGAACACATCATCATCCAAATGCATATGAATGCCGCAGAGAGCTTTTGGCTTTAATCCGGTGCCAATATCTTGTTTCAGAGAGTTAGATCGGTAGCGTTTTCCCAATGCATTGAGGGACATGCTTTCCGAAAATATAGTGTGTACACCAATTTGAAAGGTTTAGAGAGGTTAGTGAAGGAGATGGGTATTAATCGCAGAGAAATCTCTGTATAGGAACGTTTAACAAACCCTAACACTGGTTGACGACATTTCCAACGGTAAAAGTAGTTGCAAAGGCCGCTGACATGGAAATAACTCCGTGAATTCCATGTCATTTAGTACGTGGAGTGATATCCAGGTCAATGTGTGTAGCTTACCGTGAAATGACGAGCATGTCCTTAAGTAATGAACGGGAAAAGACAACAATAACCCTAGATTAACTTGTTACAACAATCATAAAGATAAACTGGGAAAATCTGAAAAGAAAATAATCCTCAAACTATTTGTCTATAATAGTAATAGGCGCACCCTGGTGACTTGTCTCGAATCAAAGATGAAATATGTGTATATGACAACAAACCAGAAAGGATTATGCAAATGAGGAAATTTATACACTATAATTCAAGGCAATAATAATAAACCTTAAATTTCTGCACCGTCGTTGTTGAAGTTGAGTAGTGCATACATCAAGCTATAGTCTGAAGTCAGAACCTAAAAAGTATCCTGTTTATTGTAAATTTTCTCTAGAACCTAAAAAATATCCTGTTTATTACAAGGTAGTTTTTGTAAATTTTCTCTAGTAGGAAAGTCATCTTTATCAAGTTAACACTTTAAAAGTTAGTTATTTGCACAATAGCTCATCGACTCAGGCCCTTGGAGAAGAAGTATCAACATCTTTACTGAGATAAGCCCGGATTCTAGTGGTTGGTACTCATGTATAGTGTCCTTGGATGTTTCAATAAACCAGAGAGTCTGAGACATGATAATAGCCTAGTCCTACAATCATGACAGAAACAATTAAAAATAAACTAATTGATTAACGTTGTGTTGCTGAAGATTAAGCACTAACCTTACAGAGTTGAAGATAATTAGCATAAAAAATGCAAATCTTGATTCTTGAAATGCTTTCATACATTTGATTTCAGTAAAATCATATAAGCAAAAGTTTGGCCTTTTCTTCACATTCTATTGCACAGGAACTTCTTACAAGTATTGGATTGATTTTCAGGGGGAAAACTGTTTAATGCTGTAATTATCAAAGATGAAAGACTTTTTTGCTATTTTCTAAGGGACTGTAATAGACTAACATTAAGAAAGGCATTTTGGGAAGTCTAGTACTTTTAGGTTAGTAGTCCGTGGCCTCAGTATAAATAGGGGATAGTATATGCAGTAGGACATTGTGTGAATTGTGAGGAAATATGTTGAGAGAATGGTAACCTCAAGTTACTTAGGAGAGTGATAACCTAAAGTTATTAAATAGAGTAATATCCTAAAGCTATTAATATATCACTTTTGTATCAAATTCTGCCATTATTAACCAAAATCCCAAGCTTTCATCTTATAATCCATATAATATACAAATCTAAAAATCAGGCTATTACAAGGACATTCAAGATGAGAAAAAGTTGAACCCCTTAGGAAACTACTGTTAGGAGAAAGATAGTCTACTTCACAAGACGAAAAAAGGTTCCATTCCAAAACCATATGGTAATAATGCGAGTATAATATGAGGAAAAGCCTCTTACCCTTATAAATTGTTTAACCGTCTCTTAGAGGCACTCATATGTTGGGGAAGGTAATGATCAACAACACCCAAGCAAAAGCTCTTTTATTATACCAAATATAGGACATGGAAATCGTATTCTGTACAAGCAATCATGATCATATATTGTTGAATTTCAATGGACTCACATATTTAAACCATCTTCAAGCTGATGAGGTACACAATTGAAAGAACAAAGAAATTAGTTCAATGATCGAAGTTTAGACATGCATCTTTAATCGAGACAATCCATGAGTTGAAATTCAAAACAACTAAGATATTTCTTTGGATTATCATCAGCAACATAACACTACATCTTAAATTGGAATTGACAACAAAGAAAGAGTTTCGAATACCTGGAACTAGTAGATGCTATTACTACTGATCTTATCAGCTTCTTCAGTTTTTAACACCATAATATGAGCAAACAGTTGCACTTGAAGGTCATGTACCTGATATCTAATATGTTAGAACATTGCACAATGACAAAGGTATGTATAACTACAATTCTTTACTTTCCACAATGACAAAACATTTAAATTCGAGCCAAACTTAAATTATATGTCATAGAAGATATGTAAATACTATGTACTACAAAATGGTTGATTAAGTGCTTCCTCCCACAACTGTTAATTGCATTAGTTAGGAATAGAAAACAACCAACATTATGAATTTATGATGTTCCTCCACTTTTTAGAACTGTACATGACATATCTATTTGAGAATGCAAAATAAAAGTAGGCAAAAAAGGGAGACATATCATTCTCACTTTGCCAAAACCAATCACAAAACTAATACAAAAACTGTCAGGTGCACCAAGCTTATAGTAATTTACGATTAACATTTTAGCAATTTTGGGGTAATTAACTAATTATCAACCTCCTATATTTCTTTTAGTGTACATGAGGTATATTTAAGCTAGACATAAATTTTATTGAGGATAATATAGTCGGTCACCTATATACATTATGAGTAATTTTTACAAAATTTATTGAAAAAATTGACAAGAATAATCTCAACTTTGCCTCATTCGCCTAAAATAATCTCAACTTTGGATTATTTTTTAATAATCAGAACATTGATATGAATTTGCTTCAAATGGTCCCAACCGGTGATCTAACTTGTTATAACAAGTTATATGACACGTGTCGTTACCAGATTGGTCAAAAAAATAAAAATAAAAATAAAAATAAAAATAGTTTAAAAAAATTGGTTTTTTAAAGAAAAATTAAAAAAATTATTAATTATTATTTTTAAAAAAGAAATTACTAATTAAATAATTAAAAACCCAACTCACCAGCTACAACCACCCTCTCCGCCGCCCATCCCGCCAGCTCGACCCCCTGCCCCACAACTCCGGCCTTGCGCTGACGCCCTCCCCCCACACTGGTGCTGCGCAGTCTATCTCCTTCTGAATCACCAACCCTCCTACCCCACGAAACCCTTTAAAACTAACCACCCTTCTCCTTCTCTTTCCTCCCACGCGCCACCCAATGTTGGTTTCGGTGGTATTGCAGCTTGTTCTGTGCTTGGACTCATCCAACCGTACCGTTGTTCTAATTTAACCGCCAATCTTAGACGCTGCCTTGTCCACGTCGACGTTTCTTGGTCCGAGGAGATCGCTGATAAGTCATAGTTCATTAGCTCTTGTTCTTGGACTTTTGCAACGGACGTTTCTCGGTCCGAGGAGATCGCTGATAAGTCATAGTTTATTAAGTGTTTTTTTGGAGGGAAGTTAATTACGTGTTAATTAGTAATAAATATTTATGCTTTAATTTTTTTAAAATTAATTTTTATTTTTGACCAATCACATGGTAACATGTATAAATTTAACTTTTTTCGAAATAAAAATTACCTACTCTACAGGTTACCGGTCATTTGGGACTATTTGAAGCAAATTCATCTCAAAGTTCGGATTATTTAAAAATAATCTAAAGTTGGGATTATTTTGAGAAAATAAAGCAAATTTGGGATTATTCTTATCAATTTTTTCCAAATTTATTATCAATCAACAGAGCAATTTTATCAAAAAAAAAACCCTTAAATAATCATATCACTAATATATAAAGTCGGTCTCGTAGCCATGCCACGAGACAGCGACATTTGACATTCTACTTTTTGCCAAGTGTCGCGCCACGTGGGAGATAAAAATGTATTATTGTGACACATATAATGTTAAGTAAGTGAGTTTTGGATATATTTTTTAAGATAAAATGTTGTATAGAGTTTTATTATCGATAGAATTATAATATTTCATATATAGAAAAGTAATCATAACTTTTAATAAGTATTCTATAACTCAATTCTTCCATCATCAAATTCATTTTAAAAAGTACTTTAAAATAAGATCAATTTTTAATATATTTTAATAAAAAAATAGAAAATCTGTAAAAATAAGTTTTAATAACAAAACTAATTTTAGTTTTGTAAAAATACTTTCAGTTCATTAGAAATAATTTAAGTGCAATAAAAAAGTATCAAGTTAATAATACCATATATATATATATATATATATATATATATATATATATATATATATATATATATATATATATATATATATATATATATATATATATATATACTTACAAATAAAACTACAAAAAGTACACTATTATATAAATAAACGATATGATATCGTATGTCTAAATATTTTACATTATCAAAAGGATTTATATGATTGTATTCAACATTTAAGCTAAAAAGTTTAGGACAATCCGGGCATCGCCTAGGCACAAACCTAGTCTATTATTTAAAAGTATAAAGTTGTGCATAAAAATAACTAAAAGTTAGCAATTATATATGGATCAGAGTAGATTAGGTGAATATCATGTTGCACTACCCTCTAATCATTATTAAACATAATTAAAAGCATGCTAACTAAAGTAAGTGATTATATATCTCCACTAACTCACTGCTAATTTAGTGCTACTACTTTGCAGGAACCGTTGTTGTTAAGCATTAATCTTAACATTATAATCCTAACGACAATGGAAGTACTGACTTAATTCATCAAAAGCGCTAATGCCTATGAGGATGAATTCCAGGAAGCTTTTAGTTGGTAATACTTACTTGTATAGGTAGATCTTTGTTGACTTCAAGACAAAGGCAGTGAGCATCTTCCATAAAGCGTAAGTATAAGGCCATTGGGATCAAATCTCAAATGTTGTTCTATCATATGCCATTATCACCAAAGGATTCAAGATTGGGGAAAGAGTAGATATCAATATTGGTCAGGTTGGGAAGAGTGGAACAACACATTATTGTCAAATTTGGTAAGCCTACAATGTGTAACTTATACAGGGAAGAGGGAAGGTCAAGACCGCTTATGCACTCTACTAAGCTGCCTATATTTTTAAGTTTAATAATTTGAAGGGAAGTTAGAAGGTGCAATCCCCACTCTTGTATCGGTTTTTCTATGTTAGTTCCTGAAGTTGAAAGTTGCCTCACATTAGATAAACCTGTTGTGAAGTAGCAGAATTTTGGACAATTTTCCTGTGATAATTCTGTAAGCGAGGCAAAGTCACTAACCAAAGATTCAAGCTTTGGGCAATCACTAACATGAATATCAGTGAGGTTGGGAAGGGTGTTTCCATTGGCTGTAGTTTTTAAATATCGAAAACTCTTGATAGTTAGTTGAGACAAGGAAGACGGAAGAGGAAAATCTAGGCACGGAAGACACTCTACCAAGTCTGCACAGCAGCCTACATTTTGAAGAGAAAGAGTTCTAAGTAAATGAAGAGAACCTTTTGGAAATGAAGTAATCTGAGGGATTCTTCAACCTTAATTGAGCAATTGACCAGGAAGACTTTCCATGTTTTCGCAATCTCACAAATCAAGTGTTTGTAAAGCTGGGAAAAGCAGACCTTTTTGTAATGATAATAGACTTGGGCATCTTTGTAATATCAATTTGGTGAGAAGAGGAAGTTCTAATGAATCCTTTGGGGAGACTCCAATGCTTTCTCCAGTTTTCAAATCATTGTCATTTCCACAAGACAAATATAGTTCATTAAATTCTACATACCTCAGCTTCTCACAGTCATCAATCTCTAATGATTGTATAGTCAAGGGAATATGACCAATTGAGACAATAGACTCACACTCATTGTTGTGCCTAAATTTTTACTACAGGTTCAGATGCCTGCAGGTTACTAGACCCGCAGGTCACAAGTTGATAGATTACAGGTTACAAATTGATACGTGATCAGCTACTTGGCTCCAGGTATTAAACGAAATCAAACAAAGATATTTCCAAGGAATATTCTAAGAGAATCCAAGTTTGAACAAAGTAAAAATTGTTCCTACTATCAAGGAGGAGCTATTTCCCACTAGGAATAAGTCAATTACAAAAGTTAATTCTATCTGCACCACAAATCAGTCCACATTCGTCGAAGACCAAATCAAAGGGCTAAACTATGTCTCCTACTTTTATAGTGGATACTCCCACTATTCTCCAACTAATCATGGGCAAAGAACAAGTCAAAAGGCAATGGATAAGCACAAAGAGAACATGGCACGAATCTCGGAGCTGAACCTGACAACTAACTCTTACTTTCAAGGAATCATTAAAGAAGCTGTTACAAGACTTCAAAAGACTCCCCTATTATAAATAGGATGGAATACCATTGTAAAAATACAAGATACGATCCCTAGGCATTATATTCTATAGCAGTTAATAATTAGCACTAAATTACAGGTTCGTTCTTGATCACAAAACAACTCGTATTGTACTTGTAATTTATTACCAAACTAGTAGTTTGGTGGACTCAACGCACCCGCAATTTTTACCCTTATTCCTGGGGTTTTCTGCGTCATCATCTTATGTCTATTCTTCCCTTTGCACTTTGTTCATCTTTCATAGGTTATTTACCCTCATTCATTGAACCTACACTATCATTTGCTTACTTTTTAATCTAGTTGTTGTCCTATAGAACTTGGTCGAATCTAGCAGTTAGATTTTGGCCGAAACAGTTTGGCGCCGTCTGTGGGGACACAGTTAGATCATCCTAGTCATTTCATTTGATTCATCATTCATCATGGTTAAGACTCCCAGTCATGAACCTACCATGGCCGAAATTGTGGAGCAGTTACGGGAAGAGTTTAGAGCTACCCAGGTAGAACCTGAAGCTCTAGGTTGAATCCCAATCTCATTAAGAAACCTTGGAAAATTTGAGCAAGGAGCTCGAATCTGTCATGAGCAGCAAGAAGAGACAGGTCAGAACCAAGGATACCCCTCTATTCTCCAGATTTCATCCGATGAATCTGAAGGAGAAGATAGTAATCCCAAGAAGCCTGAGAAAGAGTCAGGTGAAGAGACTAACCCTATGGCTGAGAGAGTATCTATTCTCAAAGCCCAAAGTCGGAAAATGATGAAGCTCTTGAGTCGGCTACCAGGTGTGGCGAAGCCTATGGCTTATGAATCTCCTAATGGATTTAATGAGTCTCCCTTCGTGGAGGAGATTGCGTGAGTTCAGATTCCCAAAAAGCAGAATATTCTAGTATTCCCCAAGTTGTTCGATGGGACTACTGACCCTCAAGATTATGTGGCCCAATACAAGTAGAGGATGTGGCAGCAATCAATCCCGTGGGAGCTTATTGAGCCCACCATGTGCAAGTCCTTTGGCGCTACTCTATCTGGACCTGCACTCCAGTGGCTAATAAACTAGAAGTCGGGATCTATCAGCAGCTTCTGTAGCTTGGCAAACAGGTTCAGTCAATAGTTTGCAACTAGAAGGGAGCTGGAGAGGTAGAGCAATGACCTGTACTGCGTCATCCAGAAGCAGAATGAGACAAGCAGAGAATATTGAAGCAGGTTCAACAAAGAGATAGTCAACATCAAGAACTGCGATCATTTAACTGCCACAGAAGCATTCCGCAAAGGCCTCATTTATCAATCTAGGTAGTATTATGAGTTGACCAGATATACTTGTGCTTCTTTTGAAGATGTTAGGACTAGAGCAATGGCTGAAGTTCGTGCAGAGGAAGATGAGTCCATCTGAGTTCTCATTTTAGAGTACCTGCAGGTAGCTGGGGGCAACCTTAAAGGTCAATACTGGGTTGATAAAGAACCTATAGGTTAGCTACGCAGAAGGTAAGCTAGTACCTGAACGCTTGAATATAGCACATCTAAAAGCTTGCCATTTCTAAGAACCTTTTAGGTTGTCTCCAAGTTTCATCTGAGTTTTCTTTAAGTTATTTCTAAGTTATTTCCAGGTTATCTACGCATTATTTCTAACCTGTTTACTACTTTTGAGTTATTCCCTTGTTGCATACACCTTCTTTCTAAGTTAGTTTCTAATAAAAAAAAATATATATATCTATATATTTATGTTTATTGCTTTAATTTGGTTATATGTTTCCGTCAAATCAGTACTAACGTAAACGTCGGAGGACCATTGGCGGCGACGCCAACGATCATCTCTAACCTACTACTTTACAGATTCAAATGGACAACCTGCATCCTAGATACAATATGAGTTCTGGGTACAACTATAACCTGCCAAAGCTACGAATAAACCAAGGGCCAATGCGCTAGATATCAATGACATCCGAAGCTATGAATGCACTAAGGGCCAATAAGCCAGATACCAATGACGTCCAAAGCTACGATGTACTAAGGGCCAATGCGCCAGATACCAAAGACATTCAAAGTAAAAGCAAAATCGCAGAATAATGAAATTCAAATCAAAGTCAGTTTTATTTTAAAGAACCTAGCATCGAATGTTCAAAGTCTAAAGAAAAACTAACGAATGAAAACCTTTCCCCATGAGCTAAGTAAAGCATAAGTTCAAAAGCTAAGATCAACGTTTTAATAATAAGAAACTATTGTAACTTTTCGAATCTAAAGAATTATCTTGGGAAAACCTTTATCTTTCCGTTAGTCATGTCAAAGTTTATCTTTCGAAATTTCTAAGCTTGCCTCATAGAAGCAACAGGTACATCTAAGAGACAAGCTGGGAGCAAACTATTGTGCCTAAATTTTTACTACAGGTTTAGATGTCCGTAGGTTGCTAGATCGCAGGTTACAGATTGCTACGTGATCAGCTACTGGGTTCCAGGTATTAAACGAAATCAATTAAAGATATTACCTACTATCAAGGAATATTCTAAGTGAATCAAAGTTTGAACAAAGTTAAAGTTGTTATAAGGTTTCCTACTATCAAGGAGGAGATATTTCCCACTAGGAATAAGTCAATTGGAAATGTTAATTCTATCTGCGAGCCCTAGGCATTATATTCTATAGCAGTTAATAATTAGCACTAAATTACAGGTTCGTTCTTAATCACAAAACAACCTGTATTGTACCGGTAATTTATTATCAAACTAGTAGATTGGTGGACTTAACGCCACCCGCAGTTTTTACCCTTATTCTTGAGGTTTTTTGCATCATTATCTTGTGTCTCTTCTTCCCTTTCCACTTTGTTCATCTTACGTAGGTTATTCACCCTCATTCATTGAACCTACACTATCATTTCCTTACTTATTAATCTAGTTGTTGTCCTATAGAACCTGGTCGAATCTAGCAGTTAGATTTTGGCCTAAACACTCATCAACACTAAGTTTTCAAGACGAGAAGTTGAGGAAGAAAAATTCTTCAATTCTAAGAATTGTAGATCTCTGCAATTAAAAATCTTAAGCCGTCAAAGCATCACTGATATCTGATCAATGGTAATGGGAACAGATGAGCAATTGACAATGGAAAGCTCTTCACAAAGGAATGGAAAACTCCAGTTAAAGCTAATAATCTCAAATATATTGTGAAGAATCAGCCGTTTAGAATAGAAAATGACATTCGCAGTTGTAGACAATACTTTACATCCATCTACATTTAACACTTCTAGCAGAGGAAGGCTTGGAAGTGATACACTTAACTTCTTGCATTCTTTGATTTTTAGTGTTCTAAGAGATGAGGAAGTAAATCTCCTTGCAATGACAAACAATATATAATGGAAAGCTTTTCAAGGAGAGGGAATGCTCCGCCGTTGTTGGCAACTGGTGAGTGCACCCACTTTTTCAAGGACACCAAATCCTCTATATATAAAGTCTTCAAATATGGAAAAGGAGTGGTATAATTCCCATAAAATTTAAGGCCAACCTCTGTGATACCATTCATACCTTTGACAAGAAGACTCTTTAACGAGGGTAGCTGCCCTAACGGAGGCAAGCATTCACATTTCTCACACTCCTCAAGTCTTATGTGAACCATGTTGATGAAAGAAGGATCTCCCAACCAACTTGGGAGTGTCGAGCCCCTGTACCCATGTAGTTTACATTCTTTGATGAAGTGTGAGGCCGCAACTTCTCAAGAACATCTCTTTTAGTGTTGTCATCAACCTCATACCAACACCTTTCCATTTCAGATGCAACTTATCTACATTATCTTTATCATGCAATCGTGCTTGCACTGCATCCTCAACTTTTGTCAAATTTTCTAGTCCAAAGATAATTAATCTTCCATGAAGATGATTCAACTCTCCCAACTCTCTAACCCTCAACCCTCCCTTAGGTGCCAAGATAAATTTATCTAAACTCTGCAAGCTTTTTAGTTTCTCAATTCCCAGCAGCATCTCTTTTAACAAGGTATAATCAACGAATAGATGTCGAAGTTTAACGAGGAATCCAACACTTGGGATCTCTGAAGATAAGAACACTAACTCAACTCTAGTGTTTGGAGGTTTTTGAGTTTGCTGATTGACTTCGGCAACACTTTAATTTGCTTTAATATGACAGCAAGAAGCTTCAAGTGCTTCAAATCACCAATACACTCTGGCAACACTTAGATTTTTTTCAAAGATAGACGTAGAGTGTGTAAATATCTAAAGTGTTGAAAGTAATTCAACATTTCAATATTCAAATCATTAGAGGATGAATATAGAAAAGTTCGTAGTTGAGAAGTGAAGAGTTGATTCTCTACTGCTTCATTTACACCAGCATCAGTCACATACATATGGCGTGTTCTTTTAAGAACATTATGCATATTCACAGTATCTTTTACACAACAGAGGTCATCTGCAACCCTTTTTGCCAAATCATGGATGAGGTCATGCATAGTGAACATTCTAGGACCTTCCACAAATATGAATTCTTCTACATCAAGTGTATTCCTCAATTAATGACCTTGATTCTAGATCAAGGAAGCAATTGTGGCCTACATCTTCTATTCTTTCATTCATGTTTTCTGGTAGGAAGCCCTAAGCCATCCAAAGTTTTATGATCCCTATCTCCTGAAAATGGTAATCTTTGGGAAGCATAGAGCAATAAGCAAATAAATGCTTCAAATGAGATGGCAGATGATGATAACTCAACCTTAGAACCGGTAAAACACTGCTCTCCTCGCTCCAAATATTGATATCTAATATTCTTTGGCGATGACTTTTATCTATTGCCTTTCGTAGGAGACCTCTAAGAGTTTTTGCAGCCAAAGGTAATCCTTTGCATTTTCGGACTATATCATCCTACTTCTCAGAAAAGTCAGAAAACTTATTAACAGGGCGTTGAAATATACACCAACAATCCTCATTTGACGTACAAATGCTCTATATAGATGATGTTGTGGCGATAATTTCTCATCACGATTCTTGTAGTCTTCTCACTTCTTGAAGTTACTATAACTCTGCTTCCTCTTGCAGCACCAAGAAAAGGTGTTTGTAGCTGGTTCCAATCCACGTATTCCTCACTCCAAACATCATCAAGAACAATAATAAAGAATTTTTGACCTTTTAACAGTTGCTGCAATTTCTCTTGTGCTTGATTCAGGTTACTACAGTCAATATTCCCCTGGGTGACCGAGTTGATGATATATTTTGTTATGCATTTCACGTCAAACACATCAGATACGCACACCCATGCCTGAAGATCAAAGTAACCACTAGTAGAAAAAAAATGCTATTTGTAACTAGTGAAATTGACTTTTTGTAACTGGCATTGTTGGTTGCGAATGCCACCATAACAACTAGTGAAAATTATTCATAACCGGCTAATGTTAGTTACAAATAATGTATTATTCGTAAATGTCTTAACCCAACGCTAGTTACAAAAAGTTTATTTTTCAAGTTAGAAATCATTATATTCGTAACTGGCATTAAGTGACGTCGGTTACAATTAGGGTATTATTAGTAACTGGCAAATCTTAACGCCGGTTACGAATATATTTTTTTTTATTTTTTTTTAAAAAATACTATTAGTAACTAGCATTAGATTACGCCAATTACTAATAAATAAATATTTTTTTGTTTATAAATATTTGATTCGAATATGAGAATGGTAGTATATCCTTCCAAATGACCCATCGTCAGATGTTACAATTCAACCAACAAAACACGTACTCTGAATACTTCCATATAACTTAAATTCACCCACAACATATATACAATACAAACACTCCAAATAATTCCACACAACTTGAATTATTCATCCACAACAATACAATACAATAAAATTAACTATACTTTAATTTCCAAAAAACAATTAAAACTTGAATAAAAAAAAAGAATCATTGATTTATAATTTAGAAATGTAATAACAATAACCAATAGGCTAAATAAAAGTAGATATATAGAAATGTATTATATTGTTTTATTAAGCTAAATGCGATTAATCATAACATCGATTAATAAGATAACTAGTCTTTCAACAAAAAATTAAGCCTAAAAAACTTAGCCCATTGTTCTCGAATCTCATCCAATTCTACATCGTTGTAGGCTGCAAGTCTTGCCAAATACTCCTGCAAATATATATATATATATATATATATATATATATATATATATATATATATATATATATATATATATATATATAAATGTGTCTATTATACTTTATAAAAATTATCAAAGATAAAAATATAGAATTTTTTTCTGCCAATTTTGATTGAGCTATTTTGGTTGAGCTAAAATGTCAGAACCCAATGATTGTCAAGGAAGGAAACAAGGAGACAGAAGCAACTGGTAGAGATTTATTTAAAAAAAAAAGCTGAATGAAAAAACTTAGAAATTACTAAACTCCTTCATGGAAATAGAAATTTGGAAGTTAAAATAAAATGAAATCAAAACTTTAAATATACCAAGATTTTGATTTAGTTATATGATTAACATTACAAAAATAAATATTAAGCTACTATTCAACCCAAGTATCAAACATTTTAATAAGCAAATTTAAAGGTAAAGGATAACTCAAGTGATTAGAGGTTCTCTCAAAAATTTTAGAAGATCTCATGATCGATACTCAATGACATGAGAAAAGGCATATTGGGAGTTTTATCCTCTCTCATTGATGCTACTTCTAAGTTCCAATTAATAACATAAATATCGAAACACAAACATCCTAGTATTCTACACAGTTAGTTAGTTACTAATGAGCTTACATACATTTCCTCGAAAAAAAAAAATTACATATTCTCCAATTAGCACACTGCTGGACCTATGAGAGGTTACAGCCAAGGAAGCCCTTCTCCTTACCAATGAAAAAAATTAAAAATTAGTAGCACACTACAGGAACTTTGAATCTAATTCAACACTCTTTTAATTAAGTAGTACGAGTAGTAGTTTATGAAAAGCCACAATATTGCTCAACTGATCAAATATTACATGACATACGTTATATTAAATTACCTAGTGAATTAGGCTAAATGCCAAAGTCTTAAGCATATAATACATCATGAAAGGTCTTTTTTATTCTCTTTTAAAAATAACATAGTCTTTTCAACAAACAACTAGAAAACTTTATCATCATAAGCTTTGAAGAGTCTAGGACTATATAGTGCGATAATAAAATCATAAGATTAATCACCCAGTGGTAGTAGGGAATACACCTTAATTGAATAAGGAGTGCTTTTGGAAGTAAAAGAGGGGGTGGGGGGCGGGGGAGGGAAAGAGAGAGAAGGAAGCACACAAACCATTTGACACAGCAAGGTGGCTAAGTCAGTAGTAAACAATCTTGTCATCCAAATACCTACATCTAAACAGAGGTTTGAGCAAAGCCTTAGATTTCGGCTTATCCCATACTAACAAGTCCCACCATTTCTCTTGGCCTTCAATCCGTTCTAGACAAGAGACATATGACTCTTCTCGTGCATCTATCCTGGAGAACAGAAGATGATTCAGTTTTGGACAGTCCATTATAGTACAAACAGAAGCAAAGCACAAACAAGTCGACCCTTATAGATGCTTTCCATCTGAGGCAATAGAATGAGAACAAGCTGCCTAAGTTTGGGAAGACAAATGACAGCATGATCTCCTTCAGTTAAACCACAATCCACAACTTCGACTGCCATTAGCTCTTTCACTTATCTACAATGTTCAACTTGTAATATTATACTGATTTTCAGTTCTGAATTCAGTTTTGAACTTCAGCTCTGATTTCAGTTTTTATTTTAAGTTCTTAATTCAGTTCTGAGATTCAGTTCTGAAATTTAGCTTTGAATTCAGTTTTGATTTTCAGTTATGAATTCAGTACTGATTTTCAGTTCTGAATTCATTTTTGATTTTCAGTTTTGAATTCAGTTTTGAAATTCAACTCTTAATTGAGTTCTGAAATTCAACTTTGAATTCATTTCTGATTTTCAGTTCCGAGCTGCAGTTCTAATTTTCAATTTGCATTCAGTTCTGAAATTCAGGCCATAATTTTGAACAACTATCGGACATTATCAATCAACTCCTAGGAGATAAAATACCTAAAAAAACAGTCAAACTCACAAGTATGATCAAAATGTAAGCACACTTCATAGATGGCTACTAGGCTACCACTAGTTCATTTTCTCTATAGAATTATAGTTTTGTAAATTCAATACAATCAATGGGAATAACTGAATAATTAAAATTGCTGTGTTTACTCAAACTTGTAATTCTATTCGATTTAATGATCCAGGGACAGTCAGATAATGAACTCAATGAGGTCGGGAGACAACAAGCTGTTGCAGTTTAGGCTTTGTTATAATGTTTTTATTTAGACATGGTATAGTGCAAGAGATGCGTACTAATTAATATAACTTGCTTACAACATTATTTTTACCCCATGTGTGTAACCAAGTATTCGAATAAAAAAATTCTATTAGGCCTGCTAAATAGGCAAAGCTGCTATATAATCCGAGTTGGACACCCTGTATAGTATATTGATGTAAAAAATCTCTCATATTTTTTAGAATTTCTTTGTGAAAAAACCTCTGTTCAAAACAATTCTGCCATCATCTAGCACCTAAGACATAAAATTACTACAGTATAATAAGCATTAAAAAAAAGGGATTCAAAACCAAGTAATTGAGTCTGAAATATTGATGTAAAATTATTGTCTGACATTTCATAGTAAAACCAATGTAATTTGGTTAAATGAAATTCTACAGGATCCTACGAAGAAAGAGTTTACAAAGGAGTTGTTTTACTATAGCATGATCAATAATGTGATAACATTGTCAGAGCCTCAAAGGACTACAACATTCACATCAAGAGAAACAAAAAGGAAAAGAACAAGAAATAGCTTACAAAACTAACATCTAGAAGTAATTTTCTTGGTTTTCAATAATACAATTTGATTTAAAATTAATTAAGTAATTCACAACAACAACATTCAATTCGAATTTTAGGGCTTTACTGAATTAAGAAAAGGGATAATTACAAGAACCCTAATTCGAAAATTACATACCTTTAAACCTCAATAGAAGCAATATTGCTGAACCCAAAATTCGAAAATCAACTAAAATATCGTTGGAGAAGCTGTAGGAGGAAGACGTTCGTCGTTGTGGAGGAGTACTTGCCAAGAACAAAATCGAAATAACTTAAGAAAACTGATCAACAACAAAATTTAATTCGAATTATAAGACTATAATTGAATTAAGAAAGGGAAAATTACAAGAACCCTAATTCGAAAAATTCATACCTTAAAACCTTGATATAGAACCACTAAAGATGAACCCCAATTCGAAAAAACCAAAGCAATTTAAGTCAAAACTGTAGAATTAAGGAACTGAGGAAGAAGCTATGGAGGAGTTTTCACAATGAAAGCTAGGTCGCGCGAGAGTGAAAATGGGTTTTAGTGAGTCTTTGCCATGAGAGCTAGGTCACGCGAGAGGAGGAATAGTTGGCGTGAAAGTGAAAAAAAATAAAATTTAAGTCTTTTGTTTGTTTTCATCGAGAAGTTATTTCCTTTAACTTCAATAAAAATTAAATACCCTAAAAATTAATAGGAAGAAGTAACTTCATACTTGTAAACAGCGTTTGTAGTTACAAATATTTTGGTCAAAATTTCTCTGACTTAATATTTGTAATTGACGTTTGTAAGCTAGTTACAAACTTTTTCGTCAAAGTTTTTTTGACTTAACATTTGTAACTGGCGTTTTTCATCTATTTACAAAATATTAAGTCAAAGTTTCTCTGACTTAATATTTTTAACTGGCATTTATTTAGTCAGTTACTAATAAAACTTTAAACAATGATAAACCACATATTAGTAACTGGCATTAATTTAGTCAGTTACTAGTGTCATGAAATTAGTAACTGGCATTATTTTAGTCGTTTATTATTAATGCTTTCGTAACTAGCATAACATACGCCAGTTACTAATAGGGCATTACAAATAGCATTTTTTCTACTAGTGAACTCTTCACCTGCTCATCATTGTAAATATATTGAGCAAGAGTTGTCTTCCCAATGCCTCCCATTCTAGTGATCGGGATCACGACATAATTCTCATAACTTGGCTTATCATCCAAAAATTGAGAGATGATATCATTTTTGCTATCATCCCTCCCATAAACATGAGGCTCGCTTATCAAAGACGAGGTCTCTTGCATCTTTCTCTGTTACTCCTCCAACGAGTATGCCAATTTTGGTATGGTGTTGGATAAGAGACTGATGAGTTCCATTTTTGCACTCATTTGATGAGTATTTAGGTTGTTTTTACCCTATTTTCATAGCTTTCTTTATTAATAAATGCTTAGTTTTATACATTTTCTCTTTATTGTGCCTTTTCTCTTTTATTTTGTGTTTTTATGGTTTTTCTAGTGTTTTCTCCTTTATCTAATCTCTCTTTTTGTGGTTGTAGGTATTGTACGAGGTTCGGATCTTGATATTGGTGGTTTTCTAAGTTGAAAGATGTTGTTGGAGTAAGATCATAGCATTGGGAAAGCTCAAAATGCAAGGAAGTGGATGCTGAAAGTTCTAGCTCTTACGCTCTCATGAAAGATGGTGTTGAACCCACCGTAGAGGCCCTTAGAAACTGTCACCCCCAACATGTATTAAGTGGATCTCACGAGACCCATTTGATAGCGTACGAAGTGGCAAAGAAGTCGACGAAACCCAGAAGAGCGGGGGCGTGCATGGTGCGTGCGCGGGCGCGCACCCTTGCCTGTGCGGGCGCTCCTACATGTTTTTCGGCTTCTCTTGATTTTGTTTCCGCGCCTCTTATAAATACCTTTTGACAACCGATTTTTGTTGGAAGTTGGAGACATAATTTTGATCATAATTTTAGCTTAGTTGAGAGTTTCTCTCTCTAGTTTTAGGGTTAGTTTAGGAGTAGATTTAGAGAGAAAAAATGAGACATTTCAATGGTGATTTGAGAGATTGATGATACAAGGGTGACAATGGTGTTGAAGATCTTCTCTATTATCAATGAGCATTTCTAACTCTATCTCATCTTATTGCTTTGTTTAATTTCATGTTTGTTTAATTTGATTTTGAAGTTTTATTCTTAATTATTGTAATTGTTCTTCATGTTTTGTTGATTCTTGATTTCTTTAGTTATTTGTTGATAGATAATGATACTTGAGTAGTTGTTTGGCTAGGGATTAGGTGAAACTTGAATGATTGATTGACTGTGATTTATTTGGGAATTGTTTTTATTGATTATTGAGATTAAAGTGGTTAATGTAAGTTTGCATGTGTGTAATTCGATTAGGCCTCGAGAATTATGCTAGATTGCATTGTAATTACTAATGACACGCCCCATTGATTTAGGAATTGCAATTATTGATTTGTTTAGATTGTGATTCTTCTAATTTGTTATTCGTAGAGACATCTAGCTTAACGATTAGGAGATAGCTCTTTGATTCCAATTGATAGCTCTTATCATTAGTCTTCACAACCAATTATTGGCATGTTCTTCCCAAATTGTTGCAGTTGTCATGATTACTTGTGATCCCCATTCCTTAATGCTTTATTTGTTTGGTTTTTTGTTTTGTTAGTTATTAGTGTTACCTCTTTACCTTTGGCTTCGACCTAACTTAGGCACCCAAATTGAAAGCACTTGAACGTAATTGTTCCTTTGTGTTTGACCCTTGACTTACCTCTATACTTGTATTTAAGTTTGTTAAGTGTTTATAAATGTTGTTTAGTTTAGGGAGGATTAGTCAACGACCTAGTTTTCCCCTATATCAAAATGGCGCCGTTGCCGGGGAACGGTGTCTATGTTTGAGTGTTTTTAATTGCTTGAGTCTAAGTCTTTGTATATACTTTTCTTTTACTTGATTTTTGTTTGTTTTAAAAAAAATTGCATGTCTCTCATTTCCTCAATTTTACAACGATCCTTTTCGTGAATATTTCAATATACTTGAGGGATTTCTTGATTACAATTGATGTAATCTTTAGGAGGCTTGTGAGATTTGTTATTTAGGTATGAATAAGCTGATGAAGTTGAATGCATGCATAATGGTGAATTTAGAGCATTGTCAATTTATGATGCTTGGGATTTTATGTTTGGTTTGCTTGGGATGTCTATAATAGGGGTAATCATGTTTCTAATATTGATGTGCAATGTCTTGACTCTTCTAATATTAGCATGGATTCCCATGAATTGTCATATGATCCCATGATAGAACCTAGAACAAATGTTTTCAACTCTATTTCCCCTTTTGTTCATGATGATGAGGTACATGCTTAAGTTGATGCTAATGGTGTGTTTCAATTTTCTTCATTATTTACCATGTCTTCTTGTGATGTGGTTCGTTCCCTTAATAACAAATCTCATGTGCTTGATTGTGCCCCCACTCCCCAATTTGATGAATATGCTCTTGATTTTAATGTTGGTTCTTCCAATCTTGGTTGTACTCCTTCTTCTTTGGTTGAAGCTCGATCTTCTACACCTTTTGAATCTCTTGTTGATAATTTTGAATCTCAAATTAGGCGCATTGAGCTTGATAATGATCTTAGGCCTAGTAAGGAGTTGATTCTTAAATCTATGAGAAGTCAATTAGAGATAATGAAAAAGAATAAGGAGCGTCTTGAGGAAGGAAGAAGAAGGAAAGAGGGGCTAGAAAGCCAATTGTCATCTTTAATGCTTGTTTGTGAAAGTTCTTATTTTAATATGTGTGTTGAGGATGATGATGATGATATTGAGCAACCAAGAGTGTGTGAGGATCCTATTAGTGAGCATAGGAGTGAAGGAAAGGGAGTTGAGAGTGATGATGATGAGGATGATTTTGTGAATCTAATCCCCCCTTCCTTTGTTGATTGTGATGAGTCTCAAGTGCATGATTGTGATTCTTCTATCCATGAGTATTTGGAATCGTTTGTGGTTATGTCTAATAAGTTCTCTGAGAGTCAAATGAAAACCCATAGCCTTTTAAATGAGTTTATTGAGGATGCTTTATGGAAGAGAGGTGAGTTTGAAATGAATTTGCATCCATTCATGCATGGTTTTGAGACTTTGGGCTTTAAGGATGTTGAGGGAGTTGTTGTTCATTGTTTTAATGGAGGGGATTATGTAGTTCCTCTTGGAAGTTGGATGTTTGAGGGAGATGGAAATTATGAGTGTTCTTCTTTTGAGGATTCTATGATTAATTTTTATGCTTTTATTAGTGATGTGAGGTATAGTGGTGAAAAAGAGTTCTCACGTGAGACCATTACCCCTATTCACTCCTTTTATGTCCCTTTTTCAAGGAAATTCAACCATATCCCCTACATTCCTATGTCCTTCCTTTCTTTTGTCAATAAGCCTTTTGGGGACCCTCCTTCTACTTGTGAAATTCAAGCTCCCCACTCATTGATTATTAAGGAAAATGGTGATTTTGTCACCAAAAAAGATTTTTGTGAAGATAGTTTGCCTTTCTATTCTTTTTCTTCTTCTTCTTATTTTCTTGAATTTTCTTTTGATTCTTCTCCTTCTTGGCAACTCCTTCTTCACTTTCATTTGCATGCACTAATCTTGTTGCATGCTCATCTTCTATCATTTGCCTACCTTCTTTCTTATAAAATGTGTACTAGTGCATTTGACTAGCTCTTACGATCGTTGCAATATTATTTACTGGAGCGGTCAAGCTTGGACCAAAGCAAGCCTTCTTGACCATAAGCAAGCCTTTCTCGGGAAGTAACCCGTGTTTTATTGCTTTCATTTTCTTTTCTTTTTAGAATAGATTTTCTCTCATGGGAATTTTTGTGTGCATCTTCCTACGTACATAACTTGATATACTTTGGTGCATTGGTTCGAATCAAGAATCAAGGAATTTTGGCACCACAATTGCTAGCATATGGAAAATAAGATTCAATTCCAGAGGAAATTGGCTTTGAAAGTTTTAAGTTGGGTCATTTGCGGGTATTTACAACCACCTATATCCGGTAATATCTTTCCTTGCTCTTTCTCTAATGGTTGGTGACTTATTGGACATGTGTTGGTATTGATGGTTTGATTTCTTTCTTTTTCCCTCCCATAGATTCTATGATTTATGATTTGAGTGTATTGTCTCATTCAAGCTTGGGGGAGGGTATTTTATCATGTTTGGTAGGATGTTGATTCATATATGTCATGCACATTTGTATATGCATTTCCATGTTCTTTATTTTAAAAAACCTCTAAAAAGAGTTTTGTTTCTATTAAGGAAATTTTTTAATGTGTTTTGTTTTGTTCTTGCTTTGGACATAATACTTTGGACTTGTATAGTTGAATGTTTTTCTTCTTAAATGGTAATGGTGTACACGTTTTGAGAGTATGTTTAGTTGATTCTAGGATAGAGTATGCTAAGGTAGTGTCTTTAGAACTTTTGGGACATTGAAGCCGGATTCTAATTGTTTGTGGAAAGTTGGAGTTGCTCCCTTTAGTGAAATTGAAACTAATAGTAAGTTATTGCTACAACCATGTGAGATTTCATTCTTTTCTAGCCTTCTACATATTATGCATGAGCGGCACATGGATCCTGGACTATTACATGCTTTATCTAGAACTTGACTCTTATCTCCTGAGATCTCGACCTAACCATTTAGGAAGGACAAAGGTATCTCTTCGGGATGGTGATTTTTCCTTTTCTAGGATAGTTTTCTATTTCTTTATTTTTTGTTTTCATTTGCCTACTTGCTAACCTTTTGAGCCATAAACCTTCTTTTCAAGCCATATCTTTAGATTTTGAGCCTTTTGTTTCATTCTTGTTCCCATTCTTGGTTTTTGTGAAGCAATTGTTCATTATTGTTGAACTTTATGGTGGATAAGTTTGAATATTGGTTCTTATAATGTAAGCAAGTTTATTTTGTGTATATTTTGTGAATAAAGGCAAATGCCTAGTTGAAAAAGCCGTCCATAGTTAAAAGAGGCGAGGATAATGCAATAAAGTGAAAAATAGAAAAATGAAAAAAAAAATGAGATAAAGCGAAGCACATTCAAATGCTTTGGCAAAAAGAAAAAGAAAGAGAAAAAAATGAAAAGCTCAAAAATATTTTGATGTAATTTTATTTCTCCCTATTTTGAGCATTGAGGACAATGCTTCATTTAAGCTTGGGGGGAAGCGTTCTTACGCTTTTTGTATATATGTTTGTGATTTTGGCTTTGAATAAGCTTGGGGGTGTTGGTGTTTTTGTTCGGTGATTACTTGGTTTTGGTGTTAAGATTTGGCCAATCTTTGCTTCACAATTTAGGTATACCACCAAATTTCAAATTTTAGCCTACCTTCACCCTTTTGGCCCTTACATTACAACCCTTTCCAAGACCTTTTGACCTTTTTGGTTGAGTCACAAGTCGGTGGAGGGAGATATGAGTCAAGCCTATGGACTGGTGTGCATAGTCAAGATGTCGAGTATCCCTAAAATCTCTTCTTTTCCAGTTCCTTCGAGGAATCATTGAGATTCTCACTAGAGGTGGATTTGAAACTAGGGAGAACGCGGTAAGATTGTTTGAGATGAAGGTGAATTGTGTCTTATTAGTTCTCTATGCTTAGCATATTTTATGTTTCAATCAACTTTGGCTATCTTGAAACGTGCACTCCCTTATTTGTTTAGAAAGAATTGCATTCATTTATTCTTGTTCATTTGCAAAAGTCCATTCATGAACATTTGTTTTCTATCTTTTCTTTTGATTTCTTTTTCGTGCTTTGCCTTGATTGTTTGGTTTGAGAGAGTTGTGGGTTAACCTCTTAGGAAACCCTCACGAGACCTCACTCGTCCTCATTGGCGACATTGGGGTTTTAAGGGCTTGTTGTAGCTAATAACAATCGTGATTCCTACGAAAGTAAGTTAGTATATATTCTTGTCTCCTCTCTTTTTCTTTTGTTTGTTTGAATAAGTTCATCATTTTTCCCTTTCTTGTTTTTGTTTTGCTCGAGGACGAGCAAAAGTTAAGCTTGGGGGCATTTGATGAGTGCCATTTATGTCATTCATTTGATAAGTATTTAGGTTGTTTTTACCTTCTTTTCATAGCTTTCTTTATTAATAAATGCTTAGTTTCATACATTTTCTCTTCCTTATACCTTTTCTTTCTTATTTTGTGTTTTTATAGTTTTTCTAGTGTTTTCTCCTTCATTTGCTCTCTTTTTGTGGTTTTAGGTATTGTACGAGGTTCGGGTCTTGATATTTTGTGGTTTTCTAAGTTGGAAGATGCTTTTGGAGTAAGCACATAGCATTGGGAAAGCTCAACATGCAAGGAAGTGGATGCTCCAAGTTCTAGCTCTTGCGCTCTCATGTCGTGCTCTCATGAAAGATGGTGTTGAACCCACCATAAAAGGCCCTTAGAAACTGCCACCCCCAACATGTATCAAGTAGAGCTCACGAGACCCATTTGCGAGCGCACGAAGAGGTGAAGAAACCCTGAAGAGCGTGGGCGAGCTGCCCAGCCGCGCGGGCGCGGTGCGTGTGCGGGCGCGCAACCTTGCCCCCGCGGGCGCTCCTCCCTGTTTTCTGGGTTCGCTTGATTTCGTTTGCGCGTCTCTTATAAATACCTTTTGACAACCGATTTTTGTAGGAAGTTAGAGACATAACTTTGATCATAATTTTAGCTTAGTTGAGAGTTTCTCTCTCTACTTTTATGGTTAGTTTAGGAGTAGATTTAGAGTGAGAAAGTGAGAGATTTCAATGGTGATTTGAGATATTGATGATACAAGGGTAACAATTGTGTTGAAGATCTTCTCTATTACCAATGAGCATTTCTAACTCTATCTCATCTTATTGCTTTGTTTAATTTCATTTTTGTTTGATTTGATTTTGATGTTTGATTCTTGATTAGTGTAGTTATTCTTCATATTTTGGTTATTCTTGATTTCTTTAGTTGTTTGTTGATAGATGATGATGCTTAAGTAGTTGTTTGGCTAGGGATTGGGTGAAACTTGAATGATTAATTAGTTGTGATTTATTTGGGAATTGTGTTGATTGATTGTTGAGATAAAAGTGCTTAATGTAAGTTTGCATGTGTGTAATTCGATTAGGCCTTGAGAATTATGCTAAATAGCATTGTAATTGCTAATGACACGACCCATTGATTTAGGAATCGCAATTATCGATTGGTTTGGACTGTGATTTTTCTAGTATGTTATTCATAGAGACATCTAGCTTAACAATTAGGAGATAGCTCTTTGATTCCAATTGATAGTTCTTATCATTAGTCTTCACAACCATTGATTGGCATGTTCTTCCCAAATTGTTGCAATTGTCATGATTACTTGTGATCCCCATCCCTAGTGCTTTATTTGTTTGGTATTTTGTTTTGTTAGTTATTAGTTTTACCTCTTTACCTTTGGCTTCGACCTAGCTTAGGCGCCGAAATTGAAAGCACTTGAACATAACCGTTCCTTTGGCTTTGACCCTTGACTTACCTCTATACTTGTATTTAGGTTTGTTAAGTGTTTATAAATTTTGTTTGGCTTGGGGAGGATTAGTCAACGACCTAGTTTTTCCCCTCGTCAGAGACATAAAGTCGTAGCCTGAGTGTGAATCTGCTTTAAGCGATTGCTTATCTCATCAGTCCTACATGAATAATAGTCTGGTTCAGAGTCATGAGAGTATCCAAATCGCTTAGTGACACACCACCTGATTAATTAAAGGTTATAAGACTGTATGAGTACAAATTCAGTTACATCATCATTTTATAGCTCACCCAAGTTCCACAAACCACAACAAAAACAGGGAAAACTTAGTTAGATTTGTCTATCATCACATTTTAGACATATAAAAACCACTAAAGATAATACATACATTCAAAGAGTAAAAAATATATGAAGTAGTGAACAAACCATATTATGGGGAGGTAAGAAATGATCGAACACCACAATTCTTGATTTTATCATCTTCATCCTCCTCCTCATCATCATCATCATTTGAAGTTGTATTCGAGTTGTAACTAAGAGATTCAAAAGCAAAGTCATCCAAAATATCCTCCAAATCATAAGAAAAATCCTAAAGTTTCTTCAACCATACCCCAACATCAGCTCCGTTTGGTACGCATTGCATCTGTTCAGCACGACTCAAAACGGCTTAAATTGAGAAGAGTTCATCCTCCCATTCTTGAATAACTAGTAGTGTTCCAGTTCAGATCCGACAACCCGAAGACCCTACCGTCCAGCTAAGCACCTACACAGGAAATAAGGATTAGCTAACCCCAAGGTGAATCCAAGGATAACCACTCCGATGATAAAGTCAGAAAGTATTTTGAGAAGAAGAAGAAGATATCAAAGAGATGATAAGAAGAGAGAGAAAAAGAAAGAGGGAGAGAGAGTAATTAATGATCCCCTTAAATTAAGGTAAAACCACCTATTTATAGTGACTCCAAGTGCAAGATGGCTGCATGCCATGCAAACCACTTTGTGCCAAGTGTTGAGTAATTGCTGCCACGTGTTGATTTGCGACAAGCAGATATCTTTACTGTTACGTGTAGTTACCGACATGTCCGTTATGCTTGAAAACCCAGATCCGTTTACTCTGTAATGTTGTAGATATCGGCACTGTACATGTTACCGGTATCTCCCCATACAACTAGCCCCCCAAGTGAGGACGTTAGAGGAACTAATGTTCTCACTTAGCAGTGTTAGCATTTTGTTGTAAGTCATGGGTGTGCTTAGCAGATGCCCTTACTTTTTATTGAATCATTTCGACTTTTGGAAACTGAATTTGTATTCTGTTTCGTATGTTTCTTGCACTCTGTCAAGCACTTTTCTGGCACTCTATTGAGCACTTTTCTTGCACTCTGTAGAGCGCTTTTCTTGCACTCTGTCGAGCACTTTTTTTGCACTCTATCGAGCGCTTTTCTTGCACTCTGTAAAGGGCTTTTCTTGAACTCTGTCGAGCACTTTTCTTGAACTCTGTCGAGCACTTTTCTTGCACTCTGTCGAGCGCTTTTCTTGGTACGTCACGTGCTATCACCCTTGGGTTTGTTGAAGTAAGATTATAAGATTGTGAAAAGATATGTATCTAATTAGACCAACAGTCTGATCTTTGGTGGTTAGCAGTTGGATGATGGTAGGATATTGTCTGACGACGATAACCTATTTTACCCCTGGTCCGTGAATCGAGTTCGTTAAATTTTCTTGTTGCTCTGTAATGTATCTTGCGTACCGTTATCAGAGTCAATATCGCTAATAAAATAAACCAAAAATTAAAAACTCCGTTTTCCCCCCAAGTGACCTTGCAAGCAAACAAGGTCATCTTAAAAAACCAAACAAAAATAATTGGAAGCAAAAAAACTCCGATTTCCCCCCAAGTGACATTGTTTGCCGACAGCAAACAAGGTCATCTTAAAAAACAAAACAAAAATAATTGGGAGCGAAAAAACTCCATTTCCCCCCCAAGTGACCTTGCTTACCGACAGTAAACAAGGTCATCTTAAAAAGCAAAACAAAAAAAATTAGGAGCGAAAAAACTCCGTTTTCCCCCCTAGTGACCTTGTTTGCCGACAACAAACAAGGTCATCTTAAAAAACAAAACAAAAATAATTAAGAGCGAAAAAACTCCGTTTTCCCCCCAAGTGACCATGTTTGCCGACAGCATACAAGGTCATATTAAAAAACCAAACAAAAGTAATTGGCAGCGAAAAAATTCCGTTTTCCCCCCCAAGTGACCTTGCTTGCCGACAGCAAACAAGGTCTACTTTAGGGCCATGATCGCTGACCCAAAATGTTGCGTAGCCGATAATCTTATTTCCTAATTGAATAAGTATAATCAGTTTTCTTTTAGGCCGCGTGGAATTTGTATAGTTTTTGCACTTTAGGCGGGAATTTTAATGAAGTGAAGGACACATGTCAGCTATCCAGGTAAACTATTTTGAATTAAGTGAATACTCTGGGCCGTTGGATATCTGAACCACCTGTCATATCAACCGTTTTTTTTTGTTTATTTTTTGTTGTGGTATATAATCAAGTTTTTTTCCCTTTTTCTCTTCATTCTCTATTCTCTATAATTTTCACAAATAATCTGAACGAATCTCAACGATTAGCCGTGTTCTTCGAAGATAACTTAGAACTTAGCTTTCTGTGTTGTGTTGCGTGAAAGGAAGACTATCAACTTTAATCGTGTTTTGCAGGAAAATTAATCTTAAGGTATTCATAAACCCTAACTCTCGTTTTGCATGTTTTCTATTTTTGCAATTTTTTGGTTGTTTTCTTTTACAACTATTTGAAAATAGCATTGAAGAGGAACAACCTAGTCTCAATACTATTAGGTGTCGTCTTATTAGGCAGTCTTAGGGTAAAGATATCGGAAAACCCCTTGGTACCACATCGTCTCTGTCTGACAATATTGACGATCCATTTCAGCCTTTGACTGCTGAGGAACAAAGGCATGCTTTTATACGCCACAAGGTAATTGCCGAGCGCAAAAAGGCTTTTCGGCCAATCAACCCTGACTTACCTAACGATACTGAAATTTTGGACGTCTATCCCGTGAGTGTCCGATATCATCTTCGCATTTTTTCTGGATTTATAGTTATAACGTTGGTCATATAGGTGTTGACGCTACCACTATACCGAGAACCAAACAGACTAGCTATCAGCCTGAGGCTGCAGCTAAAGCGTCTTCTGGTAAAGCTAGGCCTAGTAAAAAACCTAGGCAAGGTCAGGTAGTAAGATCCGACATCTCTTATTCACTCGTGCGTGAATCCGCTATCCCTTATCAAAAAATAGACCATGAATCCCCTGTGCATGATTCCGCTATCAAATCGGTCTTAAATGAAGAAAAGCGATGAAGGTGAACAGGTTAATCAAGAAGTTGATATGGAAGATTTAGAGAGGAATAAATTGGTGGATATATTGGCGCAGGTAATCGCGGAAGAGCCTCTAGATGAGGAGTACAACTCCGAGACCGATGACGCAGACCACCGACAACCTCTTGCTCTACCTCCCAACGACAAAGTGGGCAAGGCTAAAGTTAACAAAGTATGGAGCAAGCTAGCCTTGGAGAAGGAGTACTGCCGTCATGCTAAGAGGTTTTATAAGCTTCCCGAGGGATATGAGTTAATCGTCCATCCCCTTGATTCTTCCATTCTGGACTGTCCTGCTTGACATGTCGCCATATACGCAAAGCATTTCGATTTCGGCCTGAGACTTCCCCTTCATCCATTTACTGTAAAGGTGTTTAAGGCCTGGAATGTTTGTCTCGCCCATCTTACACCTCCAACCGTTTGTGCTATTGTTGCTCTCATCTGGGTTTTATTATATAAAAATTTTCCCCTTACTCTTAATTGTTATCTTTAAAGCGAGATGGCCAATCTGAGGGGTGGTGGTTGTTATTCACGACTCCTCACAAGTATACTGTCCATCCCAAGCTATCTAGTTGTAAAGTGTGGCAGGATAAGTTCTTTTTCATGCGAATATCTGATGATTTTCCGATTTGGCAAACCTTTTATCGGCCTCATCCTAGGTTTGGCTTAATTGCCGATAGAGAGCTTGGTGAGCAAGAGCGTAAGGCATTTAACTATTTTGATATCGAGGAAGTCGATGTCGGGGATAATGAAATAAGAATTGCACCAAAGGTATGGGTTCCACGTGTGAAATATATTCTCGGCAACACCCCTTTGTCTCAGGTCGGTCTATGCTGGGCTGACAACTATGGTACTTATTCTGTGTTTTTATTATCAGTGTGTTTTATTACTTTCCAGCATGCATTTTATGTTCATTAAATTACTAACTTATTATTTTAGTTGACATCTAAATTGTTCTTTGTTTTCATTGCTTAGGAGTTGACAAATTGGATAATAAGATCTTAGGCCTCTCTACCGACAGGAAGAGAGTTTTAAGATGCTTCCCGAAAGCACCAAAATCCAACTACGAAACCCTCGCCTCATTTTGTAGCCGCGCCCCCACTTAGAATTCAAAGAGAAAAGCTGAAGAAATGGCCGATGAGAACATGAGAAAGAATAGGTGGCTAGTATCTCTTGCCAATCGGCGTGGCGGTGGAAAAAGGATTGTGAGTTCCGGGAAGGAAGATGAACAACCGCCCAAGCGGCCCAAGCAGAGTGTAGATTAGCAAAAACCACCATCTACTACTCGGCATCCCGAACCTCTAAAGAACAATGCGTCCAATTCCGTTATCACGCCTACAAAAAAGACTATACCAACTAATGCAGTTGTGGAAGATATCACTGCATCTCCACCCCAAACCCAGATTGCCACTGGGATTCCGCTGGAGTCCCATACCAAAGGTCCTATTGGCTCTGATGTTAGCGTTCCCGGTATTACTTATCAGGCTAACCAATGGATAGAACGACCATTTGGAAAAATTCCAGATGAAGTTATAACAAGATTTGTTGTCCTAGAGGGTCGTTCTCAAGACCGGTGGCAGCCTGAGCTGGATGTATGCCGCAATGATTCCATCTTTACTAATGATCCAATGTGGGGTGGAAATCTTGGATATCGGTTCCTACGCAACCTATCTACCCTTGTTGATAAGCCCACTAGTCTTATCGGCCCAGTTGTTGTGCAACATATGCATGACTTAATGAAGGTACCTTTTCACTTATATTTTGTTTTATTTGAATGTGGTGTTGCCATTTTTGTTAATTCGTTTATTTATCCTTGCTATATAGGTCGTTGCCTCTGGGACTGAGCTTGTTGAAATGTATCGGCACTATCAAGAACAACACCATCTGACTTTAACAAACCAGGAATCCCTGCAATCAACCTTGAAGAACGCCGACACTAGTAGAATAAACCAAATGGCAAGCGGTTTTTAAAATCTGCTTCGAAAAACCTACCAAAAAAAAACCTCAGATAAGTAATGGCAAGCGGTTTGGGTTGAACCGCTTCCAAAAATGTAATGAGAAGCGGTTCAAACCACATGTCATTTAAAAAAAAGCAGAATCTTTAAAAAAAACCCTTAGTCAATTTTTTTTGCCCAAATTTCAAGCTCCCGCTTTCACACTCCTCTCTCAATTCGGAACTGTGCACCACCTCCGCGCTACTGTTGTTCGTTGTTGCTTCACAACCAACACCACCACCACTCCTTCACTCCCTTTTCACTCTCAATTTCACCGCTGCTGCTGCTGTTCAGGTTGCTGTTGATGCTTCATTGTTGCTGCTTCTCCTTCACCAAAGTTGTGCGACCACCACACCACCACCGAAGATGCTTTGTTGCTGCTCCTACTGTGTAACCACCGCACCACCACCGCCGCCTCCACCGCTGCTTTGTTGCTGTTTGGGTTGGAGCTACTGCCCCTCTCACCTCCCTGCCGTAACTACTTCAAAGGTACCACCACCACACCTCTCCCTCTCCCCCTTGCATTCCTTCTCTTTCTCACTCTCAAATTAGGGTGAGTTCATGCTAAAATTTTACTTCCATATCTATATGTTTTCAACAATTTCCCGAGCTTTAAAGTTAGGGTTTCAAATATAGTTAACACAATTTTATCTTAATTGTTTTATTAATTATTTGTTTATTCCTTAATGCTAATTGTTACTTTAATTGTTTAAATGTTATATATATATACATATATGTTGTTTGAATTTGAGTAGCTTTAAAGTGATTTTTTTGAATAGAAAAGTTATTAGTTAACTAGTTAGTTTGTCAAATTTGGTTAGTAAAATATAATGTATGAATGGATTGTTATGAATGAATGAATGGATTATTAAGTACCCTTAGTTTGATTGTAGGTAGTTTAATTAGCACTATATGAATGAATGAACTTGTGTATTGTTGAATGTCAAATAAATGCAAATTATTAAATGCTTGCATCATCATTTTCCTAGATATCCATTCGAGTCTTTCTCAATAGGAGAAAGTGTTGAATAGTCCCCGGTTGGGACTGTTCTTGGACGTTTTATCTCACTTAGGTAGTGAATGTATGTCTCTTTTTCGATTTTAAGGAGTATCTCGGCTTATCATTTTCTCACCATGTTCTCTGGGTGCATATGTAGGTAAGTAATTACCTACATCGTGTACTTGGAGCACTGGGGGCAAATGCTGCCGGATTTTCCTTAAAATTGAAAAGTTGACATACATTCACTAGTGAGATTAGACGTTCAAGTTTGGGTTAGGTTAAAGTGATAAGGACCTTTTGGGAGCATTCATTTTTGCGCGATATGAATGATATATATGCTACGTACTTTGATTGACATAATATATGTTACATTTATACATTATTTGTAATGTGTTGGTATGTTTAAAGGCAATTTAAAATGTCGATGGATCGCGGTCGGATGTATGGTAGACGTGATATATTGGAATTCTTTAATGGGGTTCAAGAGTTTTGCAAGAGTGCTTCACAGTATCAGCTCAAAACGGGTGTCAATTACCTTTATTGTCCTTGTGTTGATTATAATAATGTCACAATGGTCAATAGTGTTGATACCATCAAGGATCATGTGGTATGTCATGGGTGAAGGCCTCAATATCATGTGTGGGTTTGGCACGGTGAAAAGGGATCGTATGGAGAGAATGTTGTTGGGAATGATGCGCATGATAAAAGTGTCGAGATTCGTGTGGAAGAGGAATATGGGACCGATGATGGTGTAGATGAGGATGAGGAGGGGGATGAGATCGAGGATGGTGGTGGTGATCACTTGGATGAGATGATGCGTGATGTTGAAGGTGAATGTGGTGACCGATCTGATGTATTTGAGTCATTATCAGAGGCTGCCAAAAAGCCTTTGTATCCTGGGTCCAAAAAATACACAAAACTCTCAGCGTCTATTTTCAATAACAAAAGATGCTAAGAACTTGAGATGTCATGTAACGTATGCCGATGTTAATATTTGATCAATAATATTTTTAAGGGAAATTCTACACAGTAATCCTCAGGTGTTCACTTTTCCACGCTATTATAGACACCAAATTGTGTCAACCCAAAAACCAACCCCAGTGATGAGTAATTTTCACGTCATTTGATTATCGAACGAGGTGAAACGTGAAAGAGTCTCGTGATTACTCTATTTTTAAAAAAATACTTCTTTCTGTATTCGAAAATCATTAATTTCGTATTATATTAATGAAAAACGTCCAATCCAGTTTAGTATAGTCTACAATACGGGTCCAATAATTGTGTAGTTGGATGGGGCTTGAAAAAGTCTTTCCAACGATATATTATAAGCCCAATTTCGAGTTATAACGAGGAAGTTATGGTCAAAATAATAAACTGGGCCTAAAACGAGTTTTATGTGCGACCCAATGATCATGTGGATGGTCCACTAATCTTAATTATATTCCTAAAACAATTAGGATTAATTAGAAGGTTCTATGAGTTTCTAAAATATCTTAATTATCCTTTTTTAAAAGATTAGATAAAAGAATTTGAAATTGAATAAAACTCCTTTTTTGAAAGTCCTAATTCTATTCGAAATGAAAGACGTTCAAAGATGATCAGATATTATTTTCGTGTCTCATAACTTTTATCCAAATTTTAGATGGTTGGATAGCTCTTGAAATTATCTTTTTAATAATATATTATAATATTAATTCCAAGTTATAACGAAAAAGATATGAAAGAAATACGAAACTCTATCCAAAACTGACACCCTTCCACTATTTTGGCCATATATTTTATTATACAAAAGATTTAATCTGATTCGAATTGGGTTGGAAATTAGACTTTAAGAGCTTTCCAACGACATATTATATGACTTATTTCGACTTCTGGATCAAAAGTTATGATAAAAATAAAATCCAAAAAAAAAACTGTTTTTATCGCGCCGCGATACTTTTTATCTTACCGCGTCAAAAGGAATTTTACTCCGATTCGAATTCTAACTCTTTTCTATCGTTTTTGGATGTTTTTCTCTATACATAGGAACGATTTTCTCCGTTTTACATCGTCAAAAATCACCAACAATAATCAACAATCATCTTTTTATTCTCTCTCTCTCTCTACAAGTTAGAAACTTATTCTTTCTCCCTTTTTCTAAGCCTTCCTTTTTCAAAAAACACCATTCGTCCATCACAAGACTCAGACACAATAGCCAAGCTCGAAGTTGCCTTCACCCTAGACGTGAAAGTTTGATAATTTCTGAGGGTTTGGTCCCAAATCCCTATTTCTAATATCATGTATGTTTCTGGTATCATGCTTAGATTGCTTTCTATTTCTTATATCATGTTTCTAGTATCATGTTAGGACTAAAACTTTGATCTTTATTGTTTAGTAATATACTAGGATTTGTTATTAATCTTGTTAGTATCATGCCCATGATCTTGCTATTATTATTATGCTTTTATGAGATTGAGATTATCATTTTGATGATGATGATTTGTTGTGTCAAATTATATATAATTTAACGTAATTTGTTAATTAACGAATATTTTGACGTTATTTGTTAATTTAAGAATTGTTTTACGTTATTTGTTAATTAACGAATACTTTCATGTTATTTGTTAATTTACGAATAGTTTCACGTTATTTGTTAATTTACGAATAATTCATCTATAATTTGTTAATGGTTAATGTGTTGCTAGATATATTATTGTTATTGCTTGATGACACCCTCTCTCGCAGGTTTAAAAGGAATTTGTACTTGAAATCAAGCTTTATAAGATAATTAATAATTTTATTTAGGCTAATATGATTTTAATTCAAATGATCGCCAATAATAGATTTGTTTGTGCATTAATATTCAACCAATATAGATTAAACAGGTTTAGGATTAATATATTGATTGTATGTTAGTCAGAAAGTACACATGAATATTAGAAGAATAAAGTAGATGCCTATTTTTAGGGCAGGTTCAATCTCTTTTGGGTTGGACTTGTACCTTCATCCCCGAATATCCAGTCATGGTTCAGGACCACTATGGAGTTAGCGATCTCATGGATCGTAAAGGGATGTAGTAACCTTCACCCTGTGAACGGTTTACAAGTTCCTAAAACTTGTTGGCGACTCTTTTGCTCTAGCTTCCTTCCATTCGGACACCACCATGCTTAAGTGTATGATCAAAGTGGGGCTCAAGTGTGGGATGCTTGAAATATTCCCTACGGTTGTGCCCCACCCTTTTAAAAGTTCCACATTGTAACCTAAAGGTCTATTTATTGATTACGATGTAACCTTGCCGTAAACCCTCTGTTACATGTTGTCGTTAGTGGGGCCCACTTTACACCTATTTAATTTTTCTATCTTGATTTTCGTGCTAAAAAATGTAAATTGAGCTCAGATTTTGCAAGGACATAACGTAAAAACCCCGTTTTGTGAATTATAAATTTAACTAAGGGAATCCGAATTCACAAACGGGGTTCTTATGTTATTTTTTGCAAAATTTGAGCTCAATTTGGTTTCCTTAAGCCTAAAATGACCCCTAAAACCGTTAATAAAACATTTTTTAGCACGAAAAATTAAGAGAAAAAAATTAAATAGGTGTAAAGTAGGCCCCACTAACGACAACATGTAACAGAGGGTTAACGGCTTGGTTACAAAGTAATTAATAAATGGACCTTGAGGTTACAGCGTGGAACTTGTAAAAGGAGGGGGCACAACATGGAAAAGTGAACACTTGAGGGTTACTATGTAGAATTTTCCTATTTTTAATATCAATAAGTATAAATTCTAACAATTGAAAATTAGTAATCTATTTATCATGACAATTCCAACAAATACCTACAAGACTAATTTTTTTTTTTTTTTTTTTTTCTTATGTATACATCACAAACATTAGTTAGAGTATGACAAATAGATAGTACAAAAAGTAAAAATAAGTATTTAAAAAATGAGGGTGTACCTGAATTTCATCGGATTTGATCTTTTGAAAAGTCCCTTGATCAATAATTGGGTATTTATTAAGGGCAACTTTTAAATAGAAGGGACCTTCTTGGGGCCTTGTCAACCCGTATTTGTTTATGTCTCCATACACAACTTTACTAATGAGCACCACGATGTTGTCCACCCATTTGAATGGCAAATACTTTACAAGAGCCACTCCCATGTTCACCATTTCTTTGGACAATATATGAACCTAAACCAAAAATTCAATTTGCAAGAGCTTATCAATACTAATAGTGTAATGCTACTACTAATAGATGATCAACTACATTCGTTGAACCTTTTTTTTTTTTTTTTTTTTGGTAGTATAAGGTACACCTGGCAATTCTGACCCAGACCTGATGATCCGACCCGAATGATCCGACCCATGACCCTAAATTAACCCGAATATAGTGACCCAAATCCCGAATCAACCCGAGCCGACCTATACCTGACCTGAAGTGGAATTGACCTGACCTTGACCTGAAACCCGAAATGACCCGACCCAAAACGACCTGACCCAAGATGAACCGACCCGAAGTTGACCCGAGACCCGAAACAACCCGACCCGAAGTTGACCTGAGACCCGAAATGACCCGAGACCCAAACTTGACCCGATACCCAAAGTGACCCGACCTTTAACTTGAATTAATTAACCCAAATAGACTTGAAACCCGAAGTGACCCGAACCATAAATTATCTTATACCTTAAATGACCAGAATCTATTTAAGCTAAAGCTTGACCTGAGCAAACCGAAATAGAAAAAAACCGCAATTAAACTGACTTTTTTTTATATATATAATTAATTTGTAATGTTTAACAGTGTAAGTAATTTACATATTTTGAGCATTACTTTTCTCGATTTATTCGGCCTTTTATCTCTATAAGTTATTAAAAATTAATAAAAAGATTGAAATTTAACAACTATTCTACGGAGTTTGTCCATAAGATTAAAAAAATTAACTAAAGCTCGTATTAAAAGTCACAATTCTCACAATTACTATATTACATGAAAAAAGTAGCCTTAATAAATATAGTGAGTTTCCCGTCAAAAAATAAATAAATATATATACAGATTTGAATTTAACCCAATGCATTGACCTGAATATGACCAGACCCGAAGTTGACCCGAAAATTGGATCCGAACATTGACCCGACTGAAAATTGACCCGACCCAAACTAGCTCGACCCAATACCCGACCCAACCCGATTATCAGTCGACCCGAAATCAACCAGAAACCCGAAATGACCCGACCCGACCCGGACCTGACCCGATAACTTTTTGACCTGAAATGACCCGACCTATACCCAACCCGAATGACCCAGTTTCCAGGTCTAGTATAAGGTAAGGGAAAAAAGAAAATCAAAAAAGTGTTACATAATACTTCCTCTGTTTTTTTTAGTTGACACCTTTCTATTATCACGCTTGTCAACGCTTTTTTTTACCGATTAATATATCTAATTATCAAAATTGTAAAATTATAAAAAGTGGATATCAATAAAATATACAGTAAAACGATTCAAACTAGATCACACGTGAATATATTTTATCGTATCTATAAACCACAAAAGCGAGTCAAAGCATATTTTGTGAATAGTGTAAAAGTCAAACAGTGTCAACTAAAAAAAGCGGAGGAAGTACAACATTTGTAGGATATTACTAGGGGTAGGAAAAAAAACGTAACCGTTAATCGGCTCGTTTAAACGGTCAATTTACCGAACTGCTAAATATAACGGTTAACGGTTACGGTTACAATTTTAAGCAAACGGTTAACCGATGGTTAACCGTTAAAATAAGTATATATGTTTTTATTTAATTTTTTTAGGGAAAATATATAATGATTCAATTTGATTTTTAGGTTGCTAGTCTGCCAATATACCATGGTCTTAATTTAAAGATGCTAAGTATGTACTACGTATAATATCATGTCATGTTATGCTTTAAAAAGAAGCTTACTCGTAGTAATTAAAACTTTGTAATGTATTTGGTTTATCGGTGTGTACTCTTAATTAGAACATGAATTTTATTGTTTATTTTAAAGTTTGATTTCAAATACAATGTTGAGTTTAAATTTATTAAATGGGTAGCGGTTAATCTGTAACCATATCGTTAAGGAACGGTTAACTAACAGTTAACCGTTCCTTAACGATATGGTTACGGTTTGCATTTTTTAGTAACTAACATAACAGTTAACCGTATCGTTAAGGCTAAACGGTACTGTTAACCTATTGTGCCCATCCCTAAATATTACCATTCTATGTACGTGGTTGCTAAAAGAGTGTCATATTTTATACTCCTTCCTTTATTTTTATTTTTTTTGCATTATTGAGAATGCACAAAGTTTTAGGGGAGTAATATAATATTGTGGATGGGTGAATAAATTATTATATTAAAAAGTAAGATGGGACCATAAAAGAGAAATTATGTAAAAGAGGATAGATATGTTTATTATTTATGTGGGGACCATTGAACAGTGAGAAATCTAATCTAATCTATCAAATATATATAAATAAAGTAGGTATTTTTCGGGAGCATTCGGCGCGCCACAAAAGTAAAGGTATGATTTCGACCAATTAAAAATTAGATTTGTATTTTATTTTAGAATTAAAAAAAATCACTCACCACCTAAGCAAAAGTGACAAATAAAATTTAAAATTTTTGTCATGTAGGTAAAAACGACGAACAGTAATTTATTAGGATTTTAATTATTTTAAAAAACTAAATTTTATCATTTTTTTTTTGTTTAACAAAACTAAAACTTATCTTTAGATATTAGGATTTAAATTATTTAAAAAGCTAAAAATTATATTTTGATATTTAAGAAAATGTAAATTATCATTTGATGTTAATGGTTTTAATCTTAATATCTGATGATGTGATATTTTAATATAAAATTTTAAAACTTATAACGCAAGAAAAAACTTTACCTACTTTAAATTTATGTCAAAAATTTTAAATAACAAAGAAAAATACGAGTTGTTAGAGATGAAGAGATCACACGCACGCTACATAATAAAAAGTATTATTTTGACCAATGAAAAATTAGATGTATATTTTAGTTTAGAATTAAAATTTTCATTCGCCACCTAAGAAAAAACTTAACAAATGATATTTGAGAATTTAAAACAAAAAAAAAAACAAAAAATAGTAATTTAAGATTTAAATTATGAAAAAAAAAAACAAAAATTATCTTTTAAATTAGGATATAAATTATTTTTAAAAATAATTAGAAATTAAAAATTATATTTTGTTTTAATGATATTATCCAACTATCCGATGAATGAGATAATATTTATTTCAATTTATAAATTCAAGTTTTATATACGTAAAAATTGAATCCCGTTCACTTCACCTTATTTTTGCTAAACTGAAATTTTTGTTATTGAACTAAAATTATTTTTTGCTGAATTTAAATTATTTTAACTGAACTGAAATTAATTTTACTGAACTGAAATTATTTTTGCTGAATTGAAATTATTTTTAGTAATTTTCTATTATATTTATTCTTTAAGTTTACTGATTTTTACTGAATTGAAATTATTTTTAATGAATTGAACTTATAATTACTGAATTGAAATTATTTTTATAGAAATGAAATTAATTTTATTAAACTGAAATTAATTTAATTTAATATTGTTTTTTTAAGGTGAAGTGAACAGGGCCTAAAAATAATTTTAAAACTTAACAAAATAATAGAATAGAAAAAGAAACCAAAAGAAATTAAAATTGTTAGATATTAATAAATTACAAAAAAATATACAAAATGAAATATTAAAAAACCGTCCATCGCACGGCTTAGGCCCTGTTCACTTTACTTTTGCTGAACTAAAATTATTTTTACTGAACTGAAATTAATTTTGTTGAACTTAAATTATTTTTACTGAATTGAAATTAATTTTATTGAACTGAAATTATTTTTGTTGAACTAAAATAATTTTTACTGATTCTATGTTATATTTCTTCTTTGGAGTTACTGATTTTTACTGAACTGAACTTATTTTTACTGAACTTAAATTATTTTTGCTAAACTGAACTTATTTTTACTGAAGTAAAATTATTTTTACTTAATATTATTTTCTTTAATGTGAAGTGAACGTGACCTTAAATCTAGTGATAAAATAATTTGAGTGGGGTTTAAAGTAAGAGAGAGAAATAATAAAATATAGTAAAAAATTTCTAAATATAGAAATGATGCATTTAAAAAAAACACTCATAAAAGGAAAGTTATGCAAATTAAAAAAAAAACGGCTGGACTATGAAATATTATATTATTAGAAGAAAAACTTTTGTATACACCCGGTTTACACTAATATATATCGAGCAGTATAAGGGTAATTTTTAGCTAATTTAGGGTAAGTTTTTGCCTTTTTTGGGTAACTTTAAACATAATACAATTTTTATATAAATAGACAATAAGAAAAGTTTTATAAAGATAATTTAATTACATTCAATCACTAATAATTGATTTTTTTTACTAATAAAACGTAGATAATTTTTATTTGTATTGGGTTACTTTTATGCATATTGGGGTAACTTTTGTATTGGGTAACTTTTACTCATTTTAAGGGTAATTTTTGATCACTTTAAGCTATCTTTATAATGGATGTACATTAATTATTGTACAACCCGTTTTTTTTTAAAAGTTTGTGTTACTAGAATTGTGGAGCTTTTTTATTTTATTATTTTAGTTTTTTATTTTTTATTTTGTTATTATTTTTTTTGGTTTGAATAGAGTTTTCAGATATGATATGACCTTGTTTCATAAGGTAGCATATCGATCATCATAAATTCATAAGTTGATTGAATTAGCTAGGTAGGGGAAGGGGTATCAATCAATCAATAAAAAGATTGAAAATCACTCATTTGTTGTTAACTTGTTAAGTAGTGTACGTAATATAATGTGCTACAAGGTCAATTATGCAATTAATTATAAGTGCACTACTTATAGTTAGATCTTTTCCTATGGACTAAAATTTAGGACCCTTATTTGCTCATATATATAGAGGTCCTAAATACGATCATGTAGCAGTGCTTGTGAATTAATACCTACCTACGAAGTATAATTTATTTAACGGAAATTTCACCATATACTAATGAGTTAAAGCTTAATTCACCGTATACCACCAAAAACTTTCTAATACACCAAATACCACTCAGTTACTGTACATTAACACAAAATGCCTTTATTGGTAACTGTCGTTCGTCTGCCGTTTGGGGTTATTTACAAAGTCACCATATACCATTACTTTATAAGTTATTTCACCATGTACCATTTAGTTTAAAGTTATTTCACAATATACCCAAATTTTTATAACAGTTGTATTTTTAAAAAAACTAGCCGTTGAAAGTTAAAGTGGCTAGTTGGTGTATATAAATGTAGTGATTGAGGGATTCACTTAGCAAGTCACACTTCTAAAAGCATTTGCAAAGATTTCCACACACTCGAGATCATCATCGTCCTCTTTCGATTCTTCGTACGTAAGAGTGCCTAACAAAGCTTGTTGTTGTGGTAGGAAGTTTGCAATACGGAGCTCTTATTTGGCCAAAAATCCGCAACGGTTGTACTATAAGTGTGATGTATGTGAGACATTCAGATGGTGCAAGGGTAATGTGGAGCAAAATGTCCTATCAGGTTATGAAAATCAGAGTAGGGGAGGGATAGACACACAATTCTATGGAGGTGAGAGCTTGTTGAAGAAAGAGTGGAAGGAGCTCAAGAGAAGAGTAGCAAGGCAGCAAAAGATAGTAGACGTAGTAATAAAAATAGGAGTACTTATGTTTTTGTTTATTGTATTTGTAGCCTTGAAATGATTATTGTAAACAAAGTTTCATTGCTAAAACTTAATATGCATTTGAATTGTTAGCTTGGCACTTCAAAAAATTATGGCTACATAATTGTGCAATAGTTATAGTACATTTCCTGGAAATGTAAAAAACAAGTTCATGTCAAAACAACCAAGTACTTAACATTTTGTTCAAACAAAAAAAAAAAAACCTGACACATAACACTTAAGTTTTAAAAGTTTTCCCCAAAAAATTACACATCATGCCTGGTAGCTTCAAGGATGCTGACTGTCAGCCTTTCTCTTCTTCCCCCTTCCTTTGCCTTGCTGTGAAGTCTCAGCTTCTGCCTTTTTTGCTGATGCCTTTCTTTCCTTACAGGTTAAGGCATTGTGTCCCAATTCCTTGCAAAGACTGCATTTGTTGTTCTTGTGCCTCTTTCCTCTCCTTGCTTCATGAGGTGCTCTTCTTCTCTGCTTAACTGGTTTTCCTGCACTTCTTTTGACAGTTGGTGGTGCTATTTTAGGCACATTAGGTGCTGGCGAGTGACTTGGATCAACCATGGGATGGATGTGGTCTTCATAAGTCAGCTTATATGCAGCCCCCTTGAAGTATGGTGACGCAAAATCCTTGGGTTGAAGTCTTTGGTTGTAAATGACCCTTACACCATGCTTGTATGGTATCCCTGATCCTTGCCATTTCCCACACCTACAGGTCATAGTCTCAAGTGTGACAGGGAACTTGAAATGTCCATCGCTGACTTCAAACTCTCCACCACCAGCTGCTGTCACATGACACAACCTAGACTCTTCACTTCATGTCTCCAAAACCCCTTTAGCAAACTCTATCAGCTCATTAGGATCCATGTCAATTGCTTTATCAAACCTAGAACCTATCCTTTTCATGCACCAATTCCTTACAGCTGGTTCAATCCCCAAAAAAAAAGGAAAAAAAATACACCACAAGACAAACATATCACCATTAATATCATAATATGTTGCTGTCCAAAGTACCAATTGCATACATGAAATAAGGTGTCAGATTTTACCTTCCAGTAATGTCAAGACAGGAAAATCTCTCTTGTCTTTTGTCTATGAGTTGAATGACTCAACAAAGTTTGTTGTGTTATGATCACAACAAACTGTTCTGTCTAACTTGTGCACACTCCACTGCTCTTCAACATTTGTATGATACTGAAATGTCTTCACATCATACTTCTTAATCTTAGACATTGCTTTGTCATACACATATTCATTATATGCATTTCCTGCAATCTAAAACAGCTTATGGAACTCTGTCCCACTCCATCCAACAGTCTTGCAGTTTGAGTACAAATGATGACAACATACCATCCTAGTTGCTCTTGGGAACACCTCAAACAGAGCTGATTCAACACCCTGCAACATACATGGCAAAGTCAGTTAGAAAAAAAGGAAGAAACTAACCCTAATCCAGTCATTTATAAAAGTCCAGTCACCCTTTTGAGATCTGTACTGGGCAAATAAGCACCTTAGGTTTCTGAAGAAATAAGTCCAGCTATCTACGCTCTCTGTATCAACCAGACCATAAGCTATTACAAAAATATCATTATTCCCATCAATTGCAAGTGCAGTAAGCACAATCCCCTTGTAATAGCCAGTGAGATGTGCACCATATATCCCTATAATGGGTCTGCAACCACCCAAGAACCCTTTCACCTGAGCTGCAAAAGATATGAAACATGTCTTGAATTTGATACCTTGAACCCCACTGTCAATCCATGTAGTAAGAGCATATGACCCAGGATTTGTGGCCTTAATCATCTCTCCATATTTTGGTAAGAGAGCATAAGACCGGGCAAAACCACCATGTATTTGCTCCCTAGCTAAACACTTCAGTTTGTAAAACAATTTGAGCTTCACTTGGATCCTATACCTTTCCAGGCACATTCTCTGCAATGACTCAACTAGAATTTTTGGGTTTGCCTCCAAGTCTTGCATCAAGTGTCTACACAGCCATGCTGAAGAGACCATAGGATTCTCTTCCAGCCTCCCACAAGTTGTATGTTCACCTTCTGGCTTCTTTATAGCCCAACTGACTTTATCAACAAGAACTGATGCATGAATCCTCCAATTGCAATCATTGATCAGACACCTTGTTGTGTATCTCTGATTGTCAGCATAGTCAACTGAAACTGCAAAGCTTTCTTGTATGAAAAAATCTCTGAATACCTCATGAAATTGTGTTTTGATTTCAAAAATTAACCATGATTCAAGTTGAATTGAACCAAATGGTAAGTGAGATCACTCCTTGCCATTTCTGTACAACTTGTCTAAAATATGAGACCCATCTAGGTAATCTTCAAATGTCTTCGCAAGGATATTATCACCTAGGGCTTCCTCTTCCACAATGTAGTCATCATCAATGTTGAAGTCCATATCAAATCATCCTTAACTTCAGAAACTTCATAGTCATCATCTTCACTATCTTCAGAAGGCCATGCATCAGACTCACACTCACCATCAGTTTCCTGAACATTCATAGGTTTCTTGCTCCTAGTATTCACTTGCCTCCCTCCTCCTTTATTTTTCCTAACCTCAACACCATACTTATTTGCTGTGCTTGTAGGCACCCTCCACTCTGAAGGTTTAACTCTAGTTTGTTCTTTAGGCTTTCCAGCAGATTTAGAAGAATCCCTAGTTTGGGTTGGTTGCCTTGGTGCAGCTGATGTTGGTTGTGGTGGTGGTGGTGGTGGTGGGGGTGGGGGTGGTGTAGGCTGTCTGGGTTGGGTTGGTGATCTCTGCATATGTGGGTTGTTTGGGGAAGCATGGTGTGTAAGTGTTGGTGGTGGAGAAGGATGCTCTTGGGAAACATTTGGTGGTGGAGGTGTGGCCTGTCTTGGTTGAGTAGAATGTGAAGGTTGGGTTTTTTTCTTCTTTGGAGTTACTTTTTTCCTTCTTGGAGTTTTCTTTGGTGGTGATGGTGTCTTATTGTTTTCAGTTGTGGGTTGAGATGTTTCTTTTTGTGAGGGTTGAGGTTGAGAATCCCCTGGAAATAACTCATCAGGTGCTTCTATGTTGAATATCCTAACATATTCAATCTCATCTTCATCTGCATTCACAACAGGGACCTCAACAGCCACATTAAATGGTTCTTGGGCCTTAAGCTCCTCCCCAGCTTCTGGTGCCTCAGCATTTCTTCTATTTTCTTCCTACTTCTGCCTAATTTGTTCAGCCCTCTTTTTCAAAGTTCTTGCCCAACTCACTTCTGCAGACTGAAACACAACAGATGGTTATTTTGTCTCTTCTATGAACACTTCTACTTCCTCCTTCCCTTCATTCCACTCCCACATTTTCAACATTGCCCCATCATCAACTAACTCTAACTTACGATTAGTTCTAGGTTTACTCACAAACAAGGTGAAGTATTTAGGGAGGAAAACATTCTGCGTCACTGAATCCTCGGACATATACTCAAATAACTCCATCAAATTGGTCTTATCAGTGTCATCTACCCTAACATCAAAAGTACCACCCGGCGAACGAACTAACAACCACATTGCACTCATCCTAACAATGAATAAAAAAAACAACATTTAACATCACACTCTTAACAATTCGCATACAACACATCAAACTTAACCTAAATAATTCAAATTCGAACTTAATAGCATAATAACCAAACTAACATAATCATTCTCGAATAAACCTTAACCCTAACTCAATTTCGCAAAAACACAACAAAATCAGAGCTCGAAAAACAAATCGATAAGGACAGTATTACCTTGACAAAGCTTAATCGAGCCCAAATGCGAATTAGGAGCGAAATTCAGTCACGTACACCTTCCTCTATCTCAAACCTCACCAAGCTGGTTCTTTGTTCAATCAAAAGCCCCAATTTACTGCCCTACTAGCAATGTACACCTAGATCGAAGAAAGTTTGAAGCTTTTTGATTGATTTTTGGGGTTCAACTTTAATAGAAAATAACATAGAGACGCTTCAATGGAAGGGGGAAATGGGGGTCAATTTTTTCGAATTGGAAATGTGATGTTTGGGAGAGTCTACCATATCAATGGCGCCAGTTGGATGTATAAGGGCATTATGGTAAATTACCCCAAACCTCAGACTAACGGAAGTTACCAAATTAGGCATTTTGTGTTAAAGCACATTAGCTGAGTGGTATTTGGTATATTAGAAAGTTTTTGGTTGTATATGGTGAATTACGCTTTAACTCAGTGGTATATGGTGAAATTTCCGTTTATTTAATTAAGTACGATGCATCTCAAAATATAATACAATGTAGAAACTCTCATTTTCTTGATATTTTTTTTAAACCGCTCATTTTCTTGATATAGTATGAAGCTTGATATAAAGCTAAGTTTAGTCTAGTAGTACGGTTTGTCACCTTACAAAAAATAAAAGATTGTGGGGATCAAATCTCATTAGAGGCAATTTGGGGTGGGAATTCCCTTACCCTTCCCCCCATTTCAAATTGTCTAGCCCACTAACTCGGATCGGATTGGACTTGTGAGAGGTTCTGACCCGATATGACCCTTTTCATCACCTTAAAAAAATGGAGCTTGATAAAGTCAAGAAAAATTAAAGGAAATGTATTGTGTAGAACGGATTCACGTGAGTCCGGTCATACAAAAAAAAAAAAAATTCTTAATTGTCAGAAATTAGACAATAAAGGTCAAATATTAAGTTAAAAATATCAGATATTAGATTAAAAATGTCAGAAATTAGATGATATTGGTCAGATATTAGATAATATTGGTCAGAAAGTAGATGAAATTGGTCAAAAATTAGATGCTTTAGTCAGAAAATAAATGATATTGATCAGATATTACACAAAATTTCCTTTTCCATGGCTAAAGAATCACTCACCATGCTTGTATGTCAATGAAGATAAATTATACACTAGTTGTTATAGCTACTACTACGTTTATCATATTGTTACTATAGTCAGTGCTTATCACTTAGTTGCTAGATGTAGATATGTATGCTTTCATGTAATTATCTTTTGCTTTTATTAATTAGCTTGTAATTATCTTACTTTAGTTTGTTACCTCAGTAAGCCTATTTAATGGCTCGTACTACTCAATGGAAAATCATTAAAGCTTTTCCAATTCTTATAGTCGGCACCTTAGCTTCATCATCATTAGCGGCACCTTCTTCATCATCTTCTGGATTGTCTTCTTCGATCCTACTTCTATATCCTACTTCTATATGCTTTGATCTTCCTATGTCAACGGCAGCACCTCCATCATCATCATCTAAATCGTCTTCTTTGCCGCACCTTCATCATCATCATCGGATCGTCTTCTTCGATCCTGCTTCCGGCCTTTCTTTCGCCATCTTTAAGGTCGGATGGATATTTGGACTTATGTGAAACGGTCTCACGTAAGACCTTATAAAAATTAAATGCCAATTATTCCCCAAATTTACGCAAAACAAACCTACCCCACGATCCTACGGACTTTTATTTATTAGGAACAATAAAAAAATACCTAACAATTGACAATTGTACTAGTACTCAGAGTATTTTTCCTTTTCTTTACGAAAATAATTGTAGTTTTTTTTGTTAAGCATAATTATATGAGAGTGAGAGATAACTCACGTGATTAGAGCTTTCCTCTTAATTTTAGGAGAATTTGAGATCGATTTCCATCATCCGTCTTTTTTGGGATCGATTTTCATCGCCCATTCTTGTCTTTCAAATAACATACTACCTCCTCCCATTCCTTTCCGGCATTGAATTGAAATTATTCTTAATAGCTAGAAAAATTAATCAACAAAATTGAAGTGGGTTGAAGTAAGATTTTGGTCGAGAGTGTGAAAATCAGAAATTGACGAATTAATTAATTAATCAAAATCAAATAATTCAAAGTGATTAAGGTGAAGAATCAAACCCGAAAATCCAAGAAATTTCCCCGAACTTACCGATGAATGAAGACAAAGAACCACAGATTCTAGATACAATAATAATAATAATAATAATAATAATAATAATAGTATTTCATATGAAATAAAATTTTTTTAAAAAAAATTCTAAAAAAGTTCAAAATTACATGTTATTAAAAAATAGAGAATTTATTTTATTAAAAAATAGAGAAAAGTTATAAAAAAAAAAAAAGTTTTAGCACGGGGTGAGTATAGAACATTAATAAACCGAGGGAGTTAATAGCAATACTGTTAGGGCCTGTTTGCATTTATTGAGCTGAACTGAATTGATTGGAGCTGAACTGAACTAAACTGATTGGAGCTGAACTGAACTGAACTGAAATTTTATGAGAGAGGGAAATTAAGAGTTGAACTGATTGGAACTCAACTGAACTGATTGAAGCTGAACTGAACTGAAATTAAGTAAATGTAAATAGGCCCTTAGTTCTCTAAAAAATAAAAAAAAATAAAAAAAAATAGCAATACTTTTGAAATAAAATTAGAAAACTTACAGGGCTTCTAACAGCAATGGAAGTTTTAGCACCATAATTAGCAAGATCAAGACCAATTTCAAAGCCAGAATTACCAGCTCCAATAACCAATACACTTTTGCCTTCATACTCTTCACCAGACTTATATTGCGTTGAATGCACTACTTTTCCTTTAAAGCTACTCAACCCTTCAATTTCAGGATAATATGGATCACATGACTCACCACTTGCCACCACCAAATACCTCCCTACATACTCCTCCTCCTCGTCGTTATCATTGTCGGTCACTTTCTTTGCCACGACACGCCATTTCTTTGTATCATCATCTAACTTGGCACTCACCACGCGCCTCCTGTACAAAGGCTTGATCCCAAAATGATCGACGTAGTTGTCCAAATAGTCTACGAACTCTTTTTTTTTTTTTTTGAAAAAAGTCTACGAACTCTTTTTTTGGGACGTATTTTGGGTAATTAGAGGGCATTTTCATGTGGGGAAGTTCACAAGATTCCTTTGGTAAATGTAGGTGAAGGCGATCATACGCCTTTTTCTTCCATAAAGAAGCACAACAATCTTCTCTTTCGAGTAAGATGTATGGTATCGAGTGATGGGTTAGGCAAGCTGCGGTGGCTAGCCCTGATGGCCCTGCCCCTACAATAATAACAGTCGATTCAGCCATTGTATCTGACTGTTGTTGTGCTTAATGTAAAACGCTTAATATAGGAAGCGGCTTAAGAATAGTTGAAATAGATTAGAGTTTGAAATATTATGTACGTTCACTAGATGAGTAGGTTTAATTGTATAGAAATTATTGTATAATTAAATATAACTAGATGAGCCCCTTTGTTTATGTTTTTTCAAATAAAATATTTTATTAATATATATTTATCTAATAAATTTTGTGATATTCGCTTGATTACTAATAGAATTTTTTATTATAAAATGAATTATTAACTTTGTTTCTCATATTTAGATAAAATTTGTAATATATAAAAAAATATTATTTTAATTCACAAAGTTTCATTGTGGCTGGTCACACCGTATGGTCGGAATTATTTGGTTGGTCAAGCGTTACTCAATCGATCAGGGGTTACTCGGACGGTCGGGAGTTACTCAGACAGTATTTGAGTGTGTCTTAACCGGCCATATGATATGGTCGCCCACACAAAAAAACGCGCTGATTTTATTTTTATAATTAGTATAAATTTCTTAATCTAAAATAAATTGCAATTATTCTTTTTTTTTTATTATTGGCTAAAATATAACATTTTTCTATGTGACGCTATAAAATTAATCTCACGTGATATACTCCTATTGTAGCGTTTTAAAATTATTAATCCTATTTGACAATTTTTTTTATTTTTATTTTTTATTTTTAACTATAATCCTACGTAACGCTTAAAACCAAAAAAAAAAAAAAAAAAAAAAAAAAAAAAAAAAAAAAAAAACCTTACGTGGAAAATCCCTAATCCTAAGTAGCGCTGTAATAGTTTTTGGAAAATTCTCAATGATAACACTAAATTTCTTAGTTTTCTAAGTGGTAAACTGCAAAAATACTTATTATCAATGGTGAACTCTAATTATTGACTTATGCTTAATGGTAACATTAAGAATGGATTAGAGTAATTTTAAGCCTAACCCTAGTTAACTAATTACTGAAAGACTGATTTGACCTTTTTTTAATTGTTTTCCCACCAAAAGTTAACCCCTCACTTTCCTCCTAAACGGTTTCTCCAAATTTCCCTATATAAACCCTAATTTAACCAATATTCCCAATTTCCCTCATTTCATGAACCCTAGTTTTCGCAAATTATTTGAAGGAAGGGGATGTAATTAGGGTTGGGGATGAACTGGAGGTTGAACAAGGTGTATGCGCTGCTCTGTTCAGTCATTTTCACTTGCGCATTTTATCGAACACATGGAGTGCACTAAAAGCAAACCCAGAATCTGAGTATATTGTTGCTAACCCAAATGGCTAATGCACGCAGAAGAAGAATTAGAGAGGAGTAGTAAATTTTTGAGTAGTTTAATACAGAAGAAGAAATCAGTTGAACTAGATCAAAATCATGAGCTTTTTAAAGTTTGAATTAGAGCATCTGATATGCCCATTTCATTACAAAATAAAGCCTTTCAATTTGCTAAAGATCTTCTTGATTCAAAGCCACTAGAAGGATTGATACCAAATGCCTTGCTGTTGCTCTTAAAAAGGTCATTTCTTTCCTCCTTAATTTTTTCGCACACAAATTCGCAATCTTACGAAGGTAGAAGATGAAGCTGGATGAGTTTTAAACCCTTCATCAATCAATTTTGATTTGACATGGATGGTTGAGTAAATTAGTGAGGGCAGTTTTGTAATCTCATAAGTTTTAGTTTTGTTTTTTATTAAAAATTCGTTAACCATGGTTAACCATTAACTCTAATTCATCATTAATGTTACCATTAAGCATAAGTTAATAATTAGAGTTTAACATTGATAATAAGTATTTTTGCTGTTTACCACTTAGAAAATTAGAAAGTTTAGTGTTACCATTGAGAATTTCCCATAGTGTTTTAAAAATTAAAATTCTACGTGGCGCTCTAAAAACTCGGGAAAAAACTCCCATATATATATATATATATATACATATATATATATATATATATATATATATATATATATATATATATATACTCCCTCTGTCCCATAATACAGCTCTTGTTTGTGTTTTTTCACGTTATTTAAAAAATAGGAGGAAAAAGTGGATGAATACATTAATAAAAGTGAAAAGTACTATTATAAACAAAAGTTATAGAGAGTGTGGAAAAAAGTACAAAACATCTGCAAAATTCAAGAGTAATTTAAGAAGTATAATGAATAAAGTTAAAAAAAATGAAGGTTAAAGTCTTTACATACTATACAAAAATAGAAATATGAACAATATTTTGGATCTACAAAATTGGAAAATAGAAATTAAATTATAGGACGGAAGGAGTATATATATACTCCTTCCGTGTTTTTTTAAGTGTTACAGTTTGACCGGCAAATAGTTTTAGGCAATTTAATTGACTTAAATAAAATAAGAGGTAAGAGGGGTAGTTGGAGTATTAAAAAATTGTAAAAGAAAAATCGTGAGGTTAATAGTTTATTGAAAAGTAATGAATGTGAGAGGAAAAATATAATAAAAAATGTAGTAATGGGTTTGGCTGGGGACCATGAGAGAAGAGAGATATAATATTTTAATATAGTTTTTTTGCCAAAAAGAAAGTGTAGCACTTGTTAAAACACGGCCGGATTTGGTAGGTGTAACACTTATTAAAACATAGAGGGAGTACTAATTTTGTGCCCGGACGATGTCCAAATAGATGATAAAATTTTAAATAAAATTTTTGGCTTGAATACGGTTCTATAATCCCTTTTGATAATACTGGATATTTAAACATACGATAATACGATATCCTCTCACTTACAATTAATCAAGGTAGGATAAATGAATAATGTAAAAATAAAGTGAAGCAAATATTTAAAAACGGAGAGAATATATATTTTACTAAAATAGAAGACACTAGGTGCAAAGCTAATAATTCATGCTTTATTTATTTATTTCTTTATTTATTTTGACAACACGTGTTTTATTTTAATCAACTTAAGTTCTGTTGTGCAACGCCCAATTTTTTCCAGATTATATAGAATTATTATTATGTTGATTTAACAATTACTCCATCCGTCTATATTTTTATTCTCCATTGTTACCTGTTATATTAAAAAGATAATGTGTGAATTACTGACAATCAAATTGTGGTCATGTGGTACTCATAGAAGACACATGGTAGCCTGGTACTCTGGTAGGACTAGAAAAAACTTGTTGATTATAGTGACTTTAAAATTGTGGTCATCCATAGTACACGATGAAAAAAATAATGTGTGAATTATAATTACTATAAATATGTGGCCACCCATAGACGACGTATAAGGATTTACCAACGCATTAAGGAGGGTTAGGGAGAATAGTCACACGAATCACAATTTTTTTTTTATTTTTTTTTTAAATACTTCCTTCGTTTTTATTTTGTTGCATCATTAGGACTTTTACACTATTCACTTAATCTTCTTTGACCATCATTTATGATTTATATATTAGGAAAAATATAGTCATGTGGGATCTAGTTAGATTCGTATCAAACTCTACTTTTCAAATATCAAATTTTTATAATTTTTACAAAAGTATAATTGAAGATATTGATAGCTAAAGTAATGTATTGGCAACCGTGAAATCCCTTATGGTGCAATAAAAAAAGAACGGAGGAAATATAACAAATTGACAAGTTTTTTTTTTTTTTTTTATTTTTTTTGACAAGAAGAACTAAGAAAAATAACAAAACAAACGTAAAACCTAAAAAGACCAATAAAGTAAAAGTCTACGTCGAGCTTGAACAGCCAATCAGTGAGCTGGAGGAAACCACTGCCTAGGAACCTTACAAATCACGCAGACTGAAAAGCGCAAGAGAACAATTCGAATATCTTGAAGTAACCATAAACACGAAATATCGCCATCCCAATTATAACGGAGAAGATAAAAAAGAGTGAAGCAGTCGGTATAGATCAGCAAACTATGAAAGCCTTGGTGATCAGCGGCTCGCAGAGCCCATAAGCAAGCCTGTAACTCAGATCGAAAAGCAGTAGAAGAAAGACAAGCTCTGGAACAACCACCTAACACAGAATCCGAATACACCTTCCTAAAAACCCATCCCGTACCTGCATGATTATCGTGAGAACTCCACGCCCCATCCACAAGAAGACAAACATCAAAATCCGAGGATGGAGAACCTTGCAAGTAGCAAGAGTTAGTAACAATTGAGCCGCGAAAAGAAGGTCTCCTAGTATAATGAAAATTGGAACTAAAATCCCGCACCGAGACACTCCTTGAGACCCAGTCTTGGGCCAAATGAAAAATCAATCCCGGGGATAAAACTGCCTGTCTAAAAATCCTATGATTACGCCCAATCCAAACAGCCCAACAGAAGGAAACAAAAGAAACCAACCCATCCCAATTCCGAGAGGACCGGAGGTCGGAGATTGTATCGGCAAACCAAGCAACAAAAGGCTTTCCAGGATCAATAGACGGAGAAAAAGCAAAGGGAGCACAAGCCCAGTGTAATACCCCGGAAATTCCCTTATTTTAATTTACTCTTTTTATTTTAATTAGAACTATTTTAAGGAAATAACCAAAATATTACCGCCACCGTGATAACGGCTAAAACTATTTTTCAAAGTCACACAACGGAAATCTAAAATAAAAACCAACTTTTAAAATAAAACTTAGAGTTCACAACCTCAAAACATAAATAAAAGTAATTAAAGCACAAGTTGTAACCATTCCAAACATGACCCTTTTAAAATCCAACTTTAATCAACACATAAGGTTAGTCCATAATAAAATAATTCAAAACATAAAACTAGGAAAGCATAACAAGAAACTCTTGGCACTCATTCCCATCATGCTCTTCATGCTTCAAGTACCTGTCACTTCCCCTTTATTTCAACCCTCTACTCACCGTATAAATGGGTCATAGTAGGGCCAACCAAAGGAAAGCCAAACACAAACACAAAAGTACGGATCAACAAAAGCTGAGTACATATGCACCACACTAACATGAATATCCTATCAACAAGAATAATAATAAAACATGCTTGCCATAAAATCACAGTCAACTTACCTTTGACTCATATCTAGCAATATTAATTATTAATTAATATATTTTGGATTACACATCGAATGGGTTTCCTTCCTTAGAAACATCTCCCATTAAAAATGGAGGTTCCAACCAGGGAGCTACCCTAATTGACACCTACTATCTCATACATTGGTGACGGAATTCCAGTGCATAAATAATAATAATAAAAGAAAGTACAGTGTCTTGTACCCTTGTAGAAGCTATGGTTAAATATAAAACCCCATAACTCCCCCAATATGTTCATACTCAAGGTATATACGTTCCAAAAGTTTTGGTGCGTATCCTCTTACACTTTACGTGAGTTATGAATTTAACATGTGAAGACTCCAACCAATTAATCAAGAATAAACATAATAATAATCAACACATTGTTCCAATTAATTCTTGAATTAATTGTTGAGCACATACGATTTATTTTAATTAAGGTTCCTTGCCTAGTTTTGTGCACAAAATTGCACGATTACTACCTTGGTGCATAGAATGCACTAATAAATTTTCTTGACTCGATCTCAACTTACTTTAGTGAGCAAATCAATAAACTAACTTCCATGACTCAACACCAGTAAATAATGGGTGAGAATAAAATCCATGAATCATGTTCAATATGTAATACCCCATATTTTTATACGTATTTTATTTAAAATAATTATTTTGAGAAGTATTTAAATAAATTGAAATGTTTTATTTAAAGTATTTTAATTATTAATTTTAATAAGTTTAGAAATATTTTATAAAAGAAAAGTTTATTTAATTAATTATTTTATTTAAGTTGGGGTTTAATTTAAGAAAGTTTTATTTTAGTAAAGTTTTATTAGGAAAGGGATTAGGAAAGATTAAAAAGGGAAATTTTAGGAATAAGGGTTTCTAGAGAAGGGGTAAAATATTCAACACTTGAGGCAAATCAAACTTTGCCCAGAGTGGAGAAAACCCAAGGTAAACTTTCTCTCCCTTCTCCTTATTTTTCTTTCTTCTCCTTCTATTTTTTCCCATTCCCCTTTCTTTCGGCCTCACCACTGCCAGCCACCACCACCACCGGTGGGCCGCCGGCAACCAGCAGCACCAGCCGGCAGCTGTCCGGTCCCCTTCTTCTTTCCGAAAAAAAACAAAAACTTAATCTTTCTTTTAATTTTTGTTAAACCTTGAAAAGTATTCCTGCGATCTCAAAGGCATACAAACAAAGATTCAATTTGCTCCAAACTATTATTATGCTAAATTGGTTGAATATTAATGCAACACACAATTCTAAAATATTGTGATCACTTCGATTAAGTAACAAGATTAAAAAGGAACCTAAACCGGTTGTCCAATATCTTATTAGGCGTGATATTCAATTACATATTCTCTTTAACATGAAATATGGTGATCAATAAATATAATAAAATCAACATTAATATTCGAAGCAATTTAACAATAATGTCGTTAGTCAAATCAAGTAATGAATAAACCTAATCATGATACTAGAAATATAAAATAAAATAATTAATCAAATTAATTAATTACTCACATTTCGCGCGCTCCTTTAAATTGCTAAATCATGAATAAATTGTTAGTAACTTCAATAAAAATATAAATCTAATGAAAATTAAATTAAATAAAAATAGAGTTGATTTGGTCAAAACCCTCAGTTAATTATACCATTCACGCCTTTGTTTAAGGACAGAACCTCGGGTCAAGTATGGACTCCTTGGAGTGCTTAGGGGAAGTATTATGAGACAATAAGGAGGCTAGTATTTAGGCTAAAGAGAGAGAAGAGAATGATTTTTTATGTAGGGACAGAGAGAATGATTTTTTGGTGTCTCGGATTGCAGAAAGTAGGGGGATATTTATAGAGAAAAAGAGTAGGGTGAAGCACGGAACCCTAAAAGAGATAAGAGCCGCAGAAAAGCCCTAATTGGGCACTGTGACATGGTGGAAAATATCGCGACACGGTACTGTCCACCGTGGCACGGTGAAGCACGCCGTGTCGTGGCGTATAATTTGTCTAAAAATGCGCCTAGATTCATAAGCGCGTGAGAAAAAATGCGGAAAAGAAATGAGAAAGCATCGTGACACGGTGAAGAGTAACGTGTCATGGTACAAGGCACCATGACACGTCAGCAAACACCGTGGCGCGGCAATTATGCTGTGACGCGGCAAATCAAGTTTTTTACGCATTTTTAAAACTATGATAACATTTGATCCGTAACTCGGAATAAAGCATATAATATATGGTTCAAAAGCTTATCAAGTATACTTTCCAGCCCAATTAGAATCAGGTCAAAATAGTTTGAAGATTTTAAGATATGTTGTTTTAGTGAAAGGGTGTCGGTTTTGGGCTGAGTTTAGTGTTTTGCTCATATCTTCTTCGTGTTAAATCGGAATTGGGCTCATGATATATCGTTGGAAAGCTTATTAAAAGGTCTATCTAACCAAATAATAATTGGATTAAAATTATATATCCAAAAAATCAGTTTAGCTCGGTCTTGTGATGTGGACACGAAAAGAAGAAAATAAGTTATGGTTTAGCAAAATGGGCTAGGAATTGGGACGGTTTATGGAATGTATTGGGATTAAAGATGGATTTAAGAACTCTAAAGATTAAATACTCAACCCGACCAATAATGGCGGTGAAAGGCTGTTCATCATCGGGTTTGGATTTGGGGAGACATTTTTAGGTGTCTACAAGACTACAACCGGATGTGTCAGGAAGTAAGAGTCAGGACAAATTTTTCAACCATGGGGTACCGTAGTTCAGCATTTTTGAGTACATGGCTAATGAAATAGACCAGGAGCTGAATGTCGTCTCTTTCAGCAAGAAGAACACCACTAAGGGCATGATCCGAAACGACTAAGTACATGTAAAGCGTCTCTTTGGGCAAAGAACTAACAAGCCTTGGCAAAGAGTGTAGATGTTCTTTCAATTTCTAAAAGGCCGCCTCAACATCATCCATCTGTAGACACCTAATTGTGTCTCCCCAAAAACCAAATCCAGTGATGAATATCTTTCACGTCATTGATTATCGAACAAGATGAAATGTGAAAGAGTCTTGTGAATGCTTCTATTTTAACAAAAATATTTTTTTCTGTTTTGGAAAATATTCCTTTTTGTACCCTATTTATGAAAAAGGTCCAGTCCAGTGATAAGGGTCCACTAATGGTGTAGTTGGATGGGGCTTGAAAATACCTTTCCAACGATATATTATAAGCCCAATTTCGATGAATAATGAGGAAGTTATGACCAAAATACTAAACTAGGCTCAAATCGAATTTTACCTACGGCCCAATGATCATGTGGAGGGTCCAAAGGTTAATTCCATTCCTAAACCAATTAGGATTTATTAGAATATTATATTAGTTTCTAAAAGATCTTAGTTATCCTTTTTCCAAAAAGGTAAGATCAAAGAATTTGAAATCGAATAAAAACTTTCCTTCCTTTTTAAAGTCCTCATCCTATTCGAATTTAAAGATGTTCAAAGAAAGTCAGATATTATTTTCGTGCCTCATATTTTTTTTATCCAAATATTATATGGTTGGATAGATCTTGAAATTATGTTTTCAATGATATATTATAATATTAATTCTGAGCTATAACGAAAAAGATATGAAAGAAATATAAAACTCTATCCAAAACTGACACCCTTCCAGTATTTCGGCCATATATTTTTATATACAATATATTTTAATCTAATTTTAATTGGGTTGGAAAATAGACTTCAAGAGCTTTCCAACGACATATTATATGACTTATTTTGACTCTTGGATCAAAAGATATGATAAAAACAAAATCTGCAAAAAAACTGTCTCAGCGCGCCGTGATAGCCCTGTCGCGCCGCGCTGGACCTTGTTGCTCTGCGACAAAACCAATTTTATTCCGATTTGAATTATGACTCTTTTCTATCGTTTTCAGATGATTTTCTTTATAATTAGGGCCGTATTTCCCCGTTTTATATTCATTCACAATCATCTAATTCTCTTTCTCCTTTCTCTCAAGCTAATAGCTTTTCTTTCTCCCTCTTTCTAAGCCTTCCCTTTTACAAATAAAATTCCGCATTCACGAGTCTTAGACATACCCATCCAAGCTCAAAGTTGTCTTCGCCCTAGACGTGAAAGGTTGATAATTTCTGAGGGTTTGGTCTCAAATCCCTATTTCAATTATTTAAATTAATTGTTTGATTTAATATTTTCCTTGAAGTTACTATTATGTGTATTGTTTTGATAGAAAGAGATACGAGACAAGTAAGTTGTTTTATTGTTATATCTTTAGAAAGCATGCTTAGATTTTATTAATTCTTAGTATCATGTTAGGATGCCTTTATTGCTTTCTAGTATCATGCTTAGGTTGCTTCCTATTTCTTATATCATGTTAGTATCATGTTAGGGATAAAGATTTGATTTTTATTGTTTAGTGACATGCTAGAATTTGTTATAAATCTTGTTAGTATCATGCCTAGGATCTTGCTATTGTTATACTTTATTGAGGACATTATGATGATGATGATGATGATGATGATGATTGTTGTTATCATGTTGCTTGATATATATTATTGTTATTGCTTGATCACGCCCTCTCTTGCAGGTTTAAAGGGAATTTGTACTTGAAATCACGCTTAATAAGATAATTAATAATCTTGTTTAGGCTAATGTGATTTTAATTTAAGTGATCGCCAATAATAGTTTTGTTTGTGCATTAATATTCAACCAACATAAATTAAACAGGTCTAGGGTTAATATATTGATTGTATGTTAGTCAGAAAGCGCACATGAATATGAGAAGAATAAAGTAGAGGCCTATTTTTAGGGCAGGTTCAATCTCTTTTAGGTTTGATTTGTACCTTCATCCCCGAATATCCAGTCATGGTTCCAGACCACTATGGAGTTAGTGATCTCATGGATCGTGAAGGGCTGTAACCTTCACCCTGTGAACGGTTTACAAGTTCCTAAAACTTGTTGGCGACTCTTTTACTCTAGCTTCCTTCCCTTTGGACGCCACCATGCTTAAGTGTATGATCACAGTGGGGCTCAAGTGTGGGATGCTTGAATTATTCCCTACACCCCCCATTCAAACCTTGTCTTCTTTCCGATCTCTTGGAAGAAATAGAGGCACTTCTCATCTGACCGGCTGAGGAATCTCCCCAATGCCGCTAGACAACCGGTAAATTTTTAAACTTCCTTGACAGTTCGAGGTGACTTCATGTCGATTACCGCCTGTATCTTCTATGGGTTGGCATTCCCCTTTGATCAATTAAAAATCCGAGAAACTTCCCAGACTAAACACCAAATACACACTTCTTGGGATTGAGCATGACCTTGTGCCGCCTGAGTGTGGTGAAGGTTTCTCGGAGGTCAGCAAGATGATTTGTCTGTAGCTTGGATTTGACTATCATGTCACCGATGTAGGCCTCTACATTCCTCCCAATTTGATTAATGAAGACAATATTAATCATTCGTTGGAAAGTAGCGGGCGCATTATTCAAGCCAAATGGCATCATAGTATAATAGAATAACCCCTGATCAGTGACGAATGTCATCTTCTCTTGATCTTTTTTCCACAGGGGAATCTGGTGAAAGCCTGACTAGGAATCCATGAAGCTCATCAAGGCATGTTCGGCTGTAGAGTCGACCAAGCTGTCGATCATGAGAAGCGGGTAACTGTCCTTTGCACATGCCTTATTTAAGTTAGTGTAATCTATAGACATGCGCCAGGTACCATTCGGCTTCTTTACAAGCACAATGTTTGTAACCCAATCAGGGAAGTTACATAGCTGAATGAACCCAGCGTCTAAGAGATTTTTAACCTCGGCAGCTGCAGCCTGACTTCTCTCCTCGTCGTAATTTCTCTTCTTTTGCCTGATGGGCTTCTTTTTAGGATCCACGACGAGCTTGTGGACTAGGGCTGGCAAACGGATCAGGTCGGGTCGGGTTCGTGTCGGGTCAGCTGATTTCGGGTTAGCTACCGCCCAACCCGAACCTGATCCATTTAACTTATCGGGTTGAAAAGTTCAACTTGAACCTGATATTTTCGGGTTTGGGTCAACCCGAATTTGACCTTATTTAACCTGATTTTTTTTTCACAAATAACTTGATATATTCAAACACAAAATTCATAGGATCAGTGCTTCAATTGAAACCAAAATAAACAACATAGTCTAACAAAATACTCCATAATAAAGTAACAATTCTAATTAACAATTACAAACCAAAAAAAGTGTGTTTAGCAAATAATTATAAAGGGTCATTGTTAATATTACATTACAATATGTATAACAAAAACATGAAAATAGCATACATCATCTGATTCATCACATACTTAACATTAATTATAATGGGTTCTTGTAAAGAACAAGGCTAGTGCCATAGAAATTGTTGCTTGGTATGTAAACGACTAGCCCTTGCTATCATCAATAGTGTCGGTATCATTCTTCCATAATTAAACTGTGCCGTGGGTGATTGATGAAGGTTGAACTCTTGAACCGTAGTTATGTTTGTGAAAGAGAGGAAGGCGTGGAAAGGGAAAGGATTTTAAGTTTTTAGGGTTTGAATTCTTGAGTTGAAGAGAGAGAAAAGATGAGGGGAAAAATGAAATATTAGGGAGAAAGATAGCTCTTGTGGCTGAAAGGAGTGAGCATATGAGAAGATTTTAGGGTTTTAGCTTTTATTAGGACTTAAATGTGGGCTTAGGCTGGCTTCAATAGTTACTTTTGTTTTTATTTTTTTGTTTTTATTTTTATTTTATTTATATTTCGGGTTAGGTGGATCATTTTCGGGTTGGAATATTCAACCTTAACCTAACCTATTTAAATTTCGTGCCGTGTTCATGTCGACCTATTTAAGTTTTCGAATCAAAAACTTCAACCCTAACCCGCTATTTTCAGGTCGAGTTTGGGTCAGGTTTTCGGGTTGGGTCAACTTTTTCCAGCCCTATTGTGGACAGCAAGATCCGGGCTAATGCCTAGCATCTTTTCTACTTCAAAGGCAAAAATGTGTTTAAATTCTTTCAGTAGAAGGTGCAAGTCTGCACCCAACTTAGTAAAATCAACCGTTCCCAACTTAACATTTCGCTTTGCACGACAATCGTCTAGAGGAATATTAATGTGATCACCAGCCGGCTTGGGACGGAGTTCATCTGACCGTTCCCCAGTCAGTGATTGCTATTGCTTCTTCTTCTTCACCGCCACAAGCTGATCAAGTTTTCTTTTCTTGGCGGTTGGTTGGGTTGAGTCAGGATCCTTGACATCGTCAAGGTCTATTGGCTCCTTCCCCTGTCCGGCTGCTGCAGCCGTGGGTTTGATGTATGAGAGATAACTCTCCCTTGCCGTCTTCAGATCCCCTTTTAAGGAGCCAACAGAGCCATCATCCCTTTCATATTTCAGCAGCATGAGAGTTGGGATGATGACGGCCTTGCACTCGTTCAGAGTAGGACGACCCAGAATAAGATTGTAGGCGGTCAGCTCTTCAACCACCAAAAATTGGACGACCATGTGGTTCCCTATTCCATTATCTCCCAGCAGGATGGATAGATCTACCTGCCCGACTGGGTGCACAACTCCCCCTCTGAACCCAACAAGGGGGTGGGAGACGCTGCACATGCTGTCTACCTTGTACCTCAGCTTAGACAGACACTTGTAGCTGATGATGTTAGACGAGCTTCCCGTGTCAATTAGGATGCGGCCAAACAGCTGGTTGGCCACTTTGCATTCAATAACCACAGGGTTATCATGTGGTTGGCGGACTTTGCCCCTGTCCCTTTCAGTGATGACAACCTCCGGGAATGTGCTGGTAGACGCCTAACCTTCCTCAGCACAATTGACATTCATTTTCTTCAAATGGTTCTTGGTGCCCCGGATGGTAGGGCCCCCTCCAGCAAAACCGCCTGCTATGGTGTAGATCAGATCTTTTTTAGTGTCCGAGCTACTAGTAGGCTGGGCAGTCGTTTTGGATGACTGCCTAGGGCTTGTCTTCAGGGTAACCTTGGACTTGAGGATGTAGGACTTCAACACTCCCTGATCAGCCAGACGGTCCAACAGTCGCTTCAGGCTATAGTAGTCGTTTGTGTCATGGCTGATGTCCTCATGGAAATGGCAATATTTATTTTTGTTCCGATTTTTGGCGGAACCCTTTATAGCTGCGGGTTTCTCAATGGCCACCTGGTCCTTTATCTCCATGAGGATAGAGTAGCAATCTTTATTAAACTCGTACTTAGGGACGTACGGTTTAAATTCCTTCTTTTTCTTCTGGGACGGCTGATAAGAGTCGTCAACCACCCAGATCACTTTTCTCTTTTTGCTCTATTCAACTTTGGGAGCAGGCTAAGCAGACCGACTCTCCTTTTGTTTGTCAGACCTTTTAGAGTCTAACTGATTATTAGACGAGTAGAGGTCAGTTGCTTATATAAATCTTTCCGCCTCCATCAACGCCTCTTGGAGGGTGAAAACCCTCTTTCTGACGAGGTCAAACTTAAAGGTTAACCCGTCCTTCAGACCCTTAAAGAAGTCTGTGTATGCAACTTCGTTAGATAGTCCTTGAATTTGGATTCTCACCAGATTGATCCGCCTGACGTAAGAGCAGAGCCCTTCTCTCTCTCCCTGCCGGATGGTGCTTAAGTCAAGACTTGTTTTCTTTGCAGGGGTGTTCATCGAGAAGTTTGAAGTAAATAAGAAAGGAAGCCTCTTAAAGCTGTCAATACATCTGGCTGCCAAGTTGCCAAACCATTGTTGTGCTATGCTTTTCAATGTAACCGGGAAACATCTGCACCACGTGGCATCATCTATAGGCCATGAGGTGATCTTCAGGGTTGGTGGTACCATCATATGTACCAACCAAGACATTCTTAACCTTGGTCGGCTGTGCCGCCTCGATTATCTCCCCGGTGAACGCAGAAGGTTGTTCACCAAGTTTGAGAAACCGGAGCTGCCAGTCTAGGGGCTATGCTGCCTGAACTCCTAAGAGGGTCGGCTGCATGTAAGGTGGGGTATATTGCCCGTATGGCATCTGAGGCACATACGAGGCTGACCTAATCATCTGAGGGCCTGAGTGGACGGACTTGCCGCCTGTATGGCTCTCATGCAAGGATTGAGTATTCCTTGCTAAGGTGTTTTTGAAGCTGTCTGGGAAGCTCGATGTAGAGGCCGACTCAGACAGCTGCTGGTTTCTCTTCTGCTCGATGATGTGCCAAGCGTTAGAGAATGATATTTTGCTGCCTTCCGGTTGAAATTACCGGATGACCTTTCTTGTGCCCGTCTAGGGCAGTAGAACTTTAGACCAGTCAATCGCAGGTGTGGCCTTCTCCTTTGGATATGGAGTAGGCTGCATGTCCCTGACTGGCTTTCTCCTCTCGGCTTGAGGAGTCTACTTGGCCGACTGACCTTTGATAGAGCTAGTCGTCCTTTTGTTGATGAGGTCCTTAATCTCCCCCTTGAAACTAGTCATGAACATCATGAGTTTATCCCTAGTGATGAGAGCAGTCCCTCTTGTCGACTGGGTTTCCCCAGCCGGTGGTCCAGTAGATTTACTTAGATCAGCTTCATTGGTGTTCCGTTCCAGGTTATCTCGGGATGGATGTGTCTGGTTCTGAGTGACCCATCAGAGGCCACATACATTTTGACTTCAACGTCGTTATAAGTATCTTGGTCTGAATAGACCTCCACGTCGATCGGAGGCCGGTTGTGTTCTAGGGGCGCTATTGTAGGCGTCGTTTGAAGCGCGCCAACATAAGCATGTTGTGAATATGCTTGGCACTCATAGGAAGTGGGAATTTAAATAATAAGATTAGGGACAAGGAAAGTAGGGAGCCGCTAACAAGTTTTTAAGGAACTTGTAAACCGTTCACGGATCATAAAAGGCAACCACGAATAAAGGGACAACGTAGGCAACAACGATTGACCCGTGAAGGTTACACCCCATTCATAATCCATGAGATTAATAACTCCATATGGTTTGGAACTAGGAAAGGAGGATCGAGGATGATGGCACGAAGTGAGTCATGGAGTTACATTCGCCCGTATTGGCCTCTACTCGATTCTTATAGTGAAAAGTTATTCCTGCAATCTCAAAGGCATACAAACAAAATATTCAATTCGCTCCAAACTATTATTAGGATAAATTGGTTGAATATTAATGCAACACATAATTCTAAAATATTAGTGATCACTTTAATTAATAACAAGATTAAAAGGAACCTAAACCGGTTGTCCAATTTATCTTACTAAGCGTGATTTCAATTACACATTCCCTTTAAACATGCAATATGGTGATTATAATAACAATAGAATAAACATTAATATTGGAAGCAATTCAACAATAATATCGTTAGTCAAATCAAATAAACTTAATCATGATACCAGCAATATAAAATAAAATAAACAATTAATACTCACATTCCGCGTGCTCCTTTAAATTGCTACATCATGAATAAAATGTTAGTAACTTCATTAAAAATATAAATCAAATTGAAATTAAATTAAATAAAAAGTAGAGTTGATTTGATCCAAACCCTTAGTTAATTCTACCTTTCACACCTTGGTTTAAGTATAGAACTTCGGGTGTACTCCTTGGAAGTGCTTAAGAAAGGAATGATGGAAGAATAAGGAGGCTAGTGTTTAGGCTAAAGAGAGAGAAGAGAATGATTTTTTGGTGTAGGGAGAAAGAGAATGATTTTTGCTGTAGAGGGAGAGAAAATGATTTTTGGTGCCTCGAACTACAGAAATAAGGTTTGTATTTATAGAGGAAATGAATAGGGGATGCACGGAACCCTAGAAGAGATAAAGCCGCGAAAAAAAACCATAATTAAGCTCCGTGACACGGTGTTGGGCATCGTGATACAGTACGGAACACCATGTCACGACATTGTCCACTTAAGCGCGGCACAGAGCGTCGTGTCGCGGTGCACTATTCGGCCAAAAAAATGTCTAGATTCATAAAGTGCTTAAAGAAAACACGGAGAAGACACCTGAAAGCACCGTTATACCGTGACACGGCACTAGTCCACCGTGGCACGGTATGGCACACCGTGTCGCGGTGTACAGTTTGCCTAAAAATACGTCCAGGTTTATAAGCGCGTAAGAAAAAATGCGGAATAGACACGGGAAAGCACCGTGTCACGATGCAGAATACCGTTCCACGGTACCAGGTACCGTGACACGTCAGCAATTGCCGCGACACGACAATTTAGTTGCTCGCGGTAATTCCAGTTTTTTATGCGTTTATAAAACTATGATAACTTTTGATCCGTAACTCGAAATAAGGCATATAATATATCATTAGAAAAATTATCCAATATACTTTCCAACCCAGTTAGAATCTGGTTAAAATCATTTGTAGATTTTAAGATATGGCCGTTTTAGTATAAGGGTGTCGGTTTTGGGCCGAGTTTAGTATTTTGCTTATATCTTCTTCGTTTTAAATCTGAATTGGGATTATGATATATCGTTGGAAAGCTTATTTCAAGGCCTATACAAAAAAATAACAATTGGATCAAAATTATAGGGCCACAAAATCAGTTTCTCTCGGTTTTGTGATGTGGACATGAAAAGTGGAAAGTAAGTTATTGTTTAGGGAAATGAGCTAGGAATTGGACTTGTTTATGAAATGTATTGGGAATGAATATGGATTTAAGCACTCCAAAGGTTAAATACTCAACCCTACCAATAATGGCGGTGAAAGGTTGTTCATCATCGAGTTTGGTTTTGGGAAGACATTTTTAGGTGTCTACAGAAGCCCCCACTTTGACTGAGTTTGTAGAAACCTCAGTTTCAAAAACGATAGTCAAAGTAGTCAGTAGGGGCGGAGAATGATTTAATACGTTCTGCGATCCTAAATCACTCTTTATATGTCGATACCTGTAGAAAAAATGTTAGTTCCACAGATAAAAGAGTAAAGGGATAGAATGCTTATCTAACACCATTGTATCAGTGGCAAATATGTTTAATAGTATCTGACACCAGTGTATCGGTGGCAAATGAGTTTGGTAGCTTTCTATGCTTGATGAAATCCACTGGATGAAGATTGTTGTGATATAATAGCTGACTTCTTCGCCTTGAGAGGTGGCAATGACCGATAATTTTCCATGCTTGAGGAAAAACTTGTTCAATTGTCCCCGAACGTGGGATGTAGTTGGTTCGATTGTCCCAAAACGTGGGCTGTAGTTGGTTCGATTGTCCCAAAATGTGGGCTGTAGTTGGTTCGATTGTCCCCGAACGTGGGTTGTATATGGTTCGCTTGTCCCCAAACGTTGGCTGTAGATGGTTCGCTTGTCCCCGAACGTGGGCTGTAGATGGTTCGCTTGTCCCCGAACGTGGGCTATAGATGGTTTGCTTGTCCCCGAACGTGGGCTGTAGTTGGTTCTCTTGTCCCCGAATGTGGGCTGTAAATGGTTCGCTTGTCCCCGAACGTGGGCTATAAATGAGGCCTGCAAAATGAAATTTGCCAAGGGACTCGTATATACTGTTATTGACTTGACCAACTGACTTGACCAAGCTTGACTTGACATGACATGTGTATGACTTGTGATTGTGTGTATATGTATATTGAGTAAGTGTGTGCGCAGACACAAGAAACCGAAAATGCAAAAGCAAAAAATTTCCGTCATTTTTGTCATGAGATGAGTGGAGGGTACTGACTTTCTCCCGAAAAAGAAAGACGTGAAAAATGAAGTTTTGATTTCAACTTCTCTCGATGAGAAAATTTTGAAAAAGTTTTTGAACTTCCCCAAAAGAAAAAATATGAAAAAAAATAAAAGAAGTTTAAAATTTCCTAGTTGTGCAAATAGAGAAAAGCGAGATAAATTGCATAGATATTTTGTTCGTTAAATTGAATTGCTCGTCTTGAAAGTAATGTATGCATAATGAATTTTCGTAGGCCAGGAGGCTAAGGACAATTACATCATGTGACAGGATAGATGAATGAACTTAGATCATGGAGCCAAGCATCGTATATGGTGTAAAGAAACGATAGATCTTGAACGTCACTGAGGTTTGGAAGTTAAGCACGTATATAGATGAAGTAATTGTTGAGTATTGCATAATGAACGTTGCTTAGCTCCTTGAGCTAAGCACGATATGCTTTGTATGATTACAAATCATTGATATATAAATGTTTCTAAACACATTATACGATTCGTGAAACAATGAATATTGCTCAGGTCAGGAAGCTAGGCAAGTATACAATGTTTTTTTTAATGAATGTTGTCTTGAAAGATGATGAAGCATGCGTGGTAGGGGAATAAGATTTCATGATAAAGGGTTCCTAAGGGAAGGATGAGATGGCTATGTATGTGTGAAAGAAGTGTGTAAATGTGATCCTAGGTGAGGCTACAAAGGTTTTGGTGAGGGAAATAGATGTAAGAAGAGTCGAGATGGTGACTCTTTGGGCTGGGTAGGCTAAGTGACGTGGGTTCAAGCCCCTAAGTCTAGCTCTAGATGGATAGGATTAAAGGGATAAGCATTGGAAATGACTCGATCATGTGTGGATATGAATATGAATATGGCCGCACCTCATTGTGAGGTTGCCTACGTATCCGTTAGGAATTAGGCCGAGCGCAGCTCTAACCAAACTTTGCACAATTGTATGTATACCTCAAAGAGGTCTTTCAAGGGTTGTGACGTGGTTAAGCTTATAGGTGAAGAAGAAAGGGTAAAAAGGCTCAAGACCCGAGGTAAGCCCCCTAAGGTGTGTAATTGTGAATTTGAAAAGTTTGAATTCGCAAGTTTTATTTTTCACATTTTTTTTCTTTGAATTTCTTTTCTTTTTTATTCTTTTGAATCAATGTAGGCAATCTCAGATCATGCGGTCCAAGCACTCACTTAGCATTCATGTTTCTCAGGCACGGTACCAAGCACTCGATGAGAGACGCAATTCGAGACGTGTTCGTATCCAAGACATTGGAGCACTTGCCTTTAGACATTGTTTTTTTATTTACTTTTTCTTTTTTTTTTCATTTGAACTTGCTTTTTGAATGTTGCACAAAATACACACCTTCCCATCCCAAGGTTAGGTGAATGTGGGTTGAATAAATAAGGCCATTCGTTAGACGGGGCTCAAAGTGGTTGATGAAGAAATGAAATGTATGTTTGAATGGTTAATGGGAATTATAGGTTGCAAAGGTGCCTCAAGTCATTGGTGTACCTTGTGTTTGGTTCGGAAATTGATTTTTTTTTTTTAATAAGAAAGACATGATCGAGATATAAAGGAATAATGCTCATATTTTTTATGGAAATGGTGAATAAACAAACACAATGATCAAATAACAGAAATGGAAATCTATGCTAGACTTGAATAGGGAAAGGGAAATGAATATAAAAAAAAAAGATCATGAAATCTTGCACGAAGGGCTCGCCGTGCGCCCGTCTTCATTACTTCTTGCCGCTTAGAGGGACAGGAAGTTTGTTTACATCAACAAGATCTTGAATAACGTCCTTCAAATTCCAACATTGCTCGGTAGAGTGACCTCTTCCTTGATGGAACTTGCAGTGGGCATTGGAATTCCACTTGGCGCTCCTTTCTTCAGGTTTTGGCTCTGGAAATGGCCCAATAGGTGTGATCAAGCCTTGACCTTAAAGGCGATCAAAGGCTTCATCATAAGTCATTCTTATAGGAGTGTAAGTTCTCCTTTTCTTGGGCAATGGAGCATCAAGAGCTAAAACTTCATTGAGATCGACTTAGCTTATATTGTTGGTAGTATTTTCGTGCTTAGAAGACGAAGAAGAAGGAACGTCGTCCTTCTTGTTTTTCCAAGTGTTATTATTGTTACTACCAGCAGTTTTTATTAGCTCGTCCTCAATATTAATGCCAATGTTGTATACAGCTTCGAAAGTGTTCAAAGGCAGAAACCTAAGATGTTGCTTATATTTGTAAGTTAGGTTGGGGATGAAGAGGCGAACCATCTCTCTTTCTTTAGGGGGATCTACCAAGAGTGCAGCCGTTTCCCTCCACCTGTTTAGATAAGTGGTGAAGCCTTCATTCTCTTTCTGTTTGAGAATGGAGAGTTCATGTTCAGAAGTTCTGGTTTTGAATGTTACAACTGTAACGATTCATGAAATTGTCGGTGACAACTTGCCAAGTTGCAGTATACTTGGCATCTAGAGAATAAATCCATTATTGTTGACAAGCATGCTCTAAGGAGAGAAGGAACACCGTAGGGAAGAGTGTTACGTCCAATCCTTTGAGATCCATGGTTACAGAGAACGCCTTCAAATGGAATATTAGATTGTCAGTAGGCTTGAACTTTGGAATATTAGCAGTGGAGAACTTTTCGGGGAGCATGTCCTTCACATCCAAAGGAGTGGGAGGCTGTTTCACATAAGTGAAATCCTTATAAATCTTACTCGTCTATTCTTTAAATTTGTCAAGGGTAGAAACAATGACCTTGTTTTGTTCCATGGTAGTGACCCTAGTGGTAAGGGTTTGCATCATGGTAGACAGTGCATCGATGGATTTGTTGATGTTCTCAATATCTTCCTTAGTGGCCATTGGAATGAACTGAAAGTAGTTTGAAGGTGATAAGTAATGTGGAGATGGCGAAGTTTTCCTTGAACGCCTCTTAGATCTAAGAGATTGTTGCGGTAATGACTCGAACCGTATTAATCTACCCCTGCTCCTTGACCAAGTACTGTGAAATAAAGCAATTCACTTAATTGTTTGACTCATTTCTTAAGATAGGAAAGGAAGGGGGAAAAATAGACATTTGAAAACAGGTGAGAAGAACTCCACTCATTTTTTATTATGACGAAAAAAGGGGTGCATGAACCTAGTATACGATCATAAACGACATGGTGCATGACTCGAGTCGGAAAATAAAGAAAGTGTTTGGACTATACTTGACTCGTGAGTAATTAAGTGATGTTATAAGACTCGTGGTATGATCGTATGGCTAGACATGTGAACACTAACCAAAATGACTTACACGAGGACCAAATTAGCATGGAAGACTAAAAAAAAGCTGACTGGACTTATTCCTTGGGCACTGTGACACGTTGAACTTTACCGTATCGCAGTACAAGCTGCTGTGACGCGACATTTCTGCCGGGTGTTTTTGTGTGTTTTTTCCAGTTTTTATTTTTATTTTTATTTTTTTTTATAGTGTTTGAATTGCGCTAATTACTAAGTGAGTACGGTCCATTGGCATTAATTAGTCATAAAATAAACCACCATAGACAAAGAAAACTCGTTAAGGTTAAGATAAAAATGATCACACATAGAGCACGTAGGCGCAATGATGCAAAGAAGAGTTCGCAACCTAAGGTCAAGTTCTATGTTCCACTATGGTCAAGTTTATTTGGTGTTAAAAGGTACCATGGTTAAGAGTTTGGACGCATTAGCAAGGCAACCTCCCTTGAGGGTGTATGCCAACGGGCGGCTCCGCGAGTTCGTGATGAAATCAAACTTGACTCCATCGTTTGGGTGAATTTAATGACTCGGATGAACCCTTATTTCCATGAGCGTTTTTGGGTTGATAGAGCTTAAATTCCCTAGGATAAAATGCATGTAGAACACATACGGTTTTTTAGAAAAATTGAAGGAAGCCGACTATGAATAAAAAAATAATCCACTGGAAAGATTTCAGGATTGTAGCGACATGGCAGGGAACACCGTGTCACGGTACAGAACACCGCATGATGGCAGTCATGCCGTGGCGCGGCAGTCTTGAAATCTAACTGGTGCCTCTGTTTTCTTCGTCCGCAATCAGGTTATTCAACTTTTCCTACGAGCAAACCTAAAATGCAACGTTAAAACGTCTATGTATATGTAAAAATTCCAATTTAATTACAGGAATACTTTTCAAGAATTTTTCAAGTCTCATCCACTCATCTTAATTAAATACCGATTACTCAAATCGATAAATAACCAAGAATTTTCCCCAGTGGAGTCGCCAAATTATAGGCGTCATTTGAAGTGCGCCTACGTAAGCATGTGGTGAATATGCTTGGCACTCATAGAAAGTGGGAATTGGCATAATATGATTAGGGACAAGGAAAGTAGGGAGCCACCAACAAGTTTTTAAGGAACTTGTAAATCGTTCACGGATCATAAAAGGCAACCATGAATAAAGGGACAACGATAGGCAACAACGATTGACCCGTGAAAGTTACACCCCATTCATAATCCATGAGATTACTAGTTCCATATGGTTCGAAACCACGAAAGGAGGATCGGGGATGATGGCACGAAGTGAGTCATGGAGTCACATTCGCCCGTATTGTCCTCTACTCGATTCTTATAGTGAAAAGTGATTCCTGCAATCTCAAAGGCATACAAACAAAATATTCAATTCGCTCCAAACTATTATTAGGCTAAATTGGTTGAATATTAATGCAACACATAATTCTAAAATATTAGTGATCGCTTTAATTAATAACAAGATTAAAAAGGAACCGAAGTCGGCTGTCCAAATTATCTTATTAGGTGTGATTTTCAATTACATATTCCACTTAAACATGCAATATGGTGATCATAATAACAATATAATAAACATTAATCTTGGAAGCAATTCAACAATATCGTTAGTCAAATAAAATAAACCTAATCATGATACTAGTAATATAAAATAAAATAAGTAATTAAATTAATTAATTACTCACATTCCGCGTACTCCTTTAAATTGCTACATCATGAATAAATTGTTAGTAACTTCAATAAAAATATGAATCAAATTGAAATTAAATTAAATAAAAAGTAGAGTTGATTTGATCCAAACCCTCAGTTAATTCTACCTTTCACGCCTTGGTTTAAGTATAGAACTTCGGGTGTTGTATGGACTCCTTGGAAGTGCTTAAGGAAGGAACGATGGAAGAACAAGGAGGCTAGTGTTTAGACTAAAGAGGGAGAAGAGAATGATTTTTGGTGTAGGGAGAGAGAGAATGATTTTTGGTGTAGAGGAAGAGAGAATGATTTTTGGTGCCCCGAACTACAGAAATGAGGTTTGTATTTATAGAGGAAATGAATAGGGGGTTCACGGTACGGAACACCATGTCACGGCATTGTCCACTATGGCGCGGCGTAGAGCACCGTATCACGGTGCACAATTCGGCCTAAAAAACGTCCAAGTTCATAAAGCGCGTAAAGAAAACACGGAGAAGACACATGAAAGTACCGTGTCACAGTTTGTTTACCGTGACACTGCAGTAGTCCACCGTGGCATGGTATAGCACACCGTGTCGTGGTGTACAGTTTGCCTAAAAATGCGTCCAGGCTCATAAGCACGTGAGAAAAAATGCGGAATAGACACGGGAAAGCACCGTGTCACGGTATGTGTACCGCAACACGGTGCATAATATCGTGCCACGGTACCAGGCACCGTGACTCGTCAGCAATCGCTGCGACGCGGCAATTTAGTTGATGCGTGGTAATTCCAGTTTTTTTTGCGTTTTTAAAATTATGATAACTTTTGATCCGTAATTGAAATAAGGCATATTATATATCATTGAAAATCTTATCAAGTCTAATTTCAAACCCAACTAGAATAAGGTTAAAATCATTTGTAGATTTTAAGATACGCCCGTTTTAGTGAAAGGGTGTCAGTTTTGGGCCATGTTTAGTATTTTGCTCATATCTTCTTCGTTTTAAATCGGAATTAGACTTATGATATATCTTTGGAAAGCTTATTTCAAGGCCTTTCCTACTAAATAATAATTGGATCAAAATTATAGGGCCACAAAATCAGTTTCTCTCGGATTTGTGATGTGGAGAAGAAAAGTGGAAAGTAAGTTATTGTTTAGGGAAATGAGCTAGGAATTGGACTGGTTTATGAAATGTATTGGGAATAAATATGGATTTAAGCTCTCCAAAGGTTAAATACTTAACCCGATCAATAATGGCGATGAAAGGTTGTTCATCATCGGGTTTGGTTTTGGGGAGACATTTTTAGGTGTCTACATGTACAGACTCTTAAACCATCTTAGATGTACTCTCCCCACAGACGACGCCGAATGTTTTGGGGTTTTGGTCCCTCGAGAGAGTTACGTCACTAACTGGAATCTTCTATCTATACCTACAAAATAACGGAGACTCCGAGTTGTAGGAGCTCCGCCTCCGACGATCAAGTTAGAACGTGTTCGGAGAAAGGTAAAAAGTGCGGAAAAGGTAAAAGTGAGATCTTCTCGAATTTCGAGATCAAGTGTTTTTTTTCTGATGTAAGAGAATGTAGGTAGAATGTAATAAATGAACGTGCCCCCTAACAAAGGGGTTAATCTCCCTATTTATAGGGTCATCGGTAAAGGTGCTCTTTCTTAGGTCCCTCTAACCTAATTCTAATTGGCTGCGCTGCATTGCGGCATGCTCGGGATGTGGGCCATAAAGGCAGCCTTTTTTCCCAACAACTGGGAGTGACACGTGTCAAATAGAGATTAGACCACTTTGGACCTGTCTAAGGGTGACACGTGTGAACTTCTAATAGGGTCACTTGGCATGGGTATTTTTACCCAAAACACCAACCTTCCCTACTACCTGCTTGGCCAAATCGAAAGACCATCACAACCCAACCCAAATCAACCTACTCGACCTCGACCCACTCAGTAAACCATCCTTACCTCGACCTATTTCAAGAGGTTTCGGCAATGGTGGAGGGTGGGGCGATGGCGGATGCAGGATTTGAAAAATGGGGGTTCTAAATTAAGTTTGATTTAAAAAAAAAATCTACAAAATAAAATGTGGAGTGAAAATTTTGAGTCATTAAAGGTATTATCTAAAAGACCTGTTATTTGTGAAAATGATCTCTTACATTGAAAATTATTAACCTAGAATGGAAAATACTACCTCCGATTTTTTATAGTTGTAACTTTGGGGTATTATTTGAGAGATATAAAATATTCCAAAGTTGCAACTAAAAAAATCGGAGGTAGTATAAAAAACACCTAAGAGACCAGTTCTTTAATAAGAGGTCTCTTTGAATTTAATACAAAATAAGTGAACTAACTCCTAAGACAAATTTTTTTAAAAAGAGGTCTCTTTCAATTTAACACAAAATAAGCGGACTGATTGCCAGATTCTCTAAGCTGACAGACCCGATATTATTATACATAGGCGATCTCTTTGATATCTGTTTTTTTCATTTTTTTTAGCGGAATGGGGGTACAGCTTTACCTCTGTGTACCCCCTAGATCTGCAAATGGGGTAGTGGTAAGGTTTCTGGGTTATTAGAGGGCTATGGTGGGAGTATCAATGCTCATAGAGGGTTAGGGTGGGTGGTTTTAGGTTGGAGAAGGTTAAGGTGGGGGATTCGAGCTGGTGAAGGAAAGAGGGTCGTATTCAGGTTGTTGGGGGGGGGTTAGGCAAGTGGGGTTGAAGGTATCAGCTTATCAGGCTAGTGAAATTAAAATCATTTTCTTAAAAACAAAAAAATGGAAAATAAACAAAAAAACTGCCAATCACATTGCGATATGTGTTAGAGTTTACCTATAAACAAATTACCTATCGATCATGTTCTATTTTGAGCATATATATGTCATAGGTCGTTTTATTTTGGAAAAATCAGAAGATCGTTTTATTTCGGAAGAATGCTTAAATGTCGCATTATTCTTGAATTTTTTTTTTCTATTAATTAAAGGTGTTAAAAACTTACCCAATCCTAAACTGACCAATAAAAATCAAATTCAGATTTTGGCTTGATTGGATACAATAATTTAGCATAATCAATATCATAATACTAAAACAAACATTAGGAATGAAAAATGTCAATTCTGGGTTTACCTCAAAAAAACACCCTTCTCCTTTTCTTGCTAAAATCTTTTTTAAGAATTTTAGTATAATATAAATATCATGATATTATTCCAAATCTTTTATAAGTATTTTTTATAATATTACCTTCGTTAACTTTTAGTTGCAACTTTGGAATATATATATATATATATATATATATATATATATATATATATATATATATATATATATATATATATATATATATATATAAGTATTTTTTATAAGTATTTTTTATAATATTACCTTCGTTAACTTTTAGTTCCAAATCTTTTATAGGAAGGCTCATATAAAAATCCTCCTTTATATAAGAACTCATTATATGTAAGAACCAATCTGGACCGTGGGATTAGATTTGATCTGACCGCTCAAAATGATTTTGTTAATAATGGCATTTTTGTAATTTTCACTGCACTTTCTCCTTTATTTCTTCTCGTGAACTGCTAAACGTCGCTCCCATTTTACATACTAACGCTCCCTTTTTTTATATGAATGGACTAGTTTACCCTTTTTGCAAGTTGTAGTAGACAAAAGGATTTTGTTCGTCATGAATATTATTATATCAAACGGTCCCCTCAAATTTATACCACTTCAATCCCGAGCCCTCAAATTTTTGTTTTTTTTTTTTTTATTTTCTGGAAATGGGACATCCGCCCAAAAAATCCGGAAGTCCCAAGGTGGATCCGCCTGAAATTTCTGCATCCGCCTGAAATTTCCGTAAAGGACTTCCGCCTATATTTTCCGAAAACACCATGGAGGATCCGGAAATTTCAGGCAGATCCTCCGTGGTGTTTCCGAAAAATCCAGGCGGATGTTCCTGATTTCCGATTTATTATTATTTTTTTCGTGAATAATTTTGTTTAAAAAACTGATTATTGTTATTATGATTATTGTTGTTGTTATTGTGATTATTGTTAGTGTTGTTCGACATGTAATGTAAAGAACTAGACACTTTTATATTTTGTTTTGTTGTATGTAATGTAAAAACTTAAATACTTAATTAGTTTTATAACTATACATTACTAATTGTAATTAATAAACGAAGTAATTTAACCACGATACTAATTGTAATTAATTTTTTGAGGAAAACAAAAAAAAAAACTGGATTTTGGACATCCGCTTTCTCCTCATTTACGTTTAGTGCCTTCCTTTCTCTATCATCATACAAATCTCTCTTCTCTCATACTTTTGGGTGCAAATTTCTTCATGAAATTAGGGTTTATTTCAAGAAATTAAGGTTTGTTGTTCAATTTTATGATTCAAATTCATTTTTTTCGATTCTCATAATTTTGGTTGCGATTTTTTCGAGCATTTTTATGCGATTTTTCTCAAAAAAATTTAGCGATTTTTCTCATTTTTTTTGAGCGATTTTACTAAATTTTTTTGACCGATTAATTTAAGCAAAATCTTAGTGATTAGTTTGACCGAATTTCTGAGCGAATTTGTGCGATTTTTTGATCAAATATATGTGATTTCTGAGCTATTTTTGGTCGATTTCTTTGCGAGTTATGCGATTTCTGTGCGAATTTTGATCTTGCGATTTTATTACCTGCACTTTCAATTCGATTCTTCAATTTTCGAGTCAAATTTTGATATTAAGGACCTTTACGGACTTATTTTTGTCAATTACTGTTATGGTTATACACTAATAAGTCTTACTGTTATGGTTATACACTAATAATACTTACTGTTATTGATTATTGCGATTATTTTGATATTGTAATTGCGCTTATTGTGACTAGATGTAAAGCAGTGCTTTTGCCTCATTTTGGCGGTCCTCAATTTCTTGAGCTTCGTGACAATGTTGATGTTCCTGATCTTAAGCCTAATCAAGTTCTTGTTCGTGCTATTGTAATCAAATTTACCTGTGTGGTTTTTTTGCTGATTGTAGAGGATTTGATGCTAGTATTTGAACAGATAAGTGGTACAGAAATTGCATACATTAAAGATCAGTAATAGCTATCTACTATGAATTATGTATTTGTGTTTCTTGCTGGAGAGAAAGTAGGTATTTGTTTCATCACATTAAAAGAGTTTGATGGAAGAAGCTGAGATCCTTCTTTACTGCCTTGTGTGTATGTTTCTTAATTTGCTTCTTTTTTTTTTTTCCCTCTGCGGTTCAATTTTATTTTTATGGAGTCTTTTTCGACTCTTTTTCACACAATTTATTTTTCAGTTTCACAATCCCATAAATGTTTAGGTATTTCCAATTTCTTGTCTTAGAAGCTCAACTTATGTAGGAGGTTGTGTGCTATTCTTAGTGACAACTATTAATGCCCTCTGTTAAATGCTAATTTGACTCCACCACGAGGATGTTGGGGATACCAAATTTGAGTGCCATGACCTGAAAGGCTGATGAGGGAAATAGACATTGGATGATTGGAACTTTCCTTTTCGTTGTCTAATACCTACTCGTATCAAATAGTGGTTTGAGTGTTTGACCTGCAGGTGGTTAAGACATCAGCCCATAACCATCTCTATGAATTGCTCTTGGCCAAACTTGTGCTTTAGGAACCTTGGTTTATTGTTTAACTTCCAACACATTTTTTTGGCTTAAATACTCCTTTATGTGTTGTGCAACTTTCTCAGTTAGATGATTTCGATAGCACTTTAGTGGAACTTGCTGGAATTGTTCTTTTAGCTTGACGGAAATTGCATGTTTGCATCTGTTTGGAAAAATTAGAGCTCTTACAGATGGTTTGGTGCTATGGCTTACAAGACAGGTACAAGAAAAACTAAGGATATAGTGAAAATTTATTCCCTGTAACTAATGTGTATCACTGCTAATGTGTATCACTGCTATGTTGTAATAAAGTTTGTATGGCAAATTGAAATTTAATGGTTTTTGTGTGAGTGTGGAACATAATTTTCAATAAGTATTGTTCTTGAATTTTGCTAATGAGGAAGTTTAGTGTAGGGTAAGTAAACGTTTACATTCAAATAATGTTTATATACATTAGCCTATTAGCTCAAAGGGTAGAGTATTGTGCAAATGCGCAAAAGATGTGGGTTCAACTCCCACGTAGGTTTGTTTGTATAATGCTGAGACGAGCTTGTATAAGAGTTAAGTTTTTTTTTTTTTTGAAACTTGTACGAGAGTTAAGTTGTAACATGGTTTCTAAGCTTTAGTCATTAAGCATTTATTGCTTGTATAACTTAGTGCTAATTTGGAGATAATATGGTTTATTGTCGAAGTTTGTTTTTTAAAAAAAAATAATTTTTAGAGATGACCCATGTAGGAATTGAACCTACATCCCTTATGCATTTGCATAGGGCTCTACCAATTGAGTTAGTAGGTTTTTGCTTATGTTCTAAAGTTTTTTAAAAATTATATGCTTATGCAAAATTAGAATATATGCAGAAAATTACAAAAAGTATGGAGTTTAGAAACACAAAGTATACATTTCTTATGTTCTAAATTTATATGTTCTAAAATTCTGTTCCTATAATTTAAGTGTTTTACCCATTCTAATTAGTTATGTTATATGTCGTAAATTTTTTTCCTATGTTCTAAATTTTTTTCAATGTTCTAAATCTTTTCTTCTGTGTTTTGAATATATAAGTCTATGTTCTAAATATTTTTTCTAATGTTCTAAATATTTTTTTCTTATGTTCTAAATATTTTTCTTATGTTATAAACATTTTCTGCCTATGTTCAATTTGCTTACTTATGTTCTAACTTTATTCTGCTTATGTTCTAATTTTTTTTTTCCTGTGTTCCATTTTTTTTTTGTATGTTCTAAATTTTATTCTTATGTTCTAAAGTGTTCATGCATATCTTCTAAATTTCTTCTCTATGTTCTAATATTTTTTTTGCGTGTGTTCTAAATTTCTTTTCTATGGTTTAAATATTTTCCCTATGTTTAAAATTTTTAAGCCTATGTTCTAAATTTTTTCCTATGTTCTAAATTTTTATTCCTATGTTCTAAATTTTTTAAGCCTATGTTCTAAATTTTTTCCTATATTCTAAATTTTTATTCCTAAGTTCTAAAATTTTTTCTATGTTCTAAATTTTTTCCTATGACCTAATGTTTTTAAGTCTATGTTCTAAATTTGTTTTGCCTATGGTTTAAATTTTTTCTGATGTTCTAATGTTTTATTCCAATGTTCTAAAGTTTTTAAGCCTATGTTCTAATTTTTTTCCTATGTTTTAAATTTTTATTCCGATGTTCTAAAGTTTTAAGCCTATGTTCTAAATTTTTTTTCTATGTTCTAAATTTATTTTGCCTATTTTCTATGTTTTAAATTTATTGTTCTGCCTATTTTTAAAACTTGTCTTCGTATGTTCTAAATTTTTTTCTAAATAAACGAGGTGTCATCAAAGCCTCAACATTGCAATTGACATACAAACAACATAGCTGCATAGCTCTAGCCTAGGATACACCCACAAGATCATGTACATAAGATTAAGCATCATACCCACATCCTGAAAAGTTCAAATAATCAAACTTGTCACTTTTAGGACCTATACTTTAGAAGATCGAAACAGAAGGTGGAAAGCAACAATAGGATATATATATTTTTCTTTACCAACTACAACCATCATGAGATACAATTTCGTTGAAAAATTAAGAGTATAATCAAGAGTAGCGCCAATGATATCACTAAGAATTAAGAATACAACAAGAGGTATCACTAACTTAGAGCATGCTGAGAAAGAGTTTAGAACATGGTGTAAAAAAAAAAAAAAGGTTTAGAACATGCTGAGAAAGAGTTTAGAACATGATAAAAAAAGAGTTTAGAATATGCTAAGCTAATTTACAATTCACATAAGAAAATTAATTCATTTAGAAAATCTGAAATAAATCATCAAAAACTGAAAAAAAATCGCAAAAAATTACAATAAAGATTATTGTATCTAATTGCAAAATAGCTTTTAAATTTATATGATGTGACTTCTGACTTTTTGCTTGCATTCAATTTTGTAAAATTAACTCCTCTATATGTCTCCTCTATATGAATAGTTGTAAATCCTTCTATACAAATTTGTAGGAGGTAGCAAAATTATTGAAAAAAACTACTAAAATGACGCCAATAAAACCAAAAAAAAAAAAATAAACAATAAATAATCAAGAGTAGCGCTTAAATCACCTAATAACGCTGCAATTCGATCACTAAAATCACTGAAATTCGAACCTTACGAACCTTAAATCCACTGAAAATTCAAACCCTAAAATCGTTTGAACCCTAAAATTGCCGAAAAATGAAAATCAAATAAGAAAAATAAAAGAACGACTTGAACTCACGCTAAATTCATGAAAAACAAATTAGAAACTTCGCAAAAATCAAATCACAAAATCGCAAAAGTTAAATCGAAAAATCTACTTGAACATTATGCAAATTTCATGAAAATTTTGAACAAAAAAAAAAAAAAAAAAAAAGATACCTGATTTGAAAATCCTTCAAATTGCAACTTCTATGGAGATTTTTGGGAGTTTGAGGAGAGATAACGTCATGAACATATAATGAAGAGAGAGAAAGTTAGAGTTGCTTTTTTTGTTTTGTTTTTTTTTTTTTTTTTACTGTAGAAAAGGATAAAATTGATTTTTTTTTTCTTTTTCTTCTGTTTTAATCCTGACCGCTCATCCTAATCTAATTCTATGGTTGAGATTGGTTCTTATATGTGATTGAGTTCTTATATAGAGGAGGGTTATATATATATATATATATATATATATATATATATATATATATATATATAGCAATTATTTCGTTTCCCATATCTTTAATATACACCAAGCAAAGCTTGGTGAAGCTGGTAGGGAACTACACCTTGTGACTTTGAGGTCACGAGTTCTAGCTCCACCAACTACAAAATGGTTGGGAGTAGGGGGATTCATTTACCTCCTCCCTCTACTTTCAAGCGATGACCTGCGGAGCTGGGTTGGCTAAGCCCGGAAGAGGTGCCGGCTCAATAGAGTCCTTCATCTTACCAAAAAAAAAAAAAAAAATTATATACTCCAAATTTTATATGTGATGGGTTACTTTGTTGGTTTTATAGAATTTACTTGGTCAGTGCTAAAGGAATTATTTTGTTAGTTTTATAGGGTTACTCGGCCAATAATATAGGGTTACCCGTTTTTGTGAAACATTTGTAATCAATTCTAAATTAATTTTAGAATCAATATTTTGAGCAAGCAAAATGAAGATTAAAACAAGTCCAATTAAATAAAATTCATTTAAGTGCACAAACCAAATTAATCCAAGAACTATTCTTTAAATAAAATTTGGTTCAACTTGATGCTACAAAGTAAAGGGCTATTCACAAATCACTATTAATTTAACTAATCATAAATTAATCATGAGATTTGACAAAATTTAAAGGTTGGAATAATGAAAATAAAAATTCAATGAAAAATTCCAACTTTATCTTGTGAATCTTTGAAAAATTACATCTTTCAATATGAAGATTAATTAAATTTCAATCACAAGTTTGAAACTTTATGACTTTAATCAATTTAAAAAATGATTAAATTAAGAAAGTTCAATAAACATTCAAGGAATTTAGTACCATAAAGTTCCAACCAACTAAAATAATTAAAGTTTAGATCTTTAATACTTAAGAGCCTCAAAACACAAACTTTTCACACATAAAGCAATTTATTTGCAATTATGTGAAAAATTGAGCCAACCATTAAGCACCAATTACTACATAGTAATCATGCTCAAAAGTGGCCTAAAATTGCAGAAGCTTAAAGGAAAGAATCAAACACATAATCACAATTAATATGCTATTAAGATTCAAGGTTTAAAAGATTTAAGATTTTTCGTCAAACTGAAGAATCCCACAAAACAGGCGTTTCTGGGCAGAATTTGGCTTTTTCATAGACCTTAAGGGTTGAACCCTTTCCAGAACATCGTTTCCACCCAAAATTCACTAGTCCTGGGTGAAAATCTGGGTCCGGGAACCAAAATTCTAAATAAAACGAGATTAAAATTAATAAAATTGAGCTACTAATCTAATTAGCAACCACAACTAGAAATTAAAGCCATTTTAACACCTTGAAAATATTAGTTACAAAAATAAATGAGCAAGGCTTTGATACCGCTGTTGGGTTTCGGAAAGTCCGACTTTCCTTGGAAACAAAACCCGACCCCAAGACCCGCTCACAATTAATATAACTAATAAGCGTAATTAACAAAACAAATAGAAAGACAATATTACCCTTGGTGCGTGCTTCACTCCCTTTAATGAGTTCTTACTTCGAAAGCTTTGAGTCTCGCAAGTGAGACGACCTCCAACGGAAATCCACCCACAGCAACGACTCGTCTGGCCCTTACTTGGAGTTTAGTCGAGCTGGACCAAAAATAAGACTGCTCTTGTTTTTATGAATTTCAAAGGTTTCTCTCTTTTGGAGATGCCTTATTGAGTTCAACTCAAGTGGGTTTCTCAAATCCCAACACCTTTGTATTTATAGAGAATTCCCATGAACATTCCTCTCTCCCATCAATGTGAGAGAGTTGGTAAAACTTCTTTTTCCATTTTATTTTTAAATCAAAAACCAAAAATCAAAAGAAAAAGCAATGTAATAAATCAACAAGTGTCAATCAAGGAGGGAGAGAGTAGGTGAGGACCACAAGAGGGGGGAGGACCGAAGCCTTGCTCCCCAAGCCTCCCTAACCGGCTCACTCACACGCTGCCACGCGGCACTCAACCTTGCTCACCAAGGCGCGCCTTGCTAGCGACCTGGTGCTTGGCTGGGCCTACCAGCATGTGCCTGTGCTTACGGTGCTACTGATGTGCTCGTGCTTGGTCTGGCCTAGCACTCCACATCTACGCGTGCAAGGCCTAGCACGCAATGCGACTGGCCTTGCTGCGATGATGCGGGCTGGCTGCTAGCTACGCCTAGCTTGAGCGCTTGGCTGCGGTAGCCCAACCTTGCACGCAAGGCTAGCTCGGCCAGCTAGCTCGTCCATGCTAGGCATGCTGAGCTTGTAGCCGAGCCTTGCCTTACGGCAATGGCTTTGGCTATCCCTGTCAGTCACCCTACACATCGATTGGCTAGGCCAATACGATGCTAGGATTTTCCCGAGCATCGACTTGTTGATTAATTGATTTTTAACGTCTCGTCGTTTTTTTGATTCGACTCGACTTGCGACGCTCGGTCTCAATACTCGTAGCTCGATATCCGACGTTTGTGTTCATAATCCTTGAGTGACTCATTAATTCCTCTCGGATTAATTTGTCGTGACGGATCATTAGTTTTCTTGGGTGTGACCCGAAGGGTTCTGTTAAGATTAAGCTGTAATATTAATTATACATTAATATCACTGATCAGAAGTGGTCTCCAACTAGGCATTCCGATCACTTGACCTTACTGAATAATTAGCTTTCTAATTATTCTGAACCCTCTATCGGAGTAATACACTTGTTCGAAGGACACCATTCCTATCACTATGTTCGTAAAAAAAAGAGTACGAAGTACAAGAACATAGCATGATTTTGATTCGCAAAATAACCAGATTTTTTGAGCAACAAAACAATTTCTTGCAAGTCTATGATGTATATTGCAACAGATTTAACACAAACAGTAAGAAAAATCAAGAAGAATAAGTCACATTGTACTCACGAACCTAGAGGATGCAACAATGGTAGAATGCTCGTTTCTTCACCAAATTGAGCAAAACAAGTCTCAAAATACTAACAAAGCAATGTACAAACATATACAAGCAAATTCTTGATGAGAAATTTGACAAAACATAACGAGTTAAGCAAGTTCATTTTCGGATTTTTCGGAAATTCGTAAAGAATGTGCACGAAATTCGTCTAAAACAAGAGGAGTTCGAGAAAAACTTACATAGATTGGAAAACTAGAGTAAGAGAGCTTTTATTTGCAACAAATTTGAGCGAATTTAGTTGAGAAACGAGCAAGAACGAGCAAGTTGAAGTTTTGATAAAATTCAGAGTGAAATACGAACAGCCCCGGCGAAATGAGGAAAAAGGGGTTTGATACAGAAAACGCGAATTTATTTTGGTCATTCCGTATTTCCAAAATTATTCATTTGGTATCCTACTTATAAAAATGTCCAATCCAGTTTATTTTGGTCCATAATCTAGGTCCAATAATTGTGTATTTTGATGGGGTTGAAAAGTGCTTTCTAACGATATATTATAAGCCTAATTATGAGTTATAACGAAGAAGTTATGGCCAAAATACTAAACTGGACCTAAAACGAACTTTATATGCGGACCTAATGATCATGTGGAGGGTTCATTAATCTTAATTATATTTCTAAACCCATTAGGATTTATCTTAATTTTCTGGAATTATCTAGAAGGTTATTTTAACTTCTAAAGGCATTAGGATTAATTATTATCTTCTAGAAGGTTCTAATTTATCCTACTTTTGAAAGGATAATGATAAAGAATTTTATGTTAGATAAAACAAGTGTTTTTAATAGATTTAATTCTGATTTAATAAGGATAAGTATGGATATTCGACTAACCCAATTTGATTGGAAGACGGATTCTGTACGAGTCCTATCTTTCGAAAATCATCGCGCGGCGATGGATCCATCGCACAGCGATGGACGTGTCGCCCCCGCGATGAAACCTGTTTTATTCCGAGTAGGATTCGGATTGTTTTCTGATCGTTTTTCTCTGTAAATAGGATCTTTTTTCCTCCGTTTTCATTCACCAATAATCATCATCTCTTTCTCTCTCTCTAAGCTAAAGCTTATTCTTTCTTTCTTTCTCTTTCTTGATTTTTCTTAGCCTAGCCACACATAATACTCATCTCTTTGATTTTTCTTGATTTGATCATCATTCCTCATTCACGAGAATTGAATACACCTAGCGAAGCTCGAAGTTGCCTTAGACCTCGACGTGAAAGGTTGATAGTTCTTGAGGTTTGGTCCAAAATCTATATTTCAATTCTTCATTAAATTATTGTTTGATTTAATATTTTAAATGAAATTACTAATTAATGTCTGTATTCTTTTAATAGAAAGAGGTACGAGGCTTCAAAGTGAGTAATTCAATTGCTCTATTTCTCTAGAAATCATGCTTAGATTATTATTTTTTTTTTTTAATTCCTAGTATTATGTTAGGATGCTTTTATTGCTTTCTAGTATCATGTTAGGGTTAAAGCTTTGATTTTTATTACTTAATAACATGCTAGAATTTGTTATTAATCTTGTTAGTATCATGCCTAGGATCTGATCTTGCTAACATTATGCTTTGAAGATATTATGATGATGATGATCGATTTGTCGTGTCAATTGCTATAATAACTATTGTTGCTTGATTTATTATTGTTATTGCTTGATCTCGCCTTTTCTTGCAGGTTTAAAGGGAATTTGTACTTGAAATCATGCAAAATAAGATAATTAATAATTTTAGTTAGGCTAATATGATTTTAATTCAAGTGATCGCCAGTAATAGATTTATTTGTGCATTAATAATCAACCAACATAGATTAAATATGCTTAAGATTAATTTATTGATTGTATGTTGATCTGAAAGCGCATATGAATATGAGAAGAATAAAGTAGAGGCCTATTTAGGGCGGGTTCAATCTCTTTCGGGTTGGATTCGTACCATCATTCCCGAATATCCAGTCATGGTTTAGGACCACTATGGAGTTTAGCGATTTCCGTGATCGTGAAAGGGGTATAACCTTCACACCCGTGGACGGTTTACATGTTCCTAAAAATTGTTGGCCACTCTTTATCTCTAACTTCCTCCCAGTTGGACTCCACCATGCTTAAATGCATGATCATAGTGGGGCTCAAAGTTGAGTGTTTGAAATATTCTGTACAATTAGTAAACATGCTTTTAAAACCAATTCCAATAATTATTACAATGAATTTCAAAACTAATGATTCAAACCCAATTCTTAATATTCTCAAACAATTCCTACAACTCAATAACTCAATAATAATGATTAATAAAGTCAAATATTTTCAAAAAATCAATATCCTCTCTAAGTGTGCACACCCCCCAAACTAGTCTCGTACTATTTCAAGATTATTCTTGGAGAAAGACTAGGTCATACAATGTCCATAGTCTTCAATGAATCCGCATAGTGGGATTAATATAAAAATCATGCTTGTAAAGCTTTTTAAATAATTCAATAACCTTTTCAACTCAATAATTCCAATAAATAACTAAAACTCCTTTTTAATTAAATTCAATATGCTTTTAAATCAAGCCTTTAAAATATGATAAATAATTTTAATCATCCAAAACATGATATAAAAATCAATACTCCAATTTATTTATTTAAACCAATTATTTAATTAAACATGCTTTTATATAACAGACCATAATTCAATTCAATTAATTCAATCATCATAAAACCACTCAAAACATGCTTATTCAATCTAATCAATTTTAAAGGTATCAAGTCACCTAAATGTACTTTTGATCCTTGCTTAGCACACACAAAGAAACTTCGAGAACTCTTGTTAAACATACCCTACAATAAATATCATCTTAATTAATATAAAGTTAACAATTAATCATAACAATTAAATTAAAAAAGCCCCCACCTATATGTACATGTACCTTAAAAATTATTTTTCATAAATATATGTAAAAAATCTGATTTTATTTAATTAAAACTACTCATAAAATTTTTATGAATCCCCATAATAATAATTAATTAATTAAGAGAAGTGAAAAAGAAAAGGTAGAAAACCAAGGAAAAAAGAGGAGGAGAGTGACGGCAAGGAGGCAGCAGCATGCCCGCAGGTGGCTAATGTCGGTGGTCGATGGCCGACGTAAGAGGGAGGTGGCACTGGAGGTGGAAGGTGGTGTTTTGTGGTGTTGGTTGGAACAAGAAAAGGAAAAAAAAAGGAGAAGAGAATTAGAGAGAATTGAGAGAAAATTAGAGAATTTGGTGTGAGTGTTTAGCAATGAATCAATGGGTATTTATAGGCTAGCTCATACATGAATTATGGTAGGAAAATGTAGGAAGAATTATGGTAAAAAGAATTAAGCAAATTACTTGGAGAAGAGAGCTTCATAATTATGAAAAGTGTAATATTAAGGTGATGACTACGAATTATAAAATTAAGGAAAGTATGTTGTTATGAAAAATAATATGATAAAAGAGGTAAACTTGGGGAATAATCAATTAGCATGAAATAAGGTAGGAAATAAGTTATTTTGCTAGATTTAAGGGATTAAAAATAATTGTGTAAATAATATTGATTGTATAAAATAATTAATTAAGAAAATACCAATTATTCAAAATAAATTAACTAAGAAAATCAGATTTTCTACACATAGAAAATCCGAAATCATAGTAAATAAATTAGGAATTTTCGGCCCTTTTAAATGAATAATAAATATAATTTTGTTTAATTAAGTTACACGAAATATGTAAGTAATCCAGTTTTTAAAATAATATAAATGGATAATAAATCGTATCTAAAATATAAAAATAATAATTAGGTTTTAAAATACTAGCTTTTGGCGCCAAAATTCAAATAGTAAAATAAATTACTATAATACCCTTTTTAGAAAATACGTATCAAAATACGGGACATTACATTTGAAGCGTGATATCCACGTAGAGATTGACTGAAAATTAGGTAGAGAATAAAGCCCCAAACATTACTCCTCTACTTAGGCCATGAGATTCGAATGAGCCGTCCAACAATGCTATATTGGTCATGTTTTGGGTGTTTTTGTCCCTCGGGAGAGTTACAGCTCGAAAATTGGTCCGACGCGCTCTGTACCTGCAAAATACGGAGACTCTGGTTGGTTGGAGCTCCGCCTCCGACGATCAAGTTAGTAAAGTTGTTATCTCTACAGGGTAATATTTATTATAAAAATTCAAAGCAAGAGTTTCCCAGTCAGTAATACCAAGTGCAGTCTATTCATTTTCCACATAAAGAAAAGGGAAAAAGAATCTCCCTGATTTGGTCCTGCGTGACCGCATCTTGCCTAATGGTATTGCAATATTGGCAGAAATCTGCAATGTGAAGATTAGGATCTTCACCCTTAGCTCCACTGAATTGCTTCCTCTCTATCATCATGATAAATTGGGGTTTGATCTCAAAATTCACTCCATCAAGGGCCGGAGTAGGAGTAAGGTGTGGAAAATCTGTCAGCGACGGCTGCGAATAATCGCTGAGCTTGCGAGGTGGAGGAGGTGGTGGTGCCGTCAACTCTGATTCAGGTTTCGAAAAGTCTTCCGAATCACTAGAATCAGATGGGGGTTCCGAAGGTAGATTACCTCTAGAAGTGTCTCGTATCTGCCTGTAAAAATTCTTCTTTCTATGAAAAGATCGTTCGATTTCGAGATCGAATGGAATGTAGCCTGATCTAGAACTCCTGGGCATAAACACAGAAATAAACAAACAAATATGAGAAAGTTGTCTCAAAGAACTTGCGTTCTATGAGACAGGAGAAAATAATTTAGACTACAAAAATAATTAGAAACAAAAATAAAACCGTTTCCCCAGCAACGGCGCCAAATTTTCAGGATATAGTCGTATCATCTAGTAAAAAATAATTCCTAAGTTCCTCTAACTATGCAGATTGGGAAGAAAGGGTCGATCCACAGGGAAACAAATCTTCCTATTCCTAATTAATTAAAATAATCTAAATTATAAAGAAACTAAAGTATAGATATAAGTAATTAAACTAAGGGAGATATAAATAGGGAGAAATCAATTAATAAAAGCCTAGGGCATAGGTTCACCAATAAATAATATTCCAGGGTAAAATATAATAATCAATCACCAATGCATCAATTAATCAGATCATAAAGGGCTTTCGCTACGTATTACAATCACATAGTTAATTTACCGGTATTAAATCTCATCTCTCGAATCTCGACTTAATCATTTATAAATTAGTCCGCCTATTGAAACTAAGCCTAAACATCAATTCTCATCTCTCGAATCTCGAATCAATATTGCATAACTCATACAATTAAACCAAGCCTAATCTAATTGCATAGCATTAAATCAATCAATAGGAAATTAATCAAGCATTGACAATCAACAATAATAAATTACCCCTTCATATTATTTATTGATCCCCATAAACCCTAGAGAGAAAACTACTCACGCATAATTAAATCTAAACTAATCAAAGCAATTAAACAAGACATGATGAAATAAAGAAATTAAATTACTGAAATAATATAGAAGAAATCATTACCAAAATTAACGAAAATAATGAATTGTATTAAGAACAAGGTTGTAGAGTTGTAGAGAGAGAAACAATGAGAGAAATCTAATCTCAAAACTCAGTAGAGAGAGAAAGCTAAGAGAAAAAGGGTACTCAAATTACTTAACAAAATCGTATATATATTAAACTCGAAAATCCTAAACTTAAACGAACTAAAATCGAGCTTAATTATCTTCCAAAAACACGTGCCCAGTCGGGCGCGAGATCGGGCGTCTTGCTTCTTCCGCCCTGCCCGACTGGGCGCGCCTTTGGGCGAGACCCTCTTGGCCGGGCAAGGCCATCTTGGGCACTCTAGCCCACTTGGGCAAGCCTTGGACTTCGATTGGGCCCCGATCATTCGGCCCAATCCGGATTTCCTCCTTGGGGCTTGACTACTCAGTCCAATTGCCTCGGTACATCGGTCGTACTCCTCCAATGCTCGTAGTCGCTTCATAAAATCCCGGGAAAATGCTCCAAATGTGCAATTCCCTGCAAAACTCAACCAAAACTACAAAAACACTAGAAAACAACAATTAGTAATAAAAGTGGCCCAAAAGAGCCAAAAACACTACCAATTACGACCAACGAACGGGAGTAAAACACCATATAAAATAGACATATCAAACTCCCCCAAGCCAAACCTTTGCTTGTCCCTAAGCAAAGAGCTCATCAATGAATACATAAAACATGCCTCACCCCAAATAATCAAAATCAAGAGTAACCAATTCAAGGCAAATCCAACAAGCATGCATCAACATCAACCAATCTCATCCATCCAATCACTCATTCTCCCCAACAATTGTCAAATAGAGCAAACCACAAGAGCATATAGAATTCATGACTAGTGCTCACACACTCAACTCCCATTTATGTGGCGAGTAAAAGATGTACTCGATCGCTCTCCATCCCAACCCCTTTATGTGAACAATGCCCTCCTAAACTCACAACACTTGTGTGTTTAAGAAGATAAGCACTCAACCTAATAGTTGACTCGGAATATGTCAAGTCATTCTTTGCATTGATAAAAAACTAATTTCACATTTACACAACTCTATGCACAAAGGTCGGAAGGTCTTTAAAGCTTGTACTGTAAGGCTAGGGTAAAAGGTAGGATAAATTTGGGAAAATCTGAGAGTAAAGCCATGTTCAAGGGAGCCATATCCTAATAAAACCCAAGGTCAAAAACAAGTAATGACCATATCATCTCCAACATAACTCAACTCCACCAAAAATTCTTCAAACAACTCCAATCATAACAAACAAATCCCAACACTTACAAATTCACTAACAAAAACATAATAATGTAAACTTGAGTGAATAACAAATTTATTTTCCATTGAAACTTAACTTCAAAAATTTTTCTTTTGATCTTTTGACCAACCTCCAATTAGAGCATTTGAACATATAACAATTTTTTTTCTTTTTGCTCTTCTTTTTTTTCTTTTGAAGTTCACTTTTTTTCTTCTTTTTTTTTTGTTTGTTTGTTTGTTTTTTTTTTGTTTTATTTTCATATCATCACACTTTATTTTTTCAAAGAAATTTATCTTTCAAGATCATCAAAAATAAAATACAATCAAGAACAAAATCAACTCCTCATATCCACCCAAATTGTGCAAATGATATTCACACCACAAAAGTCCCTCACCTCACTCACTAATAGCTCCCCCAAGCCAAGCTTGGGACTAGTAACCAATGGGGAAAATCGGCTTGTAATGTGGCTAATTGACAACAAAAAGTCAAGGCAACAACATGGGTAGCAAGAAGGGAACAAATATATCTAAAATCATCTGAAGGTTACCTAAAGAACAAATGCCTTCGTCCTCCTCAATGTGCATAATATTGAGTCATACAAATATTACTCAAAGTTGCAAACCAATACTCAAATTCATTGACATACCAGGAACTAACACACAGTTCCTAACCAAATCAACTAGTCAAGCACTATATTCACAAGTAGTTGGACAAAACTGACGCATGTTAAGGCGTCCAAGCAATCAAATATCAAATCATGGCTAACCTATCCACAATGCTCATCATCATATACCAAGAATGAAAACAATTTTCAAGTATGGGGCACAGGGAAGCATGATTTACAATTCATTGGAACGTATTTTTGTATTTTTTTAATTTTTCAATTTTTTTTTTTGTATTTTTTTCATTTTTATCAAAACAATAAAACTACACTAAAAAGCAATAAATCTATACTAAAATACACTAAAAAATAAGAGAAAGGGAAGAAGAAATATACCAAAATCCAAAAATCTCCCCCAAGCCAAGATCAGACAATGTCCTTATTGGCTCGGGAACTAACCTAGCATGGCTAATCATTCACCTCATCATCCTAGAAGCCAAAACCGCCGCCTCTACCACCTACAGCACCAAAATAATTAGGGTTATAAGTCCCCCCCGGAGGCCCCCCAAAAGGAATGTCCTGGCCATATCCATGAAAGGCCAAATAGTCTGTGTAAATACCATGGGATGTGGGATCAACGTATCCCTGGGGTGGTGCCTGAAAACTAGTCAGGGTAGAGAACATCGTCGGGAATAGCACCCCGACGAGCATAGTCATCAAACATAGGGTATAAAACCCTACCCTGGTTCCTCTCAATATAACCCAAACGTTGGTCGATAAAACCGACCATCTGCCTAATCTCCCCATAGTTCCCCTCAATACGACCTAAGTCCTGCCCTATGCTCTAGAGATCCCAAATGGTCTATGTGTCGTGCCTAGGGGGAGGTGGAGGCATATGAGGTTGAGGAGGTGGCATCATAGGCTCGGGCTGAGGTGGAGGCATATGAGGTGGAGGTGGTGGAGGTGCTTGACTAGTAGCATAAGTATAAGAGTATTGCCCAGGGGGAAAGGCGGTCAAATCGGGGTTAGGAAGGGGAAAAATAGGCAATGGTTGCTCCGTTCCTACCCTAACATACCAATAGGGGGTTTAGCCATCCATCCTAACCCAACCTAGGTCCTCTAGATGCCTAACGATCAAGTAGGTATCCCTCCCACAATTAGTGAGACTGTGGGCCCTAGTCTCACTAAACCCGGCCTTCTTAACTGCTATCCTAGTAATTAGGCCTCCTAATCGGATAGGGGTACTAGCTGTGTTAGAAGCCGTGGCATGCCTACTCAAATGGTGGATGATAAAGCTACGCATGTTCAAATTACCGTACCCAAACACATAATGTCCAATAACAACTAGTTCGTTGGTTTGGGTATTGTGTGGCTCATTCCTACCTAGGAAACAAACACCCGAAAATCGTTGGAAAAGTTTAGGAATGGGGTAATGAATAGGTCGGGCACTAGCATGTTGAGAGGGGGGGGGGGGGGCGGGTAAACCGGTTAGAACATGATAAATATCCTCCATTTTATAGTTTTCATGCCAATGGTGGGGGAGTTCAGATTCCAAATCAAACAATTTATAAAATTCCACATAAGTTAAACTAATATTCCTATTGTTCAACCTAAAATGCAAATTTGGTCCATTTTTGCTATTTACAACATTCAAAGAGGATAAAAATTCAAAGGTCAATTCAGGATACGTAGGATAATGCATGTCAACAAATTTCCTCATTCCTATATTGTTCATGAATTGTCTAACATAATCATATAAACCTAGGGAGTCAAGAGTAGGGTGGTGTAACCACCGAGAGGGGATTACCTCAAGCTCATAGAGCTTTTCAAGCCGCTCCTGTTGTGTGTTGGGTGGTGATTCGGATGGTTGGCCACTGTGGAAGCTGCAAATCCGGATCATAGTCTTGGCTTGATGAAGAACTCCGCCCAATCAACGTTCTTGCCTTCTTTGAAGCCATTTGCAAATATGGGTTTTTGAAAAATTTGTTTGGAATTTGGAGATTTTGGTATAGGAATGTAGAGGATAAAGAAAGGAGAAGAAATATGTAAGAATTTTTGAATTTGGGTGAGAATTGGAGAAGAGATCTTAGAAAGAAGGTAGAGAATTAAAGGTTTTAGAGAGAGAAAGTATGATGGAAATAAGAAATAAGGACGAAAAAAAGAAGGAGGAAGAAGAAAGAAGAAGAAAAAGAAAGAGGAAAGGAGCCCGGGTAAGTTCGCGCCCGGTCGGGCGCCACACCGCCCGATCGAGTGATCTGAATACACGTTCCAGCTTCTTCTCGCACCCGGTCGGGCGCCAGCTTGCCCGATCGGGCAAGCTCCCCTTTTAATTTTACTTCGACTGTCGCGCCCGGTCGGGCGCCCTTTCGCCCGATTGGGCGTGATAAAACTCCATACTCGTCAACTCTCGCGCTCGGTCGGGCGAGTATTGTTAATTTTCCATACTCGCTCTCTCTCTTGCGCCCGGTCGGGCAAATTTCCTCGTTATTGACCCCTACTCTCGCGCCCGGTCGGGCGCACTACAGCATTGAGTCCGATTTTTTTATTTCTCTTCTTTTCTTGTCTCCAAATTTGACTAACTTTTTCCCATCAAACCTATACAAAATCTCATAAAACTCATTAATTTCTCTCCTCTTTCCTCACACTAATAAAAAGAAAGGAGACTAAACTAAAAGGCAAGAAAATACGGGTTGCCTCCCGTAAAGCGCTGGTTTATCTAGGTCCCGCACGACCCTCTTACCACATGTTAATCAAGATGAACTGGAATCGATTAGGTGAAGTAATTCAACTGAACCAATCGTAGCTCAATCATGGTAATGCTTAAGTCGTTGGCCATTAACCTTGAACTTGTTACCATGCTCATCGACCAATTCCACAGAACTAAATTTATTTCCCTTTTAACAGTAAAAGGACCTGACCACCTTGACTTTAACTTTCATGGGAAAAGTTTAAGTCTAGAGTTGAACAACAACACCTTATCACCCTCTTTGAATTCTCTCGGAAGGATTATCTTGTCGTGCCATCTCTTGGTCTTCTCCTTGTAGACACGTGCACTATCATAGGCCATCAACCTAAACTCATCAAGTTGATTAAGTTGAAGAAGCCTCTTTTCTCCCACTAGTTTAGCATCCAAATTGAGGTCCTTAATAGCCCAATATGCCTTGTATTCCAATTCCACCGGGAGGTGACATGCTTTACCATATGCAAGCCTATAGGGAGTAGTACCAATCGGGGTCTTAAAAGCAGTTCTGTACGCCCAAAGGGTGTCATCCAACTTGTCACTCCAATCTTTCCTTGATTTTGCTACCACCTTCTCTAGAATGGCCTTAATCTCACGATTAGAAACTTCAACCTGACCACTCGTTGGGGATGATAGGCTAGACCTGCCTATGGTATACACCATACTTTTTAAGGAGGGTGTCCAACTTTCGCTCATAAAAGTGAGATCCTCCATCACTGATTATAGCTCTAGGCACTCCGAATCTTGGAAAGATGGTTTTCTTGAAAAGCCTATGGACCATCTTGGCATCATTGGTAGGAATGGCAATGACCTCAACCCACTTGGATACATAGTCAACGGCGACAAGTATATAGCGATTCCCTTTTTAAGAAGGAAAAGGCCCCATGTAATCAACACCCCAAGCATCAAAAATTTCAACTTCTAATATTCCAGTTTGAGGCATCTCATGCCGCCGCAAAATATTGCCAGTCCTCTGGCAAGAGGCACAAGCCTGCACAAAAGTGTTAGCATCCTTAAATATAGTGGGCCAATAGAAACCCGACTCATTAATCTTGGCCACCGTTTTAGTGGGACCATGATGTCCTCCATACGGTGAGTTGTGACAACTGGTAAGAACACCGTGAACTTCCCATTCGGGAACACACCTGCGAAATAATCCATCTGCACATTCACGAAACAAAAAGGGATCATCCCAAAAATAATGTTTAACATCATAAAGGAACTTCTTTTTCTGTTGGTAGGACAAGTCAGGGGTAGAGTACCACCCACCAAATAATTTGCATAATCTACATACTAAGGGTGTTGCTCTACAACTACGTACAAATGGTCATCAGGGAAAGAATCATCTATAGGGAGAGAAATCTTACCCTCATCATACCTGATACTTGACAAGTGGTCTGCCACAACGTTCTCTGCACCCTTCTTATCTTTAATCTCCACATCAAAATCTTGGAGCAAGAGAACCCAACGGAGGAGCCAAGGCTTTGATTCTGCCTTGGCAATTAAATACTTCAAAGTTGCATGGTCAGTAAAAACAATGACTTTAGAACCAACTAGATATGATCTAAATTTTTCTAAAGCATAAATAACAGCAAGAAACTCCTTCTCTGTAGTGGCATAGTTGACTTGGGATTCATCCAAAGTTTTACTTGCATAATAAATAGCATGTAAAACTTTGTTGTTTCTCTGTCCTAGCACGGCACCTAATGCAAAATCACTTGCATCACACATGATCTCGAAAGGAAGAGTCCAAACATATGATGGGCGCCGATATCAATGCCTGCTTTAACTTGTGAAAAGCCTCAAGACACTCGTCAGTAAAATCAAATGGGGCATCCTTGAGTAAAAGCTGAGTTAGGGGTTTAGAAATTTTAGAAAAATCTTTGATAAAGCGACGATAAAACCCCGCATGACCTAAGAAACTTATAACCCCCTTAACATTGACTGGAGAAGGCAATTGCTTAATCACAGAAATCTTAGCCTTATCTACCTGTATACCCTTATCAGATACAATATGACCAAGGACTACTCCCTCTGTCACCATAAAGTGACACTTTTCCCAATTTAGTACTAAGTTGCATTCTTCACATCTTTTCAATATTTTAGCGAGATTTACAAGGCATGCATCAAATGAATACCTATACACACTAAAATCATCTATAAATACTTCCATGATAGACTCTATGAAATCAGAAAACATATTCATCATGCAACGTTGAAAGGTAGCAGGGGCATTACATAAACCAAAGGGCATTCTACGATAAGCAAAAGTACCATAAGGACGTGTAAATGTAGTCTTTTCTTGATCTTCAGGGTGAATTGGAATTTGGAAAAATCCCGAATACCCATCCAAATAACAAAAGAACTTATGATTAGCCAACCCCTCAAGCATTTGATCAATAAAAGGGAGAGGGAAGTGGTCCTTTTTAGTGGCGATATTTGATCTTCGATAATCAATGCACATACGCCACCCTGTAACAGTTCTAGTGGGAATCAATTCATTTTTATCATTTCTAATCACAGTCATCCTACCCTTTTTAGGAACCACCTGAACAGGAATTACCCACTTTGAGTCAGAAATAGGATAGATAATAACTACATCAAGTAATTTCATCACCTCTTTCTTGACTACTTCTTTCATATTAGGATTTAACCTCCTCTGGGGTTGAATACATGGCTTGTAGTTGTCCTGTGCATACAAAAATCAGGGCTAATACCCTTGAGATCTTCAATACTGTACCCAATTGCCCTTTTGTGTGTTCGAAGAACCTCTAGAAGTTGGGAAGTTTGTAGGTCATCAAGTGTAGTACTAGTGATCACAGGGTATAGTTCCTGCTCATCAAGAAAAACATATTTCAAATGAGAGGGGAGAGGTTTTAGTTCAGGTTTCTTAACCTCTGCAAGTTTTGATTCCTGAACTAATTTCACTACCTTCATGGTCTCTTTAGGATTAAGCTCTTCTACTGAAAGAGCTTTTTCAATAGCATCCACCTCAGTACTCCAAATGCTTGCATCACTTGCAGATAAATCTCCACAAAGAACTTCCTCCAAGGGATCCCTTGCAAGAACCTATGGTAAGCTTTTTTCACAAATATCATCCATTATATCAATCACATCAACTAAAGAACAATTTTCTTCTAGCGTAGGTCCTTTTAAAACCTTATCTAAATTAAAAGTGATATTATCATCTCCTATAGAAAAGGGTTAATTTTCCATTTTAACATCAATAATGGCTCCTGCTGTATAGAGAAAAGGCCTACCTAATATAATGGGAATTTGTGTATCCTCAGCCATGTCTAACACAACAAAATCAACAGGGATAAAAAATTTACCATCTCTAACAGGAACATCCTCTAAAATACCTAAGGGGTATTTAGCAGGACGATCTGCCATCTGTAAAGTAATGTTAGTAACTTTCAAATCACCCATATTAAGCTTAGCACACACAGACGATGGCATAACACTGATACTAGCACCCAAATCACATAATGCTTTATCTTGAAAACATTACCAATATTACAAGGGATAGAAAAACTACCAGAATCCTTTAATTTAGGAGGGGATTTATTTTGCAATAAAGCACTACATTCCTCTGTAAAAGATACAGTTTCTACCTCATTAAAGGCTCTTTTATCTTTCATAAATTTAGCATATGCAGGAACCTGAGTGATTAAATAAGTGAAAGGAACTGTTACCTGCAAATTTTTCACAACCTCCATAAACTTACCGAATTGCTTATCAAACTTACTCTTCAAATGTCTATTGGGGAATGGAAGCTTGATAACTAGGCTCTGCACGTCTCCACCCTTGTCTTGAGATTTACCCTGCAAAGAAACATTAGAAGGGTTAGTTTCCTTTTGTAGCCCTGCAAGGTTAGTATGATTAGCATTTGGTACAAGGGAATCTTGATTAGCAACAGGTCCATCATCCTTGGGCATAGGAGGCCTATCATAGTGTGAACCACTCCTTAGAGTGGTTGCATTAGCATGATCTGTAGGATGGATTGTGTTTAGGCAAATCTCAACAAGGACATATGAGAATCTGCTAGGTTTGAGGGTTAATAACAATCATACTACCAAAAGCATATAAATTAGCAATAAAGCAATAATAAAGCAATTGATAGGCAATGAACAAACAATAAACAAACAGAATGAACTCTATTGTGAAAAGAGAATAAGTTTAGAGATACAATACTGAATAAGGACAAGCCTCCTTCTTCAGTAGGGATGGAGCTCCGTAGGTAAATGCAGAGTAATTTTATTGTATTTAGAGTATATGTGCGTACATGAATGTTCAAAATGTCTAATTACACTTATTTATACCTAGGGATCTCTAGGGTTTACAAATATATTCGGAATATATTTAAAATGAGGAAGATCCTCTTGATTTATCTTCTTCCCTGTTCTGTAGGTGTATCTTTGGCATGTATCTCCTTGATTGATATCCTTGATGCTGCTTTCCTTGTTTGCTCCAATCAAGCCGTTTGCTTATTTTTGCTGGATTATTGATCTTGGATTGACGCCCTAAATGTAATGGGTCGTATTATAATACGGGCCCAAAAATTGCCCCTAATTTTTATTTCCAAGTATTGGAAGTGAAAATTACCTAAAGAAAAGCTTTAGAAAATATTTTGAATTTCAGAAATTATTCCAACGGTTAGCAAAATAGAAAGTGGTGGCGGTTTTACGACAACTTCCTTGATAACTGTGAAGGGCGGTTTATTTCCGTCTTTGGTATTTATTGGGTGTGCGGGCTCTTGTCTAATCACTTCAATTGTTTTGCCCCAATTTCAATTTCATCAGGTACTTTCTCTCTCTTCTCTATTTGCTCTGTTTTTTACTTTGTATTATTTTATTATTTTTTTTCTTGTTTTTGCGATGGATGATCATGTGAGAGTGATGTTTGCTGGGGTGGATGAGGGTGTGAAAAGGCCAAACTTGGTGGCGCAGAACATCTTTCCTGCCAAAGATGTCTATCCTTCCACCATTACGAAGGAGGAGGTTCAGAACATCGCTGCAATTGCGCGGTTTCCTGATGGGGTTGTGGTGAAAATTCCATCTTCTAGGGAGAGGGCTGACTGGACTGCCCCTGGTTGGGTGTGTTTCTTTGAGTATCCCTTTGTAATTGGGCATACTTTTCCTTTTTCTGCTCTTGTTCGTCAATTTCTTTCTAGAGTTAGGGTTTCACCTTGTCAATTACTGCCCCAAACTTGGAGGGTGTTGAGAATTCTGGATTTACTGAGTGCAAAATTGGGTATAGATCTTGATGTGAGGGATTTGTGTTACCCTTATACTATCAGGACCAGTGGTAAGGGTCGAGTTGGTCTTCGCCTGAAGGATGGTGTTGGTCCTTTGGTGACTGACTTGGAGAAGGCGTTTGACAAGAAGTGGTATCACAAGTTCTTCTTTGTGAGGATTGACTCGTTGGGTGATGATTGTGATTTTTTGATTGACACTGTTGAGGCTGAAGGTATTTTGTTTTCTTATTCTTTTATGTTCTTCTCTCCTTCTTTGTTGATTTGGGCTTATTTGCTTGTTGGTTGTAGTGAGTAAACTGAAGCAGCGCTCTCAGTCTCCATCCTTGATAGACAAGTTGTATGAGTTGAGTGCAGACGAGAGATCTTTCATCAAGTTGACACAGCCTGAAGCTGTTCCCATCAAGATGGTTGCTCCCAAGGGTGTCCCTCCTCCACCTCCGCCTTGTGCTAGTCTCAAGAGGAAGTTGGAGATGCCTATTGATGTTGACGCTGCTGAGTTTTCTTTTGACTCTCTGGCTCCGCATGTAGATACCCTATTGTTTCCTTCTTTCAAGGATCGCCAATCCTCGATGACTTTTGCTGACCTTTCACAAGAGGCGGCCGTACAGTCTTTCCAGGTATAGTATACTCCGAAATTTTTTTAGTAAAATCAACATTATTGAACTATGCTTCTTACACTTCATCTTTGCTTTGCAGAGCCTTCAATCTTTCCTTGGTGTCTTAGGAAAGGTGTCAGAGTTTACTCGGGTGTATGAGGCTATGAAGAAGGAGCGTGATGCTCTGTCTGACAAGTACAAGGCTGCTACTGAGGCTCTGAAGGCTGAACGGACTAAGCATCGGGACTGCATTTCTGAGCGGGATGGGCTGAAGGGTACCTTGAAGGAAGCTGCTAACGAGGCCGTTGATGCTGCTACGTACTACTATAGGAAGGCACGTCTTGAGATGATGGAGGAGTTTCAGCAAGGGAAGCATGAGGCTTGGGACTATGATGGTGACAAGGCTTCTTTCGAGAAGGCGTTTCCTGATGGGACTGCTGCTCCTGGCTCACTGCTGCTAAGCTTTGCTGATGAGGAAGTGAACTCTCCTTACAATGAAGAAGTCAAGGATGCTCCGGAAGTGATGAAGCCTGTTGCTGAAGAAGTGGCCCCTGCTGACAACATGGGGGAGAATTAGTTTGGCTGGTGCTGCGTTACCTTAAAAAATGTAAAACTTTTGAATGATGTTTCTATTTACTACCTTAGTGCAGTTTGGATAATTTGTTTTTTGTGCTACGCTTCTGTAGCTGGATGACTTGTTTAATTTTGTTGCAATGCAACTAAGTATTTCTGTCCTTCTTGCTGTGTGGATTATGTTTCTGTATAGTGTGTTGTGATTGTATTGTAGTTGTATCACGATTGTATTACAGTTGTATCACGATTGTATTACAGTTGTATTACAGTTGTGATGCTACTTACATGTGTTTGTATGCCTTGTAAGGATAGCAGGTTTGTCCTGTTCAGAATGACTGGTCATCGTTCTGTGGTGAAGGGACTTGTTTCATTCTTGCTCAGTAATGTCAGTCGTGCTCCTTGCAAAACAGAAGAAGGTGAGGGGTGGCCGTGGGTTTCCCCAACGGCCCTCCGATGCCAAAGTCAGTACTCGTAATGATCATAAATCAAATTGACAAAGAATAGGGAGAGATGAGTACCTTTCGTGCTGATTTTGGCTGTTGGAGATTTTTGTGTTTTTCTGTTTTCTTCTTCTTTTTTTTTTTTTTGTTTTTCTTTTTTTAAATTAAAAGACAAAATTGAAATAATAACTACGTACTTTTCTTCAGAAATGATATAGTTTTAAATGTGCTGCGTTCCAGCTTCGCTGCATGTCTTTTCCTTCTGCATTCCTGAGTCTGTATGCTCCATTACCTACTACCTTAGTGATTTCATAGGGTCCTTCCCAGTTGGGTGCTAGCTTTCCTGCATTGACTTCTCTGGTATTTTCGTATACCTTCTTGAGAACCCAATCTCCTAGCTTGAAGACTCTGATTCTGACATTCTTGTTGAAGGATCTTGCCACTTCCTGCTGATATGCTGCCATTCTCATTTGTGCGTCTTCCCTGAGTTCCTCCACTGTGTCTAAGTTGTGAATTAGTTCTGCTTGGTTTCTTTCTTCTGTCATTAGCCCGTACCTTGCTGTAGGTACTTCTACCTCTGTTGGGATTACTGCTTCACATCCGTACACCAGTGAGAAAGGGGTATGACCAGTAGCGCCTTTAGGAGTTGTTCTGTCTGCCCACAATATGTTGGGTAGCTCATCTGCCCATTTTCATTTGGCTCCTTCCAGCCTTTTCTTCATGTTTCCTGTAAGAACTTTGTTGCTTGATTCTGCCTGTCCGTTTGCCTGTGGGTACCTTGGTGTAGATGTGATAAGGGAGATGTTCCATTCTTTACAGAACTTGGTGGTTTTGTTGCTGATGAATTGGGACCCATTGTCTGTAATGATCTCTGCTGGTACTCCGAACATGCTTAAAATGTTCCTCTTTATGAATGCGATGACGTGCTTATCCTTGATTTCCTTGTTTGCTTCTGCTTCAATCCACTTGGAGAAGTAGTCTGTCATTGCTAAGAAGTACACTCTCTGTCCTGATGACGGGGGTAGCTTTAGTATATCCATTCCCCACTTCATGAATGACCAAGGTGTCAACGTTGGGTGTAATTCTTCTGATGGCTTGTGTGTCAAGGGCGCATGTTTTTGGCATGCTAGGCATTTCTTGGCGAACTCTGCTGCGTCCTTCCTCATGCTGGGCCAGTAGTATCCCATTCTAAGTGCTCTGTTGGCTAGATTCCTTCCTCCGGAGTGATTTCCGCATTCTCCACTGTGCAGGGATTGTAAGACTTGCTGGGCTTCTTTTCCTTCCAGGCATCTTAAGAAAGGTCCTGTTGTAGACTTGAAGAGTACGTTGCTGATCAGGCAGTACTTGGAGGCTTTCTGAGCGAATGCTTGAGCTGCTACTTTCCCTGTTGGTTTCGTGTTGCCCAAGAGGTATTCTTTCAGAGGCGTTGTCCAACTGTTGTCTTCTTCTTCTGTAGGGCTTGCTTGAATTTCGTAGACACTCATGGTTGACTCTTTCTCTATGGCTGGTGAGAGTACGTGTACTAGTGGGATTGCTCCAAATTCTTCTGGATTGATGTTTGACCCCAAATTTGCCAGTGCGTCTGCTTCGGTGTTCAGGTTTCGGGGTACTTGTTCTATCTTGAACTCCTTGAACTCTTTGATGAGCTTCTTTTTGACTTCTAGGTAGGCAATCATTCTAGTTTCTTTTGCTGCATACTGCCCGTTGACTTGGTTTACCATGAGTAAAGAATCAGAAATTACTTCCAGGTGTTGTATCTTCATGTCCTTTGCAACGGTTAGCCCTGTGATTAGTGCTTCATATTCAGCTTCATTGTTGGTAGCCTTGAAGTTACACCTTATTGCCTGTGCTATCTTGTCTCCTTGGGGTGATGTCAGTACCACTCCTAAGCTTACTCCGCGTATGTTTGCTGCACCATCTGTATGGAGTGTCCATTTCTGCGCAGCTTTTGGTTCCTGTAGTGCCAATACTTCTTTCTGTGCTTCTGCTTCAAGGGTAGGGCTGAAGTCTGCTACGAAGTCTGCCAAGGCTTGAGATTTGACCACCGTCCTGGGTTCGTACTGTATGTCGTACCTGCTCAGATGTAGGGCCCATTTCTCCATCCTTCCTGACATTTCTGGCTTTCTCATGATAACTCTGATGGGATAGTTGGTTCGTACTTGTATGGAATGGCTCTCGAAGTATGGACGTAACTTTACTGAAGCAGTGAACAAGGCTAAAATGATTTTTTCTAGTGATGCATACCTTGTTTCCGCACTGAGCAGGGTCTTGCTTACGTAGTAGATTGGAAATTCTTCCTTTTCTTCCTCTCTTGTGAGAACTGCACTGACCGTCCCTTCAGATACTGCAAGGTATAGCTGGAGTGGTTCTCCTTCTTTGGGCTTGGAGAGAATCAACGGGTTGGCTAGGTATTCTTTCAGCTTCTGGAATGCTTCATCGTGTTCCTGTTCCCACTTGAACTCCTTGTTCTTTTTCAGTACCTCGTAGAAAGCTCTGTTCTTTTCTGAAGACTTTGAGATGAACCTGTTCAGTGCTGCGATTTTTCCTGTTAAGCTCTGTACATCCTTCTTGGATTTTGGTCGCTCCAGATCTAGGATGGCTTTGACTTGTTCCGGACTGGCTTCTATTCCCCTTTGTGTAACCATGTTTCCCAAGAACTTTCCTGATTGTACTCCAAATGTGCATTTTGTGGGATTTAGCTTCATACCGTATTGTTTCAGGATGGCGAATGCTTCTCTAAGGTCTCTGACGTGATCTTCTGCTTTCTTGGATTTAACTACCATATCGTCTATGTAAACTTCCATTGTGTTTCCAATTTGTTCTTCAAACATCTTGTTTACCAACCTTTGGTACGTTGCTCCTGCATTCTTCAATCCAAAAGGCATCACCTTGTAGCAGTATATTCCTTAACTGGTAATGAAGGCTGTCTTCTCTTGATCATCCTTGTGCATGAGGATCTGGTTGTAACCACTGTAGGCATCCATAAAGGATAGCAACTCGTGTCCTGCTGTGGCATCTACCATGGCATCGATATGCGGTAAAGGGAATGGGTCTTTTGGGCAAGCTTTGTTGATGTCTGTAAAGTCTATGTAGATTCGCCATTTCCCATTCTTCTTCCTTACTACCACCACGTTGGGAAGCCATTCTGGGTACTTTACCTCTCTGATCTTCCCCGTTTTCAATAGGTTTTGAATTTCTTCGTTGATGATCTTGTTCCTTTCTGGCGCGAATTTCCTTCTTTTTTGCTTCACTGGTGTATGCATTGGATCTACGTTTAACTTGTGGGTGATAACCTCTGGGGAAATGCCTTTCATGTCTTCATGGGTCCAAGCAAACACATCTTTCTCTTCTTCTAGGAAATTGTAAATTTGTTGTCTGAGTTCCGCTTTCAGCTCTGATCCTATTCTAACTTTTTGATCTGGATGTATGGGGTTCAGCTGGACTTCTGTAGCTTCTTGCTCCTCTGATATGCTTAATTTCTCTTGGCCCAGCTGACCCTCTGGTTGCTATGCTGAACTTTTCTCTGCAGATATTGCCTTCAATGCTATCTTGTAACATTCTTTGGCTTCCTTAGGATCTCCTCTGATTTCTTGAATTCCCCACCTAGTAGGAAACTTAATGACTTGATGGTACGTAGAGGGGATGGCTTTCATCTCATGTATCCAGGGTCTTCCCAAAATCATGTTGTATGAAGACAAAGTGTCAATTACTAGGAACTTGACTTGTAGGTTGATCCCTTTTGCGTATGTTGCCAATGTAATTTCTCCACTTGTCTTTTTGGTTTCCCCGCTGAATCCTACTAGCATGGTTGATTTGTTGACGATATTTTTCTCATCTATGTTCATATGCTTCAGGGTGTCTAGCATGATAATATTTGCAGAGCTTCCATTGTCAACTAGGATTCGCTTGATCATGCAATTTCCAACCGGGAGTGAGATCAGTAGACCATCATGATTACCTTCAACTGCATCGCTCTCTTCAAACATGATAGGGATGTCTATCTTGGATTTTTCCCTTTTATCTAGCTGCTCTTTGTTGCTTTCTTTTGCATGTCGCTTCGCTGCTGAATATGTTAAACCGCATACTTCTGACCCTCCAGATATGAAGCAGATGGTTTTGACAATTGGAGGTGGGGGTGGAGGACCTCCTTGCTTGGACTCTCTATCCTTCCCTGAAGCTTTAGATCTATCTGACAGGAGTTCTTTGAGGTAACCCTTCTTCAGCAAGTATGCAACTTCCTTTCTGAGCGCGACACATTCGTCCGTAGTGTGACCGATATCTGAATGGAAATCACACCATCTGGATGGATCCTTCTTCTCCCCAGGCCTATCACTCCTTCTGGGCCATTGAACGGTATCTCCCATCTTGTTTAAGGTCCTTATTACTCCTGCAGGGTTGACATTGAAGCAATACTCATGCAACTTGGGTGGGAGCTCAGGATCTTCCCTCCAATCAGAAAACTCTCCTTCGACAGCATTGACTGATCCTTCATCAAAGCGGGAACGCTGATACGGCTTGAATCGATGATCTCTCCTGGGGAAGTTGTTGTACCTTCTTGACGGACGATCTTCATCCTTTTTGAGCTCTAGAGTCTTTCTTGCATATGCATCTTCCTCGAATCTGACTTAGGCCATTGCTTTAGCTTGTACATCTTCAAAGGTTGTGCATGGATATTTGGTTAATTCCTTGTAGAGCTCACTGTGATCTAGCAATCTTCTTCTGAACGCTTCAATGGTTGTAGGAGCATCGCACTTGTGTATTCCAATCTTTTCCCTGTTGAACCTGTTAAGATAATCCCTCGAGGATTCACCATGTCTTTGCACAACACGGTATAAATCCGATGACTGCTTCTCTATTTTCCTGCTGCTGGCGAACTGGACCTTGAATAGGTTTACCATTCCTGCAAAAGATCGAATTGTCCCATTATCTAAATTATTGAACCAAGTTAAAGCTGGACCTTATAATGTGGCTCCAAAGCCTTTGCACATGATGGCCTCTCTGATGTCTCTAGGGAATAAGCTGGTCATCATCTTCTGCTTGTAGAGGGACACGTGCTCATCAGGGTCTGCTGTTCCATCATACATGGCCATGTTGGGTGTGCTGAACCTCTTTGGCACTTCTACCATAGCGATCTCTTCTAAGAAAGGAGACTCTATATAGCCATCTGACGCCTCTTCATCCATGGGTTTTGGCATTCCAAGGATCTTGGCGATCTTGGCTTCGATTGCTTTGAGGTACTCTTTGACTACCTTCTCTATCTTTCCCTCCTCAGATCCTTCTTGGCTACTCTGGTTAGGGGTTCCTGCATTCAAAGAGTCTAGATCTAGGGCTGTTTCCCTAGTGTTAGATCCTTTTTCCCCATTAGGGGTATGAAAAGTACCTGACATATCAAGCTGCATGGCTATACTTTCAGTGTTCTTTCTAGTATTAATGGTTTTAGAAGCGACTGATTGTATTTGGCTACGGAGGGCTTCATTTTGTTTGGTGAGACTGGTAAGCTTGGCTTCGGTTTGAACCTTTTTGGCCAACAGTGTTTCAATCTGGCTTTTTTGTTGGTCTAAGGTTTGACGGAATGCGTTCATTCCCTCATTGATTTCGGCCATGGTAAAGGGTACTTGGTGCCCAGACATGGTGTTTGTATTGGTTTTTTTGGCGAATTGGTAGGTTAATTGATTATCAGCTCCACGGTGGGCGCCAAATTGTTTAGGCAAATCTCAACAAGGACATATGAGAATCTGCTAGGTTTGAGGGGTAATAACAATCATACTACCAAAAGCATATAAATTAGCAATAAAGCAATAATAAAGCAATTGATAGGCAATGAACAAACAATAAACAAACAGAATGAACTCTATTGTGAAAAGAGAATAAGTTTAGAGATACAATACTGAATAAGGACAAGCCTCCTTCTTCAGTAGGGATGGAGCTCCGTCGGTAAATGCAGAGTAATTTTATTGTATTTAGAGTATATGTGCGTACATGAATGTTCAAAATGTCTAATTACACTTATTTATACCTAGGGATCTCTAGGGTTTGCAAATATATTCGGAATATATTTAAAATGAGGAAGATCCTCTTGATTTATCTTCTTCCCTGTTCTGTAGGTGTATCTTTGGCAAGTATCTCCTTGATTGATATCCTTGATGATGCTTTCCTTGTTTGCTCCAATCAAGCCGTTTGCTTATATTTGCTGGATTATTGATCTTGGATTGACGCCCTAAATGTAATGGGTCGTATTATAATACGGGCCTAACAGATTGGTCGTAGTGGTAGAGCTCCCTGCTGACGGGTTTGTAGGGTAGATGAAATCTACGCAATTTGATTGTCCATGATTTTATTGTGAGCTATAATCGAATCAATTTGTGCATCCCTACTCTCTATGTGCTTTTGCATGCTTGAAGGCATTGCTCTAATTTCTGACATAGCAGGGTCAGAAGATGAGGAGGGTTGCGACTGGTTTTTTTTGGCCAGAATTAGGATGGTAATATTTTTGCTGTGGTGGTGGTTGTTGTTGTGTTTGTTGTGGAGGTGGAGGGTTTTGTACATTGGTACTCAGGTAGGAAAGATATGGGTTGTTTCGGAGGCCAAGATTATAAGAGTTGGAGTATGGGTTATTTTGCCTATAGGATTGGAAGGCATTAACTTGCTCTATGGAACTCCTATAATCTTGCTCCCAATGTCCTACAATTCCACAATTTTCACAAAAAGCTTCATTGTTAGCAACAGCAGAAACATTAGCTACAGAGTAGGAACAACAGTAAGATTATCTAGTTTTTGACAAATAGATGTTAACTGAGCCTGCAAAAAGGATACATAATTGACATTATGTTTTCCTTTGTTAGCAAACCCTCTTGAATTCCCATATTTGGAATTGTGAATTGCCATGTCTTTAATAACCTGACCTACATTTTCAACATTAAGATTCATGAATCTCCCACTAGCTGCATAATCTAGAATTGATGAGTTTCCAAGTCCATTGTAAAAGGCTTGGATCAACTGCCATTGTGCCAGATTATGGTGGGGGCATTCTCTCTATAGATCCTTAAACCTTTCCCAATCCTCATATAGAGTTTCATCTGGCTCTTGGGCGAAGTTCTGAATAGCACTCCTTAGTAAAGTTGTTCTCTCTACAGGGTAATATTTGTTATAAAAATTCAAAGCAAGATTTTCCCAGTTAGTAATACCAAGTGCAGTTCTATTCAAACCATTAAACCATAATTTAGATTTTCCACATAAAGAAAAGGGAAAAAGAATCTCCTTGATTTGGTCCTGCATGACCCCAGCTTGCCTAATGGTATTGCAATATTGGCAGAAATCTGCAATGTGAAGATTAGGATCTTCACCCTTAGCTCCACTGAATTGCTTCCTCTTTATCATCGTGATAAATTAGGGTTTGATCTCAAATTTCACTCCATAAAGGGCCGGAGTATGAGTAAGGTGTGGAAAATCTGTCAGTGACGGCTGCGAATAATCGCTAAGCTTACGAGGTGGAGGAGGTGGTGGTGAGCTTGCGAATAATCACTAGAATCAGATGGGGGTTCCGAAGGTGGATTACCTCTAGAAGTGTCTCCTATCTGCCTGTAAAAATTCTTCTGTCTATGAAAAGGTCGTTCGATTTCAAGATTGAATGGAATGTAGACTGATCTAGAACTCCTGGGCATAAACACAGAACTAAACAAACAAATATGAGAAAGTTGTCTCAAAGAACTTACGTTCTATGAGACAAGAGAAAATAATTTAGACTACAAAAATAATAAAAAATAAAAATAAACCGTTTCCCCGGCAACAACGCCAAATTTTGACATGATACAGTCGTATTGTAGGGAATATTTCAAGCATCCCACACTTGAGCCCCACTGTGATCATACATTTAAGCATGGTGGCGTCCAAAGGGAAGGAAGCTAGAGTAAAAAGAGTCGTTAACAAGTTTTAGGAACTTGTAAACCGTTCACAGGGTGAAGGTTACACCCCTTAACAATCCAGGAGATCGTTAACTCCAATAGGTCTGGAACCATGACTGGAAGTTCGGGGATGAAAGTACAAATCCAATAAAAGAGATTGAACTTGCCCTAATAATATGCCTCTACTTCATTCTTCTCGTATTCATGTGCGTTTTCTGACTAACATACAATCAATAAATTAACCTTAAACCTGTTTATCTATGCTGGTTGAATATTAATGCACAAACAAAACTATTATTGGCGATCACTTGAATTATAATCATATTAGCCTAAACAAGATTATTAATTATCTTATTAAGCGTGATTACAAGTACAAATTCCCTTTAATCATGCATAAAACGCGTGATCAAGTAATAACAATAACAATATCAAGCAACAATAATAAATTGACAACAATCATCATCATCATATTAATCTCAATAAAGCATAATAATAATAGCAAGATCCTACGCATGATACTAACAAGATTAATAATAAATCCTAGCATGTTACTAAACATTAAAGATCAAAGCTTTAACATGACACTAACATGCTATTAGGAAAGAAATAGGAAGCATCATGATAAAATATACATGATATTAGAAATTTTAGTTATCATCCTAAACATGATACTAAGAAGCATTAAAACATCCTAACATGATACTAGGAAGCAATAAAACATCATAACATGATACTAGGAATCAACATAATAATCTAAGCATGATTTCTATATCAAAAGATCAATAAAACAACTAAAGTACTTACTTCGATGCCTCGTATCTCTTTCTAATAACAAAATACACACGTTAGTAATTTCAAGGAAAATAATAAATCAAAAAAATTAAATTAAATAATTGAAATAGAGATTTAGGACCAAACCCTAAGAAATATTTAACCTTTCACGTCTAGGGCGAAGGCAACTTCAAACTTGGCTAGGCGTGTCTAGAACTTGTGAATGAGGAATTTTGAGAGAGGGAAGGTTTAGAAAAAGAATTAAGCAAGAAGGAAAGCTTCTAGCTTTTAGAGAGAGAGAATAGATGATTGTGAATTGTAGATGATTGTTGGTGAATAAAAACAGGGAAATTCGACCCCTATTTATAGGAAAAATAGCACGGGATCAAAGAAAATCATATTCGAAATAAAATACCTCCTGTAGCCAACGACAGAAGCCAGCGCCAGACGCCAAGCTCGTCGCCAGGCGACGAAGGTCAGCGCCAAGCGACAAAAGTCAGCGCGACGACTCTGTCGTCTCGTGCTAGTTCAAAAGTACAACACGCTTTTACACGTGGAATCACCTTTTAAACCGGTTACAGGTAATTCTGCGTTCAAGCAGATTTTAAAATCAGATTTAATATATTTTATTCAAAATAAAACATCTTTTTTTAAAAAAATATAATTATCAATCCTAATCTTATTAGAATTAAAGAGAACCTTCTAGATATTCCTAGAAGATCAAAATCAATCCTAATTAATTTAGGAATAATAATTAATAGGCCATCCTCTAGATCTTTGGGCGTAATTTAATTTAATCCATAACTTCCTCATAATTCATCGGAATTGGGCTTATAATATATCATTGGAAAGTTCTTTTCAAGCCCAATCCAACTACACTATTATTGGACCCTTATCATGGACCAAACCAAATTGGATTGGCTATTTTTATATAAATGGAGTAAGAAAAGAAATATTTTTGAAAAAAGAAAGAGAAATATTTTAATAAAAACATCCTCATCACTAGACTTTCCACACTTTCACCTTGTTTGATAATCAAATGACGTGAAAGATATTCATCACTGGGTTTGGTTTTGGGGAGACACATTTGGGTGTCTACAGAAGCCCCCACTTTGACTGAGTTTGGAGAAACGCAAATTTCGAAAACAAAAGTCAAAGTAGCGATAGGGACGGAGAATGATTCAGAACGTTCTGCGATCCTAAATCATTCTTGTAACGCCGGTACCTGCAAACTAGCGTTAGTTAAAACAGATAAAAGAGTTAAGAAACACGTATCTTGCACCGTCGAGCACACGTCTTTGGAGTAACCAATTTTGTTTGACGATCTTCCTCAAGCTAGGGGATATCGCCTGAAGACTGCTACGCTTGCAGCTGCCTTCAATTTCCGCTTTTTTATGACCATCTTCCACATCCTAGGGAATATGATCGAAGATAACTTCTCTTGAAATCACCTCCTATTTCTGACAACCTTCCACATCCTAGGGAACGCCGTCGAAGATGTTATTTTCGCTTGAAGCCATCCTCAATTTTCTGACAACCTTCCACATCCTAGGGAACGCCGTCGAAGATAACTTCGCTTGAAGCCATCCTCAATTTTCTGATAACCTTCCACATCCTAGGGAACGCCGTCGAAGATAACTTCTCTTGAAGTCATCCTTAATTATTGTGATAATATTTCGAAGAAAATTACCGAAGACCAACGCTTGTCGATCCTCAAAGCTCGCTTGAACTTTGCTGCTGTAATATTTGCTGAAATTACCACGGTGCCAGTACGTCAGCGCATTTTTCTGCTTGTGAACCATTACGTCGGTGCTTGCGATGAGCCAATGTTTAAGCGCTTTAAGCTAAGTGAGTCGATCTTTTATCAGGTCGATCACCTACTGTGATTGTAATCGAGCCAATTACTTAATCATGTCAGGTTGCTTGTAGGGGCTAACTGGCATACCAAGGAACCCGAAATTTCTACATAAGGTCCACATATTCATTTATGAGGGCCTCATATCCCGTCGCCGCACCAGCGCACACTGGAACACACTGTCGCTAGGATTTAGCTCTGTCGCCAGGCGACAAAGGTCAGCGCCTGGAGACAAACTCGTCGTCTGACGCTGATATCGGGTTTTCGAAGTAAAACCCCTTTCTTCTTCATTTGCTGTGACTGCTGCTGCTATTGTTCATTTCCGTTCGAGACTTCAAATTGGGCGTGCTTGCTCGTTTGTCCACCAAATTCGCTCAAACTTGTTACAAAGCAAAGCTTATCTCATTTATTTTCCCGATCCATGTAAGTTTTTCTCAAACTTATCTCGATTTTTGCTGATTTCGGAGATGTTTATGTGCGGGTATTCGAAAAAATCGAACCCAATTATTCTTAACTCGCTTCGTTCATTGAATTTCATGCCTTGAAATTGCTTGATTATGTTTATATATCATGTTTAGAGCATTTTGAGACTTGTTTTACTCAATTTGGTGAAGAAATAAGCAAATTGCCATTGTTGAACCCCTTGAGTTTGTGAGAACAATGTGACTTATCGTTGCGACTTTCCAAACAATGTGACTCATTTCTAATAGCCATTCTTGTCAAATTTTTCACAATATTTATCATAATATTGCGAGAAATTGTTTGATTGTTGAAAATTGCCATTTATGCTCGAATTGAAATCATGCTCTGCTTTATTACTACGTACTCTTTGTTTTTTTTCGCGAACATAGTATCATGCGGCTAGTCGAACCTTAGATACTATAGAACCTTAATTTTCTATTATTTTGCATAACATAGCATGGCTAGATGACGAGGTTCAAATTCTCGTTCTAGGGAGGCTTATCGGGAGGACGATCCCGTTGACGCCGGCGTAGGGACCTCTTCTTCTCTAGGGAGGTTTCTAGAGTGGGACGAGCGCACTCTATATTTTGCACCTGAGTTTCACATTTCAGAGCGCGTTCGTCAAGGGATTCACAGCGGGCGAGTCCGCAGCCATGGTTCTGGCAACACGACCATCGGCTCTTTATACGATACATACTTCCGCGACCATGATGGTATGCGCCTTTTGTGGGAGTCATGTTGCTTGACACCTCTGTTTCGAGCCACTCAGGCTATGTACTCTTTCGAACAAAGCCACTATGTAGTCCGAGCTTTGGTGGAGTTCTTTTGGGACACCACCAACACCTTCCATTTTCCTTGGGGTGAGATGACTATTACCCATACTGACTTCAGTCTTATCACGGGATTAGAGTTCACTTCGGTCCCGCTTCCTTTTGATAGCGAGATCTCTATCTTTTCTCCAGAGGTACTGGAGCTGTTGGGCCCTATCACCATTCGGGCTCGTGTTGAGGCTGATCCGATGCAGCTTAGCACTAGATGCATTCGCCGGACCACGCTTGCGGCGGCCTTTCAGGACAATGCGACCACCCAGAGCAGTGGGTGCGCATCTTTGCAATCATCCTGTTATCGGGGACCTTTTCACCTGACAGAGGTAGTCGAGTGCTACTCTACTATCTACATGCTCTTCAGACCTTCCTACGGTCGGGTCGTATGATTAGGTCAGCCTGGCCTACGCGGACTTCCTAGTCGGACTGCGACTTTCCAGTCGTCACAGTTCCTTCTAGGGAGATATCGCGCTTTCCAGCTTTTGGAGACTCGTAGAGGTATACTTTATTTCCCTTACTAAAGTTAGCTCTAGTTCTACATTAGCATTTATTGACACTTTCCGTCTCTCGCGTCGGCGAGACCTTCACCTCGTGAGCTTCCCGTTGCTGCCTATTAGGGAGGCCGTCTCAATGACCAGGCTACTATTAGGCGCGTTCGAGAGTTGATCCTCTCGGTATGTTCCTTAAATAATTGTCTTCTTATACCTTTAGTAGGATTTTATCTTATGAGCATGCATTTTGTAGGAGCTGGCCGTAGTGTTTCGGCCGTGGGCCGATTTTGACCTTCTTGCGCTTTATGTGCAATACACCGCTCAACGTCGGTACTTCTAGGGGACGTATGATGCTACGGTGTATCTAGGCGAGAGAGTGGCTATTCAGCACTCCTCGGAGGCTTTTGTTGTTCTTGCTCGCCCTCTTCAGCATATATTCGATAAGGTGAGGTTGAGGACCTTGGCGAGTAGGGAGCCAGAGGGCACACCTTGGCGGACTCACGCTCGTCTAGAGCTATGCTACACAGAGGCACTGCTGCCGCTCTTGGCTCCACGACCTGCTTTGCTAGAGGGAGCAGAGGAGGTATTCTTTATCTTGTGCATTTGTCCCTTGTATAGCCCCCAAGTAGATACTAACAATTTGAAGTTGTTTTGCCAGGAGACTCGTGCAGAGTTTGTTCCTCCACTGGTATCCATCACTTATCAGGGGATGTATGGCCTGGTCGAGGAGATGATTCTAGTGGCTCCTCCGGAATATCGTTTCATAGAGCAGTCTATTCCCCAGCATCAGACTTGGGTGAGTCATTTGTTCATTGTTTACTTATATATCTTTGACTGTTACTGACTTTCTCTCTTGATAGTTTACTCGCGAGGTGGTAACGAGAATGGCGAGGGGTATGGACGCCTATTGATACCAGCTGGTGAGATTGCGGGATCGAGCCTCCTGTCGTCATGACGACACTTCTACAGAGGTTTTTCTCTTATCCTTTTCACATGTTTTATTTATTTATTTTTGCATCTGACTTGATTTATTCTTGCAGGGGCAACCTATTCCTCCGCCACATACTCGGACGAGACCCGAGGCTAGTAAAGAGAGATCTGGGTCTGGCTCGAGACGTCGTCGTACCTCTTCTAGGGGCGAGGGTGGCCGGTCGGAGACGGCTCCCACCGAGAGATCGGAGGGTTCAAGCTCTTCGTTTGAGGATGCACCTATTAGGCCGACAGGCAGAGGAGGCATGACATCGGCTCCTATAGGGGGTGGTGGGACGTGCGAGGTTGGCTCGTCGTCGCAGCAGCCTCAACCATTAGCGATTCAACGTCAGGGTGAACCTGGAGCTAGTGAGGAGCACACCCCACGTTCTACATTGTTTTTTGATACTTTGGGAATTCCTCCCCATTTGCGTCCTCCGGCACCGTGACTGTACCTGTGTTTATTTTATTTGACTTGTAGGACTTTGCCAATTTGTATTATATGACTTCTATATTAGACATATTGTATATACAAATTTATTTTTTTTATTTTATATTTTATTTTTTATTTTATGTGCATGTGAGTGTTTGAAAAAACGGTGACTAATTTTTGCCTAAAAAATTTCCGTCATTTTCATTATTAATGGAGGGTATCCGACTTTCTGCCCCAAAAAGAAAAATGAAAAAATAAAATTTTGACTACCATAAGCCTAAAATTAATTAAGCTTAAATTAGTCGAAAAGTGTTTGAAAGGGATAAAAGCGTAAAGTCAATGCACAAAATCGAGTCGTAATAAAAAAAACAACAAACATATGATTTGCATAACGCGAGAAAGCTATCGTCTAACCGACTCTCTGTCTCCAAACGCTGATCTTGTCGCCAGGCCACAAGCGTCGTCGCCAGACGCTGTCCTTGTCGTCAGACGACACACTTTTTCTTCGAATCCTTTCAGAAAACAAACTGGACCAGTTTTGTGCATAAATAGCCCCCAAATATGCCGAATTTTGTATATTTCGAACAGATTAAAATAATAGTTATAGCTTTAATTCTCTTTAAGCAATCATGTCTAAAAGTTTTAGTGATTTTATTCGCGAGTGGCGCCGATCTTTGACTGCTAGGGAGAGAAAAGAGCTTGATTTCTTTCATCTGGGAGGTATTTATGGTATTGAGGGGGTAGACATGGATATAGACTTTATTCATATCGCCTTAGAATATAGGAATCCAGACACTCATTGCTTTAAATTAGGCTATGATGAAATTAGTCCTTTACCGGAAGATTTTGGTGCTATTCTAGGCTTTCCTTCCATGGATCTTGCGGTAATTCCTAATATGAGTGAATATTATTATAAAGATTTTGAGCGTTTCTTTAATCTTAAAGACAGGGATCTAACAAATATTGTAGATGGAACTGTAGTAGATCTGAAAGAATTTGCATGCCACTACTTTGATAGACCATATTCTGAGTCTTTTCATGTTTATAGGAGGAGAGCTTTTCTCTTTTGCATGTTTAGCCAATATCTCCTCACTAGTGGAAATAATCGTGAAGGTCAAGCAATTTTAGTGTCTATCATGGAACAAATTGAATTAGGGAGGAATCCAATGCCATTAATTGTTGGAGAGACTATGCTTAGTTTCAATGAATTAAAGAAAAATCCAACAGCACCTTTTCGAGGCTCTCCAATTTTATTACAGGTAGAAAAATAATATTCTTAATTATGGAAATCAAAAATATATATTTTGTATAGTAATACTAATTATTTGCATTGAATTTTTGCAGATGTGGCTAATGGAGAGGCTAGAATTAATTACTCCTCCTAACAATATTGAAAAATATACACCAAATTGCTTTATTAGGCGAAAGAAACGCTTTTCCATAAATATGGGTCGCCGAGAGTGGAGTAAAATATTCGCTTCTTGTGATTTTGCTATCAAATGGATCATCCCTTGGTGGAGAATTAAGAAGATGGTTGGTGTCAACAAGCAACCCTTCTGTCGTCTTCCAAGCTTATCCAAGTTGACTTTAATTTTTATTACCCCTGCAGGGTAAAAAGGCAGTATGGCCTTGCTCAAACTATTCCTTTTGGAGATCTTCATCGTCCTTATGAATTTCCTGTGTCACAAGAAGTAGAGAGGTTTGATGCTTATTAGAGTGCTAGGCCTTTATGGGAAGTTATCACCCAAAAGGTTCCTCCTTCTTTGTCCAAGGATGTGAAGCTTTGGCTACTTGATAGGCCTAAAAAGGCCAAAAAGAAAGATCAAAATAAAACCAATGTGAAGAATCTTCTGGGAGACAAGATAGCTCCTGTTAAGGAACGCTTAGGCGAAAAAGTTGAATTTAAAACTCCTATGATGCCTAAAAAGAAAGACACTACTAAAGGCAAAGAGAAAAGGAAGGCTGACTCTATAGAAATGAAGATGTGGGTAGAGAAGAAACATGGTGTAATGGCTAAGGGAGAAACTATTAACACCAAAATTGAATGCAGATCCTCTAAAGGATGCTTGCTAGCAAAAGTAATGGATGAGGAAGAAGAAGCTGACAAGAATTGGAAGAGAGCAAAGAAAGAGAAGAAATATTAGAGCATTGCTTTACTTTCAACTTATTAGACAAATTTAATTTTTAAGTTAATTTATTTTTTAAGCTTTCATTTAAATTCCATCAATAATGTAATTTACTTTATTTTATTAATGCAATTTTTAGCTTTTTAAATTAAATCAACATTTACATTATAATCTCCATTAAAGCAATGAAAACACTTAATTATATTTTCTGAAAATATTCGAGTACGGAAGTCGAACATTTTCGAAATACACCGAAATTCGCCAAGTTTAATGCAGAAAAATTGGCGTCGCAATTTAGGTCTGTCGCTAGACGCTGGTGTTCGTTGCTTGGCGTTGTCCTCATTGCCAGACGCTGCTGCTGTCGACCGACGCTGACATCTGTCGTCAGGCGACAACTTTTCTGGGATGCGTTTGCAAATTTTCGTGCTAATTGCTCTGAGTTGATTCGCTGGAATGTGAGGTTTGTAAAAAATAAAGTGGCCGCACCCTATAAGGGTTTCCTACGTATCCTTTCCTAAGGAATCAGGCCAAACGTAGCTCTCCTGAGTGTCCTACTCAAGTAATTATGGGTATTACTTCTTAAGTTGGTCAAGATTTGTCATGTTTGAGAACTCATTGCCGTCCATATCAGTCAGTTTTGTAGCTCCTCCTGATAGGATAGTTTTGAAAATATGTGGCCCAGACCTGGGTCTAAACTTGCCTCTTGGGTCTAAAACATTTTTCCTTAATGCTTTTAACACCAAGTTTCCTACTTTAATATTTATTGTCTTGACTTTCTTGTTGAAGTGTCTAGCCATACGAGTTTGATAGCATTGCGTATGATGTAGAGCTTTTATTCGTTTTTCATCGAGTAGAATTAGCTCCTCATATCTTGCTCTAGTCCATTCTACTTCACCGATTTTACTTTCTAACGCGATGCGTAGAGAAGGTATTTCTAGCTCTACAGGTTGTACGGCATCCATTCCATAGACTAAGGAAAATGGCGTATTCCCTGTTGATGACCGAATTGACGTGCGATAACCCCACAGAGCAAAGTGGAGTTTGTCAGGCCAATCTTTGTAATTTTTCTATCATCTTCTCGATGATCGTCTTTAAATTTTTATTAGCTTCCTCAACTGCACCATTTGCCTGAGGTCTGTCTGGAGAAGAATGATGATGTTTAATGCCATACTTTTGTAAAAATTCTTCACATTCTGCTTGAAAGTGAGTTCCATTGTCACTTATCATTTCATGTGGGACTCCATATCGACAAATAATGTTTCTTTCGATAAAGAGTGCTACAAGTTTTGTAGTAAGTTTAGCATATGATTTTGCTTCAACCCATTTAGGGAAGTAATCAATTGCTACTAGTATGTATTCATGACCTCCTGTTCTTGGAGGAGTAATTCTTCCAATAATATCTATTCCCCATGTTGAGAATGGCTTTGGTGATGTATAGGTGTAGAGGAGAGACGGAGGAACATGTTGCAAGTTAGCATATATTTGGCATTTGGGGCATCTTTTGACATATTGATGACAGTCCCTATTCATGGTAGTCCAATAATACCCTTCGCGCATTATCTTTTGGACTAGCATTTTGCCATTTACGTGTGTTCCACATACCCCTTCGTGGACTATCCTTATAGCCCTTTGGGCTTCCTTTTTGCCTACACATAGAAGAGCTTGACCTTTAGGTACCCTTTTGTGTAACTCGTCGTTAATGAGCACATATTGGGAAGCCAAAAGTCTTAAGGCTCGTTTTGCTCTTTTGTCAGCATGGAGTGGATATTCTCCTTTTGTGACGTAATTGAGGATGTCTATATACCAAGGTTCTTCCTCTTCTTCTTCTTCTTGGGTTACTTCGTCATCCTCTATTGCTTGGATATAAGTCGGTTTATGCCTTTTTTCTATTGTTAAGGGCATTTGCTCGATTTCCGTTGGAATTCTAACCATTGAGGTTAGTCTTGCCAAGGCATCAGCAAATTGGTTTTCCTCTCTAGGTAGATGTGTGCATTCTACCAATTCCAATTGGTTTGTGAGACTTTCCAGGTAGGTTTGGTAAGGGGCCAAGCTTTCACTCCTTACTTTCCATCTCTTGGAAATTTGATTGATGATCAACGAAGAGTCCCCGAAAATTCGAAGTTTCTTTACTCCCAATGCCAATGCCGTTTCGAGGCCTACCACGCATGCTTCGTATTCTGCAGCGTTGTTGGTAACATCGAAATCTAGCTTTATGGAGATTGGAACATGTTCTTCTTTAGGTGATACCAATAGTACTCCTACACCACACCCCTTTTGGTTTGAGGCTCCATCGAAGTAGAGAGTCCAAGTATCATCTTCTGTGACCACCAAGTCTTTGTCTGGAAAGTCATTCTCATGTATAGGCGTGGAATCTTCTATTGGAAAATCTGCCAAGAAATCTGAAACCACGGACCCTTTAATAGCCTTTTGGGGCATGAATCTGCAAGGAGGGGGTTCCCATCGTAAGGGGTCCTCTCCTTAAATGCTCATGGCCCTTTAAAAGCCTAGGACTTTACACTTGTTAGGGTGTAGTAGGATTTGAATTCCTGATTGTTTGGGGGACCTTGAATTAGAATTAATTCCATCATTATGCTTTTTTGTAAGAACCAAGTAGGGAGTCGCCAATGAGTTTTAGGAAAAACTAATAAACCTCGTTCATGCCTTTCTTCCATGTGGAGTTCATGGAATAATTAGCACGAATCATAAGTTTACCCATGCCCAAATTGGTCTATAAACCAGAAATGAGTTCGAGAGCGAGGGTACTAAAATAATGTTCCCTTTAGAGGGGAATTGTTATCCTAGCCCTAGTGCGGCCTCTAATAGCTCTTCCTTTTTTACAATTTCATCACCAAACAATATATGCAACGTGATACCTAAAACTATGTTAGTTGATTTTATTTACACGTACCAATTCACGTAGGAATTACATCGTAATGTCGTTATTCTTAATTTAATCAAATTCGTGAAAAGGACAAGAAAATAAACAATATTTGCCTTGGCTTAAGTGATCAACCAACAATTATTTAATTCAATTCTAATCTTTATTTAACGCAAGATACTCTGTGGAATTGATTAATTAATTATTTTAAAGGTGATCAAACAACACTAATTAATTAATTAAGGTTCTTTTAAATAAGAAAATAAATGTGATTTAACTAAGTGCTCGGGAATTTACCACTTCTCTTTTCTAAATCTCCGTTTATAATACTTATGGACTCCTTCTTGTTGGGGAACCTCCACCGTAGTAACAAAATATCAAAAGGGGTGACTGTTTAGGACAAGAGGGGCTAGGTTGCACAAGTTCACAAGTATTTCGCCAGAATTTTTTTAGGTTATTTTATGTCTCTTTAAGCCTCGGTTTAAGCTCTTATTTATAGGGAATGATTAGGTTTAGGGTTACGAGTATTCTGCCGTAGCAAGTGTCGCGCGCAACAGGATGATTTGCGCGCGACATCCCAACGCAAGTGATTAGGTTGTGCTGCTATGGGCAACGCAACTAATTGTCTTGCACGCGGCTTATGGTAAGATTCAATTTTATATTTTCCGTATAATTCTGAATCTTCCGCAGCGCAACTCTAGAGGTTACGCTGGGTGTCACGCGCAACTGATTTAGCTGCGCGCGGCAGCCCAGCGTGACTGTTTGAGATGCGCGCGGCTAAAATTTAACCTAGGCGCTCCTAAATCCGTCATTATTGGGTTTTAAGAACGGGCTTAAGCCTAATTATGATCGGGTTTAGTTAATTGGACCTTTGTTTTGGCTTTTAACCTTAATTTGGGCTAGTCTTTTGTGTTTTGTGGCTTAACCAGTTCTCCATAAGTATTCTTCACTTTGATCCAACACGAAGATGGTTTTATTTATTGTCATTGCACTTTCTGTCGGGACAGGAGGCCAAAAGTAGATGTCTACAGTTAGCCCCCACTTTGATCGAGTCTAGAATAGACGATGATCAAAGTAGTCAAGGAAATAAATCCGAGACTCATTCTGCGAAGTTCTCTAAGGATAGAAAATCTTTCAGTAATGTTTAAGGATGTTGAAACAAGTAGCTATTAAGGCTAGAAAAAGGTTTTCCCTAGTCTTAATGCGCTAAAGAATTTAGATTCATCCTTTGCAATTGTAGAACGCTTTTACAAGTAAAGGTCTTCTGGGTGATGTCAAGTCATGAAAAGAGATCGGTTTTAAAAGGATAAAAGGGGAAGATTTCCTCTCAATCGTGTCATCGTTGGTCTAAAGTCCCTCGATATGTCATTGAAACTTTAGCCCGACTTTAACAAAGTAAAAAAGATGAAAAGGGGTTTTCGGTATTCGATCCGGATGTCCATAAGATAGAAATACATGTCTCAGGACTGGAGGCATATATCCAAATCCAGTGAGAGGGAAGAAAGTCAGCAACTCTCTCAGTAGTTTTGTCCACAAGATAAGTACACGTGTCTCATGACTGGGGGCACGTGACTACATAGGCGCGACATTGTCTCGTCGCTTCTTTATACAGGGGGTGATTCGACACCCTAACTGTCCGGTAAGTTAGTAAGCACACTAACTACCGTATTTGCTCCCATTCAAGAAGTGCCTATTCCTGATGGTTCGGCGCGCCTGTCGACTCATGAGCTAACGCCTACAGTAATTCTCTACCTTTTAGTTCCGAGAGGTAGATCTTGCAAAGCTTGGGCTGAAGTGAAATTTTACGCAACACCTACGCCGTACGATACGCCATTTACATTTTTACGCTGCATGAAAATGCCTTCCTTTTTGCTTCGGACGTGAAAAAAGAAGAAAACCCGGACATTTGTAACGTCAGTACAGTAAAATGACAAACCTGTCTATAGGTGCTTTTACGTAAAGCACCACCACGGAATGTCTTAAGGCACTCTTATGAAAAACGTTCAAAACGTATACTTGGGGAAGGCACAAAGCACGGTGTGCATGCAAGAATGATGCAAAAAAACTAACAAAGAAGAAAACAAACTACAATATACAAAGAAATTTAAAAAGATTTTCATAATTTGTGCGCCATTACGTCTAATAACGAGCAAAAACTGTTAAAAATTGATCAAACGGATCAAATTCAAGATTCCGGTCATTTTAGTGACCACTATCCGCGCGCAACTCAGTGGGTCGCGCTGGCCAGGTGCGCGCATCTTTCTTAGTTGTGTTGGTCTGTCACGCGCAACTGATTCGGTTGCGCACGACACAGTTCAGCAAAAAGATAATCGCAAAACGCAATTTTTCATTTCGCCTCTTTCTCTCTCTAAAGAGCTCGGTTTCTTGCGAATTTCGAAGCTAAAGGAAGAAAATTTCGTCCTTAATTCATATTTTCCAGAATCCAATGTAAGGTTTCTGTTATTTTTCGTTTGATTTAGGCTTAATTGGGAAGATTTTCGAACCGTTGAACCCTAAATTTCGAATTTGGGGGTTTTCGATTCGATTCATTATTCTTGAAATTGTTTGTTCCATGTTGTTAAACTATGTTTGAGGAGTGTTTTGCAACAAATTTCATGAAAAATGGTTAAGTATTGAACCTTGTATGAGCATTTCTTCGTGTGAGTGCGTTTTTTGCAATTCTACTCGAATTTGGTTTGATTTTCTGTTATTTTGTTTGCTCATTTTGGTTATACTTGTCAATTATGCAGAAATTGTAGTATTGGAACTAGTTTTGCTTCCATAATTAATATTTTGAAAATTTTGAATCCGAAAAATTGGCGCGAAGTGTATACTTAGCCTATTTTTGCCATATTCGAACTTCAAGATTGTTTGGTAGACGATAATTATGTTTATATTACTGTTATTCGTCTAGAAATAGTTGATTCTTTAAGATTTTGGAATACAATCCCTTGAATACTTAGTTGAAACTGGTATAGGATGGCCTTTGTGGGTGTTAGAAGCCCCCATTTACTGAGTTTAACTGCAGGTATCGTAGCCCCCAAGTATGGGTGGCATTCGATTTTCGTGTTTTGCCCTATCGGCAGCCGTTATGTCACCAAAATGGGTCTAGAATACGTATATTAGTTTAGTTTAGGAAATAAAGTAAACTAATTAAAAAAACTTTATCCATTAAAGCATGGACTCGCCTCTATTTGTCGATGCTGAGGAGATCCTAGGTGGTCCGGACGAGGCGGTTTGCCCTCGGTAGAGGGCGACCCGTCCTCGAGAGGAGGTTCGAGCTAGGTGGTTGGGTGCCTCCTACAGCGGAGATCACGTATACCGATGTTGTCGGATCGGTAATTCGTGAGACCCTTCCAGCAGCGGAGGATGATGAGGGGATACCGTTTATACCTGAGACGGTTGAGTCGGTATGTCTTTTGTGTATATGTACTTAAACATTTTCTATTTATTTTTTGTTTCATATACATTTGTTTACTAACTGTCCTTGTATTCTTGGAACAGGTTCCGCGGGAAACCGTGAACGGCATGGTGAGGACTTTACGTGCTTTCCGAGCTGCTTATCGAAGAGCCCTCGTGACTTTATCATGCCGTGATCACCGGATGATTGCAGTAAGTTTTATTGCTTTTCTTTTCAACGAAGTTATTACATTTCATGTATTAATCTTCGTTTTGGATTTTTGCAGGATGTGCAGCAACCGTCTAGTAGTCGCCGAGCACCCTGATTCCTTTTGTACACATATTTGTTATTTAATTTAGGAAACAGATGTATATATATATTTTTTCATTGTTTTACATATGACACATTTGTATATATGTCATCATTATTATATTTTTTGTTTCCATGTGTACATTATTATTATTTTTGTTATTAAAAGAAAAAAAATTTCGAGGGAGGGAAACGGTTCCCGACTTACCCCCATCGAAAAAAATAACCAAAACTTGAAAAAAGGAAGGCGAAAAGAAAACAAAAAAGAAGAAAAAAGAGAAAAAAGAAAATAAGAAAATAATAAAAAAGAAAATAAGGAAGTAGGAAAATAATAAAAAAGAAAATAAGAAAGTAGGAAAATAATAATAAAAAAAAAGAAAATAAAATGAAAATAAGAAAGTAGGAAAATAATAAAATAAAAAGAAAATAAGAAAGTATGAAAATAATAAAAAACAGAAAATAAAAAGAAAATAAGAAAGTAGGCAAGAAAAGGGATACAAAGGGTTAAAAGGCAAGCATATGATTCGTCTTAAGATTTCGTGAAGATTCCGTCATTATGTGAGCCAAAATACGGAAATAAACCCAACTCATATGATGTGACAGGGGAGACGCGCGCAACTGCGTGAGTTGCGCGCGGCTGTCGCGCGCATGTGAATTAGTTGCGCGCGGATGTCACGCGCAACTCATGAGTTGCGCACGCCACCTGTTAGTGAACTTTCCTTTAAGCCGAATTTGCCAAAAATTTGCCCCTCTTGGGTCTATTTAAACGTGGTGTTGTGTAGGCTTTTGATCATCTCGCATTCATTCGCTTAGTAATATAAGAAACTCAAAAGAATTAATCTCTCTAAATTCTCATTCTCTCTTTTTTTTTTGAACAATGGTGAAGACCTTTGAACAACGTTTGAAGCAATGGGTCACTTCCCTTTCAACCGAGGACAAATTAGCTTTCAAAATTTACCACCTAGACCCTCTATTGAATTATATGCAACTAGTGGTTAACTTTGATTTTCTTCTTGACGCAGTCAACCATTGGGACTCTAACCACCATCTTTTCTTGTTTAAAGGGGACGAAATTGTCCCTCTACCCGGTGAGTTTGAGGCCTTGCTAGGTTTCCCTATAAATACTCTCCCTGTGACTTATTCGCCTACCTTGTCGGATCCCAAACCTATATTCCAAAGATTTTTTGGCTTGTCCGACAATGATATGACCAATATTAGAACTGAAGAAGGCGTGAACTTGATTCAATTTATTGAACATTTTGTCGCCCCCCGTGACAACATGACTAAACAACGCTTTAAAATTCGTGCTTTATGTTATTGTTTTGGTGTTAATTGTTTACTTAGGACAGGCAAATAATACGGAGATTATTCCATGGTGTCCATAGTAGAGCAAATAGAGGGATGTCATTCACCCGCTCCTTTGGTTTTGGCGGAAACCGTTCTATGTTTGAATCGCCTTAGAGGATACCCTAACGAAAACGGTTTCATGGGAAGTCCACTCCTATTACACGTACGTTTTTTTTCGTCGTTTATCAGCGCAAGTTACAAAGTTGCGCTGGCATGACCAGCGCAATCTTCTGTGCTGCGCGTGGATGGTGCGCACACTGGTTTTGATGCGCGTGCCACCTGCTTGTGTAAAAATCGCAAACTGATTTTTATTTTTATTTATTTTTATTTTTTTTTTGTAGATTTGGCTCATGGAGCGTTTGCGAATTGTTGATCAGCCACAAAACCTTGAGGCTAATGGAGTAAGGACATTCCCTAGACGTCGAATCCTTTATAAGCATAAGAACGAAGAGGAATGGACGTCGTTTTTCTATCATGGGGTTCCTAACATACGTTTTGTGATTCCTTAGTGGAACATAAATAGTATGGTTGGGAATAGTCTCAATTGCCCTTACATTAGGCTTTTAGGCCTATCTAGTACTACTTATATTTTTCCTTGCAGGGTAATGAGACAATACGGGATGAAATAAATTATTCCCCCGCAAGATTGTGATGCCCCTAAAGATGTGATTTTTAGACCAGAGCGAATTTTTCGTTGGATGGAGTATTGGTCAAGTCTTCCTAGATGGGTAGTACAAAATCCTACTGCGAGTATTGCATTATCTTCCTTTTACAAAGCTTGGATGAATGCGGCGGATAAGGGCGAATTAAACAAGGCTCGATCTCAATATCAAGCCATCACGACTCGCAATCAACCTAAGCCCTTGATGCATTCGGCCACCACTACTCCTCCTAGTGGCCAAAACAAAGGGGTGAGAAGAAAATTAGACTTCTCATCTCCTAAGGCGCCTTTGAAGGAAACAAAAAGGAAAGCTCCCTCCAAACCTGCACAACGAGGTGTGATAATCAAGGAACCTTCGCAACAAACTCGATAAAGGACTCTAACGAAATCTTCGGAAAAGGGGAAGAAGGTTGAAAAGACCCCAATTCCCAAATTGAAGAACAATGTATGGGTCAAGAAGAAGAGAGTAGGAGAAAGCTCTAAAGTTTCTGAAATTACTGCGATGGAAACTACTCCTCCATCGTCCATGACAATTGAGGACATAGTAAAACCTTAGAGTGTTACAAATTTCGCCATTAGTATTAAATTGAATAACGTGTAATCACTACTATGTTTTTTTTTTCGTTTACAATCTAGTTCAACAATGTCTCTCTTTTCTTTGAAATTTTAATAAAATGAGCTTTATATTTTTATATTTTGATATGACCGAATCATAAAGATTGCCTACGTATTTGCATTACGAAATCAGGTCTTTGCGTAGTTCTAATTTTTTTTTATTATTATGTATTTTTTTATTTTTCTTTAATCTCTTAGGTAGAAATTAAATGAAAAATTGATCAAACCTTGTTTAAAAAGAATTAAATCAAAGTTTAATTTTATTTTCCGAGTATATGTTATATTTAAGAAACACCCTCTTTTTGACGCAAGTAGAAGTCGCAACTTCATTCAAACGTAAAAAAAATCAGGTTCGCAGTTCGTCATCAGGTGGCGTGCGCAACATCTGTAGTTACGCGAGTCTGCCGCGCGCAACGAAATCTGTTGCGCGTGACATCCGCACGCAACTAATTCAGTTGCGCGCGACACCTGTGCTACGAATGTCTCGAAAAATTCTGTATTATTACCCCCCCAAGTGTGAAGATTTTTTCGTGATGTTCGAAAAAAAAATTTGAACACTTAGAATGGTTTATTATTTCTAAATTACCCCCCAAGTGTTATTTATTTTACCGTGTCATTTGGTAAAATGCATAACACTTAGAATCTTTCCATCGAATGCTAATTAAAATTGGTTGTATGAGTGAACGAGTTTATCTGGATTTCATATGTAATATTTCTTAAGTCGATCAATGTTTATTAATTGGCGACTTTCATCTCCTCCGATATCCATTAATCTGACGGCTCCTCCTGATAGGATTTCAATTATGCGGTAGGGACCTATCCAATTGGGTTTGAATTTTCCTCTTGGATCGGTTGGTGGACCCCTAACCTCCTTTAGTACAAAGTCACCTTCTTTTATATTTCTGGGTTTGACTCTTTTATTGAAATGACGCGCAATGCACCTTTGGTAGACTTGTACATGATGAGAAGCTCTTAATCGTCGTTCATCGAGGAATAAAAGCTCTTCATTCCTCGCTCTTACCCAATAAGCTTTCGGTAGCTTACTTTCTAGTACGATGCGTAGGGACGGTATTTCGAGTTCGACTGGTTGAATTGCGTCCATTCTAAAAACTAAGGAGTATAGAGTTACTCCTATTGATGTTCGTACAGACGTTCTATAACCCCATAATGCGAAGTGTAGTTTATTCGGCCAGTCTTTATAATTTTCTGCCATTTTCTTAATGATGACTGTTATATTTTTATTTGCCGACTCTACAGCTCCATTCATTTGAGGGTTGTATGGGGATGAGTGATGATGTTTTACTTTATAACGAGTTAAGAGGGTCTTGACTTCAGCTTTAAATTGAGATCCCTGATCACTAATTAGTTCATGTGGAACTCCATATCTACAAAATATGTTTCGTTCGAGAAACTTTGCGACATGTTTAGAAGTGATATTCACGTAAGAAGCAGCCTCAATCCACGTAGTGAAGTAATCGATGGCTACTAATACGTACTCGTGCCCTCCCGCTCTTGTTGGAGAAATTTTTCCAATTATGTCAATTCCCCAAGTTGAAAAAGGCCAAGGGGAAGTGAGATTGTATAGTTCGGATGGTGGAAGGTGTTGTAAATTAGCGAACATCTAGCACTCTGGACATTTTTTTAACATATTGTATGCAATCATGTTCCATAGTGGACCAATAGTACCCTTGTCGTGAAATTATTATTGAAAGCATTTTACCATTCATGTGAGGTCCACAAACACCTTTGTGAGTATTTTCCATAAGGCGTGTGGCTTCCGGTTGGTCTATACATAATAAACTTTGACCATTAGGTCGTTTTTTGCATAATTGACCATTTAATAGACCATATTGGGCCGCAAGTGTTCGTAAGGCCCGTTGGTCTTTCGATGAAGTATTTTCGGGATATGTGTCATGGGTAATATATTGGAGGATATGATCATACCAGGGACTATCTCCTTCGATGTCATTTATTTCCTCTATTGCGTTGCAGTACGCTGGTTCTTCTCTTCTATCAACGCATAATGGCATCATATTTAAGTGATCTGGAATGTTGATCATTGAGGCTAATTTTGCTAGCGCATCGGCAAATTGATTGTCATCCCCTGGGAGATATTTAAAATCAATATGTTCAAAATGCTCGATGAGTTGCTCTAGGTGTGCTTGGTATAATATCATTGTAGAGTTCTTTATTTTCCATTTTTTTAGTATATGATTTATAATCAAACTAGAATCTCCATATGCCTCTAATTTTTGCACACCTATTCTAGCTACTGCTTCTAATCCAATAATGCACACTTCACATTCTGCGGCATTATTGGTAACCTCAAAGTCTAGTTTAACAGAGATTGGAGTATGTGCTCCTCTGGACTTATGAGTAACACTCCTACACCACATCCTTTTTTATTGGACGCACCGTCGAAGTACATTACCCATTTATCATCTTGTGTCATGAGAATCTCTTCATCCGGAAGATGAATAGTTTCTGCACGACTTGTTTGAATTGGATGTTGTGCCAGAAAGTCGGAAATTACTTTTCCTTTCATTGATTTTTCAGGAATATATTTTAACTCGAATTCGGCCAACATCACCAACCACTTAGATATCCTTCCTTGTATAGGTGGTTGTTCAAACAAATACTTTATCGGGTTTTGTTGAGAAATCACATGAGTAGTGTGTGGTAGCATATAATGTCATAATTTTTTAGTTGCCCACACTAATGCCAGGCTTGTCTTTTCCAAGGTGCTATATTTTGCTTCATATTGGATGAATTTTTTACTTATGTAATATATTGCACGCTCGACTGTTTCTACCTCTTGTGCTAACATGGCGCCTGTGGCTGTGTCTATAACTTTAATATATAGCCTAAGAAGTAGTTTGGGTACTGGTGGTGCTAAAATTGGTGGACTTTTGAGATAATCTTTGATTTTCTCAAAGGCCTTTTGGCATTGATCGTCCCATTCATGTTTCTCCTCTTTTTTCAATTTTTTAAATATTGGCTCACAAGTCATAGTCAATTTGTTGATAAATCGACTAATGTATTGTAGTTTGCCAAGGAATCCCCTGATTTCTTTTTCTGTTTGAGGGGGAGGCATGTCAACAATTGCCTTTATTTTAGTTGGATCGATCTCGATGCCACCTGTGCTTACTACGTATCCGAGTAAGTTGCCAGAAGTTACTCCGAAGGCGCATTTTTGTGGATTCAATCGCATTTTGTATTCTTTTATGCGAGTGAAAAATTTGATTGTGCATCATATCATGCAAGAGAGTCATAGCCGTTCTTTGGTACGTAGCTCCTGCATTTTTTAAACCAAATGGCATGACTGTGTAGCAATACGTACCCCAAGGGGTAATAAAGCATGTCTTTTCTTCGTCTTCTTTTGCCATTAAAATTTGGTTGTAACCTGCGTATCCATCCATAAAGGATAACATCGCATGTTCAGCCGTGTTATCTACCAATATATCAATATGTGGTAGAGGAAAATTGTCTTTAGGGCTAGCTTTATTAAGGTCCCTAAAGTCGACACACATGCGAACTCGTCCATCCTTTTTAGGGACTGGGACAATGTTCGCTACCCATTCTGGGTAATTACATACGCGAATAAAACCTGCGTCCAACTGTTTTTGTACTTCTTCCTTTATTTTTAATGCGACATCAGGTTTCATTCGTCGAAGTTTTTGTTTTACTGGTTTAGAGGTAGGGTTCAAGGGAATGGTATGTTCCGCAATTTCCCTATCTATTCCAGGCATGTCCTTGTATGACCAAGCAAACACGTCTTCGAATTCTTTGAGCGTCGATATGAGGGTTGATCGCTCTTTCGGACTTAAAGTTAAGCCAATTTTGACTTCTCTTTTATTTTCGTTAGTTCCTATATTAACTATTTTAGTTTCTTCAGCGATAGGGTTCTTTTGTTCTCGTTCATTCATTAGTTCAACCAATTTATTAATGTTATCATCTTCATTAGATTGATTGTTATAGCATTCGAAAGATTCAAGAGAAGGAATATACTCGGAAATAGAGCTCATATTATTAAAATCAAAAGAGAGTACATCAAGAAAAGAATCCTTTTTGGGATCTTTGTCCTTAGAACTAGAAAATAAAGACTCAGTAATGGCCACAAGGCCTAGATTTTCAACTTCCCTAGAGTCTATAATAGATTCATCGTCCGATTCTTCAAAAATCTTCCCTTCGCCTGTGACGATTTTCAGCTTATCGCCTTTGTGATTGGTCCATTTGAAAGATTTCCTCCATCCATGCTCAAAAGTTTCATTTGAAAGGGTGATCAACGAGGTTGGGTCAAAAGCTTCATCTTGAATGGCGTTTTGATTGGTCATTGTAGGGACATGATTTTGCTCTAGTCCAAATAGAAAGTCAAATGCTTGCCCATCATAGCACCCTGGAGTTGGGTGTTTTGATTTAACGATACTAAGATCGTCATCCAAGAAGTAGCAATCATGAAATATTTCAAATCCAGGCTTCTTGATTCCATCCAGAACTAAGGGTTCTAGAAAGTCGTAGCATGGGTAATCTTCTCCCTCCCTAATGAATTTTCCATTAAGGGTTTGTTGATAGGATGGGAGTAAAGTGATTATCCCTTTCTTATTATTATCTCTACGTGCTTTGTTTTTTGCATCGTGAGACTCTAATTCTTCTTTGGTTGGTTTATATCCCAATCCAAGGGAGAAGCTTTTCTTTGGGATAGGACGTAAGAGGGATTTCTTCGTTCCTATTCCTAAAGGCATCCCAGGAAAGTAACTACTCTTGAGTAAGATTTTGTTTACTATCCGAGTGGAATATGGATCAAGCTTGAATGGTTCTTCAAAGTCTTCTTCCATTTCAATTGTGTAGATTGGCTCCGCGGCGAATCCCCACATGTCCTCTTCATCATTATCATGGTTTATTTCTAAGAGTGATTGATCATTTATTGCTATTTTGAGTGGAGAAGCATGTATAGTCATAGGAAGCCCTTGATAGTTCAACCTAATCATTTGATGTAGTGAGGATGGTATTGCACCAAGCTCATGTATCCAAGGATGTCCAAGTAAAAGGTTGAATGTAGGTTTTATGTCCATAACATGGAATTCAACCATCTTTTGAATTGGGCCTGTGGTAATTGGTAGCTTAACAGTTCCACACACCGACCTTCTCGAATTGTCATAAGCCCTAATGCTTTGTGTTGTTGATTGAAAATCTTTTTCTGGATTTAGGCCTAAGTATTTTGCCGTTTGTAATGGGCATACGTTTACAGCTGACCCATTGTCTGCCAAAGTTAGAGGGATATTGTATCCCTTTCATCCTACAGTTAAGTGTAATGCATTGTTGTGGATAGTGTCTTTTGAAGGCAAATCATCATTAGTGAAAATGATTGATTTGTCGGATTTCTCGCTAGTAAGAAAGCTAACGAGATCCTAAGGGGTTGTGTCTGTGCTTACAGACAACGTCGTTAGAGCGTTCATGAGAGAATTCCTATGTTTTTTAGAAGAACTTAGGAGTTCCCAAATGCTAACATTCGCCTTGGATTGGCGAAGTTGTTTGACCAATGGATCTTCCACCTGAAGTGGAGGTGGTATTGGATTTTGTACTTGATCGTGAGTTTGATTTTGTGTGGTCGAAGATCCATTTGGTGGTGGTGCTTGGTAGACTCGCCCAGAACGAGTTAAATGATCTATTTCATTTGGGTTAGTTGTAGGACTCACAAACCAACTTTCTTCTAGAGGCTTTGGATGTGCCTCCATTTCAAGATGTTCCATGAGTTGTGCTTGATGCCATTGTTCATCCAAGGAGAGATTCGATAAATCTTGCGACTTCCCCAAGAAATGATCCCAATCAAGCTCTCCATTTGTTTCATTTTGTAAACAAGATGGAGATGGGACAGCGGCATACTTAGAGACATATAAGTCTTGAAAGTCGTCGTCCCATAGTCCATATACTTCATTAGTTGCCCCTATGAGTATTGTGGACAGAGGTTCTCCTATAGGTGTGATATAGTCCAAAGGATTAAACATATCACTTCCCATATGATCCTTATTGATGTGAAACACCCCTAAGAGGGATGCATTATTGTTAGGTTTAGGCGTGGGAATTCTCCCATCTTCTACTAAATCTTGTATTTTTTTGCTTTAAGACATAGCAACGTTCAGTATCATGTCCAACGCCTCTATGATAAGCACAATAAGCATTACCATCCCATTGAGGAAATCTTCTTTCTGGTGGAGTGGGTGGTGTTGGCCCTGTTGGCGCAAGTAAGCCTTTTTCATTTAATTTTTCTAATAATTCTTTATAGCTTACAGGAAATGGAGTAAATTTTCTTTCTTTTGTCCATCTTTTTCTAGGATCATTGTATCGATTTGTGTTATTGTATTGCGTGGAAGTCGCAAATACGTCAATAAAGGATGATGCATTATCATTCCCCTTATTGTAGTTATTCTTAGGTTGATGATGATGATGAGGTTTGTTTGCTTTTTCTTTAGCAAGATTATCTTCAATCCCAGTAGCCACAGAATAGACCTTTTGAAAAGTGTCTAAACCAAGGTAACGTATGATGTTTGTTGTACTTTTCATGACAGTTGTCAATGAATTTTTGTGCTAACTCGAGTTCAGGCGGCCTTTGGGCAAGGTGGGCCGCCTTTTCTCGCCATCTACCATAGAAAGCAAGGAAACCTTCACCGTTGCCTTACTTAAGCATCTCGAGTTCACGTAAAGTTGACTTAAACTCTACGTTACTCTCATATTGGGTAATGAAAGCCGAAACTACATCTTCCCATGTTGCCTTGAATTTTGGATCTAGCCCATAGTACCACTCTCTCGCTGTTGGGTCTAGGGATAAAAGGAAAGTCAAAGCATAAAGCTTAGGATCAACTCCCTTTAATGCCATAATGCCAATAAAACACATTAAATGATTTTGTGGATTATTGGTCACCTTAAATATTGGCAAGTCCGTAGCTACGAACTTTTCCGGTAAAGCAAGTCCTGGGGGAGGAGCAAACTTTTCTGCGTTAAAGTACTTGTTCCCCATTGTAGAACGAAGAACTAGCTTCTCCAACGACTTTTATTTGATGGACAATTGTTCCATCTTTTCTTGCAAGGCTAAGGTTTCAGCATTTTTCTTTTCAGCCTTTTCCATTTTCTTAATTCTTCTCTCCTCGGCCTCTTGAGCCTTTTCCTCTCTCAAACGAAGAATCTCTTGTTGAAGTTCTTTGATGGTTGGCATTGTTGTTGGACTAGGATTAGTTGTCGAAGAAAAGTGGTTTGAAAGGGGTTGATCTTTGGGTGGTAAACGTAGAATGCTAGTTTGGCCCGGGAGTCCTATTTCCCAAGCTTGGAAACCGACCCTAAAGGAGTACGAAAGAATAAGTAAATCGATACGCTTGTTTAAAAAGGGAGAAAAAAAAAGACACAAAATATATTCAAACAGATAACATCACCCTTAACAATTCTTCAATGAAGATATTGTTCGGACGAGTCAATTTGTTTTTTGAGAAATCAAAGTAGACTCGTTCAGTGGGCGCGCGCAAGTGACTCAGTTGCACGCGGCTGTCGCGCGCAACGGAATCTCTTGCACTGGGGGGTAGTCGCGCAAATCACTGAGTTGCGCGCGCCACCTGCTCGTAGGATTCGAGCTTTTTTTTTTGTCATCGTTTTTTTTTATTTGACTTTTTTTTTTGCTATCCTTTGAATATGACTCTAAATCACGAAGAGACAACTTTGTAATTGGGAACCTAGACAAAACTAAAAATAAAAAAAAAGAAGACTATCCTAACACATTGCATATAGTCACATAATCACATAAGCATGCCATAAGTCAAGATTCACGCAATGTCGTTCTAAGGTAAAAAAAAAGTCTTGGGTGTCCAAAGGTACCATATCTTAAGAAACGACACACAAATCAATCACTCAACATGTTGACTCATGGCATCACCCTCCCAACATTTTGTTGGCGATATGGGTGGGATGATTGTTATTGATTTCCGGATAGAAGCCTAGTGTTGGCGACCCCTAATCAATGAGCCAATCCCCAATGGTTTAAGTGTACTATTCTTATGCATGATGCAATGTTTCTTGTTTGGTTTTTACTCTTGTGCAAAAGGAAGATATTATGCGTTCAAGTCTCGCTCTCTAACTAGAGATTATCCAAGTTAATTCTCGTTACAACCCATAGGCAACCTGGTTTGGAAACCTTGGACCATAACTATGAATTAATCACGTAACCACTAAGTCCCCAGTGGAGTCGCCACTGTAAGGAGGGGGTTCCCATCGTAAGGGGTCCTCTCCTTAAATGCCCATGGCCCTTTAAAATCCTAGGACTTTACACTTGTTAGGGTGTATTAGGATTTGAATTCCTGACTGTTTGGGGGACCTTGAATTAGAATTGATTCCATCATTACGTTTTTTTGTAAGAAACAAGTAGGGAGTCGCCAATAAGTTTTAAGAAAAACTCATAAACCTCGTTCATGCCTTTCTTCCATGTGGAGTTCATGGAATAATTAGCACGAATCATAAGTTTACCCACGCCCAAATTGGTCTATAAACCAGAAATGAGTTCGGGAACGAGGGTACTAAAATAACGTTCCCTTTAGAGGGGAATCGTTATCCTAGCCCTAGTGCGGCCTCTACTAGCTCTTCTTTTTTTACAATTTCATCACCAAACAATATATGCAACGTGATACCTAAAACTATGTTAGTTGATTTTATTTACATGTACCAATTCATGTAGGAATTACATCGTAATGTCGTTATTCTTTATTTAATCAAATTCGTGAAAAGGACAAGAAAATAAACAATATTCGCCTTGGCTTAAGTGATCAACCAACAATTATTTAATTCAATTCTAATCGTTATTTAACGCAAGATACTATGTCGAATGGATTAATTAATTATTTTAAAGGTGATCAAACAACACTAATTAATTAATTAAGGTTCTTTTAAACAAGAAAATAAATGTGATTTAACTATGTGCTTGGGAATTTACCACTTCTCTTTGCTAGATCTCCGTTTAGAATACTTATGGACTCCTTCTTGTTGGGGAACCTCCACCGTAGTAACAAAATATCAAAAGGGGTGAGTGTTTAGGACAAGAGGGGCTAGGTTGCACAAGTTCACAAGTATTTCGCCAGAGTTTTTTTAGGTTATTTTATGTCTCTTTAAGCCTCGGTTTAAGCTCTTATTTATAGGGAATGATTATATTAAGGGTTACGAGCATTCTGCCGCAGCAGGTGTCGCGCGCAACAGGATGCGTTGCGCGCAGCATCCCAGCGCAAGTGATTAGGTTGCGCTGCTATGGGCAGCACAACTAATTGTCTTGCGCACGGCTTTATGGTAAGATTTGATTTTATATTTTCCGTATAATTCTGAATCTTCCGCAGCGCAACTCTGGAGGTTGTGCTGGGTGTCGCGCGCAACAGATTTAGCTGCGCGCGGCAGCCCAGCACGACTGTTTGAGATGCGCGCGGCTTTTTCTGCGGCAGCACTAAAATTTAACCTAGGCGCTCCTAAATCCGTCATTATTGGGTTTTAAGCACGAGCTTAAGCCTAATTATGATCGGGTTTAGTTAATTGGACCTTTGTTTTGGCTTTTATCTTTAATTTGGGCTAGTCTTTTGTGTTTTGTGGCTTAACCTGTTCTCCATAAGTATTCTTCACTTTGATCCAACACGAAGATGGTTTTATTTATCGTCATTGCACTTCCTGTCGGGATATGAGGCCAAAAATAGATGTCTACAGAATCTTACATCGAATTAGGCTAAGTTGACTATCCATCTTGATATTCGCTCATTTAGTGTAGATTTCTCGAAAAGATACTTGAGTGGATCCATTCGAGATACTACAAAGACCGTATGAACGAGCATATAATGTCTTAACTTGGTTGTGGCCCACACCAATGCGAGGCAAAATTTCTCAAGTGGTGTGTAGCGTATTTCATACTTGAGCATCTTTTTACTTTGATAGTAGATGGCGTTCTCCTTTCCTTCTACTTCTTGTGCGAGCATAGCCCCCATTGTCTCTTTGGTGACTGTTAAGTACAACCTAAGAAGGATTCCTGGGAGTGTTGGTGTTAATATGGGAGGATTAGCGAGGTAGGATTTGATCTTCTCAAAGGCTTTTTGACACTCATCGTCCCATATTACTGGTACATTATTTTTAAGCTTATTGAATATTGGTTCACATATTGTTGTCAATTTAGAAATGAACCTACTTATGTATTGCAACCGGCCAATGAATCCCCGAATTTGCTTCTCGGTTTTGGGCGGTGGCATTGACATGTATGCCTTGATCTTGGTTGGGTCTATCTCTATTCCTCTAGAGCTAATGACGTATCCCAAGAGCTTTCCTTAACCTTTCGAAGAATTTTCTTAGGGCTACCAAATGTCCTGGGTGATCCTTTGATTTCACAATCATGTCATATACATAGACTTCGACTTCCTTGTGTATCATGTCATGGAGTATAGCAGTTGCTGCTCGTTGGTAAGTGGCACCCGCGTTTTTCAACCCGTATGGCATCACCGTGTAACAGTAAGTGCCCCAAGGTGTTATGAACGTTGTTTTCTCCATGTCTTCTTCTTCCATGAGGATCTGATTGAACCCTGCGTATCCATAAATGAGAGAAGTGTGTGGTATGTTGTATTATCTACTAGAATATCAATGTGTGGTAAAGGGAAGTCGTCTTTTGGACTTGCCTTATTTAGATCTCGATAGTCGACACACATTCGTACCCTTCCATCCTTCTTCAGAACTGGGACTACATTTGCGACCCATTCGGGGTATTTGGATACCCTGATAAAACCTGCTGTTATCTGTTTTTGTACTTCTTCTTTTATTTTAAGGGCTACGTCGGGTTTCATTTGACGTAACTTTTGTTTTACAGGTTTCATTCCTGGGATTAGTGGAATTGTGTGTTGAGCTATTTCTCTATTAATGTCTGGCATATCTTCATATGACCAAGCGAATACATCGATGAATTCTTTTAATAGATTAATAAAATCGGTTCTTTCATCTTTATTAAGTGTTAGCCCGATTTTAACTTCTCTTTTAATGGTTGGATCTTTTGAGATGTCAACCATTTCAGTATCCTCAATTACTGGTGTTTTATTTTCAAGTGTCTCCATTGCTTTAATTATTTCTTTGTCACTTTCATTGTTAGTTAAGCAATGCTCATCATCTTGAGTTAAAGAATGACACGAAGAGTAAGCAAAAGAAGACATGTTATTGGATTCAGAAACCATTACATCGAATAAAGTTATGTTCGTTGGGACTTGATTATTAACTATTCTAGGCAAAGGTGCTAAGGGAGAAGAACTAGGAGAGGGTGCTACGACTAAAGACTTAGAAGACTCAATAGGGGAAGACTCTGACTCGGACTTTGACTCAGACGATTCATCGAACATTGGTCCTTGTCCGGTTGTTATGGAGATCTTTCTTCCACTTGGAGTAGTCACCTTCACAGTCTTTCGCCATCCTTGAACTAGACCATCTGCTGGAGTGATAAGTTTGGAGGGATCAAAGTTATCACTCTTTATTACTGTTTGAATGAGCAAAGAATTGTCTTCGATGTGCGTTGGCTCATTCTTCTCATACCCATAGAGAAGTCCCATGACATTAAACTCAAAGCATGGGGTGCTTTCTCCTTATGAATGGGAATTACAATCCAAAAATATTTCGAACCCAGGTTGTCTTATCCCATTCTTGACAAAGGGTTCAGGAAATTCACATCATGGATAATCCCCTCCCTCTTTTATGAATTGTCCATTTAGGATAAGAGGATAATGATCCATTGGGATTGCTTTCTTTTGGGTACGAGCATTCCTACGTGCATTTGCTTTTTCCCGGGCTCTCTTAAGATCTTCCGGAGTCGGTTCAAAACCAAGTCCAAAAGTGTCTAATTTAGGGAGGCCAGGTAGTCCTATTTGCTTTGCTATCCCTTTCTTCCTTCCGAGGGTCATTCTAGAAAAGTGTCCCTGTTTCTTGAGGATAGCATTTACGGTCATGTTAGAGTGGAGGTTGTAGTGAAGAGGGGTCCTTTTATCCTCCACAATTAAGGAGACCTCTTCGTTAAAGCCCCACAAGTCTTCGTCATCTTCATCGTGCTCCACATTTATGATAGGATTCTCAATAATCTTGATTCTCATTGGTGAAGCATCAATTGTGACAGGGATTCCTCCAACTATAGCCTTCACTTGCTGATGAAGGGATGGCCTTTAGGTCGTGAAGCCAAGGGCGTCCCAACAATAGGTTGAAAGATGCTTTAATGTCTACCACTTGAAAACTAGTAGCATGTTCTATGACTCCTGTCGTTACATTCATGGTGATAGTCCCAAGAGCTTGGCGGCGAGTGCTGTCATAGGCTCTTATTCCCTGTGAAGATGGAGACAAGTCTTCATCTTTTATCGCTAACATTCTCGCAGTTCGGAGTGGACAGACGTTAATCGCTGACCCATTATCTACAAGAGTCATTGGGACATTCATCCTCTTGCAGATTACTTTGAGGTTTAGTGCTTTGTTATGTTTATCACCCTTTGGAGGTAGTCCTTGTCAGAAAAGGTAATCTAATTGATGGAACTAGGAAGATCACTCGTGAGAATGTTAACCAACCCCTCAGGAGTGGTTTCAGAATCTATTCCTATTTTGTCCAAAGCATTCATCACTGCCAATCTATGTTGATGGGATGTAGCTAAGAGTTTCCATACATTCATATCAACTTTAGTCTTCTTTAATTGCTTGACAACATCGTTGTCTTCTATATTGGGTATGGGAACTTGCTGAGTAGTAGGTTGCATTCTCCCGGATCTTGTGAGAACATCTATGGTGAATCTTCTTCATCCCAAATGTCGTCCACTGGATATATTGTGGAGAGTGGGGTCTCTTCCATATCCTTAAGGTAGACGTCTTCATCGTCACTGTCCCAAACTCCATTAATGGTAGCATCTTTCTCTTGTGGAATTTAGACTATATTTTTATCATCAATCAGTTTCTGAATTAAATCCTTAAATTTAAAACAGTGTTCTATTGTATGTCCCCCTGACTGATGATATGGACAATAGAACCTATCTGTCCTCTTTAGTGATTCAAATGGTCTCGGTTCGAGAGGTTTAATCTTGCCACTCTCGGAGAGCATTTTGAACATATTCGCATAGGTGGTCCCAATTGGAATGTAGGACTTATGGCTCCTTTTGGGTGTTTCGACTACTTGAAGAGAGAATGGTTTCTTTATATTAGTCTTGACATATATATTTCGTTCTTATTCTGTGCGTTCAAGAACTCTTCTACATATGCCTACCAATTTCTCTACCGAATATACGAGAAGCAATATATCTTCCTTAGTGGGCGATTGTTGTATTGGGGACGGTTCACTCATGGCGTCGAAGAATACTTCTTCTTCCTCTCCAAGGGCATGAGTTTCTTCGACTGGTTTGATCAAAGATGAGGGATCAACAGAATTTTCCTCATCAGAAATAGCCAAGGAGTCAGAAAGTGGTGCACTGTTGATGCTTGGCTTCTTGCTTGCAGGAGGCACTGGGAGTTTATTGTTGTCGATTAATTCCTAGACAGCTTCCTTTAGCTTCCAGCAATTCTTGGTAAGATGGCCCCTAACTTGATGGTACTTGCAGTGTGCATTGGGGTTCCACTTAGCCGTTCTCCTTTAGACAGGTGGATCCCCAAATAGTCCAATAGGAGTTATAAGACCTTTTGCATGAAGACGGTCAAATGCGGTGTCATAACTCATATCAATAGGAGTAAAGTTTCTCCTAAATGGTTTCTTTTGTCCTTGATTATTCATAGTGAGGACTTCATTTAGATTAAAGGTGATAATATTGTTTGAGTGGGTGGTTTTGGAAGAAGAAGGATTGTCGTTCTTCTTTCCTTTCCAGCCACTGTTGGAGTTAGTGTGAGCAGCTTTTTGCTTTGTAAGGTCGTCTTCAATATTAATCCCAATGTCATAGACGACCTTAAAGGTATTCAAGTTGATTTGATACTTGAGATGTTTAGAATATTTTTCCTGGAGATTCTTTACAAACAATCTCACAGATTCCTTTTTAGTCGGTACCTCAATCATCTTAGTAGAGGTTTCCCTCCACTTATTAAAGAAAGAAGTAAAACCTTCATTCTCTTTTTGTTTAAGTATCTCAAGTTCCCTATGGTCAGTTTCGAATTGAATATTACACTTGTACCTATCAATAAAAGCATTTACAATGGCATCCCAAGTAGAGGTTTTCTCCCTGTCAAGGGAAAAGAACCATTGTTGGCAAACGGTTTCGAGTGATAAAGAAAACAGTGTATGAAAAATTTTCTTATCTATCCCTTTAATGTTCATTATTGTCTCGAACGCTCTTAAGTGAAAGTAAGGATTATCTGTTGCCTTGAATTTAGGGATGTCACTGGCATTGACTGTTGCGGTCCGGGAGTTTGGGCCCCCGAAACGTGCGGCGCGCTCTAGCCTTTTGGCGGCAAGGACGCTAGCCTTGAGTGGAAGAGGGACTTGTGAGCACAAAGCAACACAAGCGGGCAATTAAATCACAAGAGCATTCACGTCTATCTGGGTGACGGAGTGCGGGTGGTCGGGGCTTGGGACGGCCGATGCTTCAAGACGGGCACAAGCAAGTCCGAACCACGAATTCTTAGCGCAACAAGTTGGTTTAGAGGGAAGCTATTATGCAAGTAAGACACAATATCTATAAAGGTCTAACAACAAACAAGCATAAAAGAAAGGCAACACTTGGTAGAGGCGGAAGAAGTTCCTTGTCCAATGAGACCCCTTGTGAGCTAATGCCCTGGAATCTGTAGTCATTAGATATGTTGTTCAAGCTTTCTTGCATGAGCTCCATTTGTTGTTGCCTCATAGGGTCATTGACTTGAAGAGCTATATTCTTCATCAATTCAGTTAGGTTGGCTACATCCTTTTTGAGTTCATTAAATTAACTTCTTCTTGAGACGCCATGATCTTCTTAGCTTTTCTTTTCTGAGTGATGGGTTTGTCAAAAAGGAGTATTTGAACGAATTTATTGTCTTTGATTAATCGCCCTTCCTTTCTTGACCAAGCGCTGTAAATTAAACCATTTATTTGTTTTAATGATTTGACTCGAATTTGACTTTGACTTTATTGATTTTAAAGAAAAATTAAAAAATAGGGTAAAAAAAAAAAGCAAAAATAGGGTGTATTTTTTAAAACCAAGAAAGGGTTTAAAAAAGTATGGTCTCATTGGAGGGTTAATATCCGACTTACCCCCCTAAAAAACTGACGGAAAATACGCGCATACAAGATTCTCTAGATCGACATGGTCATATTATGTGTGTGCTTTAATAGTAATGTGAGTGACATACTTTGACTCTTTTGTGAGACCATGGGACTGTGTGCCTAGACTCAATTAAGGACTGAACATGATTACTGCCATTAATAAACGATTAAACTATTTTAGCAAATTGATTAATCATACTCGTCGTGAAGACTCGAACAAAAATACAGGTTGTCGTCAGACGACAGAACTGTCGCCAGACACTAAGGGTCAGCACCAGACGACGGGATCGTCGCCTGGTGCTAATCTCTAGCGCGTGGCGCCACAGTCCAAATCTCTGCACCATTCTAGAACATCGATATGGGACTGTTTCGAGTATTTTACTCTAAAGGGACAAGCCTAAAAGTCGTGTTAAGTCAAGTTTGATCAATTTAATTAGACTTTAATCATTTGTTAATTAATTAATTAAATTAGCAAAGTCCTTTAGTAGTTAATTAATTTATTTAACTCATTCACAAGTCAAACAAACGGTTAAGGGAAAACACATAAAATATGCACAACAAATAATGCACAAGTAGTCAAATAGTCACAATATGATGCAATGAGTTTGCAACCTAACCATGGCTCTAGTTCTCTAAAATTCGGGATATGGTTTAGTCAAAGAGGGTCCATGGTTATGAGTATGGATGCACCGCGCGGAAGCCTAACCATTGGAAGGGTTGGCGCGTGTGGATGGGACCCCGCAATTTAAACTCGCTTCCATGGTTTAGTGAATTCAACAAACTCGAAAGTACCCTTTGTTGCCAGGAGCGTTCGATTGGGTACATGGAGCGTGAATCCCCAGAGGGTTATGGCCATATGTAGAACACATATGGGTTTCGGAAAAAAGGGAAAAACTCAACCAGGAAGTAAACCGAGAAAACAGTACTAGAAAACTAGTCGAAACAAGAAGGTAGATTTCTGGCTCGGTATTGGAAGAATTCGGCGCAAGAAAATAGCATCTGTCACCAGACGCTGGCACTGTCGCCAGACGACAAGACTGTTGCCATCGTTTGGCGCTGACGCTGTTTTCTCAGTGCTAATTCCTACATGCCTCGGCAGCTATCTATTCCTGAATTTTCCAGTTTTTTTGTAGCGTTATTTCGATTTTAGTTGTAAAAGATATTTCCCTAGTTTCCGACGTGTAAAAATCCTATGTTTTTGACGCATTTCGGATGGTCTTTCCAATGCGGACCTTTTTATGCATATGCCAATAATGTCAATCAAAATTACGCACATGAAATACTTAGAACTTTTCGAGTCTCATCCACTCATTCTAAATCATTGCCAAAATAAATTTTAGGAATTAAAATAGAAATCCTCCCCAGTAGAATCGCCAAAAAACTTTAGGGAATATTTCAAGCATCCCACACTTGAGCCCCACTATGATCATACAATTAAGCATGGTGGCGTCCAATGGGAAGGAAGCTAGAGTAAAAAGAGTCACCAACAAGTTTTAGGAAAATGTAAACCGTTCACAGGGTGAAGGTTACACCCCTTAACGATCCAGGAGATTGTTAACTCCAATAGGTCTGGAACCATGACTGGAAGTTCAAGGATGAAGGTACAAATCCAACCTAAAAGAGATTGAACTTGCCCTAATAATAGGCCTCTACTTCATTCTTCTCGTATTCATGTGCGCTTTCTGACTAACATACAATCAATAAATTAACCTGTAGAGAATATTTCAAGCCATCCCACACTTGAGCCCCACTGTGATCATACACTTAAGCATGGTGGCGTCTAAAGGGAAGGAAGCTAGAGCAAAAGAGTCGTCAACAAGTTTTAGGAACTTGTAAACCGTTCATAGGGTGAAGGTTACACCCCTTAATGATCCATGAGATCGTCAACTCTAATAGGTCTGGAACCATGACTGGAAGTTCGGGGATGAAGGTACAAATCCAACCTAAAAGAGATTGAACCTGCCATAAAAAGGCCTCTACTTTATTCTTCTCGTATTCATGTGCGCTTTCTAACTAACATGCAATCAATAGGTTAACCATAAACCTGTTTAATCTATGTTGGTTGAATATTAATGCACAAGAAAAACTATTATTGGCGATCACTTGAATTATAATCATATTAGCCTAAACAAAATTATTAATTATCTTATTAAGCGTGATTACAAATACAAATTCCATTTTAATCCTGCAAGAGAGGGCGTGATCAAGCAATAACAACAATATATATCAAGAAACATAATAATCACAATCATCATCAATAATAATATTCAATCTCAAAGCATAATAATAATAGCAAGACCCTAGGCATGATACTAACAAGATTAATAACAAACCCTAGCATGTCACTAAACATTAAAGATCAATTAGCCCTAACATGAAACTAACATGCTATTAGGAAAGAAAATAGGAAGCATCCTAGAAATCATAATTGATATAAGCAAATCATCCTAAATATCATACTAAGGAAAGCATCCTAACATGATACTAGGAACCAAAATAACAATCTTAACATGATTTCTATATCAAAATATCAATTAAACAATTAAAGCACTTACTTGGATGCCTCGTACCTCTTTCTAATAACAAAATACACACATTAGTAACTTCAAGGAAAATAATAAATCAAACAATTAAATTAAATAATGGAAATAGAGATTTGGGACCAAACCCTCAGAAATTATAACCTTTCACATTTAGGGTGAAGGCAACTTCGAACTTGGCTAGGTGTGTCTAGATCTTGTAAATGCGGAATTTTGTTTGTGAAAAGTTGGTTTAGAAAGAGAGGGAGAGTATCAAGAAATTCTTAATGAGAGTTGGTAATTAAAAACGAAGGTTTAAGGAGGCTATTTATAACGAAAATCAGCCGGAATATGATAAAAAAGAATCAGAGTTTCAAAAAGAATAAAACATGACGCTGTCGCCACACCAACATCTGTCGCCAGGCGACAGCCTGTGGTACGGCGTTGCAGGCAATTTTTCCACACGTTTTCATATTTTTGATAAAATTAAGCGTACGAGGGTTAAAACTGTAATTTCATTTAAAACACTTCTTTTATTCTAAATAAAACTCAAAAAACTCAATGCTAATCACAGTAGGATTCAAAAGAACCTTCTAGAAGATTCTAGAAGACTATAATCAATCTTAATTGCATTAGGAATCATAAATCATAATGGGCCCTCCTCTAGATCATTGGGCCGCATATAAAGGTCAAACCGGGCTCAATTTAGTAAATTGGCCATAATTTCCACATTATTTATCGGAATTGGGCTTATAATATAATGGAAAGCTCTTTCCGAGCCCAATCCAACTACACTATTATTGGACCCTTTTCATGGACCAAACTAAACTGGATTGGCTATTTTCATAAAATAGAGAGAAAGAAGAGAAATAAAAACTAACCGCAACACTAGACTTTCCACACTTTCACTTCATTCGATTATGATTCGACGTGAAAAGTATTCATCATCGGGTTTGGTTTTGGGGATACACAAATGGGTGTCTACATAACCCTAAACCTGTTTATCTATGCTGGTTAAATATTAATGCACAAACAAAACTATTATTGGCAATCACTTGAATTATAATCATATTAGCCTAAAAAAGATTATTAATTATCTTATTAAGCATGATTACAAGTACAAATTCCTTAGCTTTAATCATGCATAAAAGGCGTGATCAAGCAATAACAATAACAATATCAAGCAACAATAATAAATTGACAACAATCATCATCATCGTATTAATCTCAATAAAGCATAATAATAGCAAGATCCTAAGCATGATACTAACAAGATTAATAACAAATCCTAGCATGTCACTAAACATTAAAGATCAAAGCTTTAACATGACACTAACATGCTATTAGGAAAGAAATAGGAAGCATCATAATAAAATATACATGATATTAGAAATTTTAGTTATCATCCTAAACATGATACTAGGAAGCAATAAAACATCCTAACATGATACTAGGAATCAACATAATAATCTAAGCATGATTTCTATATCAAAAGATCAATAAAACAATTAAAGTAATTACTTCGATGCCTCGTATCTCTTTCTAATAACAAAATACACACGTTAGTAACTTCAAGGAAAATAATAAATCAAAACAATTAAATTAAATAATTGAAATAGAGATTTGGGACCAAACCCTCAGAAATATTAAACCTTTCACGTCTAGGGTGAAGGCAACTTCGAACTTGGCTAGGCGTGTCTAGAACTTGTGAATGAGGAATTTTGAGAGAGGGAAGGTTTAGAAAAAGAATGGAGAGAAAAGAAAAGCTTCTAGCTTTTAGAGAGAGAGAATAAATGATTGTGAATTGTAGATGATTGTTGGTGAATAAAAATAGGGAAATTCGACCCCTATTTATAGGAAAAATAGCACGGGATCAAAGAAAATCACATTCGAAATAATATACCTCCTATCGCCAACGACAAAAGTCAGCGCCAGACAGCAAGCTCGTCGCCAGGCGACGAAGGTCAGTGCCAGGCAACGAAAGTCAGCGCCAGGCGATGACTCTGTCGTCTCGCGCTGGTTCAAAAGTATAGCGCGCTTTTACACGCAAAATCACCTTTTAAACCGGTTACAGGTAATTCTGCGTTCAAGCAGATTTAAAATCAGATTTAATATATTTTATTCAAAATAAAACATCTTTTTTAAAAAAAATATAATTATCAATCCTAATATTATTAGAATTAAAGAGAACCTTCTAGATATTCCTAGAAGATCAAAATCAATCCTAATTACTTTAGGAATAATAATTAATAAATTAGTCCACCTATTGAAACTAAGCCTAAACATCAATTCTCATCTCGAATCAATATTGCATATACAATTAAACCAAGCCTAATCTAATTGCATAGCATTAAACCAATCAATAAGAAATTAATCAAGCATTGACAATCAACAACAATGAATTACCCCTTCACATTATTTATGGATCCCCATAAACCCTAGAAAGAAAACTACTCACGCATAATTTAATCTAAACTAATCAAAGTAATTAAACAAGACATGATGAAATAAAGAAATTAAATTACTGAATATAATTGAGAAAAATTCGTTACAAAAATTAACGAAAATAATGACTTGTATTAAGAACAAGGTTGTAGAGTTGTAGAGAGAGAAATCTAATCTCAAAACTAAGTAGAGAGAGAAAGCTAGGAGAAAAAGGGTACTCAAATTACTTAACAAAATCGTATATATATTATACTCGAAAATCCTAAACTAAAACGAACTAAAATCGAGCTTAATTATCTTCCAAAAACACGCGCCCGGTCGGGCGCGCCTTTTCTCTATCAAGTCTTCTCTCGCGCCCGGTCGGGCGCGAGATCGGGCGTTTTGCTTCTTCCATCCCACCCGGCCAGGCGCGCCTTAGGGTGAGACCCTCTAGGCCGGGCAAGGCCATCTTGGGCACCCTAGCCCACTTTGGGCAAGCCTTGGACTTTGATTGGGCCCCGATCATTCGGCCCAATCCGGATTTCCTCCTTAGGTTTGACTACTCGGTCCAATTACCTCAGTACATCGGTCGTGCTCCTCCAATGCTCGTAGTCGCTTCATAAAATCCCGGGAAAATGCTTCAATGTGGAAATTCCCTGCAAAACTCAACAAAAACTACAAAAACACTAGAAAACAACAATTAGTAATAAAAGTGGCCCAAAAGAGCCAAAAACAGTACCAATTATGACCAAGGAACTAGAGTAAGACACCATATAAAATAGACATATCAAGAGGCGGTGTCTAGAGTAGGCGAGCAGCCCAAGGCGGCTCGCAGCTTCGCAGCGACTGTGGGTGATGACAGCCTGCAAATTATTGATCAAGGTATTGCTAGTCCCTTCAAATCCCCGTTTGAGCTTCCCTGGCCCATGCGGGTGAAATCTCACTCACGAAAGACTTCTAAAGGCTCTTCAGGCAACCATCTGCAGATAGGTGCCGCCTACACAGCTTACTCACCCAATCTTGGTTATGATGCAGATTCCCCCTGATGGCCGAATCTGCAGAAGTATGCCAAGTCCATGCTTGGGGCCATCCCCAAGAAGGAGAAGGATGCCATTCCTGGCATAGGGACGTTCTACCTCAAACGGATCATGGCCCTCCTGTCTGAGGTACGACCTTTCTAATAGATTTCGTTAAGTATATTACCGCTTGAGCCCCTAACACTCCATTTGTGTCCATAGGTTATGCTGAGGGTTGATGGGTTGAGGAGGCCATGGGCCCACAAGAAGAACGAGGTAAAATGAGCCAATAAAGCTGCACGAGACTCCTCAGACGTTGCTTAATACCAAACTACAATAAATGAACTTGAGACTAAAACATTTGAAATGACGGAGGCGGAAAAACATCAGGCGCCTTGACAGCTGAGCTGCAGACTGTCAAGAAGAAGGCTTCTGACTTCGAGGATGTGCGGAAAAATGTCCCGGCAGACCTCAAAACTCTTAAGGGAGCTGACAAGGAGAACAATGATCTCCGCGCAGACGTCAACCGCCCGAAGAATGAAATAGCCAAGGCTGAGGCGAACTTCAAGGTAACGCTGGATGCCGAGTAGGAGCGAATGGTTGAAGAGAACGAGTCCGACTGCACAGACTGTATGAAGATAGCCTGGGAGGCTTTGCACCCGGGGAAGGAGTACGGTATCTGGGTTTTGGCTTATTAGTACGCTGATGAAGTTATCACCGCCAAGGACGAAGGCAAGCCGTATCCTAGGTCATTCGATGTCTGGGCCAACCGAGAGATAGAGGAGGAGCCAGTTCAAGCTGCCGGCGGAGGAGAGAAAGAGCAAGGACCAAAAGAATATCAAGTGAATTCTACTATATCGCCGCTTGTGCAGACAGGAGAAGGGGACCCAGTTGCGCCGCAAGTTAAAGTTCATTGTCTTCTATTCGACTTTAAGCCGTCTGCATTTCCGGCCTGTGTGTCGAGTATTTGAATGTAATGAAAACAATTTTTAGTTCTTTGTCTTTATTCGGATGGTTATCCGGTCAACGTATCCTCCCAGCTCTTGTGGCCGAGTCTTATTTATGAAAGTACCGACTAAGTCAGTTTTGATTTTGATTCTCTTCAATTTTTGCATTGATTTTTGCTTCTAAATTTTGCATATATATACTTGAATTTTTGCCTAACTCTTTAAGTGCATGTGGCAGATGATAACCCAGCTTTACTTGCCCCTGGGCGGCTATGTGATTGGTTTCAAAGTTTGCTGATTGATTCACTTGGGAACTTTTGATACTTTAAAGAGTATGAGATGTTTCTAAGTCAATCAATCATAGTAGTGATTGTTCCAAACCAAGTACACAGCCGTCCAAGCATAGAAAACGGTAGCATTAGCCCAGGCGGTGAAAAAGTTGTGGTGATCTCCTCCGCTTGGGGTTCTTGCAATCTAATTATGCTTAATGTCCCTTTTCCCCATTGGGAGAACTTTCATAATTTCGAAAATTAATCTAAGTTAGAACTTCGGCCGGTCACCAGCTGGTGTCTTTGGACATCCAATTCCCGTAGACTTTGGTCGTTCTTTAGATTACCCAGGTCAGACGGCAATGAGTTGACCAATTAGGTCGTTCAATCTTTGTCGTATGTATGCGTTGGTAGAGCAATGCGTCACCCGGATGGGGGATGCTCTCTGCGACGATTCCAACCGGATGGGAGTCGCCGGACGCCTTACTCATGTTGGAGCAGGCGAATTTATAAAATAAAATATCATCCGGCCATGGGCCTCACGTCTCTTAGTCGTCTGTTTAGCTACTAAGTTTTTAACTTAGTTTAAATCAAGTACGTGAAGGTTGACCGTCTGTACATTGTAAAAGTGGTGCTTAAAACATTGCGCATGTATGAATAATAGCATTGAAAACAAAAAGAAACTTTTTCATTGATACGCTTTTCATTTACAAAAATTTACAATTCTTAGAAGTAGTACTTTTTTAAGTTGTCTACATTCCAAATTTTAGGCAGCTGCCTACCATCTGAAGTTTTCAAGCGATAGGTGCCGTCTCTTACTTCGCCATAGATCCGGTAGGGGACTTCCCAATTGGGAGTCAACTTTCCTTGCTCATTGGCCCTACCGGTTGCCTCCATTTTTCATAACACAAATTCCCCAACTTTCAAGGGATGTTTGTGTACTTTCTTGTTGTAGGCTCTGGTCATTCTCAGACGGTAAATCTCATGACGTAAGGCGGCATTACCCCTGCGTTCCGGCAGTGAGACCAATGCTAGCCGCATAGCCTCCTAGTTTGCCTCTTCAATGTATAGCATGACTCGCAGAGTCGGCTCATAATACTCGATGAGCAAGACGACTTCAGCACCGCATACCATGAGAAATGGGGTTTTACCGGTTGCCCCTTTTTCAGTTGTCCGGATGGCCCATAAGACATGAATTAATTCTTCGGCCTATAAACCACCGGCTCTTTTTATTTTCTTTTTGATGTCGTCTGAGATTAGTTTGTTGAATGCTTCAACTTGGCCGTTTGCTTGGGGTCGACCGACTAATAGAAAACAATGTGAGATCACTTGATCTCCCAGCCAAGTTTTGAGCTGAGGCGTTTCGAACTGAGGGCCATTGTCAAAAACCATAGACATAGGTACCCTAAACCGAGTGATGATGTTCTTCCAAATGAAAGAGATGGCATCCTTAGTCTTCATATTTTTAACAGCCTCTACCTCAACCCACTTGTTGAAATAATCCACAGCCACCAGAATGTACCGTTTTTTGCCTGGTGCAGGCGTATACGATCCCAAGATGTCCATGCCCCATCTAGCAAACAAGATTGGGCTATGAATTGCTGTCAGTTCAGTGGCCGGCTGATGGATGAGTATGCCAAACCGTTGACACTTGTCACATTTTTTTACCATCTCCATGGCGTCTGACTCAAGAGTGGGCTAGAAGTAACCCTGCCACTTGGTCCCGACATCCAGGGATCTGCCGCCTATGTGAGAAGCGCAGTATCCCGCATGCAAATCTTCGAGAACTTCCTGCCCCTTTTTTGGGGTAACACACTTCAATAGAGGTTTTAAGAAACCTGTCTTGAAGAGCTCTCCATTTCTTATCTTGAAGTTTGCAGCTCGTTTCTTGAGGACAGCCGCTTCTTGTGGTGAGTCAGGCTGCGTGTTGTCTTGTAGGTATGCCCGGATGCCGTCCATCCAGGTAGAGCTTCGGTCAAGTAATCCAATGGGCTCTTCTTCAGTAATACTTCGTTTTTCCATAACTTCCCAGAAGACTGACTGAGGCGTATCACAGGAGGCGGATGATGCTTGTTTTGATAGTGCATCCGCCTGATTATTTTCAGACCTGGGCACTTGACTCAGATGGAATTCTTCAAGTGTCCCAGTTTCGGCTTTGACTGCCTGAAGGTACTTGATCATAGCCGGATGGGTGGCTCCATAGTCACCATGGTATTGGCTTACGACCAACTGAGAATCAGAGCAGGCGTCAATTTTGTTTCCCCTATCGCCTTACACATGCGGATACCGGCTAGCAAGGCTTCATATTTTACCTCGTTGTTTGAGACCTAGAACTTGAACCGTAGTGCATATTCATATTTGTCCCCCTTAGGAGACTGACATATTATGCCTGCACCACAACCGTTCATGATAAAGCTCCCGTCTACGTACACTTTCCAAACCTGATCATCATTGTTCGGTGCAACCGGCCTTGTCATTTCAATAATGAAGTCGGCGAACGCCTGACCCTTCACTGCCTTTCTTGGTTCGAAAGTGATTTCAAGACTTTGCATTTCAATATCCCATTTGAGCATTCTAGCGGATGACTCCAAGGTTGTCATTGGTCGTTTGAGAGGTTGGTCTGTGTAGACCACAACTGGATGTGCCAAGAAGTAAGGTTTCAACTTCTTGACAGCCATGTAAAGAGAAACGCCAAATTTTTCAACCATGGGGTACCGTAGTTCAGCTCTGAGTACATGGCTAATGAAATAGACCGAGAGTTGAATGACGTCTCTCTTAGCAAGGAGGACGACACTGAGGGCATGATTTGAGACGGCTAAGTACATGTAAAGCGTCACTTTGGCAGAGGGCTAACAAGCCTTGGCAAAGAGTGTAAATGTTGTTTTAATTTCTGAAAGGTCGCCTCAGTATCATCCCCCCATTAAACCCTGGTCTTCTTTCTGATTGTCTGGAAGAAATAGAGGCACTTGTCACCTGACCGGCTGAGGAATCTCCCCAAAGCTTCCAGACAACCGGTAAGTTTCTAGACTTCCCTTACAGTACGGGGTGACTTTATGACTATCACCGCCTGTATCTTCTCCGGGTTGGCCTCTATCCTTCTTTGATCCATCAAGAATCCGAGAAACTTCCCAGACTCAACATCAAAGACACACTTCTTGGGATTGAGCATGACCTTGTGCCGCCTGAGTGTGGTGAAGGTTTCTCGAAGGTCAATAAGATGATCCTCTTGTTGCTTGGATTTGACTATCATGTCATCAATGTACGCCTCTACATTCCTCTCAATATGATTAATGAAGGTAGTATTATTCATCTGTTGAAAAGTAGCAGGGGCATTCTTCAAGCCAAACTGCATCACAGTATAGCAGAATAACCCCTGATCAGTGACGAAAACCGTCTTCTTTTGATCTTTTTTCCACAGGGGTATCTGGTGGAAACCTGAGTAGTTATCCATAAAACTCATCAAGACATGCATGGCTGTAAAGTCGACTAGGCTGTCGATCTTTGAAAGCGGGTAACTGTCCTTTGGACATGCCTTTGTTCAAGTCAGTGTAATAAACACACATGCACTAGGTACCATTTGGCTTCTTTACAAGCACAATGTTTGCAACCCAATCAAGGAAGTTACATGGTCGAATGAACCCAGCGTCTAACATCTTTTTGACCTCGACAGCTGCCGCCTGACTTCTCTCCTCTCCGTGATTTCTTTTCTTTTGCCGTATGGGCTTCTTTTTAAGATCCACAGCGAGTTTGTGGATAGCAAGGTCCGGGCTAATGCCTGACATCTCTTCCACTTCAAAGGCAAAGATGTCTTTAAATTCCTTCAGTAGAAGATGCAAGTCTGCACCTAACTTTTCAAAGCCAGCCGTCCCCACTTTAACAGTTCGCTCTAGACGACTCTCATCTAGAGGAATACCAATATGATCGCCAGCCGGCTGGGGACGTAGTTCATCTGACCGTTCCCCAGTCAGTGATTGCTATTTCTTCTCTTTCTTCACCTCTACCAGCTGATCAGTTCAGAGTGGGTCGGCCCAGAATAATGTTATACCAAAAATATAACGATCATATGTCGCCATTTTCCGTTCTCCCCCAACCGGATGGGTAAATCAATTTGTCCGACTGGGTGCACGACCCCTCCCCCGAAACCTACAATAGAATGGGAGATGTCACGCAGGTTGTCCAGCTTGTACTTCAGCTTGGACATACACTTGTAGCTGATGAAGTCAAAGGAACTACCGGTGTTTATAAAGATCCGACCAACCAGTTAGTTGGCGACCTTACATTCAACGACGATCGGGTCGTCATGCGGCCGGCGGACTTTGCCCCGATCCTTCTCAGTGATGAGGACGTCTGGAAAGGTTCCGCTGGCGGACGCTTGCCCCTCATCAACAACATGAATCATCTTTTTCAGATGATCCTTGGTGCCCAGGATGGTCCGATCACCGCTTGAGAATCCTCCTACTATGGTGTAGACCAGCTCTTTGTCAATGTCCGAGCTACTAGCAGCTGGGCAATCTTGAACGATTGTCCAAGATTCGTCTTGACAGTCGCTTTGGACTTCAAGATGTAAGATTTCAGCACCCCCTTGTCAGTCGGACGGTCCAATGTCTGCTTGAGGCTATAGCAGTCGTTGGTGTCCTGCCAACTTCCTCATGGAAGTGGCAATATTTATTTTTGTTCCACGCCTGGACGGAACTCTTCATGGGATTCGGCTTCTCAATGGTCAGCCGGTCCCTTATCTCCATGAGGATGGAGTAGTATTCATTATTAAACTCGTACTTTAGGACGTACGGTTTGAATTCTTTCTTTTTCTTCTAGGTCGGCTGATTAGATTCATCAACCGCCCAAACTTCTTTCCTCTTTTTACTCTCTTCAGCTTTCTGAACCGGCTAAGCAGACCGACTCTCTTTTTGCTTGTTAGACTTTTTGGAGTCTGACTGATGGCTGGACTAGTAGAGGTCGGTGGCTTGAATAAAGCTCTCCGCCTCTATCAACGTCTCTTGGAGGGTGAAGACCCTCTTCTAGACGAGGTCAAACCTAAAGGTTGACCCATCCTTCAGACCCTTGAAGAAGTCTGTATAAGCTACCTCGTCAGACAGCCCTTCTACCTGGATTCTCACTAGATTGAAACGCCTGACGTAGGAGCGGAGTCCTTCTCTCTCTCCCTGCCGTATGGTGCTCAAGTCGAGACTTGTTTTCTTGGCAGGGATGTTCATCGAGAAGTTGGAGGCAAACAGGAAGGCAAGCCTCCTAAAGCTATTAATGCATCCGGTTGGCAGGTTGCCAAACCATTGTTGAGCTATGCCCTTCAAGGTAGCCGGGAAGCATCGGCACCACATAGCATCCTCCAACCCCTACATGTACATAAGTGGTGTAGGCCATGAGGTGGTCCTCAGGGTTAGTGGTACCATCATAGGTACCAACCAAGATATTCTTAACCTTGGCCGGCTGTGCTGCCTAGGTTATTTCCTTGGTGAATGCAGAGGTTTGTTCATCAAGTCTGAGCCGACGGAGCTGCTAGTCCAGGGGCTGGACATTGTGTGCCGCCTGACCTCCGAAGAGGGTTGGCTGCATGAATGATGGGATATACGGACTACCCCAATCATCTGAGGTCCAGTATGGACGGACTTGCCACCTGTATAACTCTCATGCAAGGATATTGAGAATTCTGTATATTTGAAGCTGTCTGGAAAGCTCGATGCAGAGGCTGACTCAGATAGCTGCTGGCTCTGGTTGTGCTCGATGATGTGTCGAGCATCGAAGAAGGTTTTTCTTGTTGCCATCCAGCTGAACAGCTCGAATGACCTTCCTTTTACCCGTCTGGGCAGAAGGATCTTAGACCAGTCAATGGCAGGCGTAGTCTTCTCCTTTGGGTGTGGAGTAGGTTGCCTGTCTCTGACTGACATTCTTCTCTCAGCTTGAGGAGTCTTTTTGGCCGATTGAACCTTGCTAGAGCAAGTCGTCCTCTTGTTGATCAGGTCCTTGATTTTACCCTTGAAACTTGTCATGAATTTCATGAGTTCGTCTCGGGTGACTGAGCCTGACCCCGCGCCGCCTGGGTGTTCCCAGGCGGTGGTCCAGCAAACCTGCTGGTACCAGCTTCGTTGTTTCCCCGTTCCAGCCTATCTCTGGGACGGAGGCGCTTTAAGAAGAGTGACCCATGAGGGGCCACATAAGTTTCGACCTCACAGTTGTTATCTGAATCTTGGTCCGTGTGGACCTCCCCGTTGGCCGTAGGCCGGTTGGGTTTATGTGGCGGTATAGACTCTTGAACCATCTTAGAGGTACTCTCCCACAGACGGCGCTAATTGTTTTGGTTGTTTTTGTCCCTCGGGAGAGTTACAGTTCGAAGATTGGTCCGACGCGCTCTATACCTGCAAAACACGGAGACTCCGGTTGGTAGGAGCTCCGCCTCCGACGATCAAATTAGTATCGGTCGAAGAATACGAAAAGGTGCGAAAAAGATAAAAGTGAGATCCTCTCGGATTCCGAGATAAGGTGTTTCTATGATGTGAGAGAATGTAGGGTTGTTGTAATAAATGAATTGTAGATGTCCCCAAAATGGCGGGAATCTCCCTATTTATAGGGTCATTGGTAAATGTGCCCCTGATTAGGTCACTCTGACCTAATTCTGATGGGTTGCGTCATATTACGAATTTTTTAGGATTTGGGCCTTGAAGGCCATCTTTTCTCCCAAATTCTGAGAACGCCACATGTCAAATAGGGATAGGCCCACTTTGGCCCTATCTTGGGTTAACACGTGTCGTCTTCTGGCGGGTCCACGTGGAATGGATAATTTTACCCAAAACAGGTCATATGATGGAGGAAAGCACCACGATCACCACCTTTATGGACAATCGGACACAACCACGAACCACTACCACCATCGTGCACAACCACCGCGAAAGGAGGAGAGTGAGATGCGTGAAAGAGAATAAATAGGGTTTGTGTTTGTTAATTAGGGTTTTGATCAAAAGATCACTAAATGTTATGTTCAACCCTAGGCACCTAGTCTATTTATAATCATATTATAATTAGACTATGAAGCAAAGCCCAAACCCTTATTACTCCTCATAAGGCCGGCCACCTAGTGGGATGAGGCTAATTATGGACTTCTTCCTCTAATACTCAATCTAGCCCCTTTATGTGACTTTATAGGATCCATTCAAATGAAGGAACTTAATTATATCTATAATTTAATTAATTTGTATATTTAGTAATTGCACTTGACGAAGACATAAAGCCTTCAAAATCAGAATAGTATGATGATCTCTTCTCGTCCTTTCGTCTCTAGATATTAGGACTTAGGAGGGCCATAAACAACAATTCTAGTTAAACATCAATAAATAATAAGCCATCATTTAATTTATTTTATAAATATCAAACATTTTGAAAGACTATTGAACAAAATCAAGTGATAACAAGTGTATGTGTGCACATACACAACACACGTACGTACACACAAAAATAAATATGCTAGTTGGACATGATTACCATTCCTTATTAGAATGAAACAGAGATTTGATAGCAAAAAATTATCTATTTCATTTTTTTTGATGTCATTAGAGATATTTTCAGCATCCATAGCAGCTCCGTAGAGTCCCCTTCTTGCTAGACCAGCACAATACAATCCATTTTTACCCTTCCAATTGTTAGGAAAACTTTGCTTTGACAATCCATCTTCATTCAGCAGAAAATCGTCTCCCTATTAAATCACCAACGAACTCATGATTAAATAAAAATATATCAAGTGAAGTGAACACGAGTTAAGGTATATAATTTGACAATTATCATTCTGAAGCAATGAATACATCAAACATAACCAATTGTATTTAAAATGGATATAGTTTTAGAAGTTGGATTTTAAAACCCACTAAGTACACACTACACTTTATTTGGACCTTATTCCCCTCTTCACTAATAGAATATCATAAAAAATTATGATTAAAAAAAAATTAAATAAAATTTGATGTAACACCGTGTCACTATCTACTGTCAAACAAATAATTCATTCTTCAAAAAAAAAAAGAAATAATGATCATATATCATCACGATGTCATTTAAAAACTTTATCCGAACTTGAACATATTTTTTAGAATAGACCGGTTTCCTATCATATATGTCATCATAATATCAAAAATAACTTTAACCGAACTTGAATATGTAGACCATACATACTAACATACATATCTAATTAATTTTACCTTGAGCCATTGATTTGTGGCCCTTTTAAAACCAGTGGCAAAAATAATAGTCTCGAAAGCATACGATCTGCCATCCTTGAACAACACATCATTGCCTCTTATGCTCGTGATTGCCGGCAAAATCTGTAACATTTACCGTTCCATAATAATAAACTCAACGTTACAAGTTGCAATTACAAAAATATGACAAAACATGAATAATTATGTAGCACACCTAGGGACAGTGATTAATGTTCACATGCAATGTGCCCTGCTTTGCTTTTTCTTGTGTCTAACGCATTCACACATCATACTAACTTAACAAATCAAAGCTACGCAACAGCTAAATTAGGTGTAATGTAATTAAGCTTGCATTGATTGATTATTTCTAAATCTATAGCCCTACTTAGTTACTACATTGAGTTGTTGTATGTCGACATGTCGTTGTGATTAACAGTTAAATCTGCCTTACAATCATAAGAATACCTTGTAGGTTGATCATACTAGGATAGTGTACGTCACTGGCTCTTAGTGACAAACAAAAGTGGTCCTATAATGATAAGACGGTCTTATATTAATGTTTTCCGGTAGAATTTTTGTTTGTGTTTTGTGAGCTATGTTGAATCATTTAGACTTTTCATTTTATATTTTAATATCTTAACATTTGTATCAAGTTCTCAGCACTCAAATTTATATCGGTGATGAGACATTTCAACAACAATAGATGTAGGTTTGTAAGACAAAATAAAATGTCTCACAACATAAAATAATATAACAAATGTACTAGGAAGAGGGAGAAAAGAAAAGAGATAGAGAGAGTGAAAAAAGGGTGGTGTAGGGCCTACTATTTCGTTAGAAATGGTTTCACGTGCAAAAAAAAACAAAAAATAATTGGGACTACTACTATTGAGACTTTGAGAGTATATTTTGTACCACTAAGGATTTTTGTAAGTACCACTAAAATTATATTGTGTATCATTGAGAATGTATTTTGTATTAATTAAACTCCAATGGTATTATTTGACAGTCTAATGAGACATTTAAACCTTTTTTAAAATACCACTGAAATTATATCTTGTATAACTGATAATGTATTTTGTACCATTGAATCTACGATGACAAAATTTAAATCCCACATAAAATGACCAATTTACCGCTGCGAGACACTTCTAAATATCTCTCAACCCTCGGTTCGGAACACCTCAAATGTGAGAAACAAAACTACTGTATCTAACTATAAATCAAGAAACTAATTATGCACGATTTTAAGAAACTAAATAAGAGCGTGTTTTAAGTTCTTTTTCTTATCAACAAACAAAGCAAATTATTGATATGTTAGATTTTGGGGAACATATAAAGATTGCCAAATAGTTGATTGGTTGGGAAATAATAATACCTGAATTTCACCAGATTTGATCTTTTGAAAAGACCCTTGATCAATAATTGGGTATTTACCAAAGGCAACTTTTAAATAGAAGGGACCTTCTTGCGGCCTTGTCAACCCGTATTTGGTCACGTCTCCATATACAATTTTACTAATGAGCACCAACAAGTTGTCCACCCATTTTAATGGTAAATGCTTCAAAAGAACTAGTCCCATGCTCACCATTCCCTTGGACAATATGTGAACCTACACAAAAATTCAATTTGCAAGAGCTTTATCAATACTCATACAACTAATAATGATCGATGATCAAGTGTGTTCGTTGCACGTTTTTTCAATTTTTAAAGATAATTAGGAATTGTTAAATAATTATTACATTTACAAAATTTATATAACCATGCTATGTACATAATTATTAAAACAGTGTTACATTTTATATAAAGTATGAAGTATATATTTCTAGAATAGTGGAATTTTCTTTTTGTTTAAATCGAGTTTCTAACCTTTCTTATTTTATAAAGTAACATATCGAATGTTTAGGGTAATTTTACCCCGTCATGTGGACCAACCAGAGGGTGACACGTGTCAGCCCCAGGGTGGTCCAAAGTGGACATATCCCTGCTTGACACGTGTCATCCCAGATATTTGGAGGATGACGGCCTTCAAGCCCAAAACCCGAGAAAGCCATAAAACGGCGCAGCCCACCACTGATTAGGGTTCTGTGACCTAATCAGGGGCACAATTCCCAAGGACCCTATAAATAGGGAGATTCCCCTCTTTTGGAGGGCACATTCTACCATTTATTACAAACTATCTCTTTGATAGAGACAAGTGAGCTTGGAACCCGAGCAGATCCCCACCTAAATTTCCGCACCTTTTTCTCTCCTTTCAAGTTACTAACTTGATCGTCGGAGGCGGAGCACCTACCAACTGGTGTCTCCGTTTGTCTTGCAGGTACAGGCCGCACCGGACCAGTCTTCGAGCTGTAACTCTCCCGAGGGACAAAAACACCCAAAACATTTGGCGCCGTCTGTGGGGAGAGTACCTCAAAGATAGTTGGAGAGTCTGTACCCATTCCTGATCTTACAAACTTACAACCGGCTATACAACCGGAGAACCAAGAAAACCCTCAACCGGCACCTCAGCCGGGAGGTTTTGGAATTCCTCAGTCGTTCTCTCGGCCTCCGCCTGAGGTCGTCACTGAGGATGAAGCTGATGATGAAGATGATGATGACGTGGAGACCTATACCACAAAGGATGGGTCCTTCGTGTCTAAGTACAAGCGTTCTAAAGATAAATTGGAGCGCAATCTTGATCAGGCGGGCCCAAGCAGGCGCCCCTCTGGAAGGCCAGAAGGGGAAACCCAGAAGGCCAAAGGTCAAGCCCCAGTCACCCGAGATGAGCTCATGAAATTCATGACCTCTTTCAAAGGTGAAATCAAGGCCATGATCAACAAAAACAAGGCAGGCTCTAGCAAGAGTCCGCCGGCTAAGAAGTCTCCCACTCCTGGGAAGAAAAAGCTTGTCAAGGACAGGCGTCCAACTCCCCATCCCAAAGACAAAGAAAGGGAGAAGGAGAGGATGGCCTCTAGACTTGACTGGTCGAAAATTCTACTGCCTACTGGTCCTCAGAGGCAGCCTCGGCATGAACAGCCGGGGACCAGCAAGAAAACAGCCTCCGACGCTCGACACATCATCGAGCGGAGGAGAAACCAGCAGCTATCTGAGTCAGCCTCTACTTCGAGCTTTCCAGACAGCTTCAAAGAAACTTCTGTAAGGAACTCACAGTCCTTACTTGAGAGTCGGACAGGCGGCAAAACCGTCAATACCGAACCTCAGCTGATGATTGGGTCTGTCCCATATGCGCCTCAGGCGCAGTATGGGCAATATGGCCTACAGTTCATGCAGCCTCCTCCTTTTAGAGGACAGGCGGCATACACCCCCGTCCAGCCTTTGGACTGGCAGCTCCGGCTGCTCAAGCTTGGTGAACAACCCTCTACGTTTGCCAAGAATATAACCGAGGCGGCTCAGCCGTCCAAGGTTAAGAATGTGTTGGTGGGCACCTATGATGGTACCACCAACCCAGAAGACCACCTGATGGCATACACCAACCTCATGTGCTTACAGGGTTGGGACGATGCCACCTGGTGTCGATGTTTCCCGGCTAAACTGAAGGGCATTGCCCAACAGTGGTTTGGCAACTTGCCAGCCGGCTCAATTGATTGCTTCAAGAAGCTAGCCTTCTTGTTTTCCACCAACGTCTCAATGAACATCCCTGCTAAGAAAACGAGCCTTGATTTGAGCACCGTTAAGCAGGGTGAGAAGGAAGGGCTACGCTCATATGTCAGGAGGTTCAACCTGGTCAGAATTCAGATCCAGGGACTGTCTGACGAGGTAGCTTTTACAGACTTTTTCAAGGGTCTGAGAGACGGGTCGGCTTTTAAGTTCGACCTTGTCAGAAAGGGGGCATTTACGCTACAGGCCACCCTGAGGGAGGCGGAGAGCTATATTCAAGCTACCGACCTCTGCATGCCTAGTAGTCAGTCAGACTCAAAGAAGTCTGACAAACAAAAAGAAAGCTGGTCTGCTCAGCCGGCCAACAAAAAAGAAGAGAGCAAAAAGAGAAAAGAAGTCTGGGCGGTTAGTGATTCTGACCAGCCGTCCTAGAAGAAAAAGAGAGAGTTTAAACCGTACGTCCCCAAGTACGAGTTTAACAAAGACTGCAACTCCATCCTCATGGAGGTAAAGGACCGGCTGTCCATTGAGAAGCCGAATCCAATGAAGAGTTCCGTCCAGTCGCGAAACAAAAATAAATTTTGCCAGTTCCATGAGGAGGTTGGCCATGACACCAACGACTGCTTCAGTCTACAGCGGACGTTGGACCGTCTGGCTGACAAAGGGCTTCTAAAGTCCTACATTTCTAAGTCCCCAGCTGGGGCAAAGAAGAAAAACAAGGGTCAGTCCCCCAAGATTACCCATCAGCCTACTAGTAGCTCGGATACCGACAAGGATCCAGTCTACACTATAGCAGGCGGATTTTCATGTGGTGGCCCTACCATCCAGGGCACCAAGAGCCATCTTCGGAAGATGGACAAGGATGATGATGATGAGCAGGCGTTTGCCAGTTCCACCTTCCCAGACGTCCTCATAACTAAGAAGGACAGGGGCAGCGTCCGTCGTCCGCATGACGACCCGGTCGTCATTGAATGTAAGGTTGCCAACCAGCTGGTTGGACGGATCCTTATTGACACCGGCAGCTCGTCGGACATTATCAGCCTCCGGTGCCTACAGAAGCTGAAATACAATGTCAGCTGCATGCATCCGGTCACCCACCCCTTGGTTGGTTTTGGGGGTGGGATGGTCTACCCAGCCGGAAGAATTGACTTGCCCATCCGGCTGGGAGAAAAAGGCCAGGGACGACATATTGTCGTCAGATTCTTGGTTGTTGAGGAGTTGACCGCCTACAATATCATCCTTGGTAGGCCAACCCTCAACGAAGCCAAGGCGGTAATCATCCCGTCTCTCATGCTCATCAAGTATGAGCGGGATGATGGCTCTGTTGGTTGCCTGAACGGGGATCAGAAGACGGCTCGGGAGTGCTACCTCTCAGCCGTTAAAGACACTGTGGCCTCAGACGGCCAAGAGAAGGAACCAATAGACCTTGACGATGTCAATGATGCCAATCCTGCCCCACCAGCCATTGGTAAGAAAAGAAAAGCGCCTCTGCTGGTGGAGGTGAAGAAAGAGAAAAAATAGCAATCACTGACCGGGGAACGATCAGACGAGCTCCGTCCCCAACTGGCTGGTGAAAACATTGATCTCGTTCTGGACGACAGCCGTCCAGAGCGTACTGTGAAGGTCGGTACGGTTGCTTAAGCTACTCTGGGTGCAAGCTTGCACCTTGTGCTGAAAGAATTCAAAGACATCTTTGCCTTTGAAGTGGAAGAGATGCCTGGCGTCAGCCCGGATCTCGCTGTCCACAAACTCGTCGTGGATCCTAAAAAGAAGCCCATCCGGTAAAAGAAAAGAAACCATGGCGAGGAAAGAAGTCAGGCGGCAGCTGCCGAAGTCAAAAAGCTGCTAGATGCCAGGTTCATTCGGCCTTGTAATTTCCCCGACTGGGTGGCCAATGTGGTCCTTGTTAAGAAACCGAATGGGACCTGGCGCATATGTGTTGATTACACAGACCTCAACAAGGCGTGTCCAAAGGACAGTTACCCGCTTCCAAAGATCGACAGTCTGGTCGATTCAATAGCCGGTCACGCCTTGATGAGCTTCATGGATGCCTACTCTGGCTTCCATCAGATACCCCTCTGGAAGAAAGATCAAGAGAAGACGGCCTTCGTCACTGATTTGGGGTTATTTTGCTATACTGTGATGTCGTTTGGATTGAAGAATGCGCCTGCCACCTTCCAACGGATGTTTAATACGTCTTCATTAATCAAATTGGGAGGAATGTGGAGGCGTACATCGATGACATGATAGTCAAATCCAAGCAACAGATGGATCATCTGGCTGATCTCCGAGAAACGTTCACCACCCTCAGGCGGCATAAGGTCATGTTAAACCCCAAGAAATGCGTCTTTGGTGTTGAGTCTGGGAAGTTTCTCGGATTCCTGATTGATCAGAGGGGGATAGAGGCTAACCCCGAAAAGATACAAGCGGTAATTGACATGAAGTCACCCCGTTCTGTCAAGGAAGTTCAGAGACTAACTGGTTGCCTAGCCGCCTTGGGAAGGTTCCTCAGCCAGTCAGGCGACAAATGCCTTTACTTCTTCCAAGCAATCAGGAAGAAGACTAGGTTTGAATGGGGAGACGATGCTGAGACGGCATTTCAGAAGCTAAAAGAGCACTTGCAATCTTTGCCTAGGCTGGTCAGTCCTCTGCCTAGGGAGACGTTGTACATGTATTTGGCCGTCTCAGATCATGCTCTCAGTGTCGTTCTCCTTGCTGAGCGAGACGGCGTTCAGCTCCCGGTTTACTTCATTAGCTATGTTCTAAAAAATGCTGAACTCCGGTACCCCATGGTTGAAAATTTTGGCCTTGCTTTTTACATGGCATTCAAAAAATTGAAGCCTTACTTTCTGGCTCATCCGATGGTGATTTACACCGACCAGCCACTCAAGCGGCCAATGTCTACTTTGGAGTCAGCCGGCAGAATGTTGAAATGGGCTATTGAAATGCAAAGTCTTGAAATCACTTACGAACCAAGGAAGGCAGTGAAAGGTCAGGCGTTTGCTGACTTCATTGTTGAAATGACCCGTCCGGTGGCTCTGGATAATCTTGATCAGGTTTGGAAAGTGTATGTAGACGGGAGCTCTACAAAGAACGACTGTGGTGCAGGCGTAATCTACGAGTCTCCTGAGGGGGACAGATATGAGTATGCACTACGGTTCAAGTTTCAGGCCTCAAACAATGAGGCGGAATATGAAGCCCTGCTAGCCGGAATCCGCATGTGTAAGGCGGCAGGGGCAACAAAAATTGACGCCTACTCTGATTCACAGCTGGTCGTTAGCCAGTATGAGGGAAAATTTGAGGCAAAGAGGAGGCTGGGTCTCTTGAGGAGTTTCATTTGAATCAAGTACCTAGGTCTGATAACAACCAGGCGGATGCACTGTCAAAACATGCATCTTCCGCCTGCCATGATACGCCTCGGTCAGTCTTTTGGGAAGTTCTTGAAAAAAGAAGCATCTATGAAGATCCCATTGGAGTCCTGGACCGAAGCTCTACCTGGATGGATGGCATTCGGGCATACCTCTCACACGGTACACTTCCTGATTCGCCACAGGAGGCAGCCGTTCTGAAAAAGCGAGCCGCAAGCTTCGAGTTGAGAAATGGAGAACTCTTCAAGGCGGGGTTTCTTAGGCCTCTTTTGAAGTGTGTAACCCCAGAAAAGGGGAAAGAAGTTTTTGAAGACTTGCACTCAGGATTCTGTGCCTCCCACATAGGCGGCAGATCCCTAGCCGTCAGAGCCAGACGACATTACTTTTGGCCCACTCTGGAGGCAGACGCCAAGGAGTTGGTGAAGAAATGTGACAAGTGCCAGAAATTTGGCAAACTTATTCACCGTCGGGCTACTGATCAGACGGCCATCCACAGCCCAATCCCGTTTGCAAAATGGGGCATGGACATCTTAGGTCCTTACACGCCTGCCCCAGGCGGAAAGCGTTACATCTTGGTGGCTGTGGATTACTTTACCAAGTGGGTAGAGGCTGAGGCGGTAAAGAATATCAAGACATCAGACGTCATCTCTTTCATCTGGAAGAATGTCATCACCCGGTATGGGGTTCCTATGTCCATGGTGTTTGATAATAGTCCTTAGTTTGAGACGCCTCAGCTAAAAACTTGGTTGGGAGATCAAGGGATCTCAAGTTGTTTTGCATCAGTCGGCTGTCCCCAAGCAAACGGCCAGGTTGAAGCCTTCAACAAACTAATCTCAGACGACATTAAGAAGAAAATTGAAAGAGCCGGTGGCTTTTGGGCTGAGGAATTAATCCATGTCCTATGGGCCATCCGGACAACAGCAAAGGGGGCAACCGGTGAAACCCCATTTCTCATGGTTTACGGTGCTGAAGCCGTCTTGCCCATTGAACACTATCAGCCGACTCTTAGAGTCATGCTTTATGATGAAGAGGCAAACTGGGAGGCAATGCGCCTGGCATTGAACTCACTCCCAGAACGCAGGGGCAATACCGCCTTGCGTCATGAGATTTACCGTCTGAGAATGACAAGAGCCTACAACAAGAAAGTACACAGGCGTCCTTTGAAAGTGGACGAGCTAGTGTTACGGAAAATGGAGGCAACTGGTAGGGCCAATGAGCTTGGAAAACTAACTCCAAATTGGGAAGGCCCCTACCGGATTTACGAAGAAGTAAGAGACGGCACCTACCGCCTGGAAACTCCAGACGGCAAGCGCCTGCCTAGAACTTGGAATGTAGACAATTTGAAAAAGTACTACTTCTGAGATTCGTAATGTTTGTAAACAAGAAGTAAATTAATGAGAAATTGCTTTTTGTTTTCACTTGTTTATTTCTCTGAGTTTGTCACTTGAAAATTGAATTAACATCTGATTGACGAGAGGCCAATGGCCAGATAATTAAGCTAAGCACAAAACCGCTTAGTGGCTATACAGCCGGTCTCAAACAAGACCAGAAGGCCAATGGCCGGATGGCTGCTTTTCCCATAAATTCGCCTATCCCAACATGGATAAAGGCGTCCGGCGACACCCCTCCGGGTGCAATCATCGTAGAGAGAAGCCAACCTGCTTACTCTACGTACCAATGAAGGCGGCCACGATTGGACAGCTGAATCAGCCATCCATAGCCGTCTGACCTGAACAGTCTAAGGAACGACCAAGTTTCGAAACCCGGATGTCCAATGACATCAGTCGGCGACCGACTGAAGTTCTTACTTAGCATTTTTTCGTTTTAAATTGCATACATCCTCGTTTGGGGCAAAAGAGTTGTGCAATGGCTATACAATCTCTACCTAGACGGTCAACACCGTCTAGATAGTGACTGGAACGCCTGTTAATGTACGGCTGTGCACTTGGTTTGGGGAAATCACTACTGTGATTGATTGACTTACAAACGTATCATGCTCTATGCAGCATCAGACGTTCCCAAGTCAATCAACCAACTCCACTTGAAACCAACCACACAGCCGTCCAGGGTCAAGGACAGCCGTATACTTTTGATAAGTTAGGCAGAGATTGCCGCATGCTTTTGATAAGTTAGGCAAATATTGAAAATGCAAAAAATTGAAATGAAATTGAAGTGCAAACACAAGCGCAAAGTAATAAAAACCGACTCAGTCGGTGCATTCATTGAATTTCCACCCAGCCAAACGGCTGTGATGGATTAAATGTTAACCGGACCCCGTCCGGGTAAAGGAAATTGTTTGACAACACGGCCCTACAGCCGGTAAAGATACAAATATACTCGGCACACAGGCCGGAAAAGCAAGTTTGGTGGCATACTGCCGCAGATAAATAAAAAAAAAAGAAAGAAATTGGCACACAGCCGCTGAATTCATTGCCCCGCAGACGGTCCCTCCTGGCCCTTCTCCCCTTCTTCTTCAGTCTCGGGGGCTTCAGGCTCGGGGTGCTCAATGTTGGCCCATGCGAGGAAAGACTCAGGCTCTGGCTCACCCTTCTCTCTCAGGTATATCACCTCTTCAGCATATTTGTAAGCTAGAGCCCAGACGCCATAATCCTTGTTTGGATACAAGGTAGCCCAGGCGATCTTCATCATGGTCTCGCTGTCGGCGGCCATCTCAGCTACCAGGCGGTTTTGATCCGCCTGCAGAGTCGCTCGGAAGTTATCCTGAGCTTTGGCCGCCTCCTTCTCCAGCTTGGCAACCTTGCCCTTCAGATTAGTGTTCTCTTTCGAGACATCTTGAAGCTTCTCAAGGTCCTCCTGAGCCTTCTGGAGGTCCTCCTTGAGCTTAAGGAGGTCCTCCTCCGCCTGTTTCTGGGCCGTCTTTGCATCCGCCGCCTTCTGCTTGGCCGCCCGCAAGTCCGCCTCCAGCTCTTGGATCTTGGCCGCCTGTGTCATTTGGGTTGCTTTAGTTTCAAGATCGTCAATGATACACGAGTATAAAGCAACATTATTGGCGTCTGAGGCGGACTGCTTGGCCCGTCTTACCTCATCCCGCTTGTGGGTGTAAGGACGCTTGAGCCCGTCTACCCGCAGAAGAGCCTGCAAAAGCAAACAGGGTTAGCACTGCAGGCGGAGAAAAACTTAGAGAAAAAATGATTCAAAATTATTTAAGTGTCTTACCTCAGCCAGGAGGGACAAGGTACGTTCAAGATTGAACGTCTCAATCCCCGGGATAGCATCCTTATCCCGCTTGCTCACAGCCTCCAATATGGCCTTGGCGTGCTTCTGGACGTCTGGCCGGCGAGGTGATTGACCTGCACCACAATCAACGTCAGAGTGTGAAACTAAAGCAGCACCAATCTGGTTCCGACCGTCTGAGGATGACGTCTGTTGGGAGTGTGATTTCACTCGCAACGGCCACCCCAGCTCAGGCGGGGATTCAAAAGGGTTCTTACCTGCAGAGCCGGCCAGACGAGAGCCGCTGGCAAGTGCGGTGAACCCCCCCGGTTGTAGATAGGGGGTTGGCTAGGTCAAGGCTTAGGGAGCCACTCACCTTCTCCGTTCTTCCCCCTATCCGCATCTGAGGCTTCCCGCCTGGGGCGTTGGGAGTTGCGGTGGAGGCTGCCTTTTTCGAGGACTTGCTGGGGTTAGAGGCGGTGGTCTCCTCCCTTGCCCGTTTGAGTTTTTTCTCAAACGTCTTATCCACCTCTCCCCCCTAAGAAAATAAACAAGTTAATTTTAGCAGTCGAAGAAAGCAAACTTTGAAAGCGAACTCAAGAAAAGAGTCAGACGTTTACCTTGGCCCTGAGTTCCCTCGCCTGAGCCTCGGCCAGGTCTCTGCGGATTTGAGCAGAGGACCGCCTGGGAGTCTTCTCGTCTGGCAACATGTTCAACGCTTCTTCTGCAAAAAACAAAAAGGAATTGGTTAGTACATCATTAAAAACGATTCCGATACAAAAGTACTACAGACGGATATTGATTCAGGCGCATACGTCTGGTGAACATGTGCCCTAGCCCCCAGGCGGCTAGGAAGCATTCGTCCCTGAGTCAGGCGCTCTTAGGGATCCAGTTTCTAGGGACTTTTATTGTCTCCCGGTTGACAGTGTGGCGTCTGTGAGGCCGAAGAAGTCAGCCTCAATTATTTTATCGAAGTCCTCATCCGGGATCCGGGGCAGACAGCATTTCCGACCTAGAAGGTCGGGCTTTTTATTGTATTGGCGGAGCTCGCAATTCTCCCGCCTGGTTGGGGCCGTCAGCAGGTAGAACCTGTGCTTCCAGCCATCAAATTTGGAGACCTTATCCAAGGTCATCATATATTGAGGAAACGTGGTCAAAGTATACCACGCTCTGTACCCGCCTGGGTTGCGGCTAAGATAGTGCATCTTAGCAAAAGCTTCCCAGCCGGGGTGAATTCCTTGGAACTCACAGGCGGCAACATACCCCAGAATGTTTGCCCAAGAATTGGGGGTAAGTTGCCAGACTCCGAGGCCGTAGCCTCTCAAGATTTCCTTCACCTCCTGGTGAAGGGGGAAGCGCAGACCAGCCTTGAACGCCGCCTCGTAACAGCCGAAGTAGCCGTTGGCGTTTCGTTCAGTGTCTTCCCAAGAAATGGTGTCGTCTGCAAGAGGCACCCTTATTTTGTACCCGTCTCCTAACGGGTGCACTTTCAAAAAAATTTCAAGGCCTCTTTCCATGAGGTCCCTGTCTTTGTTGGAGACGTGGATCTTGTAGGGATCGTCCTTCTCATTCCACTTCTTCCTCTATTCTTCCTCGCTATCCTCAAGCGGGGGAAGATCATCACTGCTCTCAGAAGAGGAGACGGTAAATCCGCTCCCCGTCTCCTCCCCAGATTGGGAGACAGAAGCTGAGGCGGCCTACTCACCGCCTTGGTCGCACTCGTCCAAAAACGAGTCTGGAGGAGTTGGGGGGGCCACGCGGAGGGGATCTCTCCAGAGCCGTCTGGTGTTCTGAGCCAGACGTCTCTCCCTCAAGCGTTTGGCCGCCTGAGCCTTCGCTCCTATAATTCGGATCATGTGCCGTCTGCATAGTCCGAGCCATTGTGTCCTGCACTGACGCGCAAATGGTCTGAATTCAAGCATGAGGGTGGTCCCAACACCCTGAGACGACACTACCAGTCCTAGACTCAGCCGTTCCTGGTGAACGGCTGGATTCTAACCTAGGTTGTGCCGTGTGTGTTGGTGATGAATCCATTTATTGCAAGAAATATGTACAAGCGGTAAAATGAAAAAGAGCTGAGAGTGTCAGAGACGGTACCTTTAGATTTGAGATCTGAAGGTAGGCGGGTCCGCCTGTGTTGGGAAGAATGAGTTTTCTTAAAACTTGCGCTTGACTCAGACGGATGACTTCTACTCTCTCTTTCAAGATTCTCTCAAAGTTCTCTCTGAAAATTTTTGTGAAACGTACAAAAATAATGAGGGTAAACGGCTATATAAGGAGGGTAAATTAAGGGGTATTCCTGTAATTTACTCAGATGGTGAACAGTAAAATTTTGGCGGTAAAATTACCACCAATCAGAGAGTGACGCGTGTCACAGATGCTACGTGGTGTGCCACGTCACATTTGTGAGGGGCAAATGTTTAGGGTAATTTTACCCCGCCATGTGGACCAACCAAAGGGTGACACGTGTCAGCCCCAGGGTGGTCCAAAGTGGACCTATCCCTGCTTGACACCTGTCATCCCAGATATTTGGAGGATGACAGCCTTCAAGCCCAAATCCCGAGAAAGCCGTAAAACGGCGCAGCCCACCACTGATTAGGGTTCTGTGACCTAATCAGGGGAACAATTCCTAAGGACCCTATAAATAGGGAGATTCCCCTCTTTTGGAGGGCACGTTCTACCATTTATTACAAATTGTCCCTTTGATAGAGACAACTGAGCTTGGAACCCGAGCAGATCCCCACCTAAATTTCCGCACCTTTTTCTCTCCTTTCAAGTTACTAACTTGATCGTCGGAGGCGGAGCACCTACCAACTGGTGTCTCCGTTTGTCTTGCAGGTACAGGCCGCACCGGACCAGTCTTCGAGCTGTAACTCTCCCGAGGGACAAAAACACCCAAAACATTGAATATCATAAACTTAATTAAAAAGGGGAAAGGGGTATCATTGTATCAATAATAACAATGCAATCACTCATATGTTATTAATTAATGTATTACAAAGTCAATTATGCAATTAATCATAAGTGTACTACTTACAGTTAGATCTACTCCTAAGGAATAAAATTTGGGTTCTTAAAAAAGGGAATAAAATTTGGGTTCTTAAAAAAAAAGGAATAAAATTTGGGATAATTTCCTCATATGAGCTCTTAAATACGATCAATTAGCCGTGCTTGTGAATTAATCCTAGATATTATTTAATTAAGTACGATACATCTCAAAGTATAGTATAATATAAACTCTCATTTTCTTAGTATAGTACTATAGTATGGAGCTTTATAAAGTCAACGAAAAATTAAAAGCAAATTATTCCCCATTTTACGCAAAACAAACCTACCCCAAGATCCTATGGGCTTTTATTTATTAGGGTTTTAAAAAAATAACAATTATACTCCGTACTCTTTTAATGAAAGGGTATTGATATATGTAAAAGCTCTTTGTAATATATTTTCAAATCTGAAATTAATGTAGAAATGCATGATAAAATTACTTATAAATTGTGTATAAAACATGTTATATTTGCTTATATATGTATGTGATGCGTGCGTTAAACAATAATTAAAATATCTACTTCATTAGTTTTGAATAACAACCTAACTAGCCAAATTTAATCAGTTAAGAATAAAGATAATCTGATTAAATTAAAAAAAAAAAAAAAAAAAAAAAAAAAAAAAAAAAAAAAAAACCTACAAATACAACCTTACGAAAGTCAACAATGTAGAATTTGGTGTGAAAAATCTAGCATACAATAATATACATGTAAAACTAGTAAACAATTTTGTACGCAAAAAAACAAATGATGAATTAGGTAACAGTTGCAAGGTTAATACAAAAATGATGGTGATTGTGGTGGTTGATGGTGGGAATGGTTGATAGAGAAACTAAATAATCACGAAAGTGTTTTTCCAATGAAGATGAAGAGTATTCATAATTAAAAAATACAGAATTAAAGAATTAAGGAAAAAAAAAAAGAGAATTAAAAAAGAAGGTTTGTTAGTGTATATACCCATCAAATTACGAAAGAGTGACACATAAGGATTTATTTAGGTAAATTATTGATTTGTGGAAGAGTAGATTGATTAATAGAGGGAATAATTTTATTATAATGAGGGAATTTTTAATTTGATTGAAATGATAGGTTGATTTTTTAAAAATTACTAATTGAATCAATTATTGAAATTATTTAATTTTGTAAGTTACATGATGTAATAGAAGATTATAGATTAAACCATGACCTTGATTGAGTCTATTATTTTTTTTTTTTTTTTTGTTTAGAGAGCCGCAAGGGTGAGTGATGAGAATCGATCCCAAAATTTCTTGAAATCGGGAAGGGAAGTCTAACCACTTGCATTGAACTATCCCTCACTCTCATTGATTATTGAATCGATTATATGTGTATTTGATTGAGGATGTTTTGACTTTTACCACCAAAAAAAATCAAAAAGGTGTTTTTTACCACCAAAACTTTTATTTTACCACCAAATAAAACCACCTGCTATCAACTAACGGAATTTTTTAAACGATTTTTGTGTCAAACACATGATGTTTAGGGGTTTTGGGGGGCATTTTTGTCCTATGGAACCAACTTGAGGTTAGAATTGACAAAAAATTATCGAAAATGCCTCATTTTACGTGTTTAAAAATACATCGATTTGCGCAAAACACGCAAAACGAGGTATTTTCGATTATTTTTTATCAATTCTGACCTCAATTGGATCCATTGGGCCAAAATGCCCTCTAAACCTATGAATAACATGTTTTGTGCACGAAATTCGAAAAAAAAAATTTAACCGTTAGATTTAACAGTTTTCTTGACGTTAAGTAGCAAAAAATCATTTTTTTTTTTGGTAAAATAAAAGGTTTAGAAGTTTTGATGGTAAAAAACGATTTTTTGAATTTTTTTTGTGGTAAAAGTCAAAATTTTCTTTGATTGAAGAATGACAATGAATCAATTTAATCCTTAAATATATTGAATTATTACTTGTATTATTTTTATTCTTACTTTACTATTTAAAATTCTATGGCAGTCATCCTTAAAATGGATATCATTATACTAATTTTTAATTGGTTTATTTTTTATTTAATTTTTATGTTAAAATTAGTTATAAATTATTTTTTTATATATTTAAAATCTATTTTTTAATTTTTTTTACATTTAATTATTTTTAATTTCAGAAAATAAAAACTGGATTTTAAAATTATTTAGGAAAATTTTTAAAAGAAAAAAATCCTAGCCATCTCCTCTGTAGGATTCTTCAAAAAAAAAAGTGTTTCATGGGCCGGAAATTTGGCTATTTTCGACCATTTACCTTTAGTTTCTTTATAATTTTGTTATTGAATTCAATAAATCTACATTTTTAGAACGTAATAAGTACCCCTATAGTGGGTTTGAGCGTAGAAAGTGCCCATATGGTGGGCTTTATTCTACTTTTTTTTTGTTTAATTTTTGAGTTTAGTATGGTACAAGTTATTTCATGGGTAAAGATTTGTGCGGGATTGAAAAAAAGACTAATCCTTCAATTACAATCAGATAAATTAGGCGAAAATTTTGTTCACAACTACAACAGATCGATAGACCCCCTCGTCGGAAAAAAGCTGTAAATCACAGCGATATAAAAGAGGGTATGAAGAAGGTAAGATTTGCAACAATGATCGTAGTTTTGTTGAAAGGAAGCTTTTATTTGAATCAAGTGTCATGTATTTATTAGATTTAAATCTCTTTGTAGATATCATATGACTTTTTATTAATGAATCAATTTTTATTAAGAAAAAGGAAAATATTAGTGTAATAATATTCATTCATCCATTTTTGTATTGTACTATTCCCTCTCACATTTGAGTTGGTCCATAATACCGGCCCAAATCACAACACAATCTGGCTCTGATACCATGATAAGCGGGTCTGGGCTACACTTGTCACGAGTGTCTACTTTACACGACCAAGGAGGTTCCACCTCAAAACCATATGGCAATAAAGGAAGTAGTCCCTTAGCCTTATAAAGTGGATACGACTTTTTCTTTTCTTCAATGTGGGATACACTTCCCAATATTTCACTTTACTTTTATATTCTTTCTATGTGGGACAACACTTTCACTCACATGTGAATTTTCTTATGAGCTCAAATATTTTCAGGAGGACACCACAATCTTCTCTCTTGACTTATATAATAGAATTATTATTATTTTTTCTTCTGCTTACTTTTAGTTTTTATATGTAATTTTAAGCCCCTAAGACTATCGCTTTCCTTTATGAAAAAAAAAATTTGTCTCAGGCTTAGACGTTGTTTTCATACTGGAAATAGGGGTCTAAAATTCGTTGGGATGCTTGTGGTGAATCCAATTCTCATCTTCTTTTCGCTTCGGTTCAGGACTGTCGTCGGCGAAACAAAATTTTCAGCCTGAAGGATAACCAGGGTAGTTGGATCTCGGATCCATCGGGTATTGACAGACTTTTGATGGATCACTTTGTCGATCTTTATAAATGTCAGGGTTCTTCTCCCTCTTCCATTTAGGGTATTTGGGATGATCTGGATTTACCTTCGCTCACTTCTGATCAGATACAACAGCTTATGGTGCCGTTCTCGACAGAAGAAATTAGAAGTGCAATGTTTCATATTGGTGATGATAAATCTCCAGGGCCGGATGGCTATTCTGCAGCTTTCTTTAAATCTCATTGGTCAATTGTGGGTCCTCATGTTACCACAACCATTCAATATTTCTTTGCCCATGGTTATATGCTTAAGGAATGGAACCGCACGTTTTTAGTCTTGTTACCCAAGGTGGAGCATCCTCAGTTTCCTTCCCAGTTTCGTCCCATTGGCTTGTGCAATGTTTTATACAAATGTATTGCGAAATGCCTGACTTCTCGGCTGCGCAAATTTCTACCTTTACTAATATCAGATTCACATTCAGCCTTTGTTCCGGGTCGACTTATGTCAGATAATAGTCTCATTGCTCATGAGGTTCTTTCTTATATGAATACCTCATTGACTAAGCAGTGTTCGGCAGCTTTGAAGTTAGACATGAACAGAGCGTATGACAGGGTTGATTGGGAGTTCTTATGGGAAGTACTTGGGATCTTTGGATTTCCCCCGTACTGGATTCACATTATTAAACAATGTGTTTCTACGGTTTCCTATCAGGTTATGGTTAATGGTCGGCCGTCTTCCTCTTTTCGGCCTTCTTGTGGGCTCCGCCAGGGTGATCCTTTATCCTCGTATTTATTTGTTCTCTGCATGGAAGTCTTTTTGGCTATGATCAGGAAAGCTGAGGCGCAGGGTTCATTTCGGGGTATTTGCATCTCCAGGCGTGCTCCGTCGGTTTCTCATCTGTTTTTTGCGGATGATGCTTTACTGTTTTTTCGAGTTTCGCCAAAGGCCTGTACTAATCTTTTGCAAGTGATTAATCGCTTCTGCTTGGTTTTTGGTCAGATGGTTAATGTTCAAAAATCCTTTGTTAAGTTTAGCTCGAACACCCCGGAAGATTATCGGGCTTATTTAAGTTTTGCCCATCGCATGCAGTCGAAGGATTCTCTAGGTAAGTATTTGGGCCTTCCTGTGAATTTAGGTCGTGCTAAGTGCCATCAGTTTCAGCCTCTGGTTAACAAGATCTCGCAGCGGATTTCGGCATTTAGCTCAAGGAGTTTATCTGCGGCTGCTAGGCTGGTTGTTATTAATTCAGTGTTAGTGGCTTCGTTAAACCATGTCCTTTCGGTTTTTAAGTTGCCTGTCACTATTTCTGATAGAATTGATAGGCTTTTAACGCGCTTTTGGTGGAAGTCTAATAAGTCCGCCAGAAGGGGTAAGTTTAGTCCCTTCGTCTTTACTTCATTTACCCAGGGGTCTGGGAGGTCTGGGTATTCGCCATATTCCCTCCTTTAACTCAGCTCTGCTTGGGAAGCAGCTGTGGCGTCTAATTCATCATCCTCAGCTACTGGTTTCGAGGATTTATCATGCTAAATATCCTTATCTTTTAAGCTTTAAAGCTTCTTTCACTTCCGCCCATCCTTCCTGGGGATGCAGAAGTTTACTAGAGGGAGGCCGGGTTTTATCTCAAGGTGCTATGTGGAAGGTGGGTTTTGGTTCTCAGGTTGATATTGTGAATGATCAATGGGTTCCTGGTTTATCTGTTCGGTTCAAGGATACGGTTTCGTCTCTTGACCAGCCTTCCTTTGTGTCTGATCTTATTAATCCCAATTCCCAAGATTGGGATAGTTTGACTATCCACCTTCTTTTTCCTTCTTCCACTGCTTCTCTTATTTTGGCCTTGGATAGGCCGAAGGAAAAGATGGATGATTTTGTTTACTGAAAATTTACCCGGGATGGAGTCTTTTCCACGAAATCTGCCTATGCCTTCCTGCAACAGCAGGGCTGTTCGCGTTCTTCTTCGCCAGTTCTTCCTTGCTGGTGGAAAAAGTTTTGGGGTTTCCCTATTCTCCCTAAGTGGAAACTCTTTATTTGGAGAATTATTCACCAGGCTCTTCCCACAGCTGATATTTTATTTCTTAAGGGGATTCCAGTGGAGTCTACTAGTGGGTTTTGCTACCAGTTTCCGGAGACGGCTACTCATCTATTCCATTACTGTCCTTTTATTCGTTCGGTCTGGTCGTTATTTCATCTAGAGGCTTTAGCAAGTTTGCCTTTAACTGACAATTTCGTTTCCTGGTTGACTACTACTATTACTCACTTTAGGTCGGCTAAAAACTGGCAAGGTTTGGATTCTTTTACGGCATTCCTGTGGGCTGTCTGGTTAACTAGGAATAATTTTCGTTTTCGCTCAGAGGTTTATTCTCCGGGCGGGATTATAGCAATGGCTAATGATTGGATCGCCCACTGTTCTCATGCTAGAGACTTCTTACCTCTCTCTGCTCCTGCCTGTCCTCCAGGATTTGGTTTATTTCCATCTCCTCTTTTACAGGAAACTCCTCCTGGTTCCTATGATATTTGCCTTTCGTTTGATGGGGCTTGGAATGCTTCGGATCTTCGTGCAAGCATGGGTTGGTATCTCCCCTCCGCCCTTTCTTCATCCATTATTCGAGGTGGGGCCCAGGCGGGGTTTGATTCCTCTGCTCTTCATTCTGAATTGCTGGCTTGCTTACTTGGTTTGCGTCAGGTGAAGGATACAAGCTATTCTAGTGTTCAGATTTATACTGACTGTGCTTTGGTTCAAGTTTTTCTTAAGGATCAAGTTCCGGATGCTATTTTCGTTTTATGGATTCTGAAGGAGATCCGCAAGCTCGTCCTGTCTTTCAGGAAGTTTAATATTCAAAAGGTGCCTCGCCAAGATATAAATTATGCTCACTTTTTAGCAGGGTTAGCTCGTCGTAGAATGTTACTTTGGTTCCGTTTTTAGCTTTTATTAGTTCCTTTTGTCAAAAAAAAAAAATAAAATAAAAAGTAAATAAATAAAATTGTGGGGGCTTAAAAAGTGGGTCACTCCCACTAGTTCGTTTATATGAGTACTAACAATCAATAATATTTAATGCTTATCTTGTACTATTAAATCATCAATCTTTATAATTGCTTGACTTTCATGTTGTAGTTACATATGATTAATCAACCAATACCTAGATTAAACTACTCTGTAGCACTTTCTAACAGATTTTGTCACTTAAATCATTCAATTTTAACGTGAAGATTCACATGATCAAACTTAATTTCAACTGTAATACTCAATTTATCTTTTTTTCATATTCTAAAATTGTCTTCAGATGAAGGAAAGGTACATCATAATTTATCAGATTTCTACAATTGATGATGTAAATGGATTTTATTAAAAGGTGTACACGTATATGACAAATTTGGTTTATTTTGCTACGTATAAAAATAATTTAAATATCCTTTTCTAAAAAATTACAGTTTCATAAAGTTTTGGTTTTTAAGAAACGAGAACGATCATCGAAAAGAATTATCAAATATAGTTAAAGTTTTAAATAAATAAATGGGGAAAATATATGGAATGAAGGGACGTAGTCATGAATTAAAAGCTAACGGGTGGTACTCCAAGTACTTATATTCAGTCTAATTTTGATAACGGAAAACTATGAATAATGAGAAAATTATACTTTTCATACTTTTACTTTCCCATATTTTCACATTAATTTGGTATTCAACATTTTAAATTATGAAAATTATAAAACTTGTACCCCGTACATGAGTGTTACAATAATCAGTAACCTACTGTCAATTATCTCTACAGAAGTGATAACTACCAAACATTGTCCTACTTACATAATTTCACTTTCTTTGGGTCAACTTGTGTGATGTATTAAATAATAATTGAATTGGTTAATTTGTTTATTAGACACATTGTATATATACAATAAACTCAATTTAATTAAAATCCTAACTTCACCTAATTTACGTATGTACACCTCTAATCAAGTAGAGTCAAGTTAGTAAAACATGTTAAAAGTATCTCAAAAAGAAAAAAGTAGAATGAATCTTCAAAAGTTACCAAACACCATTGATTATCATGATTTGTCACACCAATAAAATACAGAGTATTAAAAAAAATATATTTCATAAGAAATAAAATATATAAAAACTTTTTTACTGTGAAACAAAAAAGGTCAAAGTATAGATTTTAGAATATTAAAACACTGAGGGAGTAATGAGTAATAACAATATCGATAAGATAAGATTAGAAAACTTACCGGGCTTCTAACAACGATGGCAGTTTTAGCACCATAATTAGCAAGATCAAGACCAATTTCAATGCCAGAATTACCAGCTCCAATAACCAACACACTTTTGTCTTCATACTCTTTACCAGACCTATATTGTGTAGAATGCACTACTTTCCCTTCAAAGCTACTCAACCCTTCAATTTCAGGACAATATGGATCACATGTTTCACCACTTGCCACTACCAAATACCTCCCTACATACTCCTCCTCCTCCTCCTCCTCCTCCTCCTCCTCGTTGTCGTTGTCAGTCACTTTCTTTGCCACGACACGCCATTTCTTTGTACCTTCATCTAACTTGGCTCTCACCACGCGCCTCCTGTACAAAGGCTTGATCCTAAAATGATCGACGTAGTTGTCCAAGTAGTGTAAGAAATCTATTTTCGGGACATATTTTGGGTAATTGGAGGGCATTTTCATGTGAGGAAGTTCACAATATTCCTTTGGTAAATGTAAGTGAAGGCGATCATACGCCTTTTTCTTCCAAAGAGAAGCACAACAATCCTCTCTTTCGAGTAAAATGTATGGTATCGAGTTATGGGTTAGGCAAGCCGCGGTGGCTAGCCCTGATGGCCCTGCCCCTACAACAATAACAGTCGATTCGGCCATCGGACTGTTGTTTATGCTTAATGTAAAACGCTTAATTTAGGAGGCGGCTTAAGATGAGTTGAAATAATTTGGAATTTGGAATATTATTTATGTTCCCTCGTTGAATGTGGACTTTTCTGTGTGAAGTGTGTACACATTATATATAATAAGAAAATAGGAGTGTAGGAGTAGGTTTAATGTTATAGAAATTATAATATAATTTCATAAAAAAAAGGAATAGTTGACTTGACTTGACGAATACTCGAATATCATGCATCTTGATTCTTGATTAGTAGACAAAATTAATGAGGTTGCAGCCCAGTGTGATGAATGAAGAATCAGCATTCCTCCCTTCCAATTATTGGCCTCAATTAAGGGCGTGTTCGGCACTAGCTTTTGAGTAGCTTTTAGGTAGCTTTTAGTGGTTTGACCAAGTTAAATCACTACTTAACAAAAAATGTGAGTGTTTGGCAAAGTAGTGATTAAGGTAGCTTTTAATGGTGAAGGTAGCCAATTTATTAATTTTGAAGGAATTAATTTATCAAAAGTATTTACCAAAATGGCTAATTATAAAATTTAATTCCCAAACTAGCTAATTTATTAATTTTGAAGGAATTAATTTATCTATTTATTATTTTTCTTTGAACCGGTTTGGTTCACTTTATTAATTTTCTTTTAATTTGTTTTTTTTATTTTATTTTAATTTTCTTAAAGATTTTTTTTTTTAAAATAAAACCAAAAAAAAAATTATAAGCTATATATTTAGCTTATTACTACTTATTTTAGAAGTATATGCATAATTATAAATACACTATTAGCTTGTATTTGCAACTTGATTTGGGTGCCTTATCTTCAATATTTTAGAAGAAGCTTTGATATTCGCTGTTTTCGGAGCAAATTAAATGATTCTATGTTTAATAGTTGTATCACTCTAGTTATTTATATTCAAGACTTAATTGTTCCTACTTGCTTTCTTAATTTTAGGCTTTTATCTTATTCTAATGTACCTTTTTCTCCCTATAAGTGCATTAGAAACTTTGGGCCTTTAGACCTTATTATATTTCTATCTTTATGTGTTAAAAAATAGTTTTTTTTTTTATTTTTTACCAGAAGTTTGGATCAATTTTTTGAGTGATTGTTTATTTTGTATAACCTTTTTTTAAAAAAAAATTGAGAATTTTTGCAAACATACTATGTTGAATGTTACTGTTCAAATTAATGGGATATTTTAACTATGGCGTTCGAATTTCCCAAAGAAAAACAAAAACCCAATATATATATATATATATATATATATATATATATATATATATATATATATATATATATATATATATATATAAATTAAAATTTTCAAAAATTATATTTGTGTTGTGGATATTAGAAGATTGATTGTGTTGATATTATAATGTGAAAAATGAACCGATCATATTATTTATTATTAAAATAATATGATAGTCATATTTCAAACAACGACTATAACGTTCGCATTCAGTTGAAACTCGTTCATATTTGCATTGTTTATTTGATAAATGAGTTGAGCTTGAACAATTATGAAGCTCATTTAATAAAAGAGTTTGAACACGCACGAACACAGATATGCTTATTCAAATAAGTTCATGAATAACTCGTTAATTTATGATCATGAATAACTCGTTTATTTATGTTCATGAATTACTCATTTTTTATGTTCACAGTCTACTCGTAGTAGGGGAAGGGGAGGGGTTGAAATTGTAGTGGTGGAACGGGGAGGGGGGTGATATTTGTGGTGGGGGAACGGGAGAGGGGATGGATTTCGGGGTGGGGTCTGCCAGAGGTAGTAAAGAGGGCTATCGGAGGTGGTTCAAGAGTTTATCTAATTAATCAAGGTTTAAGTGAGCTTAATGGTGCCATTAAGAGCTTAAGTGAGCTAATACGAGAAAAGATAACAATTGTTTGAATTAAACATTTTTAAGGGTAGTAATTAACGACTTTATTTTTTAGAGGTAGTAATTCATAAAGACCTCTTATTTTTGAGGTAGTAACGACTTTATTTTTTTTGAGGTAGTAATTGAGAATTTTTCTTGTATTTTATTACGAAACATTAATTTTAAATTTTTTTATATTTTCTTATAATTGATTGAGATATATGAAAATCTCAAACACGCATATCTTGGTCAAAGATTGTCAGTTTTAACTAGCTTAAGTCCCGTGCAACACACGATGTTTTACTAAAATATATAACAAATCAAAATGTTAGTTTAACAATAATTACGCATTACTATATATATACTTACAAGAATTACATCTATGAATAAAACAAAATGACTTGAAATCATTACCTATACTAACGTTAAGGTTATTGATGCAGTAGACTTTATAAAATATGAAAGAAATTTAGGAACATCGATTATGAACCCGCGCTGTATACTTATATCCCCTCTCATCCCTGCAATACCCCGTATTTTGATACGTATTTTTCTAATAAATTAATTAATTATTATTTCCTAAAAAGGTTATTTAGTAATTTAAATTACTATTTAAATTTTGGAGCCAAAATGATATTTGAATTTTGGCGCCAAAAGTATTTTGAAACCTAATTACTATTTTGGATAAGATTTATTATCCATTTATTTTCATTTAAAAACCGGATTATTTATATATTTCGGATATTTTAATTAAAGTAAAAATCATATTTTATTATTTAATTAATGAGGTCCGAAATTCCTAATTAATTGACTAAGATTTTCGGATTTTCCTAGTGTGGAAAATCTGATTTTCTAGGTTAATTTATATGGTGAATAATTGGTATTTTATTAATTAATTATTTTATACAATAAATATTATTTACACAATTATTTTTAATTCCTTAATTCTAGAAAAATAACTCCCTAAAATACACTAAGCGGATCCGAAAATTTAATCTATGGAGCTCAATATTTTCAGCCCTCATGGTCAAATTTTGGGTGATTAATTTTGGTAAATTGTATTTTTAATTATCTCCCTAAAATCTCTTATTTTTTCCTTAATTCTATTTTTCCGGCCATCTCCAAAATATTTGATCATCTTATTTTCCTACCATATATTTCCCTTGATTATTCCCCAAATAATCTCTTTTGCCAGATTATTTTCATGACTAACACACTTTCCTAAATTCTATTATTCTTAATCACCTTAATTTCAAAACTTTCCATATTTCTTTAATCACTTCTCCAAGTAATTCCTTAATTCTTTTTAGCATAATTCTTCCTACATTTTTCTACCATAATTCATGCATGAGCTAGCCTATAAATACCCTTTGTTTCATGGCCAAACACTCACACCAAATTCTCTAATTCTCTTCTTCTTTTTCTTTTCTTCCTTGCGCCAATCACCACTATAATACCCGAATATTTTATGATTTTATGCATATAATAATGTTTTTATTAATAGATTAAGTTATTTTAATTATTAAGTAACCTTTCCTATCTACACAGTTTATTTTTGAAAAGTTTTAAACCCTATTTTATATCTAGTACGACTTTTGTTTACAAAACCATATATACTTATTAACCTAGCTTAATTATAAATATTTCTTATGTATAATAGCCGTGATTTCCATCAATTATTCCTAGCAAGCATAGAAGATCTTGTCTTTTAACCAATATTAATATCTCATCACCGATACATCATTGCATAATCACCAAACCCAATTTCCCAATGTAATTCTTTGATGATCAATCTCATAATTATATATATTATCATTACTTTACAAACCCATTATGGTTTCTCATGTATTGAGTGGATCAGAGATGGAGTTGCTCTTGTTTTGCATATAGTGATAATATTTGGATGTTAATTTTCGAACGGTAATCACACTAGATTTTTCATTGAGATCTTTGTTTTATATTTTGTATTGGTATGTGTAAATTTTACGATTCTTATGATCAAGTTTCGTATATATATTTGTTAATTTGTCATGATATATGATTAAATTGTCATATTATTTTATTGTATTATTGATTATATTGATTGATTGTGTTTTTATTCTATTGTTCTAATGTTATTGATTTAGGGAGTATTGTTCTTGAGGTTTTAGGGTTACTAGTATAATCTTGGGTTGAGAATTGATTAAATTTGGGTATTAGTATTATTGCCCTATAAGAGTTGAGATATTTTGTGAATAGAGTATGTTGTGTTATATTATTTGGGAACCCGTGCCGTTATTGAGATTTTACTTATAAGCCTATGAATTATTATTTGAACAAAGTATGAGATCAAAAGGTTGAGAATTATTATATTTTCTTGGTTTGAGGCTCAGCGTTGTATACCTTAGTCTTTAGCATGTTGGTAAGAAGATGATAATCATGAGTTAAAAATGAGGTACACTCTTTATTATTATTTTTCTATGGTCCCCTACAGTGGGATTTGACCCACATTAGTCATGGTTAGAGGTGTTTTCTGGTAATTGGGAATATTCAAGTTTTTATACTTGTTGGTTAGTTATTCGAATTACTCATGTCCAAGGCTAGGTATAGAACAAAGAGCGTGGCACACTTATGGAATAGATGAGCTAATTGAGTAATGGTTCGTATTATTATTCGAGGTTGGGTTTGACAAAAGTTATTTTCAAAGTACAGAGTTATTTTAATCTCGAGGTGTATATATATGTGTAAATGTAGTTTCGAACTACATTGTTTAAGTGAGCTGATTATATATATTAATCCTCCTATTACTCTTTGTATTTTGATAAGTTGTGATTACTCAACTTTTTGCTGACGTGTGTGTTGTTTTGTTGTGATACGTACTTGTGTTTGCGGTCATGTCTTTTTCTTATGATGGCCCTGCGACGGTCTATTTTGGAATTTTTCCTGAATGGTTAGCAGACAAGTTTGTCGAAGCAGGTTAATCAAGTGATGATCGTAGCTAAAGAAGCTCAAGTGTTTCAATTAGTTTGTTATAACGAGTTTGTAAAGTTGTTTAAATAGCTCACATAGATTATATAGTTGTAATTATTGGGATTTTTTAAGCCTTAACACTTGACAGGTTGTCGAGTGTGGCGGTAATACCTCCGATTTAAGTATATGCTTCCGCAATTTTATTTGAAGGTCGTCTATCTTTCCTTTAATTCTTGTTTATTATTGATTAGTAAATCGGGGATGTTACAACCATCACCAAACACCACCATCCACCTCCAGCGCCACCTGTCGTCGGCGCCGACCACTAGCCGCCACCTCCAGCCACCTACCAGAGGGTTGTCCCACCTTGCCGCCACCTCTCTTCTCTCTTTCCTTTGGTTTTCTACGTTTTCTTATTCTCTTACTTAATTTATTATTATTATTATTATTATTATTATGAGGGATTTATAAAAATTATTAGGAGTAGTTTTAATTAAATAAAATCAGATTTTAATTATGTTTATGAGAAAATAATTTAAAAGATTTATGTACATATAGTTAGGGGTTTTTAATTTAACTGTTGTGATCATTTGTTACCTTATATTGATTAAGGTTATATTTATTTGTAGGGTGTGTTTGATAAGATTTCTTGAAGTTTCTTTGTGTGATTTCCAGCAAGGATCAAAATATGTTGAGGTGGCTAGATACCTTTGAAAGTGATTGGTTTAAATAGCATGTTTTATATAATTTTTATGATGATTTAATTTAATTGAATTAAATTATGGTTTATAAATAAAAGCATGTTTAAATAATTGGTTTTGATAAATAAATTGGAGTATTGATTTTGATATCATATTTGAATGATTTTAAATTATTTATCATGTCCTAAAGGCTTGATTTTAAAAGCATGTTGAATTTAATTAAAAAGGAGTTTGAGTATTTATTGGAATTATTGATTTAAAGAGGTTTATTGAATTATTTAAAAAGCTTTACAAGCATATTATTATATTAATCCCACTATGCGGATTCATCATTGAAGACTATGGACTTTGTATGACCTAGTTTTTCTCCAAAAAGAGCCTTGAAATAGTAGGAGACTAGCTTGAGGGGTGTGCACAAAAAAAATAATTGCTTTTATTAATCATTGTTATTGCGTTATTAGAATTGTTTTGAGAATATTGAAAATTGGTTTTGAATCATGAGTTTGGAATTATTGGATTAATTATTGGAATTGGATTTAAAAGCATGTTTGCAAATAAATTGAGTTTACTTATCTTGCACTTATCGTACTTAGCATATTTTGCTAACCCGTACTTTCTTCTTTGCTTTGGTTCGTAAACAGTGTTGACTAATTTCAGGTGGAGTCAATATATGAGCATATGGAGTCCCGGGAATGTCTTCATCTAGATTAGGAATGTTGGTCTTTGTCTTTATTTATGAGTACTCATGACAATGGTTTCTATTTATGGTTTATTAATAAAGAAATTAAAGAGTATTGAAATTTCCACTGTAAAGAATTGGTTCGTCTTTTTAGTAAGTTTGAGTAGCCTTACATAATAACGCGGCGGTAATATACCCAAGTCTATCTCTACGGTATAATTATACGTATTATAGTAGTATTTCCGTAGAGTGAGATTTGGGGGTGTTACAGTCCCTATTTTGTCGACACAGTTATTTGACTGATACAACGATTTATGAAAATTTTATTTACTTCTAATTTTTTTATATCGATGTTTATCAACATGATTTTTCTTTTTTAATTTTAATTGAAATAAAGTGTATTGTCAAACAAATAAAGTGGATTCCAAAAAAAAAAAAAAAAAAAAAAAAAAAATGGAATGACAATAATTTTTTTTATATTATTGGTTGACGTGGAAGGAAAATATTATAGCTATAATTAGTTTTCATGAATGTTTAATAAAAAAAAAAAAGAAGGAAAAGACAAAATGACGGGAAAAATTTAAATTAGTAGATCACATATGTTATCCCTAGTTTCTCTTTTAGCTTTGTCTGTTCACCTTTTCTTTTTTCCTAAACTAAAATTATTTTTGTTGCATTTAATCTTTGTTTACTTAAACTTAAAATAAAAATATTTAGTTAAAATACTATCATTTTGTAAAAATATTTTCAATTCAGTAAAATTAAGTTCAATTTAGTAAAAAAAATTCTAGATCAATAAATATCAATAACTTTAAAGAAGAAATATAATAAAAAAAAAAGTTGTTTAAGCAAAAATAACTTCTGTTCAGTAAAAATAATTTTAGTTCAGTAAAAATAATATAAGTTCAGCAAAAATAATTTTAGTAGGCTCTGTTTACTTCACCTTATTTTTAATGAACTGAAATTATTTATGCTGAACTCAAATTATTTTTACTAATATTAAATTATTTTTGTTGAAGTTAAATTATTATTATTACTGAACTGAAATTATTTTTACTCCGTTATTGAATTGAAATTAATTATATTGAACTGAAACTATTTTTACTAAACTGAAATTATTTTTACAAATATTATTTATTCTTTGGAGTTACAACTTTTTACTAAACTACCACATATTTTATTGAATTACAATTAATTTTACTAAATTGAACTTACTTTTACTGAACTAAAATTATTTTTACAGAATATTATTTTCTTAAGGTGAAGTGAACTGGGCCTTACACATAACTAATATTGGTTGCATTCCTTTTTTTTTTTTTTTTTAATGGTTTCCAAATAATGCGAATTTGATTATGTATATGTTTAAAAGGGGTTTAAATGAGCCGAGTCGAGTACTACCTTATTTATGTTTAAGTTCATTTAACTTAGGCGATTCGAGCACGATCCTGAGGTAGTAATAAAAAAAGGTGAAAATAGTATAAAGAATACTTACAATAAAAAGTATAAAAAAATAAAAAAATAATAAAAAAACAGCACCAGGAAGTGACATATGTCATTCCTGGCGTCTGTTTTAATATTATGTTATATTGATTGCCGTAAATTACTTTTTTTTTTTTATTTTTTTATATTTTGAAAGAGTCGTTAATTATATTTTTATTATGTGTTATGTGTATTAAAATGTGCCTCTCAAGTATCATCACATTAAGTGTCCCACATTGGTCGTTGAATAAGAGAGAGTTAATTACTTTATAGGCAAAGGGACTACTCCTTCTATTTTCATATGGTTTTGGGATGGAACTTCCTTAGACTTGTTCATTTTCCGGACCCAAATACTAATTACAAATCAAACACACAAATCATTATTTATTTATTTTTTTTTTAATTTTTTTTAATTTTTTTTAAAGCATTCTTATATTCAAAAATATATTATTTTTAAAAAAAAATTTGTTGAATTCTTGCTCTTTTGTTGATTTTTTATAATTTTATTTTTATTTTTAATTTTTTATACATGTGAAGTTTGTACACGTTATATTAGAAGAGAAAGAAAGTTCTTCAAAAAAGAAGAGAAAGAAAGTTGGAGTAGGTTTAATGGTGTAGAATATATTACTACTTATTTTTGGCAAGAAATGTATTATTATTGAGTAATAATGATTGACTTGACTTGATGCATACTGGAAAAACATGCATCTTGTGACTTATAGACAAAATTAATGAAGCTGCCAATTGTGATGAGAGTAAAATAATCAGCTCCCATCTTCTAGCTAGTCTCTCCACTCCCAATTATTTGCCCAAATTAACTCTTGATTTATTTTCTTTATTACATTTTAATTTGGTGGGGTAGAGTATATGATGCAGAAAATTGATAAGACCAAATCTCTAAATTAATACTTTCCCATTCTTCAATCACAAATTCACAATATATGAAATTTGGTGGAGTATTATTTAATTTTTTTTTTTTTTTTCAGAGTGGGGGATAGGTCAAGTAGTTGAAGCTTTCTTTCCGATTTCAGAAAATTCTAGGATCGATTCTCCTTACCAATGCTTGTGGCTCTCTAAACACACACACACACAACTTTAATGTGAGCAATCCTAATATGATATAATGTACTTTTACTATTCAATCCCCTAATGTCTTGATTAGACCTGGCAATCCTAACCCAAACCTGATGACCCGACCCATGACCCAAAAAATTAACCCGAAAATGACCCAAAACCCGAAATTGAACCAACCCGACCCAAAAATGGAGCTGACCCGACATCCGAACTGACCCGACCCGAAGTTGACCCGACCCGAAGTAGTTGACCTAGACAGACCCGATACCCGAATTGATCCGAACAGACCCGATACCCGAAATATCCCGTACTAAAATTACCTTATAATTGAACTTAAAATGTCTTGTACCAAAAATAACTCAAATTGTTCATCTTCAATTGTAGCTAAACTCATAAATTGAATTGATAGTTTTTATTATAACAATAACAAACTATATAATCTGTATAAAATTATTGATTTGAGCTTGACTTACAAATGAAACAACCCGAACATGATGCGACCACATTTTGACCTGACCCGAATATGACCCGAACATACTTGACCCGAAATTAACCCGACCCAAACATACCCGATCCGAAATTGACCCAACCCGAACTCGACCTGATACCTGACCCGAAACCTGAATCGACCCTACCCGACCTATACCCGACTCAAATGTTAGCTGACCCGAAATGACCTGACTCGAAAGTGATCCGATTCAGACCTAACCCAAATGACCCATTTGCCAGGTCTAAGTCTTGATGTATGTGTGATTGTTAATTTTATTTTTTAAATTCCTTACAAGGTACATGTGACTATATATATGAGGCCTGGTTATTATAGATGACGTATAATATGACAAAAGCGTTAATGAAAGAAGAGAGTAGTATATACTTCATCTTAGTATTTAAATAAGTGAAGCATTTGTCTCGTGCACGTATGCAAATATAAAACTTTAATTGATAATATGTTTAATTATCAATAACTAAAAACTATAATCATTGAATACTAAAACTATCCATTGAAACAATTCTAACAAGTAACAATAACACTATATTTATTAATATGTATAAATCACAAACATTAGTAAATAGTGCCCAAAATATTTCACATATTTAAATACGCGAGGAGTAACAAATTGGCATATATGTTGATTGTAACCTGCAATTTTTAAAAATAAGATTAACTAATATTGTAACTCAATTTATTATGGGCATTGTGGGAAAATTATGCTTTGCAATCACACGTACTACCTAAAATTTTGATTGCTGAAATAAATCAGTGAACTGTGAACAATGAAACGACTTAAGCTTAACTCAAGAGAAAAACTGTACAAAGTAAAGGAAAAATTGTTGGGAATAATTCCACCTTTGGAGCATCCGCGAAAAATAAACTCATTTTTCGGATAATTTTTAATAATCCCACCTTTATACCTTATCTACTCGTAATGGTCTCAAGTGACCAATAACCAGCTAAAATAGTAATTTTATTTTATTTTTTTTTTTTTTTTTTTTGGGTTTAAAGTACACATTTCATCATACAACTTGTCTAAAATTTTAATTTTTTTTTAAAATAGAATTAAAAAAAAAAAACAAAACCAGTAAGCCCAGCCATCGGCCCACCGCAATACAGATCGGAGCACAATATGAATTGCAGCCCCAGCCAGCCACGGTTGATCGCCGGAGTTCAGCAACCATCAAATTGAGCCGTCGTTCTATTGTGGGTGGTCTAGACGGCCGAAATCGCGGCGGGGAAATGTGAGGGAGAGTGATGGAGGCCGAAATCACGGCGAGGAAATGTGAGGGAGCATGACGAGGCCGAACTCGAGCCATTGAAAGGGGAGGGAGGCCGGAATCGGGACGGGGGAAGGGGAAATCTACCGAGATCGAAACAGGGAAAGGGGAGGGGAGCTGGGATCGGGGCGGAGAAAGGGTTTTCGAGGGTTGGGGATGGTTGGTTTTAAAGGGTTTTCGTCATGGTGGAAGGGAGGTTGGTGGTTCAGGGGAGGCGGGGAGGGGGCGTCGGCGCTGGGGGAGTTAGTCTGGGCGGTCGGCGATGTGGGGCTCAGGCGGCAACGGTGGGCTTAGGCAGAGCGGCAGTGGCTTGGGCGTGGGTGGTTTATTTATTTATTGATTTCTTTTTTTTTACAAAAATCTAACTTTTTTAAAACTTTTATTATTTTTTTATTTTTATTTTTTTGACAAATCACAGGCCGCCACGTGTCATGTAACTTGTTATAACAAGTTACATTACCGGTTGGGACCATTGAGCATATTGGATATAAAGGAGGGATTATTTAAAAAAATCCCAAAGGTGGGATTATTTTTCGCGGACGCCCCAAAGGTGTGATTATTCCCAACAATTTTTCCTAAAGTAAAATGTTTTACTAGTAGTTCGTATCCTACTCCATGTCTCTGATCATTGACGATTACAAAATACTTCCTTTGTTTTCTTTTAAATACAACAATTTTCATTATACATTTAGGCCATGTTCTTTAGAGTTGTTCTGCTATGCTATGCTCTGTCTTGCTCTACTCTACTGAAATCTGCTCTACTCTACTCCGCTCTACAGTTGTGGAAGTCCTGCTCTGCTGAAATTTGCTTCACTTATTCCTGCTCTGCTCTGCTCTACTCTGCCTAGAAGCTCAAAAGAACATGACCTTATATGTTTCTAAATGAGTGATTTCAATCCTTAATATAATATAGGTAAAATTTGTTCTTAATTATTTCAATATTGGCCAATTTTTTTTTTAAAAAAATAATCTCAACTTTTGATCATTCCAAAATAATCCAATTTTACAGTGCAATTTTTTCTAACAAATCCAATGGCTGGTAATCAGTTGAATTTTTTTTTTAAATATCAAAAGTTACAAGTTAATTGGCAAAAAAAAACCCTAACCTAACACCCCAACCTCTTCCCCGAGGCCCTAACCTAGAGCTCGAAATCTTGACCCGACCCAAAAGACCCAACCCGACCCGAAAGACCCGACCCGTGACCCAAAATTGACCCGAAAACGTAGACCCGAAATTGACCTGAACACAAAGATGACCCGACCCGACCCATACCCGATCTGAAGTGGAGTTGACCCGAACTTAACCCGATACCCGAATTAAACTGACCCAAAGTTGACCCGATACCTGAACTGACCCGACCCGAGATATCTGAAGTGACCCGACCCGATTTTGACCCGAATTGAATGATCCGAACGGACTTGAAACCCGAAGTGACCCGAACTATACTCGAAATGACCCTATCCAAATTGAACAAATACTCAAAATTACCTAACTGATGATTTATGGCTTAATTACTTTATTCAAATCATTACTTATCGAAATTAACCTAAATTAAACAATATAGTATTGTGTGTATAATACTGTTGAAATGTGCATGTAATTTAGTACTCGTAATTCATAAAGAGTTCATTTGATTAGGAACACTAGTTATTGTTATTATTACTATTACTCTTAGCTTATTCTTTTAAGTGTTACATTGAATTTTGACCAATTCAGTGATCATACATATAAAACAATACAGTCTTGTCATCTTGTGTATATAGTACTGTTGGAATTGTCTAATGAATATATTATTAATATTCAATTGTTATACTTTATACTTATTGATAATTATAATATATTATTGGTCAAATTTCTACATCGACGTAGATGAAGATTGACCTAACCTGAATTGACCCAACTCGAAATCAATCCGACCCGAACTTGACCTGATAATTGGACCCGAAAACAAATTCGACCCGAAATGACCCGACCCCAATTGACGCGACCCGAATTCAACCGATCGAACTCGACCTGGAGTGTTGCCCCATTTATATAGTGATTTACTCCCGTCCCTTAGTCATAATTAGGAGTATTTTTGGCTCTTTAGAGCCACTTTTATTACTAATATGTGTTTTCTAGTGTTTTCGTAGTTTTGGTAGTATTTTGTAGGAAATTGCAGATTTGGAGCATTTTCCCGGTGTTATTTGGAGCCATTACAAGCACTAGAAGATATTGACCGTTTTTCATAGCCCAAGGCCGGTTAGAGTCATTAAACCGGTGATTAAGGGCTCGGCATATGAGAAGCTGATGCATTGGACCGAGTTATCAAGCCCCAAAGAGGAAATCCGGATTGGGCCAAGTATTGAAGCCCAATCGAAATCCAAATGGTGCCCAAGTGTTCCGCCCGATCGGGCATGCCCTCGTCCTGAGGCGCGCCCGACCGGGCGGGGCGGAAGAAAGAAAGGCAGCCCTTCGCCCTGTCTCACGCCCGACCGGGCGCGAGAGATGCTCCTTGAGGAAAAAGGCGGGCCCGGCCGGGCCCGTGTTTTAGAGGGCAATTTCGACGATTTCTTCACTTAGATTTTAATTAGGATTTTGATGTTTGTATAAATACGTTTTAGTTGTTTTGATACAATTACCACTTTCCATTAGTTTAATTCTATCTTACTTAGTGTTAAACTTAGACTTCTCTCTTGTATCTCTCTCTACAACTCTTGGCTTTAATTCAATTTATTATTTCTGTTAACTTTGGTAACAATTTCTTCCCTTTTTATTTCAGCAATTTATTTGCTTTTGTTCATCATGTTTAGCTTAATTGCTTTGATTATTTTAGATTTAATTATGTGTGAGTAGATTATTTTCTAGGGTTGTGGGGATCCATAAATAATATGAAGGGGTAAATTATTATTGTTAATTGTCAATGCTTGATTAATTTCCTATTGATTGATTTAATGCTATGCAATTAGATTAGGCCTGGTTTAATTGTATGAGTTATGCAATATTGATTCGAAATTCGAGAGATGAGAATTGATGTTTAGGCTTAGTTTCAATAGGCAGGTTAATTTATAAATGGTTAAGTTAAGATTCGAGAGATGCAATTTAATACCGGTAGATTAATTCTATGATTGTAATATATAGCGAAAGCCCTTTATAATCTTATTAATTGATGCATTGGTGATTGACTATTGTGTTTTATCCTAGAATATTATTTATTGGTGAACCTATACCCTAGGCTTTTATTATTTTGATTTTCTCCCTAATTTAATCTCCGTAGTTTAGTCTTTTTCATAACAATAAATTGGTTACTTAATAATTTAGATTATTTTAATTAATTAGGAATAAATTGACTTGTTTCCCTGTGGTTCGACCCTATTTCCCTATCTACTTAGTTAGAGGACTTAGGTAATTACTTTTAATTAGGAGATACGACTTTATCCTGTCAAAATTTGGTGCCGTTGCAGGGGAAACAATTTTATTTTTGTTTCTGATTATTTTTGTAGTCTAAGTTATTCCTCTCATCTTAGAGAACGCAAGTTCTTTGAGACAAATTTCTCATATTTGTTTGTTTAGTTCTGTGTTTATGCCTAGGGGTTCTAGATCAGGTTACATTCCATTCGATCCTGAAATCGAACGATCTTTTCATAGACAGAAGAATCTTTTCAGATAGGTACGAGCTACTTCTGAGGGTAATATACCTTTGGAACCCCCATCCGAATCTAGTGATTTAGAAGTTTCTTTAGAATCAGAATCAAAGATGACAGCACCACCACCTCCTCCACCTCGCAAGCTTAGCGATTATTCGCAGCCGTCCCTGACGGATTTTCCGCATCTTACTCCTACTCTAGCTCTTAATGGAGTGCAATTCAAGATCAAGCCCCAGTTTATCACGATTTTCGAAAAAAAGAAATTCAGTGGAGCTAAGGGTGAAGACCCTAATCTTCACATTGCAGATTTCTGTCAGTATTACAATGCCATTAGGCAAGCTAGGGTCACACAAGACCTAATAGATCCCACCTTCCATGGCATTTACACTGACTATTTGGCCTTTCACGGGTTTGGCTAGGACATTCCTTTTGGGGGGCCAACGCGGGGGGGGGGGGGGGGGGGAGGGGGAAGGGGACTTTAACCCTAAATATTTTGGTGGTAGCTCTTCTGGTGGTGCAAGTGGTAGCGGCAGAGGATTTGGAGCGGTAGATGAGGATGAGGATTAGCCATGCTAGGTTAATTCCCGAGTTAATGAGGATATTGTCTGATTTTGGCTTGGGGGAGATTTTTGGATTTAGGTATCTTTTTCTTTTATTTTTGGTGTGTTTAGTATAGTTTTATTGCTTTCTAGTATAGATTTTATTGTTTTGAAAAATTGAAAAATACAAAAAAAATTAGAAAAATAAAAAAAAATACAAAAATACGATCCAATGAATGGTAAAACATGCTTCCCTGTGCCCCATACATATATGAAAATTGTTTTGATTCTTGGTATATGATGATGAGTATTGTGGATAGGCTAGCTACGATTTGATGTTTGATTGCTTGGATGCCTTAACATGAGTCAATTTTGTCCAACTGCTTGTGAATATAGTGCTTGACTAGTTGATTTGGTTAGGAATGTGTGTTAGTTCCTAGTATGTCAATGAATTTGAGTATTGGTTTGAAACTTTGAGTAGTGTTTGTATGGCTCATTATTATGCACATTGAGGAGGACGAAGGCATTTGTTCTTTTAGGTAGCCTTCAGAAGAATTTAGATACATTTGTCCCCTTCTTGCTACCCATGTTGTTGCCTTGACTTTTTGTTGTTTATTATCTACATTACAAGCCGATTTTGCCCCATTGGTTAATAGTCCCAAGCTTGGCTTGGGGGAGCTATTAGTGAGTGAGGTGAGGGATTTGTAGTGTGCTTATTATTTGTACAATTTGGGGTGGTATTGAGAAGTTTTGTTCTTATGGTGGTTTATTTTTGATGATTTTGAAAGTTGAAATTCTTGAAAAAATAAAGCATGATAGTGAAAAAAAGAAAAGAAGTTCAAAATAAAAAAAAAAAAGAGGAAAAAAATAAGTGAACTTCAAAGAAAAAAAAAAGAAAAGAAAAATAAAGAGCAAAAAAGGAAAAAATGTTTGATGTTCAAATGTTCTAAGTGAAGGTTGATCAAAAGGAAAAAAAATGAGTTTCAATAAGAAAAATCAAGTTGAAGTTCAAAGTTTGTTTATTCACTCAAGTTCTACCTTGTTATATTTTTATGAGTGAAATTGTAAGTATTGGGAATGTTTGATTGAATTATATGTTTGGTGAATTTTTGGTGGAGTTGAGTTATGATTGGAGATTGTTGGTCATTATTTATTTTTGACCTTGTTTTATTAGGATTTTGGCTCCCTTAAGCATGACTTTACTCTCACATTTTCCCAAATTTATCTTACCCTTTCCCCTAAGCCTTACATTACAAGCTTTAACGACCTTTCGACTTTTATGCATAGAGTTGTGTGAATGTGAAATTAGTTGCTTATCAATGCAAAGAATGATTTGATATATTTCGAGTCCACTATTTAGGTTGAGTGCATATCTTTCAAACACACGAGTGTTGTGAGTTGGGAGGGCATTTTCACATAAAGGGGTTGGGATGGAGAGCGATCGGATACATTTTATATCCGCCACATAAATGAGAGTTGAGTGCATGAGCACTAGTCTTGACTTCTATATGCTCTTGTGGTTTACTCTATTTGACAATTGTTAGGGAGGATGAGTGATTGGATGGATTTGATTGGTTGGTTGTGATGCATACTTGTTGGATTTGCCTTGAATTGGTTATGTTTGTTTTTGATCGATGTGGGGTGAAGTATGTTTTATTTGTTCATTGATGAGCTCTTTGCTTTGAAACAAGCAAAGGTTTGGCTTGGGGGAGTTTGATATGTCTATTTTATATAGTGATTTACTACCGTCCCTTGGTCATAATTAGGAGTATTTTTGGCTCTTTAGAGCCACTTTTATTACTAATATGTGTTTTCTAGTGTTTTCCTAGTTTTGGTAGTGTTTTGTAGGAAATTGCAGATTTGGAGCATTTTCCCGGTGTTATTTGTGTTGGGTTTCGATGAGTCTAAATGTAGGGAATATTTCAAGCATTACCCCAAACTTGAACCCCACTGTGATCATACACTTAAGTATGGTGGCGTCCAAAGGGAAGGAAGCTAGAGCAAAAGAGTCGCCAACAAGTTTTAGGAACTTGTAAACCGTTCACAAGGTGAAGATTACACCCCTTAACGATCCATGAGATTGTCAACTCCAAAAGGTCTTGAACCAAATAGGGTTTAGGGATGAAGTTACAAATCCAACCTAAAAGAGATTGAACCTGCCCTAAATAGGCCTCTACTTCATTCTTCTCGTATTCATGTGCGCTTTCTGACTAGCATGCAATCAACAGATTAACCCTGAACCTGTTTATCTATGTTGGTTGAATTTCATGCACAAATAAACTATTATTGGCGATCACTTGAATTATAACCATATTAGCCCTAAACAAGGTTAATTAATTATCTTATTAAGCGTGATTACAAGTACAAATTCCCTTTAAACCTGCAAGAGAGGGCGTGATCAAGCAATAACAATAAAAAATCAAGCAACATAATAATCATAAATCATAATTATAAACAATCATGTTAAAGCATAATATTAATAGCAAGATCCTAGGCATGATACTAACAAAATTAATAACAAACCCTAGCATGTCACTAAACAATAAAAATCAAAGCTTTAGCCCTAACATGATACTAACATGATATTAGAAAAGAGTAAAAGACACCCTAAACATGATAATAGAAAGCAACAATAACATCCTAACATGATACTAGGAATTAAACAAATTTAAACATGCTTTCTACAAGAATAGAGCAATAAGATTACATACTTTGATGCCTCGTGCCTCTTTCGAATAACAAAATACACGCGTTAGTAACTTCAAGGAAAATATAAAATCAAACAATAAAATTAAATAATTAAAATAGAGATTAGAGACCAAACCCTCAGAAATTATAACCTTTCACGTCTAGGGCGAAGGCAACTTCGAACTTGGCTAGGTGTTTCTAGATCTCGTGAATGCGGAATTTTGTGAGAAGGAAGGTTTAGAAAAAGAGAGAGAGAAAGCTTCTAGCTTTAGAGAGAGAAAGAGAGAGATGATTGTTGTAGATTATTGATGATTGTAGATGAATAAAAACGGAGGTTCAGGACCCTATTTTTAAGAAAACAGTCTGGAAATAGGTAGAATTTGTTAAGGAATAAAACTCCACGTTGTCGCTGCAAAATCGACCTTGTCGCCAGGCGACAGCCTGAATTTCTATGCGCTTTCAACACGGAGTCCACATATGAATCAAAATCGATTTGTAAAGTCCGTATGAAATTGAAATCGTATCTTTCATAAAATAATATTTTATTCCAAATAAAACTTTATCAAAATATAATTATTAATTCTAATTCTATTAGGATTAAAGAGAACCCTCTAGAGAATTCTAGAAGACTATAATTAATTCTAATAATTTTAGGAATAATAATTAATATTGGGCCCTCCCCTAGATCATTGGGCCGCATGTAAAGATCAAACCGGGCCCAGTTTAGTAATTTAGCCATAACTTCCTCATTATTCATCGGAATTGGGCTTATAATATATCGTTGGAAAGATCTTTGCAAGCCCCATCCAACTTCACTATTATTGGACCCTTGTTGTGGAACAAACTAAACTGGATTGGCTGTTTTCATAAAATAGAGTTGTTTTCGAAAACAGAAAGAAAGAATTTAATAAAAACCAACCGCACCACTTGACCTTTAACACTTTCACCTCATTCGATAATCATTCGACGCAAAAGGTATTCATCACTTGGTTTGTTTTTGGAGAGACACATTTGGGTGTCTACAGAAGTCCCAACTTTAACTGAGTTTGGAGAAACGCAAGTTTCGAAAACAAAAGTCAAAGTAGCGATAGGGACGGAGAATGATTCAGAACGTTCTGCGATCCTAAATCATTATTGTAACGCCAATACCTGCAAACTAGCATTAGTTAAACAGATAAAAGAGTTAAGAAACGCGTATCTTGCACCGTCGAGCACACGTCTCTCGAGGTAACCGATTTGTTGCATTTGTTAAAGACCGCTCTGCTTGTAGCTGCCTCCTATTGTTGAAGATGACTCTGCTTGTAGTCATTCTCCGCCGCTTGAGACCATATTCCACATCCTAGGGAACACGATCGAAGATAACTCTGCCTGTAGCCATCTTCAGTTTTTTATGACCATCTTCCACATCTTAGGGAACACGATCGAAGATAACTCTGCCTGTAGCCATCTTCAGTTTTTTGTGACAATACTCCGAAGAATATCACCGAAGACCAATGCCTGTTGATCCTTTAAAGTTCGCTTAAACTTTGCTTCCGCTATGCCAGTACGTCGGCGCTTCTGCTGCCTTGTGAATCATTACGTCGGTGCCTTTGCTACTTATGAACCATTATGTCGGTGCCTTTGAGCCAATGTTTAGGCGCTTTAAGCTAAGTGAGACGATCTTTTTATCAGGCCGATCACTTGATTTAATCGTGATCGAGCCGATCATTTAATCATGTCAAGTTGCTTAGAGGGGCTAACTGGCGTACCAAGGAAACTGAAATTGCTGCACGAGGTTCTCATTACCATATTATGGAGCCCAGTATTCTGGCGTCGCTCCAGCGTTAGCCAGAACTGCTTGTCGCCGCCTTTTCCGCTTGTCGCCAGACGATAGGCTTTGTCGCCAGGCGACAAACTTGTCGTTTGGCGACAGAGTCCGGTTTTTTAAATACCCTCCCTTTCTTCTTCATTTTCAGTCGCTGCTGTTCTGTTTTTCGCATTTGCTTAAAACTTCAATCTTCTCGTTCTCGCTCAATTCTCAATCGAATTCGCTCAAACTTGTTGCAAATCAAAGCTTATTCCATCTTTTTTCCAGATCCATGTAAGTTTTATACAAACTCAACTCGGTTTTTGCTGAATTATGCGTTCTTTGTTCACGAATTTTCCGGAAATTCGAACATGTCTTTGCTTAATTCCCTTCTTCTGCTGAATTTTGTGCCTTGAAATTGCTTGATTATGTTTATGCATTGCCTTGGGAGTGTTTTGAGACTTGTTTGGCTCAATTTGGTGAAGAAATGAGCGATTCACCATTGTTGGACCTCTTGTGGTCGTGAAGAACAATGTGATCCGTTTTTGATGTTTTTACTAGTTCCTCTTGTACAATTTGTCACAATATTTGTCATAGTATTGTAAGAAATTGTTTGATTACTTGAAAATGCTAATTATGCTCATGTTGAAATTGTGCTCTGTTTTTTGTACTACGTACTCCATTTTTGCAAACATAGTATCATGCGGCTAGGCAAACCTTAGATACCATAGAGCCTCATTCTTTATTATTTGCATAATATAGCATGGTTAGGCAACGCAGCTCTGGTTCTCAGTTGAGGGATGTACGCCAGGAGGACGAGCCCGCCGGCGAGGGTGAGGACCTCTCTACTAGACTTGGACCCCTTCCAGAGTGGGATGAGCACACTCTTTTCTTTTCTCCTAAGCACCATATTTCCAAGCAGGTGCGACGCGGGCTCATCAGCGGGAGGACTCGCAGTCATGGTTCTGGCAACAACGTCATCGGTACGCTATATAAAGTGTATTTCAGCAGAGACGAGGTGTTGCCACAGCTTTGGGAGTCTTGTGGGTTGACTCCCCTCTTTCGGGGTACTCAAGCCATGTACTCCTATGATGGGAGTAACCTCGTTGTCCGAGCTTTGGTGGAGTTCTTTTGGGACACTACCAACACCTTTCACTTTCTCTGGGTGAGATGACGGTCACTCCTGCCGACTTCAGTCTCATCACAGGTTTGGAGTTTCGTTCTTCTCCACTGACATTTGACAGTGATATTACTGTCTACTCACCGATGGTTTCGGAGTTATTGGGTCTGATTGCTATTCGGGCCCGTGCTGAGGCTCAGCCGGGACAACTTAGTTCCCGGTGCATCCGCCGTTCTACCCTAGTAGCGGCTTTTGAGGATGATGCGACCACTCGCGAGCAACGGGTGCGCATCTTTGTTCTTATTTTGCTGTCATGGACCTTTTCTCCTGACAAGGGTAGTCGAGTACTTCTCTACTACCTAAGAGCTGTTCGCGACCTTTCTCTGGTCGGGACGTATGACTGGGCCAGCTTGGCCTATGCTGACTTTCTTCTGGGCCTGCGACGTTCTTGCCGTCATAGGGCCTTGTTTGGAGAGGTCGCACTTTCCAGTTTCTGGAGGGTCGTAGAGGTATATTTCCATCCTTTTGAAATTAGCTCTAGACTTGTGCAAGCATTTGCTGACTTTTCCTTATCTATGTAGATTTGGTTCTACGAGTACTTCCCCTCGCTTGCACTAGTGAGACCTTCACCTCGCGAGCTTCCCGTCGGCGCTGGTTGGGGAGGTTGTGCTGGCCAGGTCGAGACTACACGTATTCGAGATCTGATCCTCTCGGTAGGTTCTCGTGAACATTTGTTTTTTTGATATTACTTTTTGAGTGCATTGATCTTACATAGCTGTTTTGTAGGAGCCTGACGTGGTATACCGACCATGGGCTGATTTGGTTATACCTACGCTGGCCATGCGGTATACTACCGAGCGTCGTTACTGTCAGGGGACGTATGACGCTATAGTGTATCTTGGCGAGAGGGTAGCTATTCAGCACTCCTCGGATGTTTTCGTCGTCCCCGCTTGTCCGCCTCAACATATGTTCCACGAGGCGTTGATGCGTGACTGCGCGAGTCGGTCACTCCTGGCACTCCCTGGCGGTCTCATGTCCATTTAGGGAAGAGTTACGAGGATGACTTGCTGCCTTTGCTAGCGCCGGCCCCTGTTTTGTCTGAGGAGGCAGCGGTATGCTTTAGCTTTTATTTCTCTTTAGGTAGCCCCCAAGTGAATTCTAATCTTTTGCATTTTATTTTATCAGGCTGTGCCTAGGGAGTTCGTCCCTCCGAAGATGTCTATCTATTACCAGGGACGTTCGGACCGATCTAGGAGATGATTCCTCCAGCCCTCGAGGATCAGCGTTTTGTGGAGCGCTCAATTCCTCGTCACCAGACTCAGGTGAGCTTATCTATTTTCTTGCTTTTGTATTTGTTCTGTATTATCACTGACATTATTCATTTGACAGTTTCCTCGCGAGGTGGTGACAGCTATGGCGAGGTGTATAGACGCCTTTCGTAGCCAGCTCGTGAGGTTACGAGACCGAGCTACCTGTCGGAGGAACGACGTTGAGGAGGTATCTCTCTTATCTTTCTTTTTCATTATATTCTTTCCTTAGTGTCTGATTTGATTTACCTTTGCAGGGATAGCCTATTCCTTCACCCCGCACTCGGTCGAGACCCGAGGCTAGGAGAGAGCCGAGTAGATCTGGCTCAAGGCGTCGCCGCACTTCTGATAGCGGTCGAGGTGGCCGGTCTGAGGCTGCTCCGACCGAGGGCTCGGCTTCTTCACCTGAGGATGTCTTTGCTGGGCCGACGGGCCAAGGAGGTGCGACATCGGCTCCTTCGATAGGTGGTGGGACGTACGAGGTCGGCTCGTCGTCGCAGCAGCCCTTGCAGCCTCAGCTGTTGTCGATGGTGAGCCTAGGTTGACTGGCCCTGAGCTAAGATTTCCGCCGACTGACGGGTCAGGAGATGGTAAGGAGCATACTCCCCGGACTACAGCGTTCTTTGATATGATGGGCGTACCTCATCATTTACGGCCTCCGGCGCCATAGTTTGTACCTGTACTCATTTATTTATTTGACTTCATAGGACTTTGTCTTTCGTATTATATGACTCATATCGTATATACAAACCTTTTATATTAAGCCTGTTTTATCTTTGCATTTTATTTTTCATTTTATGTGCATGTGAGTGTGTGCATCTGTGACTTAATTTTTTTTGCGCAAAAGTTTTCGTCATTTTTATCATCAATGGAGGGTATCCGACTTTCTCCCCCAAAAGAAAAAATGAAAAATAAAATGATGTTGACTAAAAATAAGCCTAAGCTCAATTTAATCAAAAAGAAGAAAGGTAATATGGAATGGATTTGGATGAGGGTATTGAATAACAGGGTGTAATATGAAAAATCAAAGTCGAATCGAAGTCAGAAAAACGCGGGTTGCATAGCGTGTAATTGTCGCTTGCTCAGGCGCGTTGTCGCCACGCGTATCCTTTTGTTGCCAGGCGACAATCTTTGTCGCCAAGCGACAGACGTTGTCGTCAGGCGACAAACTTGTCGTTTGGCGACAGACTTTATTTTCCAAATCCTTACAGAATTCGAAATCTGCCAAAAAATTGTTTATAAATAGCCCCCAAATTTGCCGATTTCAGTATAATTCGAACAGATTAACTCAAAAAATTAATCATGGCTTTAATTAAAAAGAGTTTTTGTGATTTCACTCGTGAGTGGTGTCGTTCTTTAACTGCTAAGGAGAGAAAAGAACTCAACTTTTTTCATATGGGGGGTATTTATGGCATAAAGGGGGTAGATCTTGATATAGACTTCATTCATACCGCTTTAGAATATTGGGATCCTAATACTCATTGTTTTAGATTAGGCTATGATGAAATTTGCCCTTTACCAGAAGAGTTTGGTGCCATTCTAGGCTTTCCTCCATTAAATCTCGTGGTAATGCCTTCGGTGAGTGAGTATTATTACAAAGATTATGAGCGTTTCCTTGACCTTAGGGGTAAAGATCTAAAAAACATAGTGCATGGTAATAATATTGATTTAAAAGAATTTGCACGTTTTTATTTTGATGGACCACGCTCCGAATCTTTTCATGTCTATAGGAGAAGAGCTTTCCTCTTTTGCATGCTTGGCCAATATTTTCTTACTAATGGTAAAAATAATGATGGTCAAGCAATTATAATATCGGTGCTAGAACAAATCGAATCTGGGAGAAATCCAATGCCATTAATCGTTGGAGAGACTATGCTTAGTCTTGATGAATTGAAAAAGAATCCAGAAGCACCTCTTCGAGGCTCTCCAATTTTATTACAGGTAGAAAAATAATATTCTTAATTACAGAAATTAAAAATATATTTTTGTATAGCAATACTGATTATGTGCATTGGTTTTTACAAATGTGGCTCATGGAGAGACTAGAATTGATTAGTCCTCCTGATAATATTGACAAATATACCCCCAATTGCTTTGTTCGACGAAAGAAACGTTTCTCCTTGAAGATGGGTCGCCATGAGTGGGGCAAAGTGTTTGCCTGTTGTGACTTCTCAATTAAATGGGTCATTCCCTGGTGGAAGCTTGAAAAGATGATTGATTGTAATACTCAACCCTTTTGCCGTCTTCCTAGTTTGTTAAAATTGACCTTTTTTTTATCCCTGCAGAGTAAAGAGACAATATGGGATTGCTCAAACCATTCCTACGGGAGATCTTCGTCGCCCTTATGAATTCCCGGTTTCACAAGAAGTTGAACTTTTTGACGGGTATTGGTGTGCTAGGCCTTTATGGAAAGTGACTACCCAAAAGGCTCCACCTTCTTTGTCCAATGATGTGAAGCGGTGGTTGACTGGTAGATCTCAAAAGGACCGAACCAAAATAGAGAAGACCAATGTGAAGACTCGCCTTGGTGACAAGAAAATGCCTGCGAAAGAATGCCTAGGTAAAAGAATTGAGTTTAAGACTCCTGTGATGCCTAAAAAGAAGAGTGCTAAAAAGACAAAGGGAAAATAAAGGTGGACTCTTCAAAAAATAAAGTTTGGTAGAGAAGAAGCATGGAGTTTTAGCAGTGGGAGAGACTATCCATACTAAAATCTAATGTAGAGCCTCTAATGGATGTCTCTTAGCAAAAGTGATGGATGAAGAAGAAGCCTCTGACAAAAATTGGAAAAGGATGAAGAAAGAAAAGAAAGATTAGAGTATTGCTTTTCCTTCGATTTATGACACATGTTAAGTTGATTTTAATTTTTTAAGCTTTATTTAAATTCCATTAATGATGTAATTCTTTTACTTATTAATGCAATTTCAGCTTTTTAATTAAATTAACTTTACATTTGTTCATTTAAAGTAATGAAAACAACTTAAAATATTTTTTTCGAAAAATTTCTTCAAGTACAGAAGTCGAAAAAATTTCAGAATGCACCGAAGTTGTCCAGATATACGGAGAAAATTGGCGACGCTCATACGAATCTGTCGCCAAGCTTTTCGCCTTGTCGTCTGGCGACAATATTTTTTATTTTTTTATTTTATTTTATTTTATTTTGTCGATGCTGGGACGCAAAATGCTTGATAATTAAAGTGGCCGCACCCTTTAAAGGGTTGCCTACGTATCCTTTCTTAAGGAATCAAGCCAAACGTAGCTCTCTTGAGTGTCCTACTCAAGTAATTATGGGTAGTAGTTCTTAAGTTGGTCAAGATTGGTCATGTTTGAGAATTCATTGCCGTCCATGTCGGTTAACTGAGCTGCACCTCCTGACAGGATTGTTTTGACAATGTATGGTCCGGATCAATTGGGCCTGAATTTGTCTCTTGGATCCAACACATTCCTCTTTAGTGCTTTTAGTACCAAGTCTCCAACCTTGATGTTTCTTGTCTTGACCTTCTTGTTGAAGTGTCTAGCCATACGAGTTTGGTAGCATTGGGTATGATGTAGAGCTTCTAGTCGTTTTTCATCAAGTAGAATTAATTCTTCATACCATGCTCTAGTCCATTCAACTTCATCGAGTTTACTTTCTAACACAATGCGTAGAGAAGGTATTTCTAGTTCTACAGGGTGTACGACATCCATTCCATAGACTAAGGCGAATAGCGTGTTTTCTTGTTGACGTTCGAATTGACGTGCGATAACCCCAAAGTGCAAAATGGAGTTTGTCAGGCCAATCCTTGTAATTTTCTGTCATTTTCTCGATGATAGTTTTTAAATTTTTATTAGCTGCCTCAACTGCTCCATTTGCTTGAGGTCTATAAGGGGAAGAATGGTGATGTTGAATACCATACTTTTGTAACAATTCTTCACATTCGACTTGAAAGTGAGTTCCATTGTCAGTTATCATCTCATGTGGGACTCCATATCGACAAATTATGTTCCTTTCGATAAAGAGTGCTACATGTTTTGCAGTGAGTTTAGCATATGATTGTGCTTCTACCCACTTTGTGAAGCAATAGATTGCTACCAAGATGTATTCGTGACCTCCTGTTCCAGGAGGTGTGATCTTTCCGATTATATCGATTCCCCATGTTGAGAATGGCCATGGTGAGGTGTAGGTGTAGAGGAGAGATGGAGGAATATGCTGCAAGTTTGCATAAATTTGGCACTTAGGGCATCTTTTTACATATTGATGACAATCCCTATTCATGGTAGTCCAATAATATCCTTCTCGCATTATCTTTTGGACTAGCATTTTTCCATTAACATGTGTTCCACATACTCCCTCGTGGACTATTCTCATAGATAGTTATTTGAGCGTCCTTCTTGCCTACACATAATAGGGCTCGACCTTTAGGTACCCTTTTGTGTAGCTCATCATTTATGAGCACGTATTGGGAAGCCAAAAGTCTCAAAGCTCGTTTTGCTCTTTTGTCAGCATGAGGAGGGTATTTTCCTTTGGTGACACAATTGAGTATGTCGGTATACCATGGTTCTTCTTCTTTTTCTTCTTCTTGGATTGTTTCATCATCCTCTATAGCTTGAATATATGCTGGTTTGTGTCTTTTCTCTATCGTTAGAGGCATTTGCTCAATTTCCTTAAGAATCCTAACCATTGAGGCTAGTCTTGCCAAGGCATCGGCAAATTGGTTTTCTTCTCTAGGTAGATATGTGTATTCCACCTTTTCCAATTGATCGGTGAAAGTTATCAGATAGGTTTGGTAAGGGGCTAAGCTTTCGCTCCTTACTTTCCATCTTTTGGATATTTGGTTGATGATCAAGGAAGAATCTCCGAATATTCGAAGTTTCTTTACACCCAATTCTAAAGCTGTTTCGAGGCCTACCACGCATGCTTCATACTTTGCAGCGTTGTTGGTAACGTCGAAATCTAACTTTATTGAAATTGGAACATGCTCTTCTTTAGGTGATACTAATAGGACTCCTACGCCACATCCCTTTTGGTTCGAGGCTCCATTGAAGTATAAAGTCCAAGTATCATCTTCCGTGACCATTAAGTCTTCATCTGGAAATTCATTGTCGTGTATTGGTGTCGAATCTTCTATTGGAATGTCCGCTAAGAAGTCCGAGACTACAGATCCTTTAATAGCCTTTTGAGGCATGAACCTTACATCAAACTGGGCTAGGTTGACTATCCACCTTGAGATGCGTCCGTTAAGCGTGGATTTCTCGAATAAGTACCTGAGAGGATCCATTCGTGATACTACAAAGACTGTGTGAACGAGCATGGGATAGGCTTTGATCTTCTCAAAGGCTTTTTGACACTCGTCGTCCCATATTACTGGCACATTTTTCTTAAGCTTCTTGAATATTGGTTCACATATTGTTGTCAGCTTAGATATGAACCTACTTATATATTGCAATCGGCCAATAAATCCTTGAATTTGCTTCTCGGTTTTGGGCGGTGGCATTGACATGATTGCTTTGATCTTGGTTGGGTCTATCTCTATTCCTCTAGAGCTTATGACGTATCCCAAGAGTTTGCCTGAGGTACTCCAAAAGTACACTTCTTTGTGCATCATGTCATGGAGTAGGGCAGTTGCTGCTCGTTGGTATGTGGCACCCGCGTTTTTCAACCCGAATGGCATTACCGTGTAATAGTAAGTACCCCAAGGTGTTATAAATGTTGTTTTCTCCATGTCTTCCTCGGCCATGAGGATCTGGTTGTACCCTGCGTATCCATCCATAAATGAGAGAAGTGCGTGATTCGCTGTATTATCTACCAAAATATCGATGTGTGGTAAAGGGAAGTCGTCCTTCGAACTTGCCTTATTTAGATCTCGATAGTCGACACACATTCGAACCCTACCATTTTTTTTGGAACTGGGACTACATTTGCAACCCATTCGGGCTATTTGGATACCCTAATAAAACCCGCAGTTATTTCCTTTTGTACTTCTTCTTTTATTTTAAGAGCTACGTCGGGTTTCATTCGACGCAACTTTTGTTTTACAGGTTTCATTCCTGGGATTAGTGGTATAGTGTGTTGAGCTTTTTCTCTATTAATGCCTGGCATATCTTCATATGACCAAGCAAATACATCGATGAATTCTTTAAGTAGATTAATTTAATCGGTTCTTTCATCTTTGTTTAACGTGAGTCCGATTTTAACTTCTCTTTTGATGGTTGGATCTTTTGAGATATCAATCGTTTCAGTGTCCTCAATTATTGGTGTTTTATTTTCAAGTGTTTCCATTGCTTTAATGATTTCTTTGTCATTTTCATCGTTAGTTAAGCAATACTCGTCATCTGGAGCTAAGGAGAAACACGAGGAATAAGGGGAAGAAGACATATTATTAAACTCAGAAATCATTACATCGAATAAAGAAATGTCCGTTAGGACTTGATTGCTAACTATCCTAGGAGTAGATGATAAAATAGTAGAATTAGAGGGAGGTGCTACAACTAGAGACTTAGAGGACTCGATGAGGGAAGACTTAGACTCAGACTCTGACTCAGACGATTCTTCGAACATTGGCCCTTGTCCTGTAGTTATTGAGATCTTATTTCCGTTTGCAGTAGTCACTTTTACTGTCTTGCGCCATTCTCGCACTAAATCCTCTGCTGGAGTGATGAGCTTGGAGGGATCAAAGTTCTCGCTTTGTAGGACTGTTTGAATGAGTGAAGAGTTATCCTCTATATATCTTGGCTCATTCTTTTCTTGCCCAAAGAGAAGTCCCATGACGTTAAAGTCAAAGCATGGGGGTGCTTTTTCTTTATGTATGGGAGTTGGAATCTCATCTAGAAAGCAACAATCCAGAAATATTTCGAACCCAGGTTGTCTTATTCCATTTACAACGAAGGGTTCTGGAAATTCGTAACATGGATAATCTTCTCCCTCTCTTATGAATTGTCCATTTAAGGTAAGAGGGTATTGATCCATCGGTATTGCTTTCTTTTGTGTGCGAGCATTTCTACGTGCTTTTGATTTTTCCCGGGATCGCTTTAGATCTTCGAGATTCGGTTCGAAACCAAGTCCGAAAGTATCTAATTTAGAGAGGCCAGGTAGTCCCATCTGTTTTGCTATCCCTTTCTTCTTTCCTAGGGTCATTCTAGGGAAGTGTCCTTGTTTTCTCAAGATAGCATTGGTTATCATGTTTGAGTGGAGGTCGTAGCGAAGAGGGGTCTTTTCATCTTCCTCGATCAAGGAGACCTCTTCATTAAAGCCCCACAGATCTTCGTCATTCTCATCGTGCTCCACATTGATTAGTGGGTTTTCTACTGTTTTGATCCTCATGGGTGAAGCATCGATTGTAATTGGTACTCCTCCAACTATGGCTTTCACTTGTTAGTGAAGAGATGAAGGGATGGCCATGAGGTCATGAAGCCAAGGGCGTCCCAACAGTAAGTTGAACGAAGCCTTAATATCTACCACTTGGAATGTGGTGGCATGCTCAATTACTCCCATCGTTATGTTCATGGTAATTGTGCCTAATGGTTGGCGACGTGAGTTATCATAAGCTCTTATCCCTTGTGTTGATGGAGATAAATCTTCATCCCTTATCCCCAACATCCTCGCAGTTCTAAGTGGGCAAACGCTAATTGCCGATCCATTATCTACAAGAGTCATAGGGTGTTCATTCTCTTGCAAATTACTGTGAGGTTGAGAGCTTTGTTGTGTTTGTCACCTTCCGGCGGTAGATCTTTGTCGGAAAAAGTGATCAAATTAGTAGGACTTAGGAGATCACTTGTGAGGAAATTAGCCAACCCCTTAGGAGTGGTGTCTGATTCTATCCCTACTTTAGCTAAGGCATCCATGACTGCGATTCTATGTTCTCGGGATGTAGCTAGAAGTTTCTATACGTTCATTTCGACCTTAGTCTTTTTTAATTGTTTGACAACATCGTTGTATTCTATGATTGGTATGGGAACTTGCTGAGTAGTGGGAATAGGTTGCGAAGTAATGGGAGGTTGCATTCTCCCGGATCTTGTAAGGACATCTATAGGTGAATCCTCTTCATTCCAAATGTCACCTACTGGATATACTGTCGAGAGTGGAGTTTCTTCGACGTTAAGGTAGACATCCTCGTCATCACTATCCCAAACCCCGTTAATGGTAGCATCTCGTTCTTGTGGGATTTAAACTAGCTTCTTATTATCAATCAATCTTTGGACCAAGTCTTTGAACTTGAAACAATTTTCTATAGTATGTCCTCCCGATTGATGATATGGACAGTAGTACCTATCTGTCCTTTTTAGTGATTCAAATGGTCTCGGTTCGAGAGGTTGAATTTTACCATTCTCGGAGAGCATTTTGAACATGTTTGCATAAGAAGTTCCAATTGGAGTGTATGGCCTATTGCTCCTTTTGGGTGTGTCAATTACTTGGAGGGAGAATGATTTCTTCTCTTTAGGTGGAGGTCTACTTTTGAGTAGCTCGTTTTGTTCCTTTACCACCTCCATGGCCTCGCGTAATAATTCTCTTGCTTCCAACACAACCTGAATAAGGATACACACTTTTTGTTTTGTCGCAGGTTCTTGTCCACAAGGAAAATGATCCTCGGCATATTCGAAGATTTCCTCCTCTTCTTCAATAGCTTCGACAGGTTTGATGAGGTTTGAGGGGTCAACCTGATTTTCTTATCGGAAATAGCCAAGGAATCTGACAGTGGTGCGCTATTGATACTTGGCTTCTTGCTTGCAGGGGGCAATGGAAGTTTGTTGTTATCAATTAAATCTTGGATTGCTTCCTTTAGCTTCCAACAATTTTCTATGACATGGCCCCTACCCTGATGATATTTGCAATGTGCATTGGGGTCCAAGCTAGTCGTTCTCTTCTCGATAGGTGGGTCCCCAAACGGTCCTATGGGATTTATAAAACCTTTTGCATGTAAGCGATCAAATGCGGTGTCATAACTCATACCAATAGGAGTAAAGTTCCTCCTAAGTGGTTTCTTTTGTCCTTGATTATTCATGGCGAGGACTTCACTCAAATTAAAGGTGCTAACATTATTTGAGTGGGTGGTTTTGGAAGAAGAAGGATTGTCGTTCTTCTTGCCTTTCCAGCCACTACTAGAGGCACTGTTAGCAGCTTTTTGTTTAGCTAGGTCGTCTTCAATATTGATACCAATGTCATAGACGGCCCTAAAGGTGTGCAAGTTATTTTGGTATTTGAGATGGTTAGAATATTTTTCTTGGAGGTTCTTGATAAACATTCTCACCGATTCTTTCTCACTAGGCACCTCAACCATCTTTGCAGAAGTTTCCCTCCATTTATTAAAGAAAGAAGTAAAGCCTTCATTCTCTTTCTGCTTGAGTATTTCAAGTTCCCTATGATCAGTTTCAACTTGAATATTGCATTTATATCTATCAATGAAAGCGTTTACAATTGAATCCCAACGGGAGGTTTTCTCTTTATCAAGAGAGAAATACCATTGCTGACAAACTGTTTCTAAAGATAGAGAAAATATAGAATAAAAAGCTTTTTTGTCTATTCCTTTAATATTCATTACAGTTTCAAAAGCTCTTAAATGAAAATAAGGGTTATCCATTGCTTTGAATTTTGGGATGTCATTGGCATTGAACTTCTGCGGAAGAAGATCCTTGTCCACCAAGACCCCTTGTGAGTTGATGCCTTGCAATCTATAGTCATTAGATAATCTGCTCAAGCTTTCCTGGATGAGCTCCATCTGTTGTTGTCTTGCAGGGTCATTGATTTGAAGAGTCAGACTCTTCAACATTTTAGCCATGTTAGCTACCTGTCCCCTGAGTTCGTTGACTTCTTCTTGACTTGCCATTGTCTTTTTAGCTTTCCTTCTTCGATTGATTGGCTTATCAAAAAGTGAGACTTGAACAAAAGTGGTGTCCTTGATTAAACGCCCTTCCTTTCTTAACCACGCGCGGTAGATTAAACCATATTTGTTTTAATGACTTGACTCAAATTGATTTTGATTTTATGGGTTAAAAACAAAAATAATGCGTATATTTTTGGGAATGGGTTCAAACAAGTGGTTTAATTGGAGGATTAATATCCGACTTACCCCCCTAAAAAAAATGACGGAAAACACGCATTCAAGACTCTCTAGACATGATCAAAGTGTGACATACATGTTAAGTGTGTGTTTTATAAGTGAGTGCAAGTGACATGCTTTGACTCTTGTGTATGACCATGGGACTAGGTGCCTAGACTCAATTAAGGACTTAACAAATTGATTAAACTGATTAACAAACTGTTAATTAGACTCGTCGTGATGACTCGAGTAAAAATCTGGACTGTCGCCGGAACAATAGAACTGTCGCCACAATTTAAAGCTTGTCGCCAGACGACAAACCTGTCGCCAGGTGACAAGCAGTAAACTGCGGCACCACAGCCTAAAATCCTGCGCCATTTTTGGAACATTAATCTAGGACTGTTTCCAGTAATTTTACTCTAAGGGGACATGCCTAAAGCCGTACTAAGTCAGATTAATTATTTCATTAGTCTTTAATTAGTCAAATTAATTAATTAATTCATTAATTAGGCAAAGTCCTTTTTAGTCATTAATTGGTTTATTTAGACTTAAACACAAGTCAAACAAACGGTTAGCACATATAAAGTATGCACAAGCAAAGAATGCACAAATAGTCAAGTAGTCACAACATGATGCAATGAGTTTGCAACCTATCCATGGCTCTAGTTCTCTAAAGTTCGGGATATGGGTTAGTCAACGAGGGTCCATGGTTATGAGTCCGGATGCACCGCGCGGAAGCCTTACCTTTGGAAGGGTTGGCGCGAGTGGATGGGATCCCGCAAGTTAAAAACTTGCTTCCATGGTTTGGTAGATTCACAAACTCGGATGTACCCGTCATTTCCAGGAGCGTTCGATTGGGTAGATGGAGCGTGAACCCCCAGAGGGTTATGTCCATATGTAGAACACATATGGGTTTCAGAAAAGTGAGAAAAACTTAATCAGCAAGTAGAATCGAGCCAACAGTGCTAGAAATGGTCAAAACAAGAAGGCAGAGTTCTGGCTCGGTATTGGAAGAACTTGGCGCAGACTAGAGGGTCTGTCGCCGCAAAAGTGCCCCTGTCGCCAGGCGACAGAAGCACTTTACAGGCGACAATCCTGTTTTCTAGGCGCTAGTTCCTACATGCCTCAGCAGGTATCTACGTTCTTAGAATTTTCTAGATTTCGCAGCTGTAGACACCCATTTGTGTCTCCCCAAAACCAAACCTAGTGATGAATGCCTTTCACGTCGAACCATAATCGGATTAGGTGAAAGTGGTTGGAAGTCAAGTGTTGCGGTTTAGTTTTATTAAAATTCTCTTCTCTCTGTTTTTGAAAATAACTCTATTTATTTGAAAATAGCCAAACCAGTTTAGTTTGGTCCATATATTAAGGTCCAATAATAGTGTAGTTGGATGGGGCTCGAAAAGACCTTTCCAACGATATATTATAAGCCCGATTCCGATGAATATTGAGGAAGTTATGACCAATATACTAAACTGGGCCCGGTTAATTGTTTAAATACGGCCCAATGATCTAGAGGAGGGCCTGATGTTAATTATTATTCCTAAAATTATCAGGATTAATTATAATTTCCTAGAAGTTTTAAAAAGATTCTTTTTAATTCTAATATTATTAGATTTAATTAATTATTTTAAAATAGACTTTTATTTGGAGTAAAATATTATCTTAAAAATACGTATTTTATCTTCTGTACGGATTCCGTAGATCAAGTTGAATAAAGATTGGATTCCGCGTGAAGAAAACGCGCTAATACAGGTTGTCGCCAAACGACAAGTCTATCGCCGCGCGACAGACCCTGTCGCCTCGCGACAGAGTCGATTCCTGGCGACAGCGTGTAGTTTTATTCCTTATCAAATTCTATGTTTTTCCGGACTATTTTCCTTATAAATAGGGTCCGAATTCCTGTTTTCAGAATCATCAATTCTCTCTATCAACTCTCATCATCAATTCTCTCTATTCCCTCTCAAGAATTACTTAATTCTTTTCTTTCCCCCTCTCTTTTTCTAAACTACCTTTTTACAAACACAATTCCGCATTCACAAGATCTTGAAACACCTAGCCAAGTTCGAAGTTGCCTTCGCCCTAGACGTGCAAGGTTTGATAATTTCTGAGGGTTTGGTCCAAAACTAGTCAAAACTTTATTTAATTTGATTTTAATTTAATTCTTTACTTATTATTTATTATTTTCATTGAAGTTTACTAACTTGTGTATTTTGTTATTAGAAAGAGGTACTTGGCTTCAAAGTATGTAATCTTATTACTCTCTTTCAATGTAGAAAGCAAGTTTATTATTGTTTAATTCCTAGTATCATGTTAGGATGTTATTTTATGCTTTCTAGTATCATGTTTAGGGTGCCTTTACTCTTTCTAATATCATGTTAGTACCATGTTAGGTTTAAAGCTTTGATCTTTATTGTTTAGTGACATGCTAGGGTTTGTTATTAACCTTGTTAGTATCATGCCTAGGATCTTGCTATTATTATTGAGCTTTTTTATGCCTTATCATGCTATTATCATCATCATCATTATTGATTTATTATTATGTTGCTTGATATTATTTTATTGTTATTGCTTGATCACACCTTTTATGCATGTTTAAAGGGAATTTGTACTTGAAATCACGCTTAATAAGATAATTAATAATTTGGTTTAGGCTAATGTGATTTTAACTCAATGATCGCTAATAATAGTATTATTTGTGCCTTAATATTCAACCAACATAGATAAACAGGGTAGGTTTAATATAATGTTTGTAAGTTATTCGAAAAGCGCACATGAATACGAGCAGAACAAAGTAGAGGCCTATTTTATAGGGTGGGTCCTTTCTTTTGTAGATTTGATTCGTACCCTCATCCCCGGACCCTATTTGGTTCAAGACCTTATGGAGTAGTTGATGGTCCTTTTGGATTGTCTTTTTGGGTTTACAAGTTCCTAAAACTTGTTGGCGACTCTTTTTGCTCTTTTTCTTTCCCTTTGGAACGCCACCATACTTTTGTGTATGATCACAGTGGGGTTCAAGTTTGGGGATCATAATGCTTGAAATATTCCCTACAGTTTTTGGCGATTCCACTGGGGAGGATTTCTATTTATATTCCTGAAATTTATTTAATTTTGGCAATTATTTAGAATGAGCGGATGAGAATCGAAAAATTCTAAGTATTTCATGTGCGTGATTTGATTAACATTATTGTCATATGCATTAAAAGGTCCTCATGGGAGCACCCCATGAGTCAATCCATAGGAATTTTACATGTAGGAAATTTGAGAAATATCTTTCATGACTAGAATCGAAAAGATGATGCGAAATCTGGAAAATTCGAAGAACACAGAAACTTGCCAAGGCATGTAGGAACTAGCGTCTAGAAAACAGGGCTTGTCGCCCGTAAAAAGTTTCTGTCGCCTGGCGACAGTTCTGTCGCTTGGCGACAGAAGCTTTTTTGCGGCGACAGTCCCTGTAGTCTGGCGCCAAGTTCTTCCAATACCGAGCCAAGGGTTTGCCTTCTTGCTTTGACCATTTCTAGCATTGTTGGCTTGATTTTGCTTATTGATTGAGTCCTTTTCTCACTTTTCTGAACCCATATGTGTTCTACATATGGATATAACCCTCTGGGGGTTCCTGCTTCACCTGCCTAATGGAATATCCCACTATCATGTGCAAAGTTCAGATTTGGGTACGTGCAAAGTTTGTGAATCCACCAAACCATGGAGTCGAGTTCGATTTCATCACGAACTCGCGGAATCCTGTCCATTCGCTCCAACCCTCCCGGTAGGCTTGTGTGCAATGCATATGGATTCATAACCATGGACATTTTTTACTTAACCTATATCCTCGAACTTTAGAGAACTAGAGCCATGGTTAGGTTGCAAACTCATCTTGTGACTATGTGAACTACTTGTGCACCCTTGCTTGTACATATTATATATGTGTTAACCGTTTGTTTGACTTGTGTTAAAGACTAAATAAATTGACTAATGACTAAAAGGACTTTGTCTAATTAATTAATTTTGAATTAATTAAAGGCTAATAAATTAATCAATTCGACTTAGCACGACTTTAGGCATGTCCATTAAGAGTAAAATTACTGGAAACAGTCCAGATTAATGTTCCAGCAATGGCACAGAAATTTGGACTGTGGCGCTGCAGTTTAGTGTCTGTCGCCTGGCGACAATTTTGTCGTCTGGCGACAGGCTCTAAACAGTGGCGACAGTCCTGTTGTTTTAGCGACAGTCCAGTTTTCTTGCTCGAGTCATCACAACGAGTCTAATTCACAGTCTACTAATCAGTTTATCAATTTATTAATGGTTCAAACCATGTTTAAGTCTTTAATTGAGTTTAGGCACTTAAAGTCTAATGGTCATACACTAAGAGTCAAAGCATGTCACTCACACACACATAAAGCACACATATAACATGTTTGTCACATTATGACCATGTCTAGAGAGTCTTGAATGCGTGTTTTCCGTCTTTTTTTTAGGGGGGTAAGTCGGATATTAATCCTCCAATTTTAAAACTATACCCCATTTTTGCCTATTCTTTCTTATTTTTTTTTTTAAAAAAAACCATAAAGTCAAGTCAATTAGAGTCAAGTATTAAAACAAATATGGTTTAACTTACAGAGCGTGGACAAGAAAAGAAGGGCGTTTAATCAAGGACAACACTTTTGTTCAAGTCTTACTTTTTGACAAACTAATCGGTAGGAAAAGGAAAGTTAAGAAGGTAATGGCTAGTCAAGAAGAACTTAATGAGGTCAAGGGACAGGTAGCCAACTTGGCTGAGATGTTACAAAACCTATCGCTGCAAATAAGTAATCCTGAAAAACAGAAACAAATGGACCTCATCTAGGAAAGCTTGGGCAAGCTGTCCAACGACTTTAGATTCCAAGAGATTAGCTCCCGAGGGGTCTCGGTGGATAAGGACCTTCTCCCACAGAAGTTCAATCCCAATGACATCCCTAAATTTAAGGCTATGGATAACCCTTATTTTCATTTAAGAGCTTTTGAAACTGTAATGAACATTAAGGGGATAGATAGAAAAGCATTTCACTCTGTATTTTCATTATCTTTAGAAGCTGTATGTCAACAGTGGTACTTTTCACTTGATAAAGAAAAGACCTCTAGTTGGGAGTCTATTGTAAGTGCTTTCATTGAAAGGTATAAATGCAATATACAAATTGAAACCGATCATAGAGAGTTAGAAATGCTAAAGCAAAAAGAAAATAAAGGTTTCACCTCCTTCTTTAATAAATGGAGGGAAACTACTGCAAAAATGGTTGAAGTACCTAGTGAGAAAGAATCTGTCAGGATGTTCATTAAGAACCTCCAAGAAAAATATTCTAAACACCTTAGGTACCAAAGCAATCTAAACACCTTTAAGGCTTTCTATGATATTGGAATTAATATTGAAGATGACCTCACTAAACAAAAAGCTGCTAATAATAACTCAAATAGTGGCTGGAAAAATAAGAAGAACGACAATCCTTCTTCATCCAAATCCACCCACTCAAACAATGTTAGCACCCTTAATCTAAATGAAGTTTTGGCAATGGATAACAATCAAGGACAAAAGAAACCATTTACACTAGTGGAAAAATTGTCATTCGTAACAGGCTATTTGTAACGGGCAAAGGTATGCCCGTTACATAAAATACATCCGTAACAGTCAAAATAAGAGTCCGTTACAAATATATAATATTCGTAACGGGCAAGATACTGCCCGTTACAAATATATAACATTTGTAACGGGCAAAATATTGCCCGTTACGAATACTATATTATTCGTAACAGGCATATTGTGCCCATTACGAATACTATATTATTCGTAACAGGCATATTGTGCCCGTTACGAATACTTTAGTCCAATTGTTGGGAAAGGAGCCCAATAGCGCATAGCCCATTAGTTATTGATAGTAGGGTTTTCGCTCTCCAGCCGTCACCCCTCTTTATCCTCTCTCCTCTTATCATTTCCACTCTCTATTTCTCTCTCTACTCTCTGTCTCTCTCTCTCTCTTGCTCACTCAATCTCTCTACTTCTCTCATTTTGACAGTAATAAACCGGCGCCATGACCAATATTTCTCCTTCCATATACATCTCTCATCTCGACCATTATTTCGACGGTAATCTTTCTCATTTTTCTTTTTAAATTCCTCAATTTTTGTTGCTTTACTCTCAAATTAGTTTTTTGTGGGGGATTTCATGAGTTTTGTGGGTTTGTGAGGGTGGTGTTCATGGCCGGATGTCGACTTTCTGAATTTATAGGGTGGGTGTTGACGGGTCAGAACAGTTTTTGAAGAGCGTCGGGGTGGTTTCATGGGTTTTGCGGGTTAGTTTTTGTGGGTGTAAATCTGGGTTTTGCGGGTTTGTTTTTGTGGGTGTAGATCTGGGTTTTGCGGGTTTGTTTTTGTGGGTGTAGATCTGGGTTTTGCGGGTTTGTTTTTGTGGGTGTAAATCTGAGCTTTGTGGGTTTGTTTTTGAAGAACAGTTTTCGAACAATTTCTGGCTTCGTGGGTGTAAATTTGGGTTCGTGGTGGTCGGATGGCTGTTGGAAGTGTACGGCGGTGGTGGTCGGATGGATGAAATCATGAGTACGGCGGTGGTGATGGTAATTTTGATATTATTATTTTTTTTTCAATTATGTTTATTTTGGTTTGTTGATTTTTTTTTTCAATTATGTTAATTTGGTTTGTTGATATTATTATTATATTTTTCAATTATGTTAATTTTGGTTTGTTGATATTATTATTATTTTTTTCAATTATGTTAATTTTGGTTTGTTGATATTTTTTTTTTCAATTATGTTAATTTTTGGTTTGTTGAAATTATTGAAGGTGGAGCATATAATATCTACAAAAGGGAGCTTAAGAATCAACATATCAGACCACAAAATGTTTAGATTTTCAGACATTGACGAGTTTCAACGGGACAATTTCCAGCAACTTTGAAAATTTGTTGAAGATCTAAATTATTCAATACTAATATAGACAAAACTTGTTTTATTATTATTACAATTATGCTTTGTTTTTGCTATTTTATCATGATTTAAATCTTATATTTGTCTTAATCTAAAGATGTAAAATTGCGACATTATATGAGCAATTTGATATATTTTGAAGTGATAATGAACAAATTATTGCTTATTGTATACTTCGTATTTAATGTGTATTATACTTTGTAAAAAAAAATGTATCTCATTATTTGATAAAATGATCCAGCATGTGCTAGCACGTGCTGGATTTTTTTTTTAATTGCATCAAACACTATTCGTAACGGGCAAAACAAATGCCCGTTACGAATAACGGGTTATTCGTAACAGGCGGATTTTTCGCCCGTTACGAATAACCCGTTATTCGTAACGGGCATTTGTTTTGCCCGTTATGAATAATGGGTTATTCGTAACGGACACTGCCCGTTACGAATAACATTGTCTATCCGTAACGGCAGTATACGTAACGCCCACTGCCCGTTACGGATAGACTCTTTATGCCCGTTACGGATAGCCTTTTTTCCACTAGTGTTAGGAAGAATTATACTCCTATTGGTATGAGTTATGACACCGCATTTGACCGCTTACATGCAAAAGGTCTTATAACTCCCATTGGACCATTTAGGGACCCACCTGTCGAAAGGAGAACGGCTAGCTGGAACCCAAATGCACATTGCAAATATCACCAAGGAAGGGGTCCTCCTACGGAAAATTGTTGGAGGCTAAAAGAAGCTATTCAAGACTTGATCGATAGTAACAAGCTCCCATTGCCCCCTGCAAGCAAGAAGCCAAGCATCAACACCGCACCGCTGTCAGATTCTTTGGCTATTTCCGACGAAGAAAATCAAGTGGACCCATCTAGCCTCATAGAGCCTATCGAGACCATTGAAGAAGAAATCTTCGAAGATGCTCTCGAATTCCATGGCCAAGAACCTGCAGCTAAGCAAGAAGTTTTAGCGTTGACATCAATATTGTCAGAAATGTACAAGTTGCTATCACAGACCTTTGAGGCTATAAGAGAGAAAAATGAGTTACTTAAAAGTAGACCTCCACCCAAGCAAAAGAAACCTTTTTCTCTCCAAGTGATTGACACTCCCAGGAAAAATAATAAAAGTTATACTCCAATTGGGACGTCGTACGCTAATATGTTCAAAATGCTCTCCGAGAATGGTAAAATTCAACCTCTCGAACCAAGACCATTCGAGTCACTAAAAAGAATGGACAAATACTATTGTTCATATCATCAATCAGGGGGACATACAATAGAGCACTGCTTCAAGTTCAAAGACTTGGTTCAACGTTTGATTGATGAAAAGAAACTGGTTCAACTTCCACAAGATGCTACAATTAATGGAGTGTGGGATAGTGATGATGAGGACGTTTACCTTAAGGATATTGAAGAAACTCCTCTATCAACAATATACCCAGTAAGTGACATTTGGGACGAGGAAGATTCGCCCATAGATGTCCTCACCAGGTCCAGGAGAATACAACCTCCCATTTCAACACAACCTATACCTACTATCCAGCAAATTCCCGTGCCTATTATAGAAGACAACGATATTGTCAAGCAGTTAAAAAAGACTAAGGTGGAAATGAATGTGTGGAAGCTCTTAGCTACATCCCGGGAGCATAGGGTTGCAGTCATGGATGCTTTGGCTAAAGTAGGCATAGATTCAGACACTACTCCAGAGGGACTTGCTAACTTCCTCACGAGTGACCTCCCAAGTCCAATCAACTTAGTCACTTTTTCGGATAAGGATCTACCACCGGAAGGTGACAAACATAATAAAGCTCTAAATCTCACAGTGATATGCAAGAGGATGAACGTTCCTCTGACTCTTGTGGATAATGGTTCAGCCATTAATGTGTGCCCACTTAGAACCGCAAGAATGTTAGGAATAAGAGATGAGGATTTATCCCCATCAACTCAAGGCATAAGAGCTTATGATAACTCACGCTGTCAAGCACTAGGAACAATTACCATGAATATAACGTCGGGTGCAATTGAGCATGCCACCACATTTCAAGTAGTGGATATCAAGGCATCCTTTAACTTGCTATTGGGACGCCCTTGGCTTTATGATTTAAAAGCCGTCCCTTCATCTCTTCATCAACAAGTAAAGGCCATAGTTGGAGGAATTCCAATTACCATTGATGCTTCATCCATGAGGATCAAAACAGTAGAAAGTCCACTAATTAATGTGGAACATGATGAGAATGATGAAGATTTGTGGGGCTTTAGCGAAGAGGTCTCCTTAATAAAGGAAGACAAAAGGACCCCTCTTCATTACGACCTCCACTCAAATATGACAACTAATGCTATTCTGAGAAAACAAGGACACTTTCCTGGAATGACTCTAGGAAAGAAGAAAGGAATAGCTAAACATATGGGACTACCTGGCCTCCCTAAATTGGATACTTTCGGACTTGGTTTTGAACCAACTCGTGAAGACCTTAAGTGGGCCCAGGAGAAATCAAGAGCACGAAGGAATGCTCGTGCACAAAAGAGGGAGATACCCATGGATCAATATCCTCTCACCTTAAATGGACAATTTATAAGAGAAGGGGAGGATTATCCTTGTCATGAATTTCCTGAACCTTTCGTTGTAGATGGCATAAGACAACCCGGGTTTGAGATCTTTTTGGATTGTTGTTTCCTAGACGAGATCCCAACTCCAATTTATAAGGAGAAGGCACCTCCTTGCTTTGACTTTAATGTCATGGGACTCCTCTTTGGAAGAGAAAAGAATGAGCCAAGATACACGGAAGATGATTCTTTACTCATTCAAACGGTTCTCCAAAGTAAAAGCTTTGATCCCTCAGAGTTTATCACTCCAATAGAAGATCAAGAGCGTGGATGGCGCAAGACAGTGAAGATAACCACTACAAATGGAAAGAAGATTTTAGTAATAACAGGACAAAGACCAATGTTCGAAGAATCGTCTGAGTCAGAGTCCGAGTCTTCCCCTATTGAGTCTTCCAAACCTTTAGTTGTAGCACTCTCGCCTTCTATTTCAACTCCTAGGATAGTTAGCCATCAAGTCCCAACGGACATTTCCTTATTTAATATAATGATTTCTGAATTCAATAATATGTCTTCTTCCCCATATTCTTCTTGTTTTTCTTTATCTAAAGATGACGAGCATTGCTTAACTAATGATGAAAATGATAAAGAAATAATTAAAGCAATGGAAACACTTGAAAACAAGACACCAATAATTGAGGATACAGAAACAGTTGATATCTTAAAAGATCCAACCATTAAAAGAGAGGTTAAAATCGGACTAACACTAAATAAAGACGAAAGAACCGATTTAATTAATCTACTTAAAGAATTTTTTGATGTATTCGCTTGGTCATACGAAGATATGCCAGGCATTAATAGAGAGATAGCTCAACACACAATACCATTAGTTCCAGGAATGAAACCTGTAAAAAAAAAGTTACGTCGAATGAAACCCGACGTAGCTCTTAAAATAAAAGAAGAAGTGCAAAAACAAATAACTGCAGGGTTTATCAGGGTATCTAAATACCCCGAATGGGTCGCCAATGTCGTCCCGGTTCCGAAAAAAGATGGTAGAGTTCGAATGTGTGTCGACTATCGAGATCTAAATAAGGCAAGTCCAAAGGACGATTTCCCTTTACCACACATCGATATTTTGGTAGATAATACATCAAATCATGCGCTTCTCTCGTTTATGGATGGGTACGCAGGATACAATCAAATCCTCATGGCCGAAGAAGATATGGAAAAGACAACGTTCATAACACCTTGGGGTACTTATTGTTACACGGTAATGCCATTCGGGTTGAAAAACGCGGGTGCTACTTACCAACGAGCAGCAACTGCCCTACTCCATGACATGATGCATAAAGAAGTGGAGGTTTATGTGGATGATATGATCGTAAAATCAAAAGACCGCCAAGGACACCCAATAGCCTTAAAAAAGTTCTTTGAAAGGCTAAGAAAATACAACATGAGATTGAACCCCTCCAAATGTGCTTTCGGAGTTACCTCAGGAAAACTCTTGGGATATGTCATAAGCTCTAGAGGAATAGAGATAGACCCCACCAAAATCAAAGCAATCATGACCTTGCCACTGCCCAAAACCGAAAAGCAAATTCGAGGATTCATTGGCCGGTTGCAATACATAAGTAGGTTCATATCCAAGCTAACCACAATATTCGAACCAATATTCAAGAAGCTTAGGAAGAATGTACCAATTATATGGGACGATGAGTGTCAAAAAGCCTTTAAAAAGATCAAAGCCTATCTCTCGAATCCTCCCGTATTAGCCCCAGCACTCCCTGGAATACCCCTAAGGTTATACTTAACCGTCACAAAGGAAACAATGGGAGCCATGCTTGCACAAGAGGTAGAAAGTAAAGAAAATGCTATTTACTACCTAAGTAAGAAAATGCTCGAGTATGAGACACGCTATACACCATTGGAAAAGTTGTGCCTCGCATTGGTATGGGCCACAACTAAATTAAGACATTACATGCTCGTGCATACCGTTTACGTAGTCTCACGAATGGACCCCCTTAAATACCTATTCGAAAGATCTACACTTAACGGGCGTATCTCAAGGTGGATAGTGAATTTGGCCCAATTCGATATAAGGTTTATGCCTTAAAAGGCAATTAAAGGATCAGTGGTCTCAGATTTTCTAGCAGATTTCCCAATAGAAGATTCAACACCCTTGGAAGAGAATGAATTCCCAGATGAAAGTTTAATGATGACAGAGGATGATACATGGACTCTATATTTCGATGGAGCCTCAAACCAGAAGGGATGCGGCGTAGGAGTCTTACTAGTATCACCTAAAGAAGAACATGTTCTTATATCCATCAAACTAGATTTCGACGTCACCAACAACGCAGCCGAATATGAAGCATGCGTGGTAGGTCTCGAAACTGCTTTAGCCTTAGGTGTAAAGAAACTCCGGATATTTGGGGATTCTTCTTTAATCATTAATCAAATCTCAAAGAGATGGAAGGTTAGGAGTGAAAGCTTAGCTCCCTACCAAACATATTTGGAAACTCTCACTGATCAGTTGGAAAAAGTGGAATACACTTACCTACCTAGAGAGGAAAACCAATTCGCCGATGCCTTGGCAAGACTAGCCTCATTGGTTAGAATTCCTAAGGAAATTGAGCAAATGCCTTTAACATTGAAAAAAGGCATAAACCAGCATATATTCAAGCTATAGAAGACGATGAAGTGATCCAAGAAGAAGAACATGAAGAAGAACCATGGTTCATAGATATACTAAATTATGTCACCAAAGGAGAATATCCTCCTCATGCTGACAAAAGAGCGAAAAGAGCACTAAGACTTTTAGCTTCCCAGTTTGTACTCATAGGAAATGAACTACACAAAAGGGTACCTAAAGGTCGAGCTTTATTATGTGTAGGCAAAAAGGATGCTCAAAGAGCTATGAGAGTAGTCCACGAAGGAATATGTGGAACACATGTTAATGGCAAAATGCTAGTCCAAAAGATAATGCGAGAAGGATATTATTGGACTACCATGAATAAAGATTGTCATCAATATGTGAAGAGATGCCCTAAATGTCAAATTTATGCAAATTTGCAACATATCCCACCATCTCTCCTCTACACCTACACTTCACCATGGCCTTTCTCTACATGGGAAAGATCACACCTCCCGGAACAGGAAGTCATGAATACATCTTAGTCGCAATAGATTACTTCACAAAGTGGGTGGAAGCACAATCATATGCTAAACTCTCTACCAAACATGTAGCACTCTTTATCAAAAGAAACATAATTTGTCGATACGGAGTCCCACATGAAATGATAAGTGACAATGGAACTCACTTTCAAGCCGAATGTGAAGAATTGCTACAAAAGTATGGTATTCAACATCACCATTCTTCTCCTTATAGACCTCAAGCAAATGGAGAAGTTGAGGCCGCTAATAAAAATTTAAAGATAATCATTGAGAAAATGACTGAAAATTATAAGGATTGGCCTGACAAACTTCACTTCGCACTGTGGGGTTATCGCACGTCCATCCGAACATCAACAGGAAATACGCCATTCAACTTAGTATATGGAATGGATGCCGTACAACCTGTAGAATTAGAAATACCTTCACTACGCATTGCGTTAGAAAGTAAACTTGATGAAGTCGAATGGACTAGAGCACGGTATGAAGAGCTAATTCTACTCGATGAAAAACGACTAGAGGCTCTACATCACACCCAATGTTATCAAACCCGCATGGCTAGAATTTCAATAAGAAGGTCAAGACTAGAAATATCAAGGTTGGGGACTTGGTATTGAAAGCATTAAGGAAAAATGTTTTGGATCCAAGAGGCAAATTTAGGCCTAATTGGTCCGGACCATATATTGTCAAAACAATCCTGTCAGGAGGCGCGGCTAAGTTAACTGACATGGATGGTAATGAATTTTCGAACATGACAAACCTTGACCAACTTAAGAAATACTACCCATAAGCACTTGAGTAAAATACTCAAGAGAGCTACGTTTGGCCTGATTCTTTAAACAAAGGATACGTAGGCAACCCAGACAGGGTGCGGCCACATTATTTTTCTCAAATTCTGTATCCCCAAGGTAAAAAATACATGTCTGCAAACTTTTCAAGACTGGCGTCAGAAGATAGCCTCTGTCGCCAGACGACAATTTTGTCGCCAGGCGACAGAGCCAAATTCACAGCGACAGTAAATTAGATACCAGCGTCAGGTTTCTGCGAGCGTCTGGGCAAGTTTCGTATATTCTGGAAATTTATTCGACTTCCGTACTCGAATTAAGTCTCCGAAAAATAGTTATTGTAATTGTTTTCATTGCTTTAATTGAAAAGTTAATCAAAATAAAAGCTGAAATTTTATTAATTAAAGAAATTACATTATTGATGACATAAAAGCTGAAAAATTAACTAAAACAAATTAACTTTGTCTAATAAATCAAAGGAAAAGCAATGCTCTATTCTTTTTTCTCTTTCTTGATTCTCTTCCAATTTTTGTCCTCATTCTCTTCCTCTTGATCCATAACCTTTGCTAGGAGACATCCATTAGAGGATCTACACTCTATTTTAGTATAGATAGTTTCCCCCTCTGCTAAAACCCCATGTTTCTTCTCTACCCAAACTTTCCTCTTCGTAGAGTCAACCTTCCTTTTTCCTTTGTCTTTCTTAGAACTTTTCTTCCTTGGCATAATAGGAGTTTGGAATTCGCTCCTTTCCCCTAGGCGTTCCTTAGCAGGGACCTTTTTGTCACCTAGAGGATTCTTCACATCGGTCTTCTCAATCTTGACTTGAGATTTCTGGAATCTTCCATCAAGCCATTGTTTCACTTTGCTTGATAAACAAGGTGGATCCTTGTGGGTAACCACCTTCCATAAGGGCCTACCACTCCAATATTTGTCAAAGCGCTCAACATCTTGTGATACAGGAAATTCATAAGGACGGCGGAGATCTCCTGTAGGGATGGTTTGTGCAAGACCATACTGTCTCATAACTCTACAAGGAAAATAGAAGGTTAATCTTGACAAGCTCGGGAGACGACAGTATGCTTGGTTATTGCAACCAACCATCGCCTCAATCTTCCACCAAGGGACGATCCAGCTTATGGTAAAATCACCGGCAGCAAACACCTTGCTCCATTCATGGCGACCTATCTTCAAAAATCGTTTCTTTCGCCGAACTATGCAATTTGGAACATATGTGTGTATATCGTTAGGAGGATTAATAAGTTTTAACCTCTCCATGAGCCATATATGTAAAATATGTGTTTGATTAGTATTACAGGGTAGAAATATTTTTAGTTCTTTGTAATTAAGAATAGTATTATTTTATACCTGTAATAAAATTGGAGAACCTCGAAAAGGTGCTCTTGGATTCTTTCTTAATGCATCCAACCATAGCATGGTCTCTCCAACAATTAGCGGCATTGGATTTCTCCCGGACTCAACTTGTTCTATAACAGATATAATCATTGTTTGGCCCTCATTATCCTTACCACTAACTAAAAATAATTGGTTAAACATGCAAAAGAGGAAAGCCCTTCTCTTATGGACACGAAAATCAGGATTGGGATTGTCATAAAAATAATGTGCAAATTCTGTCAAATAAACTACATTGCCATGCACTATATTTTTTAAGGCCATACCCCTCAGATCAAAAAAGCATTCAAAATCTTTATAATAATATTCACTAACTCTAGGCATTACCGCAAGATCTGTGGAATAATAGCCTATAATGGCTCCAAATTCTTCCGGTAAAGGGCATATTTCATCATGGAAAAATCTAAAATAGTGAGTATTAATGTCCCAATAGTCTATGGCAGAGTAAATAAAATCCATGTCAAGACTCACCCCCTTTATTCCAAACATACCCCCCATGCGAAAAGTATCTAATGCTTTTTTCTCTTTAGAAGTTAAAAGACAACACCACTCATTCATGTATCCACAAAAAGTTCTTTTAGCTAAAGGCATGATTACTAGTTAATTAATTAATTAATAAACTAGTTTAATTATACAGTAAACGGAGAGTTCGGGGGCTATTTATAAGCTTTTTTCACGACAGATTTCAATAGGAAATAGGAAAAGTGTGTCTGTCGCTAAGCAACAAAACTGTCGCGTGGCGACAGGCTTAATTACGTGGCGCCAGAATTTTTCTTCGCAGCGACACCTATTACGCATAGGAAACCGTATTTTTAACTTGCTTGAATTCGACTTTGACTTGACTTTTTTTATTATTATTATTATTTTTTTTTTCTTTTCTTTTCTTATCCATACACCCTTATTATTATTATATTTTATTAAGCTTAATTAATTTTAGGCTTATTTTCGGTAATTATACTTTTTTCCTTCATTTTTTCATTTCTTTTTTTTGGGGGAGAGAGTCGGTACCCTCTACTAATATTAAAAATGACGGAAATTTTGCGCAAAAATTACACTTTCTCACACACTCACATGCACAATACAAACTAATAAATAATAAATCATGTAGATAAAATGTTAATAAATAATAAGTGCATATATATACAAGTGTCTAGTACATAGATCATATGAATAAAATAGACAAAGTCCTACAAAAGTCAAAATAAATAAAACACAGGTACAACTACGGCGCCGGAGGTCGCAAGTCGCGAGGGACGCCAAATGTATCAAAGAATGTCCTACTCCGTGGAGTATGTCCATCATCGTCCCTTGAACCACCAGGCGGCGCAAACTGCAACTCAGGGCCAGGCCACCTAACCTCACCCTGAAACCCGACAGAAAGAGGCTCGGGCTGCAAAGGCTGCTGCGACGACGAGCCAAACTCGTACGTCCCACCACCTATCCCACCTCGAATGGTCGGCCCGGTCGGAGCCTCCTCAGGTGATGACGCCGAGTCCTCTACAGCGGCGGCCTCAGAACGACCACCTCGACCACCGGAAGTAGTCCGGCGACGTCTCGAGTCGGACCTGGTAGTCTCTCTCCTAGGCTCGGGTCTCGACCGAGTACGTGGAGAAGGAATAGGCTGCCCCTGCAAAAGTAAATCAAAGTTAGCAAATGCAAATGAAAAAATAAAGTCAAAAATGACGAAAGTAAAAAGCAATACCTCCTCAGCATCGTTGCTACGAAAAGGTAGCCCGGTTCCGCAACCTCACAAGCTGGCTGCGAAAGGCGTCTATGCACCTAGCCATAGCCGTCACCACCTCGCGAGAAAACTGTCAAAGTAACTAAGTCAGTAACAATCACGAAGCAAATATAAAGATGATATATGAGAAGTTACTTACTCGAGTCTGGTGACGAGGAATAGACCGCTCCACAAACTGCTCTCCCTCTGGAGCTGGCGGAATAAGCTCCTCGATCGGCCCATACATGCCCTGGTAGCGTATGGACATCCTCGGAGGAATGAACTCCCTAGGGCCGGCCTGTCTAGAATAAAAGTTAGAAAAATACTTGGGGGCTACCTAAAGAAAGATAAACAATAAATAAAAGCCTACCGCTGCCTCCTCTGAAAGGACAGGAGCCGGCGCTAGCAACGGTAGCAGGTCCTCCTCATAGCTCTGCTCGAGGAGAAGGTAGAACCTCCAGGGAGTACCCCGAGTAGGTCCACCAGCACGATCCCGCTGCAAGGCATCGAACATATGCCTAGGTGGAGGAGCAGGAACGACAAAAGTGTCTGAGGAATGCTGGATGGCTACCCTTTCCCCTAGGTAGACCACCGCGTCGTACGTCCCCAGAAAATAACGACGCTCAGCTGTGTATTGCGCCGCCAGTGCAGAGATAGGAAAAGTAGCCCAAGGCCGATAGACCGGGCTAGGCTCCTGCAAAAAATCACTAAATAAGGCACTAATACTAAAAGATGATAAAAGAAAAGTATGAGTTAGGAAAATCTACCGAGAGGATCATCTCTCGAAGGCGCAGCACCTCCGGTGGACCTCTGCGGCCTCCCCAACTGGCAGCAATGGGGAGCCCGCGAGGAGAAGGCCTCGCAGGCGCAAGAGAAGGAAAGTACTCGTAGAACCAAATCTATATGAAAAGACAAAAATCAGTAAAGATTATGCTTCTAAACCTCAAAAAGGAAAGGAGATGTACCTCTACGAGCCTCCAAAAGCTGGAAAGGGCTACCTCTCCAGACAAGGCCTTGTGACGACAGGAGCGCCGCAAGCCCAGTAGAAAGTCCGCGTAGGCCATGCTGGCCCAGTCATACGTCCCGACCAAGTGAAGGTCGCGAACAGCGGACAGGTAATAAAGGAGTACTCTACTACCTCGATCAGGGGAAAACGTCCCTGATAGCAGAATCACCAGAAAGATGCGCACCCGCTGCTCTCGGGTGGTAGCATCATCCTCAAAAGCTGCAGTCAGCGTGCAGCGACGGATACATCGGGAACTCAACTGTCCCGACTGAGCCTCAGCCTGGGCCCGAACAACGATCGACCCCAACAACTCCTGAACCTCCGACGAATAGACGGTGACACCGGCGTCGAAAGGAAGAGGGGTAGACTGGAACTCTAGTCCCGTAATGAGGCTGAAGTCAGCTGGAGTGACTGTCATCTCACCCCTGGGAAAGTGAAAGGTGTTGGTGGTGTCCCAAAAGAACTCCACCAAAGCTCGAACGACGAGGTTACCCCCATCGTATGAAAACATGGCCCGGGTGGCCTGCAGGAGAGGAGTCAACCCACATGACTCCCAAAGACGACGAAGCCCCTCATCGCGACTGATGAAGTTGTCGTACAGAGAAATAATGGTGGAATTACTCGAGCCGTGGCTACGGGTCCTCCCACTCGCAAGACCTCGTCGGATTCGCTCCGACAAATGATGAACCGGCGCGTGAAACAGGGTGAGCTTGTCCCAATCCGGCATGAGACCCAGCCTGGAAGTAAACGTTCTCGCCCTCACTGGTGGGCTCGTCCTCTCGACGCGTGTCTCTCGACCGAGAACCAGAACCACGTCGTCTAGCCATGCTAAAGTATGTAAAAGTAATTAAATTTAAGGCTCCACAGTATCTAAGGTTCGCCTAGGCCGCATGATACTATGTTCACAAAACAGAGTACGTAGTACTAAAACAGGGCAAAATTTCAATCAAGCATAGAAGCATTTTTTAAGAAAATAAACAATTTCTTGTAAACATATGATGAATATTGTGACAAATTGAACAAGCAAAAGCAGTAAAAATGCAAAGAACGACCCACATTGTTCTTCACGACCTTAAGAGGTCCAACAATGGTGAATCGCTCGTTTCTTCACCAAATTGAGTCAAACAAGTCTCAAAATACTTCTAAGGTAATATACAAGCATAATTAAACAACTTCAAGGCATAAAATTCAACGAACAAAGCAAATTAAGCAAAGTGAGTTTCGAAATTTTCGAAAATTCGCGAGCAAGAACGTGCAATTCATCAAAAAACCGAGTAGAGTTTGAGCAAAACTTACATATATCGGGAAAATAGATGAGAACAGCTTCGATTTGCAACAAGTTTGAGCGAATTTGGTTAAGAAATGAGCAAGAACGAGTGAATCGAATTTTTTCGCGAAAGAATGAGAAGCAGAGTAGCAGCGGAAATGAAGAAGAAGACGGGTTTTAAAACCCCGATTCTGTCGCCAAACGACAGAATTGTCGCGAGGCGACAGGCCCTGTCGCATGGCGACAGAGGAAAAACTTCGCGATAGGTGTCTCTGGCCGGCGCTGGAGCGGCGACAGAATGCTGGGTCCCTCTTCATGACTTTGTGGGCCTATTTTAGTAGTTTGGGTTCCTTGGTACGCCTATAGGTACCAACCAAAGGCATTCTTAACCTTGGCCGGCTATGCCGCCTCGGTTATCTCCTTGGTGAACGCAGAAGGTTGTTCACCAAGTTTTAGCAGACGAAGCTGCCAATCCTAAGGTTGGACATTATATGTTGTCTGTCCTCCGAAGAAGGCCGGTTGCATGTAAGGTGGGCATATTACCCGTATGGCATCTGAGGCACATACGAGGCTGACCTAATCATATGAAGGCCACTATGGACGGACTGGCTGCCTGTATGGCTCTCATGCAAGGATTGAGTATTCCTTGCTAAGGTGTTTTTGAAGCTGTCTGGGAAGCTCAATGTAGAGGCCGACTTAGACAGTTGCTGGTTTCTCTTCTACTCGATGATGTGCCGAGTGTCAGAGAAAGAGTTTTTGCTGTCGTCCAGTTGAACTTGCCGGATGAACTTTCTTCGGCCCGTCCAGGGCAGTAGAACTTTAGACCAGTCAATTGCAGGTGTGGCCTTCTCTTTTTGAAGGAGAGTAGGCTTCCTGTCCCTGACTGGATTTTTCCTCTCAACTTGAGGAGTCTCTTGGCTGACTGACCCTTGCTAGAGCCAGCCGTCCTTTTGTTGATGAGGTCCTTGATATCCACCTTGAAACTAGTCATGAAATTCATGAGTTCATCCCTAGTGACGAGAGCAGTCCCCCTTGCCGACTGAGTTTCCTCAGCCGGTGGTCCAAAAGATTTATTTGGACCGGCTTCATTGGTGTTCCGTTCCAGGTTGTCCCTGGGATGGATGCGTCTGGTTCTGAGTGACCCATTAGAGGCCACATATGTTTCGACTTCAACATCGTTATCAATATCATGGTTTGAATAGATCTCCTCGTCGATCGGAGGCCGGTTGGGTTCTGGTGGCGGTACAAACTCTTAAACTATCTTAGAGGTACTCTCCCCACAGACGGCGCCAAATGTTTTAGGGTTTTCTTGTCCATCGGGAGAGTTATGTCACTAAGTCTGGAATCTTCTGTCTGTACCTGCAAAATAACGGAGACTCCGGGTGGTAGGACTCCGCCTCTGATGATCAAGTTAGAACGTCTACGGAGAAAGATAAAAAGTGTAGAAAGGTAAAAGTGATATCTTCTCGGATTCCGAGATCAGGTGATTTCTCTGATGTGAGAAAATGTAGGTCTGATGTAATAAATGAACATGCCCCTAAAACAGGGGGAAATCTCCCTATTTATAGGGTCATCGGGAATTGTGCCCTACCTAGGTTACGAAAACCTAAGACTGATGGGTTGCGCCTTTTTGCGGCGTTCTTGGGAATTGGGCCAAGAAGGCCGTCTTTTTCCCCAACAACTGGGAGGGACATGTGTCAAATGGAGATTGGTCTACTTTGTACCTCTCTAGGGTGATATGTGTCACCTTCTAATAGGGCCACTTGGCATGGGTATTTTTACCCAAAACACTTGCAACCCACAACCCCTAGAGTGTGGCATAAAGAAAGTAGTCTTATGACCACTAATTCCATCCTAGCTTAAAAATAGCCGAATATAATATAGAATACAATCATAAATTGGCTAGTTGCAGCTATTATTGAGTGGATTTGTAGCATTCCAACCAAGTTAACCATCTTAGATGGAACTAAACTTTGCCAAAAATCAAAAGGAGGGTACTCAACTTCAAAATGTCAAAAGCAGGGGATTAGACCTATTTTTCCGGCCAAGCGTACCTTCAACAACCGGTTACCAAATTTCAATTGAATATTTTTTTTTCTCTGGATCACTGATAACAGTTGATTGCATTGGGAAACAGAAAAAGTGTTAAGAAACAAAAGTAGCTGTTATAATCATTTCATTTTCAGTATATATTTAAATGCAAACTTTGCAATAGAAAAACAACTTGAAGAACAACAATATAATACTTACTACCTTCATTAACTATTAGTTGCAACTTTGGGCTATTATTTGTGAGGTATAAAATATTCTAAAGTTGCAACTAAAAGTTAACGGAGGTAGTAGAATTTTTTTATACAAAATTGCATAATCCAGGGGTGTTAAATAAACAAACCAGCCCTTGATTGCCTCCAAATTTAAGCATGCATAAAAGTTTTGGTTGTAGTAAGTTAAAATAATATACCAGTAGTCAATTTTGTTTAATACTTGTGTAATTTGTAGGGGGGGTTTCCAGAATAATGTCAAGGATGAGTGCTAGTCCAAGGAGGTGTCACTGTAGGCTACTTGTGTCAAGTACAAGGGCATGGACAAAAGGTAACCCTGGAAGAAGGTTTCTTGCCTGTTTAAGCTATGATGCGAATACTGATAGGTGGGATGCAAATTTTTTAAGTGGGTTGATACAGAACCTCCTACAACATGGCAGAATGATGTAATTTTAGGATTAATGGAGGAGAAGCAGCATTTGAAACATGAGTTGATTTCTATGAGTAAGGAGTTGTATGAACTAAACAAATACTTAAGGAATTAAAGGTTAATGCTGACTACACTCTACATAAGGTTAAAAAAGTTGCTAAGTTATAGGGTGTAGATTTCAAGTTTGGTTTAATATTTATTGTAATTCTTGTTATTTGCCTATTGTTATATATAAAGCAATGAATATAACAAATACTGTAAATGTATGTTACCTTAGGTCCTCTAATTTTGTTGCCTCTGCCTTGCAAGCTTCTGAAATTTAAAGTGTGTAATCAGATTATGTTGTATGATGCATAGTTATCAGAATCGCATTCTACCTTGTATCGGTGAGTGGGGTAAAATCGAATTGTAGAATCGTACGATTCTACAAAATTGTAAAATTGGGTTTCAAAATATAACTAATGAATACATACATAATTTTCAAGCAATGAGAATGATAATAATATATATTGTTGATAACATAATATCGAAACTACAAATATAAAATACTTTTAGAAGTAATTTCGCAAACGCATAACTCAAATAGTACACTATAAACTATAAAGTCATATTATTGGTACACATTCTTAACCACGAGAGTATGAGACAAATGTTGTTAAATTATGAAAAAATAACATTGTTGACTCGCAAAATTGTTTCCCCTAATAAAATATCTAATGATAATAGAAAACTAAGTGTCAAGTTATTTCATTTTAATAAGATATCTAAATAATGACAACTACAATAAACTCATGTTATAAAAGTGTTTTTATATGCCCAAAGTGAAATGCATAAGACTAATGAATAAATTCTTATGCCCATAAAATTTTAATGGTTGGATAGAATTTTAAAATTCATTTAAATTAATGTTTCTTAATCTTTATTATGATTTATATTGAATACTACATAATATACTGACTAAAGTTAGGATAGACTATTACACCCTTTCACTCTTTAGGCTATAACATTAAATATTTAAATGATATGTGTATGGGACCAATTATATTAGAAATAAGACCTCAAGAGCTTTCTAGCAATATATTATAAGCCTAATTCCAACTTGGCAATCAAAAGTTATAGGTTTCGGAAAATCAGACTTTTTGCAGGAGTGGAATCAGTATAGAATCATAGAATCAGTACCGATTCTACCAATTTTACCGATTCTATGAGCGATTCTACAGCACAGACATTCTACCAACGATTTACATCGTTTAGGTGGATTTTGAATCGTAGAATCATACGATTTTACGATCTGAATCGCGATTTTAACAACATTGGTTGTATGTACTGTCATATTAGTTAAAGTAGTTCAAATAAAAAACCTGAAGTTTCCCGTAAAAAAAACATGAAGTTGTTGTGTTGTAATTGTTGCTGTTTCTTGGCTTTGTTGGCTTGATGTGGGTGGTAATCTTCACCATAAAATGAGTATACTATTTGATCACCTTTAAAATCCGAGTAATAAGTCCTTTGCACCCCTTCTGCTGCGCAGGCTGCACAGACTGTGACTGAAACCCTGAACTTGTTTGTGGAGTATGTACTAAGCTAGCTCCTCCCTGTAACAATAAGCACAACATCAGTTCCTTTTTTGCTGCAAAAAATAAATTAAAATTACAGAACATGAGTAAATAAGAATTATAGTTGTGATTTTTTAAAAGCCATTTGGGTAGGTGTAAATGTCAACTCCCCTCATGTGCATGGGGGTGTTAGTGGTTGTATTGTCATGTTGCTACTGTTGCCTAGTGGGTGGAAGGTTGCTTGTGGTGTCTTGTTTTCAACCTCTTTTGTTGTGACCTGGCACACCACATACACTACAGCACATTATGGCTCCTATTTTTTCATCTTCCCAAATGTTGTCGCCACTCCGATTTGAAATCTCCTTTTCTTTTTAGGCCTATGTAGGACTTTCTTCAATCTAGGGGAGAGCACAACACCATCACTAGTTAGCCACTACTGAGGCCCATTCAAAGTCTCTAACAAGTAATCATAAGCCTTTAAATATGTAGTTTTGGTAAAATTTTCATTGACATAAGGCTCAAGATTGTCACCTTTGTTCCATGTAGCAACAATGGCATTTTTGTAAGGAATGCCACTAAGCTCCCAGGCCCTGCAAGTGCAAGTTTTGTACCCTAAATTGACCACAAATATTTCTTGAGTTGCACCTTGTCTGACTCCATAACAACACCCTCCATCCCAGTATCCATTCTATCCTCTTGCCCAAATCTTATTCCATTTCAACTTCTACTGAATTCTAGGGCATAAGACAAGTTCCTTATTTTTTTTATTTGATCCTTTTTTCTTATGCAGTCTCTCCATCAAACCTTCTCTGATATCTTCAAGCATTTTAATAATTAGTTTGTGTCTGGAGTTGAGGATATATGAGTTAAACATCTTACTATACTCATGTTATTATCCACACTGTCACAGCAAGACATTGAAGTATAAAAAGCTCTACACCATTTTTTGTAATTTCTTACCATTGAATCCTCTGATGCATTATTTGAGATAGCCCTCAATGTTTACAAAAAACTCATTTTTAGTACAGCTTTTGGCTATTTTCCATAACTGTTTCCTTAGTTCTAAGCCACCACCCACCACACCCCTGAAATTGTAGTACACATGCCTAGCACAAACTCTTGTTTCTACTGAGGGAAAAACATTTGCTACCGCTGCAAGTAGTCCCATTTGTTGATCAAACATCATTGTATAGCCAGCAACCTCAGTAGTCTTAAGATCATCAGCTAGCAGTTTAAGGAACCAAGTCCATGTCTAAGTACTCTAAACTTCAACCAATGACCAAGCAATTGGGAACATCTGATTGTTCCCATCTCTACCTACAGCCACTAGAAGCTGTCCTCCAAATGGTCCTTTTAGAAAGAAACCATCCAAAGATATGAATGGTCTCTAGCCAGCTAGGAATCCTTTTTTCATTGAATCAAAACAGATGTATATCCTCTTATATACATTAACATTCAGCTTCAATTTGATGGTGTTCCCTCTGTTATTTCTCCCTATCTCAGCTGCATACCTTGGAAGTAAAGCACACGGTTCTTCATACTCTCCAACAATTAAGCTTTGACCCATCTTCCTAGCCTTGTAAGACTTATACCTACTAACTTTTAGACCTCTCTCTAACCAGATTGTCTCAATAATGTAAAGATTTTTCATATAAGGATTGACCTTAAACTTATCTTGGATGTTTTTTACAATCCAAACTGTACTAGCTAATTTATTTTTTAAAGTTCTCCTACATGTGTGCTCACTGGTATGAGTTTTAACCATGAATGACCTACTCCTCTTATCCCATGAATACCATATCTTCCATGGGCACCCATTTTCTTTATTGTTACAGTGATAACCAATCCTTTCTGTGATATTCTTTGAATACTTATCTCTCTCCCAAATTCAATTTAGTACGTTGTGATTGCTTCCCTAAATGTAGCAGCATTTTCAAATCTTTTTCCCAAGAGAAAAGGGAAATCCTCTCTAAATCATTCATACTATAACTGGCCCTAACACATGAATCAGGTGGTAACAGATACCCAATATCATCTTCATCTTTATCTTCTGAAGATTCACATTGGAACTCATTGTCACTACTCTCCTCTAAATCAGTGTTGTATCTATTCTTATTATTGCTTTTTGACTCATCTAATCTCATAAGCATCTCCATTTCTTCTTCAAAAGACAGTTGCTTAGTTTTCTCCTCATTTACCCTATTCCTTGAATTAACAAACTCAGCATCATCCTCATCTGATCCTTCAGTGTAATAATCAATTTCAGGATCACTATAATACCCCGTACTTTTATACATATTTTAATTTAAATAAGTATTTCATAAAGTATTTAAATAATTACAAATGAAATATTTATTGTATTTTATTTATTTAAAGGTTTATTTTAATTAAAAGGTTCACTTTTATTTATTTAATATATACCTTTGAAAATATTAAATTTCATAATTTGGAAACTTTGGGACATATATTTTATTTTATTTTACTTTTTTTTTTTGAAACATGGGACATATTTTATAAAAAGGAATTTTAAAGTCAATGGGATTTTAAAGAAAGTTAAAAGACTAGTTTGAATAGGAGAAGGGATCATTAAGGGTAAAAAGGGGAAACTAATTAAGTTTAAGAGAGTTTAGAAAAAGGGTATAAATACTCATTACATGGTCAAATTAAATCTTGCCCAAGGCGGAGAATACCCAAAGGTAACTCTCTCTCTCTCTTTCCTCTTATTTTTCTCTCTCCTTTAATTTCCCCTCCCCTTTATCTTTACTCACATGCACAAACACACGTGTGGCTGGCCACCACCGGCCGGTCACCGCAACCACCTGCAAAAGCCAGCAACAGCGGCGACACCAGCGGGCGTGCGGCAGCAGCCTAGCCGTGTGTCGGATTGTACGGCAAAAAAAAAAAAAAAAAAAAACTTTTTCCTTGTTTTCAATTAATCTAGCCTTGATTTAATTATTATTTTTCGGGCTGTGTGATGATTTTTACGATGTTTGATTATAATTATTATATATATAATTTTCAAATTTAGTTTTGAATTACAAAGCCCCAAATTGAAAACCCTAGGTTTCTAAATTTATGTATATTGATGGAATTTAATTGTAGGTGATTGAAACTATTAAATTAGGTGTTTTAAAATATAATTACAGCAATTTAACATGTTTTTATAAAGCTGGAATTTTCATATAAAGGTTATAATTATGTTTTTTGAAAGGATTTTTAATTACCCATTAATTGGGAATAAAAGTAAGGGTTCTAAACAAATTTTCAACTTATTTAAGAGAGTTTATAAGTGATTTAAAGAGTGTATATATTGCTGAAAATTTATATTGAATATGTATTAATGTCTCTTTGTAATTTTGGGTTGTAGGAGAATTCCAAGTGAGCGACTTTATTTAATCGTGGCGATTTTGAGATCATATTCAAGGTACGTTTGTGTACTTGGTAATTATTTAAGTAAGTAGAAGCATACTAGGCTTTGACTAATTAATTCCAATGTAGTATCATGATAGGTAATGATTGGAATTGTTATATGGATTGACATTGGTCAATGAATTGTGAAGTATGGATTGTTTGTGATTAATTGATGATTGGAATTAATTAAGTTGGCATGTTAAATATGAACCAAACTTTTATTATTGGCATGATTGAGAGCTTTTTAATTAAACTAAATGTTTAATTTGGTTTGGAATATAAAAAGGGAATTTTATTATGGTTCATATAATTTTTGTTGATGCTTTTAAGCATGGGAATTGAGCTATTAAGTGTCTTAGTACGCAGGGATAAAATATATTGCGGTGCCTATGTGCACTTAAGGTGTTTTCAACACCGAGGGATAGGATTTGTGACGCATTGTTGTAGACACCAAATTGTGTCTCCCCAAAACCAAACTCAGTGATGAGTACCTTTTCACATCATTTGATTATCGAACGAAGTGAAATGTGAAAGAGTCTCGTGATTCCCTTGTTTTAATAAAAATATTCCTTTTTGTTTACAAAAATCTTTCTTTTCGTACCTTATTTATGAAAAATATCGAATCAAATTTAATTTAGTCCATGATATGAGTCCAATAATAGTATAGTTGGATGGGGCTTGAAAAGAGCTTTCCAACAATATATTATAAGCCCAATTCCGATGAATAATGAGGAAGTTGTGACCCAAATATTAAATTGAATCTTAAATGAGGTTTATAGGCAACCCAATGATCAAGTGGAGGGTCCATTAATTATCATTCCTAAAGTCATTAGGATTTCTTTAATGTTTTAGAGTAGTCTTTGAAGGTTATTTTAAGTTCTAAAGAGATTAGGATTAATAATTATATTTTTATATATTTTAGAAAAGGTAAAGAATTTTAGTTGAAATAAAACAAGTGTTTTAAAGAGATTGAAGCTGATTTTTTAATGATAAAGTACGGACTCTAATTATCCAATTATAGTGGAAAAAGGACTCCGTACGACAAAATATTATCCCGCAGTACCATCGCGCTGCGACAGGTCCATTGCGACATGATGGCACTGTCGCGACGACAGATCATTTTTACTCCAATTTGAATTCTAACTCTTTTATGATCGTTTTCGGTCGTTTCTCTCTATAAATAGGGTTGTTATTCCCTGTATTCAATCATCAACAATCATCTTTCTATTTTCTCTCTCTAAAGCTAGAAACTTATTCATTCTCCCTCTTTCTAAGCCTTCCCTTTTCAAATACAACATTCCTCCATCACGAGACTTAGACACACCTAGCCAAACTCGAAGTGAAAGGAATGGTGTCCATCGAACAAGTGTATTATTCCGATAGAGGGTTTGGAATTAGTAGAAAGCTATTTATTCAGTGAGGTCAAGTAATCGAAATGCCTGGGTGGAGGCCGCTTCCGATCAGTAATATTAATGTATAATTAATATTACAGCTTAATCTTGACTGAACCCTTCGGGTCACAGCCAAGCAACTGACGAACCGAAGCAACGAATCAATTCGGAATGAATTAATGAGTCGACTGAGTAATTAATATTTAAACGTCGAAAATTCGAGCTTGGAGCGTCGAAACCGAGCGTCGGAAGTCGAGTCTAAATTAATAAAAGACGAGACGAGAAATTACTAATAAATCAATATAATGACCAAAATACCCCTAGCATCGGAATGCCCCGAGCAAACCGAGTGCTAGTGGCATATGGCCTATCATGGTGGCTAGCATGCGCACCAAGCCGAGCCTAGGATGGCTGGTGTATGCTAACGCACTTATGCTAGCAAGGCTTGTCGCAGCCATGTGCGCGCATGGGCTAGCAGCCATGCCGCAACAGCCAGCCACAAGGGTCAGCACGCATGGCGTGCCAGCCCGCAGCAGCATGGCCGCACCATGTGTGCTTGCTAGCAGCAGCCCACGGTTGCAGCAGCCCGCACGCAAGTGCTAGGCCTGCTGGCCGAAGGTGGCAGCAGCCATGGCAGCCCACTTGGGGTGCCTTGGTGCCTCAGTGGGGCTGCCATGTGGCGCAAGCTAATAAGGGGTTGGGGGTGTTGTGTTGGCCGGATTTGGGAAAGGGAGTGGGGAGCAAGTTTGGTCTCCCCCTTCTCCAAATGATCCTCACCTGACCTCTCATGTGAGCTTTACACTTGTTGATTTATTAGTAGCTTGATTATTAATTTTATTTTAGATATAGAAAAATCAAATCTCCCACATTGATGGGTGACCATTTCTCACTATTGCATTTCCCTATAATACCCAACTTGGGGTATTGGAAAAGCACTTGAGTAAGTGTTGAAAAAGGCATCACAATGTGAAAACCTTTGAACACAATTAATCACTCGGGTTTTTAGGTTGGGCCTTGCTAACTCCAAGGGAATAGACCAATTTTGGAGCTCGGGTTGCGGGTGGACTTCGTTGGAGGTCCTCGTGTGAGTGGGACTAAGAGCTTTCGAAGTAAGAGCTCAATTAAGTGAGCGAAGCACGCTACAAAGGTATTAAACTCTTACTTAGTCTTGTGTTTATGTTAATTATGCTTTATGGTTATAATTATTGTGAGTTTGGTTTTGGGTCGGGTTTCTTTCCGCGGTGGGTCAGACTCACCGAAACCCAACAGCGGTATCGGAGCCTTGCTCATTTATTTTTATAATCATATTTTTCAAGGTGTTTTTATGGCTTAATTTTTCTAGTTTTAAGTTGCTAATTAGATTAGTAGCTCGGTTTTATTAATTTTAAACCCGTATTAGAGCTGATTTCATCCCTGAACCCAGATTTTCGCCCAAAAATAGTGAATTTTGGGTGGAAAAGGCGTTCTGGAAATGGTTTTACCCTTTTTGGAGTGTGTTTTTAGCCAAAAAACGACCAGAAATGCACTTTTCGAGGGATTTTTCATTTTGACGAAAAATTTTAAGTCTTTCTAACCTTGAAAATTCATTAAGTATTTATGGTGGTTATGTATTTGATTCATTCCTTAATTTATATGCAATTTTAAACCTCTTTAAGCATGGTTACTTGGTAGTAATTGGTGCTTTAAAGTTTGGTTTTATTTTTCACATAATTACAAATTAATTGCATTAAGTGTGAAAAGTTTGTTCTTTGTTGCTTCTAAGTACTAAAGATTCAATCTTTAATTGTTTTAAGTGATAAAAACTTTGAGTTACTAAATTCCATGAATTTTTGGTTGAACTTTTGATTTAATCATGTATTAAGTTGATTGGAATCATAAAGTTTGAATCTTGTGATAGAAATTTCATTTATCTTCATATTAGAAGATATAATTTTTCAAGGATTCACAAGTGTTAAAGTTGGTATTTTTATTGAACTTTTGTTCATATTTCCAACTCCCTTTTATTTTTTCAAAATCTCATGATTAATTTAAATTAATTAAATTAATAGTGAGTTATTGACCTTATTATTTTATTGCATCAAGTTAAACCAATTTTTTTAAAGAATGGTTCTTGGAAATAATTTTGGTTGTATGCACTTTATGAATTTTTAATTTAAGTTGGACTTGTTTAATTTTTCATTTTTGCTCATTAAATTAGTTTTAAAATTAATTTAGAATTAATTGCAAGTCACGCAAAAATCAGGTTGGAAACCCGAAGCTAAGGCACGCAAGCCGAGGCAAGTGCCTCACTTGGCTAGCCGGGCTGCATAGCAGCCCATATGTGGCTGCCAAGTGGGCTGGCCGAGGCATTGGTGCGGCTGTGTAAGGCGTGGCTGTTACTTGTGCGGCACCATGGCGCACCATGGCAGCCAAGGGCGCAGTATGGTGTGGCAGCAGCTAGCTGCTGTGCGCGCGTACCATGCGTGTAGCCTCATGGCTGGCCGTGGTGGGCGATGGACTGGGGCTTGCTTCGAGCTATGTGTTATGTGCGTTGCTTGGTACTTAATAGGGGTAGTATGCGTAGGCATTGCTTGCGAAGTAATGCGGTGCAATGACTTCGTACAACATGGCCATCGGGGCCACGACTTGGTGTGTGAAAGATCGCTGATATGGACGGTGTAACGCTTAGCGACATCGGACCACTCCCACGTTCATTGAGCATCAATCGGTTGTGCGAGTAGTGAGCACTCCAAGTCTTGGTGCTAGGCACTTAGACATTTTGGACTGCGTAATTTTTGCATAATTTTGCCATTTTAATTATTTTTATTAACTTAACTTGGTTTTAATTATTTTAATAAATGTTGGAGGCTAGGCCTCGGTTTTTAGCGGCATTTGCAAAATTTAATTTTGGCAAATATTTGGGTTTACCGGCTTAATTAATTAGATTAATAATATGGATGCGGAATTTAGTGGGAGCTTTAATTATTAATTGCGCTAAATTACATAATCAATTAAACAACTTTGACTAGTTTTAATTAGGCATGTTAATTGGATTAACGACCTAAATTAGTCACTAGTTTACGCGCGTTTTATGCATTGTTACTTATTTTATCGTTGTAAAATGCATGGGCCATTCACAAATAGTGAATGGAAATGGAATGTATATTCTCTCACAGGTTTTATAAAATGGCAACTAGTGGGGCCCGATTAGGATAGAAAATACGGATTGCGATCCGTGATGTATTTTTGTAAATCTAAATACGGTCTACGAACCATTAAGTATTTTTGTACCTTAATATTTAGATTATTCGTAATTGTAGATACTAGTTTTTGCATAATTATGGTCATGTCTTAAAGACGGAGGTTCTTGGAAGACGAAGTCATGAAGATGCAAAAGTCGTCCCTTGAAGACTTGAAGATTCAAGGGGTCATGCTAGTTGCCAAATGCATCTTTATTTATGTTTTTGATATATATTTATGAATATTTATATATGAATTATATGTTAGATGCATGTTTAGGATTTCGAATGTTGTGATGATTAATTAAGTTCACTTAAATCAACCAACATAGAAACCCTAGGTCCCTAAAATATTGAGTGAAATTGTCATTCCAAAACAACACTTATCGACCTATTGAGAGTAGTGATGGGATACGTTAAAGCGAGGCATCACTATTACTCCCTAGGATTCATAAGGCATACCGGGTATGCAAGTTGGTTTTGGTTGTACTCAACGATATGAGTGATGGAGTCCTAACTTGTCGTGGCAAAGTGGATAAGTTGAGAGAGCATTAGATGCGATGATTTATCCAACGAACACTGGCTTGGAGCCATTATCAAAGCATTGCTTACCTTAGGATATTGAGTGTTAAGACAAGCTAAAGCATGCTTAACCACTCTTTATTTCTTTGGATCTTGGAATCGACTTATTCTCACCAAAATGGGGACAATTTTAATGTGGGAATAAGACGTTTAAATAAGTTTGATTAAAATGCATGAGTTCAATCTTATTTAAATATTATGAATGGCTTTTCATTTCAAATTCTTTCAATTGTAGAATCATGTCTTCAAATAACTCAAACAACCAATTCTCGTTACGCTCAATTCTCGACAAGGAGAAGTTGAGTGGGCCAAATTTTCTTGATTGGTAAAGGAACTTGCGAATTGTTCTCATGCAAGAGCAAAAGGAATATGTCCTTGATGAGGAAATTCCCGAGGCTCCCAATGAGGAGGTGACTTAGGCTGCCCTAAACCGATGGCAAAGTGCCAATCGGGATGTCAAATGCATCATGTTGGCCACAATGTCTCCCGAGCTTCAAAAGACTTTCTTTGAAAAGGAGGCAGATTTTGAGATCATTTCTGAGCTGCAGAACATGTTCCAAGAGCAGGCCCGAACTGAAAGGTTTGAAACCCACAGGCAGATCCTTGAGAGTAACCTCAAGAAAGGACAGCTCGTCAGCCCACATGTACTCAAAATGATAGGATTGTTTGAGAACATGGAAAGGCTTGATGCAGGGTGTTCAACCGAGATGACAATTGACATCATTCTCCACTCGCTGCACAAAGGTTATGATCAGTTCAAGATGATCTATAACATGCACAGCATGGAGAAAACCTTCACCGAGCTTCATGGTATGTTGAAGCAAGTCGAGCAAACGCTCAAGGATAAGGGGAAGCATGACATGCTCGTGATTAAAATGGGGGAAGCCGTTCAAATTCTCAGGCAAGAAGAAGAAAGGCTTTAAGGGGAAGGGTAAGAAAAAGACCTTTCTGCCTAAGTCTAAAGCTACCAAGGACAAAAAGGAGAAAAAGGTAGCGTCTTCTAAAATCTTATTCCGAATGCTTCTACAGTAAGAAGAAAGGACATTGGAAGAGAGATTGCCTCAAATTCAAGGAAGATAAGAAGAACGGAACCGTTGCTTTTGAATCAGGTATATTCGTTATAGACTTAAACTTCACTAGCTCAACATCATGGGTATTAGATACGGGATGTGGCTCACACCTTTGCTCTAATTCTCAGGATCTAAGGAACATTAGGAAGCTAGCGAAGGGAGAGGTTGAACTCTGGGTCGGCAATGGAGCCAGAATTGCAGTTGTATCCGTAGGAACTCTCAGTTTGTCTTTGCCCTCTGGGCTTGTTTTGGAACTTGAAAGATGCTTTTATGTTCCCAACATTACCAAAAACATTATTTCAATTTCGAAGTTGGACGCCAAAGGTTTTGAATTTCGAGTAAAGAACAATGAATGTTCGTTTTATCTCGATAATGTTTTATATGGTATTGCACATTGTGAAAATGGTCTTTATGTGCTTTCTTTAGACAAACAAGTTTATAATGTGAATAATACCGCCATAAAGGCTATGACCATGGAGTCAAATCAAACGTACCTGTGGCATTGTTGTCTTGGCCACATTAACATCAAACGCATCAAGAAACTTCTACAAGAAGGTGTTCTTGACTCTTTCGATTTAGAATCGTTTGAGAATTGCGAAGGATGTTTATTAGGCAAGATGATTAAACAACCATTCTCCAAGTTGGGAAAAAGGGCAGGAGACTTATTGGGTCTAATACACACCGATGTATGTGGACCAATGAGCTCCGCCACAAGAAACGCACATCGATATTTAATCACCTTCACAGACGACTATAGTAGATATGGTTATGTCTACCTCATGTCACACAAATTTGAATCGTTTGAAAAGTTCAAAGAATTTCAGAGTGAAGTTGAGAATCAGCTTGGCAAGAAAATCAAAGCCCTTCGATCGGATCGAGGTGGTGAGTACTTGAGCCAAGTATTCGATGACCATCTGAAAGAAAAGGGTATACTTTCAGAATTGACACCTCCAGGAACTCCATAATGGAACGGAGTATCCGAAAGGAGAAATCGAACCTTTTTAGACATGGTACGATCAACAATGGGTCTTGGTGATCTTCCTATCTCTTTCTGGGGACACACACTTCTAACTGCGACACTAACACTGAACCGTGCTCCATCAAAAGCTGTAGAAAAGACTCCATACGAGTTATGGACGAAGAAACCTCCTAGGTTGTCTTTTCTAAAGATATGGGGATGCGAAGCATATGTCAAGAAATTGATTTCTGACAAACTTCATCCCAAATCTGACAAGGTTTACTTTGTGGGCTACCCAAAAGAAACCAAAGGGTATTACTTCTACAACAAATTAGAGAACAAAGTGTTTGTTGCTCGCGATGGTGTCTTTTTGGAGAAGGAGCACCTTTCTAAATTGACAAGTGGGAGGAAAATCGAACTCGACGAAGTTCGTGAGATTAGCAACAAAATCAGAATGACACTCAAAGTGCTCAAACAGCATCTGTTGACATAGGTCAAAATGATCAAAATGTGCAAAGTCAAACCGACAATGCAAATGCTCAGTCCATTACCCTACGTAGGTCTCAGAGACCTAGATCTCAACCTGATAGATATCTTGGTTTAGTATTAACCGAGAATCAGGACATCCTGATTATGGATGGAGATGAACCGGCAACCTACAAGCAAGTGGTGGCAAGCACCAACTCTGCTAAATGGCAAGAGGCCATAAGATCTGAAATGGATTCCATGTTTGAAAATCAAGTCTGGGACTTGGTTGACTTACCCGAAGGTTACACACCTATCGTATGTAAGTGGATTTTCAAGTTGAAAACCGACAAAGATGGAAATGTATTCATTTACAAAGCTAGATTGGTAGTAAAAGGTTATAGACAAGTTCATGGTATTGATTACGATGAAACCTTTTCTCCAGTCGCAATACTTAAATCCGTTCGGATCCTCCCAGCAATTGCTGCATATTACAATTATGAAATATGGCAGATGGACGTCAAAACCGCCTTCCTCGATGGTATTTTGGAAGAAACTGTGTATATGACACAGCCTAAAGGTTTTGTCGACTAAAACAATGCTAGGAAAGTTTGTAAGCTTAAGAAGTCCATTTAGGGGCTAAAGCAAGCAAGCATGAGTTGGAATCTGTGATTCGATGAAGCCATCAGTCAGTTTGGTTTTATCAAGAATCCAGATGAATTTTTTGTTTACAAGAAGGTCAATGGGAGTGACATCGCCTTCCTAGTCTTATATTGCTCATTGGAAACATCATTTGTTGTTAGAGTCTGTAAAGGCCTAGCTTGGAAAGTGTTTCTCAATGAAAGACTTGGGAGAGGCTCGGTACATACTAGGCATCAAGATCTATAGGGATAGATTGTAAAGGATGATTGGATTGAGCCAAAGTACTTATATTGATAAGGTACTGGCTCGATTCGGCATGGAGGAGACCAAGAGAGGTCACCTACTTGTAGACACCCAAACGTGTCTCCCCAAAACCAAACCCAGTGATGAATATCCTTTCACGTCATTTAGTTACCGAATGAAGTGAAAGTGTGGAAATTCTAGTGATGTGAATGTTTTTTTATTAAAATATCTCTCTTTCTGTCTTTGAAAACATTTCTTTTCTTACTCTATTTATGAAAATAGCCAGTCTAATTTTGTTTGGTCCATGATAAGGGTCCAATAATAGTGTAGTTGGATTGGGCTCGAAAAGAGATTTCCAACGATATATTTTAAGCCCAATTCCGATGAATAATGAGGAAGTGATGGCCAAAATACTAAATTGGGCTCGAAATGAATTTTATATGTGGCCCAATGATCTAGTGGAGGGCCTATTAATTATTATTCCTAAAGTTATTAGGATTGATGTTAATCTTTTAGAATAACTAGAAGGTTCTTTTAAATTCTAATAGTATTAGGATTGATAATTATATTTTAAAGAGTTTTATTTGGAATAAAATAAGTGTTTTATGATAAACCTGATTTTAATTTGATAAACACGGAATTAGCTGCTTAATCATATTAAGAAGAGGATTCCGCATACAAAGGGCGTTTTATCTTTTAAATTAGCGCCAAACGACAAAGTCTGTCGCCTGGCGATAACATCTGTCGCCTGGCGCTAATCCTGTCCCCTGGCGCTGGTGCCTGTCGTCTGGCAACAGATGCCAGTTTTATTCCGTATAGAACTTGAAGTATTTTCTATCGTTTTCGGACTATTTTTCTATAAATAGGGGTTGTATCTCCCCGTTTTTAATAACCAACAATTCACAATCATCTCTATTCTCTCTCTAAAGCTAGGAGCTTTCTCCCTCTATTCTAAACCTTCCCTCCTACAAAATTCCACATTCACGAGTTCTAGGCACACCTAGCCAAGTTCGAAGTTGCCTTCGCCCTAGACGTGAAAGGTTGATAATTTCTGAGGGTTTGGTCCCAAATCCTATTTCAATTATTTAATTTAATTGTTTGATTTATTATTTTCCTTGAAGTTACTAACGCGTGTATTTTGTTATTAGAAAGAGATACGAGGCATCCAAGTAAGTAATTTAATTACTTTTATTATTATTTTGATATAGAAATCATGCTTTGATTATTTTGATTCCTAGTATCATGTTAGGATGCTTTTATTGATTTCTAATATCATGTATGATGCTTCCTATTCTTTCCTAATATCTTGTTAGTATCATGCCTAGGATCTTGCTAATATTATTATGCTTTATTGAGATTATTATGATGGTGATTGTTGTTATTATGTTGCTTGATATATATTGTTATTGTTATTGCTTGAGCACGCCCTCTCTTGCATGTTTAAAGGGAATTCGTACTTGTAATCACGCTTAATAAGATAATTAATAATCTTGTTTAGGTTAATATGATTATAATTCAAGTGATCACCAATAATAGATTTGTTTGTGCATTCATAGATAAACAGGTTTAAGGTTAACCTATTGATTGTATGTTAGTCAAAAAGCGCACATGGATACGAGAAGAATAAAGTAGAGGCCTATTTAGGGCAGGTCCAATCTCTTTTAGGTTGGATTTGTACCTTCATCCCCGAATATCCAGTCGTGGTTCCAGACCTATGGAGTTAGCGATCTCATGGATCGTTAAGGGGTGTATTCTTCACCCTGTGAACGGTTTACAAGTTCCTAAAACTTGATGGCGACTCTTTTACTCTAGCTTCCTTCCCTTTGGATGTCACCATGCTTAAGTGTATCATCACAGTGGGGCTCAAGTGTGGGATGCTTGAAATAATCCCTACAACCCATGTCACATGGCATAACCTTAAGCAAGAAGTAGTGTCCACAGAAACCTGATGAGCGGGTAAGGATGAATTAGATTCCATATGCTTCGCTTATTGGGTCGATCATGTATGCCATGATATGTACTAGGTTAGATGTATCGTATGCCTTGAGTGCTACAAGTCGTTACTAATCAGATCCAGGAGAGGCCCATTGGACTGCAGCCAAGAATATCCTAAAGTACCTGAAAAGGAACAAGGATAAATTCCTGGAGTATAGTGGTTCAGAGGAATTAGTTTTTGAAGGTTATACCGACGTGAGCTTCCAGACAGATAGAGACGATTTCAAATCGCAATCTGGATATGTGTTCTGTCTAAATGGAGGAGCATTTAGTTGGAAGAGTGCCAAGCAGAGCACAACTGCAGATTCTACAACTGAAGCCGAATACTTGGCAGATGCTGAAGCGGCTAAGGAGGCTGTTTGGATTCGTAAGTTCATTGGTGAACTTGATGTTGTACCCACAATCAAGGGTCCAATAGCCCTCTATTGTGACAACAATGGAGCTATTGCTCAGGCCAGAGAGCCAAGGGAATATCAGAAGGTCAAACATGTCAAGCGGCGGTTTCACATGATTCGAGAATGGAAATCAGAAGGTGAAATCAGAATTTGCAAAGTTGGAACGGATGACAATGTAGCCGATCCACTTACTAAACCTTTTCCTCAAGTGAAGCACAACAAGCACGTTGAGACAATTGGAATCAGGCATGTGGGAGAATGGCTTTGATTTCCTTGTTTAGTGTTTTAGTTAATTTTTGAACATTTAATATAAGACACTAAGAAAAACCATTCAAGTTTTGGAGTAATATAAATTCCATGCAATATTTATCACTTCGTTTGCTATTTAATTGTGGTTTAGTATTAAATAATGAGTCCATTCGATTTTAAGAATATTCAAAATAGGGTATCAAGACCAGTCTTGGTAAGGAAACACCTATTAAGTGAACATTGAATATTATAATCGAGAATTATCTCTAATCGAGGTCATTTAAATGATGGACGATTAATGACCATTTGAGATTAGTGTGTAGTTTGATTTATAGCACCGTTTCTTGTGCTACAAGGACATGATCGTCATAAATCATTTGCACATGTATTGGTTTAGAACCATACTGGATCGACCTATGAGAATACTTTAAGAGATTAAAAATCGTCAGAAGTATACTTATCATTATGGCTATCGGAACCTATTTCCTTGACCATGAGTATTGTGAGTTCTCTTGTTTGAGAACTAGTCCGCTTTGATGTTGTCAAATGTCTGCCGTAATAGGGGTATATAACGACAACACTCGGGCGGCTAGGTCTTCTCAGTAAGAGAAGCTACATTACAAGACTTGAAATGTCCCCCTACTAAAAATAGGGAAGATGTCTTTGTTGTTTACAAGGCCTCTCGAAGAGCGAGACTGTAAAATGCATAGCCGTGCTCAGATGGATTTTAGAAATCATCTGTTTATTGACAATCAGACTCAGGATCGAGAAACACTTCTGGACATAATAAGGATGACGAATAAATCTTACCTTATAGTTCATGAAGAGACATTAAGTGACATAGGAAAAAGGTTATACAAGAAATGCGCACTTGTCCGGAAGGACAAGTGGGAGATTGAAAGGTATAGTGTCCTTCGAACAAGTGTATTATTCCGATAGAGGCTTCGGAATTATTAGAAAGCTAATTATTCAGTGAGGTCAAGTGATCGGAATGCCTGGGTGGAGGTCACTTCCGATCAATAATATAAATGTATAATTAATATTACAGCTTAATCTTGACTGAACCCTTCGGGTCACACCCAAGCAACTGATGAACCGAAGTGACAAATTAATTCGGAATGAATTAATGAGTCGACCAAGTAATTAATATTTAGACGTCGGAAATTCGAGCTTGGAGCGTCGAAATCGAGCGACGGAAGTCGAGTCGAAAATAATAAAAGACGAGACGAGAAAATTACTAATAATTCAACATAATGACCAAAATACCCCTAGCATCGGAATGCCCCGAGCAAACTGAGTGCTAGGGGCATATGGCTTAGCATGGTAGCTAACATGTGCACCAAGCCGAGCCTAGGTTGGCTGGTGCGTGCTAGCGCACCCATACTAGCAAGGCTGGCCACAGCCATATGCGCGCATGGGCTAGCAGCCATCCGCAACGTCCAGCTCGCATGGCGCGCCAGCCCGCAACAGCTAGTAGCAGCATGGCCTCGCCATGTGTGCCTGCTAGCAGCAGCCTGCACGCAAGTGCTGGGCCTGGTGGTCGAAGGTGGCAGCAGCCATGGTAGCCCACTTGGGGTGCCTTGGTGCCTAAGTGGGGCTGCCATGTGGCGCAAGCTAATAAGGGGTTGGGGGTGTTGTGTTGGCCGGTTTTGGGAGAGGGAGTGGGGAGCAAGTTTGGTCCCCCCCCCCCTTCTCCAAATGGTCCTCACCTAACCTCTCATGTGAGCTTGACACTTGTTGATTTATTAGTAGCTTGATTATTAATTTTATTTTAGAAAATATAATGGAAAAATCAAAGCTCCCACATTGATGGGTGAGCATTTCTCACTCTTGCATTTCCCAATAAATACCCAACTTGGGGTATTAGGAAAAGCACTTGATTAAGTTTTGAAAAAGGCATCACAGTGTGAAAACCTTTGAACACAATAATTACTCGGGTTTTTAGGTCGAGCCTTGCTAACTCTAAGGTAATAAACCAATTTCGGAGCTTGGGTTGCGGGTGGACTTCGTTGGAGGTCCTTGTGTGAGCGGGGCTAAAAGCTTTCGAAGTAATAGCTCAATTAAGTGAGCGAAGCATGCTACAAAGGTATTAGTCTCTTACTTAGTCTTGTGTTTATGTTAATTATGCTTCATGGTTATAATTATTGTGAGTTTGGTTTTGGGTCGAGTTTCTTTCCGCGGTGGGTCGGACTCACCGAAACCCAACACGAAGTTGTCTTCGCCCTAGACGTGAAAGGTTGATAATTTCTGAGGGTTTGGTCCCAAATCCCTATTTCAATTATTTAAATTAATTGTTTGATTTAATATTTTCCTTGAAGTTACTAACGTGTGTATTGTTTTGATAGAAAGAGATACGAGGCAACAAAGTGAGCAATTTCATTGTTATATATCTTTAGAAAGCATGCTTAGATTATTTTAATTTCTAGTATCATGTTAGGATGTTATTTATTGCTTTCTAGTATCATGTGTAGGTTGATTCCTATTTCTTCTATCTTGTTAGTATCATGATAGGGCTAAAGCTTTGATTTTTATTGCTTAGTGACATGTTATGATTTGTTATTAATTATGTTAGAATCATGCCTAGGTTCTTGCTAATATTATGCTTTGATGAGATTGAGAATATTTTGATGATTTTTTAGGTCAATATTATTATCTTGCTTGATATATTATTGTTATTGCTTGATCACGCCCTCTCTTGCAAGTTTAAAGGGAATTTGTACTTGAAATCACGCTTAATAAGATAATTGATAATTTTATTTTAGGCTAATATGATTTTAATTCAAGTGATCGCCAATAATAGATTTGTTTGTGCATCAATATTCAGCCAACATAGATTAAACAGGTTTAGGATTAATATATTGATTGTATGTTAGTGAGAAAGCACACATGAATATGAGAAGAATAAAGTAGAGGCCTATTTAAGGCAGGTTCAATCTCTTTTAGGTTGGATTTGTACCTTTATCCCCGAATATCCAGTAATGGTTCCAGACCACTATGGAGTTAGCGATCTCATGGATCGTGAAGGGGCGTAACCTTCACCATGTGAACGGTTTATAAGTTCCTAAAACTTGTTGGCGACTCTTTTGCTCTAGCTTCCTTCTCTTTGGATGCCACCATACTTAAGTGTATGATCACAGTGGGGCTCAAGTGTGGGATGGCTTGAAATATTCTCTACAGGTTAATTTATTGATTGTATGTTAGTCAGAAAGCGCACATGAATACGAGAAGAATGAAGTAGAGGCCTATTATTAGGGCAAGTTCAATCTCTTTTAGGTTGGATTTGTACCTTCATCCCCGAACTTCCAGTCATGGTTCCAGACCTATAAACCGTGGGGCTCAAGTGTAGGCTGTGGTGTAGCTTAGGTGGTGTTGTTTTTCTTTCTTTTTTTTGTTTTTATTATTTTTTTTAATTTTAAACAAATCAAATTGTGACACGTGTAAAATAAACTTAATAAAAAAAATTACCTATTCAACCGATTACTGGTCACTCTGGACCATTTTGAGCGGATTTATATCAAAGGTGGGATTATTAAAAAGAATCCCAAAGGTGGGATTATTAATCTCCGACGCTCAAAAGGTGGGATTATTCCCATCAATTTTGGCAATAATTTAGAATGAGTGGATGAGACTCGAAAAGTTCTAAGTATTCATGTGCGTAATTTTGATTGACATTAATGGAATATACATAAAAAGGTCCTCATCGAAAAGACCATCCGTAATGCGTAAAAAACATAGGCTTTTAACATGTAGGAAATTTGGGAATTATCTTTCACAACTAAAATTGAAAAACCGCTGCAAAAATCGGAAAATTCTAAGAACACAGAGAACAGCTGAGGCATGCAAGAACCGTCGCTGAGAGAACAGAGCCCATCGCAGTGCGATGGCTCTGTCGCGACGCGATAGCAACATCGCGGCACGACAGGGCCATCTCCTCGCGATGGTCCCTGTTTTCTCGTGTCATGTTCTTCCAATACTAAGCCATACGTCTTCCTTCTTGCTTTGACCGGTTCTAATACTATTTGGCCGATTTTACTTCCTCATTGAGTTTTTCCCTTTTCTCTGAAACCCAAATGTGTTCTACATATGGCCATAACCCCCTGGGAATGCACGCTCCATCTACCCAATCGAACGCTCATTGCAACGAAGGGTACATCCGAGTTTGCAAATTCACCAAACCATGGAAGCAAGTTTAACTTGCGGGGTCCTATCCATACACGCCAACCCTTCCAAAGGTAAGCCTTCCGCATGATGTATCCAGACTCATAACCATGGACCCTCTTTTGACTATCTTTATCCTTGAACTTTAGAGAACTAGAGCCATGGTTAGGTGCAAACTCATTGCATCATATTTTGCTTATTTGGCTACTTGTGCATCTCTTGCTCGTGCATAGCTTGTATGTGTTTACACTAACCGTTTGTTTGACTTGTGTTTGAGTCTAAATAAACTGATTAATGACTATATAGGACTTTGCTTAATTAATTAATTAATTAATGAATAATTAAAGTTTAATAAAATTGAATAAACATGACCTAGCACGACCATAGGCTTGTCCCTTTTAAGATAGAACATTGGTAACAGGTTCAAAATGACGTTTTATTAATGACGCGGAAGTCTAGCTTGTGGCGCGACGCGCAAGCGTCCATCGCTACGCGATAGAAATATCGCGCCGCGATGGCGCGACGCAACAGTGCCATTGTTTCCGCGATGGTCTAGCGTTCTGCTCGAGTCCTCATGCCAAGTCTGATTAAATTAATTTATTAATAACCGAAGTAATATTTAGCCCTTAATTGAGTCATAATTTGGTCTTCATTTAAGTCTAGTCACATGGTCATGACACGAGTTTTAAACATAGCACTTACACAAGTGTCAAGCATGCCACTTTCACTCACTAGTCAAAAGCACACACTTTGTATATGTGTCACCGTGACCATGTCCTAGGTCCATACATGAGTAATTTTTTTTCTTCATTTGAGTTGGGGGTCCACTCTATTCCTAAATTCTTCTAAATCACCTTCTTCCTACATGCTTTCCACATATATATCATTCCCCTCATTCTTCCACGATCTCTTCTAATCTATGCATGTTGAATCGAGTTTAAGTCAAACAATTAACAATAAGTATCCATGACTTTCCTTTCCACAACACTTGGTCAAGGAGAGAAGGACGCTTAATCAAGGACAACACCTTCGTTCAAGTTCTACTCTTCGACAAACCCATTAGACACCGGAAAAAGTTCATATTAATGGCTACCCAACAGGAAGTCGATGAGCTAAGGCAAAACATGAACAACTTGACTGAGATGTTGAAGACTATTGCTCTTCAAGTCAATGATCCTATCAAGCAAAAACAACTTGAGCGTATGGAGGAAAGCCTCAACAAAATCTCCAACAACTATAAGTTTCAGGGAATTAGCTCCCAAGGGGTCTTAGTAGACAAGGAACTTCTTCCGCAGAAGTTCAATGCCAATGACATCCCTAAGTTCAAACCTACCGACAATCCCTATTTTCATTTAAGAGCTTTCGAGACTATAATAAGTATTAAGGCAATTGACAGAAAAGCCTTCCCTTCACTATTCTCACTATCTCTTGAAACCGTTTGTCAACAATGGTTTTTCTCCCTAGAAAAGGAGAAGACCTCCTCCTGAGAATCTATCATAAACGCTTTCATTGATAGATACAAATGCAACATCCAAGTTGAATCTGACCATAGGGAGTTTGAGATGTTAAAACAAAAAGAAAATGAAGGATTTACTTCCTTCTTCAACAAGTGGAGGGAAACTTCTGCTAAGATGGTAGAAGTTCCTACTGAAAAGGAATCTGTGAGGATGTTCATCAAGAACCTCCAAGACAAGTACCAAAAGCACCTAAAATATCAATGAAATTTGAATACTTTCAAAGCTGCCTATGACATAGGTATTGATATTGAAGAAGATCTTGCAAAACAGAAAGCTACTAACCATAGTAACAACAGTGGCTGGAAAGGAAAGAAGAACGACAATCCTTCTTCTTCCGAAAACACCTACTCTAGTAACAATGTTAGTACCTTTGACCTTAACGAAGTCTTAGCCATAGATAACCAAAGACCTAAAAAGCAACTGAGAAAAGAATTCACCCATATTGGGATGAACTATGATACTACTTTCGATCAACTCCATGCCAAGGGACTCATCACTCCCATTGGACCTCTTCAAGATCCAGCACCCGAAACAGGTCACCCAATTGGGATTCTAACGCTCATTGCAAATACCATCAAGGTAGGGGGCATACTACCGAGAGTTGTTAGAAGCTAAAAGAGGCCATCCAATAATTGATCGATAATAACAAGCATCCCATACCTCCAGCTGGCAAGAAGACCTAATGATGATAGAGCACAAGACATGAGGCGAGCTTCAACGACAATATTTCGTGACCCCTTTTTCTATTTTTTTTTCCTTTTATTCCTCTTTTCCCCAATAAGCTAAGTCTAACATAGGCATTCCTCATCTTCCTTATTAGATTTTATTAAGAGTTTATTTTTTTATCCTTTTCCATTTTAATAAAATGAGCATTTATTTCTTTACATATGATCATTGCATTACATTGCAAAAAAAAAAAAAAAAAAAAAAAAAAAAAAAAAAAAAAAACCATGCCTAACTAAGCATAAGGTATTCCAATGATTTGAGGCACCCTTTGTAGCCATATCATATCACTTTTACCCTTTAAATTACAATCCCTTTCTTGATAAATTACTTTGAGCCTCGTCTAACGATAGACCTCTCTTTCTTCAACCCACATATACCTAACCTTGGGATGGGATGGTGTGCAACTTATGCAAGTTCTAAATACAAAAGCTTGAGTGATTTTACCTAGATCTCAAAAATTCAAAAAAAAATCAAAAAGCAATAAAAGTGTGAAAAAGGGCAAGTGTTCCAATATCTTTGATAAGAACACGTCTCAGATTGCGTCTCTTATCGAGTGCTCGGTACCGTGCCTAAGAAACATAAATACCAAGTGAGTGATAGACCACATGATCGGGATTGCCCACGCTTATAAAAAAAAGGATTTGAATTTGAAAAGATGAAAGAAAAAGAAAAAAGAGAACAAAAAAATAATAAACAAAAGAGAGTTCAAAAGTGAGGAAACCTTAAGCATACAAATACAAAGATTCAAAAGCAAGGCTGCACACCTTGGGGGCTTATCTAGGGTCTTGAGCCTTTATCCCCTTATTCTTCAAACTTTAGCCTAACCACGTTATAACCCTTAAAAGACCACTTTGAGGTATACACACACTTGTGCGAGGTTCGGCTAGAGCTACGTTCGACCTGATTCCTAACGGATACGTAGGCAACCTCACATTGGGGTGCATGCGGCCATAATAAAAATGCATTACAGTCATATTTACATTCATACACGATCATATCAAGGGATCTCCAATGCTCATCCCTATCCATTTAGAGCTAGAATTGGGGGCTTGATCCCTATATCATTAGCCTACCCAGCCTAAGAGTCACCATTATTTGACTCTTCTTAAATATCTTTCCACACCGTTATCCTTTGCAGCATAACTTTAGTGTCACTTTCACACACATCACAGATACATGACCAAATAAACCTTCCCTTAAGAACCCTTTTGTCATGAAATCTTGATACAACTTTGAAGCATGTCTTGCCAATCTTAGAATCACTCATTATCATAATCATCATTGCATCATAAAGTATGAAGTACTTAGCCACCGTGCCTAAGTTGCCTAAATACTTTCATCATCGAGTCATCAACTAAGATAGTCTAGGACGTTACAATCCTTGTACCATAAGACACAACATCAACACATACATTCGATTAAGCTCATTCAACATGCATCATCACTTGATTCAATTCTTCACATCTTCTTTTAAGGAAGATGTAACACTTTACTTCTTCCTTTTCGCGTCTTTCTTTTTCGGGAGAAAGTCGGTACCCTTCACAAAAAATGATAGAAAATTTTTGCATCCATAAAAAATGACGGAAAATTTTTGCATTTTCGAGTCACACGAGCACAAACACAATACAATGCACATACGAGTCATGTACGTTGAGTCATGTCATATCACATCGAGTTGAGTTTACACATACATGTCAAAACACATTAAGTACATAAAGAGTCAAATACACTAAACCTTGAGTCTACCTCAAGTCAACCAAACACAATGAGTCAAACACAGCAAGCCTTAGGTCAACCCTAAGAAAAACATAAGCAAAGTGCTATAGTCCAAAACATAGATGCAGGAGCACTAAGTCCAAGATGGACAAGTGATCTTTACAAAGATCTAAGTCAAAAGACGCAAGTTTTCAAAGACATGCAAAGCTATCACTTCCAAGGCGTGGAGATGAGAAAATTTGACAAGACGGCTCAAGGGGTAGTGATCTTGGACAACATTCCCTAGGATGTGAAAGTTGTCACCCGATTTAAGAAGATAGCTCAAGGCGAAGCAATCTTGGACGGTGTTCCCTAAGATGTGGAGGTTGTCGAATGAAACAACTTTGATTCAACAAAAATTGATTGTGTCCTGAGGCATGGACGACTCACACAACAAGTTTCTCAAGGTGAAGAAACCAATAATTATCGAACAAGTTTTTCCCAAGACGAAGAATTGTCGATTGATGCACACTTCCCAAGGCGTAGAAGTTGGCCATTGCATCCCAAGGCGTGGGTACTTAGTGAAATTTAATTTGCAAGCTACTCAAGGCGTAGAAGCTCAAGGCAGAACTCTCAAGGCGTGGAAATTGTTAAACTACTAGGCATCCAAAGGCGTGGAAAATCATCATTCAGAAGACTGCTCAAGACGAAGGAGTCTACGACATGTTGCCCGAGGCGAGGAAATTTGTCGTCATTCACTTGTGAGTTGCTCAAGATGTAGAAGCTCATGATAAGATTTCCCAAGACGTAGAAAATTGTAACACCCCCGATTTACTAACTAATCATAAATAACAATTAAAGGAAAAATAAACAACCTTTAAATAAAACTGCGGAAGCATATACCTGAATCAGAGGTATTACCGCCACACTCAACAACTTGTCAAGTGTTAATGTAATACCTCGTATTTTTATACGTATTTTATTTAAAATAAGTATTTTGAGAAGTATTTAATTGAATTTAAATGTTTTATTTAAAGAATTTTATTTATTTATTTTAATAAGTTGGAAATATTTTATAAAAGGAAAGTTTATTTAATTAATTATTTAATTAAGTTGGGGTTTAATTTAGAAAAGTTTATTTTAATAAAGTTTTATTAGGGATGGGATTAGGAAAATTAAAAAGGGAAAGTTAGGGAGAAGGGTTTTAGAGAAGGGGTATATATATCCCACATATGAGGCAAATCAAACTTTGCCTAGAGTGGAGAAAACCCAAGGTAAACTTCTCTCTCATTTTCCTTTTTTTCTTTTTTTTCTTTCTCCTTTCTCCCCTTCCCCTTCTTTTTTTTCGGCCACCCCCACCACCACTGCCAACCACCGACAGTAGGTGGCTGCCGCGGCCAGCAGCGCTAGCCGCCGGCAGCAGGCGGCCACCGGCGCTGGCAGCCGGCGTGGTGGCTGCCGCCACCTTCTTCCTCCCTCTTTTTCGAATAAAAAAAATATATATTATTAATTTTGATTTAAAAATCAATTTAATCCTAGATCTAAATATTAATTATGGGTTTTGTGATTTGATTTTGATGTTTGATTAAAAGTATTATGTTAATTAATTTTCAGATTATGTTTTTAATTAAAAAAGCCCTAATTTTTGAAACCCTAGGTTCTTGATTTATAAATTATTGAAGGGATATGATATATAATGGTGTAAACCTTTGATTAAAGTGTTTTAAGACTAAATTACAGCAAGATTTAATTAAAATAAAGTGCTGGAATTTTTGGTAAAGCATTAGAAATCAAGTTTCTTTAAGGAATTTTAATTACCCATTAATTGAGATTTAATTATGTTTTAAATATAATTTCAGCTTATTTTAAATAAATTATGAGGGGTTTTATAATAGTATATATTGCTGGAAATTTGTGTAGAGTGGGTTTTAATATTCTTTTATGATTTTAAATTGTAGGAGACTTTGAAGTGAGTGATTTCTATTAATTATGGCGATATTAAGATCGTATTCAAGGTACGTTCGCGTACTTAGCATGATTATGTTGATGTAATAGCATGCTAAATGTGTTTGATTGATTACAAGTAGTATCATGCTAGGTTTGGATTGGAAATTATGATTTGGATGTTATTGATGATTGGATTATGAGGCATGATTTATTTGTGATGGATTATTAGATGGAAAATAATAGTTTGGAATATTATTTATGAACCACATATTTATTTGTTGCATGTTAGAGAGCATGTTTAATTAAACTAAATGTTTAATTTGGTTTAGAATATTGAAAAGGAATTTATTTATGGTTCATATAATTTTTATTGATGCTATAAGCATGAGTAAAGGAGCTACATAAGTGTCTATGTACACGAGGAATAAATTGTATGTTGGTGCCTTAGTGCACTTAAGGTGTTATTAACACCGAGGGATAGGATTTGTGGCGCTTTATGCATTTAAGGTGTCATTGGCACCGAGGTAGAATTAAAAAGGATTCAACATTAAACATTATGTGGTCACTAATTATTCAAGAATTAAATTGAAATATTTGATTGTTTGAATAATTATTGTTGATTGAATAATTATGGTTTGAGAGTCGTCACCAAGTTTAATAATTTGTAAATAACGTAAAGTGAAAGAGATTACGCACCAAAACTCTTGGAACGTATATACCTTGAGTATGAACATATGGGGGGAGTTATGGGGTTTTATATTTAACCATAACTTCTAATGGAGTACAGGACGATGTATATTCCTTTTTATTATTATTATGCGCAGGAATTCCGCCACCTATGTGTGGTTTTTGATGCTGGCACGGTTAGCTCCCGTGTTAGTAACCTTAATTTATTTGGGGGAGGATAGGGGGAAACCCGTTCGATGCGTAATCAATGCTAAGTAAATTATTTAGTGTCTAGTGAAAATTTTATTGAGTGTTGTATGCTTGAAAAACAGGTACAACAAGGTAAGTGGTGTGTTGAAAGGGAATTGTATGTTAGTGTGTTAATTACGCTTATGTACTCAGCTTTGCTGATTGTGTGTTTTGTGTGTTTGTTGGCCTTGTCTTTGTCTTGGCCCTATGATGACCCATTTATAATGGAGAGTAGTGGAAATAGGTAGAGATAAGCTTTCCAGGTGTTGAAGCATATTCATGAATGGGCATGAGTGAAGAGCGTATCATGCTAGTTTCCATAAGTTTATGATGTGTTTATCGCTTTAATTATTTATGATAATAATATTATGCGTGACTAATGAAAAAGTTTGAATTTGGTTTGGTTTTAATAAGGGCCTATAATGGTTCCAAGTTGTAGGTTGATTTTATTTTACTTCGTTTGACTTTGGTTTGACTTTACTTTCGTTGATTTACTTTTTAAGTTGACTTGTTTTGAAAGGGTTTGAAATTAGTCTTCCGCTGTGTGTCTTTGATAGTTGTCTTAGCCGTTATCACGATGGCGGTAATATCTTAAATATTCCTAATTAAAGTTTTAAACAGGTATTTTAAAAGAAAGGAATTCTAGGGTGTTACAGTTAAGGCTTACAAAATCCCATAAATTACAACCCAATAATCTAAGTGAGCTCTTTATACAACTTTATAAACTCGTTATAACATACTAATCGAAACACTTGAGCTCCTTTAATTACTGACAGGATATAGTCGTATCACTTAATCAAAAATAATTCCTAGATTCCTCAAACAATGCAAATAGGGAAGAAGGGTCGAACCACAGGGAAACAAGTCAACCTATTCCTAATTAATCAGAATAATCTAAATTATAAAGTAACTAAATTATAGATATGAGGAAATTAAAGTAAGGGAGATAAAAATAGGGAGAAATCAATTAATAAAAGCCTAGGGCATAAGTTCACTGATAAATAATATTCCAGGGTAAAACATAATAATAAATCATCAATGCATCAATTAATCAGATCATAAAGGGCTTTTGCTACGTATTACAATCACAGAGTTAATTTACCGGTATTAAATCTCATCTCTCGAATCTCGACTTAACCATTTATAAATAAGTATGCCCATTGAAACTAAGCCTAAACATCAATTCTCATCTCTCGAATCTCAAATCAATATTGCATAACTCATACAATTAAACCAGGTCTAATCTAATTGCATAGCATTAAATCAATCAATAGAAAATTAATTAAGCATTGACAATCAACAACATTAAATTACCCCCTCATATTATTTATGGATCCCCATAAACCCTAGAAAGAAAGCTACTCACACATAATTAAATCTAAACTAATCAAAGCAATTAAACAAGACATGATAAAATAAAGAAATGAAATTATTGAAAATAATAGAGAAGAAATCGTTACCAACGTTAATGGAAATAATGGACTAAATTAAGAACAAAGTTGTAGAGTTGTAGAGAGAGAAAAACAATGAGAGAATTCTAATCTAAAAACTAAGTAGAGAGAGAAAAGCTAAGAGAAGAGGTACTAAACTTGCTTAACAAAAACATATTCATATTAAACTAGAAAATCCTAAACTTAAACGAACTAAAACGACGCCTAATTTTCTTCAAAAAACACGCGCCCGGTCGGGCGCGCCTTTTTCCTTCGTAGAACATCTCTCGCGCCCGATCGGGCGCGAGATCGGGCGAATGGTTCTTTTCTTCTTCCGCCCCGCCCGGTCGGGCGCGCCTCAAGGCGAGGGCAGCCTAATCGGGCGAGGTTCTTGGGCGTAGGATTGGATTTCGATTGGGCTCCAATTCTTCAACCCAATCCGGATTTCCTCTTTGGGGATTTAATACTCGGTCCAAATGCCTCGGTATCCCATGCGTGCCCTTAATCACCGGTTCGATGACTCTAACCGGCCTTGGGCTATGAAAAGTGGTCGTGCTCCTCCAATGCTCGTAGTTGCTCATAAAATCCCGGGAAAATGCTCCAAATGTGCAATTCCCGACAAAACTCAACCAAAATTTCAAAAACACTAGAAAACACCAATTAGTAATAAAAGTGGCTCTAAAGAGCCAAAAACACTACCAATTATGACCAAGGGACGGGGGTAAAACACTATATAAAATAGACATATCAGTTATGATCATCACTTGATCAACCAGTTACAATCTTGACTACTCACCATTAAGGACAAATTCCGAAATAGATCTTTGCAGGGCCACCATAAGAAAAAGACATGGCCGCAAACACAAATAACACAACAAAACAACACACACGTTAGCAAAAAACCGAGTAATCACCACATATCAGAATACAGAGAAAAATAATAAAATAATTAACATTACTGCTCACTTAAACAATGTAGTTTAGAACTACATTACACATTGTACTCTGGAAATGACCTTTGTTAGACTCAACCTCGAATAATAATACGAACCTTTACTCAACTCATCTGTCCCATAAAGTGTGCCACGCTCTTTGTTTTATACCTAGCCTTGGACATGGGTAATTCGAATAACAAACCAACATGTATAAAAACTTGAATACTCTCAATAACAAGAAAAACACCTTGAACCAAACCACATACGGGCCAATTCCCACTGTAGGGGACCATAGAAAAATAAATAATAAAAATTGTACCTCATTCTTAACTCATGATTATCATCCTCTTACCAACATGCCAAGGAATAAGGTATATATCGTCGAACCTCAAACCAAGAACAAAATAATCATTCTCAACCTTTTGATCTCATACTCGATCAAATAATCATTCATAAACTAATAAATAATATCTCAACAATGGCACAGATTCCCAAATAACATAACAAATCAATTCATCAAACGTCTCAACCCTTATAGGGGAAATAATTCTAATACCCAAATATAATCAGTTCTTAACCCAATATTATATCGGTAACTCTAAAACCTCAACAATAATACTCCCTAGAGCAACAACATTAAAAACCCTAGCATAATAAAACAATCAATCATATACAACAATAGTAACGAGACAATTAAATCTGATCAAATCATATAATTATATACATATGAATAGTATATCATACAATAATTATATAAAACAATTATACAATCAACTCCAAGGTAGCAGATCGTGTGATTACTTCGTAGATCAAATTACTTGATCGCACAACCAAACTTTGGGAACTAAATTAACAGTATTAGGAAAATAAGTGTTTGGAAGAGTATGGGTAAATAAAAGAAATCAAAAAGCATAATTGTAAGTTATATACGAATAAGGCTAAAGATTTGGGTTTTATTTATGAAACTCACGCACAATAAAACGGAACGACAGCTTTCTTTCTTTTTTTAATAATAAAATATTAGAATAATTAACGAGAATATTAAGGTTTAACATAGTTTATATACAAAAACAAATAAGTGGAGTCCATATAAATTAAAATATGTTATCATATAAATATTTTGTAATATAAAAGATATGAAATAAAATATGATCTTAATATAATATAAGATACAAAATATACAGGTATAACAAAAATCGTCATCTAGTGGATCGCTCAGGGCGTGGTGGTTCGCGATAAAATTCCCAAGGCATGGAAGATTGTCGTTCAGTGGATCGCTCAAGACGTAATGGTTCGCGATAGAGTTATCGAGACGTGGAAGGTCATCAATCAAATGATCGAATCGAGGTATAGACGAGATTTTGGAAGGGGCTACAAGCAGCGGTCTTCTACGATGTCCCGAAGTACTGCCACAAAATCTAAAGATAGCTACAACCAGCGGTCTTCGACGATGATCCCTAGCTTGTAGAAGATTGTCACAGCAAAATTGAAGATGGCTACAAGCAGAGATTTTCGACAGTGTTCTCTAGGATGTGGAAGATCGTCGCAATAAATGAAGATAGAGAGGCACTGTTACTTTCAGATGGCATTCACGAGGCATTATGGAGGTCGTCACAACAAAATGCAGCAACAAAATCAGTTACTCCAGAGGCGTGTACTCGACGGTGCAAGATACGCGTTTTCAACTCTCTTATCTGTTTAACATATGCTAGTTTGCAGGTATCGGCGTTGCAAGAATGATTTAGGATCGCAGAACGTTCTGAATCATTCTCCGTCTTTAACGCTACTTTGACTTTTGTTTTCGAAACTTACGTTTCTCCAAATTCAGTCAAAGTGGGGGCTTCTTTAAACACCAAATTGTGTCTCCCCAAAACCAAACCCAGTGATGAGTACATTTTCACGTCATTTGATTATCAAACGAAGTGAAATGTGAAAGAGTCACGTGATTCCCTTGTTTTAATAAAAATATTCCTTTCTGTTTTCAAAAATCTTTCTTTTCGTACCTTATTTATGAAAAATTTCCAATCCAAATTTAATTTTGTCCATGATATGGGTCCAATAATAGTATAGTTGGATGGGGCTCGAAAAGAGCTTTCCAACGATATATTATAAGCCCAATTCCGATGAATAATGAAGAAGTTATGGCCCAAATATTAAATTGGATCTTAAATGAGTTTTATGGGCGACCCAATGATCAAGTGGAGGGTCCATTAATTATCATTCCTAAAGTCATTAGGAATTTCTCTAATGTTTTAGAATAGTCTTGAAGGTTATTTTAAATTCTAAAGAGATTAGGATTAATAATTATATTTTTATATATTTTAGAAAAGGTAAAGAATTTTAGTTGAAATAAAACAAGTGTTTTTAAGAGATTGAATCTGATTTTTTAATGATAAAGTACGGACTCTAATTATCCAATTATAGTGGAAAAAGGACTCCGTACCGCAGCACCATCGCGCTGCGACAGGTCCATTGCGACGTGATGGCTCTGTCGTGGCGACAGATCAGTTTTACTCCGATTTGAATTCTAACTCTTTTCTGATCGTTTTCGGTTGTTTTTCTCTATAAATAGGGTCGTTATTCCCCGTTTTCAATCATCAACCATCATCTTTCTATTTTCTCTCTCTAAAAGCTAGAAGCTTATTCTTTCTCCCTCTTTCTAAGCCTTCCCTTTTCAAATACAACATTCCTCCATCACGAGACTTAGACACACTTAGCCAAGCTCGAAGTTGCCTTCGCCCTATACGTGAAAGGTTGATAATTTCCGAGGGTTTGGTCCCAAATCCCTATTTCAATTATTTAAATTAATTGTTTGATTTAATATTTTCCTTGAAGTTACTAACGTGTGTATTATTTTGATAGAAAGAGATACGAGGCAACAAAATGAGCAATTTCATTGTTATATATCTTTAGAAAGCATGCTTAGATTATTTTAATTTCTAGTATCATGTTAGGATGTTATATATTGCTTTCTAGTATCATGTGTAGGTTGATTCCTATTTCATCTATCTCGTTAGTATCATGATAGGGCTAAAGCTTTCATTTTTATTGCTTAGTGACATGCTATGATTTGTTATTAATTATGTTAGAATCATGCCTAGGGTCTTGCTAATATTATGCTTTGATGAGATTGAGAATATTTTGATGATTTGTTAGGTCAATATTATTATGTTGCTTGATATATTATTGTTATTTCTTGATCACGCCCTCTCTTGCAGGTTTAAAGGGAATTTGTACTTGAAATCACGCTTAATAAGATAATTGATAATTTTATTTTAGGCTAATATGATTTTAATTCAAGTGATCGCCAATAATAAATTTGTTTGTGCATCAATATTCAGCCAACAAAGATTAAACAGGTTTAGGATTAATATATTGATTGTATGTTAGTTAGAAAGCGCACATGAATATGAGAAGAATAAAGTAGAGGCCTATTTAAGGCAGGTTCAATCTCTTTTAGGTTGGATTTGTACCTTTATCCCCGAATATCTAGTAATGGTTCCAGACCACTATGCAGTTAACGATCTCATGGATTGTGAAGGGGCGTAACCTTCACCATGTGAACGGTTTATAAGTTTCTAAAACTTGTTGGCAACTCTTTTTCTCTAGCTTCCTTCTCTTTGGACGCCACCATACTTAATTGTATGATTACAGTGGGGCTCAAGTGTAGGATGCTTAAAATATTCCCTACAATTATGCATTTAAGGTGTCTTTGACACCGAGGTAGATTAAAAAGGGTTCAACATTAAAGATTATGTGGTCACTAATTATTCAAGAATTAAATTGGTATGATTGATTGTTTGAATGATTGTAATGCGTGATTGTGTTATGGTTTTAGAGTCATCACCAAGTCTAAAAATGTGTAAACCACGTAAAGTGCAAGAGATTACGCACCAAACTCTTGGAACGTGTACCTTGAGTATGAACATATGGGGATGTTATGCGACTTTATATTTGACCATAACTTCTACTGAAAGTACAGGACGATATATTTTCCTTTATTAGTATTATGCGCAAGACGTCCATCACTTCTTGTGACATTTGCCTACTCGATTAGCTCCTAGTGTAGTTTACCTCAATTTATTTGGGGCAGGGATTTGGTTGGAAACTCGTTCGATGCGTAGTCAAATTAAATGAGCAATTGTATTTATTTAGCTATTGTTGATTGTGTTGTATGCTTGTATACAGGTGCAACAAGGTAAGTTGTGTGTTGATAGGAATTAACCATGTTAGTGTGTTTTATTTACGCTTATGTACTCAACATTGCTGATTGTGTGTTTCTATGTTTGTTTGGCCTTGTCTTTATCTTGGCCCTACGACGACTCATTTCTAATGGCAAGTAGTGGAGACAAGGTAAAGAAAAGATTTTTAGGTGATGAAGCATATTCATGATGAGCATGAGAGAAAAGCGAATCATGCTTAGTTTCCATAGGGATATGATGTGGTTTATTGCTTTAATTATATTATTATATTTTGCATGTTAGACTAACACAAAGGTTTTGAGTTTTATTCCGGTTTTAATAAGGGCCTACAATGGTTCCAAGTTGTAGGTTGACTTTAGTTTGACTTTACTTTTGTTTGGTTTGACTTTTAAGTTGACTTGTTTTGAATGGTTTTAAAGATAGTCTTCCGTTGTGTGTCTATGATAATTGTCTTAGCCGTTTTCACGGTGGCGGTAATATCTTAGATTTTCCTATTTCGTATTTTAAAAAGGGGAAAACGGATATTTTAAATGAAAGGAGTTTCTAGTGTGTTACAATCATTAACTCTAGGAATGGATGAGAAGGTGCCTAGTCCTCCAACACTACTCAATAAGTCAACAAAAGAACCATTCCCTAAGTCAGTGGTGTTACCAGCATTCATTTGACTTATCTCATGATGAGTGTATATAAAAATGTATGAGCCTAAACTCCAGCAATAGTGACACGAAAGGATCACAGTTGCTGCTATCAAACCCCAAATACCTTATACCAGTCTGCATGTCTTTCCTAGGGTCTTAGAAGTGCAATTTGATAATGTCAGTGTGCCCTAAAGAATCGATAACTTCTTTCAAGTAATTGGCATCAACATTCTCAAGTATGTCCTCAAACAGTCTAACTCTACCTCCATTGTAAATGAGTTGTCCTGTGGCTTGTACCTATTCCCCTTCATGATGAACAATCATACAAGGTTTCATATTCATGTTATCTGGTTTAAAAGGCAAGTGATGAACGTTCACTCCATTTGCAATATGAATTATACTTACAATGTAAATTCAAAGCTCATTAGCATTCATTTAGGAGTGCAAACAAGTGTGGCATGATTCATTCACCCATTCATCCAAACAACACAGTTTCATTCAACCATTCATTCATATAATCAACATTCAATTATGAGTGTAAAATGTAAAGATTTTAAACCAACAGCATTGCATAGCAAAATGGAAATACTTCCATTAATCCATTCATGATCATAAAAACATTTAATTAATAATTACATCCATCATCATCATAATTTGTCCAAAAGATTCATATAAACCTACTTGGCTACTTAAACAACTTAAACTTTGTCATGGCAGTGACAATCACAAAAACAAATACCCTACTTGTCACATCAACCTACTTCATGCCATGACAAAGATAAAACAAGAACTACCTAAATTTTTACATAAATATCTTTAAAAAGCTTAAACCTAGCAGCTACCCCACCCCCAAAAACCAACAGCTACACAGAAAAGACCCATGGTCCCTAGGCTTCCTCCTCCTTGAACAACAATGGGAAGCCATCGAAGTACACGGTCATGTCCTTCTCCAGCCATGCACGCAAGTCCCTCCCATCGTTGTACGAGACATCCCTCTCAGAACCCACTCTTGGATAGAAGCTCTGGGGCCGTTGAAGGGGTAGGTGAAAACCAGGTGCCAAAGCCTCCATCACATCCTCTATTTTTTACAGTTCTGCTCAATGGCCATCCTCCCTTCTCAGTCCACCTTATTAGGGAAGTTATGGGTAATCAGCAAGTCCTGCTGAATAAATAGTGGGTGGGCTTTTGCAAGAGCATCCATACCTAGGGCCAAAAGTATAAGGAATGTAAAAAACTAGTTACTAAGGTCTCGAACACACAAACACCAAATAACCCTAACCCCACGTTTACTACTGTAGGCGTCGTTTGAAGTGCGCCTTCGTTAAGCATGTGTGAATATACTTGGCATTCTTAGGAAGTGGGAATTGATATATACGATTAGGGACACGATTAGGGGCAAAGCAAAGTAGGGAGCCGCCAACAAGTTTTTAAGGAACTTGTAAACCGTTCACGGATCATAAAAGACAACCACGATTAAGGGACAACGTAGGCAACAATGATTGACCCGTGAAGGTTACACCCCATTCATAATCCATGAGATTACTAACTCTATATGGTTCGGAACCATGAAAGGAGGATCCGGGATGATGGTACGAAGTGAGTCATGGAGTCACATTCGCCCGTATTGGCCTCTACTCGATTCTTATAGTGAAAAGTATTCCTGCGATCTCAAAGGCATGCAAACAAAGATTCCATTCGCTCCAAACTATTATTAAGCTAAATTGGTTGAATATTAATGCAACATATAATTCTAAATATTAGTGACCACTTTAATTAAACAACAGGATTAAAAAGGAACCTAAACCGGTTGTCCAAATTATCTTATTAGGCGTGATTTTCAATTACATATTCCCTTTAAACATGAAATATGGTGATCATAATAACAATAGAATAAACATTACTATTAGAAGCAATTTAACAATAATATTGTTAGTCAAATCAAATATAAATAACCCTAATCATGATACTAGCAACAAGAATAAAAATAAGAGTAATTAAGTGATTAATTAATCACTTTCCGTGTTTCCTTGAATTGCTACATCATGAATAAATTGTTAGTAACTTCAATAAAAATATAAATCAAATTGAAACAACTAAATAAAAGTAGAGTTGATTTTGTCCAAACTATCAGTTAATTCTACCTTTCACGCCTTGGTTTAAGGACGGAACCTCGGGTGTTGTATGGACTCCTTGGAGTGCTTAAGGAAGGAATGTTGTAATTAGGAATATAGGTTTAAGGCTTAGAATATGAGAGAGAGAGAGAGAGAGAAGAGAATGATTTTTGGTGTAGAAGAGAGGAAGAGAGAATGATTTGGTGCCCCGAACTGCAGAAATGAGGTTTATATTTATAGAGGAGACGAACAGGGGGGCTCCACGGAACCCTATAATAGATAAAGCCGCGGAAAAAACCCTAATTAAGCGTCGTGACACGGTGTGTGCACCGTGACACGGCACTGAACACCGTGTCACAGTACTGTCTGTCGTGACACGGTCAAAAGTACCGTGTTGCTGTAGACAATTTTGCCTAAAATGCGGCTAAGTTCATAAAAATGCGTGAGACTTTGTACGCGGAAAGCACACAGGAATTTCCCGTGTCACGGTATGTGTGCCGTGACACGGCGCAGTCCACCGTGGCACGATATTGCATACCGTGTCGCGATGCACAATTTTCCTAGATTGCGTCCAAATTCATAAGCGCGTGAGAAAACACGGAAAAGACACTGAAAGAGCATCGTGACATGATGAAGAATACCATGTCACAGTACAAAGCAACGTGCCACGTCAGCTTATACCGTGGCCCGGTGTTTTAAACTGTTGCGCGGTAATTCCAGTTTTTTACGCATTTTTAAAACTATGATAACTTTTGATCCGTAACTCGGAATAAGGCATATAATATATCGTTGGAAATCTTATCAAGTATACTTTCCAACCAATTAGAATCAGGTCAAAATCATTTGTAGATTTTAAGATATGGTCATTTTAGTGAAAGGGTGTCAGTTTTGGGTTGAGTTTAGTGTTTGGCTCATATCTTCTTCATTTTAAATCGGAATTGGGCTTATGATATATCGTTGGAATGCTTATTGAAAGGCCTATCCAACCAAAGATCAAAATTATAGGGCCACAAAATCAGTTCAGCTCGATTTTGTGATGTGGATACGAAAAGTGGAAAGTAAGTTATGGTGTGGGGAAATGGGCTAAGAATTGAGTTGATTTATGAAATGTATTGTATGCAAATATAGATTAAGCACTCCAAAGATTAAATACTCAACCCGACCAATAATGACGGTGAAAGGTTGTTCATCATCGGGTTTGGTTTTGGCGAGACATTTTTAGATGTCTACAACTACTTAGTAAAAAAAACCATAAAAAACAAGCAAAGAACAAAGTCAACTAAATATTCATATAAAACACCATTTTCAACTTTAACAACAATAATAAACAAATTTCTCACATCATCCTACATATTTACCATACAAAGCATCATTTTTAAAAGAAAACAGGAAAAAAAAATACTTGTTTAATAAGAATAACAAATAAGACAAAAACAAACTTTTCCAAAGATTCTTTATGAACAACACCCATCATGTTTAATGGACCACAAACAAAACAAAGGAAGGGAATATACCTTCTATGCTTCCGAGTCGTGCGACTTTGTTTCCAATTTGTTGCTCAAAGTTGGGACCAGTAGGGCAGTACATGGAGAAAAGCAGAGAATGAAGTTAATTTTTTAATTGGAGCTTTCTGAAAATGGTACCCAGTGTATTAAAGAAGTGGAAGGTACACCTCTTTTATAGAAAAAAGGGGAAGCGTGCAAGAGAAGCTTCAAGAAAGCCCTTCAGATCCTGCAATCTCCTATGGTTATAATTCATCACGCCATACAAGGCCTGCAATTTCTGACACCTTTAATTTTCTTTCTTTTTTTTTTTTTTTTTTTTTTTTTTAAAGAGGGCAACTGGTCATTATAGGCAAGCAAACCGGAGTTCACTTGCACAATCGGTTTGAGTTCCCTACATTTGATTTTTGGCAAAGTTTAGTCCCCTCTAAGATGCTTAACTCCATTCCAACCCTCCAAGCTTCCCTACAAACGTGCAAAATCTAAATACTCCTCTTGAAATCGGTGTGGATCACAAAAGGTATCAATATCTATACCTCACCTTCCCATATTATTCTTCGATGCAGAGTGCATGGGGGGGGGGGGGGGGGGGGGGGGGGGGGGGGTGGTGGTGGGTGGTTCAGTGAGTATCCCAACTTAAATTTTTATAAATATGGTGTCTAATTTTCTACTTTAAAATCAGTACACTAAGTCTTTGGTCTTTTAAAACAAGGAACTTGCTCAAAAAATTAGGTATTATAAAGACAAATACAAGAAGCTCTAGGGTATACATCAGAACACTTAGTACTCGTAATGTTCATTATTAGACACCGTTGAATACAAACTTAGGAAAACAACAGCACAAGTTACAACAATATTCAAGAACCTGTTTTTACTCCCTTGAAACTGCAGCTTCGGTCTTCTGATCCGTGTTTATCTTCATCGTTGTGACAGTCTCATGCATTGCATTGTATTGGTATGGTATCGATCCACTAAAAAAGAATGCATTCTATTACTATTATTATGGTGGTTGTATTGTTTCTGCAATAATTTACAAGGATGATCAAAATAAACTCGCCTTTGCCTCTCTGACCTTGTGCTCTCAAAAAATAGGAAGAGGGCTCTGGAAAATCTAACTGATGAATTTATGGCCAAATCTGAGCATATGGAATTGGATAATATGTGAAACTTGAACCTAGGATAAACTAATTATGCCCAAAGAAGCCCATCGAATCCGATTTCCTCGTTTGATACAGGACTATCCCCAATATCCTGATCTACAGCGCTATTATCTGTGAAATTATCCAAATAAGGCTCCATTAGATCAGAAGATCTTTCAGAAGGAATCCCATAATCTTTCAGGATGCAAGTTGAGGCAGCTGCAGCTACTTCTCGCTCTAATACAACAAGGTAATTATCTTCAAACTCGAAAACAAGATACTTATCCTTGCAAGCTGGGAAAGAGACAATAGAGATATGTAAGATTTAAGGATAGCTAGCATTAAGATGTTAAGAACGAAGTTTGAGTCCTTACAATCAACAAGATGAGCTAGATGATGAATGTTTCTGATGTGTTTGCCATTTAACTTCAAAACCTACAGTTGATAAATCTCGGACTGTCAGATTATGTAAACAAACCCAAAACAAATAAGGGACTGTTGGACGTATGATAGAGCTTACCTGTTGATTTCCCATATCTTCATATCCAATATTCACTTCATTTGCCAAGACCTAACACAACAATCTCCCAGTAAGCTAAATAAATAAAATAAAATAAATAAATAAACTTTTTAAAATACTTTGCACCCTCTGTTAAATTAAGTATTATTATGTTTAATTACATGTAGCATATTAACTTAAATATCTTCTTCTACTTGGAAACTGAGGGCACCAAAAGGAAACCTTTGAGCAAAAGAATACAATTAGATCAATACCAATATTGTGAATATAGTTAATTTCTTGTTGTCATCTTTACATGAATCAATCATCTACTTTTTGCAAGACTTTGGCACAAATTTAATTGACATATCTTATGTAGTTACCTGTGATAGGATCACAATTTGTTCTCCTTTGAATCGTGCCAAAGAATATCTTGCCTTTGCCACTAGTTTCAGCTGACAAAATGACCAAAGATGTTAGCTATTTTCAACATCCAAAAAGCAGTAACAGAAAACAAGCACTTTTTAAACAATAATTATAAAGCAATTTTTTCTCTTGGGTTAACTCACCCCCATAGCTTCTTCACATTCCTCTCTATGCAGAAAGGAAGGAAAAAAAAAAACAGTTCATTAGCATTTAAAAGTTGAGCCATCAAATATAAGCTAATAGAGCGTAAAGTTAGCAGAATAGTACTCTATAAGTGGTTCAGAAAGTGGGGTGAACACCAATCCAGCAACTATCAAATATGCAGGTTGGCCTCCTTCAATGTGGAATGGTACCTTCAAGATCAGACGTATAGGAAGTAAAATCAGATGAAACAAAATATAAACGTATATAGATTAAAGTTGCTCAAAACCATTGGCAAGAAAATCGAATAAAGACGTACCAAATGGACACGTGGATTCAAAATTGTCTGAACTTTCATATGAACCCCATTCCTAATGATGCCAAGCTCTACAGAATCACCTGAAAATCTATACAAAGATACTTCTAAGATTAACTGCAAACAGTCAATATGAAGCAACAGCTAATTCAAGCTGGTTTTCAATGATTCAATAATTCTCCCCTGATGGTTTTTGTGGAGCCAGAACTACACGGTATATTACTTTTCTGTAAAATTTTAAACAACAAAATTTGAATTTTTATGGAATTAAGAATTTATATCATACAAAAAGGTGACTAAATAGAACTGGAAGCTGAGTAATGCAAATCGAAATGAAACCTTCCTAAATTGCAAGGTGATACTCTCTGATAGTGATTCTGTCAAATAGGGCTTGCAAGAAGCTAAAACCAACAATCCATTTTGTTAACAAAATAGAGAAGAGGAAAAGTGAAATTACTTCTGACTAATGAGATAGCGAAATGCAATACGCTCAGTTGATCGGAAAGGCACAGTTCCTTCACAGCCAACATTGACCCCGTCAAAATTCACAATCACGTCGCCCTGTAATATTATAGCATTTCCTTTTAGCATCATTTTGATAGTTGTAGTTTTGACAGTTATAAGGTTTCTTTTGTCATTGAGCTCTCCGTAAACATTACTCTACCATGATCAGCAGCAAATTCAACACATGAGCACAAGCAGCTAATAGCAAAAATGTACTGTAATCTACAAAGACATGTTGAATACAGTAAATGCTCAAATTCAAATGTTTTCTTTTGTATATATTCAGTGTGTGGATAGGAATGTCGAATTCAGTACCAATTGGTTTAGGTTTAGTTTTATCTCTTGAGAGAACCCTACAAGGTTTATAAAGTGAAAGTACACTATGAGGCTCATCTTCAACATATAAAAATGTTTAAATTATTCTACAATTAATGGTCTAGATGACAAACTAAAGGGTTCTCTCCCTGTTCACTCTTGCATCTCCTATTCTCTTGCTTTCTCTGACACTAAAATAAGCAAAATCCAAAAGTAAATCTAATAAAAGATTAGTGGTAAAACGACCTTAAATGACAGCTTGGAAATGCTTCCCAGTCCTAAACCAATGTCCAACTTTAAAATTACTCAATAATAAGTATGAGTACAAACAAGTAGTCCATATCCTCTCATAGCAATACTTCAATCTTCACTCACAACCCATTCAGGATCATATCTAAGGCTAAAATAATATATATTTTTTTAACCATTTTAACTTCATACAAAAAATCAATTCCACTATTGCATCCTTCGAGATAAGAGTTAGCTTACCTCCTTTAAAACATTATGTGCATCAGAAGTGGGTTCAACTCGCCGCACTAGAACTCCCTGAAAATTGGGATTTAATTGTAAATGTCAAACACATAATCTGTTGAGTGTCGTGCGGTCATACTTGGATTTTGCAACCAGAAACACTATATCTGCTCTACTGCTAGCACAGTACAGTTTTCTTTTCTTATCTATGACAAACGTACAACACGGTGAAAGCAGAATCTATAAGAGATGGGGTCATTCCGAAAGGAAATATCTTAAAACTATAATACAAAACTACACTTGGTGCAAAGTCTTAGCAAAAGTGATTGCTTATAGCTTGGTGGAAAGATCAACCTCATTAGACGTCACTTTCAAGCAGGAGCGCAGAGCTGGATTCTCCAACTTCTGCAGCAATACACCAAGGCAAGGGAAACCTGAAATTGTATGCAATAATTCATTAAATAGATCCAGCTTGAATCAAAGGTGACTAAGATAATTTTTGTAAGGCTGAACAATTAATATTCCATGAAAGCTACACCCTATCCAAGTAATACTGCAAAAGAGGGGAAGACAGACAGTTGATACACAAATTTCCTATCCTTCTGGCATAACACAATAAGAAGCAATGAAACTGATGGAAATGGCCAGTTTAATATAGTTTACGTTAATAAGGAGTGAAAGCAACAGAACTGATGGAAAAGTTAACAAAACTCTGATATTGCCATCATTTAATTGGTCGGATTTAGATTTGGACAGGAATAACCTCAAAACTACAAAAATTTAAAAGTACCTTAGTCTTTTTCTTATGCATGATCTAAACAGGAAGGACTTTAGTACTTTTATTTCATTTTCTGCATAGTAACCAACCAGAAATACAACAATTTCCCTTCTTTTCTTTCACCTTTTCTCTCCATTTTTACTCCTCTCTACATTCCCAGCCATTTTAGGGAAACGATTAGGCTTAAATAAATGGTTCACTGCCACAATATTTTGGAGTTTGGACTCGGGTTCCAATAACAGACCAAGCATAATTTCTAATAATATCAGATGCAAATCTTAAACTTAAACTGTTATTTGAAGACCAAAAAAAAAAGGCTTCCTTACCTGTGTACTTCCCGTTCCTCTCATAGTCTTCCAAGAAATGAGACACCACAGTAGTTGGAATCACATATCCTATGTTTTCAGTATCATCGGATCTGAGTACCTTTAAGAGAATAATAAAAATCAAATCAACAAAAAATGCATGACTATTGCACGCCTAAGAAAGATGGATCTATAACAAATTTTAACGGGAAACATGCAGCTTCGGAATTCAATACTTAAGATTTTTGCAGTTCACCTCTATCCAAATTGAAAGTAATTGTACTTCCCAATAATAATATCACATGAGAAAAGCACAAGAACTATGTAGACCATACCTGAAATGCCACACCAATGCACTCCCCTTGGTCATTGAATGCAGGGCCTCCACTATTACCTGAAACAGAATAGTGTAAGAGAAAAATAAAACAGTAGAAGGATTATAATGCATAATTGACGTAAACTGATAAATAGTTTAAAATGCTTTGGGAAAAAATCAAAAAAGAAAAAAAAAAAAGGTTACTGACCAGGATTTATAGCAGCGTCAATTTGGATGCCTAGCAAATCAGATGACCCATGTGCATAAGATGTAACCTGGAACACAAACAGATAAGAATTTCAAAGCCTTCACATACATCAACTAGGACAAAAAACAGTAGCACCATGTAGCATATTGCAAGCATAAATCATTCCTCGGCAGCCACATTCACAAATTTGAAAATAAAATTCCTTGCAGATATTGAGAAACCAAGCTAATCTGAAATACCAGTATATAGATATATAATAGCAATTATATGACGGAGCTCAATGATTTAGCATTTCACTTTCTTGCAAGTTTTGACTCTGAACATAAACCGAAACATTATGCTGGAGGTGTTCCATCTACATTGTACAAACATAGCAATATTTACCAGATATATAACAATCATAACTTTTCAGTTATAAAGTTGCAAAGCAAAGAATAAACTCAACCATCCAATAACAGTAATTACATCTTCTTACTCCCTCAAAATAAAGGACGTGTATTATTACTTAAGTTTACATCCCCGTCATCTATCCCTTGCTCAATTAAGTATATTAGGATACGACCAAAGTCTATACTATTTCAAGGAAGTGATACATTACTAATAAAATACAGTAATAGTAATACTGAACCAGGATCCAGAAAAGGGGTGTAAATTTAAGATGTTCATGATAACTTATCTCCATTATACAAGTCAAAATTTTTAGAATCTAAATCATACACCATTCCATAAATTTCTTCCTTCTATCTGTTTAAGGCTTTTAGCCAATTCCATAAAGCTTTGCCTAGTTTCACATTACTTTTTAATGGCAAAGAAATATCTTTTTATATTTCTTTCCTTTACTGCACCACATGGGTCCACTAAAAGCACCCTCTCGCATTTGGTCTGTGTAGTTACAGATACTCAGAACCATAATGGAATGGAGGTAGTAAAAAAGTGGGAACTTAAGGAATGTAAAACTAGAAACATAATAGAAAAAGAAAATTCGATGCATATATAAATCACTGATTTTTACAGAAATGCTTTGATTATCAAGTAAATAATAACAGGTTTCATAAATATTTTGTTTAATACTTCAAAGTAAAGGCAAACCTCTATTCGTGAAACCAGTTTAATACTTCAAAGTAAAGGCAAACCTCTATTCGTGAAACCACCCCCTTTGTCACAGAAATTGTATCTCCTCCAAGTGGATATCCGACAACAGTGACTGAATCCTGCCCATGAAATTAGCCACATCATAATTAGTTTGCAATAATTTAGAGGAAGAATAAACTGATAGATTATATTTCTTTACCATGCTTTTTTAGATGCTATGTCTACATACTATCATAATTCTATTGACGGCAAGAAATATCACTAAGTGGAACTATTAGAGCTCACCAACATTTATAGTCATCCATTCAAATGGAAATTCAGAAAAACTATATTAAAGAAAAGTTAACAAAAAAAGGAAATTCAGACGTTATATCTCAAATTCCTCAGAGGCATAGACTATATTTCAACTATTCCACATATTCTTGCTCGCCAAGTATTTAGTCCTTCTGTGTGAGTTACGCAGCCATTTACAACAAGGCTCAACAGTCAATGCAGAATTCTCATCAGATCATCTCATCATCTTTTCATTATTTGTTTACACAACTAAAAGTGCAAATGAAACAATTTACTCACAGTTATAGCTATTTGTACAATAACTTCACTAACTGGACTAGGGTTTTTTTTTTTTTTTGGTTATTTCTTTGTAACTTTATAAACACTTAATTCTTATACTCCCAAAATAATTATATACACTTGATAGATTTGGGAAGATTTTCATCGGTGATTCAAAAATGAGACCAGCATTGGGACACAAGTATGAATTAAGCACTTAAATCTTTGCATACCGGGTTACTTATTCATTTTCAACACACAAACAAGCAGAAGCAGTTCACAAGGAGCTGTTGAAACCCCATGGAAGCAAATGACCAACATACAGGTTGGAAAGTACCAAAACACAAGACGTAATTGACAGTTGAATAAATTTGATAACTGTGACTTATTACAATAATAATAACATTGACTTTTAATTTATCTTCTCCAAAGCCTTTGAAATCAAGTCGAATGTACAGTTGCAGTTATTGTTACTTTTAAAAGCGATAAATATGAAAGGTAAGCATTAAAGATAATTTATCATTTAGAAAGTAGTTCCTACACATCTATGAATTTCTTCGTGTCCTTTTACATGCAAGCAAAAAATAAAAACTTGTATGTGTCTTGTTGCACACATATAATGTTACCTTGAATTACATTGTATAGAAAAGTCGAAATATTCAAGACTAACTAGGGACGGCTTTGCCTTCGAAACAAAAACAAAAACACACACACACTGTGGCTGGTTTGGGAAATACCTCAAGCGTGCATGCCCTACATTTGGTAATTGGTGGACAATTATTGTGTTCATTTATGACTAGTGTCAATTTGGTGTGGAAATATGCTAGTAAAGAATGAAACAAGGTATCTTATACTTATTATCAGTGTAATTTGAACATGTAATCTACAGAGTACATCAAGACCCAAAATATCATTTTCATATATGAGAAAAGAAGCCATAAGATTGTAGTGGATAAGTCTCTTACCCTGTAATATATACTTGATGTCACAGGTTTCAGGCTTTTTGTTGCCTATGTTAGTAATTTTGGATCGAGGGCCATTGCACGAGGAAAGGTGCTACGTGGTCAACACATTTAAAAAAAATAAAATAAAAAAATATATTAAAAAAAGATATAGATGGTGTGTCCTTGTTTTTACTTCAGTAGCTATGGATTTCAGCCAATTCTCAAAAGGTTGCTCCTTTGTAAGATATTTCAATAATATCTCACTAATATCAGCGCATATTAAACCCTATTTATCAGTTGAACTCAACAAATAAATTTCAACCAAAAATTCTTGCCCCTATTCTATAGAAAGGATAGAGTATTACTCCCTCCATTTTAAAATACCTGCTCCATTTCTATTGGGCACGTATGCCGATGCTAATCTTTGATCAAATTATATCTTTAATCATTAACAAGTATAAATTCTAATAATTAAAAATTAATAATCTATTCATTGAGACGATTCCAACAAGTACCCACAAGACTATATTTTTTCTTATGTATAAATCACAAACATTAGTCAAAGTAGGACAAATGAATAGTGCATAAAATAGAAATGGAGCAAGTATTTGAAAACGGAGGGAGTATTATCCAAAATAGTAATTACGTATTACATTCATTTCAAACCAAATACTTTCTACAATTTAGACACCCATTTTTAATCATTTCATCCAATATGTATGTGTTATATAAATATATATATCAGTCCAAACCTCACAAACACATCAACAAGCCTTGGGACCTAAAAATAAAGTATCATACTGAGTCACAGACCGACAGATTATAAGGTTGATCAAAAAGTTGGATCTGGCTTTCAAAAGGAGTGTATTTGCTTTCTTATTAGTAATTTATAGGCCAAAAATACGTATTTTTAGTGTTGTTTGCACTGGAATGAAGAGTCCAGCATAGCTTTAACTTCACAACCATTAAGAAAACTAGAAAAGTTTATACATGGACTTCCCGCAGAAAGTATTTAGAAAAGAATTATGTTACATTGTTAAGGGGAGAAAAAATTGCACCTGTAGATGTGGTAGCCGACCTAAACGAAGCGGCTCAGCTCCTTTCCAAAACTTCTCATTTTCCACAGAAAGCAGAGCTATGTCACAGTCAATACCTCTGGCTAAAACCTGTACACCAAATGAACTGAGAGGAAAGTAAGTTGTTGAAGTGTCTTTAAGTTAAAATAAACAGGGACAACTCATCTAAAGTTTCCTGGCCCTTATCAAAAGTTAAATTTTGCAAAAAACATATTTTCATAATTTAGCTTCAAAGAAACAACCACAATGGGGGAGGAAAAAATTAATTTGGATTCATTCAGTAACAGGTTTATCCCATATTTACAAGCTACGGAAGTAGAGCCCTTAATGAGTTCATTATAAGGCATTTCAAAAGAATATATAGAAACTACAAATTTTAGGTGGGTCACTACCGTTGCTCTATATGCCATATCATTGTAATGGCTGAAATGCTATCTGATGCTTAGAGTGGACGACAAAGATACACACTAAGCAACACCATAAAATTTGAAATTATAATATTAATAAAAGAGAATCTCAAGCTAATAAATTTGTACCTTTGCAACATATTTTGTATCATCTCCTCTCCTCTTCAATTTCACCTGCATTACATAGAAAGCAGTACAGATGTGAAAATTGTATAAGCAATATGAAAGAAAAGTGGATTCTACATGAGAAAGGTGCAGACAAAGACTTTTTATAAATTTGCTTATTCTATGAGCTTCAAAATTAGTGCTAAGAGATAACAATGCAGAATTGTCAGAAAGCATATTAAGAAACTATACAAGCAAACCCCCACATAGTGATTGCATCTTTTGCCTCAATTATACATCCCCATATTATGCAACACTTCTTGACATTTTCAGTTTACATGCTGCAAGTATGTTGCATACTGTCGTGGAATGACACATAATTGCAAGGTATTATTTTTATTGGTCAAGTAATCATCAAGGAGGATGACAATCAAACACAATGGATGCAGCCAGCAAAAATTATTCCCTCAAGCGAAAGCCAAAAGAAGTACTTTGTCTGTTTGTCAAGTTATTAAGTTACACATGCTAGAATGATGCATTTCATCAGTTACACAGAGTGCATGACAATACCCAGAAAGCAATGCAGGAATATATAAATGTTCCTTGACTTCCTTCTATATACATGAGATCTAAGCCAACAAAAATGTAGCTCTGTCTCGACAAGAAAATTTACAAATGTCCACAGCATAAATGATTTCAAACAAGTTCAAAACTACATTTAATAAAAAAAAATAAATTAATTAAAAATTAAAAAAAAAAAAGGGGTAAAATATGAAATGAAAATTATTTCAGCAACAAGTAAATGGGATCATTGCACACGCCACAAGACTCATTTACTGCATCTTATGAAAGAAGAAGAAACCAAAAGAGTGAATGAGAAATGGGAATAAACAGCCAAAAGTGTTTAAAAAATAAAGGACGAATATAGAATAGACAAAGGAGTCATGAACAAGGATTAACAAATACACACGCCTACACAAATACAGCTATAAACTCTCTTGAATAGATACGTACACAAAATTTAAAATCAACCACAAGATGCAGCTATTTCATTCTGTAGGTTGTTGTTAAACAAACACACACATTACTTATATAATATTACTTGCGACAAATGATATCAATATCAACAATCAACAAATATTCTACAAATGCTAAAACAAACCCCCAAAAATCTGTTGCCCGTCTCATAAAGCAGGCTAGATTTAATAATGCGCACACATGATGCATGTGAAAGGAGCTTATGAGGCGATAAAATTCAGATGAAGACAGGACATAAGGTTATTATGATTGAAAGAGTAATAGCTTACACGTGCACTGCTTGCCATTTCATCAAGGTCAATCACATTTCTTTCTTTTATCATCCTTGGTTTCATGCATGATTAAAGCACAATGAATGTCTATTGTTTTAGTCTGGTGATTTCTAAGAAACTCAATTAGTTTGAAAATCTCTGCCTCTTCAAAGCTAAATCCAAAGTGTCTTCTTTCTCTCTCTCTCAATCATTTAGTCATGCAATAAACACACAATGACCTAAGTATTATTCACAGCACATGGATAATCCAAACTGAATAATTTGGGCAAATGTAAACTTGGCTATAGACAAGGCAAAAGTGGGGATATCAATCAGAATATGATCAAGATACTTAACAAACAATGACATGCAAGCATTTCATTGCTGCCACCGGATTGATGCAAATAGATATCATCAAGTTTCAAAGCTTTCAAGTATAGCTCTTTGTGAAATTTATTAACCGCAAAATAAGAACATAACCAGATCAGAAACAATAAATAGTCAAATTGCAACATATGCTCTCTTTTTGCAACTCTACACATTTCTGGTAAAAAATTCAATTAAGTCAATGTCAAGCTTACTTGGTGTTCGCTTCAAAAACAAAATCGCTAAGATAGCAAGAAGACATAAAAAGGTGCATCTTTTTTAAGATAAAACCAGAAGAGTTGATGAAAGATACAGGACTTTTTTAAATCACATAAACTGAGCTCACCTGTGTATAATGTTCAACACAATGCGCATTTGTCAAGAGCTTTCCATCCCCTATCATGAAAGCACTGCATACAGTCTTCTAACTTTCTAAGTTCATATCATTAAAATTTTAATTGGGAGGAAGTCGAAAAGGGGTACCAATAGCAGAAATGATACCTTCCAGTACTAGTATATTGTCTTTGCTTTTGCCAGGGAAGGGAATAATCAGGTGCAGTATGAGTACAGTATACCTAACAAACATAAAGTATCAAAAGAGTTACAAGTTAAAGCATACGACTTAATAATTGGGTGTAGTATGAGTAAAGTACACATAACAAACATAAAACATCAAAAGAGTAACAAGTTAAAGCATACAACTTCTATTCTATATTAACCAATAAAAGCACGTTGTAATATTTGGTATATTGAAAGTCTTCAACGTAAATGGAAAGGGAAATTTGCTTTAATCTTTATTATTTTCCAGAATCCTGCAGAAAGAGCATAAGAAGATATTCAACTTGCAACAGTTACTCAAAGAATAAACATTCTAACAGGATTTCTTAGAACAAAGCCAGTTTCTTCATGAGCATAGTAATAGGTAATATGACAATGAAAATTGTGAAAATAAAGTAAAAATATATCATACCTTCACAACAGCATTCAGAAAAGCTGCATTCTGAAGATTTGCTGCCTCAGCCTGTGATAAAATTGATCCCAAATCAACAATAGAACTTCAGTTACTTGCACATATGTTTAATAGGAATTTGATCCTCATTAAACTCTTCAAATATTACTATTTTATGTTAAGTGGTTGTTAGTGCACTGATAATTTCTCAGGTATACCTGCTTTTGTTTCAAGCATACATGAATCATGTCATATATATCATGTCCTAACTTCTAATGAAGAATCTATCAATTCCATATTAAGGACTAATGTGAGTTTTCTTCAAGAGCAAGTTACATATTGAGTTAATATTATAATTCTTTAAAGGGCTTCCAAAATCAAATTGTTAGTACTAGTCTTGTCATAGAATGCTGATTAGGGACTTAGGACCAAATCTTACTGTTGGGTTTCAAATATGATAGCAGGGTTTCCTCACTCTTCAAAGCGACGTGTAAAAACACGATATCCTTTTGTAGTTCGAAAATATATAAATTATCTATAGTTTTTCAATTTAAATAAGATAAATTGAGCTTATGAGAGAGACAGAGACAGACACAGAGAAAGAAAGAACACTGCTCATTTCAGTAAAGACTCCCAACATCAATACCTGGTCAGAAAGATGCATCCACTCCATTCCATCCACATAGCCTAAGGGATAACCATTCAAAGAAGTGAACAAACAGTCCCAGCTCGCAAGGTTTTCCTACCCTTTTGCCTCCCTAAGTAATTCAGTGCACTTGCTGATATTACAGAGGATTATCGATTTACACAGTCTTCATCTTTAAAATGGTGTCAAAGGGCCAAACTCAAATCAAAATTGAGTGTATTCCTTGGAACTTAAAGAACAATGAAGCTAATAGAAATAGCACACCAAAAGAATGCAACAGCCCATTTTTGCTGAATTTATGCAGCACAAATCACAATACTTTTAAACCTCCAATTGTCAGCACTAAGATCAAACCAGATGAATCAAGTAATGGTGTAGCATTTAAATTGTCAAAAAAATTACCACTTCCTTCCAGTTACCAACCAATACTAAACATATATTTGCACCCCTGTTCTCCCACATACAGATTCCAGTTATTCCTTAGATAGAGCACATCAAAGCATGTAATAATGAATAAGCCACAGTTATTAAAAAAAAAAAAAAAAGTGAACAACAATACCAGACCCAATAAGGTTTTTTGTTTCCAACAGGCTGTTGAAGTTGAAAGATTACAATTTATAAGATCCCCAAAATGTTCCTGCTGGATAAGGACTAACTATGGTGTCTCTGATATCTAGGGTTCTCATAGAAAAATCAACATATAGGCCCCATATAGGCAACATAAGTATATACTTAGCAAGATTCTTACACTGTTGTTTTCGTTGTTGCAAGAGTATATGGAGAAAATTTCCTGCTGAAAGATTCCTCAAAACTTAATTCGACTCCACATTTTAAATCTATAATTAAAAACATATACTATGGATCTTCTACTCCTTTTTAGGTCTCTATTATTATATGCTTAGGCAACGGACACAATAACTGCAATATAGTTGTGGTGTTTTGGAAATTTTGAGAAAGAAATTTGGAGAATCCATGTTCTGTAGGTGGGCTGCTATGGAATGCGGAATTGCTTGCATATAAATTGTTAAGCATCTTTTTCAGATAAGATACGTTGCTTGAAAGAACGAAAGGAGCTGGTGGCTCGTGTGAGACCTAGATAGAAGCATTGTGGATATCATGGACCTTAAAATAAAGGAAAAGTGGTCCTCAAAGCACCAGGAAACAAATTACAAGTTAACTCAATTTAATTGAATTTCCCCAACTCAATAACTGCGAGAGCCCCAGCTGCCTTAGCCTACAAAGAATATAATTAAGAAATTATACCCTATGTTCTTGATAAATTACACTATCCTTCGCTAAGTCTTCTGACCATAAGACGCCATAAATTATACTAAACATTTGATTCTCTTTTGCCCTTCCAAAGCTCACAAAACGAACCTGCAGCAGTTCCAAAACAATAAAGAGAAAAACCGGAGACCCATGACTCCTCATACACATCTTGCTTCTATTCCACGAAATAGTCACCTGGATCCCTGGTGTTCTCCTTCAAAATCATAAGCCTTAGGGCCTGTTCTGATTTACTGAACTAAGCTGAACTGGATTGAATAGAACTGAAATGAATATTTTATGAGAGAAGGAAATTAGGAACTGAACTAAACTAATTGGAGCTGAAATGAACTGAAATTAAGCTGAAGATAACAGGCCCTTAGTGTCTCAAAGTATGCGTCAAAGGCATATTTGAACAATTGTCCTACATTACTACTACATTAGCTTCTTGAGCATAATCCTGATTTCCATTATTTATTGTTGATATATAAGGATGTATGATTGTATGAAGGATATATAAAGTTTGAGTATAATTAGGAATTTAGGATAACCTTTTTAATTAAATAAAGATCTGTATGGGCTGTGGGGGAAGTTAAGGGTGAGACACAATGTTCCGGTGGCTCAAGGGTGTAATACCTAATGTGAGGGTTTAGACTTTTTAATTGGTTGATTTAGAGTGATTGTGTATTTTCCATGTATATATGCATATGCTTGTATTATATATATATAATTGATAATGGTTTTATTTATTAACTGTTATACAAGCTGTGGTGGAAGCGTACCTCCGGTATATATATTCATGTATTAGATGGTATATTTCATAAAAGCATCAATATTAGAATTGTCAAAGACAAATGAAGCTAGAAACAAAAGGAATTTTAGAGAAAAAGCAAAAATGCATAACACCTAACTCAAGACTTGGATCATGAAATTACAGTTACCACACCATGATCCTTAATGAATCATCATTAGCTTTTAGAGCTTGGTGATTGAAATTGAACAAATTTGAAGCATGATAGACAATATTTGAATGTGGAAGTATACTATCATGCATATAAGATAGATAATGAAGGAAAACATATTAATTATGACAAATCAGGCTGCTAATTTTTGTCAGATAGTGAAGTCAAATAATAATCCAGTGCCAAGCTAGAAACGCACAAAGGCAGCAATGCTATCATGATAATTATAACTAGAATTTGCTAAAAGAAAGTCAAAGAAGACTAAATACCTGCTGCTCCTTCAATTCGAAGGCAGAGCCTTTCCTGTCTTTCCTTTGCATGACAAATGACTGAATGCCTGATGATTGCGACCGCCCCATGTCTTTATTTCTGTCATCATGATGTCTATAGAAGGAATGTTTTTCATCTTTCGGCTTCCCAAAAAAGAACTTATGTGAAATAACATCTGCCTGAATGACGATAACAGAAATTCAATATCTACAACAGTACCAACCAATTAGCTTACCACAGGCATTATTATTGAACATACAGAGATGACTAATTAAAAGAATTAACTAGGTATCAATAACCAGCGAATGGAACATTGGCACCCGTAACATACATGCATTTCTATATGTGACTTTGACGAAAAGGCATAAATACCAGGATGAGATAAGTTGCTTATGCAAACTTATAAATGGGTGATGTAAGCTAATAGAAATTGATTTATATAACATTTTTCAACTCCATGGGATTTTCTCTTGCTCGACCATAGGTTGACCACTATTTTTATTCAACGAATAATTTAGTAATTTAATGGAAATCAAAGTTCATATGGATCATCTAGTTTCTGCCAAGATAATTCCATAGTTAAGTTAAATACAATTCCACCATTAATCTGATATAAAAGATTTGGGTCCCAGCAGGGCATTAAAGGAGAGTGGTTTTCATGGTATAAGGAGTTCTTTGTGAGAAAAATGGAACTTTTTTTCATATATAATAGCAGTAGAATTGGTGTTTACTAAGTGAACCAAAATTAAAACTCGGGTTTTCATCATATGAGTAATTACTCACACAAAACCCACTTCAGCAAGAATACTATGATGCTGCTAGCCTGCTATATATTTCCATAGCTAATCTGCTATCTTAAGGTAAACCAAACTCACGAATTACACCAACCTCTAAGGTAATCAAAACTCAGGAATTACACCGAGTGCTAGTAAAAACATGCAATCGACTAATCGTACACCTATCAATAATAGGACTAGTCACCAAAAGTTGTCCCCTTACATTACAATTCTCATTTCTCAAGTACCTGTTCCTTGAAAGACCTAAGAAAAAACTAGGCAGCACTCTTCAAAGAAGATCGATATCAAGCTATGGCCATCATGCTAGCAAACTTACTACCAAGTATCAATCAACTAGTTCAGTTAAAATATTTCACATCTTATAATCAACTTCAAAGGAGCTCGATTTCATGATAAGGCCAAACTCTTAATTATGATACCCAAGCAATTATAAATTGTTCCAGCACAAAAGATTCAGGCATGTATACAAGATTAAACCGAGACCACTACTGCCTATAATCAACCTCAAAATCTATATTTTATGCAAATAACACCTAGAAATTTGCAATTTAGCAGACCATTACTGATATTTTGAATCTTATAAAGCAAACTATTGCAATAGAGAACCAAAAGTAACACAGTAATTTACAACAATAATAATTCAGCTCAATTGTCTAAATTTACCAGCAATTCAAACTTAAAACAAGCAAAATTCATACAATTCACTAACAATATTGCATTCCACAATATCAGTGCAACAATTTAAAATGGAGTTAGGCTTATACCTCTTTAGCGGTATTCCTGCTATTGGAAGAATTAGTAGCTCTTCTTCTTGAAGAAGAATCGTCATTACTCTTGCAATTGGCGCCCATTGAAATGAGTGCACGAAATGTAGGATGCGGCGAAGGGAAAAAAGAGTGAGAGACGAGAGAAGCGCGAGCTACATCGATAGAAGTAGTACCGTTAAGCCAGCAGCAGCTTGCGGCTCCAATCGCCATTTTCGCAGGTGGTTTGGAGGAGAAGACAGCAGCAGCAGCTGAAGGAAGGAAGGAAGGAGGGAGAGAGAAAATGGAGGAGGAAGAAAGAATGAATGTTGGTTTTCTTATCCTCTTTTACGTATTTGGAGTGAGGCCCATCGGATATTTTGGCGCCCCCTCGGACGGAAATTTGAGCATAAAAAATTGGGTACCCGGTTTTGAACCAGATTGGTGAGAATATGAGAACTTATCGAGTCTAGTTAGAAAGAGTAACAAATTTATTCTTTGCCTAATGACACAACATAAAATGAAAAATGATACTTGAAATAAACAAGGAAGTATTAATGCATAACTATGATGCATGGGAAATGTGCTTAACAAGTGCTGTTGGTGGGGAAAGGGAAAAATTAGTAAAATAGGAGGGAAAACAAAATGGAATAGTAAATTTTAAAATTGCTAATTACCTATTAAATTTCATATTAATGGTGACTTTGCAACTTTACTTTACCAAATTTTTTACAATCCCAGAGAGAAAAAAACAGACTAGACTAGCGATTCCATTATTATACTCAGTTGTTACACGTTTCCAAAGAAAATCTCACCACTGTTGACAAAATTAAGAATTGAAGAGTGAAAATGAGTCAGAAAAATAATTGGTTGCCTTAGATTGAATATTTGCGACTTTACTTGTACTAGTATAGCTTAGAATAATCGACCTCAATTACTGCAACGTTACTTGTACTAGTAAAGCTTAGAATAACCGAGCAATTTCAATTACACCTTAGAAATTGGGTAAGAAGAGTATAATGGACAACGGTGTAAACCAAGAAGCAGATTTGGAGGAAAGGTGGAGTTTAAAAGTTTACCAAGAAGCTAATGAAGAAGAAAGAGTAACAAATTTATACTTCCCCCCACAACACACCCCTCCTCTTTCCCCACCCCCACCCCAACACCACCCGGTTTTGAAACAGGATATATATATATATATTTACAATGGTAAAAGAAATAAATGTAAACCTTAGAAACCCTCTTCACGTGGGAATTCCTAATGCGAGTTCTGAACGCAGGATTGGTGACGACTTGTTGAGTCCAGTAGTTAGAAAGAGTAACAAATTTATACTTCCCCACACGACACAACACCCCATCCTGACACCACTTCCCCCTATCAGAAACGGCCCCCTCTCCTTCACCCATACCACAAAAAATCCCTCCTCCTCTTTTCCCACCCAAAAGCTGCCTCGAACCAAAAGGCAAACATCTCGTAACATGATGTACTTTGCAACGGCACCCCGGAATTTGTATTCCTCCTCCCTTCTTCGGTTCTTCCTCCTCTAAACTCATACCACATTTTCACAACATTTATAGGGTGAGTGTGTGTGTGTAGGGCTGTGCACAGGTCCAGAACCGGACCGGACCGGACCGGGACCCCTTGGACCTGAAGACCGGAATTTGGAAATTTTGGGGACCGAGGACCGGACCTGAAAAAATCAGGTCTGGACCTGTCCGGACCTGAAAATTCAGGTCCGGTCCGGTTGTAGACCTGTTAGACCTGTTTCAACAATTTTGTTGTTTTTACCTTTGAAAATATATAGTTACATAAAAGCCAATAAGAAGGCTTTGGCCTGCTGCTTATCTTTATGCATTTTGTCGAAAAAAACAAGCTTATTATATACTTTTATTCCTATATCTACTATATTAAATGCAAAGATGATAACTATACTACGTATTAGGTACTTTGTTTTATTTACTTTACCAACTGAAGTCTTGACAGCAAGCAAATATAACTCTAACCTTAATAATGAAATTATCCATTAATTTTTTCTTTGAATTCACCATTAATGAGCAATTTGAAAGGTACTTTGTATATTTATCTTGCAAAATCGAAATGTATTAAGTAATTGAACATAGTACAAGTCGAACAATGAGGTTCAAAAAGCAGCGATTCGAGACATAGCTATAACTCGACTTTGAGAGTTCCAATGAAGAAGATGCAGCGGCACACGCTGAATCGATGGTGCTCAAACTCGCCGGAAAAAATGGAGTATGTGTTCGGGTGATTGTGAGATGTGACTGCGCTGGAGAGTGGAGACTAGGAGAGAAGTTTTTTTTAGTTTGAAAATGTTAGGGTAAGGTAATGGGTAAGTCAGTGAGTAATACAAAGCAGAAAATTCTCAAAATTTATATTAATATTTTTTAATTATTATTAAAATCCGGGTTTCAGGTCCAGACCTGATTTTTCCGGGTTTAGACCGGACCGGACCTGAAACCCGGAATCCATTATTTTCTTGGACCGAAGACCGGACCGGAATCAACAGGTCCGGTCCGGGCTGATCCAGGTCCAGTCCGGTCCAGGTCCAAAATACGGTCTGGACCGATTTTTGCACAGCCCTATGTGTGTGTGTGTTTTTTTTTTTTTTTTTTGGATCTCTTCACTAAACTCAATATTTAATTTTCCCCCCGAATTTCTACCCTCATTTAGTTTGAATTTGTTCGATTCATTTATTTTTGTTCAATTCAGTTTACATTTTTTTGAAAATAATCTATTCGTTTCGGTGTGATTTTGTTCGAAAATAATCCATTGGATTCAATTAGCAAAATTTAACTGAATTTTGCATGATACTTTACTTAGCTATTTCATGGCAATTTCGGCCATGGGGGTTTGTTGGATGAATGTACAGGGGAACATAAAGCTACAATTTCATGCATTCTCTCTCTCCTTTGTCATCAATTGCTCGCACCCTCTAAGATTCGAAAACGAGCTTTGTATTTGTGCATACCAACTGTTTGATAAAATGCCTCACTAAAGTTAGTATGATTTCATGAGGGTATACTCTTCTAAATGGATTAAGTTCCTGCATATTCTGTGTAACTTTATGAACTAAGGCAGATATATATCATCTCTGTATCACGCAGTCACTCTTCTAAATTTTGAATTCATGAGTTTTTTTTTTTTTTTTTTTTTTTTTGTTTGAATAATTGTTAATTTAAATATGAAATCTCATTTATAAATAATGAGTTGATTCCTAATGGAGTTTACAAGTTTACCAAGAAGTTAATGAAGAAGAAAGAGTAACAAATTTATACTTCCCCCCACAACACACCCCTCCTCTTTCCCCACCCCTACCCCAACACCACCCGGTTTTGAAACAGGATATATATATATATATATAGGGTCGGGATCCGGTGAGAACCACCCTTTATGTGAGAACCCACACCTTATGTGAGGACAAATCTCAGCCGCTAGATTAGATGAAATCTAACCACTGAGATTATAAGCCTGCCTAACAAACTAACCTTCAGCCTCTACTTTATCTCTCTCCTCTATTCTGTCTGCAAATCAAAGCTCATCAATGACGATTTACTTATCAATGGCGATTCACTGAGTATGCTCTTCTTTCGGCAAATTTCAACGGTTTCTTTCTGCAAATTTCAACGGTTTCTTTTTGCAAATTTCAACGGTTGCAATTTCATCCATCATTGAGGTTTGTTCATACTTTTAATTTTGAATTGCATGTTAATCTGAATGTTAAAAATATTTTGATTTCACATCTCTGAAAATTTTGAAATTGCATGTTAATTTTCGAATTGAATTACATGTTAATTTTCGAATTACATTAATCGAATTGAATGTTTAATTGCATCAATTATTTGATTGAATTGAATCAATTATTTAGGTTTGATTAATTTGATAGAGATTTTAATAATATCAGATTAATCAAGATAGTGATTGTAATGACATCATATTAAACTTATGATAAAAAATGTTCTGAAATTTCCAATTGAATGCTCTTATTATGTTGTTAGTAGGTTTTTATTTTCAATTGAATGTTGTTATTATGTTCTTATTTTCAATCAAATTTAAAATGAGCAAATAAATTAAAATGAGCAAACCTAAATATGTATAATAGAACATTTAAAATGAGGTAACTACAATTAAAATGAGCAAACCTAAATATGTATAATAGAACATTTAAAATGAGGTAACTACAATTAAAATGAGCAAACCTAAATATGTATAATAGAACATTTAAAATGAGGTAACTACAATTAATATGAGCAAATATTAATGACATTCATAAGTAATTCAAGGATCTATAAGTACTCAGTGTTTCGGGTAAAAACACTCAGTATACAGAATTATGTATGTATGTGTGTGTGTGTGTGTGTATGTGTGAGTGTGAGTGAGTGTAACAGTGTGTCTGTGTGTGAGTGTGAGTGTGAGTGTGAGTGTGAGTGAGTGTAAGAGTTTATGTATGTGGGCATTGAATTGCATGTTCATTTGACAAATGAGCAAACCTATCCCCCCCTGCCCCCTCCTCTTTCTGCTTGCAATTCTGATTTCAGTTCTAATTATAGATTCTGAAATTATTGTGTGTGTGTGTGTGTGTTTGTGCGTGTGTGTTTGTGTGTGTGTGTAAGTGTGTATCTATGTCTGTGTGTGTGTAAGTTTGTTTAAGAATCTGATTTCACTTCTAATTATTAAGAGTGTAAGTGTGTGTGTGTGTGTGTGTGTGTGTGTGTGTGTGTGTGTTTAAGTGTGTTTAAGGAGGTGCATATTCACAAATGATGAGCAACAACGAACAAGTTGAGAGTCAATCAAGTACCATCACAAATGAGCCAACTACTCCTACAATAGTAGTTTCTCCTAAAGTAGCACCTTTGATCACACCTGGAGGAACAAAAGAATGGCATCCAATATGCCCCAATGAGTTGAAACCAGCTATAGGGATGAAGTTTAATAATCTCGAAGAGGGCCTTGAATTTTATAAAGGATATGCATTTGCTTCTGGTTTCAATACAAGGAAGTCTACAACTAAAAGACAAAGAAGAAGCAAAGAATTGAAATATCAGTATATCTTGTGCAATAAGGAAGGATACAAAGAGAAAAGAAAGACTACTGTAGAAAAAGATTTAAATAACAAGGAAGGGGAAAACAATGAAGAAAAAGCTTCAATCAAAAGGAAGAGACTCGTTACTCGTGTTGGGTGCAAGGCACATATTGTCCTAAAGCATTGTAATGATAACACATTCATAGTGACACAATTTCATGAGGGACATACTCATGCACTTTATACACCTAGCTGCAATCTATTCCAAAAAGAAGGAAGGAAAATGAACATTTTACACAAAAAAATAATTGTGAATAATTCTAAGTTAACACTTTCAAATTCTCTTATGTTTCATGAATTCTATGTATGTTCTAATAAAAGTTGTTTGCTCATTTGACAAATGAGCAAATAATTTTTTGCTCATTTGACAAATGAGCAAATAATTTTTTTGCTCATTTGCCAAATGAGCATTGAATTGTTTCATGAATTCTCTTATGTTTCAAATTCTCTTATGTTTCAAATTCTCTTATGTCTCATGAATTCTTTGTATGTTCTAATAAAAGTTGTTTGCTCATTTGACAAATGGGCAAATAATTTTTTTCTCATTTCACAAATGAGCATTGAATTGTTTGCTCATTTTAAAAATGAGCATTGAATTAATTGCTCACATGACAAACTGTTTTGTTCTTTAAATAGGTGAATATTGGTCCCGTCACAACTTTTCGAATGATGAAGGAAATTGTTGGAGGATATGAAAACATTGGTGCATCTAAGGAAGATTTCAAAAATTTTCATAGAGATTTAAAAGCATACATTCAAGGAAGCGATGCTCAAATGTTCGTGGATAACTTTACCAACAAAAAGCTAATGTGGAGCGCTTTTTTCTTTGATTTTGAGATGGATGAAGATTATTGCCTTTGTAGAGCATTGTGGCCTTGTGGGCAGACCCCCTTTGTAAAAAGAGTTATGCTCTATTTGGTGATATGGTATCCTTTGATACCACATACCAAACCAATAGGTAATTCATTTATGTGTTATTACTAGCTATGGCTTAAATTAATGACTTTGTTTTAAATAAAATTAGTTTAATTGCTCATTACTTCTATGTGAAAATTGAATATCCCCATAAGTCTAATATTCTTTGATAAGAGTATGTATATGGGCATTGAATTGCATGTTCATTTGACAAATGAGCATTGAATTATTTGCTCATTTGACAAATGAGCATTGAATTGTTTGCTCATTTCACAAATGAGCATTGAGTTATTTGCTCATATGACAAATGAGAATTCAATTATTTGCACATTTGACAAAAGAGCAAAGAATTGTTTGCTTATTTCACAAATAAGCATTGAGTTATTTGCTCATTTGACAAATGAGCAATCGATTGTTTGATAATTTTTCAAATGAGTATTAAATTATTTGCTCATTTAAACTTTATTTTGTATGTGTAAACAGGTACAACATGGTGTTTACTCCATTTACAGGAGTTGACCATCACAAGAATTGCATTAATTTTGCTGCTGGTTTCATAGCAAAGGAAGATATCGTGTCATTTGAATGGTTGTTCAGATCATTCCTCAAGGCAATGGGTGGGAATGAACCTAATTGTATGATCACAGATCAGGATCCAGCAATGAAAATTGTTGTTAGAAGTGTGTTTAAGAAGACTGAACATCGGTTTTGTATGTGGCACATAATGAAAAAGTTACCAGATAAGGTGGAGAAATCAATCATGCAAGAAGAAACTGGTTTCCTAAAAAAATTATGTGCTTGCGTTTGGCACCTTGAAATTGAACCCGCTGAGTTTGAAGAAAGGTGGAACAAGGTGATGATTGAATACCACTTGGAACAACATGAGTGGTTAGGTTACATGTACAAGATAAGAGACAAGTGGATTCCGGCCTATTTCAGAGATGTGTTCCTTGGAGGAATAATGCGTACAACATCAAGATCCGAAAGTGAAAACAACTTTTTCTGCTCCTTTATCAATCCTCATGTGTCACTTGTTGAGTTTTACTTGAGATATGAAGCTGCAATTGATGCCCAGAGACACACTCAAGGTCAGAATGATAATGATTCAAAGCACAAATATCCTGAGTGCAAAACACCACTAGGGATAGAAAAGCATGCCTCACATTTATATACTAACTCTGTCTTTTATGAATTTCAATACGAGGTTGAAATTGCTTGTTTTTCTTGTGGTGTTGATGAATTGAAGAAAGAAAATGAATTGGAAGTTGCAACAGTAAGTGAAGGAAATCGGACTAGAACATTTGATGTTGTGTTTAATCCAACTAACTATGACACCACATGTTCTTGCAAGCTATTTTATAGGCAAGGAATTCCATGTAGACATATGATTTGGGTTTGGAAAGCAAAAAGGTTTGAAACCATTCCTGAGCAGTATATGCTACACAGGTGGACTACTATGGCATTAAAGAAACCAATTTTTGACTTGGGAGGAAACTTGTTGGAGCAATGTGCTAATATAATAGACAAGAAAAAATTGTTAAATGATTTATGGTCAGAGATACACACTTGTGTAAGTTTGGCAGAAGGCAAAGATGAAGATATTCAAGACCTTGTGATAAATCTTCAAGGAATAAGAAAGGATTTGGAAGCAAAGAGGATTGCAAAAAATAATGAAACAACAGCTGGAAGTGCAAAAAACAAAGAGCAAGACATTGAGCTATTGATTGGAGCTAGTGTGCCAACTGAAATAATTGTCAAACCTCCAAAAGTTTCAAAGAATAAAGGGACTGGAGTTCATGTATCAAATGAAGAGACTTCAAAAAAGAAAGCGACTGAGATTGATGTGTCAAATGTTGAAACAAGAGGTAGAAGTGCAAAAAGGCTTAAGGGAGAAAAAGAAAAGGCTGTAGAACAAAACCAAAAAAAGAAGAGATTATGTAGAGGTTGTGGTGAATTGAGTCATCATGATATTAGAAATTGTCCAAAAAAAGTGTAATGGTACTTTTATATACATATAAGATTTTGTTGAATTTTTATATTTAATAATATATTATTAATTTTGTACTAATCATAGTTTAATGCTTTGCAAATATTGTTGAATTGAAAATAGAACATATTCAAATGAGTGACTAAATATTTGTTCATTTCTCAAATGAGCAATAATTCCTTGCTCATTTATCAAATGAGCAAATAGTTAACTACTCATTTTGTCAAATGAGCAAATAATTATTTGCTCATTTGGCAAGTGAGCAAATTAGCTATTATATGAACTTGGAACAATTGCACTCCTGTTTCATCTCCCAGTCCAAAATCAGCTCTACTCAGGTCAAATGAGCAAACATATCTTTTCTCAATCATCAAATGAGCAAGTAATTCCTTGCTCATTTAGCAAATAATCAAAAAGGTAAATGCTCATTTCTTAAATGAGCAAAAATAGTTGCTCATTTGTGAAATGAGCAAACATTTCTTTGAACATTTATCAAATGAGCAAGAATTCATTGATCTATCATTTAATCAGCATACATCTGTTTGCTCATTTAACAAATGAACAAATATTTCAAATGAACATTGGCTGTATATAACAAGGTATGTGAAGTAAAAACAAATAAAAGATTGAATTATAATTCAAATATAATCATCACTATAATAAAAAAAGGGTAGGCTTCTGTTGGTAAAATCTATTTATAAATGAGTTTTACATCATTCAAAGACTACTTAAAAGTAGATAAAATCTTAATTTACCCAATTCCCTAAACCAAAAAAAAACAAATCATCACTACTAACTATTTAATTCCCTAACATGCAGCTTTCTTCAGTCTTTTGCTCTTTCTTCCTTGAACTTTTTCTTCTTCAGGCTCTTCTTTTTCAGCATTTTCTTCTTTGTCAGCAACAGAAACTTTACTTTGCTTTTTCTTCTTCTGAAGAATTTCTTTAACAGATTGAATAGTGTTCACTTCACTTGTAATTATTCCCAGGGTGTACTTTTCACGAAGTTTAGTCAAGATTATCAGCTGCAAAACAATTAACATAATCAAACCCTATACAATTAAGAAGATTTCAATAACATGAGCAAACATTTATTTCAATTAACTTTTATAAGACAGTAACTGAAAGGATTAAGGGCTCAAACTAATTTCAATTAACCCACAACAATGAGCAATAGTGTATTTTTTTAGGCTTGCATTTTGAAAATTCAGCAATGAAAAGGATGATTTCCTGTTTGCTTTGTATCGTTTATCATGCTTTATTGTAGGCCAAGCTAACCATTGGTAATATCCAGGAATTCTCATGTTTTCTCTACACAACAAATGGGCTCAGAGCAATTTGGTTTATGATCTAAGATGGAATAAACGCTCACTAAAAATGCTTTCTCTTGACCTTGCAGGTCCAACAGAAACTTAATGAGTCGGAGTACAAAGATTTTGTTGGTTATTTGAAGGCACTGAAGTAAAAAACTATGAAAATAGGTTCTGTTTTGCAATTTATTGCAAAACCATTAATGTCACTAACAAACAACACCCTCAAGCAATAAAGCATCAAGTTTTCCATAATTCAGATGTAAATCATCATTCTCTGATGAGCCAAACCATATACAGTAGTAGAAATATGAACCCGTTAAGTATTTAAAATCAATCAAGTTGCGTAATTGCGTAAGGTCCAACAACCTAATCAAAAGTTTCCTCAGTGACCAGTAAAAGTAATACCACAACTTGCAGTTGTAACTTGTAAGGCAATGGCCTAAGGTATTGCTAGATTAATGGACCATAGACCTCAAAATTAAAGTAAAAATTTGATAGGAATCCTTGCTCATTTATGAAATGAACAAGTAAATCCTTGCTCATTTGTCAAATGAGCAAACATTTCTTTGCTCATTTGATAAATGAGCAAGTAATTTCTTGCTCATTTAGCAAATAATCAAAAAGTTAATTGCTCATTTCTTAAATGAGCAAAGAATTAGTTGCTAATTTGTGAAATGAGCAAACATTTCTTTGTTCATTTATGAAATGAACAAGTAAGGAAACAGACCAAAACATCTTATTATTAATGAGACTAATCTGAAAGACTTACATTATTTTTCTTCAAACCAGGATCCCACTTTGCAATACCCATGTATGTTTCCATGAGTCTCATCACCGCAACTCCACAATGCAAATGATTTTTATCTGAAGACTTCCATGCACCATTAATCACAGAAATTTCCATCCGCTTGATATCATTTGACAAAATAGAACTCTGTACATTTCCTTCACATTGAATAAAGTTTGAAAAAGCAGTTCTCTAAAAATAAAAACATTAAATAAGCAAATATAATAAAATCTGATCATTCAAGTAAAAGAAACAAACATAATGTGAATAGAGATTAACTTTTAAGCCATACCAAATGTTTTAAAAGCTGTTTATGATCTCCAGCATCTTCGTTATAATCAAAAAGCTCGATATTACCATTCTGTGTGGTAGTGTTAAAACATACCAAATAGTAATGATCTTCTTCACAAACTGGGAAGAAAAAAAGCTGAATATCCTTGTGTGGTACAACTGATTTCATGTACAAATTCTCAGCAACCTCAAAAAACATCTTATTCCGATGGGCAACAGAATCTATCTCATAGTGAATAAGACAGTCCTACATGTTAAAGAAAAAAAATTTAATTACAACAAAAAAACAAAATAATTCAATAAAACAAAATAAATGAAAGAATTTGAACTTACGGTAGCACTAAGGTCAAAAAAGAAACGAGCAGGAGAATTTGGATCTCTAAACTACTCATTATAATTCAGAATGCTACACCAAGCATTAATGATCTCTGTATCAACTTTACTTTTATTATAAAGCTTCTCAAGATGTAATCTCAAAATTTCAAGACCATTCTCTCCATTAAATACTGGTTCACTGCATAAAAACAATAAAGAAAGTTAGTATGACTAAAACAAATGGAAGTTAATGTACAAGATAATAAATTCTATAGATAAAAAAAATACTTACAAACGATTTTTATCATCAGCAAACATTGCTCTCAAGACACTCATCTGAACTGGTGATAATGGATTGTAAATTATCATAATGCGGGACTTAAAAGGTGATCTAAGAAGCACTGATGGCTGAGGTTTGCGTTTCTTTGGAATAGAACTCTTCTTTTCAGTATCACCTTTTCTCTTATGCACAATTACAGTTTCTTGAGCATTAGAAATGAGATCTTCAGGATTAGCATTCAGAGCATCACCAACAGCTTGAGAAGCATCAACAACAGAAGCACCAACTTCTGCACTGACAGAAGCAACTACAGGTTCAGTAGGTGCATTGCTAGGGGGAGAATCAGTTTCTTGAGAAAAGACTCCTAAACTGAATGTAGGAGTTCCAGATCCTTTGGCAAGTGAACGTCCTGAAGTAGATTTGAAACTTGAATCTCCAAGTTTTTTGAACACATTTTTAGCAGCCCTATCTGAACATCCAACATCAGGAATACAACTTGCTATCTGAACACTTTCAGAAGCAATCTTAGTAACATCAATGGGTTCCGATTCATATGGATGAACAACCATTGCATTGATTGAAGATTCAGCATGTTTTTTGTTGCTTGAAATCTCAGAAAACCTATCCCAAGCTTCAATTACTGCCGGATCTTGCCAATACTCTTCATCTTGGCTAAATGAAAGAGTATTATCTTCAGTTAAAGTTTTGGAGCTCATCTTATGCTCATCACAAATGCCCATGGCATCTTCCTTCAACTTTTGTATCTTCTCGTTGTTTGGCAAATACTTGATGGCAGCTTCATGTTTTTGACTGAAATCCATGTATGCCAAGACCAAGTTTGTAGATGCTGTTGCAAGCTCCATAAGGCATTTCTATAAAAAAAAAATACATAAATAAGATAAATATAAATGAGAAAAGTAAATATGAAATGAGCAAAGTGGATATGAAATGAGCAAAGTAGATATGGAATGAGCAAAGTCATATAAAAATGAGCAAATTGAACTTTATATGAGCATTGAAGTTTTTGCTCATTTGACAAATGAGCAAAAAATTAATTGCTCATTTGACAAATGAGCAAAAAAATAAGAACTATAATGCTCCTGCTCACAAGAAATATCGACATATTTATCATAAATGAGTTTCACAAGATTGCAGTAACCAAAGACCAACATTTACATAAAATACTTTTTCTATATTCATGAGATGCATATGAGTAATGCAAGAGCACACATATGAACAAAGAATTAATATTGGTTTCCAGAAAACTCATATAAATACCTTCTTTGGATCTTGTTCACTTTCTTCATTTTTTGTACTAAGTGGATCAGATTGTTCCTAAAATCAAACAAAAACAAAACAAAAAAAAAAGGAAAAAGTAAGTTAGAACAAGTTGAAAGCAAATATCCTAACAAATATAAACCAAGCTTACTTATAACACATAACCAATTGCATAATTTGCTCATCTGTCAAATGAGCAAAAAATTATTTGCTCATTTCAAAAATGAGCAAGTAATTGCTTGCTCATTAGACAAATGAGCAATAATTAGTTGGTCATTTCCAAAAAGAACAAAGAATATTACAGTATATATGATTACTTTATTGACAACTACTTGAGTTTCCACTTCAGAAGGAATGATTTTTTCCTAAATAAAAATTAAAAAAGTTAAAAATGTAGGATAAAAAGGAAAAGAATAAAACAGAAAATTATAGTTAAACACCATTTTAGGTTGTGTCATGCTAGAAGAACCAGCATCAAGCTTTTTAGCTTGAATATTTCCAAGCCTCCCTTTAAAGAGTTCCATTTTCTCACGTGTTGACAACATAGATGTTGTCCACCCTTTCAAGATTGGAATTTCACGTGCAGCTCGAACTTCCTCAAGTATAAATTGATCAACATATAATAACTACAAACAAGTAAGAAAAGAAAAATTAGTAAATTAAAAATCAACAAATAAGTAAGAAATACTACATTAAAAATAAACAAAAATTATAGTAATACCATAAGAAACAATAAAGACTCAGGAAAAGAACGAGTTGGACGTTCTTCCCAGAAAAGCTTGCCCTTCACGAGAGAATCAAGGATATACTTTGACCAATTCAAGTCCTTGATTTTATCAACATCAGAAAGAAATGTAAGAATATCAGAATTAATATTCATGTTTTGTTTCCCTGACAAAAAAATGAGCAAAACAAAAGAGAAATGAGCAAATAGAAATTTAAATGAGCAAAATAAAATAGAAATGAGCAAACTAAATTGAAAATGAGTAAATTGAAAGTAAAATGAGCATAATAAAAATAAGAAGACTACCATCCATCAGTGTAGACACACAAAGAACTACAAAGTTCCGTTTGAACATAGCACCAGCTGACTTATGCTCCTTCAAAAACTCTTTAAGCTCCCCTATTTTGATAGAGAGTGAGTTGCTTTGGAATTGCTTTTACCATTGCTGAATGACTTTTTTATTTCTGGAAAAATTATTTTTATCAATCTCTATGCCCCCTATTGGCAACCCAAGAACTTCATGCACATGGTCTTCAGTAATACGGAAAGGATCAGAATCAGGAATATTTAATGAGCACGTCTTAGCATCAAAATGCTGCACCAACCATAAACCCAACTGCAAAGGCAGTTGGGTCACCTTCAAAAACTCCATCGACCCAAATCCTATATCTCTAACTGCTTTCAACTGATTTTGTGAAAGTAAAACTGATTCCATAACTTGAACAATGGATGAGGGTGACATTCGACTATGCAATGTCCCATGAATGTGAGACTTCGAACCTTCCACTTCATTGCCTGATTTCAAACCTTGCAATTCATTGCTGGATTTCATCTCCACTACCTTAATCATCTGTTTTTCTTTCTTTAATGTGTCCTTTAAAACCATTTTTCCTTTGTCATTAGAAGATCCTGTCTTGAAACTCCTTCCTTTATATTGTGGCTGTGTAGAACCACCAATAACTCCTAATTGTGCTGGCCCTGCTGCATCTTGGTCACCACCAACAACGGCTGCCCTTGCTGCATCTTTGTCACCACCAACAACTCCTAACTGTGATGCCCCTGCTTTATCTTGGTCACCACCAACTTTTAAATGTGCTGTCCCTGCTGCATCTTGATCACCAATAACTCCTAACTGTCCTGCCCCTGCTGCATCTTGCTCACCAACATTAACAGCAGAATCTGTCTCAACAGATGTCCTGCTCAACAAAATAGATATCCTTGATGTCAAATGAGCAAATACTTAAACAAAATGAACAAAAACTTAAATGCTCATTTCTCAAAAGAGCAAATAGTTAATTGCTCATTTCTCAAATGAGAAAATAGTTAAATGCTCTTGAAACAGTGTCGTAGCACCTTCTCCCAATACTCTCTTGAGCCAAAAATTCAAAGAACTCTTGTGCTAGTGGAAATTTCTATTATATAAAATTGTTATTCTTTACAGTGGTACACTTTAAATTATTATGTTATAAACTAAAGACCATGCCTTCTGGTAAACATCAATTAATAAACAAACTATACACCAAATAAGAAGTATTTTGTCACACTTATCATGTTATAAACTAAGTGAATGTGCTCTTTTGAAAAATGTCTGCAAACACCAGCATTAACAACAATCAATTAACCAACATCTACAAACATCTTATCAAGAAAAGGAATCTTATATTATCTCTATATAAATGCGCCTTCAATGTATACACAATGTAAATAGATGATGTGATGCCATCACTATTAAAGCACACAGTAAACTGTCAATTAAAAAGCTAATATTTCATAAATGAACAACAAAACATAAAATGAACAAGTTATCAACTAATCTACAAGAACTCCCATACAAGTAATACAACTCATCAACTAATCTACAACAACAACAAAAATAATAATAACTCAAATAATAAAAATAAAATGAGCAGAAACACATACATTGTATTTTCTTGAGGAACATTTGCATTTGCAGAATCCATAGCAATTACTTCTAGGTTTCCAAAAAAAAAACAAAAAAAATGTAAGATAATTAATCAAATGAAGCAAAATTAAAACTAAAATCAACTAATAATTACTCAAATAAAGCTATAATCAAACAAAAAATAAGATAAAACCAGAAAATAAAACATAATTGAGAACTAAAGTAAACCGAAAATCAAATTAAAATACCTAAAATCAAGCTAAAATCAACATAACAACACAAATTATTAGTGATTTCTAGGTTTCCAAAAAAACGAAAAAACTGGACAATAACGAAAATAAGGCAAAATCAACTTGATAACTACTCAAAAAACGAAAATAAAACTAAAATCAATGAAAAAAACAAAGTAAAACATAATCGACACAAATTGATAAACAATGTGAGCTGAAATCAGTGAAAATCAAACGAAAATCAAAACGAAAATCAACGATGAATGTAACTGAATGTGACCTAAAATTAATTGAAAAACACGAAAATGTAAACAATAAACTCACCTTGACAAAGAATTGATGAAGATTGAAGAAACAGTGATGAAAAATCAGAGAGAATAGCAGAGAGAAAGAGAGTAGAAAACAGAGAAATTGAGTGAGGAGAGAGAAAATAGCGCGTGAAAGAGGAAGGAGGAGAGAGAAAAAATGAGAAGTTTTGTTTGACCAAGATTTAATGGTGGCCGTTGGATGTAATTGATCCAACGGTTATAATGAGTCCTCACATATAATAGGGTTCTCACATAAGGGATGTGGTCTCATGTGATCCCATTTCTATATATATATATATATATATATATATATATATATTACAATGGTAAAAGAAATAAATGTAAACCTTGAAAACCCTCTTCACGTGGGAATTCCTAATGCGAGTTCTGAACGCAGGATTGGTGACGACTTGTTGAGTCCAGTAGTTAGAAAGAGTAACAAATTTATACTTCCCCACACGACACAACACCCCATCCTGACACCACTTCCCCCTATCGGAAACGGCCCCTCTCCTTCACCCATACCACAAAAAATCCCTCCTCTTTTCCCACCCAAAAGCTGCCTCGAACCAAAAAGCAAACATCTCGTAACATGATGTACTTTGCAACGGCACTTCGGAATTTGTATTCCTCCTCCCTTCTTCGGTTCTTCCTCCTCTAAACTCATACCACATTTTCACAACATTTATAGGGTGAGTGTTTTTTTTTTTTTTTTTTTTTTTTTTTTTTTTTTTTTTTTTTTTGATCTCTTCACTAAACTCAATATTTAATTTTCCCCCGAATTTCTACCCTAATTTAGTTTGAATTTGTTCGATTCATTTATTTTTGTTCAATTCAGTTTACATTTTTTCGAAAATAATCTATTCGTTTCGGTGTGATTTTGTTCGAAAATAATCCATTGGATTCAATTAGCAAAATTTAACTGAATTTTGCATGATACTTTACTTAGTTTCATGGCAATTTCGGCCATGGGGGTTTGTTGGATGAATGTACAGGGGAACATAAAGCTACAATTTCATGCATTCTCTCTCTCCTTTGTCATCAATTGCTCGCACCCTCTAAGATTCGAAAACGAGCTTTGTATTTGTGCATACCAACTGTTTGATAAAATGCCTCACTAAAGTTAGTATGATTTCATGAGGGTATACTCTTCTAAATGGATTAAGTTCCTGCATATTCTGTGTAACTTTATGAACTAAGGCAGATATATATCATCTCTGTATCACGCAGTCACTCTTCTAAATTTTGAATTCATGAGTTTTTTTTTTTTTTTTTTTTTTTGTTTTTTTTTTATTTTATTTTTGAATAATTGTTAATTTAAATATGAAATCTCATTTATAAATAACGAGTTGATTAATCTATATTAGTTAGATGGAATTAATGTCTTAGATTCTGTTAATTTAAATGGCAGAATTGATAATTGTAAGACAAGAATTGATAATGTGTTCATTCTTTGTTATTTTGTTTTGTTGTGTGATGTGGAGTGGTTGATAATTGCTCAAATCTGGATTTATTTGCTGCTGTTGATAATCTGTTGTTTGTTTTGTGATGGCAGAATTGATAATTGTAAGATAAAAAATTCGTCGGATCAGAGTCGGAGGTTGGATATTGAAGTCGGATTGGATTCGGAGTTGCGGAGTAGGATTCAGAGTCAGATTTAGCCTCCGACCTGTAGGGTGAGCTGCCGTCAAAGGAGCACCAAACTGGCGCTACCGCCAACAGTTGTCAGCGGCCACCCACCATTTTCATCTTAAACCTTAGAATTTTCCATCAATGGCGGCCTTTTGTCGTCTCTCCCGCTCCAGCCGTAAACTCCTTCCATTTTCTCTCTCTTACCCTCATCTCCTCTGCCCATCATCATCTACTTACCCCAACTCTAACCCCTATCATAAACCTAACAATATTTACAAAACCCCTGATTTTAATTTCAATTTCAAATTAAATTTTTTGGACCAATTTACATTATGCCAGAAATCGTTTTTCTATGCTTATTCTACGGTACCTCAAGGGTCACAATTTGCGAATTCTGGCAAAGAAGACGACGATGATCAGTTGAAGTTGAAGACAAAGACTGAGACTTAATGGGTTGATTTGTATTTGCCACGTAGTGCTCAGCCCTATGCTAAGCTGGCTCGGTTAGATAAACCTATTGGTACTTGGTTGCTTGCTTGGCCATGTATGTGGTAAGAGGTTTTAATTGGAATTTGGTCAATTTTAATTGCATTTATAGTTTGGTTTTCGGTGATTTCGTTATTTTTGATTTTGTATGATTGGATTACATGCTACATTATTGATCTCTAGTAATTAGGGGGTTGTTATTTACTACCTCCGTTTTTTATTAGTTGACATGTTTTGACTTTAGCACTATTTACACACTCCCTTTTGACCATGTTTTGTGATTTATATGTAATGACAAATATAATCATGTGGGGTCTTGTTAGATTCGTCACGGTATAATTTTCAAAATATCAACTTTTTATAATTTTTACTTATCGATAATTAAAGATATTAACGGTTAAAATCGTGCATTGACAAACGTGACTAAAGAAACGTGTCAACTAAAAAGAAATGAAGGAAATATATAGCACAGTATTGGATAGCCCTCCCATGGATGGTGATACTAAATAAGCAGCTATTATATGTACAATTTGTAAAATTCAAATAAACTACTCATTGAAACGAATCAAATAAAATTCAACATAACTATGTTAATAATTTTTTATATATTGAGATTAATTTAGTAGATTCTCTCAATTTATGAATAGTGTCAAGATTCTGTATGGGAACAACAAAAAGAATGAGTACTATTAACTTCATGGTTAGAATGGCATAAATATTAGGAATATTTGTCAAATGTAGCTTGTAGATGAAAATTTTTAAAATAAAAAAGAGGATAAGGTAGTAAGAGATGATGAAAGGAGAGAGAAGCATTGATGGGATGACGAGAATGGGGAAAAAATGCATTATCAATTTTAACTTGAAAAGGTAGTGTAAACTTTACATCGGGGTGATCATAAATTGTACATTGGAAACTCGTTAGGGACAAAGGGATTTTTCATGAAAAAATTGTACTAAATAAAATGCCAATATATTATGCTATTTCCTGCAAATTAAAAGGATAGTGGCAAAGCATAGTTTGTCAACATATCTGAGGTGGGGAAATGAAGGTGGCTGAACTGTGCTAGGATGTGATGTCAGATATTAGAAATTACTAATCACCATCTAGGTGCTCTGAAGCTCATGAGGAAATGAACAGACTACGAGCATGCATGGAGACTACTAGCTTTGATGTCACATAAACTTTATGTATAAACTCTTGATTGTTTTGCATCCTTATAAATTGTTTCCGGCTACTGTTCTATTGCAATTCTCAGGTCCCAGCTTTATAGTGGTATTATTATTTCTGATGGCTTAATCTTTGCATTTATGGGTTTTATGCATCCAGTTTACTATCATGAAGGCATTAAACCTTTTCAAATGAAATATAAAGAACAATGTTGAGTCTGGACTTGCTCCTTGACTTTACTTATTGTCTTGAGCTTAGGGCTTGCATGCTTTACTGTATTTACGAAATTTATTAGCTACAATATAATTGTCAATATTTTCATTCATGGTTAATGAAACATCAACTTGGCATCTTTACCATTTTCTTTTGGCTCTAAGGTCCATTACCATGGCAACAGAGCCAGGAAGCCTTCCCGATTTCAAGATGCTGGCTCTGTTTGGTTGTGGGGCTTTTCTCCTACGGGGTGCTGGTTGTACTATAAATGATCTCCTTGACCAAGATATTGATGTGGAGGTAAATTCTTCATTTCTTCTATGTTTGCGTATATTATAGAATCATTTACTGATCATCAATTTTCTTTTTCTTTGCAAATGTTTACATCTGTTATTCATTAAAAATGCAGTATGATGGTATACTAAATAGGGTTCAACTAAGCTTATACTAGACGGAACTGTTTGGATGTTAAATTGCTGTATTCACATGAGTATTCTGTACGCTATCCCTATCAATATTTAGCTATGGTCTGGTTAAGTGCAGAATTACCCCCTGTTCCCATTTAACCTTTTTTAGATTCTGTTCCCCATAGTATCTATCTTCTGATCCTGTGTCAATATTTAATCTGTTTTTGATTTGGTATCCTTTCAAGTATATTTTATGAATGTATGATGATGATGCAACATGCTTAGATGCTTTCTATAAATTTGAAAGAATTTTAGTCTTCTTGTGTGTTCTAAATAATCATGTGAGTGTTAATGTAATCTAACTAGTAGGGAGCTGCAGTAGAATTTAAATATAAGGGTCTTTTGTAATGAATTATTCGATTAGATTCACTGTTTTTTTTTTTTTTTTTTTTTTTGTGATCGAATTTGGTTGTTTATCGTGGAGGAGCGTGTATTTTTGAATTGCTATTTTCATTGTGACTAATACCGCCCACAACTAAGATCGGAATCATTAGCTTAGAATTAGACTTTATTTGGAGCTGAGTGGGCTTACTTTTATGTTCATTGTGATAGTTATACTCATGATTTTATATTTTTAGACATTTGGTCAACTAGTTCAATTTTTGAAAATATCCCTTTTGTTATTGATGACTACACCTTTTCTTCAATGCCAATCCTCTGCAATGAATGGAAATTTTGTTTTCAGGTGGAACGTACTAAGCTACGACCAATTGCTAGTGGTCTTTTGACTCCATTTCAAGGGATTTCCTTTCTTGGTGTACAACTTCTATTGGGTCTCGGAATTCTCCTTCAGCTGAATGATTACAGGTGAGCTCTGTATCATTTCTGTTCCGAACTAAGATTAAATGATTGAGCTAACTCTGCTCCAAAATTAACTGCTATAAAAAGGAGTTGCCAATGCTATATAATTTGATCATACATTTCATTAGTGTTACAGAAATGGCCAGTTTGGATAACTCTTTAACCCTTTTCAATCAATGGAGTTTGGTTCCTGTGCACTGAAAAAAGCTAGCTATGAAGTAGTTTTGAGCCTAATAATTGTTTCAACTAATTTTGGTGCTTAGTTTGTGGTTACAGCATTACAGGGATATGACTAAAAAGTTCATTTTACTTGCATTTTCTGGAATAGTGTAAAACATTATTGCTAAAAATTCTGAAGAATGAACTTTACTGTTCTTGAACTACAATGTGAATAATTAAACTACATAAAGTTGATAATGATTATGATAAAAAAAAATTTTGAACTCTATATATGTAGTATGTCTTCATGCTTATACACTCTCTGTTTGATTGAAAATCAGTGTGTTGACATTCATTTATCAACAGCCGCTTTCTGGGAGCTTCATCCTTGCTTCTAGTTTTCTCATATCCCCTTATGAAGAGGCTGACATTTTGGGTAATAATATTGTGAAGCATTTTATTACGTTTTTCTTTGTCCTTGCTTGTAAACATCATGTTATTCCCTACTGACATGTCTGGAATATGTAATTGTGGAGTTACAGCCCCAGGCATACCTTGGATTGACGTTTAACTGGGGAGCGCTTTTGGGATGGTCTGCTGTCAGAGGAAGTTTAGACCCTTTTGTAGTCCTTCCATTGTACTTGTCTGGTGTTTGTTGGACTTTGGTCTATGACACTATCTATGCACATCAGGTACTCTCTCTTAGACTCTTCACAAATATTATAACATCTTTAGTTCAAATGACATAATCTGCTTTTATACCTAGCATTTGATAATGGTAGTGTGGTGGCCTCTAGAGAAAAATTAAATTGAAGAAATTGCCATATTTCTGCAACCTGTTTTCTTTTAAGTTATTGGTTGATCTTCAAAATCATAGTTGCTTATTTGTATTTTTGGAAGGATTCTTTGACTTTTACCACCAAAACTTCTAAAACTTTTATTTTACCACAAAAAAAAAATTCTAAAAATTATTTTTTACCACCTACCATCAAGAAAACCGTTAACTCTTAACGGCTATTAACAAAAATTCTTCGATTTTCGTGTGCAAAACATGTTTTTTACAGGTTTTGGGAGGCATTTTGGTACCATGGGTCTAATTTGAGGTCAGGACAAAAAATGATCGCAAATGCCTTTTGCGTGTTTCTTGCAAATTGAGGTATTTTTTAGTAGGAAAAACAAGGCATTTCCGATCATTTTTTTGTCAATTCTGCCCTCCAATTGGACTCATAGGGCCAAAATGCCCCCCAAAACCCCTAAAAATCATGTCTTTGGCACGAAAATGCAAATTGTGGTATTTTTTAGTAGGAAAAACAAGGCATTTCCGGTCATTTTTTTGTCAATTCTGTCCTCCAATTGGACTCATAGGGCCAAAATGCCCCCCAAAACCCCTAAAAATCATGTCTTTGGCACGAAAATCAAAGAATTTAAAAAATTCCATTAGGCTTACCAGTTTTTTTTTTAGCGGCAGGTGGTAAAAAACAATTTTTAATTTCTTTTTTGTTGCTAAAATAAAAGTTTTAGAACTTCTAGAAGTAAAAAACAATTTTGTGATTTTTTTTGGTGGTAAAAGTCAAAAAAACCTTTGTGGAATGTAAATTAAAAGGTCTTTGATTAATATCTTGAGAATCAAACCCTTTGAGACTGTAAATTACTGCAGGATAAAGAAGATGATCTGAAAGTGGGTGTGAAATCTACGGCCTTGAGGTTTGGGGACTTAACAAAGGAATGGGTCACTGGGTTTGGAATTGTAAGCATATGCAGCCTTGCTCTCAGTGGATACAATGCACATTTGGGTATGCATGTCTCATAGTTTTCTGCTCATGGTTTCTAGTTATATATTTGGGGTTATAGTTTATAGGATTTGACTATAAGGCTATTTGCTTTTTTTCTTCTGTTGGAACTACAGGATGGCTATATTTTGCATGTTTGGCTGCTGCATCTGGGCAGATGACATGGCAGATCTATACGGTTGACTTGTCGAATCGTGCTGATTGTAATAGAAAGTATGCTCTTATCCCTTATAACTAATGGCTGATTTTACTATATTATGCTCGTTGAATTGGTTATGATGTTCTAGGTATTGTGTCAAACAAAGTTTCAAATGCAGTTTTAATTTGCAAAGAACTAGGGAAGGAGTAATTGAGTGCTATTATGGACCAATGTTTAATTGTTTTGCATATTATACTTGACCTTTGAATTTGTGGGTCAATGCCCAAGGACGAGCAATTTGTGATAAATTTGTCATCCTTGGATTTTTCTGATGAATGTTCTAAATTTCCAACCAAGTATTGCTTTTTTTTTTTTTTTTTTTTTTTTTTTTTTTTTTTTAAGTTTTAAATTTGTAATGATGGAACTCACAGAATGTGTTAATAAACTGCCACCACTCCTTCCATTCTAGAGTTAAGGTATAATTTTATTTTATTTTTGGGATTGACCGAGAACTAAGCTATCTTACTGTTTTCAATAAATTTTCTCTCTACCTTTTCACTAACGTTGTAGTTGCACAACTTACACATCCATGTTTATCCCTCCTCTTTAATATCATTGCCCTTGAGTAGAGAGTTGGCAATCCTGACCCGACCCATGACCAGAAAACATAAACCCGAAATTAACCCAAACACAAAGTCGACCTGACCCAACCCATACCCGACCCGAAGTGGAGTTGACCCGATACCCGAATTGGCCGGACCCAAATTGACCCGACCCGAAATTGACCCGATACCCGAAGTGACCCGAAACTCGAAGTGACCCGACCCGATTTTGACCCGAATTGATTGACCCGAACATATTCGAAACCCGAAGTAACCTGAACTATACCCGAAATGACCTGACCCAAAATTAACAAATACTGAAAATGACCTAACTGATTTATGGCTTAATTACTTTACCCGAATAAACACTTATCGAAAATAACCTAAATTAAACAGTATATTATTGTGTGTAAAATACTTTTGAAATATGTGTGTAATTTATTACTCGTAATTCATAAAGAATTCCATTTGACTAGGAACACTGGTTTTTGTTATTGTTATTATTACTATTACTCTTCGCTTCTTCTTTTAAGTGTTACATTGAATTTTTTTTCCACTATTCATTTTATCTAATTTGAATTTTTGACCAATTAATCAGTGATTGTGATCATACATACAGAATACAGTCTTGTGTATATAGTTAGTTGGAATTGTTAATGAATATATTATTAATATTTAATTGTTATACTTTATACTTATTGATAATTATAATATATTATTGGTCAATTTTCTACATTGACAGACGAAAATTAACCTGTCCCAAATAGACCCGACACGAATTTGACCTGACCCAAACTTGACCCGATAATTGGACCCGAAGATTGACCCGACCCGAATGGACCCAATCCGAACTCAACCCAAAGTGTTGACACGATACCCGACCCAACCCGAATTACCATTGACCCGAAATCTGAATTGACCCGACCCGACCTAAATTACCATTGACCCGAAACTGACCCGAAACCCAAATTGACCTGAATTACCATCAACCCGAACCTGACCCGAATATTGATTTACTGGCCTGAAGTGACCCACCCGCACCCGACCCGAACGACCCGTTGGCCAGGTCTACCCTTGAGTAATGTCGATTTAGCTAGTTAGTTTTGAGATAACGGGAGTTATTCATAACTCCTAGGTACTTTGTTTTTGTTACTGTGCACCTCCCCCCCCCCCCCCCCCCCCCTCTTTCTCCTCTGCAACCCCAACACACACACAACTTCCTTTCTACCCTTTTGCCTGTATGATCACATCATGGTACTGATTTGTCTGGTATGCAGTTGCCATATTGGATAAGATAGGCATATTGTTCAAGATGTAGTAAATGCCAATCTATGGTTTAATAAAAGACACTACATTGTACTGTCAATTGTTAAAAAAATCCTAATGGGGTAGTATAAAAACTGCATGCAATGTGAACTATTTTCAACAAGCACAAATCACACTTAAATCATGTTTAGGTCATGGACACATGTGCATCAAAAGAACACTAGTGCATATGCATGTAGAAAAACATACCAACAAATTGTTGGCTCACTTGGTTTAAATTCTTACCTCAATCTTTTAAAGGTCTAGGGTTTAAATCCTGCCAAGTGAGGGTACTTGGGGGTAAGGACTCCCTTATCCTCCCCTCTACTCTCTAGTGCTTGGCCTATGGAACAAAAAAACTTTGAGGGTTGTCTTATTAGGGTCCTCCTTACAACAAGAATAGCTAACCCTTAGTCCCAAAATAATTTAGGGTCAACTAACATGAATCATGAATTGTTATATAAGGAGCTGTACGATATAAAGAAAAGGACTACGGTCCTCTTTACCATTAAAAAAATTTGTAAAGATTATGATATTATGATGAAAGATTGAAAGAACATAGTCTAGGTGTTGAATGTTATGCTTTTGCATCATTAATGCATGTGTTTCTCATTCTTGAAATTTGCATGCATTGTGAACTTGTCCTCAAAAATAATATATTTTGGTCCTAGTTAATTCCATAGCAAACTTCTGCCGCTGTGCTCATGTTATAATATACCTTTTCCTTCTGAATTGTCAGGTTTGTTTCAAACAAATGGTTTGGCGCTCTCATCTTTAGCGGCATCTTGTTTGGAAGACTGGCCTCATAGCTGTTATTATAGAGGTCTTCTAGTCTTTAATTTCTGTTGTAAGATTTTTATCAGAGGAGGCATTCTCTTGTGAATTGAGAATAACCTTAAGAAGGTGACTGGAAATGGCAATGGTTGGCACTCCTTTTATACCAGTTCTCTCCTTTTGGATTCTTCCAAGGTGCTTCGTACGAAAGGTTGTGGTTTTTTCATGGATTCTTGGGCATTTCACAAATCCATGCATGCATCTGAAAGTTCTAAGACTATCTACATTACAAAAGGTTATGAGATGAATATGTGGCTCAGCCTTTCCAGTACACTTGTACCCAAGCATATTAACCATCCTGTTGAGTCTTTGAATCGGGATTTTACATTAAAAAAGGCAGCCTATATCCCCATACCAATTTTGTCCCGATGAAGCATATATTGCTCTAATGGAGGTACTAATTACAGTTGTTTTCATTCTTTATCAGCTTAAACAAACACTGTCATAGCTGTCATAGCATGGCTGGTAATCTGATATGCCCTGCTGAAAGCATGTTCAAGCTTCCCTTACATGTATATTTTGTCCCCATAGCATATGAAGTTGCTAAGCAACATTCAATCTATATATTTGGGGATATTCCCATAAAGTTTTTGTTTACTTGTTTAGGCGGTCCAAATGAGACGACTAACAATAACCTATAATAAAGTTTCGATTATACACACTTACAATCCTGCAGGGCTCTTTCCTTAGCAACCACGTTTGTTATGTGCCAAGCCAAGTAGTGACTAATTGGTAATTTGGTATGCAAAGCTTAGTATGCATTTTATTCAGAGTTATTATTCATATATTTGCACAATTATCTTTGTTTTGATTTTCTTTTAGGTTCGTTTAATGCATCGATTATTCAAATTTGCCGCTATTTGTTTTTTCCTTATTATTTTGCTCGAAAAATATTGTGTAGAACGGACTCATGTGAGTCCGTTCTATTACTCGGCCCGCGCTCGACCCGTTTATTTAAAGTTCAGCCCGCGCACGGCCCGATCTTTAAATATCCATGTTTTTTTTAAAAAAAAAAAAAAAACCAAACCCAACGACCCGCCTTTCTCCTTCTTCTCACCCACGTTTTCTGCATTCTCACTCCATTTTCATCAATTACACTCCATTACTATCGACTTAACTTCACATTTCCGAATTATTTGCATCACTACTTCATTTTCCATCTTTAATTTTATTTGCATGTATTTAATTTTTACTTCTTTTATATAAACCCTAACTTTCGTCATTTTCGACTCCATTAATGGCTGACATTCCGTCGATTAAAGATTCTTCTCCTTTAAAAGTTTATGTTAAACGAAGTAAACAAGCACGAAAACAGGAGAAGACACTTGCAATGGCTGAAAGGTTTATTATATTTCAGTTATTTTTAGGTTATACTGTTTTTTTAAAAATCCAATTTTATAAGTTATTATTTCGTTCTGTAGGGTCGATTCAGAACCTCCATTGAAGAAGCGTGGTCATAAACGTGGTTCTAAACGAAGTTGACCTGTTAGGTGTGAAATTTTGTTTCTATTTAATTCGCAAAAAGACATAGCATTCTGTACTTGTTGTTTTATATAGAATCTTTTTTCTTGAGAAACATACCATATCTGGTTATTATATTGTAATTTGATAATAGATTATTTTTGTCAGGATTTACAATTACTTTGTCAGGAATTCTATTTTTTTCTATCAGAAATTACCTTATTATTCTGTGATAAATCATATATATGCAAATTAGTTTGTCTTGAATTTGATTATTTTATTTTGATAATAGTTTATGTTTGTCAGGATTTAGGTATTTTGGTCAGAACTTTTTGTCAGTATTTAAATTACATCAGTAAGGAATAATATTTCTTCAATCCGAAATAAGATTACTTTCATCATGAATAAAATTATTTTGGTCAGAAATGAGTTTATTTTTGTCAGGAAAAAGATATATATGCTCAGAAATAAGATTACTAATTTCAGGAATAACATAATTATTGTCATGAATAAGAATGTTTTATATAGCTCTTAATTTTAATGTCATTTTTTACTTTTCAGTTTTTTAGTTCTCTTATTGAAGATGATATTTTAGACTTAGAGCTTGGTAATAAATCTGGTCCTAATTATCTTTGTAAAATTCTGGAAGATTTAAGTGATAAGCAAAAGAAGGGTGTAAGAGACATTGGTTTTGGTGGATTGCTTCATATGAATTGAAGGATAATATTAGCCATCATTTGTACGGTTATATAGTAACTCATTATAATCCCAAGGCAAGAAATGTGATTGTTGGTAAAAAGGAACATGCCATTCATATTGATAGTTCTGATATTACTAATGTTTTGGGTATTCCTTATACTGATCTAGCTGTGAAAGAGATTTCAAAAAACAAGAAAGGATTTAATCCTGGTGACAATTTGAAGTTAGAGTGGAGGAAGTTTTTGTGTTTGGATATAGAAGATGAATTGGAAAAAAGAAATGACTCTGAAACTAACAAGAAAAAGAAGAGGAAAACTGGTGATGAATCTAAAAAAGGTTTTCAAAGTAAGAATAAGGAATCTGAAAGAGCAGTTCAAAGTAAGAAGAAGAAGACATATGTCAATTTTCTAACTTATCAAACATTGTTTGAGAAATATAGAGAGGGAGGTTATGAATTCAAGATACTCTTTGTTATGTTTGCTGTATCTAATTTTTTGGCTCCAATTGGTGATAAGTCCCCCAATTTTAACATCATCAAGTCTTTGGAAGATGTACGTTTCATAAAGACTTACAACTGGGTTGGTTATGTGATGGATTGGTTATGTGATTCAATAGCAGACTTTCAGGCTTTTGTTTTGGAGAAGAAAGCAGGAGAGGTATTGAAAACTAAATCAAAACAAGTAAATGGCTGTCTGGTTGCCTTTGTAATTGCTTTTTTTGCAAAAGTTTGAGTTTGGGACCACTTTAGATAGGAAGTCATTTGTAATGAATTGGTCTTGTGAAAGTCTAAATGAGAGGATTAAAGTCGTTGCTGAAAATATCGATTACGGTACTGTTAAATTGTATCCTCAAACATTACCATTACAGTATGCTGGGAAAAGTGAACAGGAGCTTCTAAAATCTTTTCAATTGGATAGCATTGAGTTTAAACTTGAAGATACTAGTGACGAAGATTCTGCTGAAAATAAGGAAGGTCAAGGTGTACAATCTGCTACCATTGATTTGAAAGTTGAAGATGACAAAGCTAGATATGTAATGTACAGGATTCCTAAAGAGTACCCCACTGATGATGAGATTGATAAAATGGATATTGTTGTAAGTTTAAAATCTCATCTTTTTTATTAATTTTGTAAAGTTTTTTATTCAAGAATTCATACTGTATAACCTGCTGTTATGTACTAACTCTTTTTGTCAGGAATTAAGTAATTAATATAATAGAATATAATATAAATGAGGATTAATTGCAGTAAGAAATTAGTTTAGTTTTATCAGGAGTGAGAAATTTAATGTCAAAAAATAAATTATCTCAATCAGCATTAAAATTGTCAGTCAAAAATTAGATTACTTTTATTAGGAATATGAGAATTTTGGTCAGAAATATGAGAATTTTGGTCAGAAATGAAATTATTTTATGAGAATTTTGGTCAGAAATGAAATTATTTTAGTCAGGAAATAAGTTATATCTCAATTAGGAATAACATTGTTTAAGTCAGAAATTAGATTAATTTTATCAGGAATAACAAAATGTTAGTCATGAATATGATAATTTTAGTCAGGAATGATTTTTTTAGTCAGGAAATAAGTTATCTCATTCAGGAATAATATAGTTTTAGTCAGAAATTATATTACTTTTATCAGGAATTAGAATGTTGTAATTCACTTGTAGGTAGGATATTTTATTGAATTTTACTCATTCACTCTTTATTCTATTTTTTATTAGGTTGTGAAGAAGAAAATGATGAAATTTGGTCTTGATTTGAAGATCGTATTAGAGAACCAAATTCACTTTGCTATTGATTTGAAGGATGAAGCAATAAAAACTTCACAAGAATCTCAATCTCAAGGAGAAGATGATGTATATTCCAATCCTCAGTTCTTAGCAAAAATTGATGAAATAGTGTTAGCTGCTATGCAGAGCAAAAAGTTAGCCATTGATTTGGATAATTTTGATCTTAAGCTTAAGCCTGATGAAATTGTAAGTTTAATTACCTTTATCATCATTTTATATATGAAATTAATTTAAGATTTGTGTTTGATATTAATGTTGATTTTATATAGGTGAATAATGTTATTGCTGATCTTGATTTGGAGAAAGACCAAAGTCAAGATATACTTGAAAGTGATAATTTAGAGGATGCTAATAAAGAAAAAGAATTCAATTTAGAAGAAGAAACTGATATACCTGAAAGTGGTATGCATGAAGATATACTAGAGAAAAATACAGATGAAGGCAACGTCTTGACTGTTCACCAAGGAACTGATGTTGTTGTTTCAGTTGGTGTAGAAGCTGTTGCTGTTGACAAAGGAACTGATTTTGCTGTTTCAGCTGGTGTAGAAGTTGCTGCTGTATATTCAGAACCTGGCACAGCACCATCAGAAAATGTGGTTAGTTCAGTTGGTGGGGAGGGTGTTCTTGGTTCTACAACCATGGTTGGTCATGAGCTGGTTACAGGATCATTAGAAACTTCAACATCACCTCCTAGAACACCAAGGAAAGCCAGGGGACTCAATGAATTTTATTCTGTTGGTTTGAATGATAATCAGGCTAGGGTTGTGCAAGAAGGTAAGAGTTTTTCCACGGGAGCTGATTCTATGCCAAAGTTTCAATTAATTACTCCTACTCCTCCTTCTCCTCAATCATCTTTACTACCATCCCAAGAACAAAATGCAGAAGTTACTGAAGAAGAAGTTCCAGTAACTAATGAAAAAGAAAGAAAAAAGGACAAGGATGATGACAGCACATAAGGTCTAATATCTGTATTTTATTTGAATTATTTATTAAAATAATTATTGTATTTAAATTTGATATTTTATATAAATAAATGTATATATCTTTTATTTCTGTTATACATATGTTTTCAGGTTTTTACTAAATTTGATGATGTAAAAAATAGTAAAGTTATAGAAGAACATCATTTACCTATTGATGAGGTGCATCAAGTAATTTTTTATGTTATTTTTTTCATGAATTAAAGTATTTTGGTCAGAAATTAGATTTATTTTGTCATGAATAAAATTCATTTTATCATAAATTTGTTTGTTTGTTATTGTCAGGAATTAGATTATTTTTATCATTTATTTTATAAGTTTTGTCGGAAATTAAAATATTTTTGTCAGGAATTAAAATGTGTCTGAAAGCAATAAAATTGGTTGGGTTAGAAATTATATTAAATATATCAGGAATTAGAATATTTTAGTCAGGTATTAGATCAGTTTGGGCAGGAATTAAATTATTTTAGTTAGGAAGTAAATTATTTCAATCAGGAATAAAGTTGTTCTTGTCAGATATTAGATTATTTTTATCTGTAATAAGAATACTTTAGTCAGGAATTATAACTTTTTGATCAGAAATTAACTTTTTTTTAAAAGTAATACATTCTTAATTAGGAAAAAGATGTATTCATTCAGCTATTAGATTACCTTTGTCAGTAATAAGAATTTTAAATTCAGGATTTATATTATATTAGTATAGGTTATTATTGTTTGGATTTAGATTACTTTTGTTTGATTTTAATACATTTTATTTTTCTTGCAGGAAGCTCAGCCTAGAGATACAACTACAGTTTTAGATTTATTGAGAAGTAAATATGTTGTAAAGGAATCTGTTGCAAAGGAATCTGTTCCAACTGCAGTTTTAGAATCTCCTACTGCTCCTAATGCTGACCTAATTCTAATAGATAAAACTCCTACTCCTCCTACCGCTGCTGATTTGTCTCAAGATGAGCTTATGGAAATAGGAACTCAGCCTCCTAAAACACACATTCAGTTAATTGATGTAGATAAAATTTCTACTGGTACAAATGATCCACCTGAAACTACCTTTATTGCTGGTGATACATATGCTGAAAAAAGGGTTGAGAGATGGCAATATTTAAGAGGTAAACAGCAGTTAGAATTGCAGGCTAATTTGGAAACAGCTGGTGATTCAGATTGGGTATATCCCCCTATTGATAAGATTCCGATTCAAAATTGAGAAATTCTTGTCTCTAGGAGTTTGCAGGAAAACAAGCCTCTATATCTGAAAAATTTTAAGTGAGCATGAAAGATATATGTGTGACTTCCTCTTTTTTAGGCAATATGATGAGGAGAAAGAGTTAGATCCTACAGGAGAAGATGAGGGAGTTAAGGCGCGTAACAACAACCGGTATGTGGAAGATATTGGTACTGTTATCTGTCAGTTTGCCACTGAAGATATTTCCCAAAACGATATTATTTTGGTAAAAGATGAGTTCTGTTCACCGCGTCCCTCTGTCTGGGTTAATAGTGCTATTCATGATGCTTGGGCTTCTGTGCTGAATATTGAAGAGAGCAGAATAACTGACAGAGATATTTTTCAGTATAAAAGATTTGTTTTTCATACTGGAGTTGCTGTAAGTTTTTTCTTTTTCTTTATCTTTGGAATTTTTATGTATATAACATAATATATATATATATATATATATATATATATATATATATATATATATATATATATATATATATATATATATATATATATATATATATATATATATATATATATATATATATATATATATATATATATATATATATATTGTATTGTAGGAGACTATACAGAGATATATAACAAAGAGAGAAAAATATAAAAAAACAAGTCAAGTACATCAAAGAACAGGAAAATTTTTTGACTTCTTTGGAAAATGATCCAGAAGAATATGCAAAGTTTAGAGACCAGTTGACAAAAAAGGAGCTTGATTTAGAATTGAAAAAACATGATGCTCAAGATGTTTATGTTTCCATTGATAAGTGGGTTAAACAATTTCCAACGCTCAACATAACTGAAGTAGAGTTGGTAAGTTTTTAACTTCATTTCTTGTTTTACTCAGGTAATATATTTTTATATTCAGGTACTAGCTTTTATAGTCAGGTATTAATCTATTTTTGTCATATATAACAATATTTTCTCCAGGAATTAAACAGCCTTAAAGTTAGAGTTCTGGATTTAACATTTTTAAGTTTAACATAATATAGGTCAGGAATCAAACATTAAAATATTTAGTCAGGATTTCGATTATTATGATCAAGAATAAGATATTATTAGTCAGGAATTACTATGCTTTAGTCAGATATTAGATAATTCATCTCAAGTATTGTTGTATTTTTTCAGGTATAACAATTTAAGTCAGAAATATGATTATTATAATCAGGAATTAAATTATATTGATGAGGAATTAGCAAGTTTTAGTCATGAATTTGACAATCTAAGTCAGGTGGTGTATTTTTGTAAGGGATTATAACATCTAACTCAGATATTAACATTTTATAGTCAGATATTAGATAACTTATGTCAGGTATTAATATTTTTTTGTCAGGCATTATATTTTATTCAGGAATTAAACAGTCTTAGAGTTAGAGTTTTGGATTTAAGATTTTGAAGTTTCACATAATATAGGTCAATAATCAAACATTACAATATTTAGTCAAGAATTAGATTATTATAATTAGGAATTAGATATTATTAGTCAGGAATTAGATATCAAACTTATGTCAGGTATTAATCTCATGTATCGTTGTATTTAGTCAGGCATAACAATCTAAAAGTCAGAAATTAGGAAGTTTTAGTCAGATATTAGATGAATTATATCAGGTATTGGTCTATAAGATATAATAGTTTAACTTATTTTGTTTTTTTTTTTATTTTGCAGGTAACCTTTCCCATTTGGTACAATAATCATTATACTGTGATGGTTTTCAATTTTATTCCTGGTATAACTCCACGTATAGATTGGATAAATAACAGGACCGACATTGATCGAAGTCATTTGAATGGAATAGATAAATATTTGGTAAGGTTTTGTAAACTAACTATCTCATTCTGTTTATTGAAAATTACACTTTTAGATGCTTATTATATATATATATATATATATATATATATATATATATATATATATATATATATATATATATATATATATATATATATATATATATATACTAGAGCTGTTTCTATTTATTTGCAAAAGAATGAACATCCATTAGCGGAAAAGGTTACTAATTTGCCATGGCATACTCCATCTTTTTCTTGGAAGACGAGCACAGAAAATTATGATTGTGGGCTTTTTGCATTAATGTGTATGCAAAAGTACAATGGACTAGATGGAGGACTTCTTGATTTAAAACTTGTAAGTATTTTTCTCTTTTGATATTTGTTGTGACTTATACTAATTATTTTTTAGTGTTCTTATTTTTGTATAAATTTGCAGAAGCAAAATCGGAAATTGTATAGATGCAGAATAGCTTATGATTTGGTTAATAGAGAAGACAATTTTTTGCGCAAGAAATTGTGGAATGATTGCACTGTCTTTTCTATTACCAAAGACAAAATTTTCAAAGCTCAGCTGCAAGGAAGAAGCTTGAGGCTCAATATTAGAAGGAAAAGGCTGCTATAGAGAAAGAAACAGAGAGGAGATACAAGTTGGAGCAGCAGAAACTAAAGAAAATGGAAGAACAGCAAAATATAGAAAATAGTTAGATAATTTTATTTTGTATATATATTTCCTTTTTGTAATTAAATATTAGGTTTGTTTTGGTTGATAAATTTTGTTTTTACAATTATTTATATATGTATATATTTTCTTTTCTTATATTATCATTCAGGTATACATGCTTGTTTTTGCATAAGTTAGATTAATTTTACAGGAAAAACAAAAGACAGTTAAGAGATAGTATTCAAGAAATAAGTGGTTTTTATCAGGGAATAAATAATATTAGTCAGGAATAGCATTATTTTGTTCAGAAATTAGATTAATTATGTCAGGAATAATAAAATTTATCAAAACTTAATTTTGATTATAAATCTAAAATATCAAAATCAAAATATATCTGAAGAAAATATAATATTTTTTACAAATATTTTTAATGAATAAAAATTATTTGATGAATGTCTCAATATTAAATGAGTTGTGGATTTGGAGTTTTTGTACCAAACTCATTTGGATCTCTAGTTGTTGTTCTTCTTCTTTCAAAATGTCCTCTAATTCTTTTGTTTTTCTTTGGCCTTCCTTTTGTTTTTGGTCGTTTTTGGATCTTTTACAGCATTCCTTCTCTCTTGTTTTTCATCAAGCTCACGAATTTTTTCTTCATTTGTTTGGAACACTTTTCTTATAGATTTGTACATTTGTTCCAAAGCATCGTCACATAATTTTGTTGCTTCTTCGTTCCCATGACATATTGTTACAAGGTTGTAGAAATTCTTTGTTATTGATTGCCTCTAAGGAGTGTTTATTAATGAATGATCCGTAGTTGCATTTCCTAACAAAAAAAAAAAAAAAAATAATTACTACATTTTTGTCATAAGATAATATTAGTCAGGAATAAATATATTAATATTATGAATAATATTATAATTGTCAGTAATAATAATGTATATATCAGGAATAAAATTATAATGTCAGGAATAAGATATGTTTGGTCAGGAATAAGAATATAAATGTCAGGAATAAGATAAGTTTGGTCAGAAGTAAGTTTAAATTTTTCAGTAAAAACAATATTGTTTTCTCCTTGGGCCATAAGTGTTTTTGCATCATGAAAAGTTATAAAAATCTGAAAATTTAATATATTTCATTATGAAAAAGTCATACAAATTTAACTAAAGTCATGGAAAAGTCATATAAAACTGAAAAAGAATTTAATTGCAACTTCAAAAAGTCATACAAATCTGAAAAAAACTAAAAAAGTCATATCATTTCAAAGTAATTTATTACATCATGAAAAAGCCATAAAATACAGACAAAACTCAAAATTTCTTCTGTTAAATTACATGTTAATTATTGCTGTTCATACTTAACTGTTTTCTATTTAAAGGCGGTTTAAATCAAGTTTTTTCTATAAAAAGACTTAAATTAACAACCTCTATTGTTTCTATATAAGGTTGACTCTTATATCATTAAATTTGCATTAAGTTATATATTTTTTTCTTTTATACAATCTTGAAGACAATGGCTGATTTCTATGAAAATTTGGCAAAATGTTCTGTTAAGTTCAGATCAATTTATCGGCTTAGTTTGGTAAATACATTAAGCTTTATACTTCTACATTTGTTTTGTGTCTTAGTAAATATTTAATGTTTTCATTCTTTTTTTTTTTTTAAATTTCAGCCACTTCATGCAGATTGGAAAGGTTTTCTTTTAAAATTCACAGGTCCAGTTAGAGTCTATCGTGGGAATAATGGTAGATTTTGGGAGGTTAGAGTGTTAAGCGTACCACAAAATACAGGAACCTGTGGTGGTTGTTTTATTGATGATGCATGGACAAGCTTTGTATCATCCAATAATATTGTTGAAGGAGAAAGACTGGATATTTATCATGATAATGATTCAAATTTTACATTAAAGTTTTTAATGCTGATGGTAATGAGAGGGTTCCTACTGAAGCAGAAAATGGTATTAATGTATAAGTTTATTTGTTAAGATTATGTTTGTAATATAAGTTTATATTTATCAGAAATAATAATATTTGTATCAGGTATAAGATTATGTTTGTCATAATTAAATTGTTTTATTAGAAGTAACAATATTTGTTTCAGGAAAAAGACTATATTTGTTAGGAATAATATAATATTTGTCAGGAATAAGTTCTTATAATTAGGAATAATAATACTTTTATTTTATATTTAATTAACAAATAATAAATTATAAAATAACAAAGTATGTACGTACCTGATTCATTCTCATCCCATATCATTGATTTAGCAAGCTTTGTCCAACGTTTCAGAACGTATCTCTCTGGTATAGCATGTATGCTGTACATTTGCATTATCTTGAGGATGTGAAAGCACAACAATCCGGTCTCTGTGAAGCACATACAAGAACACATAAACTCATTGTTCTGACAGTGATATATGACTTGATAGGTGTGCTTATAATCTTCTTCAAGAGAAACATCAAAGAATTTGACATATTGCATTGAAGTTGGATTTTCTCTTGCATATGCTCCTAGACTTGTGTCAAATTCCAACTTAAAATCCTTGTATAAGTTTAGAGTATAAACTTCAGCAATATGTTTTAATATTTTTGTTGTTGTTTTTGGTTTCTCAGTAGTACATCTAAAGTTGTCACTCTTTTCAGTGCTTCTCCATCTTCTCACAATAGCTTCAAATATGTGAAAGAACTCCAAAAGTTTAGTGGTTTTGTTTTCCTTAAATGAAATTGCTCTATTTGTTACTTTTACTCTTTGAGATGAAAGAATTCCAGCAGAGAAAATATCCTTGCTCAATGCTGTGCACCATTTTTCTCGTAGCCCGAATAACCTATCAAACCATTCTTTTTTTTTCTAATCCATGCTTTTGAACCATCTTGTTCCAGCAATCTTCAAATTCAGATTTTGAATCACAGCCACTTAAGCACTTGTGAAACATATTCTTGAATTCAGGATTTTTTTTGGAGTTCCAAAGTGTGATACAAAATTCTTTTGCAAATGCCATAGACACAGTCTATGTCTTGAATTTGGATACACCTGCAACAATGATAGAACAATTTGATTATTTTCTTCACTTTTTAACATTTTAAAATCAGAAATATGATTATTATGATCAGGAATTAAATTATATTGATTAGGAATTAGCAATTTTTACTCATGAATTAGACAATCTAAGTCAAATATTAGCATTTTATAGTCAGATATTAGATAATTCATGTCAGGTATTAATCTATTTTTGTCAGGCATAACAATATTTTAGTCAGGAATTAAAGAGTCTCAGTCATATATTAGATAACTCATGTTAGTTATTAATCTATTTTTGTCAGGTATAATAATAATTTAGTCAGGAATTAAAGAGTCTTAGAGTTAGAGTTTTGCATTTAACATTTTTAAGTTTAACATTATATAGGTAAGGAATTAAATAGTTTTTTTTAATCAGGTTTAACATAATATAGGTCAGGAATAAGATAATATTAATCAGCAATTGTTATGATTTATAGGGGTACAATTAAAACTTAAACACCAAGATATTATATTTTATGATATATTTCCTCATTTCGCTGAATTGATTATGAAATATATGAAATCTGTAGCCTATACATTACTTAGTATTTATTTAGTATAGTACTTTAATTTTATTTTGTTTTGTTAGTGTATATTATTTTAAGTTTAAATTGCTATGTTTGATTTATGAATTATACTATTTTAGTCATGTATTGTCTTTTTTTTTTTTTCCAGGAATTAAATTATAATAGTCAGACTATAATACTTTTTGGTCAAAAATTAGTATATTTTAGTCAGGAATTAGATTTAATTTTTCATGTAATGGTTTATTTTTGTCAGAAATTAGATTACACTAAATTTCTTATATTACAATATTTTGTATTAGGGCTAAATATAATACGTGGACAAATTAAAAGCCAGGAAATGATGAATTGATTGATTAAGAATAAAATTACTTGGGAAAGCGCGCAATAATAATTGATTTAAGTAAAGTATTAAAAAAATCATTTTCCCAAAAAAATATATCCACCCTTCCATATTTCTCTTCTGTTCATTAAAAAAACCATCCATTTCCAGAGCTTCAACAAAGGAGATTTAGTAGTTTATTATTCAATTTTTATTAGGATTCAACTAAATTGCAAGGTACATTGTTTTCTCTGTTATTTTTATTGTTTTAATATTGAAATTAAGTTGAAAATATTATTGGTATTAGGATTTAGAATGCTATGTTGATCATCAGTTTTTTTGTGAAGTCGTACATAAAGTGTTATAATGTGTGGAATTTATGTATTTTGTTATTTGTGAAATCGTACATAAAGTGCTATAATGTGTGAAAATACTTGAGTAAGATGCTTAAAATTGGTTGATGTTCATTGTTAGTATTTTTGAAAACAGAGTATTTTTTGGTTTGAATTATTTTAAATTGTGGTTGTGTTAACACCATGATTATTGGGTGTTTTGTTAGTTTAAATGGATCAAGTAGACAACCCTCACTACATGGCTGCTCTAGAGGATGCCCCACATGCTTTATATAATCCTGAAATCTTATGTATATATATCTTTCCTAAGTGCACCCCTCGAGCCCAAGCGATGTGTAATTGCGTTTGTAAGCACTGGAATGATCTGTGGTTTTGGAAATCCTGGATTCCTCATGTTGTTAGAGCTAGACAGGCCAGTGAAAGGTGGTGGATTGCAACTGATATTATGATGCATAATGGGTATGGCTTCCATAATTCAATGGTTTGGGATTGGGCTGAGTTTCCGGATGGTTTGCGACGGCTATTTAGGGATGAAGAAGATATGTGGAGTAAGAAAAGGAAGAGGGAGGAAGCTATTCAACCTTGGTGGGCAACAGAAGAAGATTAGGCTAGAGTAGTGATGTAGATAGTACTAGGTTAATTGCCCTGTGAGTTGGTTTTTGCTTAACTAGAGGGCAGTCTTTTGTATAGTAACTGACTCTAAGTAATTAATGCATGGAATTTTTTGCTCTTGTCATAGTTTAGTGTGACATTGTTCTTTTGCTTTTGTAAGGCAATGCCACCAGTATGACAAACTGTTAATGTACTTATTTGACAATCACTAATGAAATGAAGAAATTGAAGTACTGATTTGGACTTAATTTTTTGTTTTGGTTTTGGTTTATATTCTGTAACTTTTTATTGTTTATTCTTTTTTGTGCATAATGTTGGTGAATGGAAAAACACCCCTCAATTGGACTATGTTATATTATTTTAATCAGGAAATAAATTACCTCAACCAGGAATAAAATTCTTTCAGTCAGAAATTAGATGAATATAATGAGGAATAAGTACATTTTAGTCAGGAATTATACAAATTTAACCAGAAATTAACTTATTTTTGTAACTAAATATATATTTTTAATCAGGAATAATATTATTTATTTTAGGATTATTATCCTTTTAGTCAGGTATTAGATTATTTAGGGCAGGAGTTAAATTATATTTGTCAGAAATTATTTTTGTTGTATTTTTGTTAAAGATTATAATATTTAAGTCAGATATTAGTATTTTATAGTCAGATATTAGATAATTCTTGTCAGGTATTGATCTATTTTTGTCAGCTATAACTATATTTTAGTCAGGAATTAAATAGTTTTAGAGTTTATTTAGATTAGTTGTGAATAATTAGAGTTTTGGATTTAACATTTTTAACTCAGAAATAAGATTATCTTAATCAGGAATTAGATATTATTAGTCAGATATAATTTCTTTCATGTTAGGCATTAGTCGATTTTAGTCAGGCATAACATTTTATTCAGGTATTAGATTATGTAGGGCAGGAGTTAATTTATAATTGTCAGGAATTAAAGAATATTTGTCAGAAATATATTTATTTTTGTAAGTAAATACATTTTAAATTGAGAATAAGATAGTTTCATTCAGGTATTATATTACTTTTGTCAGAATATACAACTTTATTATCAGGAATAAGATTGCCTTCATCATGATTAAAAAGTTTAAAGTCAGGAATTAATAAATTTAAATCTATCATTAATATCTTAGTCAGTTATTGCATTATTTTTCACAGGAATTACATTATTTTTGTCAGGAATTAACCCACATTAAATTATAGAATACAAATCACATATTAAATTATACAACACAAATATTATGAAGCTAAAACTGCTTACCTCTGGTATGGCGTTGCTCATTGCAAGATCTTGATCAGTGAAAATTGATTTTGGTTCAATTCCACGCATTGACTTTTTGAAAATTGAAAGCAACCAAACAAATGTTTCAGTCTTTTCATCAGTTATGAATGCACATCCAAACATTGTTGTTCTCCAGTGATTGTTTATACCAACAAATGGAGCACATATCAACCCATATTTGTTTGTTCTGTATGTTGTATCGAAGATTAAAACATCACCATAAGCTTTGAAATCTTCAAGCATTTGAGAGTCACGCCAAAAATAGCTCACAACATTATTTTCTTCTCCAAATTTCAGTCTATAAAAGAATGAAGGATCTTGATCTGCTCTTTCTTGAAGGGTGTCTAATACATTCTGCATGTCTCCACCTTCAACCATACTTATTTTCACCCTTGATACATAGTTAAGGTGATCTCTCTTAGTATGACCTACACATTCTTCTCCTCCAGCTTCATTGCTTATATAATTATAAGCATCCATTGGTTGAATACCACTCTCAATCATGCTCTCAATTAGCTTACCCATTGGGGCTAATATTTGCCTTTCTGATCTTAGATGATGTCGTTGAAATGTTATTACCAATTCATGATTATGTTCCAACTCATGTGTAAGAACAGCAAATCTACCTTCTGCATTTTTCTTGAAATGAATATGAGCTTTGCATCAAGTTCTTGTCTCATTTACTTCCCTTTCTTTCATCAGTTTTACCCAATATGGGTATTTCTACTGAATTTTTTTCACCTGCAATCTTCATTTTACCCTTCGTCTGTCCTTCCTTAGAACATCTAAAATAAAACTCATACAATAAATCATTATTATCTCTTATCTTTGTTGATTTTCTGACGCTGAAACCAACAGATCTTGAATGAGCTTTGTATAAAAAATATCCATTATTATAGTTTGATACTGTATAACCTGCTAAACATCTACTTATGTTATCATCCTTGTCATATTTGTAATAATCTGCAACAAAAGTAAATATAAATTATACAAAAGTCAGGAATTAAAATGTTTTTGGTGTGAGAAATGATAAAATTTCAGTCAGGAATTAGAATATATAACTCAAGAAATATATCAATTCAGATAGTTTGTAAGGAATTAAAGATATACAGTCAGAAATTAGATTTTACATATCAGGAATTATCAGGAATTTATTTTCCGCAATGACATCATTATAATTACAGAGCATTTAATTATCAGTTGGTTGAGTAGGTAAAATATTTAATATAGTTGGTTGAGAGTCATTTATTCTTACCCTAAACGCACTGTTCTTCATTTATCTTTTAGTCAGGAATTACATTATATATGTTAGGTATTACTCTATTTTTGTAAGCATTAAAATATTTTTCTCAGGAATTAAACTGTTTTTTGAAAGTCAAAGTCTCAGGAGTTTGCATGTTTCAATGAGGAATTAGATAATTTATGTTAGGTATTACAATATTTTACTCAGGAATCTAATTATTTTTAATCAGGTTTAAGATAATATTACTCATCAATTGGTATGCTTTACTCAGGACTTAGATTATTTTAACACTTCATAAATCTTCTAATATTTATAATTTTTCAAACAAACATACCTATTATATTTACAGCATCTTCATCTCTTTCTTGATTGGTGTTCTCTTCTATAATTACATTATCTACTGCATTCATTATTAGTATTGCTTGCAAATTATAAGTCGAAATTAACAACGATTTGAAAATAAATTAGCCTTGGTTGCAAATTATAAGTCGAAATTAACTCAAAATTAAATACGATCTAAAATTAAATTAACATTGCATGCAAATTATAAGTCGAAATTGATTGTATGCAAATTTAAATTGCATCCTAAATTGAATTAATTATTTGCGAAAATTTATAAACTCAAAATTGATTATGAACTAAATATGATCTGAATTAAGTATAATCTGAAATTAAATACAATATGAAATTTAATACGATATGAAATTATGAAATTAAATTGAAATAAATTGTACCTTTTTCAGCAGTAATTGAGCTCGAAATTGATTCTATAGGTGAATCAGATTCTTCTTCAATTATCATTCTATTGTTTGATTTCTCCATTTTTGTGATTTGAATTTTCTGAAATTTGAAGATTTGAATGCTCTGAAATTTGAGTAAATGTAGGAGTTCTTAGTTTTGCGAAATTAATGCGTTCGCAATTTTTATAGAAAATGACGACGCTCGAAATTTGAGGAAAATGATAAATGGTAAAAAATTCACATTTTATAAAATGGCGCTCGGGCTTTGGTCAGGTATCTCAGGCCCACGCCCTTTGATTAAGAGCCCGATCTCACGCGAGTCCAGTCTCACACAAAACGCTTCCTATTTTGCTCCACCATAGACAAACAATTTTTAAGTGCTTGTGTGATTAATATATAAATACATGGAAAGTTGATTTTCATAGAAAATACTCCCTCCGTACCTTATTGATAGTCGCTTAAGGTTAATTTTAAATCCTAAAATGATAGTTATATTTGCTTTTTTCAATTACCATTAATATTAATTTTTTTTATATCAAAATTCCCTTAAATTTGAAATAATATTTGTGTAAATTGAACTTTTACATGTAAATTTTGTTTTACAATGTACTTTTATTACTTTTTCTCTCTACTTTTTTGCATATTCAATGTAAATTTACCTTTTCAATATATTTTTACTACTAATTATGTTTATTAATTCCCGTGAAAATTGTCCATAAAGGATGGAGGGAGTAGATGTATGAGCTCTTGTTTGGTTGACACTAACATGAAAAATTTCTGTTTCCTGCAAAATGTAGGAATTTACTCACCTACTCTTCCTAGGTATGTAGAACTTCTCATGGGAAATAGGATTTCTTTGCAAGCCAAACAATTTTGACATTTCCTAGTAATTTAAGTTTATGAACATTGAAAATTCTTATGAAGAAATATTTCTTGACCAGTTCAAAAATTATACTCTCTCTGTTTCATAATTAGAAGTCTATTTTTTAACATTTATTACTCACATAATAAATAGAAATTGGCTTTCAATTATGAAACAGAGGGAGTACTTGTTTCTTGTTCTTTACACCATTTTTTTCCCCACAAAAAAACATGTTTGATCATTGTAATACTCCCTTTTTTTTTCTTTTAAATGTATCACTTGCATTTATACGGAGCTTTAAGAAATTTTTTATTTACTCACGTTTGATATTGTCCAAGTGACAAGTGAATGATTGATTTTTTTTTTTTAATCAAAGCATAAGAGGGAACCTATTTTATCATCTTGAGAAACAAAATTCGTTTATAAGTGGTAAAATCGTAGATAAATCAACTTCATCACTTTGGTGGAAATTAACAACATATATTACTTTTACATAGTAAGATAATAATTATTAATACTTTGTAATTATTTGAGGGTAATACCTCCTCTATTTTTTTTTTTTTTTTTTTTGTTGACAATTTTTTTTAGTCACGCTTGTCAATACACAAATCAATCACTAATATTTTAAATTATCAATAAGCAAAAATTATATAAAGTTACTTCTTCCATCCCGGAAAGAACGACCCTTTTAGGCTGATTTTGCAGGTAATATGAAAGTTAAAAAGATAGTAGTATAAGTACATTGGGAAGTGAAATTCACATGGGGTTTGCAAAAAAGTAGAGAGAAAAAGTAGTAAAAAATACATGAAAAAACAAAATTAGCATTGGGAAGCTAACTTTGCATAAATATTGTTGCAATTTTGAGACTAGATTTTGGCCATGAGGGTCATTCTTTCGGGAATGGAGGGAGTAGTAAATATTACTCTCTCCATCTCATAATACTTGACACAGTTCCCATTTTCGACCATCCCACAATACTTGACACGTTACTAAGTACGGAATGGGATCACTAATAAAAAATATTTTCCTACATTCTCTCTCCTCACTTACCCTACTCTCACTCCACTTATTAGGGCCTATATTTATTGTGTATATTGTATAGCTAACGGGCCTATCTCATGGGCCCTAATATCTTGTTAGGATTGTATAAATATGCTTCCTATACTTTAATGAAACTACGGAAAATTATTTCGTGACATGGTATCGGAGCCAAACAAATTCTAAATCCCTAAATTTCTAAATTCTACATTCTAAAGCCCTAAACTCAATTTCTGCAAATTTTTTTAATTACTAGTTCGAATTTCTACTTCGAATTTCTGGTCCCTAATTTCTGGTTCAAATTTATTTATTTTTTCTGTGGTTGCCTCGTGTTGGTGTTCTTTGATCCTAATTTCTGTTCTACTGCTTCGAATTTCCGGTTCAAATTTCTTAGACTCTCATTGATCGATAATGGTGAATGACACTAATACTATGTCTATTACTCCCAAACGCAAGTCGAATCTCTATTGCACTCATTGTCATTGTACGGGTCATGATTACGATGGTTGTTTCTTGTTCATGGCCTACCCGAATGGTGGCTGAACAAATATGGTAACCAAGCCAAACCTGTTGCTTCTACTGCTCTACTTGCTGCCTCTATATCGCAAGGCCTGCCTTGTGACTCTGCTCTGCCCGCTACTCCTCTGCTCGCTGCTACACCTTGCTAGTGTGATACCCCATATTTTTATACGTATTTTATTTAAAATAAGTATTTTATGGAGTATTTAAATATTTTGAAATGTTTTATTTATGGCATTTTAATTATTTATTTTAAATAAGTTTGGAAATATTTTATAAAAGGAAAGTTTATTTAATTATTTATTTTATTAAAGTTGGGGTTTAATTTAGGAAAGTTTTATTAGGAAAGGGATTAGGAAAGAGTAAAAAGGGAAAGTTTAGGTAAGAAGGGTTTCTAGAGAAAGGGGTATAAATATTCAACAATTGGGCAAATTAAACTTTGCCCAGAGTGGAGAAAACCCAAGTAAACTTTCTCTCTCTTCTCCTTTATTTTTCTCCTTTTTTCTTTCTTTCTTTTTTCCCCTTCCCCTTGTTTTCCATTCACCACCGCCAGCCACCACGACCACCGGTGGGCCGCCGGCCACCAGCAGCACCAGCCGGCAGCGGCAGCGATCGGCAGTGGCACCGGCCTGCTGTCCGGCTGCTCCTTCTCCCCTTCGGAAAAAATAAAAAATTCAATCTTTGTTTTTAATTTTTGTTTAAACCTTAGCTCTAATTATTAAATATGGGTTTTGTGATTAATATTATGATGTTTGATTATAACTAGTATGTAATTTAATTTTCAGATTTTAATTCTAATTAAAAAGCCCCAATTTTGAAACGCTAGATTCATAAATTATTAATTATTGAAGTATTAAGATTTAGGGTGGTTTAAACCTTTGATTTATGTGTTTTAAAGCCTAATTACAGCAAGTTTTTATATAAATATATTGTCGGAATTTTTTGTAGTATATTAAAAATCAAGTTTCTTTAAGGAATTTTAATTACCCATTAATTGAGATTAAAGTATGAGGTTTTAAATAAAATTTCAGCTTGTTTTAATTAAATTATGAGTGGTTTAATAAGAGTATATATTGCTGGAAATTTGTAAAGAGTGAATTTTAATGCTCTATTATTATTTTAAATTGTAGGAGACTTCGAAGTGAGTGATTTCTATTAGTCGTGGCGATATTAAGATCGTATTCAAGGTACGTTCGCGTACTTAGCATATTTTTGATGATATAGTGGCATGCTAGATGTGATTAATTAATTCTAAGTATTATCATGCTAGATTATGGTTGGAAATTGTGGTTTGGTTGTTATTGGTGATTAAATTATGATGCATGATTTAATTGTGATGGATTATTGATTTGGAAATAATCACTTGGCATGTTGAATATGAACCACACTTTTATTTATGGCATGATAGAAAGCATGTTTAATTAAACTAAATGTTTAATTTGGTTTGAAATATTAAAAGGGAATTTTATATTGGTTCATATAATTTTTATTGATGCTATAAGCATGGGAAAAGAACTATATAAGTGTCTATTTACACGAGGAATAAATTGTATGTTGGTGCCTTAGTGCACTTAAGGTGTTCTTAACAATGAGGGATAGGATTTGTGGCGTATTATGCGTTTAACGTGTCTTTGGCATCGAGGTAGATTTAAAAAGAGTTCAACATTAAATATTATGTGGTCACTAATTATTCAAGAATTAAATTGGAGTGTTTAATTGTTTGAATAATTATAATGTTTGATGTTATTATGATTTGAGAGTCATAACCAAGTTTAATAATATGTAAAGAACGTAAAGTGAAAAGGATTACGCACCAAAACTCTTGGAACGTATATACCTTGAGTATGAATATATGGAGGGAGTTATGCGAATTTATATTTGACCATAACTTCTAATGGTAGTACAGGATACTGTATTTTCCTTTTTATTATGCGCAGGAATTCCGCCACTTACGAGTGGTTCTTTTATACTGGCACGATTAGCTCTCGTGTTAGTACCCCTTTATAGGGGCAGGTTAGGGGGAAACCCGTTCGATGCGTAATCAAAACTAAATAAATTATTTAGTTACTTAGTTGAGAAGTTTTGTTGTATGTTGTGTGTTTGAAGACAGGTGTAACAAGGTAAGTTGTGTGTTGATAGGTAAAAGCATGTTAGTGTGTTTAAATACGCTAATGTACTCAGCTTTGTTGATTGTGTGTTTGTGTGTTTGTTGGCCTTGTCTTTACCTTGGCTCTATGATGACCCATTTTTAATGGAGAGTAGTGGAAACAAGTAGAGAGAAATGTTTCAGGTGATGAAGCATATTCATGATGGGCATGAGTGAAGAGCGAATCATGCTAGTTTCCATAAGATTATGATGTGCTATTGTATTTTATTATATTATAATATTACTGTTGCGAGACTAACGTAAAGGTTTTAAATTGAATTGGTTTTGTTAAGGGCCTACAATGGTTCCAAGTTGTAGGTTTGACTTTATTTTACTTTGGTTTGACTTTGCTTTTGATTGGTTAAGTTTTTAAGTTGAGTCGTTTTAAATGTTTTAAAGGAGAGTCTTCCGCTGTGTGTCTTTGATAGTTGCCTTAACCGTTTTCACGGTGGCGATAATATCTTAGATTTTCCTATTCAAAGTTTTATACAGGGTAAAACAGGTATTTCCAAAGAAAAGAATTTCTAGGGTGTTACAGCTGACTATTATTTTGACAATCCAGTAGGGATTCATGATTTTTCATCAACAACTCGTTGTTTTGCTCAGCCACAAGTAAACAAGATATTAATTTAGAATATTTCTTAAAACCTTTCTCTCGATATTGAGTCTGCAGGACAATATTATTTGCATGGAAAGTGGAGTATGTTTTTTCTAGCATCTCCGCATTAGTAATTTTCTCCCCACATAATTTCAATTGAGAAGTTATTCTGAACGTGGCTGAGTCATATTCACTAACAGATTTAAAATCCTGTAATCTCAAATTTAACCAATCATAACGAGCTTTAGGAAGTATAACAGTTTTTTGGTGGTCATACCTTTCCTTTAGACTATTCCAAAGGATTTCTGGGTCTTTTACAGTGAGGTATTCATTTTTAAGCCTTTCGTGGAGGTGGTGGCGAAGAAATATCATGGCTTTAGCTTTGTCTTGCAATGTAGCTTTATTACCCTCTTTGATTATTTCACCAAGCCCTTTAGCATCTAGGTGTATTTCGGCATCTAACACCCATGATAAATAATTCTTTCCGGTAATATCAAGGGCCACAAATTCAAGTTTGGCAAGGTTCGACATTATTCACTATACAAGATAATATTCAAATCAGAATTTATAATACTACAATTATACTTCAATTCTCACAATCATCAAATAAAATAACCATAACCACTGAAAATTCGTCATATGCATAACAATAAAGATAATGTCTAAAACTAATAAAGTCTATCATCAAGAAATTCCTACGGGATATATATGAATGAGAGGGATGAATTTTCAAATTGACCATCAGATATTTCATATAGGGTGCGAGTAATATACTAAAGAAATTATTACGCATTAGTATAGATATTCACTTGAGACATTTCATATACAAGAAAAATTATGTCGTACTAATGACAAAGCATGGAGGTACTTGTAGACACCTACTTTTGGCCTCTTGTCCCGACAGGAAGTGCGATGATGTTACAAAAATCCGTTCTTCATGCTAGATCAAAGTTGAAGTGTTTATGGACTACGAAATGCATTATGAAGTAAATTAAAACCCATATTTGAGACCAAGTTATCTTAGAGCCTTGTCCGATTATTAATTAGTCCTAAAACGTGCTCATACATGTTTAAACATGATTAATAACGGACCCAAATGCATCAAATGCAATGATTGGATCCAATGGATCTTACATTGTTAAAAACCGAGACAATTAGATATACCAACCATCATATTTCTATGAAAGGCCAATACAGATGGATAGCCCTTTCAAAGAGCTTTCCAACGATATATTATAAGCCCAATTCCGAGATAAAACGAAGAAATTATGATCAAAACACTAAACCGGGCCCTAAAACCGACACCCTCGCACTCCAACGGCCATATCTTTTGATCCAAAACATATTTTAACCTAATTCAAATGGCATTGGAAAGTAGACATTCAGAAATTTCCAATGATATCTCACACTCCTTAATCCGACTTCGCAATAAAAAGTTATGGAAGTTTTAAAAATGCGTTTTCATATAAGGCAAACCGCACCGCGTGCAACTGTCAGAGTTGCGTGCGCTTGCCGAGTGCAAGTCAAAGAGTTGCGCTGGGCTTACCAGCGTGACTCTAGAGTTGCGCACGCCACTTGATGCTGTGGCTCTAAAACCCAAAACCTAGATTCCTATGCCTATAAATAGGGGTCTTCGTTCAACCCGAAAGAGGACCGAAAAATCAGAATTCTAAACCATAGCATTCTAAATCCCTAGTCTCTCAACTTCTCTTGCTATCATATTACTTTTTCCCTTTCTTCCCAAATACTTTCCAACCCTAATTGAATCCATTGAAGTCCTTGGAGGTACAAAAAAGAAAGAAAGTCCATAAATGCATTAAACGGAGATTTAACATAAAAGAAGAACGGTAGGTTTCCTGAGCAATTAGATAAATCACTTTTCTTTTATTGTTTAAATAACTTTAATTGAATAAATAGTGTTTTTTGATCACTTTAAATGAGCTTTTAATTAATTAATTCCACATAATATCTTGTGTTAAATAAAGAATAGAATTGAATAATTAATTGTTGATTGATCACCTAAGCCAAGGCGAATCTTGTTTATTTTTGTTCTTTTCACGAATATTGATTAAATAAGAATAACGACTTTTGCAATGTAATTCCTACGTGATTGACGCGTGTAAATAAAATCAACTAACTTAGTTTTTAGGTATCAGGTTGCATATATTGTTTGGTGATAAAATTATGAATAAGGAAGAACTAGTAGAGGCCGCACTAGGGCTAGAATAGCGATTCCCCCCTAAAGGGAATGTTATTTTAGTACCTCGCTCCCGAACTCATCTTTGGTACACGTAGACCAATTTGGGCATGGGTGAACTTACGATTCATGCTAAATATCCCTTGAACTCTACTTGGGAGAAAAGCATGAACGAGGTTTATGAGTTTTCTTAAAACTCAATGGCGACTCCTTACTTGTATCTTACAAAAAAGCGTAATGATAGGATCAACTCTAATTCAAGGTCCCCCAAACAGTCAGGAATTCAAATCCTAATACATCCTAACAAGTGTAAAGTCCTAGGCTTTTAAAGGGTCATGGGCATATAAGGAGAAGGATCCCCTACGATGGGCACACCCTCCTTACAGTACTAACACAATATAATGATTAAGTAATCAATTGCAAAAATAAAAGTATAGAAACCATCAAAAAATGAAGTTGGACTCAAAAAATTATCGTTGCCTACAGGATAGTAGAGACCTTTTTAATTAAAGAAATAGAACACAATTGCTCAAATCTAGGCCAAAGTCCAGATCTAACATCAGTACAATTGTATATACATTTGAACCAAATCACAAAGCAGTAATTAATATAATAAAAAGTAACAAAATCTAATATTATTAAATAATTTAAGTAGGAAACAAACGAAATTAATTAAAAACAAGATACACATAATCTAGAACAAAAATAATGATATGGACGAACATAGTAGGATTATAAGCATAGAAATTGACAATGGAATAAAGCATATATAACCACTATCACTAAGTTAATGAAGAAATATTATTGTATGAGAGTATGAGTAATGCTAAAAAAACACATCTTCGGATAAGCGATCAACAAATTAATCATTCACAAAAACAATTATAATACAAAGTAAACTTACATGATAGATGATTGCAATGATTTAATTTTCTTTGTACTTTTTCTTGTTGATGCGTTTCCCTTTGTGATGTGTCTTTGATATTCAATGATAATTATAGACAATGGTGCTGATAACGTATTGTAAAAGTAAAGAGAAGGGGATGAAGGAATAGAGGAAAGGGAAAGAATATAGAGAGAATTTAGAATATCATAAAACTGTATCTCACATTAATCATCCAATGAAGTAGTATATATATACAAAAATAACTACCAAGTGATAATGAACAGACACTATTTTACAACAAATAATTAATAATAATGAAATATGCTCTGCTCTGCTCGGCTCAACTCGACTCTGCTTTGTTCTGTTGAAATCTGCTATGCTCTGCTGACTCATGCTCTACTCTACCCAGAAGCTCAAAAGAACAAGACCTAAATGGGTTAAGCTTTTATAAACGAGTCATGATTACTAAGTCAAAAGCCCAACTCCAATGTACATCAAACCCTAACCTAGGGTGTCTCACTCTATAAATTGAGGCTCTCTAATTCATTTGAAGGAGAGGAGGAAATCAAGAGAATCAAAATACAAAGAAAGCCTCTGAGAAAACCTCTCATCAAATACTCTAAACTTTTCCAAAAAACTCCTCTCAAAACTTATAAGAAGAACATCAAGCATTCGATGTGCCGTTCTACACTAGAAGATCATCCGTGGAGGAGACCAAGCCTCGACGGCCCTAAACACGGGAAAAGAATAACTTCAAAACATCAAGAACATTACCAATTCAACCTTTACATCAAATAGTCATTGACCGAGATCAAGTTTCGTCGGCCCTCGATCAAGAATTTAAATCAAAGGTCTACATCAACAACAAGTCAAAGGTCTACATCAACAATAAATCAAAGTTCTACATCAACTCTCTTCGATCGTGATCAAGCCTCGACGGCCCTTGATCAAGAGTCAACTCAGACCGTGAAACAAGTCAAAGATAAAGTGGAGATCGAATCAGAGGAGCGATTAGAGATTGTACCCATAAATTATCAAGTTAACAAAAGTAACATTTTGTTGCATTTGTTTTGAATCTATATTTTGCAGATTCAAAATTTGTGTTTACAAATTTGGCACAATCACTAGGACAATTTCTACCTCTCATCTCTTTCTCCACAAATCGAATTGACGAAGCACCTTTAGCACATAGAAGAAATGATGACAAAGGGCGATGCACAAGATGACATCGTTGTAAATGTCATGGCAATCGAAGCAAACACCATTAAGGAGGAGATAGCAAATATGAAGCTACTTCTTGAGAAACTCATCAAAGACAACGAGGAAAAAGGAAGCACAAATGAAGCTTCAAAGCGAACAAATTGCTGCACTCGAAAGAAGACTCGAGAAACGCCCAATTGAAGAAAGTGAAGGTGAAAGCAGCGGGTCAGAACTTAGCCAAAGTCAAAGCTAAGTTCAAAAAATGAAAAGCCCCATGGTGATTCATTCAGCTTCGAAGCAATCCAAGAGATGATAGCTAATGCTATTAAATAACAGCTCGGCAGAGACGTCGTCAACAAAGATGGTCGTTACATCAAACCTTACATCAAGAGGATTGACAAGATGAGAATGCCAAACAGTTATTAACCTCTAAAATTCCAGCAATTTGATGGGATGGGCAACCCCAAGCAACATATTGCCCACTTCATAGAGACCTCCAAAATGTTCCTCGATCGCTTCTTCAGCACTTGTTGCATTGTTAGCATGACTGAGTTGACAAAAACTAATACCAGTTGGAGGATGAGCCAGTTCTGGACTACATCAATCGATGGTGAGGATTAAGTCTTCAATGCAAGGATCACTTGTCTGAAACTTCTGCAGTCGAGATGTGCATCCAAGGCATGCATTGGGATCTTGATTACATCTTGCAGGGAATCAAGCCCAAAACATTCCAAGACTTGGCAACTAGATCTCATGAGATGGAGTTTACGATACCCAATCGTGAAGACAGATCTAATTAGACGATCATCGGCATCCAAAGGGGGCAAAGATGAAAAAGCGGTCCTCAAAGCTCCTAAGTAAGAGCCTAAACTGCATAACAAAAAAATCACACAAATTGAACTACGTCTGGCTTGATCCAAAAAGTAAATTTCTATTACTTATTGGTACGTAGGCATCTTAGATATATAAAAATTTATTCAAGGGCAGCCATGAAAAAAAATGAGTTATAAATTGCAAGGTTAGGGCAAGTTTCAATTAGTTGCTTCCACCAAATTGTATGATGTCATCTATTTGAAGATTGGAGAAAGCTTTCAAGCACCAATACTTCACCAAGTTTACTCGAAGATCAGGAGAAGCTACAAGCACCGGTGGTCCATAAATTGATCAAACATGGACATTTGGAGAAAGCTTCCAAGCACCAGCGGTCCACCAAAATTTTTGAGATCTAGAGAAAGCTTCAAGCACCAGAGATCATCAACTCAAAGTGTTGAACATGAAGATTGGAGAAAGTTACCAAGCACCGGTCCACCAAAGTTCTTTAAATCTGGAGAAAGCTTCCAAGCACCGGAGATCAACTCAAAACATTAAACACTAAGATTGGAGAAAGCTACTAAGCACCAATACTTCATCGACAAATCTTGAAGATCATGAGAAGGCTGCCAAAGCGCCAAAGATCTGCAAAAAAAAAAAAAAAAAAAAAAAAAAGGAACCTTGAGGTAGCCTCCAAGTTAAGTACCAATGATCCACCATTCTTGAAAAGAAAAGCACTGCACCACTGAGTCAAATAAACAAACTCAATTTGACATGGGTCATGAAGAAGATTTCTAGCAAGGTTATTGTCACCGTTGTCAATAAGGGCACTCATGAACCACAAGAGGTTCTAATTGTCTACTCTGATTCTTAGCGATATTGCCTCCCATCCATGTAGTCAAAGCACTTCTCGGTCGGCATCAACAACACAATGCCTAGCCAGGAGACAAACACATTTATTGCATTGTGATTGACATGGTTCCCTCCGAGTCAAAAGACGATCAAGTCGTCCAAGAACATGATTGTTCCGCCTAGTTTATAATTTATATATGGTTTTATTTTATGTATTCAAGAAAAAAAAAACAAAAAAAGATAAAAGATAAAAAAAAAAAAGAAACAAAGGTCACGTTGATATCATGATCTAATCATGATAATCATTTTCAAGAAAAAAAAAACAAAAAAAAATTAAAGGAAAAAAACGAAGAAATGACAGAAGATAGTGCAGCCACGAAGTTCTTGGTGCAGCTATGATCAATCACTCGATCGGATGGGCAAATGTGGTCCGATTCGCTTGAAATTTGGACATATGGTCGACAAACAAATAGCTGCAATCTGTACGATGTAATTGTGAAAATGATCCCTAGTTCGTTGAGAAAAAAGGCTGGACAGAAGCTTCAACTTGGAGTCGTTATGCGTGTGCACGGCTTTGCGAGACTCGAGAATGTCACTCCAATATGTCGAGGTCAGATTGCAAGGCTTGAACATGTAACTCCAAGTAACTCCGGAAGTTAAGGTTCGAGTTGCACTCCATGGTTCCAAAGTGTGGGTAGCTTTCACTATGCTTCTCCTCCAAGTTCGTCAACGTGAGTCTCTAGTACGTCGTGGGTGGCAAAGCTTGAGTAAACAACTTCATCAAGGCATAAGTGTGAGTGTTGATGTGAGGCTCGGCACAACTTCAATATGTCTAGGTTGTGTTGCGACACTCAAGTATCCACCTCCAAGACTTTAAGACAAGGTTCGGCTATGAGGCTCGAGAATATAACTCTGCGATGTCAAAGCTCGTAATGTGATGCCAACTTCAAGGTGCTGAGGTTAGAGTTGCGAGACTCGATACAGGACTCTGTATGTGATGTGATGATAGGTCCAATGCATCCAAGGAAGATCACAAGCCTGCAAAAAAAAAAAAAAAAAAAAAAAAAAAAAGGTCATCGCCAAGGCATCGACAAAGACAGTGACTTTTGATGTTGACTCCTCATCTTCTTGGCATGGCGTTGCGGCGTGGCATTAAATAAGTTGTTGTGGCGTGGCATGGCTTGGTAGCTCCCTCTAGTGTTGCATCAAAGTAGGTATTGTGGTGTGACATCAAATCAGTTGTTGTGGCGTGGCCTGGCAACTCCCTCTAGTGTGGCATCGTTTGAGTCTTGTGGCGTGACGTCTTCCCCATGCTATTGATGTCAAGTAAGTGGTGATCTTCCGTGGCTCCATGGCAGGTGTTGGTTGATACCCTGAAGTAGCAGCTCCACCGGGTCATTGATTGAGATTGGTAACTTCTCCTTTCTCTGGCTCACTGTTGGATACACAACGCCAAAAACAATCTTCACCAAGGTCCTATATTTATAGGATATAGAGTTAACTAACTCTCAACAAAATAAACTTGGCATATACTTCCTCCGTTTCTTTTTAGTTGACACGTTTCTTCAGTCACGTTTGCCAATGCACAAATTCAATCAGTAATATCTTTAATTTCCGATAAGCGAAAATTATAAAAAGTTAATATTTGGAAAATATATATCATAACGATTCTATCAAGGTCTCACATCACTATATTTTTCATTACATATAATTCACAAAACACAATCAAAGAGAAGTGCGTGAATAGTGCTAAAGTCAAAATGTGTCAACCAATAAAAAATGGAGGTAGTATAAAACTTATCAAGTTGTTTAGTTGTACGTGAGTTAGCTTGAATGTTTCAAAGCTTATCTTTCATCTCTCTTTATAAAAAAAATGATAAAGATGAAGCCAAACACCTCGTCATTCTTGTAAGTATTAGAAGGTTTGACTTGATTTTGTTACATTATCAAAAGATAACTTTAAATACCAAAATTAATAAATAATTTTTCAGAAATAAAGGTGTCGGGTCAGGTGGTTCTAGGTTTGTGGTTGGCGCCAGCTAAGGTGGAGGTTTTACGGGTCCGATCAACTAAGGTGGGGCTGGGTGGGGGTTTCGCCAACGGGGGCATGGGTTGGGAGTGGGTGGGAGTTCGTGAACATGGGTTCGCTGGTGTAATACTCCGTATTTTTATTATATATATATAAATAAATTAATTATTTTATTTATTAAAATGATTTATTTCATTTTAAATAAATTATTTATTTGAATAAATTGTAAGTGTATATGAATTAAATGAATCATGAATTGAGACAATAAAAGTATTTTCAATTGGGTCAATCGTATTTAAATGAGTGGACCAACTTATTGGGAATTTAGGGGCCCAATAAGTTGGCCCAAGTGAATATTTGAGGGGGAGTAGGAGTTAGTAATGACAAAGTTGTAAATATGAGTTTTGTTTTTAAAAGGGGAGTATAAATACCTTAAAACCTCAAGATTTTACCAAACAAATTTCATAATTGTCAGATTTCACAAAAAATAAAGGTTTTCTCTTTATTTTCTCTCTCCTTTTTCTCCTTATTTTTCTTTTTTTTTTTCTTCTTCTTTTCACCTAATTTCCCACGCACTCGCCTCTCTCTCCTTCTTCCTTCCTCACGTCGACCAGCACCACCGGCGCCACTACCACCACCGGCGGCAGCAGCAGCGCCGGCAGCCCAGCCGGCGTCCGCGCGTCTCTCTCCTCCTTTTTCGGTTTGTGTTAATATTAAAAAAAAACTCGTTTATTCCTAAAATTAATTATATTGAATTATTGTTTTAAAGGCATGATTTTTATTATGTTTTGGTATTGGTTTTGAAATTTTTATGTTGTCAAATTATTAATATAAATTTCAGATTTTTATTTATTAAAAAACCCCAAATTATAAACCCTAAAAATTGGGGATTTTGTATAATTGGTTAGGGATTGATGGTAGGTTGTTGTTATTGATTAACTCATGATTTTGTACCAAGGAAGCATGAAATTAATAAGCAAGGCTTATGTATGTTTAAAATAGCTATAATAAGAATTATTGAACATGATTTATGAATTTTATTCTCACCCATATATTATTGGTATTGAGTCAAGGAAGTTAGTTTATTTACTTACTCACTCAAGTAAGTTGAGATCGAGTCAAGGAAGTTTACTAGTGCATTATATGCACCAAGGTAGTAATCGTGCAATTTTGTGCACAAAACTAGGCAAGGAACCTTAATTAAAATAAATAGTATGTGCTCACTAATTAATTCAAGAATGAATTGGAAGTATGTGCTGAATGTTGTTATGTTTATTCTTGATTGATTGGTTGGAGTCATCACATGTTAAATTGATAAATCACGTAAAGTGTAAGAGGATACGCACCAAAACTCTTAGAACGTATATACCTTGAGTATGAACATATGGGGGGGAGTTATGTGACTTTATATTTGAGCATAGCTTTTGTGGGAGTACAGGACGCTGTACTTTCTTTTATTATTATTTGTTTAGGGATTTTTTGGATTTCCCTTAGGATACTGGTCACGCTTTTCTGACATATTGGCTCGGACACTTGCAAAAGAATGAATATCCCGTTGCCGGAATATTCGCCTCCGACGATCAAGTTAGTAACCGAAAATCGGAAAAGCTAGAGAGAGAAAGTAGAGAGAATTTGGAGCTTGAGTGTGCTTTTAAATGTTATGTCACAATCCACCCCTCCCATCATAAATGATTGGGGTATTTATAGGGGTGGGGGATTATGCCCCTTAGGGTTGCTGCCCTAATATTCTTCACTCTGATTGGTGGCGCAATCGCAAGAGGACACGTGTCCTAGGGGGCGCCGTTTTGCGGCTTTCTCGAGATTTGGGCCTCTTGATGTAAGGAGGCCCTTTATTCTCTTTTTCAGGTGCTCATGTAGTAGTTCTACACGTGTCATCTTCCTATAGGGACACATGTTGCTTTTAAATTTGAGCCATGTGTATCTATGGGATTAGAACACGTATTTGGGGTATTTTTACCCTAAACTTTTGCCCCTCAGTGGGGGTGACTCGTACGCTACGGGCCGCCTCCTCTGAACCTCACTTATCTTGAAGACTTAGGCTTTTGTGAGCAACTCGGAATTCTAGCAAAAGTTGGACGGATTCGTCAGTTTATCTAGGAGCGTTTGGGCTAAGAGCCTTGTACGGTTCGCCTGATTTCCCCAATGTAGTCAAGCGGACGATTTTGGCCGAACGGCTTTGGGAACCGATTAATTTCCTTCAGGATTTTCCGGAAAAATGGTTCAAGTTCCAAGAGGAACGTTAACTTTAACGGGTCTTTATGACTCCCTTGCGAATTCTCGTCTTTAATGACGGAAAGGTTTTCAACCGTTTGACTTCTAGGTCAAACTTTCAAAGAGTTTAATTGTTGGACTTCTTTAGGCGGGAAAGGTGATTTTACCATCCTGCCCTTGTAAATTTTTGCCTATAAATAGCGGGGGTTTGACCTAATTTTGTTACTTTCACTACTACAAAACCCGTGTATTTTGGACGCTTTTGCCTGGACGCCGTGGTTATGGCGTCAGTGTACGATTTTGGGTTCCGTATTTTCTCGACGCTTTTCCAAGTCGGAGAATTTCTTGACACTTAAAAGCGTCGATAAAATCACATTTAGTGTCGAGAAAATCACATGTCATACAAGTGATTTAAGCTGAGCCCGCAATTTTAAAATTTAGGGGAAAAAAATAGCGGGTTGTATTAAAATAATACCCCCAATTATTTCAAAAAAAACATAAAAAAAACCCCAATTACTGATATGCGGTGATACACTATTCATCAAATCATCAATTGCAACTATTCTCTGCTCTAGCTCCTCGCACTCAACTGCCCTTAATCATCAGCGTTTCAGGGTGTTTCTCGCTCAAATTCAACGAATTTGGGGGGGGTTTGCTTGTCACTTTCATAAATTTCAGGTAATTGATCTTCAATTTGCTTTACAATTTTGTTGATATTTATATATCGATCATTTTTGGCTTACCCTAACATCTCACAATTCCTAAAATTCGTTGATACTGCTAGAGATATTGAGGGGTTGGTGGATCAATTGAAGGGAATGCTTCCATGTGCCTTGCTTATTGGTTTTCAGCAGGGGAGAAAAGGATAATTGATCATTAGCCATTAGCCGTTAGGCGTTAGGTCTGTATGCGTTGGTCAGGGTTATGTCTATGATAGTTATGCTACTTACTCATTCTCGTATTGATATGTCACATTTGAATAATGTGGTCAAGCTTTGATCATTAATATCCTTTCATATGCTACTTGAAAAATCTTATAAAAAAAATGTGATTGATATTGCCATTTGACGATTTAGCTTGTTCTTGTTGCTTGGTTATCTTCCTTGATAGCTTAAAGTAGCTAACTGGTAATTCATATTATTATCATATACACAGTACTATAGTTTTAACACTTATTTATGTAGTTAACATGATTTATTATTTGCTAGAGCACTTTTGTTTGAAAAAAAATAATAAGAGTATGTAGATAATGTATTTGTGGCCCCTTATAATGCCAAGATATTCCTTTGCAGTGATCAAAGGCAGTTTCCAGTAGTATTTGCTACTTTGCTTTGTGATAAAGTAACAAAATGCTCAATTTTGGTTCAGCCTTTCTCATAGAATTTTTGGTAATAAGACCTTTTCCTCTATCCTTCTTAGTGCTTCTATCTCATTTTTTCTGCAGACCCACCATTATTCGTAACTTGCCAAGAAGAAATCTACATCTGCTGGCATAGTGATATATGTGGCGTTATACAACAACTATATTGACAGTTTTTATGCTGTAAATCATTGTGTCCCAAAAGGCTTGATTATATATAATGCAAATTTTAACTTACAATACTAATTGACTTTTCAAAAGTTTATGCTGTGTTGTGTGACTCCTAATGTAGGGAATATTTCAAGTATACCCCAAACTTGAACCCCACTATGATCATACACTTAAGCATGGTGGCGTCCAAAGGGGAGGAAGCTAGAGCAAAAGAGTCGCCAACAAGTTTTAGGAACTTGTAAACCGTTCACAGGGTGAAGGTTACACCCCTTAACGATCCAGGAGATCGTTAACTCCAATAGGTCTGGAACCATGACTGGTGTTCGGGGATGAAGGTACAAATCCAACCTAAAAGAGATTGAACCTGCCCTAAAAATAGGCCTCTACTTTATTCTTCTCGTATTCATGTGTGCTTTCTGACTAACATACAATCATTAGGTTAACCCTAAACCTGTTTATCTATGTTGGTTGAATTTAATGCACAAGCAAAACTATTATTGGTGATCACTTGAATTATAATCATATTAACCCTAAACAAGATTATTAATTATCTTATTAAGCGTGATTACAAGTACAAATTCCCTTTAAACATGCAAGAGAGGGCGTGATCAAGCAATAACAACAAATAATCAATATCAACCAACATAATAAAAATCATCATAATCATAATCATTATAACAATCATAATTAAAATATCATGTTAAAGCATAATATTATTAGCAAGATCCTAGGCATGATACTAACAAGATTAATAACAAACCCTAGCATGTCACTAAGCAATAAAAATCAAAGCTTTAGCCCTAACATGATACTGATATGATATTAGAAAGCATAGGAAGCACCCTAAATATGATACTAGAAAGAAATAATAACATCCTAACATGATGTTAGGAATTAATAAATAACAAACATGCTTTCTACAAGAATAGAGCAATAAGACTACATACTTTGATGCCTCGTACTCTTTCTAATAACAAAATACACGCGTTAGTAACTTCAAGGAAAATATAAAATCAAACAATTAAATTAAATAATGGAAATAGACATTTGGGACCAAACCCTCAGAAATTATAACCTTTCACGTCTAGGGCGAAGGCAACTTCGAACTTGGCTAGGTGTGTCTAGTGCTAATGTATGAGGAATTTTGTAAGAGGGAAGGTTTAGAAAAAAGAATAGAGAGAGAAAAAGCTTCTAGCTTTTAGAGAGAGAGAAGAAAGAGATGATTGTTGATTGTAGATTGTAGATTGAAAAAAGGGGGATATGACCTCTATTTATAGGAAAAAAGAGAGTCGAAGAATAAGAAAAGAATTCGAATTCGAATCGAAATAAAACTCGTCGGTCAGCAGTTTTTGCGAATTTTGTTTTTATTATATCTTTTGATCCAGAAGTCCAAATAAGTCACATAATATGTCGTTGGAAAGCTCTTGAAGTCTACTTTTCAACCCAATTAAAATCAGATTAAAATCTTTTGTAGATAAAACGATATGGCCGAAATAGTGGGACGGTGTCAGTTTTGGATAGAGTTTCGTATTCCATTCATATCTTTTTCGTTATAGCTCGGAATTAATATTATAAAATATCATTGGAAAGATAATTTCAAGATCTACCCAACCATATAAGATTTGGATAAAAATTATGAGGCACGAAAATAATATCTGACTGTTTTTGAACATCTTTAAATTCGAATAGAATTAGGACTTAAAAAAGGAAAGTTTTTAAAAAAGGAAAGTTTTATTCAATTTCAAACTCTATGATCTTATCTTTTCAAAAAGGATAATTAAGATATTTTAGAAACTCATAAAAGCTCCTAATTAATCCTAATTATTTTAGGAATAGGATTAAACCTTTGGACCCTCCATATGATCATTGGGTCGTAGGTAAAATCCGGCTTGAGCCCAGTTTAGTATTTTGGCCATAACTTCCTCATTATTCATCGGAATTGGGCTTATAATATATCGTTGGAAAGGTCTTCTTGAGCCCCATTCAACTACACCATTATTGGACCCATATCATGGACCAAGCTAAACTGGAATGCACGTTTTCATAAATAGAGTAAGAAAAGAAATATTTTCAAAAACAGAAAGAAGAGATATTTTAATAAAAACATCCTCATTACTTCGTTCGATAATCAAATGACGTGAAAGGTATTCATCACTGGGTTTGGTTTTGGGGAGACACATTTGGGTGTCTACACCTAACCTACCACGATTCCAATTTGGTATCCTTGAGTTTGATTACTCTATCAGGAACCACTTATTTCTAGGTTACTGATCACCTTCATGGCTTATGTTTCATGTATGTATGTGTCAAGGATCGGAATTAAGCAATGTATTATGACTGTAATTAGAGACAATTTAGGGGGAAGCTTGATTTATTAATAATACTTAATGAGAATTACAAGGATAGGAATAGCTTGAGGTTATGACTCTCAAAGTAACTTTAGGTTACCAACCTCACAAGTGCTTAACTCAAATAATATCTGAATACCTTCCACATACTATCTTCTTCTACTTATAATCAGTTTCTAAGACACCAGGAGGTTTAATAGTTACATGTGACTACTAATCACTAAAATAGCAAAACCATACTTGACATAATTGAAACTAGGCTGAGTGCTTTCCCTAATTCTTATTTAATTAGATTTGTCTCTTCTTTCTTGTTGTGTTGACTTCCCTTAACCTTCCCTTTCAAGGACCCTTTGGTTGACCCTTGCCTTCCTGACCGTTGTTCTCCTGTTGACCATGGGCTGCTTGTTTGCGTTTGGACCTTCTAGTGTAAACCTTGATGGGTTGGGCTGAGCTGCTAACTGGGTCCATGACAGTATGCCTTTTTTTCCCGTTTGTCTCTCTAATCTGATAGAGGAAGTTTTCTTTTACTCATTTTCACTTGTCCCTTTTCCCCAAAATCATTTGTATATTGCAGTGCTCTAATTATTGATATTAGTCTTTCAGTGGCAGAAATATAGTCTGATAACAGAGTAATAGAAAGATATCCAAATCACAAAACATAAACCCGGAATGAAAGTATATAATGAAACGTTGATATTTACTAACACTACATTCTCTGTTTTTCCAGCGGGAGCTCGATTTGCACGATTTTCTGCTCATACTGTACTTTTGCAGCAAAAGAAGGTACACTCTACCTTAGATATTAGCTCACTAATATTGTATAATGCACTTTTAAAAGCTTTTCATATGACATACATATGTGTATGTGCATTCATACTTAAAGACTTTGCATCCTTTAAAATTTTAAAGTTTACTAACACAACCTTATCTGTTTTTCCACCCTTGTTCAGTAGCTTGATTCCCATGGGTTGTCTGCTCTTAGTGTATTTTTGCGGCAAAAGAAGGTACTTTATCTTAGATCCTCTTTAAAAATCCCTTTTGACATACTACAATACTTAGATATCATGTTCATGAATTGTTGAGCAAAGCAAATGACTTGCATAATGGATGATCTCAATGTGTTTTCTAAATTTATTTTCTTCGTTTAAGGCCTTATTAAATGCCATGATAAAAAGGAATGTTATATAGAGTAGCTAGATACATTAATTTGATTTTTGTAGTTTTTTTTTTTATTTTTATTTTTTTATGGATGCTTGTAAAATGATTTTTTATAATGTCATTGTTTATAATAAACTATATACTTCTTTGTAGACATGGATACTAGCTGGATTGATTTACCAAGAGGTGATCCTGGTTATTATAAAGGTTGCATGAAATTCTTGAAACTTGCTAAAGAGACTCTTTTACCAAATTCATGGGAAACTAAATGCCCATGTAATAAGTGCAAGTTAAATAAAGCGAATTCTGTAGAAGAAGTAGGAGGGCATATTTTATTTTATGGTTTTTATAAAAACTATAGAAATTGGATATTTCATTTTAAAGATGAAGGGAGTAAGACCCATTATCTAAGTAACGATCTAGCAAAGGAAGTAGGTAGAGATGATATGGAAGGGTTACTAAAAGCAGCTTTTAAAGTTAATACACAACCAACCAACAAACCTCAAGATCCATCATTAAGTGAACCAATTAATGAAGATGACAATTCATATGACATGGATGAGGGGTTTACCATAAATCGTGAGGTAGATGATGAGTATCAATCAACTTTCTCAAATGAAGAACAGGAAAAGTATAAACATCTCATGGAAGCTTCTGAAAAAGGCCTATACGATGGGTGTACTACTTTTTCAAAACTATCATTTTTATTGCACTTGTTTCACCTAAAGTGTATGTTCCATAGGTCTGCTGAGTCATTTAATAAATTGCTTGAATTTCTAATTGACGCATTTCCTATTATTAAGGATTTTCCATCGTCTTATTATGAAGGTATGAAGATAATAAATGATTTGGGTTTAGGATATGAGAAAATCCATGCATGTCCAAATGACTGCATGTTATATTGGGGCGAATTCGCGGATAAAAGTGAGTGTCATGTACGCCATAAATCAAGGTGGAAAAGTGTGAAAGGAAAGGAGGGTGATGTAAATGAGAAAGGAAAAGAAGCATGTAAGAAAGGCGAGGCAGTTAAAGTAATGCGGTACTTTCCCCTTATCCCTAGATTAAAGAGGCTTTACATGTCATCTAAAACTGCAAAGGACATGAGATGGCACTTTAATCATAAGGATGATAAGATTCTAAGACACCCTTCTGATGGCGAGGCTTGGAAAAAAATTGATGAAAAATATACAGAGTTTGTTGCTGATCCTCGCAGTGTTAGATTGGGCCTAGCGAGTGACGGTTTTAATCCATATCGTCTTATGAATACAAATTATAGCACATGGCCGGTGGTCCTTATTCCCTATAATTTACCACCATGGCTTTGCATGAAATCATCATCCTTTATTCTTTCTATAATTATTCCCGGTAAATTTGGTCCCAGTATGGATATTGATGTGTACTTGCAATCATTAATCCATGAATTGAAATTGTTGTAGGAAGGTGTTGACGCTTTTGATTCTTATAGTGGAAGCAACTTCAAAATGCGAGTAGCCCTACACTCTACTATTAATGACTTTCCGGCGTATGCCATGCTCTCAGGTTGGAGTACAAAAGGCTACAAAGCTTGTCCTTCTTGTACGCATTCTACGTATTCAGATAGATTTGGTGGCAAAATTATCTACCCTGGGTATCGAAAATGGTTTCCTATCGATCACCCATATCGTTCACAAGCTAATTTGTTTGATGGGAAAGAAGAATATGGTATTGCTCCGATTCGTACCAGTGGGGCCGAAGTTTTGAAGCAACAAGAAAGGGTAAAGTATGTATATGGGAAGTCAAAAAAAGTTCCTAAAAAAAGAGGGAGAAAAGCTGCCAATGAACTTGATGATGATTGCGATCCCGATGGTGATGATGTTCTGTGGAAAAAGAAAAGTACATTTTTTGAATTAGAGTATTGGGAGCATAATCCTCTTAGACATAATTTAGATGTTATGCACATCGAAAAGAATGTGTCCGATATTTTATTAGGAACTCTTTTAGATATGGATAATAGTAAAGATGATGAGAGTGGCAGAGAAGCCTTAAAGAAAGTTGAATATAAAGCCCCACCTATGGATCGACCCTCAAGGTTACATCCCGCCGGCTGCATACACCATGTCTAATGAGGAGAAAGAACGATTTTTGAGAGTCTTGAAAAATCTGAAAGTTCCTGATGGATATGGATCTAATTTGCAAAGATGTGTGAATCTAAAGCAACGGAAAATTATTAATATGAAAAGTCACGACCATCATATTCTCATGCAAGATATCCTCCCGGTTGCTTTAAGGGCGTCGAATGCCATAAGAGTTATTGACTTGCTTGAGGAGTTGTCAGACTTTTTTAAAAAGATATGTTCAACTGCTATAGATACAGGAGAATTAGATACCATTCAATCAAAGCTCGTGTTGACTCTTTGCAAGTTAGAAAAAGAATTTTTACCAACATTTTTTACAATTATGGTTCATCTACTAATTCATTTAGTGGATGAGGTCAGACTTGGCAGACCGGTTCATTACAGATGGATGTATCCTATTGAAAGGTGATTTTTTATATTATTATTATTATTATTATTATTATTATTATTATTATTATTATTATTATTATTATTATTATTATTATTATTATTATTATTTTAGTCTTTCACATTCACATACATAATCGTTATTATAATTCAAGGTACTTGGCCTTTTTAAAATCTCATGTAAGCAATAAAGCGCAACCGGAAGGATCTATAGCGGAAGGTTACCTTTTGTGGGAGACAATTGCATTTTGTTTGAGATATTTAGAAAGTGTTGAGACTATATTCAATAGACCTAGAAGGAATGAAGATGGCGTATCAAACATTGACAACTATCTGTATAATACTGGTGGTCGTGTCGTTGGAAAGAAAGAAAATGTCCGTTTAGATGATAGAAGTTTAAAGCAAGCACATCGCTATGTTTTACTTCATTCTGATGAACTGACACCGTTGCTTGAGTAAGTAGCATTATGTGTTTCTTTAAAGCGTTGAATATTTACTGGTTATTAACATAACATTTTCAATCTCAATAGTGAGTTTATAAAACAAAAACGACAAGAGAAGGATGTTGGAGGATCTCAAGATAATGATTCTATTGAAAATCAGTGGATAATTAATGAATTCGCAGATTGGTTGCAAAGCCAGGTTATATGCTTTTAGATTTAAGGTTTATTTTAATTTCATTTTATACAACTATGTTAGTCTAACTTTATTTTACTCGAATTATAGGTTCATAATTTAGATGATAGCACAGTAGAAGGAAAGTTAAGAAAAGCCTTAGCTGGTGGCTTGAGTAACCGCGGGAAAAAGATGAAAAGTGTTATTATCAATGGTTAAAAATTTGATATTGCGGATCGTGAGCGATTTCGAGCAACTCAAAATTCAGGAGTCATGGTGGAAGCTAAGGGTCAAGAATACTATGGAAACTCAAAGAAAATTTTAAATTAGATTATTATGGTTCTTTTAAGGTTGTATTGTTTCGTTGTGAATGGGTCGATATTCGTAAGGGTGTCAAAACAAATTCGAATGGAGGTGTTCGTGTCAATTTCTCAAAATTGATGCACATTGGTCGATTTTTTCATGATGATCCATTTGTTTTCTCATCTCAAGCAAAACAAGTTTTTTTATGTTGAGGATGTGATACAAAAAGGATGGTGTCATGTCGTGAAGACTAAGCCTAGGGACTTGTTTGATGTACCTGAATAATTTGTTTATAACTTTTAGTGTTGGATTTTCCTAATATTTCAACTCTAGTATATTGCTCATTTATTTTTCTTAATTCATACTTCAGTTTATATATACTAATACTTTTGTTTTCTTGGCTTAATATTTTTGTTGTCTTGCATGGTTTCTTAATTCGGTTCTGATGTATTAATCTTATTGACATGCTTATATGATTTTTGATTTATGTTCTTTTTAATAACTTATCTTGCGAATTTATCAGGTAAAAAATGATGTATCGAAGCAAGAGAGCAAGGGACATACTTGCTGCCACAGCAAAGTCACATGATCCAGTCTCATCACAGTCACCAATAACCACTACTGCACATACTTCTTCTGCTGCTGAAGCTTCACAACCCACCAAAAAACAAGCTGCATATACTTCTTCTGTTGTTGAAGCTTCATAACCCACCAAAAAACAAGCTAGAAAGTCACCACAAACTGAGGTTCTTAGGGGATGACAAATGGGGACCTTTTTCTCCACCCATTACCACTACAAAATGTGACCAACCACCACCTAATAATTTAGGATCCATTTGGAAAAACCCTCCTGGTTCAACATTGAGTTTAGTTAAGGAAGCAGTTATGCAAGGTCAGCAGAAAAAATACCCACCAAAAGTTTCTTCTTTAGTCCCACCTTATATCCCACCTAATATTCCACATTCAATTGCACCAGACTCATTGAACTCCCCTTCTACTTCTCATAAACCTCCTGAGCGCCCAAAACCTGCGACACGAGGAATCAGAACCGTGAAACAGGTGCTATGAAAACTTCAACAACAGCTCCACAGGATAATCAAGAAAGACAAAAAAGTGGAAGACCATCAGAAGAGATCCCGAAACAATCTAATTCTTTACGACTAAAAGCACTTCCGGATTGGCCTATAGACATAGATTTTGACGACAAGGAGAAGGTTCTAACCATAGGTAAATATTTTCTATTTAAGTTTCCTGCTGTAGTAAGCTTGTTGTTGTTGTGGTGTGTTTCCGCCATGTTGCTGCTGCTTCTTGTTGTTCTGGGGTGTTTGTGCCCTATTGCTGCCTTACTATGCAGTATTACTTTACGGCTTTTGGGATGCAGGGAATTTATCATGTGTTTGAAATCTGAATTTGCTATACCTGCTACTAATTGATCATGTGTCTACTATTTAGTATCAAGTCATACATAGTGCATGGATTCTTTTTAGGACTGACAGTTTGTTGTCCATTTGTTAGAAAAAGAATAGAGTTTAATTATGTTTTTTTTTCTGTAATATGGAGTACCTTTGAAATGACTGTCTCAATTTGCTCTGGATTTGCTAGTTGTTGCTGCTTCCTGCTGTTTAGCCTTCTTATTCCCTTGTTGTTTGCCTGTTTTGGGTTTCTTCATGACAATATTAGATATTGTGAGCCGCTCTGATAAAAAGCACAAATGATTTTCAATTAGTGATTGATTATACTGTTATGATATGAATGATTAGCATTTTCAAGTCCGAAAAGGTCATCTTTGTGCACATGTTATTTCTGATTTATTTGACAGCATGATGCAGGCAGATGCTTCTGTGTGTTGCTTGAATAAGTTCATGACATACTGATATGTTATAGACCTGGCAAAAGTAACCTCATCTTAATCTCCTTACTCAAATCTAAATTATTACACCCAAAATCACATGACCTGGCCTTAGACTAGCCAAAAATTTGTATAATTAATAACGAGGGATTTTTCTTAACAAGGTATATACAAGATTCTCTGCAACAAAAGAAAAAATCTTGCAACATCTTCTAAGCTTCCCGTTGGCTGTTTGTGAGTGTGGCTGTTTGTGAGTGTGGTTTGCTTTACTTTAATTGGGTATGTTGAATCCATTATTTTCGCTTGTTCTCTCACAGCTTGTATATTCTGATAAAAATATATAGAGGCAACAGTCAGTTCTTTTGTCTGAGGTTTTAGCTGCTCTGTTTGTTATTCAAGAAGCAGTTCAAGTTTTGTTTTCTAGTCAAGCCATTGCTTGAACTGCTGAAATTTGTTGGCAATATATATATATATATATATATATATATATATATATATATATATATATATATATATATATATATATATGAATTTGCTTGCTAATCCTCACTGTTTCATACATTTTTTTGAACTGATTATTTCTTTTAACTTAATTTTGTTATTTTATTTAGACGCCAAGGGTAATACAACATTAGTAAGTGGTATTTTTCTTCCAATTGACGTATGGAGTAATAATGGCGTACAGTACTATGTCGAATTCAATGATTTATGCCAGCCAATTAGGAAAGTTGGACATATTTTGGTTAAATTCATTAGTATGATTGCGAAGATGAGTCACATCGTCCAGTTGGGGAAAAAGATTGGCATGCAATCAACAAGCATTTCAAAGGGAAGATAATTACAGACATAAGAGTAAGTATATTCGTCCTTAAGACATCCCCTTTCATTGCCTAAACACACATACTTAGCCGGTCTCTTACATCTAATAGATTACTTACTGATTTATATTTTAACTAATTATTTTACTTTACTGAAGGACCGCTTTGTGATTCCTCCTGATGCGGAATATGACAACCAAGCTCTCAAGCGTGCCAATAAATGTTGGAGACAGTTCAAATACTCTCTGAAACAGATTTATTACAAGCCATTAGAGAAAAAAATGGATGAGATGTGTAATAATGTGCCACATGGAATTACCAGTAGTAACTGGGTTGAGTTGGTGAAATATTGGGATTTGGATTACGGGAAAGTAAGGACAATATTTAGCTTACTGTTTACTCTATTAATATTAATTAATCTCTAACTAAAAATTTGAAAATGTGAGTGCAGACTATGTCAGCATGCGGTAAAAAAGCACGAGCTTCTCAAAATCAGTTTCATAGATCTGGCTCTAAAAGTTTTGCAAACCAACAAGCTAATTATGTATGGAATATATATGTCATTTTATATTTACTTAGGATGTTAGTAAGAGCAAAGCCAAGTTATATGCGGTATATATTGTTGTACATATCTTTAATGCTTGTTTTGCTTTATTATTTATAGGAAGATGAACATGGACAGAAAATGAGCTTGTTAGCGTTGTGGATTAAAACCATATGGGTAAAGACGGGAGATTTCTTTCTAACACAGTCACTCAAGATTTTGTGGTATGGTTTTGTGACAGATTTTGTGGTCTTACATTACTCCTAAATGTTGGTGTAGGATGATGTTAAAGCTAGCTAAGTTTGAAGAGCTAAGGATGATACACCCTAAGATGGCTGAACAAGAGCTCGAAGATGAAGCATTTTAGCAAACTATGTATCACGATGAGATTCCCAATCCTCCGGTGGGTTACGGACTAGGGGTTAAAAAGGGGGACATTTTCGGAGTGCGTGGTGTATTAAGGAAGGAAGGGTATGGAAAAGTTCAAAAGAGGACTATTGTGATGGATAGTGTTAAAGAAGAAGTAAATGCTTTGCACAAAAAAATGATACACTATCTAAAGAAAATGTAAAGCTGAAAGACCAGGTCGGACACAACAATCTTCTTCTTAAAGCACTTGTTGGACAGTTATCTGAGATAGTTGGTGCAGTTCGTCAAGGGAATAGATCTCCAATTCTTCTAAAGAAAACATCTGAATTCTTAAAAATGGAAAACCACTAGGTAACCCCCTTTCCTTTTATCTGATGAACTGCCTTACTTCTCTGTTTTCTCATATCACTTTACAACTTCTGTATTTTGAATTTCTTGTTGGACTTGTTCTGTTTGCTTGCTTAGACAGTTGTTGGTTTTTAGGATTGTGAGCTGCTTGGTTATTTGTGTGTGCAATTAACTTTTGGATAAAAAATCATATCATTTTATCTGAAAATTGGTTAAGCAAATAGTAAGAGTGCCACAAACTGGATACTAAGCTGAAATCCAGAACTGAATCCAGCTCTAAATTTCAGAACTGAATTCAAAGCTGAATTTCAGAACTGAATTCAGAGCTGAAGTTTAGAACTGAATTTCAGATTTGAAGTTCAGAACTGAAAATCAGATTTGAATTCAGAGCTGAAATCCAGAACTGAATTCAAAGCTGAATTTCAGAACTGAATTCAAAGCTGAATTTCAGAACTGAATTCAGAGCTGAATTTCAGAACTGAATTCAGAAATGAATTCAGAGCTGAATTTCAGATTTGAAGTTCAGAACTAAATATCAGATTAATTGTTTGATTGTTCAAAACTTTTCTTTGCTTAAATTTCCATATTGATTGAAGGGAAGGTATGTTAACAACTTCATTATATTAATGCGTTATGATGAGGTGTTCTGAAGTACACTTATGTGTAGACGAAAAATAAGGAGAATGTTTTCAATCTTGGTCTTTCTTTTTGGTTCTGCATACTTCATACGAAATTATACTACCAGACCACAACATTATCTTGTAGGTGGTGTAAAAAAATAAGGAAAACACAAGATGAAAGAAAAACCTCCGTCTAGAATTGATACATTTATACTTTAGTTTTATTGATATGTCGATGTGATAATGCTCAGAATTAATACCATGAAAACGTTATTGCAAAAGGACCTCTCAGATTATCAGATCTTAACTATAAAATTACCTTCTGCTCTATATTTACTTCAGGGCTGTTAATCCATTCACATTGTTTACCCTTGGTCTTGGCGAACAACTACTGATCTCCATTTTGGTGAAGCATTTTCGACTCATGGTTAAGTGGTTCATTGGCATGAGCAGTATTATTCATTTTTGTTAAAACATGACACAAACACACTGTATATGGTAGTTACATATATCAGCTAGTCTTAGGGGTCAAGATACACAATTTTGGGATAAGGAGTTAAATCTTCCTGCAAGGTTCTTATATTATGGTGTAGAAATTGTACTATTTAAAGAGCATCTATAGAATATAAAATATATAGCCAAATACACACACTGTTTACTTACTCTTTACTTGTGTGTGTGTGTGTGTATAAGCCTATATTGTGTAATGTACTAATTTATACTTTGTATTTTTTTTTGAAGATTGGAAAAGGCAATGTAGGTGCAACAAGAGAATAGGCCGGAACACTTGAGCATCAAAACAAGCGACTATATCGTCTATAACGCCATCATCTATATATTTTGGTTTTTAGTCTTAATTATATTAGTGATGTATTTATTTAGGGACAAGCTACTATAATATATATATGCGACCATTTTTTTTATTATTTTTATTAATCGCGTTGATGTTTTCTTTTATAAATTTGGTAATTAACTACGTACTCTTATTATTGTTGATTAAATATGGTTTTTGTTTTTAATCTAGTTATATATATAGAATGTTTGTTTATTTTAATTTTAATGTTATTAATTTAATTTATGATAAATTTAAATAACTATAATGTATGTATGATGGTAATAATTAATAAAAGGAAAAAAAAAAGAAAAAAAAAAGCTTAAAAAAAATTCTAGACGCTTTTTAATGTCTACATATTTTGCACATTTTCATATTTCAAGAGTTTCCCGCCATACCATAGGCTGACACAACTAAATGCAAGACAACAAAAAGCGTCGCTAAATTTGAGTATGTGGACATGTAAAAGCGTCGCTAAAAAACTTCATAAATTTGGGATAATGCGCGAAATAAGTATTTTTCGACACTTCGTATATTAGTTAGGACACATAAAAGCGTCGATATTCTCGACGCTTTTTTGTGTCCCTCAAAATTCTCGACTCACGTATTCTCGACGCTTTTTAGCAGCGTCGAGAATATTTTTGCGACGCTTTTTAGCGTCGAAAAAAGTCCTAAAAAGCGTCCAAAAAACACAATTTTTGTAGTAGTGTTTGGTTTATTTCACTTTCTAGAGAGAAGTCATAGCTTCTAGAGAGAGAAAGTTGGGTTTTCTTTGAATCTTCGAGATTTTCACCGTGCACTTAGAGTTTTCCGGTCAAAAAGGTTGAGTTCTCAGGTCAATCTTCAACAAGATCTTCAAAGTCATCAAGTTTTCTACTCGGACAGAGGTAACCGAAAACTTTCTTTTCTCTTTCCTTTTTTCCTTTTCTTTTTATACTTGTTTTATTTCCAAACACACTAGCTCAACACTTGGCCTCGTCTGTTTCTCCTCATGAGGCCGTCTGTTCGCCTGGGACTGAGGAATCTAGAGTGGATGGGGACGAGTCATCGTCTTTATGGAGTGGGTCCATTTCTAGTGCGTACCAACTTACCCCCACCTATTCTTCTATGTCCCTACAGTCGAACATGACGCATACGAGGCAGACGTACGACCGTTATGCTGCAAGAAATCCGGACGGCAACATAATCCAACCCTTGGCCTTTTATGATCTGAATAATACGGACGTGGAGACCACCAATACAGATACAAACACAAACACCTCTACCACTGCTGGTGGTAGTGCATGCTCGGTGATTGAGGTGACTACTTCCTTTGAAGAGCGCCAAAATCAGCGAGGCACTTCTACATCCGGACGGACCTCGGCTACAAATCAGCAAAATACTTTTTCTTCCGGGTTAGCGTCCGGGCCAAACCCAAATCACCCCCAACACAACATATCAGCTCGGACGTAATATCGTTCGAGAGACATTTTTTTGGGAGGCCTCGTTCTTCATCTCGATCGGACGTGTTTAATCAGTCTAAAATCGGCTATAGTCTCGTGTGGCATCCATACAAATTTTACCACCACCCCCTCCACCACATTCTGGGTCGGCCAGGCCTCGAATTGGCATTCACATTACTAAGCCGACCGACCGCCCCCGTAACGTTCCTTCTGGAAGTCACGGTTATGGGGGTAGAACTAAAGACAAGGGCAAGGCCCCCTTAGTGCCTGAAAGTGTGGTGATGGCCGAGCTAGGGCAGGGCTCGGTGGGTGGAACCTCGACCGAGGCGGCTGAGCTGGACAGAGTTCTTTCCGCCGACTTTGGTTCGGTGAGGGCGCCCGAACCTCAACCGGTCGAGCAGGGAGATGAAAACCCTAACGCCCCGGCCACGGAGGAGGAGATTAACTTTGATAGCCCATACAGATGTGAGATAGGGGCAACATCCCTAAGTTTCCTCAACGAGAAGTTTAAGTCGTTTGAGAGGTTCCTCATGCTGGGGGAAGACTTCAAGATCCAGCTGTCAAGGACTTCTAATTCGATAGCTACTTCGGATAACCTGACCGTTACTCGTCGGGGTTTCAATGTATATAGGGCCACCTTGGAGGTCAGCCTTCGTTTTCCTCTTCATCCATTCGTCCAAGAGTTGCTAGACGAATATCAAATTGCTTTGTTCCAGCTAGGGCCGAACGGCTGGGCAAAGTTTTTGGTATTTGGTGACATGCCTTAGGATATGCTTCATCCCTAATTTCCCAGTCTTTTGCTCCATGCACAACATGGTGAAGTTGAAAGTAGATGTGGCGGATGGTTCGTCTTGAACACCCGTCCTGAGTACATGGTCGTCTTGCACAAGCCTTCGAAATGGCGGGACTAGAAGCAAAGGTTCTACCTCGTCCGATGCAAAGATCGAAACTTTAAGAGGAAGAACAATTTTAACTCTTCTCCTGTTCAGCTTAGACGAGGGGACCATCGGCCGCACCGCCCCCCCCAGTACATTCGGACCACGCGCATCAGCTTGACTATTTCAAAATCAATAAAGAGTACCGGGGAGTTCAGCGGGTATCCATCCTTACCAAATGGATTCCCTTAGTAGACTGGCTGAGGGATCCTAGCTTTATGTCCTCGTTCAGCCTGCTCCGAAAATAAACTCCAGGTGGAATTTCGTGTCATGCCTGTCCGAACATATTTTTTCATGTAATGCTTTCTAATACTTGCGTTTTCTTTTTGGAATAACGAGCCAATTCTCACCTTGACCTAGCAGAGAAGTGAGAGATTGACATGAACGAGTTCAACTTGGAGTGCTACCGGCTCCTGAGACAGGAGTACGAGGCGGCTAAGAGGGTACGAATGCAATATATATATATATACATATATATATATATATATATACATATATATATATATATATATACATATATATATATATATATATATATCTGTTTACGTTTGATCTGCTATACTCTGGACAAATTGCTTTTCATTTTCATCCGGACAACGTTATCATACTTCAGTCTTGCCGAGTGGATGTGTTTTAATTTGGAGGTGCTTTCCCGTCACTTCTACTCGGACATGATAATCTAACTTCTTCTAACCAAACCATTTGGCATTTCAGAGTGTTTCAATGATTTCTTACTCGGCCAGTAACACTAACTTTCATTTTTCTTTTCTTAGTCGGCCACCCCAAGGCCAACGAGGAAGCGGATGACATCGGATTCAAAAGACGAGGGGTTGTCCAAGTCTCGCAAAAATTCTACATCCAAGACCCCCTTAGGGGCACAGGCGGCCAGGGCAAGGTTGCGGGCTGCTAAGGAGTAGCCTAAAGGAGAACAACCCCAGATGACGTCTAGTGGGGGCTACAAGCCCTCGGTGCCACAATTGTCCAGCATGGCCCGAGACAAGTCCGTCCGGAAGGGCGAAGAGGGAGAGCCGTCCCTGGACCAAACTGCCGGCGACAACTCGACTCTACATGTTGAGTACTTGGGGGTTCGCCCAACGGACCCCCAAGCAAAGGAAGGGCAGTTGTCCCCGCCAAAGGCGGACGAGCAGCAGCCTACGCTTACTCCAACTCTAGAGAGGCGTTCACGAGCACGTTCCCTCTTTCTCAGAAGGTACTCGTACGATCTGTATTTTCGGGACTCATAAACTTAATTTTCATGTTCCATCTTTTTGACTTGTGTTTTTCTTTTGCAAACATTTCTGAGGAAATGGACGCTCGACTCCCCGACTCTTCTTTAATGGGGGCCGAGAGAAAAGTTGTTTGGGATGCAATTCAGAAGGCCGTCCCGGCCGAGGCTCAGGACAAATATCGGGGCATCTATGATGGGTACCTCGGCCCTATGATCAAAAACTGCATGGAGGTATTGACACTCTCCCACTTCAGCACTTAGTTTATTTTTCAATTTTTTTTATTGACTTTCTTCCATTCATCCTCAGCTCCTGCTTAACTCTTTGCCTTCCAAGACTGGCGTCCGCAGAAAAGGCGCAAGCTCTAGGCGGCCTAGGAAAATGTCCAGAAGCTGCAGAACGAGAATAAAAGCTTGTTGGCCCTGGAGAAGATTCGGCACGAGACTGCCCTCAATGCCGTCACTAAGAAGACGGCCAAAAAATCTAGGGACATTGTCAAACTAGGCGATGCCCTTAAGAAGGAAAGGCTGGCCAACGAAGCTCTCATGAAAGAGAGGGAGGAGGCGGTCTCCTAGGCGGCCACTTGGAAGGATGCGGCCAAGGCTTCGAACAAGCTCAAGATTGAGCTTGAGACCAATAGGGAGGCCTTGGAAACGACGTTGAAGGTCGCGGACGAACAGAACTAGGAGGCTAAACATCTCAAAAAGGAGGTGGATGAGCTGAAGAAACAACTCAGCGTTCCTCGGCCAATTTCCCCGGCCGAGGTTGTCAAAATTGAGAAGTCAGCCATCACCCGGCTTAAGAATCGGTTCGACGAGGCCTTCTCCATGATGGTGGACAAAAGTAAGATCGGCTACTACCTAGAGCGCTTTACCTGGAGGTTGGACTTCATAACTATGAGGGATGAATGTCAAAGTTGTTGGTCTGCCGGTCTCACCATTTGTTGAGACTTCTGGCCTGAGTAAGTTAGATGACTCGGACGGGGAGGAAGAGGAAGAGGAGGAGGAGACCGAGGATGAGGAGCTGACCAAGGATGGAGAGCCGACCAAAGAGGAGGAGCCCGCCAAAAACGGAGAGCCGGCCAAGGAGGAGGATCCCGCCAAGACTGTGGATGCGGCCGCTGATAAGGCAGTCGATGGCCAGGATGGAAATGAGGCAGCCACCTAAGGAGCTCTTCCCTTCTACAGCTATTTTTCAAGCTTTATGTCTTCTATTTTTATTTCTTATTTCTGTTAAACAACTTTCAGTTTGCCGCCTGTTTGAGCGGTGTTTGTAACACTTTCTTTGCCGCCCACTGAGTGGTTTTAATTTTACTTGATGCAATTTTTTTTGTCTTTTCATACTTAGAATTTTTAGCAATATTTTCATGCTTTTATATGCTTGCTCGTATGAGTATTGGGGGTATGCCCCTTTGTTCGGCACTAGCGTAGTCCATATTCCAAGTGGTTTGATTAACTTAGTAGCCTTTATACCTTAAAGGGTATGACGGCTAATAAGTTAATCAAATCATAATAATGATTGCCCTTGGACTAGGTGAATGTCGAATCAACATTATGTATGGCCGCTTTATTGGCTTTGTTTTAGTCGTCCGTTGAAACTATCGCTCGGACGCGCTCTAGAAATTTCAAGTATTGTCTCAACATAGAAACTTCTGTTTACTGGGCTTGTACGCCTAGGGAAGTCTTTTCCCTTATTGGGAAATAAGTGCCTTGGGCAATTTTTAAACTTCCCATTCTTCCCCCGTTCGACCTGGTGGGGTCGAACGGTAGGATCGGCCTTAGAGGCCTTAGGCCACGTGATTGGAATAGGGATACCCTTCCCAAACTTTCTAGTCGGCATTTGTGGTTTTTTTTTTTGTTTTTGTATGAACCGTCCATCCAGCGTAGGGCCAGATGTTTTCATTGTCCATTTATACACTATGTCTGAATAGAACTGATAGGGATGCCTTAACTTATCGGTTTTACTCGGACAATCGATTTGGGCTTTGTCGTTCGGATAGGGTTGGCCGAACAGTTTTAATTTGGAATGCTCTTGGTGAGTTTGTACTCGGCCATAGCCTTATGCCCCTTACTTTGGAGTCAACCGGGCTGCTATGTTGCAAGCAACACCAGTTTCTGCTTTCAGGCAGCCGCTATGTTCAGTTAGGGTGGCCGACCAGCATTGCTGCAAGCCACCTTGTTATCATTTGCATTCGGCTTTTCAGCTTATCAATGTACCCGTACATATATAACGATATATAAGCAAAATATTTAATAACAATGTTTGACTTTTCATTAATAATGGTCAAATTTTTACATTGTTGGTGGCCGTACGGCTTTAAATACACTACTCGACCATTAAGGCTTAATTACATTGCTCGACCTCTCAGGCCTAGTTGTTTACACAACTTTTCAGGGCTAATTATAGGATCTTAAAAATAATACTTTCTCAAGTTGTCCGTATTCCATGTTAGAGGAATAGGACGACCATCTAAGGATTCGAGACGGTGCGTACCATCCCTTACTTCTTCTCTGATTTGGTATGGCCCTTCCTAGTTCGGATTTAGCTTTCCGTGTTCACTGGCCCGGCCAATTGCTTCCATTTTTCTTAGAACCAGATCCCCCATCTTTAGTGGCCGCTTAGACACCTTGCGATTATAAGCCCTCGTCATTTTGAGACGATAAATAACCTGCCTAAGCACCGTATTGCCCCTGCTTCTGGAAGAAAATCCAGGGCAATTTGCCGATTTATCATATAACATTACCCGGAAGGTAGGCTCGTACATCTAAATTGGGAGCACGGCTTCAGCGCCGTAGACTAGAAAGAATTGGGTCTCTCCTGTTGAACTCTTAGATGTCACACGGATGGACCATGACACATTAACCAACTATTCTCCCCAAAGGCCGCCTGCTTTCTCAAGCTTACGCTTGATCCGTTGGAAATTAGCTTGTTGTAAGATTCAACCTGGTCGTTGACTTGCTAGCGTCTGTAGGGAATATTTCAAGTATCAACTTTGAGCCCCACTGTGATCATACACTTAAGCATGGTGGCGTCCAAAGGGAAGGAAACTAGTGCAAAAAAGTCGCCAACAAGTTTTAAAAACTTGTAAACCATTTACGATCACATAGATCACTAACTCTATAGTGGTCCTAAACCATGACTGGATATTTGGGGATGAAGGTACAAATCGAACCTAAAAAAGATTGAATCTGCCCTAAATAGGCCTCTACTTTGTTCTTCTCATGTTCATGTGCGTTTTCCAATTAACATACAACCAATATATATTAATCATAAACCTGTTTAATTTATGTTGGTTGATTATTAATGCACAAATAAATCTATTATTAGCGATCACTTAAATTAAAATCATATTAGCCTAAATAAAATTATTAATAATCTTATTAAGCGTGATTTCATATATTAACAATAAATATCAAGCAACACGATAATATTAATAAATTATATATTAATTATTCGTAAATTAACAAATAATGTGAAAACATTCATATATTAACAAATAACGTAAAACAACTCGATAATTAAAAAAAATATGAAACAATTCGTTAATTAATAAATAATGTGGAATAATTTGCTAATTAACAAATAACGTGAAACAATTCGTTAATTAACAAATTACGTTAAATTATGTATAATATAACATAACAAATCATCATCATCATAACAATAATTTCATCAAATCATAATATTAGCAAGATCCTACACATGATACTAACATGATTAATAACAAATCTTATCATGTCACTAAACAACAAAAATCAAAGCTTTAACCCTAACATGATACTAGAAAGCAATAAATAGCATCCTAACATAATACTAGGAATTAAATAATTTAAGCATATTTTCTAAAGATATAGAGCAATTAAATTACTCACTTTATTGCCTCGTACTTCTTTTTATCAAAACAATAAACACGTTAGTAACTTCAATTAAAATATTAAATCAAACAATTAAAACAATAATTGAAATTAGATTTGAGATCAAACCTTCAGACCTATCAAACTTTCAAGTCTAGGGTGAATGCAATTTCGAGCTTGGCTAGGTGTGTCTAAGTCTCGTGAAGGAGAAATGTTGTATTTTGAAAAGGGTGTAGAAATGCTTAGAAAGAGAGAGAAAGAATAAGCTTCGTCCCTATTTATAGATAAAAACGACCAAAAACGATAAAAAAGAGTCATAATTCGACTCGGAGTAAAACTGGTTCTGTCGCGACACGACATAGGTATCACCAACCGATAAACCTCATCGCGGTGCGACATACTTCATCGCGGCGCGACAGCGGATGTACGATTAAGACGCGTACATATTTTCCTTTTTCCAATTAAATTGGGTTAAGAGGAATCCGTACTTACCTTTTATTAAATAAAATTTAATCCTTAAAACACTTGTTTTATTCGAAATAAAATTCAAACATCTTTTCAAAATCAAATAAAAATATAATTATTAATCCTAATCTATTTAGAACTTAAAAGAACCTTCTAGATTATTCTAGAGATTAAAGTAAACCCTAACGACTTTAGGAATAATAATTAATGGAACCTCCACTTCATCATCGAGCCGTACATAAAAGGCGGGTTGGGCCCAATTTAGTATTTTGGCCATAACTTCCTCGTTATAACTCGGAATTAGTCTTATAATATATCGTTGGAAAGCTCTTTTCAAAGCCCATCCAAATACACAACTATTGGATCCATATTATGGACCAAATTAAACTATACTAGACGTTTTTCATAAATAGGATATTTAAAGAAATATTTTCGAAAACAGAAAGAATTATTTTTATTAAAAACAGGGGATTCACGAGACTCTTTCACATTTCACCTCCTTCGATATTCAATGAAGCGAAAGGTACTCATCACTGGGTTTGGTTTTTGGGGAGATACAATAAGGTGTCTACAGCGTCCGACCGAAGCAAAACAGCGAGTGATGCCCTGGTCACTTAGCTAATTTTTGAGTTGGCATGTTTCAAATTGGGGTCCATTATAAAATTCCATCGACTGCGGCACACCATAACGTGTGATGACATTCTTCCAGATGAAGGCGGACACATCAGTCAATTTAATTCCTCGGATGGCCTCAGCTTTGACCCATTTGGTAAAGTAGTCTACTGTTACTAACACATACCGCCTCTACCCGGATGCAGGAGTATACGGCCCTAAGATGTCCATGCCCCATTTTGTAAAGGGGAGTGGACTACTTATAACTGACAAGCTATTTACACTACTATAAAAAACCCTTATCGAGTCGCTTATAAATGACCTAACGAGTCATCTCAAAGGCGATTCTACAGCCATCGACACAATAGCTTCCAACTTTAGGAGTCACCTAAGAGGCGATTCGATTGCTTTTATGTAAGTCGCCTATTAGTTGTTAGGCAACTCTATAGGTTAAGCTATTGTGTCACATGTGTTGAAAGAGGCGACTCTATAGGTTAATCTATGTTATCGTTTGTGTTGAAAGAGGCGACACGTAAAAAATCAACATTTTTTCCAACTACTTTTATTAGCTCATATAATGTCAATTTTTATGCTACTTAGCATGCTTGATCTCTAGTTCTTTGTCTGGAAGGTTGAAGTTCTTGCCCATTGTGCAAAGTTATTAGGCGACTTATTGTATATTTGATATTGTAAATATTTTAAATATATTGTAAGAATCAACCTATCGAGTCGTATCTTACTTATTAGGCGACTTATTAGGTAGTGATCATATAATAAAGCACCTAACAAGTCGGACTTTTAGAGTCGCCTGTATATAAGGTGTGACTTGTAAATATATCGAGTCGCCTCATACTAATTAGGCGACTTGTTAAGTTGAAGTTAAAATCAACAAAGCACCTAACGAGTCACCTAATATACATGAGGTGACTTGATAAGTTTACAAGTCGCATCATATATAGATGTGACTCTATAACCTGACTTATTTGGTGGCTTAAATTAAATTTTCAAAGTCACCTGTATATAAGGTGTGACTCATTAACCTATTAAGTAGCCTTATACATATTAGGCGACTCATTAGGTGAGAGTCATAGCTATCTAAACTCACCTATTGAGTCGCCTAATATGTATAAGGCGACTCGACAGGTTTTCGAGTCGCACCTTATGTACAGGCGACTTTAAAAATCTAATTTAAACCACAAAATAAGTCGGGTTATAGAGTCGCATGCATATATGAGGAGACTTGTTAGCCTATCAAGTCGTCTCATATATATTAGGAGACTTGTTAGGTGTTTTGTTGATTTTAACCCCAACTTAACGAGTCGCCTAATAAGTATGAGACGACTCGATAGGTTTATAAGTCGCATCTTATGTACGGGTGACTCTAAAAGTCCAACTTATTAGGGGTTTTTTGTAGTAGTGTTACCGGGCGGTGAATAAGGGTTGTAAATCTCTGGCATTTGTCACATTTTTTTCACCAATTCCATGGCGTCCGAATTCATGCTCGGCCAGTATACCCCAGGTAGGTAACCTTTTCTGCTAAGGCTCGTCCTCCAATGTGCGATCCACATTGCCCTTGATGAAAGTCATCCAATATATCATGTCCCCTCTCTGGGTGATGCACTTTAAATATGGTTTAACAAAAGCTTTCTTGAATAGTTCCTCGTTCTTCATATCGAACCAGGCCGCCCTCTTCTTCATCAGCCAACTTTCTTTCGGATCATTCGGGAGCGTCCCATCCCTTAAGTAGGAGATCACTCTGTCCATCCGAGTTGAACTTCTGTCTATGATTTGCACGGGCTCGGCATCAATACTCCTCTTCTCCTTTACTTCCAAAGACACTGATTTGGGAGTATCGCATGATGCCGAGGAAGCTAGTTTAGAGAGCGCGTCCGCTTGGTGATTCCCTGAACAGGGAACTTTTTGTAGGGTGAAATGCTCTAGGCCCTCGGCCACTTCTTTCACCAACTGAAGGTACTTCATCATGGCCGGCTTCCTAGCCTCATAGTCACCATTAACTTGGCTGACTATCTAGCTGGGATTCCGAACTAGCTTCAACTTTTGTTACCCCGGCCGCCTTACACATTCTAAGGCTGGCTAGGAGAGCTTCGTACTCAGCTTCGTTGTTGGAGGCTTGAAATTGGAATCTCATTACATATTTAAATTTATCTCCCTCAAGAGACTGACAGATGATACCAGCACCACATCCGGCCGCTGTTGCACTTCCGCCCACAAACACTTTCCAGATTTGATCCTCTATCGATTGCAAGTCAGGCCGTGTCATCTCAGCCAAAAAATCAGCAAAGGCTTGCCCCTTGATTGCTTTTCTAGGTTTGAACGTGATATCAAAACCTCTAAATTCCAAGGCCCATTTAAGCATTCGGCCTCTAGCCTCCAAGGTTTGTAAACGACTTCTTCAACTGCTGGTCTGTGTAGACCACAATCCAATGAGCAAGGAAGTATGGCCTTAGCTTTTCGATGCCATGAACAATGCCAACCCAAAATTTTTGATGGGTGGATACCTCAGCTCGGCATTATGCAAGACGTGGCTTATGTAATACAAGGGGATCTGATGGTCGTCCCCCTCAACAAGGAGGATGGCACTTAAAGAATGATCTGAAATTGCAAGATACATATATAGCTTTTCTTCTTAGAGCGGACTGACGAGCTGAGGAAGTGTATGTAGATGATTTTTCAATTGTACGAAGGCTTCCCCGGCCTCTTTGGTCCATTCGAACATGGCTTTTTTCTTGATCTTGACAGAAATCGGCCGAGCGCAGCTAGATAGCCGGTCAATCTTTGAACCTCTTTGATTAGTTCTCGACGATTTCATGTCTAGGACCGCCTGGATCTTTTCAGGGTAAGCCTCAATTCCACGCTGATCGATCAGAAATCCGAGAAATTTGCCAAACTCAACACCAAAAACACATTTCTGTGGGTTTAACATCATCTTATGACGCCTGCGTTCAGTAAATGTTTCTCGGAGATCGATCAGATGATCGGTCGGCGTCGTTCATTTGACGATCATACCATCAATGTATTCTTCCATATTCCGGCCGATCTGATCTCTAAAGATAGTGTTCATAAGTCTGTAGAAAGTAGCAAGGGCATTTTTCAAGCCGAATGGCATAACTCTGTAACAATATAGCCCCTGCTCGGTCACAAACGTTGTTTTTTCTTGATCTTCCTCCCATAAAGAGATCTGGTGGAATCTGGAGTATGCATCCATAAAACTCATAAGGGCGTGTCCGGCCGTTGAATCGACCAACCGGTTGATTTTTGGCAAGGAAAAGGTATCCTTGGGACACTCCTTGTTGAGATTGGTGTAATCGACGCACATTCTCTATGTTCCATTTGGCTTCTTCACCAAGACTACATTCGCTACCCAATCAGGGTAGTAACATTGCTGAATGAATTGACGTCCAGCAGCTTCTTTACTTCTGCTGCGGCCGCCAGATTCCTTTCTTCTCCGTGATTCCTTTTTTTCTGTCAGACAGGTTTCATCATAGGATTCACTGCCAACTTGTGGACGGCCAGATTTGGATCTATGCTCGGCATCTCGTGTACCTCAAATGCAAAAACATCCTTGAATTCTCTCAGTAGCTTTACCAGGTCATCCCCAAGTAGGCCCATAATTATAGTACCCACCTTGACCGTCCAATCAGGTTGGTCTGGGTCAAGGACTATGTCCGTATGATCGCCAGCTGGTTGCGGCCTTAACTCTTCTGGCTGGTCGACGACCATTAGCTGCTATGGCTGCTCTTTTTTTATCAAGCGGCGCTTCTGGCCGATTTGAAGCGCTTGGAGTGATCCTTCATCTGAGTTTGGATTGGATGATCTTGGTCGTCCTCGAGCTGTTGGCTTCACGGCCAGCTAATTAAACTCTTTTGCCATCTTCTGATTTCCATGAATGGCTCCAATCTTCCAGTTCGTCTGCTCGAACTTCATCAGCATCAAATGAGGGACAATTACTGCCTTGGCTGCTATTAAAGTTGGACAGCCGAGTATGACATTGTATCCTATAAGTTCTTTTACTACTAGGAAGCGGACGACCATGTCCCTTCCCTCTCCCTTCTTCCCAAGCCGAAGGGGCAAGTCTATTCGCCCGGCTGGGTGGATGATACTTTTGCCAAATCCTACGAGCGGATGAGAAATATCCTGGAGGACGTCTTTTGGAAACTTCATATTCTTCAAATATCCTAGGCTGATTATGTCAGATGAGCTGCCAGTATCTACCAGTACCCGGCCGACCTTCAGGTTAAAAACTTTCATGATAAAAACCATAGGGTCATTGTGATGGACTTTTATCTCGCCTCGGTCTGTTTCACAAAGCGTCACCTCCGGGAAGAGCTTATCCTTTACCCACGGCATGCATCACATTTCCCAACTTCCAAGCATCCTCCTTGATTCCCTTCATGGTTGGGCTATCTGCAGCAAAGCCGCCGGATATTACGACCACGAACCCTGAGTCGGTGCTGTTTCCATCATCTTTTTCTTGGCCATTCTTCTTCTTCTCGGATTTGTTATCTGCCCGAGTGTACGTGAATTTGGACTTCAGGACGTACGAATTCAACATGCCCTTCTCGGCCAGTTTATCCAGCAATCTTTTCAAATTGTTGCATTCATTCTTGTCATGCCCCACGTCCTTGTGGTAATGACAGCACTTGTTTTTGTTGCGATATTGGGCCAATCCTCTCAAAGGTTGGAGCTTGTCGAACTCAAATTTGTCTTTGATTTCCATTAGGATTGAGTAACAGTCCTTATTGAACTCATATTGTGGTTCGTATGTCCTGGCCTTCTTTGTTTTTATCTGCTGGCTGTCGGCCACCCAGACTTCATTTCGCTTATTGTTTCCTTCTTTTTTCTTCCCGGCCAAGTCTTGCTGAGAAGGTTGCTTCTTCTCAACCCCCTTTGCCGGTTATTCCGCTTTGGTGAGCGAACAAAAGTCAGATGCTTCGATGTAGGCTTCGGCCTCCCGCAGCACGCCTGTGTACGTCCGAACCTTTTTCCTGACTAGATCAAACTTAAAACCATTATGCCTTATTCCCCAGAGAAATTCAGAGTAGGCCATTTCATCCGGAAGATATTAAATCTTTGCACATACGAACGCAATCCTTCGTTCTTTCCTTAGACGATCGTTTCCAAGTTAAGACTGGTTTTGCGAGGAGGTATGTTGTATGAAAAGTTTCCCACAAATAACAGGCTGAGAGTAGTGAAACAGTTGATGCACTTGGTCGGAAGGCTGTTAAACCAATCCTGCGCCACACCCTTAAGGGTGGTTGGGAAGCATCGACACCATGTGGCATCATCCACGCTTTGAAGATACAATAAGTTCTTGTACGAGGTGACATGCTTTTCTGGGTTGCCCGTACCATCATAGGCACCCACAAGTACACTCTTCACCTTTGCAGGTTGAGGAGAGTTGAGAATTTCTTAATAAAACGGTGGCGGCTTGTCACCAAGATTTAATAGACGCATTTGCCAATCAATGGGATGAGGTTGCGCGGCCGGTCCGGCCAGGTAAGTAGCCTGATCGAACGGATGACCATAATGCCCGTATTGTGTAAAGACAAGGGGATTAGGAGGCAAAATTGCATTGAAATTTTGGGGCACTTGATACTGAAGTGGTTGAACTGGAATTGGAGTATGATGAGCTTGAATTCTGCTGGTCTTGGCCGAGCAGATATGCTTGGAGAGGGTGTTATTTGAGAAATCATCCGGCATAGTTGGAGTGGAGGTCGTGTCTGAATAGGCTATTTGTTCACACTACTTATGCCGAATGTACTCCCTTGCATCCTTCCAGCGTCGAGACGGCTCAGCTGCCTCGTTATGAGGCTGCTTGGTCTGCCCCCTAGCTGACTGCGTTTTCTCGAGAAGCCTGGATGTGTTCGTCCGAGACACCCTCGGTGAACGTTCGTATCGGCGAAAAGGGGTATTTCCGGCGTCCTCAGCATTGTTCGCCTTACTTAAAGCTTTCTTCTGAGTGCCCTCTCCTCCTCTTCTGGGCGGTGGCCTAGAAAAAGAAGGCATCTTGCTCTCAAGCTCTTTTAGGAGCTTGCTCAAGATGAGCTGGAGAGAACCAGCAATCACCGGAGGATCCTCGGCCTCATGGAATGAGGAGGTTAGAGGATCATTATAATTTATTGTTGCAATCAGATTCTCTACATGTTCGTCCTCACCAGGACCCGAACCAGCATTAGGTGTCTAACCATCTAATGTCATAACAGACGAGTATTCCCACAGACGGCACCAAATGTTTCGGGAATTTTTTGGATTTCCCTAGGGATACTGGTCGCGCTCTTCGGAAAGATTGGCTCGGACACCTGCAAAAGAACGAATATCCCGTTGTCGGAATATTCGCCTTCGATGGTTAAGTTAGTAACCAGAAATCGAAAAAGCTATAGAGAGAAAGTAGAGACAAGTTGTGTAATACCTCGTATTTTTATACGTATTTTATTTAAAATAAGTATTTTGAGAAATATTTAATTGAATTTAAATGTTTTATTTAAAGTATTTTATTTATTTATTTTAATAAGTTGGAAATATTTTATAAAAAGAAAGCTTATTTAATTAATTATTTTAATTAAGTTTGGGTTTAATTTAGGAAAGTTTATTTTAGTAAAGTTTTATTAGGGATGGGATTAGGAAAATTAAAAAGGGAAAGTTTAGGGAGAAGGGTTTTAGAGAAGGGGTATAAATATCCCACATATGAGGCAAATCAAACTTTGCCCAGAGTGGAGAAAACCCAAGGTAAACTTCTCTCTCCTTTTCCTTATTTTTCTTTTTTTTCTTTTTCCTTTTTCCTTTCTCCCCTTCCCCTTCCTTTCTCCTTTTCTTTTTTTTCTGCTTGGTGGTGGTTGCCACCTTCTTCTTTCTCTCTTTTTCGAATAAAAAAAAATTATTAATTTTGTTTTAAAAATCAATTTAATCCTAGATCTAAATATTAATTATGGGGTTTGAGATTTGATTTTGATGTTTGATTAAAAGTATTATATTAATTAATTTTTAGATTATGTTTTTACTAAAAAAGCCCCAATTTTTGAAACCCTAGGTTCTTGATTTATAAATTATTGAAGGATTATGATATATAATGGTGTAAACCTTTGATTAAAGTGTTTTAAGACTAAATTACAGCAAGATTTAACTAAAATAAAGTGCTGGAATTTTTGGTAAAGCATTAGAAATCAAGTTTCGTTAAGGAATTTTAATTACCCATTAATTGAGATTTAATTATGAGGCTTTAAATATAATTTTAGCTTATTTTAAATAAATTATGAGGGGTTTTATAATAGTATATGTTGCTGGAAATTTGTGTAGAGTGGGTTTTAATATCCTTTTATGATTTTAAGTTGTAGGAGACTTTGAAGTGAGTGATTTCTATTAATTGTGGCGATATTAAGATCGTATTCAAGGTACGTTCGCGTACTTAGCATAGTTATGTTGATGTAATATTATGCTAAATGTGTTTGATTGATTACAAGTAGTATCATGCTAGATTTGGATTGAAAATTATGATTTGGATGTTGTTGGTGATTGGATTATGAAGCATGATTTATTTGTGATGGAATATTGGATGGAAAATAATAGTTTGGAATATTATTTATGAACCACATATTTATTTATGGCATGATAGAGAGCATGTTTGATTAAACTAAATGTTTAATTTGGTTTGGAATATTGAAAAGGAATTTTATTATGGTTCATATAATTTTTATTGATGCTTTAAGCATGAGGAAGGAGCTATATAAGTGTCTATGTACACGAGGAATAAATTGTATGTTGGTGCCTTAGCACTTAAGGTGTTTTTAACACTTAGGGATAGGATTTGTGGCGCTTTATGCGTTTAAGGTGTCATTGGCACCGAGGTAGAATTAAAAAGGGTTCAACATTAAATATTATGTGATCACTAATTATTCAAGAATTAAATTGATGTATTTGATTGTTTGAATAATTATTGTTGATTGAATGATTATGGTTTGAGAGTCATCACCAAGTTTTATAATCGGTAAATAACTTAAAGTGAAAGAGATTACGCACCAAAACTCTTGGAACGTATATACCTTGAGTATGAACATATGGGGGGAGTTATGGGGTTTTATATTTAACCATAACTTCTAATGGAGTACAGGACGATGTATATTCCTTTTTATTATTATTATGCGCATGAATTCCGCCACCTATGTGTGGTTTTTGATGCTGGCACGGTTAGCTCCCATGTCAGTAACCTCAATTTATTGGGGGAGGCTAGGGGGAAACCCGTTCGATGCGTAATCAATGCTAAATAAATTATTTAGTGTCTAGTGAGAATTTTTATTGAATGTGGTATGCTTGAAAAACAGGTGCAACAAGGTAAGTAGTGTGTTGATAGGAAATTGTATGTTAGTGTGTTAATTACGCTTATGTACTCAGCTTTGCTGATTGTGTGTTTTGTGTGTTTGTTGGTCTTGTCTTTATCTTGACCCTATGATGTCCCATTTATAATGGAGAGTAGTGGAAGCAGGTAGAGATAAGCTTTTCAGGTGTTGAAGCATATTCATGAATGGTCATGAGTGAAGAGCGTATCATGCTAGTTTCCATAAGTTTATGATGTGTTTATCGCTTTAATTATTTATGATAATATTATTATGCATGATTAACGAAAAGGGTTTGAATTTGGTTTGGTTTTAATAAGGGCCTATAATGGTTCCAAGTTGTAGGTTGATTTTATTTTACTTCGTTTGACTTTGGTTTGACTTTACTTTCGTTGATTTACTTTTTTTTAAGTTGACTTGTTTTGAAAGGGTTTGAAATTAGTCTTCCGCTATGTGTCTTTGATAGTTGCCTTAGCCGTTATCACGGTGGCGGTAATATCTTAGATATTCCTAATTTGAGTTTTAAACAGAGCAAAACAGGTATTTTAAAATAAAGGAATTTCTAGGGTGTTACAAAGTGGTATCTGGGAGCTTAGGTTGAGATTTTATTACCACTAAAGCCAAAAACGTGTTTTAAAGTGTTTTAAATTTAATCTTGGCCAAGTACTTATTTATTGGTAAAATTTTTAGAGATTTAATTTCTATTTTATTTTATTTTATTCTGATTATTTTATTTATTTTTTTTTTGGAAGATTAAATATTTATTGATTTAATTTAAAACCAAAATTTTTTTTTATTTGGTTCGAATTTTTTTTAAAGAAAGGTCGAAATTTTTTTTTATTTTATTTAATGGTCCGAAATTTTTTTTTTTTTAGAAGGAAGATTCGAAAAAAAAAAATTTTTTAGGGAGGTTCGAACTTTGCCTTCTTTCTTATTTAATTTCGAAAAATTTAATTAAAAAGGAGTCAAAAATATTTTTAGTTTGTTCATTTTGTAGGAAAGTGAGGATTAAGGTAAGTATTATGTGTTAATAGTTTTAAAAAAAGCATGTTTGTGAGTTTGGGTAGGAAAGAAATTGGGCATATAAGTTAGGAACAATCATGTTCTTGTATGCATTAATATTTAGGTTGTAATGTTTAATCATGTTTATGGAGTACTTGTGAGCATGTATTTATGTGGTTAGAAATAAGAAAATTGTTTGATTTAACATTGAACCTATTTCATGCAAGAACTGTATTATTTTGTTTTCTTTGGGAAAGGGAATTCTTTTCTAAGTCTTTTTCTTACAGGATGCCGAATCTTCCTAGCAGATACACCGAACTAGGCATTCTCACTAAGAAACCAAATGAACATCCCTATGATTACGTTCAAAAGATTCGCTTTTACTGTTCCTACAGGAGCAATGTTTTAAAGGACAGAGTTTTTGATAGCCCTGATCGTATTTCAGCTATGATTGTCCGTTGCTTGCCGGATAAGCCCTCTTATTATCCTGTCAAATCCAAATTTTCTGATTTCTATTTACCAGGGGACATCCCAAACTACTACAAATACAGGGACTATTATGGACAATGGTACCCGGATTACAGATTTTTAATTTCCTACCTTATTAGGGTCGAGAAGGCCCATTGCCGACAACTTCACCTTCCATACCATGATTATTATTTCGAAAACCCAGTGGGGCAAAATCCACCTTCTCCTAGTCATCAATCAGAAAGTTCTTCTTCTTCTTCTCATTCTTCAGGGGGAAATCAAGCGGAAAATGAGGAACAACAACAGGGAGATAGTTCACTCATGGAAATTTCTAATCCATATCCACCTCCAACTCCAGTCATTATAGAAATTTCTTTTGATGAGGAGGAAGAGGGAGAGTTCGTACAGGTGGAACCTGAACCAGAATCACCCGAGCCAATGGAGGAGGAAGATGATTCGAAGTTCGACCCTGGTAGCTACACGCAGTCGGCCGACAAGAGAGACGATGTCCGAAAGGATTAGATTTTTATAGCTTTCCTCGTCGTGAATTTTCGGTTTTTATTTCAGTTATTATCACTCTAGTTTTAAAGTAATAAGTGGCATGACCACATAAGTTTTTAGAAAAAAAAAATTTATTTTATTAATTCTAGTTTATTTTAAATAATAAAATCCTATTTATTTCCTTGTCGAAAATTTTATATGATTAATAAAGAAATTCATTTATTTTCCAAAATCGCCCATTTCACATCACTATTCAAATAGCCAAAACTCCAAGCAAATTAATTCCAATAAAATTACTTCTCGGCCATGGGAATCTATGGGAATTATTTTTCTGTATCTATGTGATGCTTTATTAAGTGTATGGTTGATTAGCAATCAATAATTGACTGACAAAGCTTTAAATTTAGGGAATTCTTAGCTGTTGATATCCCAATTTGTTAGCTTCAAATTTTATTGTGAATGTTTCAAAGGGTGTTAAGTGATAGATAAGTGTATGTCTTAAGAGTTGACCATAACCATTCCAACGGGCGGGGTAGTGAACTGTACCAAAACCTTTAAGAATGTACCTTTAGAGATCGAAGGGAAAGAGTTTCAGTCGGATCTGATTGAGTTTGGGTTAAAGGATTTTGATGTCATCCTAGGAATGGATTGGTTGAGCAAGTACAATGCAGAAATAGGTTGTCGATCGCAGAAAGTAAAAATGACCACAAGTGGGAATGAGGCAGTGACGTACTGGATGCATGGCAAAGTCAAATGCCCTAGATTGATTTCTGTATTAAAGTTGGCAAAGTACATGAGAAAGGGGCATCCAATATACTTTTGTAGTGTGAGGAACATGGATATGAGGAGGCAGTTAAGCCAGAAAATATAGAAGTAGTAAATGAATTTCTGGATGTATTTTCGAACGAGATCCCTGGGATGCCACCTAAGAGGGAAATCGATTTCACTATAGACTTAGTCCCAGGAACAGCACCAATATCTAAGGCACCATATCGGATGGCTCCGGCAATCTTTATGGATTTGATGAACAGGGTATTTCATCAATTTATGGACAAGTTTGTTGTAGTATTCATAGATGACATATTGGTTTATTCTAAGAACAAAGAGGAACATGTGGAACACATGAGAGCAATTCTGCAAACACTGAGAGAAAACAATCTTTATGCAAAGTTCTCTATGTGTGAATTTTGGTTGAAAAAGGTAGCATTCTTAGGTTATTTCGTGTCTAAGGATGGCGTGGAAGTAGACCCAGCCAAGATCGAAGCTGTGAAGGGTTGGCCTACGCCCAAAAAAGTGTCTGACGTTCGGAGTTTCTTAGGTCTAGCAGGATATTATAGGCGTTTTGTGAAAGATTTCTCGAATATTGCTAAACCTATGAATACATTAATGAAGAAAGACAAGAAGTTTAAGTGGGACGATAAGTGTGAAGAATCATTCCAACTCTTGAAGCAGAAGCTGGTTACAGCACCAGTGCTTACCCTACCAGACGACAGTGGTATCTATGATGTGTATAGCGATGCGTCAAAGAATGGTCTGGGGTGTATGCTTATGCAAAATGGAAAGGTAATTGCATACGCATCAAGGCAGTTAAAGACTCATGAAGTGAATTACCCAACCCATGATTTGGAACTTGCTGCGATTATCTTTGCACTAAAGATCTGGCTTCATTACTTGTATGAAGTGAAATGTAGAATTTATACAGACCATAAGAGCTTAAAATACATTTTCACTCAAAAGGATTTGAACTCTCGATAGAGGAGATGGTTGGAATATACGACGGATTACGACCTGGACATACAATACCACGAAGGGAAAGTGTAGACACCCATTTGTGTCTCCCGAAAACCAAACCCAGTGATGAATGCCTTTCACGTTGTGTTATTATAGAATTAGGTGAAAGAGGTTTGAAAGTCAAGTGTTGCGGTTTAGTTTTAATTAAAATTCTTTTCTCTCTGTTTTTGAAAATGACTTTATTTGAAAATAGCCGAACCAGTTTACGTTTGGTCCATGATAAAGGTCCAATAATAGTGTAGTTGGATGGGGCTTGAAAAGATCTTTCCAACGATATATTATAAGATCGATTCCGATGAATATTGAGGAAGTTATGGCCAAAATACTAAACTGGGCCTGGTTAATTATTTTAAATGCGGCCCAATGATCTAGAGGAGGGCCCAATGTTAATTATTATTCCTAAAATTATTAGGATTAATTATAGGTTTCTAGAAGTTTCTAGAAGGTTCCTTTTAATTCTAATATTGTTAGATTTAATAATTAATTATTTTTAATAGATTTTTATTTGGAATAAAATATCGTTTTGTTATCTTAAATATATATTTTATCTTCTGTACGGATTCCGTAGATCAAGTTGATTAAAGATCGGATTCCGCGTGAAGAAAAACGCGCTAATACAGGTTGTCGCCAAACGACAAGTCTGTCGCCACGCGACAGACCCTGTCGCCTCGCGACAGAGTTAATTCCTGGCGACAGCGTGGAGTTTTATTCCTTATCAAATTCTATGTTTTTTCGGATTATTTTCATTATAAATAGGGTCTCGAACCTCTGTTTTTAATCATCAATTCTCTCAATCAACTCTCATCAATTCTCTCTATCAACTCTCATCATCAATTCTCTCTATTCCCTCTCAAGAATTACTTAATTCTTTTCTTTCTTTCTCTCTTTCTAAACTAGCCTTTTCAAATATAATATTCCGCATTCACAAGGCTTAGAATCTCTTATCCAAGTTCGAAGTTGCCTTCGCCCTAGACGTGAAAGGTTTGATAATTTCTGAGGGTTTGGTCCAAAACTAGTCTAAAACTTTATTTAATTTGATTTCAATTTAATTCTTTAATTATTCTTTATTATTTTCATTGAAGTTTACTAACTTGTGTATTTTGTTATTAGAAAGAGGTACGAGGCTTCAAAGTATGTAATCTTATTACTCTCTTTCAATGTAGAAAGCATGTTTAGATTTGTTTATTATTGTCTTATAATTCCTAGTATCATGTTAGGATGTTTAATATTCCTAGTATCATGTTAGGATGTTTAATATTCCTAGTATCATGTGAGGATGTTATTTTATGCTTTCTAGTATCATGTTTAGGGTGCCTTTAATCTTTTCTAACATCATGTTATCATGTTAGTACCATGTTAGGTTTAAAGCTTTGATCTTTATTGTTTAGTGACATGCTAGGATTTGTTATTAATCTTGTTAGTATCATGCCTAGGATCTTGCTATTATTATTAAGCTTTATTATGCCTTATCATGTTATTATCATCGTTATCATGTTTTTTTATTTATTATTATGTTGCTTGATATGTTTTATTGTTATTGCTTGATCACACCTTTTATGATTGTTAAAGGGAATTTGTACTTGAAATCACGCTTAATAAGATAATTAATAATTTTGTTTAGGCTAATGTGATTTTTAACTCAAGTGATCGCCAATAATAGTTTATTTGTGCATTAATATTCAACCAACATAGATAAACAGGGTAGGATTAATATAATGTTTGTATGTTATTCGAAAAGCGTACATGAATACGAGCAGAACAAAGTAGAGGCCTATTTTATAGGGCGGGTCCTTTCTTTTGTAGATTGGATTCGTACCCTCATCCCCGAACCCTGTTTGGTTCAAGACCTTATGGAGTAGTTGACGGTCCTTTGGATTGTCTTTTGGGTTTACAAGTTCCTAAAACTTGTTGGCGACTCTTTTTGCTCTTTGTCTTTCCCTTTGGAACGCCACCGTACTTTAGTGTATGATCACAGTGGGGTTCAAGTTTGGGGTTATCATAATGCTTGAAATATTCCCTACAGTTTTTGGCGACTCCACTGGGGAGGATTTCTATTTATATTCCTGAAATTTATTTAATTTTGGCAATTATTTAGAATGAGCGGATGAGACTCGAAAAATTCTAAGTATTTCATGTGCGTGATTTGATTAACATTATTGTCATATGCATTAAAAGGTCCTCATGGGAGCACCCCATGAGTCAATCCATAAGAATTTTACACGTAGGAAATTTGAGAAATATCTTTCATGACTAGAATCGAAAAGATGATGCGAAATCTGGAAAATTCGAAGAACACAGAAACTTGCCAAGGCATGTAGGAACTAGCGTCTAGAAAACAGGGCTTGTCGCCCGTAAAAAGTTTTTGTCGCCTTGCGACAGTTCTGTCGCTTGGCGACAGGAGCTTTTTTGTGGCGACAGTCCCTGTAGTCTGGCGCCAAGTTCTTCCAATACCAAGCCAGGGGTCTGCCTTCTTGTTTTGACCATTTCTATTGTTGTTGGCTCGATTTTGCTTATTGATTGAGTCATTTTCTCACTTTTCTGAACCCATATGTGTTCTACATATGGAAATAACCCTCTGGGGGTTCCTGCTTCACCTGCCCAATGGAATATTCCACTATCATGTGCAAAGTTCAGATTTGGGTACGTGTAATGTTTGTGAATCCACCAAACCATGGAGTCGAGTTCGATTTCATCACGAACTCGCGGAATCCTATCCATTCGCTCCAACCCTCCCGGTAGGCTTGTGTGCAATGCATATGGATTCTTAACCATGGACCTTTTTGACTTAACCCATATCCTCGAACTTTAGAGAACTAGAGCCATGGTTAGGTTGCAAACTCATCTTGTGACTATGTGAACTACTTGCGCACCCTTGCTTGTATTTATTATATATGTGTTAACCGTTTGTTTGACTTGTGTTAAAGACTAAATAAATTGACTAATGACTAAAAGGACTTTGTCTAATTAATTAATTTTGAATTAATTAAAGGTTAATAAGTTAATTAATTCGACTTAGTACGACTTTAGGCATGTCCATTTAGAGTAAAATTACTGAAAACAGTCCAGATTAATGTTCCAGCAATGGCGCAGGAATTTGGACTGTGGCGCTGCAGTTTAGTGTCTGTCGCCTGGCGACAATTTTGTCGTCTGGCGACAGGCTCCAAACCGTGGCGACAGTCCTGTTGTTTTAGCGACAGTCCAGTTCTTTTGCTCGAGTCATAACGACGAGTCTAATTAACAGTCTACTAATCGGATTAATCAGTTTGTTAATGGTTCAAACCATGTTTAAGTCTTTAATTGAGTTTAGGCACTTAAAGTCCCATGGTCATACACTAGTAGTCAAAACATGTCACTCACATACACATAAAGCACACACATAACATGTTTGTCACATTATGACCATGTCTAGAGAGTCTTGAATGCGTGTTTTCCGTCATTTTTTTTAGGGGGGTAAGTCGGATATTAATCCTCCAATTTTTAAATTCCCTTAAAATATATACGCTTTTGAACATAAAGTCAAGTCAATTAGAGTCGAGTATTAAAACAAATATGGTTTAAATTACAGCGCGTGGTCAAGAAAGGAAGGGCGTTTAATCAAGGACAACACTTTTGTTCAAGTCTTACTTTTTGACAAACCAGTCGGTAGGAAAAGGAAAGCTAAGAAGGCAATGGCTAGTCAAGAAGAACTTAATGAAGTCAAAGGATAGGTAGCCAACTTGGCTGAAATGTTACAAAACCTATCGCTGCAAATAAGTAATCCTGAAAAACAAAAACAAATGGACCTAATCCAGGAAAGCTTGGGCAAATTGTCCAGCAACTTTAGATTTCAAGAGATTAGCTCCCAAAGGGTCTCGGTGGATAAGGACCTTCTACCACAAAAGTTCAATCCCAATGACATCCCTAAGTTCAAGGCTATGGACAATCCTTATTTTCATTTAAGAGCTTTTGAAACTGTAATGAGTATTAAGGGGATAGATAGAAAAGCATTTCATTCTGTATTTTCATTATCCTTAGAAGCTGTATGTCAACAGTGGTACTTTTCACTTGATAAAGAAAAAACCTCTAGTTGGGAATCCATTGTGAGCGCTTTCATTGAAAGGTATTAATGCAATATACAAGTTGAAACCGATCATAGAGAATTAGAAATGCTAAAACAAAAAGAAAATGAAGGTTTCACCTCCTTCTTTAATAAATGGAGGGAAACTACTGCAAAAATGGTTGAAGTGCCTAGTGAAAAAGAATCCGTTAGAATGTTCATTAAGAACCTCCAAGAAAAATACTCTAAGCACCTTAAGTACCAAAGCAACTTAAACACTTTCAAAGCTGTATATGATATTGGAATTAATATTGAAGATGACCTTGCTAAACAAAAAGTTGCTAATAACAACTCAAGTAGTGGCTGGAAAAATAAGAAGAACGACAATCCTTCTTCATCCAAATCTACCCACTCAAATAATGTTAGTACTTTTCCTCTAAATGAAGTTTTGGCAATGAATAATAATCAAGCACAAAAGAAACCATTTAGGAAGAATTATACTCCTATTGGCATGAGTTATGACACCGCATTTGATCGCTTACATGCAAAAGGTCTTATAACTCCTATTGGACCATTTGGGGACCCACCTGTCGAAAGGAGAACGGCTAGCTGGAACCCAAATGCACATTGCAAATATCACCAAGGTAGAGGTCATCCTACAGAAAATTGTTGGAGACTAAAGGAAGCCATTCAAGACTTGATCGATAGTAACAAGCTCCCATTGCCTCCTGCAAGTAAGAAACCAAGTATCAATACCGCACCGCTGTCGGATTCCTTGGCCATTTCTGACGAAGAAAACCAAGAGGATCCATCTAGCCTTATAGAGCCTATCGAGACCATTGAAGAAGAAATCTTCGAAGATGCTCTCGAATTCTATGGCCAGGAACCTGCAACCAAGCAAGAAGTAGTGGCATTGACATTAATATTGACAGAATTGAAAAAGTTGATCTCACAAACCTTTGAGGCTATAAAAGAGAAAAATGAGTTACTTAAAAATAGACCCCCACCTAAACAAAAGAAACCTTTTTCTCTCCAAGTAATTGACACTCCCAAAAAGAATAATAGAAAATATACTCCAATTGGGACGTCATACACAAACATGTTCAAAATGCTCTTCGAGAATGGAAAAGTTCAACCTCTCGAACCAAGACCATTTGAATCACTGAAAAGAATAGACAAATATTATTGTTCATATCATCAATCAGGGGGACATACAATAGAACAATGCTTCAAGTTTAAGGACTTGGTTCAACGTTTTATTGATGAGAAGAAATTAGTTCAACTTCCACAAGATGCCATGATTAATGGAGTATGGGACAGTGACGATGAAGATGTTTACCTTAAAGACATTGAAGAAACTCCTTTATCAACAATATACCCAGTAAGTGACATTTGGGACGAGGAGGATTCACCCATAGATGTCCTCACTAGGTCCGGGAGAATACAACCTCCCATTCCAACACAACCTATACCTTCTATTCAGCAAATTCCCGTGCCTATTATAGAAGACAACGATGTTGTAAAACAGTTAAAAAAGACTAAAGTGGAAATGAATGTATGGAAACTTTTAGCCACATCTCGGGAACATAGAATTGCAATCATGGATGCGTTGGCTAAAGTAGGCATAGATTCGGACACTACTCCTGAGGGACTCGCAAACTTCCTCACGAGTGACCTTCCAAGTCCAATCAATTTAGTCACTTTTTCGGATAAAGATCTACCACCGGAAGGTGACAAACACAATAAAGCTCTAAACCTCACAGTCATATGCAAAAGAATGAATGTCCCCATGACTCTTGTGGATAACGGTTCAGCAATTAATGTGTGCCCACTCAGAACCGCAAGAATGTTGGGAATAAGAGATGAGGATTTATCCCCATCAACCCAGGGCATAAGAGCTTATGATAACTCACGTCGTCAAGCACTAGGGACAATTACCATGAATGTAACGGCAGGTGCAATTGAGCATGACACTACATTTCAAGTAGTAGATATCAAGGCATCTTTTAACTTGCTATTGGGACGCCCTTGGCTTCATGATTTGAAGGTCGTCCCTTCATCTCTTCATCAACAAGTAAAGCCATAGTTGGAGGCATTCCAATTACCATTGATGCTTCATCTATGAGAATCAAAACAGTAGAAAATCCACTAATTAATGTGGAACATGATGAAAATGATGAAGATTTATGGGGCTTTAGCGAAGAGGTCTCCTTAATAGAGGAAGATGAAAGGGCCCCTCTTCATTACGACCTCCACTCAAACATGACAACGAATGCTATCCTAAGAAAGCAAGGACATTTTCCTAGAATGACTCTAGGAAAGAAGAAAGGAATAGCTAAACACATGGGCTTACCTGGCCTCCCTAAATTGGATACTTTCGGACTTGGTTTTGAACCAACTCGCGAAGACCTTAAGCGGGCCCAGGAAAAATCAAGAGCACGAAGAAATGCCCGCACGCAAAAAAGGGAGATACCCATGGATCAATATCCTCTCACTTTAAATGGACAATTTATAAGAGAAGGAGAGGACTATCCTTGTCATGAATTCCCCGAACCCTTCGTTGTAAATGGTATAAGACAACCAGGGTTCGAAATCTTTATGGATTGTTACTTCCTAGACGAGATCCCAGCTCCAATTTATAAGGAGAAAGCACCTCCTTGTTTCGACTTTAATGTCATGGGACTCCTCTTTGGAAGAGAAAAGAATGAATCAAGATACACGGAGGATAATTCTTCACTTATCCAAGCGGTTATCCAAAGTGAAAGTTTTGACCCCTCCGAGTTTATCACACCAATAAAAGATCAAGAGCGTAGATGGCGCAAGACGGTGAAGGTAACCACTACAAATGGAAAGAAGATTTCAATGACTACAGGACAAGGACCAATGTTCGAAGAATCGTCTGAGTCAGAGTCTGAGTTAGAGTCTCCCCCCATCGAGTCTTCTAAGTCTTTAGTTGTAGCACCCTTATCTTCTATTTCTACTCCTAGGATAGTTAGCAATCAAGTCCCGACGGACATTTCTTTATTTGATGTAATGATTTCTGAATTTAATAATATGTCTTCTTCCCCGTATTCTTCTTGTTCTTCTTTATCTAAAGATGACGAGCATTGCTTAACTAATGATGAAAATGATAAAGAAATAATTAAAGAAATGGAAACACTTGAAAATAAGACTCCAACAACGCACCAACAACCAAACAACGCCGACTTAAAAAAAAAAAAATTCGCCGAATTAAGCACAAGGTATACCAATGATTTAAGGCACCCCTTGTAGCCATATCATATCTCTCACCCTTTAAATATATAATCCTTTTCTTGATAAACCACTTTGAGCCTCGTCTAACGATAGACCTTTCTTTTTTCAACCCACATCTACTAACCTTGGGATGGGATGGTGTGTAACTTATGCAAGTTCCAAATATGAAAGCTTGAGTGATTTCAAAAGAGTAAAATAAAAATAAGCAAAAATGAATAAAAGTGTACAAAAGGGCAAGTGTTCCAATGTCTTGGATACAAAAATATCTTTGATAAGAACATGTCTCAGATTGCGTTTCTTATCGAGTGCTCGGTACCATGCCTGAGAAACATGAATGTCAAGTGAGTGATAGACCGCATGATCGAGATTGTCCACACTTATAAAAAAAAAAAAAAAAAAGCAAAATAAATAGAGAGCAAAAAAAAAAAAAAAAAAAAAAAAAAAAAAAAAAAAAAAAGAGAGAGAGCTCAAAAATGAGAAACCTCAAGCATAAAAATAAAAAAAGATTCAAAAGCATGGTTGCACACCTTGGGGGTTTATTCAGGGTCTTGAGCCTTTATCCCTTTCTTTCTTTAACCTTTAGCCTAACCACATTACAACCCTTAAAAAGACCTTTTTGAGGTATACATACACTTGTGCGAGGTTCGGCTAGAGCTACGTTTGGCCTGATTCCTAACGGATACGTAGGCAACCCAGACAGGGTGCGGCCGCTTTAATCTTTTCAAATTCTGTATCCCCGAAGTAAAAAAAACGCATGTCTGCAAAATCTCAAAACTGGCGCCAGACAATAAACTCTGTCGCCAGACGACAATTTTGTCGTCAGGCGACAGAGCCCAATCGTCAGCGACAGAGAATCAGATAGCAGCGCCAGCTTTCTGCGAGTGTCTAGACCAGTTTCGCATGTTCTGGAAATTTATTCGACTTCCGTACTCGAATTAATTCTCCGAAAAATAAATATTGTAATTGTTTTCATTGCTTTAATTGAAAGTTAATTAAAATAAAAGCTGGAATTTTATTGATTAATAAAGAAAGTACATTATTGATAAAATAAAAGCTGAAAAATTAACTAAAACAAATTAACTTTGTCTAATAAATCAAAGGAAAAGCAATGCTCTAATCTTTTTTCTCTTTCTTGATTCTCTTCTAATTTGTGTCTTCATTTTCTTCCTCTTGATCCATAACCTTTGCTAGGAGACAACCATTAGAAGATCTACACTCTATCTTAGTATAGATGGTTTCTCCCTCCGCTAGAACTCCATGTTTCTTCTCTGCCCAAACTTCCTTCTTTGTAGAGTCAACTTTTCTTTTTCCTTGATTTTTCTTAGCACTTTTCTTTCCTGGCATAATAGGAGTTTTGAATTCAATCCTTTCCCCTAGACGTTCTTTAGCAGGGACCTTTTTGTCGCCTAGACGATCCTTCACATTGGTCTTCTCAATTTTGACTTGAGATTTTTGGAATCTGCCATCAAGCCATTGTTTCACTTTATTTGACAAACAAGGTGGCTCCTTGTGGGTAATCACCTCCCATAAGGGCCTACCCCTCCAGTATCCGTCAAAACGCTCAATCTCAAAGGACATATTCATTCAAAATCTTTATAATAATATTCATTGATTCTAGGCATTACCGCAAGACCTGTGGAATAATAACCTATAATGGCTCCAAATTCTTCCGGTAAAGGACATATTTCATCATGGAAAAATCTAAAACAATGAGTATCAATATCCCAATAGTCTATGGCAGAATAAATAAAATCAACGTCAAGACTCATCCCCTTGATTCCAAACATACCCCCCATATGACAAATATCTAATGCTTTTTTATCTTTAGCAGTTAAATGACGACACCATTCATCCATGTATCCACAAAAAGTTCTTTTAGCTAAAGGCATGATTTCTAGTTAATTAGCTAATTAATAAACTGGTTAAATTATGCAGTAAACGGATGATTCGGGGGCTATTTATAACTTTTTTCTTGGCAGACTTCAAATCCTGTAGGAAACAGGAAAGCGCGTTTGTCGCCAGGCGACAAAATTGTCGCATGGCGACAAAGTTTGTCGCGTGGCGACAGGATGAATTACGCGGCACCAGTCTATTTCTTTGCAGCGACACCTATTACGCGTAGGAAACCGTGTTCTCACGTACTTGATTTCGACTTTGACTTGCCTTACTGTTCTATTCCTATTCATATTATTATTATCACTATTATTATTATTATTATCATATATCATATTAGGCTTAATTAATTTTAGGCTTATCATATTTTCTTCCTTCATTTTTCTTTTTTATTTCTTTTTTGGGGGAGAGAGTCGGTACCCTCCACTAATATTAAAAATGACGGAAATTTCGAATTTCGCGCAAAAATTACACTTTCTCACACACTTACATGCACAACACATTTGTTACATAATAATAAATCTGGCAAATAAAATGTTAATAAATAATAAAGTGCATATATATACAAGTGTCTAATACATGAGTCATATGAATAAGATAGACAAAGTCCTACAAAAGTCAAAAATAAATAAACACAGGTACAGCTATGGCGCCGGAGGTCGCAAGTCGTGAGGGATGCCGAATGTATCGAAAAATGTCCTACTCCGTGGAGTATGTCCATCATCGTCCCCTGAACCACCAGGCGGCGCGAACTGCAACTCAGGGCCAGGCCACCTAACCTCACCCTGAAATCCGACGGAAAGAGGCTGAGGCTGCAAAGGCTGCTGCGATGACGAGCCAAGCTCAAACGTCCCACCACCCCGGCCACCTGAAGTAGTATGGTTTTGTGGGTTTAGTTTAGTAATTTGGGTTCCTTGGTACGCCAGTTAGCCCCTTTAAGCAAATTGACATGATTTAGTCAGCTTGATTGCAATGCACTGAGTGATCGACTTGATGAAAGATCGTTTCACTTAGCTTAAAGCGCCTAAGTATTGGCTCATAATAAGGCACCGAAATATTGGTTCAACAAATAAGGCACCGAAATATTGGTTCAACAGGCACCGAAATATTGGTTCAATAGAGGCACCAAAGTAATGGTTCACAAAGGCAAAAGCACCAAAGTACTGGCACAAATATACAAAAGCAATAATAATATCAATATATTAAGGGTCAATAAGCAGAATGATTCTTTGGCGATGTCCCAACATAGAGAGGAGTTGTCTGGTGGCGAAGCACGGCCGTGGCGAGGTAGTGTCACAAATAGTGGAGATGGCGAAGCAAGGTCAACTTCGACGGTCCCTCAAGGTAAAGAAGAGATTGTCTATAGCGGCGACGTACTGCCGTGGCGACGTACGGCCACACCCTGGAAATGACGACATACAGTTATTTTCGACGATGTTCCCGAAATACTGTGGAGGATTGTCACCAAGAATATTGAAGACAACGACATATGGTTATCTTCAACGATGGCGTTCACGAGGCACTGTGGAGGTTGTCACAAACAACAAAAGAAGCAACAGCAAAATGGCTACTTTCAGAGACGTGTGCTCGACGGTCCAAGATACGCGTTTCTTAACTCTTTTATCTGTTTAACTAATGATTGGTTTGCAGGTATCGGCGTTATAAGAATGATTTGGAATCGCAGAACGTTTTGAATCATTCTCCGTCCCTATCGATACTTTGACTTTTGTTTTTGAAACATAAGTTTCTCCAAACTCAGTCAAAGTGGGGGCTTCTGTAGACACCCATTTGTGTCTCCCCAAAACCAAACCCAGTGATGAATGCCTTTCACGTTGTGTTATTATCGAATTAGGTGAAAGAGGTTTGAAAGTCAAGTGTTGTGGTTTAGTTTTAATTAAAATTCTTTTCTCTCTGTTTTTGAAAATGACTTTATTTGAAAATAGCCGAACCAGTTTACGTTTGGTCCATGATAAAGGTCCAATAATAGTGTAGTTGGATGGGGCTTGAAAAGATCTTTCCAACGATATATTATAAGATCGATTCCGATGAATATTGAGGAAGTTATGGCCAAAATACTAAACTGGGTCTGGTTAATTATTTTAAATGCGGCCCAATGATCTAGAGGAGGGCCCAATGTTAATTATTATTCCTAAAATTATTAGGATTAATTATAGTTTTCTAGAAGTTTCTAGAAGGTTCCTTTTAATTCTAATATTGTTAGATTTAATAATTAATTATTTTTAATAGATTTTTATTTGGAATAAAATATCGTTTTGTTATCTTAAATATATATTTTATCTTCTGTACGGATTCCGTAGATCAAGTTGATTAAAGATCGGATTCCGCGTGAAGAAAAACGCGCTAATACAGGTTGTCGCCAAACGACAAGTCTGTCGCCGCGCGACAGACCCATTCGCCTCGCGACAGACATTGTCGCGTCGCGACAGAGTTAATTCCTGGCGACAGCGTGGAGTTTTATTCCTTATCAAATTCTATGTTTTTCCGGATTATTTTCATTATAAATAGGGTCTCGAACCTCTGTTTTTAATCATCAATTCTCTCAATCAACTCTCATCAATTCTCTCTATCAACTCTCATCATCAATTCTCTCTATTCCCTCTCAAGAATTACTTAATTCTTTTCTTTCTTTCTCTCTTTCTAAACTAGCCTTTTCAAATACAATATTCCGCATTCACAAGGCTTAGAATCTCTTAGCCAAGTTCGAAGTTGCCTTCGCCCTAGACGTGAAAGGTTTGATAATTTCTGAGGGTTTGGTCCAAAACTAGTCTAAATTTTTTTTTAATTTGATTTCAATTTAATTCTTTAATTATTCTTTATTATTTTCATTGAAGTTTACTAACTTGTGTATTTTGTTATTAGAAAGAGGTACGAGGCTTCAAAGTATGTAATCTTATTACTCTCTTTCAATGTAGAAAGCATGTTTAGATTTGTTTATTATTGTCTTATAATTCCTAGTATCATGTTAGGATGTTTAATATTCCTAGTATCATGTTAGGATGTTTAATATTCCTAGTATCATGTTAGGATGTTATTTTATGCTTTCTAGTATCATGTTTAGGGTGCCTTTAATCTTTTCTAATATCATGTTATCATGTTAGTACCATGTTAGGTTTAAAGCTTTGATCTTTATTGTTTAGTGGCATGCTAGGATTTGTTATTAATATTGTTAGTATCATGCCTAGGATCTAGCTATTATTATTAAGCTTTATTATGCCTTATCATGTTATTATCATCGTTATCATGTTTTTTGATTTATTATTATGTTGCTTGATATGTTTTATTGTTATTGCTTGATCACACCTTTTATGATTGTTAAAGGGAATTTGTACTTGAAATCACGCTTAATAAGATAATTAATAATTTTGTTTAGGCTAATGTGATTTTTAACTCAAGTGATCGCCAATAATAGTTTATTTGTGCATTAATATTCAACCAACATAGATAAACAGGGTAGGATTAATATAATGATTGTATGTTATTCGAAAAGCGCACATGAATACGAGCAGAACAAAGTAGAGGCCTATTTTATAGGGCGGGTCCTTTCTTTTGTAGATTGGATTCGTACCCTCATCCCCGAACCCTGTTTGGTTCAAGACCTTATGGAGTAGTTGACGGTCCTTTGGATTGTCTTTTGGGTTTACAAGTTCCTAAAACTTGTTGGCGACTCTTTTTGCTCTTTGTCTTTCCCTTTGGAACGCCACCGTACTTTAGTGTATGATCACAGTGGGGTTCAAGTTTGGGGTTATCATAATGCTTAAAATATTCCCTACAGAAAGCAAACGTAGTTGCAGATGCTCTAAGTCGTAAGACCATTCACGGATAGTGGCTGATGAGTTATGTAGGGAAATGAGAAAAATGAATTTAGAAGTAGTAGAATGGGGAGTACCAGCTGGCATTCTAGCGAATCTAACTATCCAACCAACCATTTTCGACGAGATAAGGGAAAACCAAGCAGGAGATGTGAAATTGGATAGGATTCGAGAGAAAATAAAGCAAGGCAAAGCTACAGATTTCAAAATTCATGAAGATGGAAGTTTGAGGTATAAAGGTCGATGGTGTGTACCCCAAAAGTGTGAGGAAGTGAAGAGAAAGGTGATGGAAGAGGGGCACAATACGCCCTATTCAGTACACCCAGGAGGGGATAAGCTATATAAGGACTTGAAAAGGGTGTATTGGTGGCCTAAAATGAAGAATGAAGTTGCGGAATTCGTATCAAAGTGTCTGACTTGCCAAAAAGTGAAAATAGAACACAAGAAGCCACAGGGAACGGTGCAACCATTGGAAATTCCTGGATGGAAGTGGGATTGCATTTCGATGGATTTTGTGACTTGCCTTCCAAAATCAAAGAGTAGAAATGATACCATTTGGGTAGTGGTGGACAGACTAACAAAATCTGCGGTGTTTATACCAATGAAGGAGACTTGGAAGATGGAGCAACTTGCAAAGGCTTACATCAAGAATGTTGTGAGGTTACATGGAATTCCAAAGGATATTGTGTCTGATACAGATTCCCGGTTTCTCTCAAAATTTTGGAGAAGCGTACAGGAAAACTTTGGTACGACACTTAAGATGAGTACAGCGTTTCACCCTGCCACAGATGGGCAAACTGAGAGAACCATTCAAACCTTGGAGGACATGTTGCGAGCTTGCGTTATAGACTTCCAAGGAGGGTGGGAGGATAGTTTGGATTTGATTGAATTTTCTTACAATAATAGTTATCATGCGAGCATAGGATGGCTCCATTTGAGGCATTATATGGGAGAAAGTGTTGTAGTCCAATTTGTTGGAACGATATAAGCGAAACAATGATTCTAGGGCCTCAAATGATCGAGGATACAGTGAAGAAAGTAAAGGAAATTCAAGCCAAGATTCAAGCAGCTCATGATCGCCAAAAAAGCTACGCAGATTTAAAGCGTAGAGAAGAGGAGTTTGATGTTGGTAATAAGGTGTTATTAAAAGTATCACCAATGAAAGGAGTAATGCGATTTGGAAAGAAAGGGAAACTGAACCCAAAGTACATTGGTCCATATGAGATACTGCAAAGAATAGGCAAAGTAGCTTATCGATTAGCCTTACCTATGGAGCTAAGAAAAGTACACGATGTATTTCACGTGTCTCAATTAAGAAGGTATATACCTGATAAATCCCATGTACTGCAACCTGAAACCATAGAGCTAGACCAAAGGTTGACCTATGAAGAAAGACCTGTCAAAATTCTTGATAGCAAAGTGCGTAGTACACGCAATAAGAATGTTAAGATTATGAAAGTGTTATGGTCTAATCAAGAGTATGAGGAAGCCACTTGGGAGGCAGAAGATGAAATGAAAAAGAAATACCCTGAGTTGTTTCAGGTATGTTGAGTTACGGGGACGTAACTCGTTTTCTTTTAGGGGGGTAGAATGCGGTAGAATTTCGCGCTTTTTCCTATATTTTCAGTTATTTTTGTGCTTTTTGCACGCTTTTTCCTATATTTTCAGTTATTTTTGTGCTTTTTGCACAAATTTATCGAATATTTTGAGTTCTTGTGTTCTCAATGAGACGCAAAAAGAGTAAAGGTATGACAAAAAGTACAGCAATATTATACTAATTAAGGAAAAATTTCGGATTTCATTCCCCAAGTTTCGGGACGAAACTTCTTTTAAGGAGGGTAGACTGTAATACCTCGTATTTTTATACGTATTTTATTTAAAATAAGTATTTTGAGAAGTATTTAATTGAATTTAAATGTTTTATTTAAAGTATTTTATTTATTTATTTTAATAAGTTGGAAATATTTTATACAAAGAAAGCTTATTTAATTAATTATTTTAATTAAGTTGGGGTTTAATTTAGGAAAGTTTATTTTAGTAAAGTTTTATTAGGGATGGGATTAGGAAAATTAAAAAGGGAAAGTTTAGGGAGAAGGGTTTTAGAGAAGGGGTATAAATATCCCACATATGAGGCAAATTAAACTTTGCCCAGAGTGGAGAAAACCCAAGGTAAACTTCTCTCTCCTTTTCCTTTTTTTTCTTTTTTTTTCTTTTTCCTTTTTCCTTTCTCCCCTTCCCCTTCTTTTTTTTCGGCCATCCCCACCACCACTGCCTGCCACCGGCAGCAGGTGGCTGCCGCCGCCAGCAGCACCAACCGCCGGTAGCCGGCGTGGTGGCTGCCACCTTCTTCTTCGTCTCTCTCTCTTTTTCGAATAAAAAAAATAAAAAAAAAATTAATTTTGTTTTAAAAATCAATTTAATCCTAGATCTAAATATTAATTATGGGTTTTGTGATTTGATTTTGATGTTTGATTAAAAGTATTATATTAATTAATTTTCAGATTATGTTTTTAATTAAAAAGCCCTAATTTTTGAAAACCCTAGGTTCTTGATTTATAAATTATTGAAGGATTATGATATATAATGGTGTAAACCTTTGATTAAAGTGTTTTAAGACCAAATTACAGCAAGATTTAATTAAAATAAAGTGCTGGAATTTCTGGTAAAGCATTAGAAATCAAGTTTCTTTAAGAAATTTTAATTACCCATTAATTGAGATTTAATTATAATGTTTTAAATATAATTTCAGCTTATTTTAAATAAATTATGAGGGGTTTTATAATAGTATATATTGCTGGAAATTTGTATAGAGTGGGTTTTAATATTCTTTTATGATTTTAAATTGTAGGAGACTTTGAAGTGAGTGATTTCTATTAATTGTGGCGATATTAAGATCGTATTCAAGGTACGTTTGCGTACTTAGCATAATATTGTTGATGTAATAGCATGCTAAATATGTTTGATTGATTACAAGTAGTATCATGCTAGGTTTGGATTGGAAATTATGATTTGGATGTTATTGGTGATTGGATTATGAAGCATGATTTATTTGTGATGGATTATTAAATGGAAAATAATAGCATGGAATATTATTTATGAACCACATATTTATTTATGGCACAATAGAGAGCATGTTTGATTAAACTAAATGTTTAATTTGGTTTGGAATATTGAAAAGGAATTTTATTATGGTTCATATAATTTTTATTGATGCTTTAAGTATGAGGAAGGAGCTATATAAGTGTCTATGTACACGAGGAATAAATTGTATGTTGGTGCCTTAGTACACTTAAGGTGTTTTTAACACCGAGAGATAGGATTTGTGGCGCTTTATGCGTTTAAGGTGTCATTGGCACCGAGGTAGAATTAAAAAGGGTTCAACATTAATTATTAAGTGGTCACTAATTATTCAAGAATTAAATTGATATATTTGATTGTTTGAATAATTATTGTTGATTGAATGATTAGGGTTGGAGAGTCATCACCAAGTTTTATAATCGGTAAATAACGTAAAGTGAAAGAAATTACGCACCAAAACTCTTGGAACGTATATACCTTGAGTATGAACATATGGGGGGAGTTATGGGGTTTTATATTTAACCATAACTTCTAATGGAGTACAGGACGATGTATATTCCTTTTTATTATTATTATGCGCAGGAATTCCGCCACCTATGTGTGGTTTTTGATGCTGGCACGGTTAGCTCCCGTGTCAGTAACCTCAATTTATTGGGGGAGGCTAGAAACCCGTTCGATGCGTAATCAATGCTAAATAAATTATTTAGTGTCTAGTGAGAATTTTTATTGAATGTGGTATGCTTGAAAAACAGGTGCAACAAGGTAAGTAGTGTGTTGATAGGAAATTGTATGTTAGTGTGTTAATTACGCTTATGTACTCAGCTTTGCTGATTGTGTGTTTTGTGTGTTTGTTGGTCTTGTCTTTATCTTGGCCCTATGATGACCCATTTATAATGGAGAGTAGTGGAAATAGGTAGAGATAAGGTTTTCAGGTGTTGAAGCATATTCATGAATGGGCATGAGTGAAGAGCGTATCATGCTAGTTTCCATAAGTTTATGATGTGTTTATCGCTTTAATTATTTATGATAATATTATTATGCATGTCTAACGAAAAGGTTTTGAATTTGGTTTGGTTTTAATAAGGGCCTATAATGGTTCCAAGTTGTAGGTTGATTTTATTTTACTTCGTTTGACTTTGGTTTGACTTTACTTTCGTTGATTTACTTTTTAAGTTGACTTGTTTTGAAAGGGTTTGAAATTAGTCTTCCGCTGTGTGTCTTTGATAGTTGCCTTAGCCGTTATCACGGTGGCGGTAATATCTTAGATATTCCCAATTAAAGTTTTTAAATAGAGCAAAACAGGTATTTTAAAAAGGAAGGAATTTCTAGGGTGTTACAGTGGTGGACAGACTTACAAAATCTGCGGTGTTTATACTAATCAAGGAGACTTAGAAGATGGAGCAACTTGCAAAAGTTTACATCAAGAATGTTGTGAGGTTACATGGAATTCCAAAGGATATTGTGTCTGACAGAGATTCCAGGTTTCTTTCAAAATTCTGGAAAAGCGTACAGGAAAACTTTGGTACGACACTTAAGATGAGTACAACGTTTCACCCTGCCACAAATGGGAAAACTGAGAGAACCATTCAAACTTTGGAGGACATGTTGAGAGCTTGTGTTATAGACTACCAAGGAGGATGGGATGATAGCTTGGATTTTATTGAATTTTCCTACAATAATAGTTATCATGTGAGCATAGGAATGGCTCCATTTGAGGCATTATATGGGAGAAAGTGTCGTAGTCCAATCTGTTGGAACGATATAAGTGAAACAATGATTCTAGGGCCTCAAATGATTGAGGATACAGTGAAGCAAGTAAGGGAAATTCAAGCTAAGATTCAAGCAGCTCAAGATCACCAAAAGAGCTACGCAGATTTGAAGCGTAGAGAAGTGGAGTTTGATGTTGGTGACAAGGTGTTATTAAAGGTATCACCAATGAAAGGAGTAATGAGATTTGGAAAGAACGAAAAACTGAGCTCAAAGTACATTGGTCCATATGAAATACTGCAAAGAATAGGCAAAGTAGCTTATAGGTTGGCCTTACCTATGGAGCTAAGCAAAGTGCATGATGTATTTCATGTGTCTCAATTAAGAAGGTATATACCTGATAAATCCCATGTGCTACAACCTGAAACCATTGAGCTAGACCAAAGGTTTAACCTATAAAGAGAGACTTGTCAAAATTCTCGACAGTAAAGTGCGTAGCACACGCAATAAGAATGTTAAGATTGTAAAAGTGTTATGGTCTAACCAAGAGTAAGAGGAAGCCACGTCGGAGGCAGAAGAGGAAATGAAAAAGAAATACCTAGAGTTGTTTCAGGTATGTTGAGTTACGGGGACGTAACTCGTTTTCTTTTAGGGGGTAGAATGCAGTAGAATTTCTCGCTTTTTCCCTATATTTTCAGTTATTTTGTGCTTTTTCCATAATTTTAACGAGTATTTTGAGTTATTGTGTTCTCAATGAGACACAAAAAGGTAAAAGTAGGACAAAAAGTACAGCAATGTTATACTAAGTGAGGAAAAACTTTGAATTTCGTTTCAAAAGTTTTGGGACGAAACATCTTTTAAGGAGGGTAGAGTGTAATACTTCATATTTTTATACGTATTTTATTTAAAATAAGTATTTTGAGAAGTATTTTAATTAAATTGAAATGTTTTATTTAAAGTATTTTAATTATTTATTTTAATAAGTTTGGAAATATTTTATAAAAGGAAAGTTTATTTAATTAATTATTTTAATTAAGTTGGGGTTTAATTTAGGAAAGTTTTATTTTAAGTAAAGTTTTATTAGGGAAGGGATTAGGAAAATTAAAAGAGGAAAGTTTTGGGAGAAGGGTTTCTAGAGAAGGGGTATAAATATTCAACACATGAGGCAAATCAAACTTTGCCCAAGGTGGAGAAAACCCAAGGTAAACTTCTCTCCCTTTTCTCTTATTTTTATTTTCTTTTTCTTTCTCTTCTTCCCTTCCCCTTTTCGGCCTCCCCCTTACAGCCGACCACCACCACCACCGGTGGGCCGCTGGCGCCAGCCACCAGCAGCACCAGTCGGCGGCTGGCGGCAAGCCGGCCAGCAACCTTTTTCGAACAAAAAAAAAATTTAAAAAATTAAAACTTTATTTTTAAAAACCAATTTAATCCTAGATCTAATTGTTAATTATGAGTTTTGGGATTTGATTTTGATGTTTGATTATGAGTATTATGTTAATTATTTTTCACATTATGTTTTTAATTAAAAAGCCCCAATTTTCGAAACCCTAGGTTCTTGATTTATATTTTATTGAAGAATTATGATATATAATGGTGTAAACCTTTGATTAAAGTGTTTTAAGGCTAAATTACAGCAAGTTTTCATTAAAATATAGTGCTAGAATTTTTGGTAGAGCATTAAAAATCAAGTTTCTTTAAGGAATTTTAATTACCCATTAATTGGGATTAAAGTATGATGTTTTAAATATAATTTCGGCTTATTTTAATTAAATTATGAGGGGTTTTATAATAGTATGTATTGATGGAAATTTGTGTAGAGTGCGTTTTAATATCTTCTATGATTTTAAATTGTAGGAGATTTTCGAAGTGAGTGATTTTTATTAATTGTGGCGATATTAAGATCGTATTCAAGGTATGTTCGCGTACTTAGCACAATTATATTGATGTACTAGCATGCTAAGTGTGTTTAATTGATTACGAGTAGTATCATGCTAGATTTGGAATGGAAATTATGACTTAGATGTTATTGGTAATTGGATTATGAAGCATGATTTATTTGTGATGGATTGTTGGATGGAAAATTATAGTTTGGAATATTGTTTATGAACCACATATTTATTTGTGGCATGTTAGAGAACATGTTTAATTAAACTAAATGTTTAATTTGGTTTAGGATATTGAAAAGGAATTTTATTATGGTTCATATAATTTTTATTGATGCTTTAAGCATGAGAAAGGAGCCATATAAGTGTCTATGTACACGAGGAATAAATTGTATGTTGGTACCTTAGTGCACTTAAGGTGTTTTTAACACCGAGGGATAGGATTTGTGGCGTTTTATGCGTTTAAGGTGTCATTGGCACCGAGGTAGAATTAAAAACAGTTCAACATTAAATATTATGTGGTCACTAATTATTCAAGAATTAAATTGGTATATTTGATTGTTCGAATAATTATTGTTGATTGAATGATTATGGTTGAGAGTCATCACCAAGTCTAATAATATGTAAATAACGTAAAGTGAAAGAGATTACACACCAAAACTCTTGGAACGTATATACCTTGAGTATGAACATATGGGGGGAGTTATGGGGTTTTATATTTAACCATAACTTCTACTGCAGTACAGGACGCTGTACATTCCTTTTGTTATTATTATGCGCAAGAATTCCGCCACCTATGAGTGGTTATTGATGCTGACACGGTTAGCTCCCATGTCAGTAACCTCAATTTATTTGGGGGAGGTTAGGGGGAAACCCGTTCGATGCGTAATCAATGCTAAATAAATTATGTAGTGTCTAGTGAGAACTTTTATTGATTGTTGTATGCTTGAAAAACAGGTGCAATGAGGTATGTTGTGTATTGATAGGGAATTGTATGCTAGTGTGTTAATTACGCTTATGTACTCAGCTTTGCTGATTGTGTATTTTGTGTGTTTGTTGGCCTTTTCTTTATCTTGGCCCTATGATAACCCATTTTTAATGGAGAGTAGTGGAAACAAGTACAGAGAAGCTTTTCAGGTGATGAAGCATATTCATGAATGGGAATGAGTGAAGAGCGAATCATGCAGTTTCTATAAGTATATGATGTGTTTAATGCTTTAATTATTTATGATATTATTATTATACATGACTAACGCAAAGGTTTTGAAGTTGGTTTGGTTTTAATAAGGGCCTATATTGGTTCCAAGTTGTAGGTTGATTTTATTTTACTTCGTTTGTCTTTGGTTTGACTTTACTTTCGTTGATTGACTTTTCAAGTTGACTTGTTTTGAATGGTTTTGAAATTAGTCTTCCGCTATGTGTCTTTGATAGTTGCCTTAGCTGTTTTAACGGTGGCGTAATGTCTTAGATATTCCTATTTAAAGTTTTAAACAGGGCAAAACAGGTATTTTAAAAGAAAGGAATTTCTAGGGTGTTACAGCAGCAGCCACTGCCGCAAGGCAGCAGCACCCTGTGGCAGTGGCAGCCATGGCAGCAGCGTGCAACGCTTGCACGGCTGCTGCCCCAGCCACAGGACCGCCGCCCTCCCCTTCCCCTCCCTCTTGGACCACCATTTGGTCGACAGCCGCCGTGGCTGCGTCACCCAGCCGTGACTGCCGGCCTTAAATCAATTTTTTTTTAATTTAATTAAAATAACTTTTATCAAAATTAAATTAAATCAGTCCAAAATTAAAATTAAATCAACATTCAATTTTAAAATTAGGATTCATCATAAAATTAATACCAATTTAATTCTAACTCTTAAATTAAATCGATGATCATACATAAAACATTTTTATGCATAAATCAATCCGATTAAAATTATGAAACATAAAATAAATCGAATTAAATCAAAATCAAGCACAAAAATCATATTTTAGGGCTATGTATATTTGAAATAATTCGAATTAGGGTTAGGGTATTTCGGAAATTCGAAACTAGGGTTTTAGGGTTCGAAAATTTCAAAAAATCTAGGGCTTAATTCGGTCCTCTTCATGGCTATTTTGAGCAGAATTAAATCACATTTAATCAATTCTAAAAGTTTAATCACATTAAATATAACAATTGAACCATAATTAAATTAATTTCTCCCTCTTAATTGATTAGAAAATTGGCATGGACTTCAAATTAATCATATTAATATGATCAAGCGCGTTCATGCAAGAGGCTAACTGATACCACTGTAGGAGTTTATAGATACTACGCAGCGGAAAATCATGAATCATATTCAATCAAGTACCTAATCCCAAGATCACATGCATAACACACAAGACACATAATCATACCTTTGAAGCGTGAATTCCAGGTAGCAATTGATTGACAAATCAAGGAGAGAATAAAGCCCCAAGCGTTGTTCCTCTACTTAGTCCACGAGCTTCGAACGAGCCGTCCACCAATACTAGATTGGTCGAGTGATTAAGGAAAACCGCGATCACCACCTTTAATGGACTAAGCCGATCACCACGATCCACCACCACCACAAACCACCACATTGGCGCCGAGGAGGGGAAAGAGAGCCGTGAGAGAGAGGTGAGTTTGAGAGGGGTTGGTCTCGTGTTTGCTAATTCGGATTTTGATCTTACTGATCAACTGAAATCAACTTACATGCAAACTCTAGGCACCTAGTCTATTTATAATCACATTATAATTAGACTAGGGTTAGGAAGCCCAAAACTCTCTTATCCTACTCCATATGGCCGGCCATGCTAGAGGATGAGGCCCATCATGGGCCTTGTCCTCTCGTGCCCGATCTAGACCCTTTGTTTGACCATATAGGATCCGTCCAATTGGGCTTTGGGCTATTTTACTAGCCCAAAAATCGTTAGTACCTCTAGCTACGATAAAAAGACGACTCAAATGTTCGAACTTAATTATCTTCATAATTTGATCCATTTATATATCTAGTAATTGCACACGACGAAGACATAAATCCTTCCGTATAGTCATTAGTAGCTATTAGCTACCCTCCGTTCCATAATTGTCTGCTTTTAAAAGTCCTGCCACACCAATGGCATCTAGCCTTTCAGTGAGGATGACATAAATTATTCTCAAATGTTGCGTGCAGTGGCTGGGTTTTGCTGCAGGATGTGACTATCCTTCTTTAAATATTCAGGAAACTGTACCTGAGGATGATATCTGAAGTTCTTCCGATGTACAATAAAGTCTATCCACAGAAAGAATGAAGCAAGTCACGAGTATATCTCCAATCCACCATTATCTTGAGCAAAATTGAAGAATTACTACAAGTCATGACTTCAATTTAGGTGTTTGAAAGATCGAAGTGGAGGCAGGCATCAGGCTCTATGTGCCAACAAAATTCAGGTATGCCATGTTGACAACCTGGAAACATGACTTAGCAATTGATAGGCACAATGCCACAATCTAATAACTAATCATTTTCAAACTAGAGAACTCTTCAAACTATAATTTAAGTACCAAATTATTTAATATAATCCTGGGGTCAAGTCAAACCTACAATAATATCCACCCTTTCATGCTGTTCAATTCATCAATTTTACATTATATTCTCAAACAACATGAAATATAATTAGTTTTGCATCATCAAAGGAGATTAAAAATGGCCAAACTTTGTGTGTTGGTGATCATGCTTGGAATAACTTGGTTATCACTTCCAATAGTCCAATCACAATCAGGGATTTGCTGGGAGAAATATGATCAATGCGTCTCAAGTAATTTGAATAGCACAGAGCCGCAATTTGATGAATCCAGCCCTTCGTTTAATATCACTGAATTTATTTGCTGTGATCTCCTCCAACAAAGTGCAGTAAATGAGAAGCAATGTTTTTGCAATGTAAACACATTTATAACTGAAAATCCCTCCTTTGCACCTAATGTTACCCTTGTTTTAGGTGCCTGTGGCATTGCTGATTCTGTGGCTTCTCTCAACGCCTTTTGCCAAGGTAATAATACCCTCCTTTACATAAGTTCTTATATGTTAAATGGTATCCGTAATTCCTTGGGTGTGCGTTGTATAGATACGGTCATACAGAGGACAAGTAGTTTTTTTTTTTTTTTTTTTTTTTTTTTTTTGGGTTTTGGTGGGAAGAGGACAAATAGTTTTATCTTTTTATTTTCTTTCAAAGAACTTTAAAAAAAAAAAAATAAATAAAATAAAATAAAATAAAATAAAAAGCAAATTTTTGTATATAAACTTTGTACATCAGAACATAAATATTTAAAATCTCAATATGTTTTAAATTTTCGTATCTTCATTACCTTAATGGCTTAATAGTTGTTTCAGTTCTAGGAACATGTCAATTATGTGGCTTCTTTAACGTCTTTTCTCTAGCTAATACTTTATTATGGATCACATAAACAATAATTGACATGAGATTTTTCAAGATGTTGTCTAAGTTTTTTGGACAAGGTGAATGACCATATTGGATCTAATTCTTTATGGCTCCTATGGAGTGAGGGAAGTACCGGCTCCTATGGCGTTGCTAATTTGATTTGATCTCTAAAGCTCTAAGTACCCTGCTAGACCATAACTTGCTATGTGTATAGAATTCATGAACTTTCTTACTAACATTTAGTTCTATAATATGGCGCATCATAGATTAATCCTGTTTATTTCCCTCTATCTTTTATATTCATGTGATAGATGTCCAAGTGCCACCACCAATATCGACCCAGCCTCCGCCAAGTGACATTTCCTCCATTACACCGCCTACACCGACGGGAGGTATTTGTAATTTCTGCACTCATCGCACTTGCAAAAGTCTTTAGCCTTAGGACAATCTCTTAGCTTGTAGATCGATTACAGTCTCGGAGATCATTTTTATTTGAGATTTTGTCAATATTTGCCATAGTGAGGATTACAGCAAGACAATTTTGGTTTCCATATCACAGCTACTTCACCTCCATCACCGCAGACTCATCTCCCACCTTCAGAGTCACCCGCCAAAACAGGTAATTTTGATGAAATGCATAGAGAAAAAGGTACTATTTCAATGAATTATTTCTTTCTTATTGATCCATTTAATGAAGTTTGCTTTTGTGTGCAATGTGCAGTTAAGCTTCAAGTAATAGTTCCTGCCATTGTTGCTCCATTAGCAGTGATCACAATGGCATGTGTTATATTTGGTTTATATCTTTGTAAAAGGAAGCACACAACAGAACAAAATGTTGCAAATAATACTCAATATGGTAATGTCCTGAACCAAGTATATTTTGCATCTTCTCAAGTAATGCTGCGTAGTTGATTAAAATGTTTTAACAAGTGTAGCTCTTCCGACTCAGCCTCCTGTTCTGCTTCCAGTAACAATTGTTACAGATAAGCCGAATAAAGATGCTATATATACTGCTATTCCAAACTCTTTAGGCACATTGAAGCATAATGCTGATCGTTATATTATTATTCCTTATGACTTAAGATATGTGTTACTGAATGAATTGGCTCCTTCTGCTCTGCCTCCTTTAGCTTTGGCTCCATCACCAGGAGATTATATCATGAAAGCCGACTCCTTGCAATATGATGTGGCCACTCTTCAGGCTGCTACTAACAACTTCTCTGAGGATCATGTAATTGGCCGAGGTGGATTTGGTGTTGTTTACAAGGTAAATAAACTACTTGCATATAATCAGAAAAAACTGACATTGTCTTGGTATATATTGGTGTTTGACTATTTTTACTTGTTAGAAACTAATTCGAAACTAATAATTATTTATGGCTCAGGGGAGCTTATCAGACGGACAAGAAATAGCAGTCAAAAGGCTATCAAGAACTTCTAATCAAGGTGATAAAGAGTTCAAGAATGAGGTTTTATTGTTAGCAAAACTTCAACATAGGAATCTGGTGAGGCTGGTTGGATTTTGCTTAACAGAACATGAAAAGTTACTTCTGTATGAATTCGTGCCTAATAAAAGTCTAGACTACTTTCTATTTGGTAAGTAGATATTTTAGCCACTGCATTATTGAGTTATGTCTGGAAACACTTTAAGAGATAGAATCAGAAATGAGGTTATTCGCAAGAAAGTAGGTGTGGCGGGCATTGTAGATAAATTAAGGGAAAATCGTCTGCGTTGGTTTGGACATGTAAGACGGAGACCCGAGGGTGCACCGGTGCGAAGAGTGGAAGAGTGGGACCATGGAGGGATTAAACGAGGAAGAGGGAGACCAAAGATGACTTGGTTGGAAGGAGTGAGGAAGGATATGAAGTGCATGGATTTACGTGAGGATGAAGTTTTGGATCGTAAGGGATGGAGGAGAAAGATTTATGTTGATGACTACACGGAATAATCAAATTTGGTTCATGTTAGCCGACCCCACTTTTGGGATTAAGGCTTTGATTGATTGATTGATTATTGAGTTATGTCTACACTCTATAGTATTTAGATACAAAACATTCTGGGTTTTGGCTAATGGGATTTAATGAAAAACTTAACAACAGATTCTCAAAAACGGGGACAATTGAACTGGTCAACTCGTTACAACATAATAAAAGGCATTGCTCGAGGAATGCTTTATCTTCATGAAGACTCTCCTGATCGAATTCTTCATCGTGATCTGAAAGCTGCTAATGTGTTGCTCGATATAGAGATGAACCCAAAAATTGCAGATTTTGGCATGGCGAGGATCTGTGCCTTTGATCAAACTCATATTGATACAAGCAAAGTTGTTGGAACTTAGTATGTTAAACCTGAAAAAGAAAGAAATCAGAATTTAATAGCAGAATGGTGATTTTATAGACTACGGCATTTTTTTTAATTTACTGACTTTTCTTTAATTTTTATCGTGAATTACAGTGGTTACATGGCTGTAGAGTATTTACTTCATGGACAGTTCTCTATAAAATCAGATGTATACAGCTTTGGTGTGCTAGTTTTGGAGATAGTAAGTGGCAGAAAGGTTGGCGATGTCATCTACCAATCCGGAGGCAGCTTAAAGCTTTTGAGCCACGTAAGTTGTAAACTATTGTTCTCTATTCATAATTATAATCATGAAATTGATAAATGGCATGTTATCAGGCTTGGAGTTGTTGGTTAGACGGAGAACCTCTAAAGCTTCTTGATTCCATGCTGCGAAACTCATATTCAAACCATGAGGTCATAAAATGCATACATCTGGGTTTGTTATGTGTGCAAGAGGATATTAACAAGAGGCCTACAATGGCGACTATAGTCCACATGCTCAACTCTTACTCTGCAGCTGCTGGAACCCTTTCGACGCCTCAACCCCCTGCATTCCTGTACAGCAGCAGTTCAGACCAATCTACGACGAGAAGAAGTAACACTGATTCAACTCCTTGGTCTCAGAACTAACTATGTGTCAATCACCAATATGATTGTTTTGTGTAGGGAGTGAAGTGTTGCTAGAATGGACGTATGAAAAACAACGTAAATTTGCAATTTCCTTACCTATATTGATCATCAATCTGATTGATATGTGTAAGGTAGTGAAGTGTAATCCAATTGGTTGTAAACATCGTAAAGTGCAGCTCTTGGCAAATCCCAGCATACTCTTGGACTAACTATAAAATTTCCTTTAGTACTGTGATTGAAAATTGGTTGTATAATATCGCGTCTTCAATCATGAATCCATCCAATGACTTGTTTCTTTTGGACTTTATTATACCAACTCTTTATCGCTAGTATTATGGCTAAAATGTTTTATGGACAATTATTAAATGAAAATTATAGTACCATTAGCAGGATACTTGCTTGTTTGGTAAGTGGTTATAAATTATGAAAATGATAATAATTTTGTATGCAAATTTGTAAGGAAAACTTATGGTTATTATTACCATGGTAATGGAACTTTAACCTCAAACATGTAATTTTTGTTGACGGATTTTACACCACTCAATAACACATCTAAGAAACTGAGCTAGTGGGGATGAATTGTCATTACTATGCCTGGCATCACGAATTAGGATTTCTTCGCAAATTTACTCTCAAATTCATTATCATTCTCACAATTTATGACAGCTTACCATATGGATCATTATTGCTTGTTTGGTTTGATGTATAAAGTACTGAGTACATTTCTTGGAATATTTAATGCCCATGAAAATTTATTCATAAAAAATGTTAAAACTTTATTGGTTGGAATTATATTTCTCTAAGAAGTTCTAAGAATTTGCACCAGAATTGATAGAGGTTTGGTTAACCAGGCCTGGTTGGATGTCTATGGGCATGTTGAGGTTGTTTACCTTGTTTATGCTATTTCTGATCACATTCCTGTGCTGATTGAAATCTCTACTGCTACTTCTGCTAAGGGTAGATCATTCAGATTTTTGAATTGCATTGCTAAACATGCATGAGAAGTTACAAGATACTATTATGGAAGCTTAAAAATGTTAAGGGCAAGGTTAAGCTTTGCTCTTACAGTATTTTGGGAAGACAACTGAGAAATTATAGGCTGCTCATATGGCTTTGGAAGTTATCCAAAGTTAGCTGGTAATATTCATAATCTTAATTTTCAGAATCAAGAAACTGATGCCATTGATCAGATAAAATACTGGACTGGTATTCAAGAGAGTATCTACAGACAGAAGTCCAGGGTAGATTGGGTGAAGTTGGGTGATGCCAATAATCATTATTTCTTCTCTATAATGAACCAAAGGCATTCAAGAAACAGAAATTGACTTTATTTTTAATGAGTAGGATGAGTTATAGATCTTGAGCAAGTAGCTGGTGAGATCAGTAAGTTCTATAAAAAAGTTGTTGGGTCAAAGAGCTACTTGGCTTCCTGCTATAGATATATGGCTACTATGAGGAGAGGGGAACAGTTGAGAGTTTACTCACAGCAATTTCTTCTCTCTCCTATTACTCATGATGAGATTGACGCTACATTAAAGAATATTGATGATTCTAAAGCTCCTGGAATTGATGGGTTCAAAAAAAAAAAAAAAAAAGTAAATGTGGCATGATATTAAGCATGACATATATTCAGGTATTCAGGAGTTCATTGACACTAATATTATGCAAAAACAGTGGAAATGCACCACTATCACCCTGGTCCCTAAAATTACTAACCCTTCCTATGTCAAAGAGTTTAGACCAATTTCCTGCTGCACTGTAATTTACAAGCTGGTTTCTAAAATCATTACAGCTAGGCTTGCTAAGGTGATAGGGGAGGTTATGGATGGTGCTCAAGCTGGGTTTATTCCTAGTAAACATATTGGGGATGGCATTTTGTTGGCTACTGAGTTAATTAAGTGATATTCTCATAAGTTCATTACTCCAAGGTGTATGTGTAACACTCCAATAATTATTTGTAGAATCATAAATTGATGAAATTACCTCAAATAAAACCCAAAATTAAAACTTTAACAAATCTAAAAATTAGTTTTAATCATCAAAAATATATTTAACATAAGTTAAACATAGTATAATCAAATAACTTAAGCAACACGTTTTTGAACCTCTAATCCATAAAAATCAAGTTTTAAACCCTTATTTTCTTAATTACACCAATCTGAAATTTTATTCAATAATTTAAACATAATAAAAATCTTAAACTTGTAATCTTTTTTTTCAAAAAAACACCATCAACTCATAATAATAACAAATCACATCCAAAAATATAAAAATTAGGACTTGAGAATAGCATAAATAAAAGAAGAAGGGGGAAGAGAGAAGGAGGTAGGGGTGAATATGGTCTGGTTTGGTGCGGTTTGAATGCAAACCAAACCAAACAGCAAAATACGGTTTGGTCAATTTTTCAAACCAAACCAAACCATAATAGTATTGAAACCGGACCAAACCAAACCTTAATAATACGGTTTGGTGGGGTTTGGTTTGCGGTTTGTGTTGAGATGACATTTTTTCTTAAAAATGCTAAATAATACTACATTAACTTATAATAAAGTTTAAATAATTAGTCCAACGGATTAAATTATATTACAAATTTACAATAAAAATAACAATTATTATTATTTTTAATATATAATAATTATTTTTATTTATTTAAAAATTATATAAATATTAAAATACGGTTTATTGGTTTACAGTTTGATTTGGTTTATAATTTTTGAAAAACCAAACCAAATCGTAAATCGTATTTACAAAAATTTCAAAACCAAACCGTATTTTTATAAACCGTAAACCAAACCAAACCGCTAAAATACGGTTTGGTCTGGTTTTGTTACGGTTCAGACAAAACTGTGTACAGCCCTAGAAGGAGGCAAACGGTGGCTGGTGGATGGCAGCGGCGTGGCAGCAGGTGGTCGCCGAAGGTTGGGTGCGTCGGCAGCAGAGTGATTATTTTTTATTTTATTTTATTTTTTATTTATTTATGCGTGAAATAGGATGAAGAGGCAAGGCAATAGTATTTGTGAGGGAGTGAGATTTACGTCAGATTGGAGGGGGAAGAAGCTTGTGGGTTTATAAAGATTAGAGGATATGGGCTTAGTGCATAAGCTCTTTTCCTAATCCTAATAGGATTAAGATTTTTATTTTGGGCCACATTATCTTGGGTTAGGTGAAGATAGACTCTATTCACTCAAAATTGGGCTAATATTATTATAACACTATTGTCAAACTATGGTTAGTAGATAGGAAAATGATTTTAATTTAAAATAGAGCTTATTTATTTAATAGAGTTCCAATAAATTCTACATAAAATAGTTTATATGATAAAAATCGAAATAAATATTCGTATACATTAAAAAATATACTACATCCGTTAAGTGTTATGTGCAACTTTGGAATATTTTATATCTCACAAATAATACCCCAAAGTTGCACATAACATTTAACGGAGGTAGTAACTACAATTTACTTTAAAATATGGGGGATTACAATCTACCCCTTTTAAAAGAAGTTTCGTCTCCGAAACTTAACCCTAAATCCATAATTTCTAAAAATTATTCAAAAACTTTTTGTTTTGTATTGCTGTAAATTGCTTGCTTCTCAACATGTATACTCAACAAACCGTACTTATACTCAATAAACTCGTACTTGGCCAAAGTTTACATACTTTAATAGCATGCAAACACAATACTATTATGCAATAAGGAGGAAAATCATACAAAATTAAGCAATAAATAGCATGAATTAGGTAAAAAGCGCGAAATTATATCGCATTCTACCCCTCTTAAAGAAAAGAGTTACGCCCCCGTAACTCACCTCAATAAATAATATCACCAAGCATTTCATTATAATTTCATAGGATAGTTCTCATCTCAATCATCTTCCTATCCTCTACGAAATACTCGTAGTTTAACTCACATACTCACACTTTAATACTTATTAACTAGCTCACCAAGTTCTCTTCTAATTAATTTCCCCAACAAAGCTTACTCAATTCCTTCATAAGCTTATTCTCAAAAATTCCCAAGTAAAACTTTTCACTAAACACTTATTCCAAGTAATAACCTTTCAAAAAAAAAGAGAGTCATAAACCAATTCTCAATTCAATATTTCATCATCACTACATGTTTTCTGCAAGTAAAATAAACTCTGATTGGGTGCAATGTTTAAAGGAAAGTCAAAAAAAAATAAGAGAGAATTATCCTCCCTAAAAAGCTAAGCATTAAATAAATAACAGCATTTAGTAAACGTATATTAGTAGTCACATAAATATAAGCTTCACATAATGATCACACAAACCTATCACAGTGCACAATTCATCACTATATATTATTCTATATTGCATGTCCTTAAACATGATACTAGGTGGTAACTACAACCAAATGTACACGATTGTATAACACATACAAAATTTAAATACCTTGCATAAACAATTCATTCAAAAATAAACAACACAAAAAGAATTAAATATAATCCACATAGAAAGAAATCATCTTTCTTATATGCCCATCCTAAGACTACCCAAAACTCACCGATAAAATAAAATATATACTGAAGTTCAAAGAATAAAATAAATACCAAAATTCATTTCATTTTATAAATAATTAATAACACAATCATTTATAAAAAAAATATACATATATTTTATTTTAAAATGCCGAATGAATTTATTTAAAATAAAATAATTTTCCAAAATTAAAATTTGATTTTAAATCAAGTAATTAAATCCAAAATCATAACACTTAGACATTAGGCGCCTACAAAAAAATTAAAAAAAATAAAAAAAAAACCATTAAATTGTCTTTAGTGGTAATTAAAATAGATCTAAGCTCTGATATACTACTTTGTAACACCGTAATAATTATTTGTAGAAATTGGAATCATGAATTAATGAAATTACCTCGAATAAAACCCAAAATTAAAACTTGAAAATTTTGCATTTAACCACCTTTTAAATCTTATTTTTTTGCAAATAACCACCTTTTAAAAAAAATGTTGCAAGTGACCACCTATTTTTAAAAAAATGTTGCAGCTTCACACGTTACGCCGAAAAGTGACTGTTTGACTTAAAACTCCGGGGTTGACCAGGACACGTGCGTCGTACGTGGCATTTAAAAAATCCCTCACCCCCTGTAGGGAATATTTCAAGCATCCCACACTTGAGCCCCACTGTGATCATACACTTAAGCATAGTGGCGTCCAAAGGGAAGGAAGTTAGAGTAAAAGAGTCGCCAACAAGTTTTAAGAAATTGCAAACCGTTCACAGGGTGAAGGTTACACCCCTTAACGATCCAGGAGATCGTTAACTCCAATAGGTCTGGAACCATGACTGGAAGTTCGGGGATGAAGGTACAAATCCAACCTAAAAGAGATTGAACCTGCCCTAAAAATAGGCCTCTACTTTATTCCTCTCGTATTCATGTGTGCTTTCTGACTAACATACAACCAGTATATTAACCCTAAACCTATTTAATCTATGTTGGGTGAATTTTAATGCACAAGCAAAACTATTATTGGCGATCACTTGAATTATAATCATATTAGTCTAAACAAGATTATTAATTATCTTATTAAGCGTGATTACAAGTACAAATTCCCTTAATCCTGCAAGAGAGGGCGCGATCAAGCAATAACAATAATAATAATATATCAAGCAACATAATAACAATCATCAATCATAATAATCTCAATCTCAATAAAGCTTAATAATAGCAAGATCCTAGGCATGATACTAACAAGATTAATAACAAACCCTAGCATGTCACTAAACATTAAATATCAAAGCTTTATCCCTAACATGATACTAACATGATATAAAGAAAGAATAGAAAGCGTCATAGAAACATGCATGATATTAGAAATCTTAGTTATTACCCTAAACATGATATTAGGAATCATAAAGACATCCTAACATGATACTAGGAATCAAAGCATGCTTTCTATATCAAAATAACAACAATTAAAGTAATTAAATTACTTACTTGGATGCCTCGTATCTCTTTCTAATAACAAAATACACGCGTTAGTAACTTCAAGAAAAATAATAAACAATAAATCTAATCAAAGAATTGAAATAGGATTTGGGACCAAATCCTCAGAAATTATAACCTTTCACGTCTAGGGCGAAGGCAACTTCGAACTTGGCTAGGTGTGTCTAGAACTAATGTATGTGGAATTTTGTGAGAGGGAAAGGTTTAGAAAAAGAATAGAGAGAAGAAGTTTCTAGCTTTAGAGAGAAAATAGAGGGAGATGATTGTTGATGATTACTGATTGTTGATAATTGTTATTGGAAAACGGAGGTCTAGGACCCTATTTATAGAAAAATAGTCCGAGAACAAATCAAGTCCTATTCGAAATAAAACTGGCATCTGTCTCCAACGCCAGGCGACAAATGTTAGCGCCAGGCGACAGATTTGTCGCTCGCGCTAAGTCAAAATTAAAACGCGCTTTGTACGCGGAATCATCTTCTTAATACGATTAAGCAGCTAATTCCGCGTTAAGCAGATTAAAATCATATTTGTGTCAAATCACATATTTTATTCAAAATAAAACTCTTTAAAATATAATTATCACTCCTAATCTCATTAGAATTAAAAAGAACCTTCTAGATATTTCTAGAAGATTAAAATCAATCCTAATAACTTTAGGAATAATAATTAATAAGCCCTCCTCTAGATCATTGGGCCACATGTAAAATCATTTTGGACCCAATTTAAAATTTAGGTCATAACTTCCTCATTATTCATCGGAATTAGGCTTATAATATATCGTTGGAAAGCTCTTTTCGAGCCCAACCCAACTACACTATTATTGGACCTTTATCATGGACCAAACTAAATTGAACTGGCTATTTTCATAAATAGAGTAAGAAAAGAAATGTTTTCAAAAACAAAAAGAGAGATATTTTAATAGAAACATCCACATCACTAGACTTTTCACACTTTCACTTCGTTCGATAATCAAATGACGTGAAAGGTATTCATCACTGGGTTTGGTTTTGGGGAGACACATTTGGGTGTCTACACCCCCCAATTTCTTTCTTTTTCCCCCAAAATCTTTCGAATTCTCTCTCTCTCTCTCCTGTTCCTCTTCGTTCTTTCTCTTTTCGCATTAACTTAAAATCAACAATGGCTGACCAATTTGCAGACAAGATTAGACAGGCAATTTAATTTATGCAGTTGGAATAGTTGCGGTAAATCAAATAAGGTAAAAAAATTTGACCTTTCATTTTCTACTGGTACTATTTTCATGCATTTGCATCATCTTCTCTGAAAATCTCTCGGAACTTTTTGGTTGTCATCAATAGTGAAAGGTACAAGAGGCAAACGCAAGGCTCGATTTGAGGAGGGGACCATATGGGAGATTGTTCATATTCCCAGGTATGGTTTTTTTGCCATGTTTGAATTTTTTACTGTATTTTGAGTTGGGTGGGGCAATAAAGTAATGGGAACTGTTAATCCCCAATTAATTAACTAATTAACCAATGATGATGTTGCATGTGGTTGTCTTTTAGTGGTAATTTATAATTGTTTGTTGTTATTCGTTGTTGTTAATTAGTGACCTAATTTGGAATTAGTGCAATTTTTAGTATTTTAGTACTGTTGTTGCTCGAATTTGCTGTTGTTGTTGAGTATGTGTTGGTTTATGTTCTTTATAATGCTTGTGTATCAGGTTTAATGGCAGAGATAATGTGTTTCTACCTTGGTATAGACTAAAAAGGGGAAAAATGAATTTTAGACAGTATTATGGGGGTGTATTTGTCAAAATCAAAAGGGTTACTACTTATGAACCAGGGCCTACTGGTTATAATGGGCTTAGTTTACATCTAAATGTAGAAGAAGCATGTTACTTTGAGTTTGTATATTGGATTAGGCATGAGTTAAAATATGATGATGTGGGTCAGATTTGGTTTAGAAAAAAGGGTTGTACTCTCTTTAATGGTAGGAAACAATTGGAAAGTGATAAAGAGATTCCTGAGTTGTTAAAATCTCCTAACAGTGATGGGTGGTACAACCTATATGTGGTTCACCATGAGAGGCTAGAGGAAGTTGAGGGTAATAAAGGACAAGATGATGAGGATGATGATGTGTTGGAGGATGAGTATGATAAATTTAGGACTACTGACAATGTAGAAGACTAGTTCAATGTTGAACACTTGGTGGGGATGGCTAAAAAGGGTAAAGGGGTAGCTGAGTCATCAAGTCAAATGGTCCCACCTGAAGAAATAGATAACCCTAGATCTAAAAATACATGCTCACAAATAACCCTTTCAACTGTTAACCACCCTTCTTCCTTCTCACAGCAAACCAACCCCAAAAAAACCCTTTCTTCAACTACTTTCAGAAAACCAAATAGATCTAACCTAGCTCCTAGATCTAAGATGTGGTTAGAAGCAGCTCAGGTGGCTATTGATGATAGTGAGGTGGGAGTTGAAGGGGATGAACAACAGGAAGTAGTGGTTGAAGGTTTTAGTGATTCTGATGGTAGTGATGCTGAGTGGAGTGACAGTGACAATGAAGATGATGAGGATGATGATTTGTTTGCTAAAATTGTGGATGATGGCATAACTGAGAGGGTTGCTAGGAGTCTGGGTGGGGCTGCAAATCAGCAACTGGTTCAGTTTGAGGGTGGGCAGAATGCTAGACAGGAAGATGGTATAGCGAACTTAAATGCTGATGTTGATTTAGGTGAGTCTAATGATGAGAGCATACCTGATTCAGATGATGAGAGGGGGATCCACTACCCTGTTTTCAACCCAGATGTGGATTTCAAAGACAAGATTCAGTTGTCCCTAGGTCTCAAATATCCATCTGTTTATGTGTTTAGGAGAGCACTAAGGTATCATGCAATAGAGAGTGGTTATAACTACTACTTTCTTCACAATGACAGCAAGAGAATAACTGTTTATTGTGTGAATAAGTGTGGTTGCAATTGGAAGCATGGTAGGATTGTGAAGTGTACATGTGGGCAGAGCAGGAAATGCATGTTTAAAGTTCATTGTAGAAAAGTGAAAGGTGAAAGCATAGTTCAAATCAAAGCTTTGAACTTGAGTCACATTTGTGGGAGGCAACATGTTAACAACGAAGTCACATCCCAATATTTAGTAGAGAGGTTTTTGGATGAATGGAAGGACACACTTACATGGAAACTGAGAGATTTCATGGTTAGGGCTAGAAGGGTGATAGGTGTTACTCTTGGTTATTATAAGTGCTATAGAGCTAGGGAAAAAGCAATGAAAATGATTCATGGTGATGCTGCAAACCAATACAGAAGGGTATGGGATTACTGTGAAGCAATTAGGGCATACAATCCAGGAAGTACAACAGTAGTCAAGTGCATTGGCATGGAACATCCTCCCCCCCCCCCCCCTAATTCTTCCAAAAAATGTATGTGTGTTTGCAACCTTGTAAGGAGGGATTTATGGCAGGTTGTAGACCCATATTAGGAGTTGATGGTTTCCACTTGAGAGGACCTGTTCCTGGGATATGTTTGGTTGCAGTGGGCAAGGATGGGAACAACAACTTGTTCCCTGTTGCATGGGCTATAGTTGAAGTGGAGAATTCTGAAACCTGGGAGTGGTTCCTTGAGTTACTTGTTGCAGACTGATTGGGCAGTGTAGCACAAGACTTGACCTGGGTGGGAGATACGGCAAGCCCTGTTACATGGATGTCTGATAGGCAGAAGGTCAGTAGCAAGTTCAATGATTTTTAATACCAAATTGGTTTTGTAATGTAATTGTTATTCATGACTTTAGTTTGTACATGTTGTAGGGCTTGCTGGAGGCTTTCAATAAAGTCATACCAAGGGCTGAAATCAGATTTTGTTGTAGACATATATGGGCAAACTTCAAGCTCAAATTCTCGGGGGTGCTTTTCAAACAATACTTCTACAGGGAAGCAAGGGCAAGCACAAAGGTATGACCTCCTTATTCTCACAGAATTTATCTTCAAGTTGTTAAGTTAGTTTGCTATTATGTCCTAAACTTGAGTATAATTCACTTCAGTTTCACTTTGACCAACAAATGGAGGCTATCAAGTTAATTTCACAAGATGCTTACAATTATTTGAACAAGATTCCACCTAATTATTGGTCAAGGCATGCATTTAGCAGTAGGTCCAAATCTGGGATGTTGCTAAATAATGTTTGTGAAAGCTTTAACAATGTGATCAGGGAAGCTAGATCTATGCCTATCATAGGAATGATGGAGTGGATTAGGAGGTGGGTAATGAAGAGGTGTTGTGCTAAGAGAGAATGGCTGGCAAAGTTTGAGGGTGTCATAATGCCATCTGTGGTAAAGATGATAAAGAGGGCAAGTGAACAAGTTAGCAAGTGTGATGTAACTCAAGCAGATGTGCATGAGTTTGAGGTTGATCATGTGACAACTGGGGAGACATATGTTGTTAATTTACAAACTAGGAAATGTGGTTGTTTTAGGTGGGAGTTACTTGGTATTCCTTGTTACCATGCATTGGCTTGCATTGCATTATAAAGGTACAACTAGGAGGATTATGTCCACACAGCATACCATGTTGCTACCTATGCTAAGACATATTCCCCTGCATTCCACCCTATAACAGGAAAAAATCAATGGCCAAAGAGTACATTACAAGAGCCTTTGCTACCTGAATTCAAGAAATAACCTGGCAGACCTAAGGGAAAGAAGAGAATCAAATAACCAGGGGAAGGACAAGATGCTTATGTTGTCAGACCAAAGAAGAAAAATGGATGCAAAAAGTGTGGTCAGACTGGCCATTATCAAAAGACTTGCAAGAATCCACCAGCCCCAGTCAATGATGAGATTAACAAGGGTGGCGGACCTAAAAATGATCAACCTGTCTTTGCTGGAACAACATCTAGCCAATCAGGTGCTACAACCTCACATGACATAGCATCCAACACAAAAGCTCCTCCTAATTCTACCTCACAAGCTGCTGCCAAGTCTGGTAAAAAAAGGGGAAGACCTCCAGCTGCAAATGCTTCAAAAAGTGCACCAAAAACTTCAAAAGGTGCAGCTGCAAAAGTGTCAACAGCTCCAGCAGCATCTAAGGGTCCAAGTGCCTTAAAGAAGCAAAAGACTACTTCTGCCAGTGTTATAAGCTCTCAGGATTCTACTTCATGAATTTATTGTATAATGTCAACGTTTTATTGCTTTTCAACTTTATGTATTTGAACAAGTTAATGGTTCTTAGTGTGTCTGACATTTACAATAGTCTTTAATTAAGATGCACTTATTTTGACAACATTTGCCTTCCCTAATGTGTTGGTTATTTTTCTGAATTTTTTTTTTTTTTTTGCATATCAAATAGGGCATATGAAAATAACTGACCAATATAAAATTAGGAAAAGGAGCCAAGCTCATTTCATTTCATTGCATTTCAACACTGCATTAACACAGTGAGTACACTTAGTACATAACAACACCTACTTCAGCCAAATATTTCATACTACTACCTATTATTAGAAGTAGAATTCATGCTAACATTTTCACCATGATAATACTAAGTAAAATAGAAACAGCCACACATAGCATCATAGTTACTCCAAAGCTGTCACCTTGCCCCTTCTTTGACTTCTTCACCTTCATTTTTAGTTTATCAAACTCATCCTTCAACCTCTTATTTTCATTCTCTAAGCAACATAATCTTATTTGCAAAACATTAACTTGTCCTTTCAAAAGTTGCTTGTCTGTTAGAAGAAGATTTATGGCGTCACGTTGCCAACTTGTCATATCTTCATCAACCCACCTAAAGAAGTTGCAGCCCCTTTGATTTGTGTCTGGGTTGTAAAATTTGCATGCCTTGAATCTTCATGCTCGGTTCTCATGAGTCCAATACTTCAACCTTGCAATTGGGACACCACATCCACACTTTTTGTGTGCTGGTGATTCAGACATTGCACCTACGCGAACCAATTTCAGGGAGAATTAAGCTAACCCTAATTTTTTGATTATGCAAATAGCCACAACAAAAGGAATTATTGGAAAAGGGAAAATACAGAAAACGAGAAGAAAGAGAAAAAGAAAAAAACTTACTTCAAGTTGCAGCAACCAACAATGGAGGAGATGCGAGGAAGAAAGAGGATGGAAGAACAAGAGAAAGAAAGAAGAAGAAAGAAACAGGAGAGAGAGAGAGAGAGAGAATTCGAAAGATTTTGGGGGAAAAAGAAAGAAATTGGGGGGTGGGGGATATTTTAAATGTCACGTGCGACGCACGTGTCCTGGTCAACATCGGAGTTTTAAGTCAAACAGTCACTTTCCGGCGTAAGGTGTAAAGCTGCAATATTTTTTTAAAAAATAGGTGGTCACCTGCAACATTTTTTTTAAAAGGTGGTTATTTGCAAAAAATGAGATTTAAAAGGTGGTTAAATGCAAAATTTCCTTAAAACTTTAACAAATCTGAAAGTTAGTTTTAATCATAAAAATAATATAATTTTAACGTAAGTTAAACATAGTATAATCAAATAACTTAAGCAACACGTTTTTGAACCTTAAATCCATTAAAATCAAGTTTTAAACCCTTATTTTCTTAATTACACCAATCAGAAATTTTATTCAATAATTTAAACATAATAAAGATCATAAATTTGTAATCTTTTGTTTCCAAATAAACACCATCAATTCATAATAATAACAAACCAAATCCAAAAATATTAAAATTAGGACTTGAGAGTAGCATAAATAAAAGAAGAAGGGGGAAGAGAGAAGGAGGCAAACAATGACTGGTGGCTGGTGGCGTGCGGTGGTCGGGCGGCGTGGCAGTGGGTGGTTGCCGGAGGTGGGGTGCATCGGCAGCAGGGTGTTTTTTTTATGCGTGAAATAGGATGAAAAGAGAAGGCAACAGTAGTATTTGTGAGGGAGTGGGATTTACGTGAGATTGGAGGGGGAAGAAGCTTGTGGGTTTATAAAGACTAAAGGATATGGGCTTAGTGCATAAGCTCTTTTCCTAACCCTAATAGGATTAAGATTTTTATTTTGGGCCACATTATGTTGGGTTAGGTGAAGATAGACTCTATTCACTCAAAATTGGGCTAATATTATGATAACATTATTGTCAAACTATGGTTAGTAGATAGGAAAATGATTTTAATTTAAAATAGAGCTTATTCATTTAATAGAGTTCTAATAAATTCTACATAAAATAGTTTACATTATAAAAATCGAAATAAATATCCCTATACATTAAAAAAATATAACTATAATTTACCTTAAAATATGGGGGATTACAGTATGCTTAAGGTGGACTTGAAGAAAGGTTATGACTCCTTGGAGTGGAGTTACTTGAGCTCTGTCACGGCAGAACTAGGGTTCCCTTTGAGATTTATTAATTAGGTAATAGGATGTGTTACTTCTATCTCTTACTCTATTTTTCTAAATGAATTCCCTATTGCTCCTTTTAATGCTAAAAAAGGGTTAAGACAAGGTGATCCTATGTCTCCCTTCTTGTTTTCTATTGGGATGAAGTATTTAACAAGATTGTTGCATGAGTTAAGCTTCAATCCGGATTTCAACCACCACCTTAGATGTGAGAAGCTTTTTCTTACTCATTTGATGTTTGTGGATGATTTGTTGATGTTTGCTAGGGCTGACAAAGAATCTATACAACTTTTATTCCAAGCTTTTCAGAAGTTCTCAAGGCGAGCTTCTGGGTTGTTTGCAAATTTGGACAAAAGTGAAGTGTACTTTGGGGGTATTTGTGAGGCTGATCAACAGGAATAGAGGATGGTTCTTGGGGTCTCTCAAGGAACTATTTCATTTAGGTACCTGAGGTACCTTTATCTTCAAAGAAGTAAACTATTAATCAATACAGACCTCTGGTTGAGAGAGTTACTTCTAAGATTAATAGCCGGTCTGCTAGAAATTTATCTTATGCATGAAGGGTTCAGTTGATTAAAGGGGTCTTGTAATCCCCCGTATTTTTAAATATTTTATAAATGAAAATTTATTTTATTTATAGTATTTATTTGTATTTTTCGGATTTTATTTTAAAAAGTTTCAAATTATTAATTTGGGTCGAAAATTATTTTAGTACAAATTATTTTATGAGCTTTCATTCTACAATCTATGTCATACAAACAAAGCCTAGTCCATTTCATTTACCTAATTGGCCCATTAATTTTATGAGGCCCAATACTCCTACTTACCCTACAACTCTCTCCCCTATAAATACCCCATACATCCCCAAAATTTTCCCCACACAAAAGGTTAGTCTTATTTTCTCCTTTGTTTTATTAATTTGTGTAATTATAATCACGATTTTAGGGTTTTTACGAACAATTGATTTAGGGCTTTTATAGTAATGATGTTTGAAATTTTGGTGATTATAAATACTGATTAGTTTAACTTAATCCCAGAATATTTTAAACACGTAAATTCGTGTTTTAATTCGTAGATTTTCATTCGTTAATATTAATCCCGTTTTAATCCCGATTAGGTTCTGAACTCCTCCGATTTTGATAAAAAAAAAGTAGTGTTTTCCATGTGGAAACAATGTTTTAAGAAAGACTCACTACCGGCCAAATTCAGCCTCTAAATATGATTTTCGGGCAGTTTTTGATTTTTAACGAAGTTTTTTTTATGCTTTAAATTTTATCCTTGAGTTTTAAAAGGTTTTTGATTAGTTTAAAATGCTGGAATTTTATTTAAAGTAGTATAATTGTAATTTTAATGAAAGGGTGTGATTACCCATTAAAAAGGAGTTTAATTAGGGGTTTTTAAATAATTTTCAGATTTTTTTAAGTAGTCTAAAGTAAATTTAAGTTGCTGGAAATTTGGTTGAGAATTAATTTATTGTTATTAGTTGTTTTCTAGGAAGTGATTATTCCCTAGGAGACTTTTAAGTGATTAAAAGTGGCACAAAGGATTGTTTATACGAGGTACGTACATGTCTACTTTGTTGTAAGTAGTATCATGTTTAGGTACCAAAAAGAAAAAACTTAGTTTCATGTTTAGAGAACACTTGGATGGAAATTGTTTGGTTATACATTTAATTAATTCATGTGCTTATGTTTATGAGACATGTTTTGATGAATTGAATATGTTTGTATGGAATTATGGATGCAAGCATGTTGAATTATATTTGGATTAATTGTTTGTATGGAATATTGATACAAGCATATTTTCATTGGATTGGTTTATTAACTACATTTGGATTATTGAAGGATTGGAGTTGAATGGTTTAAGTGGAATAAATTTATTAATTATTCCACAAGGTTATTATTATTTTATTTATTACTCAAGCATGACCTGTTAGTATGTTGAGTAAAAGTGGATTAAACCGAAATGGCTAGGTGGGTTGACTATGTTCAACAATTTTGGATAATTTGGAAGTTTAAAGGAATTAAAGGTCAATTTGTGATATGATCACCATTGTCCTAATTAAATAAGATTAAAAGTGAATTGATGTATGATTGTTATGTATGGTCTATTTGAATGAGTCGGCTGTTAATTAAAATCGTAATCACGTAAAGTGAAACAAGGATGAGCAATAAGACTCTGGAAAGTGTGCACTTCTAGAGTATTTACAATTATGGGTTGGGGTACACGGTGGTAGCCCGTGGCTTTCCGAGGCTTGTTTGATCAACATGTCCTCTTCTCTTTTGGTATTTACATTTTTATTTTATAATGAAAGTTAGATGGGATCCTAGACTAACTTTGTGAGAATGGAGTCGCGCCCATTCTTGCATTGCGCTAAACTTTTATTTTAAATGGTCATTTGGGACCAAAATAATTTGGTGGGTTGGACAATCTCGTCTATTGCTTACTCCAAATTAAATTAATCAAACTAAATATTAAGAGTCAAGTGTTTGGAATTGGTTACTAAGTATGTTGAGTCAATTGAATTGTTTAAGTGCGGAGTCTTGATTAATGAATTCGTTTTGTATGTTTATTTACTTTAATTAATTGAGCATGTTAGGTTTTGTACGTTGTAGCTTGTATGTACTCAGCTTTGCTGATTGTGTGCTTTTGTGTGTGTGTTTTCTTTTGGTCATAGCCTTCGCCTTTCAATGACCCTGTGATGATCCAATTATTACACTTGTATTATTGGGGAGCAGTATTGCACAGGTTAGCTTGATGATGCGAGGTTCGGGGATTTGACATACGCATTGTCAAGGGATTGGTGTGATTGAGAGTATTCGTTCTTTGTGTTGAACTTATCTATGTTTTACTTTTGGGATTTTAAATATTAGTTTGGTTTAATAAGGGCCTTTATGGTTCCAATTTGTAAGCTTTGACTTATTGGTTTTCTAAATTATATTATTTTAAGATTTAAGTTGGATTTCCGCTGCAATACTTTGATAAAGCCTTAACGTTTTAACACGTGGCGGTAACATGCCAATGGTTCTCCACTATTTTATTTAAATTAAGTGGTTTGGAAAAATGGAGAATTATTGGGGTGTTACAGGTCTTGTTTGGTGTACAGACATACTAGGCTCAGATTTTTGTCTTGCCTAAGAAAACTTTAAAAGAAATTGAAGCTAGGTTTAGAGCTTTTCTTTGGACTGGAAGTTTTGGCTTTTCTAGGAAAGCTTTAGTGGCTTGAGATACAGTTTGCTTACCCAAGGTTACGTTAGTGGAGGATGAAATGTTCTCTCATTGCCTGAGTGAAACAAGGTTGTTGTAACCAAATTGTTGTGGGATCTGGCTTATAAAGCTGATAATCTTTGGGTTAAATGGGTACATGTGTATTATTTCAAAGACAGAGATTGCTGGGGTTTTCCCGTCCCTAAGAATTGTTCCTGGGTAATAAAGTAAATTTTGCAATATAAAGAGGTGGTGGATAGATCAAGTAGGAGGTAGGTTAGGGTGCCTTTACTCAAGGTAGTTAAATGAAAATCAAGAACTTGTATACCTTGCTTAGACCTCAGACAGAAAAAGTAGGATGGAGAAGGCTGATGTGTAATAACAAAGCTACTCCTAAAAGCCTATTTATCCTATGGTTAGTCTTGTGGAATAGGCTTGTTACCAATGCAAAGATAGGTTACTCTCTGGGCAAATACCATGCGGTCCTATTTGCTTGTTGTGTTTAGAGAACCATGAGAATGTTCAACACCTATTTTTTAATTGTGATTACTCACATAGTGTTTGGAGTGCCTGCAGGTTTTTAAATGCAACAGACAGATCTTGCATTTTAATGCTGAAGTGCAATGGATTAAGCAGAAATGCAGGAATAACAGCACCAAAGGAAGACTAATGCTTATGGATTTTGCTGAAAATGTTTACATCATATGGATTTAGAGAAATTCAGTGATGTTTAATGGTGTTTGTAAACCTAGTTCAGTTATCATTAGAGATGTGATGTTTAATATTGCTTGTAGATGCAATTAGGCTGACAGGAAATACTTGTTTTTTGTAATGTTGTCTGGTTTTTGTTGTAGTAGTGTTGTTTGTTTGGTCCTGGTTCTACAGCACCCTTCCTAGAAGGTGGTTTCAGTTCCTAAGCCAGTAGGAAGTCTTTGATTGCTAAATAACCCTTCCTAGAAGGTAGCTTTGTAATCTTAGGCTTGTGTTGGGATATGTTGACTTTTTAGACTTGTGTAATATGGGTTACTTCTTAGCATTTGTGAGTGAAAAAAAAAAGTATGTAGATTTCTCTCTTTTATGCGAACTAAAACATTTTACTCCATCCTTTTCATATTTTTCCTATTTGAAATATTTGAGTGAGATAAAATTAGTCAAATTTGAAATAACAATATGAAACAACGGCAAGTGCCAACCAATCAATATCTCATCATCTTTTTCGGTGTTTTCACCCTTGAGCTAATCCAAATTCAAAGCTTAATTTTGTGTGATTAGCTTCCAATCTCATCTCAATTATTGTTGCAGTTATCTCATCACTAGTCACTACTTCTCATGGATTTGCATTTGTAACCGCCTAATAAACAAGCAATTAAAAGTTACAGGTACATATTGCTGATTTGATACACTTTTCTAGGTACGTAATGGATTGCAAACCAAATAATATTATATTCTACTTAGTTCTATCTATGTAAATTAAGGAAAAGCGAAAATAAGGATCATGCTTTTGAGTACCTTTTCATTAAAGAGAAAAGTTATACAAAAGAGTTTATCAAATACAATTAGGTGCCACAAAATGAGGCTTTAAATGATAAAAATGAATAATAGGTTGTCATAAAAAGAATTAAGTGAAATAAAAAGAATTAAGTATATATAATTTAGAAAATAAATGAAAACGGAGTATGAGTAGGACTTAGGAAACCAAGGAAGTATAAACTATAAGTCATGTTTAGTTCACATCATTTTTACTTGTTTTAGCAAAAATCAAATAATCAAATCATACTGGACCAGATTAGGGCTGCAAACAATCCGAGCCGAGTCGAGTTTTTACTTGTTCGAGCTAAGCTTGATAAATATTTCAAGTGTTGCTCGAGCTTGAACGAGCTTCATAATTTTGTGATCGAGCTTTGTTCATTAATGTTTTGCCTTGTTCGAGCTCGGCTTGAGCTTGTTCGTTTGTGATTCGAGTTCGAGCTTGAACAAGATCTAATTTGAACGAACTAAAACGTGAACAAGCTCAATTAAGCTAATGTTAATCAACTTTGAAAAATTATAAGTATACTCTAATCAGAAAAGTCGTTTGATGATATTCATCATAACAACAAGATAGGAAGTAATTGAGTAATTGACATTATAAATGAGAAATTTGAGCAAATATGCTATTCACTTTCTTAAAAATAATACTCCATATATTTTAATTTTATATGATATTATTAACATGGCTAATTGATAATATATAGTAATTGATTATAATTGATTTCGTTCCAAATTAAAATTGTACTATTTTAAGAATAATTAAAACAGTGAAATTAATTGTTTTGAGCTTGAACGACTTATAAATGAGCATATGAACGATCATATGTACGAGTTATTAACAAGCCATGAACGAGTGTTTGTGAAAATTAACGAGCCGAGCACAAAGTTGTTCGAGTTGAGCTCGTTTACTGAACGAGCCTCAAATTTATGTTCGGACTCGTTCAATACTTAATAAACAAGTTTGACCGAGCTTGTTCGCGAATTTTTTACAAACGTATCAGCTCATTTGCAGCCCTAGACCAGATCATACTAGATTAGCTCAAATAAGAAAAAAATAAGGTGAACTAAATAAGCCCTAAATTTCCTTAAAAAAAAGCCCTAAATAAGATAATAGTATATACAACCTTAATGCATTGTATAATAAAGAGTTAAATGTAAACATATTAAGGGTTGTGTAGTTCCTTTATTTTTGCTCATCAGATTTGATCTAAAATTATCTAGTGCGATCTGATTTGGTCTGATATGATCTGGTGTAGTCTGATTTGATTGCCTAATTTGACCAAAATTTGACCTTCTGTGTACGATAATATATAAAGAAAAAATATATCAAGTTGGGTCTGTTAGCTTTGTTATAATGTGTATTTTATAAATATATAATTTTCATAATTTTTTTTAAAGAAATCAAAGGTATTTAGAGATAAAAAGTCACATTAAGCGATAAAGTATGTCAAAACTTATTTTTTCGATCTGATCTGATCTGAACTTATTTTTCCTAATTTGATGTAAAATAAGTAAAAAAAATAAGGTGAACTAAACATGGCCTAAGTATGGAGTACAAATTCATGTTTTTTTTTTCTCGTTGTCCACACAATTTGAACTTACTAAAACCTTTAAAACTTTTGAATACTACTCCTTTTGTTTCAAAATAAATGCCTTAATGTGAATTTTGAACTATTCACACACACCACTTTGACCTTATACTTGGTGTTTTTATACATTACATTGAACACAATCATATTAACACTAGTTTAAATCATTTCAATATATACTTTTCATATATTTATTTTTATAATTCATACTTATTGAAATTTGATAACTAAGATATAAGTAAAGTTCCATGTTGGCATATGTCCCGCGTATATTAGTGCATTTATTTTGATATAGAGGGAGTATATACATGTATTACATATGTTCTTGTATATCAATATTATATATCACTATTTAAGTGTCAAATAAGAAAAAAAATTTACGCACATAATTTGTACTAAGTGTGCATATTTTTTTAACTAATTGTGTAAAAAAACATATTATTATTCATCTAAAATAAACCTGGAAAAAAAAATAATTGTGCATAAATTTATTTTTTGTGCATAAATTTTGTTATTAAGAAATAAACCTGGAAAAAAATAGCAGGCCAAAAATCAAATTTTGCACCTTTAGCAAAAATAAAAAATAGCAGGCTAAAAATTAAAAATCAAATATGTGCGTAAATTTATTTTTTGTGCATAAATGTATGCATATTCAACTCAAAATATATACACATTCATCCTTACTTCTCATTTTGAAAACCTTCTCATTGAATCTCAAACCCATATCCTCCATAATTATTTTATTATGAGTATTTTAGTGATTTGCTACTATTCCAATATCAAAATTTAAAATTGTTAGCTCTAAACCACATTCATATCAATATACTATTAAATTTTTTTCTAATAAACAAATTAAGATTTTATTTTTTTTTTATTATTATTTACATCTTAGTTTGTACGTATTAATTTGTAAACCACAATGTTTTGCATTTTACACGCTGTAATTTCATTAAATTTGGTGACTCGGTATTAAATTAAGTAAAAAGCTATATGAAGCCCTTAGAGCTGTACATAATAAGAAGCTAAAAGTAGAAAGAATAGACATTAAATTAACATTCATTATACCGATTTATTCGTCAATTGTCGATAAATTCCCAACTTAATATTAAAAAATGAAATATATTAAATGCTTATATGCAGGACACTGCATATAGCATATATGGTAGTTTTATGAAATCTGGCTCTATATATACTTTCACATAGAAACTAGTAAATTATAGGAAAAATACACTTTAATAAGCCCAACTATTGCCGATTTATCTACAATAATCCCAACTAAGGTTTTTTTTTAAAATAATCCTAACTATTAGGCCAGTTTGCCTTCAATACACCCAAAACCGATTACCTTTTAATTTTTAAATGCCACATGTTAGCACATGATTGGCTTAATATTAAAAAAATAATAAAAAATAACAAAAACCATCCCAACCACCCCCTCCTCCCTCCACCCACCATGAAACCCTAGGCCAACCTCCAAAACCCCCGACCACCCCAAAACCACCAGTTGACGGGCCTTCTCAACCCCTAAAACTACCAGCCACCCCAAAACCACCAACCGGCAAGCCTCCCAACCCCCAAAACCACCAACTGCAGACATAATAATTTATCCTCCCGTAGACCTGCATCGCCAACGACAAGTCAATGGCCCTCCTAATTCCCAAAACGACTAGCCACGATCCACCCCACATCCACACTTAATTGTTCTCCGCTTGGTCATCGCAATAACAACTACAACTATAGCATTGCCAACGACGTGCACACAACAACCATCAACGATCAACCACCACAAACATCAATTTAATCTCTAATAACCGGCGCAGGGGAGGTTGGGAAGTTTTGCTTGCAGATCTAGGCAGAAGGAGATAAGGAGGGAAGTTAGGGTGATTTCGCGATCGGAGCTAGGCGGAAAAGGAGGGACGTTGGGGTGGTTTCGCGGGCGGGCTGGTGGTTTTGCGGATGGCTGGGGGTTAGTTTCAGGCGATTTCAGGGGTAGGGGAAGGGAGGGGCGATTTCGAGGGTGGAGTTGTGGAAGGTCGTTGTTTTCGGTGGAGTGGAAGGGGAAAAGGGAGGTTTTTGGCGAGGTGGTGGCAAAATCCGGTTGGGCTAGGGGAATGGGGGTGGCTGGTAAGGAGAGGAGGGTTTTTTTTTTGTATTTTTTTTTCAATTTTTTAATTTTTAATTTTTTTTGAACCACTCACGTGATGCAACGTATCAAAGCAACCTGTTATATTAGGTTAATGATCGGCTGGGTCTGCTCTAGGAAAACTGAGTGCATAGTTAGGATTATTAAAAACGAAACTTTAGTTGGGATTATTGTAGGTAAATCGGCAATAGTTGGGATTATTAAAGTGTATTTTTCCTAAATTACATACATTGGAAAGCATAGTATTAGGGAAGTATTTAGGACCTGTTCTCTTCACCTTAATTTCAGTTCAGTTCAGTTCCTAATTTCCTTCTCTCATAAACAGTTCAGCTCGATTTAGTAAATCAGAACATGTCCTTAGTTACCCTGAAAATGATTTAGTTACGTTTATAGACAATAGACCCTTGTGATAATCGCTGCAAAGGGACTAACAGATTCAATACATCCATTGCTCAATCTCTAGATCCGCCGTAGTTTAAAGAGAGGTTGATATGAAAAAGGAAATCTTTAAAATATCGACAAATTTCATGCTTCTGAAATATGGCAAACATAACATTACATGTTGCAATAATGCAACAAAACCTTATGATTTTCACATGTAATAATGATACCTTGATAGTTGATACTATTAAAAATTGACATGAATAGCAATAAACTAAATTTATTAAATTTATAAGTCAAATAGAATCTTCACCAAACCACTTGGAATCTGTTCAAAATTCTTTGGTATCTAGCTAGCTTTCGGCCTTAAATTCACTTAACTTAAGCATGTTACTACTATGACAAAAAAATTAGCACTGACATTTTAAGCTAAATGGTTAGTTACTGTTAATCACTACATTTTGCCTAATTAATTATTAATCTTATAATTAGACAAAGTGGTGTCTACTTTTACTCTGCAAGCATGCATAATCACTTCCTAATCTATTTTTTTTAATTATATTACTATCAATTTGATCATCTTTTCTAAATTAATTTTATTATTTTCAGCTTTAATAAAATCGAATCTACTAATTACAAATGGAATCTTACTGCAAAGATACCTAGCTAATTTTAAGGTAGCCGGCCATTTTAGGTTTAGGTACACCTCTTTTGTACTTGTACCCTCCATTTTTATTTTATTTTTTAATATAGTTTTTGGAAGAATTTAGAGTTGTTGATCCACATTAGTAAGAATAATCAGCTTTTAACATGTCGTCCAATAATCATTGTACTACATTAGTTTAGCATGGGAATGTTACGTCATAATTTCTCCATTTTTAGTAATTGCAACATAATACTATTATACTTTTAATTGATGAATTATTACCTTGACTATGTTCCTCGCAATTACTCCACCATCTCAGAATAATTGGCGTACTTGAACTTTTTTTTCCAACTTTGACCATGCATCTTTTTTTGATAATATAAAAAATAAATTGTTGTAAAAAAAAGTTAATTGTTGTTGAATTTACCTAAATGTTTGTTATTGGAATATCATATCAAGTTTTTATTAAAAATATATGATATATTAAAAAAAGGGTTAAAGTTTGAGGGAAAAATAAGTGAATTGTGTCAATTATTTTAAGGGTCTGTTCATATTTACTGAATTGAGCTGAACTGAACTGATTGAAGCTGAACTGAACAGAAATGAACTAAACTGAATAGAGCTGAAATGAATATTTTATAAGAGAAGGAAATTAGGAGCTGAACTAAAATGAACTGATATATGAACTGAAGTGACTGAAGCAGAACTGAACTAAACTGAACTGAAATTAAGCTGAAGTGAACAGACCCAAAGTCAGAAGGAGTATTATCTCGAAATAAGCAGTTTTTGTGCTCAGATCATATTTTTTAGATAAGAAATGTTTTGTAAGTAATTTTTTTTTTTTTTTTTTTTTGACGAAAGTTAATTGTACTAAATGAATAATTTTATTGATTATTTTATGAACATTCATATAACATGACCTTTTTTCTCTCATCTTTCACTCTAAGTTCATAATCGTACTTATTTTCTCTTGTTAATTTATAAGGTTCATATTTTCTCTCTATATTCATACTCAGCTACTCTCCTAATTCACTATTCAAACCATATAAGACTCATTCTCTTTTTCACTTTTCACATTCAAAGTTTCAAGTATCATTCACCATATCTTGGGTGCCTTTGAATTTTGATTTATTTTTATGACTTCCTTCTCTTTTAAGGGATTTTTTTTTTTTGTTATTAATTTTTAATATTGTGAGATTTGATTGCTAAATGAGCAATTTGAAATACAAACTTTTATTTTTGTAATTGTTTTTTTTTATTGATGATATTCAATTTGAACCATGAAGCATTTTTATTTTTATTTTTTTTTTTTTGTTTTTTTTTTTTTTTGCAAATCTGTTGATATTACCATTTGAAGAAATGGGCAAATCTGTCCAAATTCTTCTTCTTGATTATTCTCTATTTACCCTACAAACTATGAATAGACAAAAGTAAACTTCTAGGGAGTATATTACTCTAAAAAATTATAATAATTCCAAAAATTATACCCATATAGTTTTCTACATTCCAAACAAAAAATATTTTTACTCATTTAACGTGAGACAACTTTTTCTTTTTTCAAAACATCCATCCTAGTGCACAATGAAAATGGTCTGGGGCAAATAATACAAGGGGTTTAGAGGAGTATTTAATTTGGCTAGGGCTTTAGGTTTGTATTATATGTTCATTTTACACGTTTAAGAAGCAGAGATATACTAGTGAATAATGACCAATCCCATTGATATTATTCAACCATAAATTAAAATGGAAATCAACCATTTCTCGAGCCTGACTCACTATGGCTTATTACATTTACCGCATATGTGCATTCCACGTATATACTACCCTTGAATAATTCATTCATTCATGGTCAATCACCAATGGTTTTACAACGCATATTACCCTTGAATAAGAGGTTATGAAAATAAGAATTCCATAAATTACTCGTCTTCACAACTACATTGCAATCTTAACATAAAGTAAGAATAAAAAAATGCCTAACCGTTATACATACATATATATATATATATATATATATATATATATATATATATATATATATATAAAAGAACTCTACACTATATAAGAATCCAACCTTATATAAGAACCCTTTATTAGTTTTGATTTAACCATCTAAAATGATCATTTAGTAATGGCATTTCTGTAATTTTTAGGAGTTTATATTTAGAACGTAGAAAAAAAAAATTAGAACATAAGTTGAAAAAATAATTTATAACATATGCAAAAAAATATATATAACATAATTAAAAAAAAATAATTTAGAACATAGGAAAAAATTTAGAACATAAGTTGAAATAATAATTTATAACATAGGAACAAATTTAGAATATAAGCTAAAAAAAAGATTAGAACATAGGAAATAATTTGGAATATAGGAAAAAGTTTAGAACATAAGCAGAAAAAAATTTAGAACATAGAAAAAAGTTTTGAACATAAGGTGTTCTTACATAAGTAAGGGTTCTTATATAAAGAGAAGTTCTTACCGAATCCCTTATATATATATATATATATATATATATATATATATATAGAGAGAGAGAGAGAGAGAGAGAGAGAGAAGAAGGCTCATGTAAGAACCCTCCTCTATATAAGAACTCGGTCTTATATAAGAACCAATCTCAGCCCTTTATTAGTTTTGATCATACCATCTAAAATAATCCTTTAGTAATGGCATTTCTGTAATTTTGAGAAGTTCATGTTTAGAACATAGAAAAAAAAAATTAGAACAGTGAAAACAATTTAGAACATTGGAAAGATTTTAGAACACAAGGAAAAAAAAAATTAGAAGATAGCAAAAATTTAGAACATAATTGAAAAAAAATTTAGAACATAAGAAAAATAATTTAGAACATAAGGTGTTATAGCATAGGAAAAAATTTATAATATAAGCTGAAAAAATGATTTAGAATATAGGAAAAAATTTAAAACATAAGCTGAAATAATAATTTAGAACATAGGAACCAAATTTAGAACACAAGCTTAAAAAAAATTTAGAACATACGGAGTAGGAAATAATTTGGAACATAAGTAGAAAAAAATTAAAATATAGGAAAAGTTTTAGAACATAAACCGAAAAAAAATTAGAATATAGGAAAAGTTTTAGAACATAAGCCGAAAAAAAATTAGAACATAGAAAAAAGTTTTAAACATAAGGTGTTTTTACATAAGAAAGGATTCTTATATAATGAGGGGTTCTTACCGGATCCCTCCCCTATATATATATATATATATATATATATATATATATATATATATATAAAGCTAAAATTTTAGCCAGATCATGAGACAGCGACTACGTGGCGTATTGAAAAAAAAAATTGAATAAATTTAGATAAATTTTATAGGATTAAAAAAATATTTTATTTTTTTATTTTCAATAAAATTTGGATAGATTTTTAAAATTAAACTTTTGGTTTAAAATTTTATTTTATTTTTAATAAAATAGCAAATTATAATACGTAGTATGTACAAGTGGCGGATTCAAATGGTCCGGGTATATAGAGGTACAATTGTACTTCCATTCTCCTCCCCCCAAAAAGGGAAAAAAATAATTAAAAACAAAATCATAGAGACATGCTATTATTAAAAAGTAAATAACTGGTATCTTAAGGCTTAACATACAATCAAGAGTCCACCAGAAACTGAAAAGAGGTCACAATTTTAGACTATAGTTCTTTTTAGTTGTACATTAGTACTCCTACAACCCTACATAACATTTCTTCCAAATCCAACTTTGTAAGTATTTGCTTTCTTTTCTTATGTTTATTTTTTATTTTTATCCAAAACACTCATATGTTTTTTTTTTCTTTTTCTTTGGTATTGTTCATAGTACGTAAATGCTTGAACATAAAGCACTACTATCAAATAAGAGTATTATTAATTAATTTGCTTCATATACTTCGTATTGTTGTTAATATTTTATGGTTTCCTAATGTTACCTTAAATTTATATAAAAATAAGAGCTTTCAGATCATTAGTTCTGAATTTAGTACTCTCACTAGTACAATACCCGTGCGATGCACGACTTATAATATTAAATAAGATTAACTAATAATATGCGATATTAATCTTCGTCAAAAAAAAAAGTGATATTAATCCAATTAATGAGTAATAAAAATATGAAACAAAACTATCATCAACTGTATAGTGTGAATGATATGTCGTTGTAGAAGTGTTTTTGTTAAATCTTCTTGCTCCCTGATCATATAAGTAATCATGCAATAAATAATTGTCTTATACGAAGAAAAAAAATAACACAAACAAATCAATTTAAGCTTCAGACCAACACATACAATGTTTGAATAAAAGTTAAATTATTCGACTCTAACCACAAAAATCTAATTAAAGTACTTAATGCCTTTCAATTTCTACCTACTTCGTCCATTTGTTGGGCATTAATAAAAGTCCATGAATTATAGCACTGCAATGTAAAAATTGATTACAAAAAAAGTTAGAGAGTATAACAATGTAGATGTAAAACAAAGTTAGCAAATGATGAATATTAATTTATTTATTAATTAGTGTTTAGTAATACCTTCTCATGGCAAATTTTGAAATACTTCTTTATATACTACATTGTTTGTAGTGTTAGCAATATTTCCGTCCTTATCGCATATTAGAACCTTCAAACCTTTCTTGTTTGTAACTCTGGAGATTGCAACATAAAATTGACCATGACTAAAAATCGGTCTTGGAAGATATAAACCAACATGTGAGAGTGATTGGCCTTGGCTTTAATTTATTGTCATAGCAAAACAAACTACCAATAGAAATTGTCTACGTTGAAGCTTTTGATTGGCAAAGTGGTATTATCCGATGGCCTTAGGCCCATTCTAGGAATGAACACTTTATGCCCAATGTTACTACTTGAAATTATTTTGGCTTCAACAACACACTTTCCTAGCTGAGTTATCACCAAACGGGTACCATTACATAAGCAAGAAGACTGATCGATATTTCTGAGAAGCATGACAGGAACACCAACCTTCAATCTTAGCCGGTGATTTGGCAAGCCGCAGCATCTAATGGTGTTTAGGAACTCAGGTGGATAAAAGTCTTCAATTCCCATGGTTGTATCTGCTTGACATATGCTGTCAGAACTCAAGTACTCTATTTCTTCACCTAGCATTAAAGATAGCAAGTAATAGTCAATAAAATTCTTATATATTATACTTCCTCCGTTACTATTTAGTTGACGCGTTTGATTTAGGCACATATATTAAGGAGAGGAGAGAGAGAGTGAGAGAGAATGAAAAAGCAAGTGGGGTAGCTTATAAATGTAAGGCAAAAAAGTTACCCTAAAAGGAAACGTGTCAACTAAAAAGAAACTTCCTAAAAAGGAATACGTGTCAACTAAAAAGAAACGGAGGTAGTATTAAGAAGTAATCATTTATAAGCAAGAAGTAATAATTTAAACTTTATCTTCACCTAGCATTAAAGATAACATATAATCATTTATAGCTTCAACATTTTCGTGAGTTGGTGCTAGAATTGCTCTCTCTTGGAAGTATTTTGGATCCCACAAATTCTGAAGAATAGATGAATAAGTACTATTGACAATTACTTCAATCGAATTTGTTGCTTTCTTTATCAGATTGTCATCAGGAATTTCTATAGTACCTTCACCATCATTTGGCTCTCCTACTGTGCCATCTCCAATTTTTAATATCCACTCTGAAAATCCTCTTATATCTGTATTACTTGAATTTGATCGTCCTACTTGAAGCCTCATATTTCTTGTCAATTTTAGGACCTCACAAAAATTCCACAAATAAGATGAATTGATTGTTGCAAACACGATGTCTTGTCTACTTCCCTTCGAGATAACTGGAAGGATTTGTCGAAAATCTCCTCCAAAGACGACTACCTTACCCCCAAATGGTTGCTCTGAAGGCCTTAAAACATCTCTTAAATTTCTGTCTAGTGCTTCAAAACACAATTTATTTACCATAGGAGCTTCATCCCAAATGATAAGCTTTGTCTTTTTTAAAAGCTCCGCCAAATCACTTCCCGGTTTTATATTGCATGTTGAGTCTTCCGTTACATTCAAAGGTATTTTAAACCTAGAGTGAGTTGTTCTTCCTCGGGGAAAGAGAAGTGATGCAATTCTACTTGAAGCAACAGGGAGCACAATTTCTCCTTTGGATCTTATAGCAGCGCATAGAGTTCACCAAATGAAAGTTTTACCTGTGCCACCATAGCCATATATGAAGAAAACACCTCCCTCATCTTTTGAAACCGCACTCATGATTTTATTGTACACCTCTTTTTGCTCATCGGTAAGACTTGAACAAAGGGCCTCATGTTATTGTTGTAATGATGATCAATCATACTGCAACTCATCTTGAATCAACTTGTTTCTTCCTTCTAACATGAGCATATCATCTGGAAAAGGTATCATTGGATATTTTCGAAGTGTGCTATCATTACTTTGCAAAAAATTTTCTATTTCAGATAAAGTGAAATTCTTTAGCTGATCATCTATTAACTGCAAATCTATAATATAATTGAAATTATGTCAATGATTTGCATTAATGCTTATTGTAAGTATATTATTCTATTAAATGATTAAGTGAATGATCATAATGAGAAATTGTGAGGTACGAAGTACATAACTTTGAAGTACATAATTTTTCTATTTCAGATAAAGTGAAATTCTTTAGCTGATCATCTGTTAACTGCAAATCTATAATATAATTGAAATTATGTCAATGATTTGCATTAATGCTTATTGTAAGTATATTATTCTATTAAATGATTAAGTGAATGATCATAATGAGAAATTGTGAGGTACGAAGTACATAACTTTGTATACTCAATTATGCAAATGTATTGTTAAAACAAAAAATGAAAATGGGCGACCAAACGTACAACTAAATGTGTAAATGCATCAAGGAAATTTTCACGGATCGATCCTTCTCAAAGTTAACATGGCCTAATATATTACAAAAAAAGTAAAGTAGTGTAGATATTTATAATTGCATTCACATGCATGAAAATAAAGAATAACATATGAAAACCAAAAGGATATAACGTAAAGTATGTAAAATAAAAAAATAAAAAAAGTTTTTTTTTAATCAAACTTGAGTTAGTTAGGTTTCAAAAAAAAAAAAAAAAGGAAAAAAAAGAAACAAAAATTGAGTTAGTTACGTAAGTTACATATGGTAATTTGCATTCACATCATATTAAATATCTTATTAAAAATAGTAGTAATATTATATGTTTTTTTTTTTTTTTTTTGAGAAATAGTAATATTATATATTAGAATATATTGATAAGTATCAATGTATTCTTATTGTATATTAGTTATAGTTATTTATGCTTAGTGTATATTTGTCTACCATTAATTGTAGGAAATTAGGCCTACTTTATAGCTTACCATACGTAGCTTACAGTGTATACAATGCATTTGATAGACTTGTTAATATTTGAGGAATTATCTTCTTTCATTATAAACATAATAATCTAAAATATCTTACAGATTAAGATAATATTCTTAACAAAAAACAAAAAAAAAAAAAAGGATATTCAAAGTATACTATTCTAATATTATATACAGGAAATTTACTTATGGTAATTTGCGTTTGATTATATATATAATAATAACCTTGGAAATAAGAAATCTTCTATACGTAAAATTGGGAAATAAATTAAGAAATTTATAAAAAAAAAATCTAGTGTATCTTAAGACGTGAGATAATATTCTACAAAATATCTTAGTATACTATTTTATTTCTTTTGACTTATACTATCTTACCATAGTCACTTACATGCTAGATGTTATGTGTGTGTGCTTTTTTTTTATAGTATGATGTTAAAATATTGATTCCATGAGAATTTTTGTTAATTTATGTATTTATTAAGAATAAGATGTATAGAATTTTTTCCCCTTCAAAAAAAAAAGATGGATAGAATTTTTTAAAAAATTAATAAAAGATAGCGAATCATAATGAGACATTTGTCAGTCTCACATTGAGACGCTTGTCTTTTAGTATATTATATAGATTTGTAAACTTTTAATTTCCTATCCTTTAACACAAAAACTGTATATTTCAATACTCTCATCTATAATATTAAAATCACAACTTATCCTAGAAATTTCATCCATTAATGTGAAAATAGGTTCAACTCCAAACTTTCTTCTAATTACTATAATCTGCTATTTGCGTCACTTTTATGAACTATCATATAGCCCAAATTCTACCAATTGGATGTTGGTGTAGTGGTGATTGGGACTACACTTGGTAGGGAGAACCTATGTTCGATCCCCCGCAACAACAATTGGGAGGGGACTAGAATCTAACCACCCTGAACTGATCCCCAAATTCGAATTAGCCCAAAGGGCGAGCCGAGTGGAAAAAAAAAAAAAGATTATACCAAATTCTTATCTTTATGAGAGGTAGTAAAATATATATGTTTTTTTTAATTATTATTTTACAACTATGATTGTCTAGGTTATTATTAATTTATGGGTAGAAAATTCAAATAATATAAAAAGTTTTATCTTAAAATTCAAATAACAGCACGGGCAACTCACAGAGAATAAAACTACTACTTATTATTATTATTATCATCATCATCATTATATTTATTATTATTGCACCAACATAATGTCATACCATCATTCAATATGCCACGTGTATCTCTAGCAAATTTTAGTTTCATGTCAAGGTTAACCAAAAATACTTACAATGAGGTTTGAACATAAGACCTCATTGAATAAAGACAAACTTATTACCATCTAAGCTAGAAATTAATCATGTTCTATCTATACACATAAATATATAAATACATATTAGAAATAAAAGGAAAAAGTATTCAAAACTATTTATTGTTGTCATTGTAATATTATACTACCTCCGAATTGTACTATATGCAACTTTTGGGTATTATTTGTGAGACATAAAAAATTCCAAAGTTACATATAATACAATACGGAGGTAATAATTTACTAACAATAAAAAAAAAATTCTTTCATGCTCTTTAATAATATTTTCAGCAGGAACGAGTTCACTATAACTAAAGGGGTGGGGCCTAGATTGTATCTCGGCTCCCCACTAAATTCATGTAAATTGATTGACTTTGTAGGTTTTCGTTATAATAATAATAATAATAATAATAATAATAATAATAATAATAAAGAATACTCAAAATGACACCCGGAGCAACGTCCGGGCCGACAATAGTATATATAAAAAAGGGAGTTTTTCCCGAGTTTGTAGAGCGCCATCTAGGATTTTTATTTTAAAAAAATTATTAGAGTACCACTTAGGATTAATATTTTTAAAACGGTACAATCGGATTATGCCACGTAAGGTTAGTTTTTTTTTAAGCGCTACGTAGAATTATAATAAAAAAGCGTCACTTAGAATAAATAATTTTAAAACACTACAATAGCTAGGTTTATGCCACTTAAGATTAATTTTTTAAAAGCGTTACGTAGGATTATAATAAAATAATAAAAAAAAACAAATTATCAAAGTGACTCATAAGATTATTATTTTTAAAACATAATCATGAATATAAATTATATGTTTTATTTGGCTAATTAAAGAACGAACATTATGATAAATTTTTACAAAAATTACATAAAGTAGAGTTTTTTCAAGATATTTTAGAGTGTCACATCCAAAAATGTTATATTTTAGCCAATGAAAAAAGAATTGCAATTTATTTTGAATCTAAAGTTTTATACTTCGTATTAATTACAAAAATAAAATCAGCACGGTTTTAGTGTGGCTGGCCATATCATGTGACCGGCTGAGACACACCCAAACACTAACCGAGTAACCCCTGATCGCTTGAGTAACCCTTGACCAACCAATTAACCCCATACCAAGTAATTTTGACCACATGGTGTGACCAGCCACATATGAAACTTTGTAAAATAAAATATTATTTTTTATATTACAAATTTAATTTAAATTATGAGAAACAAAATTAATAGTTCATTTTAAAATAAAAAATTCAAGTACCAACCAACCAAATATCACAAAATTTATTAGATAAAAGATTTTTTTTGACAATTACCACCTACAATTATTGTTGTTTTAGGAATTACCACCTACGGTTTTTATTTTTATTTTATTTTTTTTCAAATTTACCACCTACATCTTTCCAGAACACTAAAACTTCCCACCACTTTGACCAACCCCTCGAAGATGACGTCATCCTTGCTATTTTCTTTCGTTTTCTTTAATCTTCACTCGATTCTTACTTCCCTCTTCTTCCACTTTCATTTAAATTGAGCATAGCTTGAAATCGAATTGCTAGAAACCCTAATTGTTGAAGATTCGAAGCAAGAACAATGAATTTTGAAACCCTGATTTTTTATTTTAGTAATTTGATTTTAGTATTTGTGCAAAATTAAAAATGAGAAGATGAAGAAAAAGACTGAGTATCGAAAGAGGAAGGCGGAAAAAGGAGGGAAAAGGGAGAGAAAACCGTTTGTGGGCCCCACCATAACGTCATCTTTCAATATGGTGGGAGTTTATCATTTTCATATAATGTTGGTGGTAAATTTTAATTAAAAAAAAAAAAAAAAAAAAAACCATATAGGTAGTAATTCCTAAAACAGCAATAATTGTAGGTGGTAATTATCAAAAAATCCTTAGATAAATATATATTTAGTAAAATATTTTATTTGAAAAAATACAAACAAACCTAAAAAATGGGTCAATGAAATCCACTTATTTTTTTTTTTTAATAAAATATCCTTTTAAAAATATTTATATTATGAAAAAATATAAATATTGAATTATTTTATATGAGAATGATAATATGCAAATTTGAATAATTTATCAATACACATCAATGTATGTGTTAACTGTGTGCAATATAAAATATATATTTGTAGTTTCATGAAATTTGTTAATTTATAAATAATTTACGCATAGTATGTTACAAATTGTTATGAAGGCGTTTATTGTCAAATATGAGTTGGGCATAAGTTGAGTAATATTCTGTCAACAACTCCTCAATGAAAGGATATATATATAAGGGAAATCTCAACATTATGTTATCCAAATAATTCTAACATCAGCTATTCAAGAGGTCGAAAATCCATTTATAATACATTGTTGAAGGCTGGTGCTCGACTAAGTAAGCTACGTACTCAAGAGAATCATAACAACAATGTGGCATCTTTGAAAGGAGGATTCGGTGAGAAGGAAAGTGAGACACATAAGATAACATCCATTCATATATTAGTGGCAATTTTAGTTGCTACCATCTCATTTCCAACATTACATTGTTCTTATGGGGCTTATAACAACAATAAAAAGCCCTCTAATTGAATATGATGTCTTTTTATTGTGATAGGAACTGAATGAACAACCTCTATTTTCACAAGATCTTTGAGTTGTTCGAAACTGTTGAAAGCAAAACGTTGGCCATATGTTAAGAAGCTAATCCACACCAATTGTTTTTTTGTCTGTCTTTTGTAAATATGTATGGCCTTCTGATTTTCATCTTCTTCTCCTCTCACTTCACCCCCATCCTCCTCCACCATTGGTTCATTCTCCTCTTCCCAATCATCATCATCAGAACCAGGCCCGTTTCTAAGATTCTGGTTGCGTATGGGAGAAATAACAAATTGAGCCCTAAATTATAAAGTAAGGTAAAAAAAAAAATTAAATTTGCATATATAGAATATTTTTTCTTCAAAATAATACATTAGTTTTATTACAGCTATTGAATATTTAAAAATACACATTTAAAACTTATAAGCATCCAAAAATGACTTTTAAACATTTCTTCTGTTGTATTGTGAACTACTCACTTTTATGATAGTCCTTACACGAAAGCTTTTACTTAATTTTTTTTATCACCCACAACTCTACTTTATGAGGCTCAATCCTATTTATTTATTTTTATTAATAAACTTCTTATTCTCTATCTATCAAAATTACCCACATATATGGTCGTCATTACCACTTTTTCTTTGTTTACATAGCTATAGTAAATGACTAAAAATAAGGGAATGGATGGAGTATGGTACAATGAAAAAACATATTAGATTAACTTAATTTTTAAATTAACAAAAAATATCAAAATTAAAATTTATGTAATTGAAATAGAAAACAAAATATCAAATTTACGAAATAAAAACCATTATACAATGTCATATTAAAGTATAATATTCTAAAATTACATAAATTAGCTAGATTTGGACATAACATTGAATCCATAATGGAATACATGAAAACAAGAGCATTTATTATTCATCTAATAAAAAAAAAAAAATAAATAAATAAATAAATAAATAAATAAATAAATAAATAAATAAATAAATAAGAATTTATTCATCAAATTCCTATAAGGCCATAACTAAAACTGAACCAATTTTAATTGGGCCCCTCATCCCTTGGGCCCTGGGCAGCAGCACCTAATCCTGCCCCAAGGACGACCCTGATCAAAACCAACACCAACACCCTCATCTCCTCCGTTTTGTTGCAAGTTTGTATTGACTGCAACAGAATAGGGAGGGAGTAGAGCCTTTGACTACTAGTCATTTTGATTACCAGTCCATGACTTTGCATTTAGAATCCCGTTATCTTTAAGATACTTCAAGTCTAATATGGCACCAAAAGCTCCATCAACATGTTTTTTGGTGTTGGTGAGTACACATAAGCCATGAGATTGCAACATATGTTCAATAGTCTCCTTCTGAGGTATCCTTCGGGAGGACTAGTTAGCTTCCCTATCAAAATTGTTGTTGATGATTCTAGAAAATATGCACCAATTCGAACCCAATCTATGTGTTTCTTCTGCTAGAAAAACAAGTAAGAGTGACTCCCATCAAAAGCTGATGCATATAGTTTTGTCCACTCAATAGACAATGCAGGCCTATTCTCCATGGAACCTAAAACCATGTAGAAGCTTTGACTGATGCAGACTGGATTAATGCTATGCAAGTTGAATTGAACGAATTTGAAACAAACAAAATTTGGCATCTGGAACCTAGCTAGACCTAGTCATTAAAAGACTATAGGTCTCAAATGGGTGTACAGGAACAAACTAGATGAACATGGTATTATTGTTAGAAAGAAAGCAATAAGACTTGTGGTTTAAGGTTTCAATCAATAGAAAGGAATCGACTTCATTTGCTCAAGTAGCAAGGTTAGAAACCATTCGTTTACTTATAAGCTTTTGCTGCTTATATGGGATTTAGGTTGTACCAAATGGACATCAAGTGTGCATTATTTCTAAATGGATTTCTTGAGAAAGACGTCTCTATGGAACAACCTCCTGAATTCGAAAATCCAGAGTTCCCAAACTATGTTTTCAAGCTTGACAAAGCCCTCTATGGACTGAAGCAAGCACCTAGAGCATGGTATGAAAGGTTGTCAAAGTTCCTTTTGAAAAATGGTTTTAAATGAGGAATATTATATAAAACATTGTTTTTAAAATTAAATAGAATTGACATCTTATTTGTACAGATTTATGTTGATGATATATTAATTGGTGCAAATAATGAATCTTTGTGTAAGTATTCTGTTGACCTCGTGGGTGGAGAATTTGAAATGAGCATGATGGATGAGTTAAAATTTCTTTCTTGGTTTGCAAATTAAGCAAACAGAAAAAGGGATCATGATTCATCTACAGAAGTATATTAAAAAAACTTATCAAGAAATATAAGCTTGAGAATGCTAAGACCAATAGAACTCCTATGGGTGTTGCAACGAAACTTGATGAAGACCAATTGAAAACTTGTATAGATTAGACTATGTACCGAGGTATGATTGACTCTCTGTGGAATTTTTTTTTTTGGATGATTTTACACCTCAAATTTGGTGTAAAACGGTCAAATTCGACCATGAAAACTCTAGATGTATAGAGTTTTCATGGTCGAATTTGACAACATTTAGAGTTTTCATGGTCATCTAGAGTTTTCATGGTCGAATTTGACAACATTTAGAGTTTTCATGACCGAATTTGACCATGAAAACTTTCGTTTTGGCCAAATTTCGCAAAATTTGTGACGTTTGATAATTTTGACAAAGAAAGAGAAGAGGATAGGAGGGAAAACCGTGACAAAGAAAGAAAAAAGAAATAGAAAGAACAGAGGAGAGGAGAGAATGAGAATAGTGTGAGAAAGGAGGAAAGAGCTTAGTGGCGCCAATTTGCCGAACTAGAGTTAAGGTTTGCTTTTATTATTATTATTATTATTATTATTATTATTATTATTATTATTATTATTATTATTATTATTATTATTATTATTATTATTATTATTATAAGAAACTACCTTTTATAACACTCTTTTTGTGAAAAAACAGCTTAGAAAAAATTTCTTGTAAAAGCACACCTAAAACCAGAATTTTTTTGCAAGATAACAACCTTAGGCCGGTTTCAGGGCAATGACCCTATTTTCCGGCGTTGACCCTCACGTGAAGGTCACGTGCTCAACCCTTCCCTCCACAAAACCACCAATACTATAGCATAGCCAGCCCCAACCGCCAACACCACCACCTAGCCACCACTAGAACCACCTCTCAGCCGCCGACATCACCACCCATCAACCTAGCTGCCATCACCTCCCACCCAAATCACTTTAAACCCACCCGCAAAAATCCTCACCTATCTCCACAAACACCCACGTCCCACCCTAAATTACCCATATTCACCTGAAAAACGGTACCCTCCCCCAAAAACAAATAGAGAGGGGAGAAAAGGGTAGGTAGTAGTCCCCCCCCCCCCCCCCCTTTCCCCCAATTGGAAACCCTAGATCTAAGGTAAATGAAAAATCAACAAAATTAACAACAAAGAATCAATTTTATTAACATTAACAACTTACCTACCTCAAAATTAGATTATTTGAGGTTGTTCTTTGTAGCAATTCGAGCGAAACAATGGAGTTTTTCCCGTCAATTGAAAAAAATTCAAGGGTTGCTAGGAAGAATAGAGGAGTGAGAAAGTCCAATTAGAAGAGGAAAAGGGTAAAACAAAAAGAAAAGGGATTTATTTGGTGGGTTTAGAGTGATTTAGGTAGGTGGTGATGGCGGCTATGTTGATGGGTGGTGGTGTCGGTGGCTAAGAGGTGATTCTAGTGGCGGCTAGGTGGTGATGTCGGTGGTTGGGGTTTGTTAGGCTGCGGTTTTGGTGGTTTTGAGGAGGGAGGGGTTGAGCACGTGACCCTCACATGAGGGTCAACATCGGAAAACAAGGTCAAAGCCCAGAAACCTGGTTAACGTGTTATTTCGCAAAAAAAAAAACTTGTTTTAGGTGTGTTTTTACAAGAAAATTTTTATAAAGTGTTTTTACACAAAAAAGTTGTTATAAAAGGTGGTTTCTAACAATTTTTCCTTATTATTATTATTAGCACCTATTTTCCGACGGATTTCAAATCTGTCGGACCTATCCGTCGAAAATTGGTTGATTCTTGTAGTTTAAAGTTGTAAGTCCCGTTTCTAAAAACATAAGTTAGAAATGATCGACCGAGTAATCGATAACCAAGTAACCCCTGATTGTTTAAGTAACCCTTTACCAAGTAACCCTAGGCATTTTTTCAAAAAAAAAAAAAAAAAAAAAGTAACTCTAGGCACTGAGTGTGGCCAACCACAAATAAAACTTTGTGAATATAAAAATATCTAATAAGGAAAATGATTAAATTACATAAATATAAAAAATAAACAAAATGTGAATATACTTCCTCCATTTTTTTTATTTAATGTGTTTTTATTTTAGCACTATTCATGCTTTTCTTTATAATTTATATGTAATGAAAAATATATTTAAAATACTATGAAACAGAGATAATATTTATTTTATTTTGCTATCCCTTGTACTTTAAGCTTGTTCATTATTATAGGGTTCATGAAATAATGTTCGATGATTATTTCAAACTTGAACTAGTCATTAGACTCATTACCTACTTCGTTCTTAATTCTTAGACTTGGCCTTTAACAAAAAAAAAAAGTGATTCTTAGGTTCTAGTTCTCGTAGTTTAGTTAAAATGAATGTGTCTCAAGAAGATGGTCAAATGCAAGTACATGGCTAAAGTTCATCTATATAAACAAAAAAAATTAATGTGTCGACATATTTATGCACTAATCCCAAAAAGAGAACAAACATACTTCCTCAAGTTATTTATATCTTTAACTTTTTACTTTCACACCTATAAATGTACGACTTAATTCCTAAACGTACACTTATTCCTAAATTTGTTGTGTACCCCCGATTTATTTTGACAAGAAGATAAGGGATTCCAATCATTTCATTAATAAAATATATTCAAACGGTACTAACATATAATTTCTGAAAACATAAGTACACACATTAAAACTAAATACATCGTAAATTTGATTAACAATCGTCTTAATAATAAATTTTTAACTAATTTAGGGTCACTTAAACCTTGTTTGCAGCAAGTGTAAATCTATATAAATTTAATGTACATAGGCCATATTGAATCTATCTATCTATTAACTTATACTAAAAATGAATAACCAATGACACTTGTCATTACCTTGCGGAAAATTTTTCTCCCTTTTTCGCTGCAGTTTTTTATTTTTTATTTTTTATTGTTGCAAAATATTTAAGTAAATTATTTATACCTTATGATATTTTCTTTCTAGTTTGACACATATATTCCATATATACCCAAATGAAATATTTCTGCATATCTTTTATAAACTTTTTATTTTGTAATATTACTATCAAAAATATTTAACAACCGTGTATTGCAAATAACTTTAACTTAGTAGGTTTAATGAGGATCATACAGTTATATTCACACCCAGAGATTTGATTTTTTTTTTTTCCTCCTTCAAACAAAGTACTTTTATCAATAAAATGCAAATAACTTTTATACAAGTATATATTAAAGTAACTTTTACTTATATCAAATTACCTTTTAATCATTTTAAGGTACCTTTTCTAGATTTTAAATAAATTTGTAATAGACTTAGTTCAAAGCCTTGGCCAGTCACTTCTTCAATACACTTTTATACACCATACAATCGGTTGTAGCTAGCTAGCAAGGTATAACTAATTGTAAATTTTGATCGTTTGACTGATATGAAAAATTAACTTTACTAAGAGTGAGGGAATTAAATCTTCTATTAAATAACTAATATCAATCAAGCAACAAGATGTTTCTAAATTCTAACTGGCACATGATTTTAAAAGAGAAAATATAGGAAATTTCAATAGGAAAAAAAAAAAAAAAAAAAAAAAAGTTATTAAGCATTGCAAGTTTGATACATCCAATATTTTAGAACAGGTACATTTATACTTATAAAATTTAAATTTAAATGTAGTGTTGAAATGTTAAGGACAGAAGAGTTTGACCAGTTGACCAATTGATCCACCCATCGTAAGAACAACTATGGTGCATTGGTGCAGTTTGCTCCCTCATTACACCAATCACTTTTACTCCAGGGCTCTAGGCTCTTTAATTTGCAGGGATCAATAATTTGATATTTTGATTCTTGGTTTCCCTTAAATTTTTAAACTCGTGTTTAGTGTTTGGTAAATTTACCCACTTATTATGGTGCGTAATAGTATTTGAACAATGGAATCATGGATGTGAATTAGTAACATTAATTAGTTGGTCACACTAGAATACTTGCGTTGTCAACAAAAAAAAAAAAAAAAAAAAAAAATTGTGGTCGATTAGTGTTAAATTCGTGGGGCATTCAATAAAAAGTTTAACTTATACCCGTAGAAAGTAATTACAATACTCTATCTTTTAGTCTTTTTTTTAATCGCTAATCACTACACCCTCCGCCCCTTAATTAAATTCCTACCTCTAGCATTTATTCCTCACATAATAGAGAGAAGTAATAGAGAGAAGTAGGAATCTAATTAAGGAACGGAGGAAGTAATTAATGAAATACATTCTTTTTGACATGGTTTACCATGTTGCATGTTATTCATTATTCGAAATTTTAAAAGCTATATTGTTGTTACTTGGTGGTAGTTCACTAGCACACAAATTTTCTTACACAACTATATTATTACCTTTGTTTTAAATTATTTGCACATTAGTAATATAATTTTTAACACTATTAGCTTGACTAAAAACCCGTTCTTTTTAGCTTAATTCAGTTCAGTTCAATTTAGTTTCTAATTTCCTTCTCTCATAAACAATTTAGTTCAGTTCAATTCACTTCATTTCAGCTTAATTCAGTAAATCAGAACAGGATCTAAGTTTATTTGACTATATTTTCTGCTAATAAATAAATATCTAATTAAATAAAACAAATATTATTATGTTATTGAGCATGTCTCAATGTATATTATTTAATATATCAACTTTCTATGACGAAATTTTTATCAAAATATAATTTATTGTTACTAATGATAAAAAAATTTAGTACATGTTTCCTCCGTTTTTAATACTTGCAACACTTCCCCAAAATGGAAATATCACAATATTTGCAACACACTATAAATAGAAAGTTATATTAGAGAAAAGATGTACTATTTTCCTTATTTAAAGCACATGGCCCACTAAATTACACTTCTAACATCCACTCACATCATTTTAAAGTGTGTTATATTATGTGAACTCCACATTTCTTAAATATCGTGAAAAAGTGTATGTTGCAACTATTAAAAAACGGAGAAAATATAAAGTTAAAATTGTGCAGCTATTTTATTACGAAAGAATTATACTCTTAAACCTTTATTGGTTATCAAATGGGGTGATCATGATGTCTTTCTGAAAAATGAATCTTGGCAGCAATTGAATGATTTGGCCTCATTAAACAAAAACGAAAGTGACGCGTAATCTGTTGATGCGATGGGTAAAGTTATTAGTTGATTAACCAACACTTTTTTTTCTGCCAAAAATGTTTCCTAAAGCTTCAATTTTCATTCTTGAATCAAGTATGAACATGCATGGCTACTTTTATTTGTTTATGTTCCAAGTACATGTAATACTTGTCAAGTTTTTGATGGTTTACAAATTTCATGGTTTATTTTTTTTAGCAAGGATCAAAAGACAAGATGCCATGAATGTATGACTTTTCATGCATTTTGCTGGGTAGGCTTCAATGCCCATGAAAAATATACATGTGCTTTTGGATGACATCAAACACCTGGTAGGTCAGTTCTCCAATGCGTGCTCATTCTTGTCATGTTTACAGGAAAGTTAATCATTCGGCTAATTTATGTTGCAGCTTTGGGTCATCATATGCAGATAAAGTTTTGGGTCGCCACATGCAGATATATCAGGATGTCAATCACTTTTTAGCCTGGGTAGTATATGTACTTGTTATATATCTTTCTTTAGAAGATGTAGATTTTAGTATTGAGAGAATTAGATTTAAAATACACGTGATGTCAAATTCAAAAAAATATATACGTAAACTATGTTAAAAGAGAACGTAAAAATATTTCTACTTTTTACGCTACTTTTTTAGGTATTTTAGGTGGATCTATATTAGACTACTCATGAGTTAGATTATAGAATGGAAATACTGGACTAACCTTTCTATATTTGTTCTTTTTAGACCCAAAAAAAATGGCAAGTTATTATTTTCATGGTTTAGTTTCTAACGAGGGCCAAAGACAAGAAGCCATGAAAGCATGACTTTATTTCCATTCTTCTTGGGCAATAATTAGTAAAGAATAATACTAGTAGCAAACAGAGAATAAGATGCAAAGAAACCAAGCAAGGTGTCATTGGTACTTGTACCTTAGATAACTTTTACATAAATAAATAAAAAAAAAAAAATTATACTGTGGTTCATTTGGTAAGATTATATTCTACAAACTAAGTACACTAGTCATTACATTAAACTAGTTTAATAATAATATTACTATAATATAGTATAAATAGTATAGCCAATTGTAGCAAAGTTGCAGCCACATGACTTTTACATAGGATTATAACCATTCATCAAAAATTAAAAGGGTTTTAAGGGGTTTAATTTGGACCGCTAAAAGCTAACAAAGTAGGAAGAAAGTACGGACAACATCCCTCCAAATTAAAGCTAAGGGATGGGAAGTCATTTGATAGTGCACTTTGCTTTGTTTCCTTAGGCCTCACATGGTTTTAGGATCTTAAGAGATATCAAAGAAAAGTTGGCAACATAAATTGTGCCCTTAATGGTAAAAAGGATGATCAATTTGTATGTTAATTAGGTAATTAATTAGCAATTTGCATTATGATGTTGCTTCCAATAGAGATTTTAATTATAGTAGTGTATGGGTTGAGGTTGTCATTAGATGTTGTGGAATGTTGTCATGTTGAGTATCATGAAGTCTTTAGTTTGACAACTCAATGTACAAATGGCAATTGACCTAAGAATGAATGAAGAAGCTACACTTGTGCAAAATTTTAAATCGATCAACTCCAAATAAAACTAATGAAATATTTTACTTATATGATTCAAATATATATTTATTAATTTGGATGTCCTTAAAGTTTGATGTAGCAACTACCGTCTCTTTATCAAATTATCAATTAGATAGACCGATAATCACGGGTAATCTATGTAAAAGATAATACACTTGTGCATAACAATTGGCGTTACATCACTTAAGCAAATTAATGCATAAGAAATGATGTGAGGAACTTTCAACAACCTAGTATGTCCACTTCATTAAGAAAGTAAGATAAAAATTTCTAGAAAGAAAGAGTGTGCTTCTACAAAACTTTGATATGCAAATAGTGAAATTTTAGGTGTTATTCAAGAGAAACTACTTTCTGAGTGAGTAAATGAACTTGGGATCGATTGTGACTTTCTGAATGAGTAAAAGAACTTGGCATAGATTGTCAATCTCTTCCTTGAAGATTAACCGCCTATAAATAGATCGGTGTAACGGTGCCACCTTTCTTTATCTACACATACGACCTAAAGTCACAGAGGACCCAATAGAAGCAATTTCACGCCCCTCTCATATTAGAAATAGTGCCTGTGCTATCACCTAAAAGGGCTAAACCCGGCCCTTAAGCTTTCCCTATCAACCTAAGCATTATTATGGATACTAGTCAATTAAGTTAATAGGTAAGACAAATATCCAAAATGCAAATTAGATCATATTGAGTTGGTCATCTGTGCAAAGAATACTTAAAAAGTCTATTATAGAAATTTATTTTTCATCATAAAAACATATCTAGATCAACAATGATCCGATCCTTTCTATTTCTATTCAGATCTGATTGCCCGTATCCGAGATCCGTGAAGAACCTATCGTCTGGCTAAGCACCTACACAGGAAGAGAGGATTAGCTAACCCCGGGGTGAATCCGAGGATAACCACTCCGATGATAAATTTAGAAAGTGTTTAAGAGAAAAGAAGAGACGATATGAAGAGAGAGAGAGAGAGAGAGAGAGAGAGAGAGAGAGAGAGAGAGAGAGAGAGAGTAATAAATGCTGCCTTTATTTTTGGATAATCTTACCTATTTATAATTACTTCAACTGCCAGGTGGTTGCATGCCATGCAAACCACTTTATGCCAAGTGTCGATTAATTAATGCCACGTGCTCAGTTCTAAGAAGTGCCGATATGTATGCCGTTATTTGACGGTGCCAATATTGGTTTTATCATTATAAACCTAAACCCGTTTAGACTGTAAAGGTTTGGTTATCGGCACTGTACAAGATCTCGGTATCCTCCCATACAACTAGCCCCCTAAGTGAGGACGTTAGAGCAACTAATGTTCTCACTTTGATAAAAGGTCTGCGATTTATTTGTTGGATTGGACGAGCAAGTCTGTGTTATATGTCTCTTGCACTCTGTCTAGCACTTTTGTTCTGGATGCATGTTGTGCACACTTTGGTTTATTGAAATGTGATTGTGAGAATTTAGAATTGTTGTTCTGGTGTACAGTTAGTGAAAAGAGCGTAATAGAAAAACTCCGTTTTCCCCCAAAGTGACCTTGTTTGCCAACTGCAAACAAGGTCTACTTAATAGACGAAAGGGAGCGAAAAACTCTGTTTTCCCCCCAAAGTAACCTTGTTTGCCAATTGTAGACTGGAATGTGAATCGTCTACCTAAGTGAGCGGGAAACCTAAAAAACATTTTGACACGTGTCAACAATCTAACGCTCTAATTTTAAAATCGCAAAATTATCCCTGCCGTTGGATTTCTGACGGGGTGGTCATATCAAACGTCACTTTTTAACCCCCTTAATTCTGGTGGTTTTTACTTTGTTTTCATTTTTACCCTTATCGCTAAGAAAAATTCGAACAAGTTTGCGAGAGATTTTCGTCATTCGCGCGGCAATCACAGTTCTTTCGAAGAGGAATCGGATTTCATTTGGGGAACAATTGCATATCCTTGCTCTGGGCGAATCGTCTAAGGTATTTACAAACCCTTAGTTTTTATTTTGCATGTTTTTTATTCTAGATTTAGGTTGGTGCATTAGATGTCTGGTAGTAGTATTGAAGAAGAACAACTTACCTTTAGCACTGTTAGGCGCCGTCTTATAAGGCAATCACTGGGAAAAGATATCGACAAAAACAAAGGGATTGCTTCTTCTCTTTCTGGCAATATTGACAACCCCTTTAAGCCGCTATTTGCGGAAGAGCAAAAAGAAGCCTTTTACCATCATAAAATATTGGCCGACTGTGAGAGAGCGGTTCGTCCCACTAATCCCAATCTTCCGGACGATATTGAAGTCCTCGATATTGATCCAGTTAGCGTTCAATATCATTTATGCAGTTTTGCTAATTGGCCCGTTATTGATCAGTACGGTTCAAACGTTGGTAATATTCGAGTCAACACTACTACAATTCCTAGGGTTAAGCAGACAAGTTATCAGCCTCAAGTTGCTACCGATAGAGTTGAGCGTAGCAGGAGGCCTGGCAGGCACAGGTAGTGAATCCTGACAGTTCTAAGTGTGAGAGAGGCTCTAAATATCCCGTGCATGAATTTGCCGTCAGGTCTGTACTAAATGATGACGACGAAGGGGGTAAAGAGGTTAATTAGGAGGAGAACGCCGATACTGAAGAGAGGGCCGAAATTATCTTCTTATGGCTCAGGTTACCTATGAGGAGAACCTTGATGAAGAGTATAACTCTAAGACTGATGATGCCGATTATCGTCATCCCCTCAACATTCCTACCAGCAGTAAGGTTGCTGAAGCCAAAGTTAGCGATAGCTGGCTGTCGCTGGCAGAGGAGAAAGATTATTGTCGTCATGCCAAAAGGTTCTACAGATTGTCGGATGGGTACGAACTCACACTTTCTCCTTCATCTTCTACCGTCCTTGATTGTCCGATTGGTCATGTACCTATTTATGCCAAGAATTTTGATTTCAGCATTCGCTTTCCTCTTCATCCCTTCATCACGAAATCTCTAAGGGGTTGGAATGTCTGCCTTGCTCAGCTTACTCCCCCTACAATCCGAGCTATTGTCGCTTTAGTGTGGGTTATGCTATATAAAAATTTTCCACTAACCTTGAACTTAAGACTGCTATCCCTTAAACGTGATGGGCAATCTGAGGGATGTTGGTCATTGTATACGACATCACACAAATATACCATCAATCCAAAGCTCACAAGCTGCAAGGGCTGGCAAGACAAGTTCTTTTTTATGCGCGTTCTTGATGATTTCCCTATCAAGAGAACATTCTATCGGCCCCTCCCCCGCTTTGGACATATTGCCGATAGGGAGCTTGGCGAGCAAGAACGTAAAGCTTTCGATTATTTTGATACTGAGAAGATTGATATTGGGGGTGGCAAAACACAAGTTGTTCCTAAAATTTGGCTGCTGAATGCGAAGTATATTCTTGGCAATGCTCCATTATCATATGTCGGTCTATGCTGGACTGACAACAATGGTACTTGCCTCATATTTTATTTTAACTTGCCTTCATATATTACGACTATGTCTCAGACTTACTTATCATCATTCCTTAACACGCATATATACATACTTTACTTACTTATTATTTTTTATTGTTATTACTGCGGTATATCATCATTTATTTTTATCATTATTATTTTTTACTCATGGACACGTTGTCGCCAAATGCAGGTGTCAATAAACTAGATAACAGGGCTTTGGGACTTTCCTCTGACGGCAAGAGAATTATCAGACGTTGTCCACAATCACCCAAACCCAGTTACGACACTTTGGTGACATTTTGCACCCATGCCCCTACTGGCAATCCAAAAAGAAGAACTGGGGATATGGCGGATGAGAATGTTAGAAGGAACAGGCGTCTGGTATCTCTCGCCAATCGGCATGGTGGCGGGACTGCCGCCGTTAGCTTTAGAAGGGAAGATGAGCAGCCACCTAAGCGGCCCAGATCAAGTACGGAGCAGCAAAAACCTCCATCTCCCCCCCAACACGTGGAGCCTTTAAAAGACGACTCTAATGTCATGGCAACAAAGAAGGTTGTCCCAGCCGGGGTTGAGGTGGAGGACATCATCGAATCCCTACCTCAAACTCAGGTCGCAGCCGGCATCCTTCCTGAGCCTCAGAATGTCGGTCCAGTCAGTTTTGATGTTAGCATTCCTGGCATTACTTACCAGGCTAATCAATGGATAGAGCGGCTAGAAGGGAAAATTCCGAATGAGGTTGTTAGGAGAGTTGCTGCCCTAGAGGGTCGTTCTCAAGACCGGTGGCAGCTTGAGATGGACGTGCTCCGCAATGAATATATTTTTACCGATGACCCACTTCGAGGTGGAAGCCTGGGGTATCGGCTTCTGCGGAATGTGGCCACCCCCGTTGACAGGCCCATTGGGCTTATCGGCCCTGTTGTTGCACAGCACATGCACGACCTTATGAAGGTACTTGCTTAAACTTCGTTAGACACCCTACGACTTATCAGTTTCAGTTGTCTATTTTTTTTTAAACTTATTTATTTGCTTTTGGTGAGCAGGTCGTTGCTTCTGGGACTGAGCTTGTTGAAATGTACCGGTATTACCAAGAACAACATCATCTAGCTTCAGAAAACCGAGAATCTCTTCAATCGGCTCTGAAGAATGCCGAGCAGGCCCTTAACGGTATCAAGGCAGCAAAGGCTAAGGATGATGAGGAGTTAAAAGCTTTGCGGGAAAAGGCCAACAAATTTAAGAGCCTCGAAGAAGAAGTCAAGCTCCTCAAAACCTAGTTGTCTGAAAAGAGTAAGGCTGCTGACCGACTTCCTGTGCTGCAAAAAGAGTTCTCCGATGCCTAAAACACAATCGGCACATTGGAAGCTAAGGTTCAAGAGATGGAGGCCGATAAGCCTGGTATTCGTCAGAGAGCTGTCAACCGGTACCTGAACTCTGCCGCGTTCATTGAGAGGTTGCAGGATCGGTTTGACGGCGGCTGGACTGCTGCTCAGAGATGTGTTACTCATGCTGTCGGCTGGACCAAATTTGATTAGGCTAAGGTCGAGGCCGCCTTTATCAATTAAGCTTATGCGAAACCTTCCGGATTTGAGCAACAACAATTTGCGGATGAAGACATCCTGAACACTGTGCCAGCCGAGACTGACGCTGCTGTGGACCCCAGCATTCTGAATTCCCCTCTGCCGGAAGAGGAGAGAACCCCAATAGCTTAAGGGGGGGGGAGTCATCACCGACATCCTCATGTGGCTCATGTATGATAGGGCCTCATTTGCTTTGAACTACTTATTTTAAGTTTTAGTTTTTTGAAAAAACTTGTAGTTTTTTTTTACAATGTTGTATTATCGGCATATACCCCTTTTTTTGTGGTGATGCTTGTCGATTGTCATTCCAACGTTTTTCTTTCTGTTAAAAGGTTGCCTAGAACTTTGATGCTTAACACATAAACATATGCTTAATCATTTTTATTGCTTGTTATATACGCATATGCTTAGACTTTCAAATTTTAGCTTGTCTCTGCTGTAGTTAAAAAGGAATTGGATAAAACTCATTTAATGATGTGAGTTATTGGCGTCTTTATCAGCGTCTTAACTATTACCTTAAAACGACTCATATTTTCGTTTTTCATGCTATCTGTTTTGAGCGGTGGGTATACTACTTCCTAGTCCTGCAGTGTATATATTCGCTTTGCTAGTATATACACTATCAATCTTTGTTTGTGTGTACACATATGTAAAACAACAATGTGACACATTGTTGCTGTTCCAGAGTATAACATTGGTCACTCACTCCACCTTATACTTACGATGAGCTGAGTACCCTTCTCGGCGATCATTGTTATGGCTACGCCTCAAATCGGCATATACTAGTACATGATTTTGCCAGTATTAGATCTTGAACCAGCAACCTCACGAGTTAATAAATATAACTGATGAGGTTGTAAGAGAATTAACGTCGTGGAAGCGGTTTTAACTATCCATCCCATTTAACGATGGATTGTTAAATGGAGGATGCCCAATCAACTTATATACCAGTAGTCGTACCTTGTATTATTTATCGGTACTATCCAACCAAGATAATTCAAAAGTATTACATGTTACACCATACTAAACATAATATTTTTTCAAGACTGCTGAGTTCCATACATTTTTCAATGGCTTTCCTTCCATTGTTTCTAAGTAGTAGGACCCTTACATAACCATTTCTCTGATTCGGTATAGGCCCTCCCAGTTTACCGATAACTTTCCATCAACATTCCCCTTTCATGTAGCAGTCGTTCTTCGGAGGACTAAATCTTTTGTATTCAGTGGGGCGATGGCTCACTCTCTTATTATACGCTCTAGACATCTTGTCTTATTAGGCTGCCAATTTGATTACAGCCTTTTCTCGGAGTTCTGGTAGGAAATCTAGTTGCTGCCTTAGAAGTAGATCATTTTTCTCTTCAAAATAATATTGAATCCTGAATGTCAGCAGCCTAACCTCAGCCGGTACCATAGCTTCTGTTCCGAATACCAAATTAAAAGGGGATTTGCCTGTTGCTTCTCTGGTTGTTGTTCTATTGGCCCACAGTATCTCTGGCACGACATCTGCCCATAACCCTTTTGCATCTTCAATTTTCTTTTTGATTGCCGTTATTATTTGCTTATTTGCTACCTCTGCCTGGCCGTTTGATTGTGGATGACATACCGCGGCATATGCAAATTTGACCTTGTACAGGGCTAGAAGGTCTTTTACTGGATTACAATCAAACTGAGATCCATGATCGAAAACCATTGCCATTGGTAATCCAAATCTTGTGAAGACATTTTTCCAAATAAACTTTTCACTTCCGACGCCGATATCTTTGCAACTGGTTCTGCCTCTATCCATTTTGTGAAATAATCAATTCCCACCAAAAGGAATTTCCTTCCACATGTAGCTGATGAAAACTGCCCTACGATATCCATCCCCCATTGTGCAAACGGAACTGGATTTATATCGGCATCAAGTCATTAGGGGGGAGATTGATAGCTGGGGCGAACGTTTGACATTTTGCACCTTTTCACATATCGATAGCATCTTCATTCATTGTTGGACAGTAATATCCTCGTCGCATTGCGTCTCGGGATAGGGCACGGCCTTCAAGATGATTTCCACAAGTGCCTTCATGAATTTCTTCAATGAGTCTTGCGGACTCATATCTGTTATACATCTCTGCAAAGGGAGCGAGAATCCTCTTTTGTATAGCTTCCCTTGGTGTATAATGAACCATACACTATCTTTCCTCAGTTTTCTTGCCTCTCCTTTATCAAGAGGCAGCGCCTCATAAAGGATATAGCCTAAGATCTTATCATACCATTGACTGCCGTTATCCACACATTAAACCTGCTCCGAGGTTTCATCTATGCTCCTTTAATTTGCTTCAAGATTTCCACCATCACAGTTCTTTCCAAATCATTGAAACTTGAGCTTGCCAATTTTGTCAAGGCATCAGCTTGCGTATTCTGTGCTCTCGGAACCAATTGCACCTCAAAATGTTGCAGTTGTGTCATTAGCCGATTGATCTTTTCAAGATACTTTATCATTGCCGGTTCTCGCGCTTCGTAATCTCCACTAAACTGGCTCGATACCAACTGGGAGTCAGTTTTCAGTATCAGACGCCTAGCTTCTGCTGCAACGGATAACTGAATTCCAACTATGGCCGCTTCATAATCTACTTCGTTGTTGGTAGCCTTAAAATTGAATTTTAGAGCAAACTCAAAGACAGTATCGTCTGGCGCTGTTAACACTATACCGGCTGCTGATCCAGTTGATGTTGGCGATCCATCTACCGATACTTGCCAGGTTCTTAACGACTCCTCCTCATCATTATAAGATGTCTACACAATGAAATCCGACAAGGCTTGCGCCTAAATCGACATCCTGGGCTTATAGTGCAATTCATATTCTGACAATTTGACTGCCCATTTCAGCAGTCGACCTGATGTATCCATTTTCTGCAACGACCTTTCCATTGGATGGTTAGTTAGTATTTCTATTGGATGAGCATCAAAGTAAGGGCGCAACTTTTTTACCGCGATCACTACAGCAAGTGTCATTTTCTCTATGACTGGATATCTACGTTCAGCTGCGTTTAGCACAGGACTGATAAAATATATCGGCATCTGTTGCTTTTTCCTTTCCACCAGCAACGCTGTCGCCACTGTCTTCGGTGAAGCCGATATGTCTGTAACTGCTCACCCCGCTCTGGTCTAGCAACTGTTGGAAGTTTTCTCAGATGTTCTCTTACCACCTCCAAAGCTTCACTTTGGTCTTTTCCCCACTGGAAAGTTTTGTTCTGCCGCAAGACTACAAAGAATGGGAGTGCTTTGTCAGCCGACTTACTTATGAACCGAGTCAACCCTGCCATCTTGCATTCCTTCCTGTAAGCCTCTGTATATCACGAATTGTTTTTGGTTGTTTCATTTCGAGGATTGCATTCACCTTGTCAGGATTTGCATCAATACCTCGTTCACTCACCATAAACCCCAAGAACTTTCCTAACCGAACCCCGAATACACACTTCTCCGGGTTTAACTTCATCTGATACTGCCGTAAAGTATTAAAGGTCTCTTTGAGGTCAACTATGTGATCTTGTTTCACCTTACTCTTCACAATCGTATCATCCACATACACCTTTACATTTCGCGCTTTCTACTTCTCGAAGATTTTATCAACCAACTTTTGGTAAGTCGCCCCTGTGTTCTTTAACCCAAACGACATGGCCTTGTAACAGTAAACTCCGGCATCCGTTATGAACGTCGTCGTTTTTGCTCTGTCTGATTTATGAAGGCTGACCTGATGATATCCCGAAAATGCATCTAAAAAGCTGAGCATTGCATGGCCTGATGTGTGGTCTACCAGCCTATTTATTCGAGGCAAAGGATAACAATCCTTGGGGCAGGCCTTATTTAAATTTGTGAAATCCACACACATTCGCCACTTTCCTGTCGGCTTTCTCACCATTACAGCATTAGCCAACCATTCGAGATATGTGCATGGCTCTATGAAGTCTGCCGCTAGGAGTTTAGTGATCTTGGCCTGTATTGCCTTAATCTTCTCTGTTGAGAAGTTTCGCTTCTTTCGTCTCACTGGCCTGAATTTTCTATCAACATTCAGCTTATGCACCATCACGTCGGGGTGTATCCCTAGCATTTCATCTGCCAAGAAAGAAAACACATCCGCATTCTCCCACAGCAAACTGATCAGATTACAACTCATCTCCGAATCCATGTCGGCTCCTATTTTCACTGTCCGGCTAGGATCACCTGGATGAAGTTCAACTTGCACCGTTTCTCCTCCTGGTGCCGGCCTTGGTACTGTTATTAGCCTCGTATCAAAGTTTTCCATTGACAAATCTCAAACCAACGATTCCCTAACCCTTTTCGGGACATTCGCAATTGGGCTTTCTTGCACTGGATTCTTCAAAGCGGTCACATAGCAGGATTTTGCCATTACTTGCCACCCATGCACCTTCTCTACCTTCCCCAAATTTGATACATATGTTGATACCACTGCCTGCATATCATTTATTATCGGCCTTCCGAGGATTGCGTTGTATGCTGACGGTACATCCACCACTCGGAATTCTGCCATCATAATCCCTTGCGGCCGTGCCATCACCGAATCTGACTGGCAAAACTATACTGCCCTCCGGCCTCACAGTCGACCCGTTAAAACCGATCACTGGATAAGACACATGCGTCAGATACTGCCTGCCTATCATCATTTCATTGAATGCCAGCATAAACAGGACATTTGCCGAACTGCCTTCGTCCACCAAGACTCGCTTGATGTTAGCCCCGTTAATTGTCATTATCAACACTAGGGGAGCATCGTGTGGAAAGACAATTCTCCTTTGCATCCTCTTTCATAAACATCACATCAGGTATACCTTCCGGTCGGGGTCAGCTGTCGACATCTAGCGCATTCACTATATGGCGGTGCTCCGACAAATGTTTTCGCGCTCCACTTACTGTTCCTCCGTGAATCGGCCCACCAGTTATTACATCAATTTTCTTCCCAATGGACAATGTTGGCTGTCCACCATCTCCTTGCCGGCTTATTTGTACTTGCTGCCTTTCAGGCCTTGCCTCTATCTGCTGACGCTCCAACTGCCGATATGGTGGTGGTTAATTTACTCCCGTATACAGCCGGTATTGAGTCAAATGACCCTTCCTTATCAGCTCTTCAATGTTGTCCTTCAATTGCGTGCATTCTTCAGTATAATGCCCGACATCTCGATGGAACATGCAATACTTCTTGGCATCTCTTCCCTTGACCTTCATGGGCATGGGTCTCACCCATCCCTCCCTGTTTTGGTTGACTGAGTATATAGAAGCCCTGGGCGTATTCAGCGGAGTATACGTACTGTATCGCATCGGTGCTTTAGCACCCCTGACCTCCTACCGATTTCCTCCTCCCCTCATTGGGGCCGGATTTTTCGGCCTTCCACTTCCTTAGGCTGCTCCATCAGACGAATACTACACTCTGTCTGTTGGGATAACCCGACTGCTTGTTTTCATTAACTCTTCGCTCTTTATGTAATCGTGAGCTTTGTTAAAAGCTGCTGCTAGTGTCGGCAAGTTTTTCCTTGTTAAGTATCGCTTGAACTCATAATCATTCAGGCCATTCATTAATGCCATAACGGATTTTTTGTACTGCAACTTTGGAATTGTGTTTGCTTCATTATTAAACCTCCTTATGTAGTCCCTTAGAGACTCATCTGCTTGCTGCCCTACGGCCATTAACTCCCCAAAAGTTCTCTGCCGAACGTTGTTACTGATATATTGCCCCACAAACATCTCCGTTAGCCTCTCAAAGCTATCCACGGTACCACTTCCCAAGTTGTTAAACCAATCTGCTGCTGCCCCGGTTAGGGTGGTCGGAAATACCTTACACCAAACCGCATCCGAATTGGTATACAAAATCATATGTCCCTCATAAGACGTTATGAACCTGCTTGGATCACCTCTACCATCATATTTTCATGTCGGCATTTTAACCTTTTCCATCGGCTGATCCAATATTTCTTGTGTAAACGGCGATGCCCTTAGCTGAATAGTTGTTCGAATTACCGCCTGCCATACATCCTACGAGCTTCTCTGCCGCTGATTTCTGGTGTTAACGGCACGACTAGAAGATTGTGCCTTTGTCTCTTGGGAGGTTGTATGTGTCCTTAGCGGCGACACTTCTCTACGCGGGTGCCTCGGTGAGTTCACCGCCTGGTTAAGTTGATTATCCAGATTTACAATGGGTACCCCTCCTACAGTCCTGGTGGTTCTAGCCTCGGCTACTTTCCTCTTCTTGCTCAAAGCTGACATCACCCTGGCCGCTATCTCCAAATCCTCCGGGGTAAACTCGGCCTTAGGGTGTGCCACTATTCCAATATGCCGCTCTGGGGTTACTGACATATTAAATTAATTTCCTTCCAGGGTGTGAGTTTCATCCTCTATCTCCACCCCTGGCTGCATTCCAGTCCCAAGGTTGATTATCCTACTTACTCCATTGTTACTTCCAGGCGTTTCTTTGTTACCTGCCATGATTTCTCTGTGTAAGGCCCTTAGGCGATAGAAGTAGTCATTATCCCCTCCTTCTAGCGCCAACTACGGCATATATATCTGCACCTCTTAGAATTGAGCACGTGGCATTGATTAATCGACACTTGGCATAAAGTGGTTTGCACGGCATGCAGCCACCTGGCAGTTGAAGTCATTATAAATAGGTAAGATTATCCAAAAATAAAGGCAGCATTTATCACTCTCTCTCTCACTCTCTCTCTATTTCTCTCTCTTCATATCGTCTCTTTTTTTCTCTTAAACACTTTCTAACTTTATCATCGGAGTGGTTATCCCCGGATTCACCCTGAGGTTAGCTAATCCTCTCTTCCTATGTAGGTGCTTAGCCAGACGATAGGGTCTTCACGGATCTCGAATACGGCAATCGAAGCTGAACATAAACACTTTCTAATTTTTTACTATAAATAAATGAAATCATTCATAATGGATGCCCGTTATAAGTAAATAATCCCAAGGGTTTTAGAAATCTCCTTTAATTTTAGATATGTTTTAAGGAAAAGTATTGTGTAGAATGGACTCACGTGAATCTAATCATACAAACAGGAAAAAAAAAATTTAATTGTCAGAAAATAGATAATAATGGTAAGATATTAGATTATAAATATCAGATAGTAGATTATAAGTGTCAGAAATTAGATAATAATGGTCAGATATTAGATTTCTTTCGTTTGATAATAGGTTATATTGGTCAGGTATTAGATTTCTTTTGTTTGATAATAGGTTTATTGGTTAGGTATTAGATTTCTTTTGTTTGATAATATGTTAGTATGGTCAGGTATTAGATTTATTTTGTTTGATAATAGATTATATTCGTCGGGCATTAGATACTTTTTGTTTGATAATAGGTGATATTAGTCAGGTATTGCACCACCATATAATCACCACAATCATCCCCTACATCCCGCAACACCAAACCACCATTCACCATTTGACCGCCCAAATTACCACCCAAATCAGCCACAAACTGCACCCACCTATCGCAGCCTAGGAATCTCCACCTTCCCTCACGCACCTAACAGCAGCAGCGTTCCACCAACTCTCAATTTACAGCCGCGTCCAGCCACCACTTCGTAGCTCATAGCCCCACAATCCGTCAACCACAAGCAAACCAAATAGCCACCTTCTCAACCCCCGCAATTAATTCGCCACCACAATCATGAGATTAGCAATACTTTATTTCAACTGTAAAAGACTGATATATATATACAATTTATCTCAGAGCTTGCCGCAGGCAGCAACTACTCTACTTCAAACACACATACAATGAAATTTGGAAAACAAATAACATTACAGAATATATTACACCATAATTTTGACAGAAAACAAAACAGAGAAGTAAGGTGACGGAGGGTCATCGACGCCGGGATGGGAGGAGGAGGGTCGTCGGCCACCGATAGGGAACTAGGAAGTGGCAGTGGGTGGGAAATGAATGTGTGCATTATAAACTGAACTCAAGTGAATCCGTTCTACGCAAAACCATCTCATGTTTTAATTAAAAGAAACACAAAATATATCTCACACAATGTGTAAATTTATATCTCATACTGTTAGGAATGTTAGGAAAATATTATCATATCATTATCATAATTATCATATATTTAGTTTCCAAGTTTATAGGCTGTGATTATCTCAAGATATTATCTTCAATATCTTTTGATATATTTATCGTCTCTAACGTATCCCTCAGGTACTCCTTATCGTATGGCACACTATATTCATTGTGATAATTTCTCTATACATTACCGAAAGTTTAGTATAACCATAAATTCTAGTAAAGAGGCCCCTATCTTTTAAAGAAGCAATGCGAGATGAAGTTTAGAGAACATCAATGAAAAATGAAATAGAGGCATTAGAAAATAATGGCATGTGGACAATGGAAGATCTTCTGCCGGGAAAACGAGCTCTTAGTAGTCAAAGGGTATATAAAATAAAATATAATTCTGATGGGACTATTGAAAGGCTAAAGTCGAGATTAGTAGTCTTTGGCAATCATCAGTAGGAGGGCATCGACTACATCGAAACATTTGCTCCGGTGGCTAAAATGGTTGTTGTTTGAGTATTTCTTGCAATAGCCACTTCTAAATATTGGGAAGCCTTTGTCCATGGTGATCTTGATGAGGAAGTGTAAATGAAACTTCCTCCATGTTTTGAAGCCTCTCATCTAACTAAGGTATGTCGCCTACGAAAATCTTTGTATGGCCTAAAATAGGCACCTCGATATTGGTTTGTCAAACTTATGTCATCTATAAAGGCGTACGGTTTCCTACAATCGTACTCGGATTATTCTTTGTTCACTTACACAAAGGGTGTCGTACAAATTAATGTCCTTATGTATTTAGATGATCTTATTATTTCTGGAAATAATTCCGCCGCTTTAAGGGCTTTCAAAGCATATCTTAGTGATTGTTTTCATATGAAAGATCTTGGTACTCTAAAATATTTTTTGGGCATTGAGATTGCTCGTAGCTCTTCAGGCTTGTTTTTGTGTCAAACAAATTAAAATATACTCTTGACATCATCTCAGAAGTAGGATTATTGGGATTAAAGCCAGTTGGCTTTCCTATGGAGCGGAACCATAGGCTTGGTCTAGCTAGTAGTCCACTTCTTTCTGATCCGAAACAGTATCGCCGGCTTGTTGGTCGGTTGATATACCTCACCATCACTAGACCAGAAGCCTATTCGGTCCATATTTTGTCACAGTTCATGCATGAACCAAGAACTGAGCACTGGGAGGCAGCTTTACGAGTTGTAAGATATTTGAAGGGAACTCCAGGTCAAGGTATTTTACTACGAACAGACAGTGAATTAACCTTGCAGGGATGGTGTGATTCGGATTAGGCCTAGGGATGGCAGTGGATCCGGACCCGACCCGGATCCGTGGATCCAGATCTGTTTTGCACGGATCTGGGTCTTCAAATTTTAGACCCGTCGGATCCGGGTCGGATCTGGGTCCTGCTGAAAAAAAGGATCTGGATCCTTAGACCCGGACCTAGATCCGTTTACCCGTTTTTTAATTTCTATTAAAAAAAACCTAAAACTTTTAGTTTCTTTATTAAAAATGTTGATGAAGTTAGTAGTGATAAAAATTAGTTTCAAAAGATGAATTTTGGATGCTCATATCGGATACATCATCACTGGTTTTTCACTTGCTCATTTGTAACATCGTACTTTTTTCGTTGTTTATAATTTATATTTAAAAATATAAGTATGTAAGTTGGTTATTTACTTTGTGTTTATAGATTAGTTGTATAACTTTAATTTAGGTTGAACTTATAACCCGACGAAAGTTTAAAATGCATTTTTTGACCCAAACATTACATTTATTGCAAAAAATTAGGCAAGATATATTGGATCCGTTTTGGACCCGGAGTTGGACTCGTCGGATCTGGATCCGGGTCTCCATTTTCCAGACCCGACGGATCCGGGTCGGATCTGGATCCTTATTACAAAAACGGATCTGGATCCGGGTCCATCTGGATCCGGGTCCATCTGGACCCGGTCCAGATCCGACCCATTGCCATTCCTAATTAGGCCACATGTCCCTTGACACGTAGATCTTTGACATGGTGGCTAGTATTTCTTGGTAAGTCACCTATCTCTTGGAAAACCAAAAAGCAAAAGACCATCTCTACAAGTTCTACAGGAGCGGAATATCGTTCTATGACCATTATTACATGTGAGCTGAAGTGGTTAAAAGGACTCCTTTTGAGCCTGGGAGTGCAACATCCTAAGGTTATCAAGCTATTTTGTGATAGCCAATCCGCTTTACACATTGCAAAGAATCCGGTTTTTCATGAATGAACGAAGCATATTAAAGTTGACTGTCACTTTATCCGAGATGCTATTTCAGAAGGTTTGATTGATCCATCCTATGTTCCTACCTATGAGCAATTAGCCGATATCTTCACAAAGGCCCTCGGCAAATCGCAGTTTGATCTATTACTTGGCAAGTTGGGCATCTTCACCATCTGATCCAACTTGAGGGAGGGTGTTAGGAATATTAGGAAAATATTATCATATCATTATCATAATCATCATATATTTAGTTTCCTAGTTTATATGCTGTGATTATCTCAAGATAATATCTTCAATATCTTTTGATATATTTTAGGGAAACTAATGTACTCTATATATATGATTGAATGAATGAATGAGGATAAGCTTTCAAGCCCTTAACATTTTCTACACATACAATATCTATCCATACAAAACACGCATGAGCATCCACATACACAACATGTGAAGAGTCAATTGTCATGTAGGCTAACTCGAACTTCAATTAAACGTCATGTAGGCTAACTCGAACTTCAATTAAACAATTATGGTCCCTTATATATATATATATATATATATATATATATATATATATATATATATATATATATATATATATATATATATATATATATATATATATATATATATATATATATTTTGACGAAATGGTCCCTCTTATATATATTAAATCAAATGAATAATATAAACTTCAATTAAAGCCCACTAGTTAAACTCAATCAACACATGGTATGAAGCAAATTTGTTGCTTGAGTCCAACCCAATATCCAAGATATACTAAGAAGTATGATAAGGTTCTTATGACATCGCATGTATCATAAGATTCATAACCACTAAGCTTGACAAAACCTTTGCCTAATTTAAAACATGTAGCCCTGAGTTTTGAAGTATCGTTGCTTTGTGACTTTAGGTGTAATATGATAGAATTATGAGAAAGAGAATGTTGGAAAGCTTAAATTATATTGATGAATATACAAGAGTATATATAGTACAAGATTAGAGTATTAAACATTACAAAACTATGACTAGATACATTATATGACTAGGTACATTAGCTAATATTAAGGGAAATCTTTGACAATCAACTAATTATATAAATCAAGGAGTAAATCAAGGGATATTGATATTGATGATATCATTATCCTTTACACGACCCCGCAAGACGGACGTCCGGAACAAGAGGCCGATCTTGAATATAATATCACAAACACTTGTTCAATGTAGAAATTGGAGTGTATGTGAAAAAGGTTGCATTGTAATTCTCCGAGATGGTTTGGAGAGGGTTGAGTATTGGGAAATTTTTTTTTTTTTTTTTTTTTTTTGAAAAGGATATAGAGGTTCCTTCACCAGTTCACCACCATTGAAGGTGAGATAGAAAAATTTCATGGTGTTGTTTTAGAAGGGAATTATATGTTTCTCCATTATGGTTTTGGAGAAAGAAAAATTTAATGGTTGGCAACACTTGGTAGATTAACTACGGGGTGCCAAAAAACAAGATTGTTTTTCCGTAAGATGTTTGGAGAAAAAAAAATTATAACTGACATCTCTTGGTATATAAAATACATGGTGCCAAAAATAAAGGGGTTATTGCTAGCTCCATAAAGGGGTTCGGAGAAGAAAATAAAATGATGATTGCTTAGCATCTCTTGGTATATGATAATACGGAGTGTTGGAGAGGAATAATTGTTTTCCCATAGTCCATATGGGTTTTGGAGGAAAATAGATTATTGGGTTTGAAGCTTTCCGAAAAGAATTTTGATATGGTCACCATAATTCGTCAACATCGACAAAGGGGGTTTTGATGGTGTAACCATGATAGTTACGGAAGCAAGAAATGATGGATCAAAAGCTCATGATACCATGATAGAGTTATGAGAAAGAGAATGTTGGAAAGCTTAAATTATATTGATGAATATACAAGAGTATATATAGTACAAGATTAGAGTATTAAACATTACAAAACTATGACTAGATACATTATATGACTAGGTACATTAGCTAATATTAAGGGAAATCTTTGACAATAAACTAAGGGCCTGTTCATATTTACTGAACTGAGCTGAACTGAACTGAATTGAACTGATTGGAGCTGAACTGAACTGAACTGATTGGAACTGAACTGAACTGAATTGAGCTGAAATGAATATTTTATGTGAGAGGGAAATTAAGAGCTGAAGTGAACTGAACTGATTGGAACTGAACTGAACTGAACTGAACTGATTGGAGCTGAACTGAACTGAACTGAAATTAAGTAAATATAAACAGGCCCTAATTATATAAATCAAGGAGTAAATCAAGGGATATTGATATTGATTATATCATTATCCTTTACATATTACATGAGACAAGTATGTCATCTGACATGTTAAGCCAGATCAGACTGCAATCCAAAGAAAATTAAAATTCGATCCCCAACAAATATTAATATTGTCTTTGCGTTCCAAAACTATACCACCGATATGCATGGTAGTAGATTAGCAGTCAATGATTAATAATTGTGAACACAAAGTTGCAACCTTTTTTTTTTCCCCTTTTTGTTCCTAATGTTTTAATTTACTTTGTACAAAAGAGTTTTAAATATCTATGCTTCTTTTTGTTCTTTTTCTTTTTGAGGAAGAAATATCTGAACTTCATGCTTTTGTGAAGGAAGGATCCTAGTATTTTCTCAAATCACATACATTTATAATATTATCACATTGCAAAAATAATACTACCTCCGTTTCATATTTTTTGCAACTTTTGCCAAAGATGAATGCTACACATTATTTGCAACTAATGTTTTCTTTCCTTTTTCGGTTGTCATTTCTTTCTATCTCTCTCCTCATCACATGCATTCATATTTTTCTCTCTCTATCTTACACTCACAAACAAATTTTGCCTAGGAGTCCGTGCACCCTTCAAAGTTGCAAAAAATGTGAAACAGAGGTAGTAAAAATAATAATAGTCTTTTTCAGTAAAAAAAAAATTAATTATATGGGGAAGGTTTGACTGTGTGAAAGAGACCCCTCAATCATGCAATAGCTCAACTTAATAGCTCAAATTGTTATCTACCGTTGATAGTGAAAGATCTTTGGATTACAGCTTTCAAATAATTTTGACAAATAGAGAAAAGTGGTTTACTTAATTCCTCTTTTTAATATTTGTTCTTTTTTCAAAAACCAATTATATAGGATTGATTTTATAAACATTGTTGAAAAAGTTAATTTTGAGTCTATACATTCATTGAATGATGACACTTGTCATTCTTGTTGAATTTTATTTCTTCCAAACATCTGGCTATAGAATTTTTGAAGTGTGTTACTTTTGTTGGTAGTCACAACTTTCAAGACCAAAGTCACACCGACTTTTCAAATGTAACTAGCTAACTTAAGGGTTAGAGTGGATCTAAGGTGTTACATGTACCCTTCCTTCAAAAAAAAAAAAAAAAAAAAACAAAAAATAAAATAAAAATAAAATAAAATAAAAGTGTTGCATATAGCCTAGCAGCTCTCGGGGGTTTAGAAGGGTGCTTACATAGAGGCAATCACCAATTGTTCGGTCCAATGACCCAATCTGGTTTGTTCCGAAAAGAGTGCGTGACTAGACATCCCTAAAAACGTGTTGATACATACAATTTATTAATATTATTTCATATAAAAAAAAATTTAAATAGTATAGTACTCCATAAAACAATTGGATGAATCAATATATTTCAATTAAAATGTAATAATAATTTATGTTCATTTTATTCAAGTGATAAACAAAAACTAAGCTTAAATAGTAGAAGAATAATAAATACCGAGTACAAAACTGAGAAAGTAAAATCAAATCAACGGGAAGTGATACACATACATTCACTGTATGTGGAGCCTACATACATTACCAACGAGGTGCAGCCACATAAGCAAGAGCCAAAAAAAGAACAGGGAATATTAGGGGGGAAAATTTCACCCTCAATGGCGCCTAAGGAGCTACTAAAGCGGGAAAATGATTAGCGAAAATCTTGGCGCCTAACCGCATTTAATGCACAAATGATTTTGGTTTTTTTTCTGAAATTTCTATTACTTTATCAATGATGGTATCACAACCATTATATAGGTTAATATGATAAGGACGCCGGAGAAGATGACGGAATTCAGCGCCGACTGTTACTCAGATGAAGTTATTAGAATTTTCTATTCGCGAGCATGTTTACTGGACAAACAAATTCGATTTTGGACAATCAACAATCCACCATGATCGATTTATTTCTAACATTTCTTTAATTTAATTAAATGAATTTCACTGCACGTATCTATCTCGCTTTTCCAATTCAACAATTGACGATGAATGGTTAATTAAATTCCAGTATATGATATCAATTTAGATAAAATATACTTTATATTGAAATAATGTCATTCATTTCTCGTATTAAGATTTCCACAAATTTTCAAACTGGATTCTAAACTTGAACGGGTAATTAATTTTCAGTCCTTGCGACTTTCATGGCTGATACATAGATACATATATATTTATTAACAATAACAATTGTTTAAGTAAAATCATATTTTTCCACTGATCATCTACAAATTCAAATGCGTTAGATACAAATCAATTACTAATTAAATCAGTAACAAATCCTATACCGACCTTTATTATGAAAAAATTAACTATTTATATTAGTGTATACTAAGTATAAGTAAAATAATTAACTATTTATATTAGCATTTTGCCGACTATATCCTGAAACCCCGAATACAAATGGACTTGTTAGGTTATGTTATAATTACAAAAATTAAAACTAATCAAACAGTTGTTGTTACTAAATAATCATGTCAAAAACAAAATAATCTTAAACAACAACTATAATCGACATAGCTATCCTTCAATATAGAATAATAATATTAATAATAATAATAATAATAATAATAACTATTATAATAAAAAATATAATAATTATTATAATATTAGAAGGTTACATAATTTGTATTTATAATTTATGGTAGAGAATATAATATTAGAGTATACCACTTTAACTTAAATTGTCAATTGAATTATATAAATGATTTTTTATAAATTAAATAAAAATTAACTATATATCTTTTAAAAATTAAACTATCCAATCCCATTTATTTACAGTACTAAGGGGATGTTCTCTGCAACATATTTTAAATTCAGTTCAGTTCAATTCGGTTTCTAATTTACTTCTCTCATAAAGTAGTTCAGTTCAGCTTAGTAAATAAGAACAGACCCTTACAAAAATTATATTCATTAAGTGGATATGTATTTCGTATGTGACTTCCCCGACAGATCCAAAATTAGATAGTTATATAGTAACAATAACAATTGTTTAAGAAAAATCATATCATTTGATTGACCATGTAAAAATTAAAACGTCTTAGATACAACCTTCATATTATTCATTTCATATTTAATTGCTAATTCATTTAGTAAATTTACCTATCCCGACCTGTATTATGTACAAATTAACCACTAATATTAGCGTTTTCTAAACTTTAGTACATATATATATATATATATATATATATATATATATATATATATATATATATATATATATATATATATATATATATATATATATATATATATATTTTGTAACACCCTAGAAATTCCTTTCTTTTAAAATACCTGTTTTGCCCTGTTTAAAACTTTAAATAGGAATATCTAAGACATTACCGCCACCGTGAAAACGGCTAAGGCAACTATCAAAGATACACAGCGGAAGACTAATTTCAAAACCTTTCAAAACAAGTCAACCCAAAGTCAAACGAAGTAAAATAAAATCAACCTACAACTTGGAACCATTATAGGCCCTTATTAAAACCAAAACTGAACTCAAAACTCTTTTCGTTAGTCACACATAATAATCAAGTCATAAATAAATAAAGCAATAAACACATCTTATACTTATAGAAACTAGTATGATTCGTTCTTCACTCATGCCCATTCATGAAAATGCTTCATCACCTGAAAAGCTTATCTCTACCTATTTCCACTACTCTCCATTAAAAAATGGGTCATCATAGGGTCATGATAAAGACAAGGCCAATAACACACAAAACACACAATCAGAAAAGCTGAGTACATAAGCGTAATTAACACAATAGCATACAATTCCCTATCAACACACGACTTACCTTATTGCACCTGTTTTTCAAGCATACAACATTCAATAAAAGTTCTCACCAGACACTAAATAATTTATTTAGCGTTGATTACGCATCGAACGGGTTTCCCACTAACCTCCCCCAAATAAATTGAGGTTACTGACACGGGAGCTAACCGTGCCAGCATCAAAAACCACACATAGGTGGCGGAATTCCAGCACATAATAAAAATAAAAAGGAATGTACAGCGTCCTATACTCCAGTAGAAGTTATGATCAAATATAAAGTCACATAACTCCCCCCATATGTTCATACTCAAGGTATATACGTTCCAAGAGTTTTGGTGCGCAATCTCTTTCACTTTACGTTATTTACCGATTATTAAACTTGGTGATGACTCTCAAACCATAATCATTCAATCAACAATAATTATTCAAACAATCAAATATACCAATTTAATTCTTGAATAATTAGTGACCACATAATATTTAATGTTGAACCCTTTTTAATTCTATCTCAGTGCCAATGACACCTTAAACGCATAAAGCGCCACAAATCCTATCCCTCGGTGTTAAAAACACCTTAAGTGCACTAAGGCACCAACATACAATTTATTCCTCGTGTACATGGACGCTTATATAGCTCTTTCCTCATGCTTATAACATCAATAAAAATTATATGAACCATAATAAAATTCCTTTTCAATATTCAAAACCAAATTAAACATTCAGTTTAATTAAACATGCTCTCTAACATGCCATAAATAAATATGTGGTTCATAAATAATATTCCAAGCTATTATTTTCCATTCAATAATCCATCACAAATAAATCATGTTTCATAATCCAATCACTAATAACATCCAAATCATAATTTCCAATCCAAACCTAGCATGATACTACTTGTAATCAATCAAACACATTTAGCATGCTATTACATCAACATAATTATTCTAAGTACGCGAACGTACCTCAAATAAGCCCTTAAAGTAGCCAATTACACTACAACAATTCCCGAATCAAGTCTCCTATATAAAGGGACAATAATACTATATTAATTCTCCTTGTATACACAATTTCCAGCAACTTAAATTTACTTTAGACTACTTAAAAAAATCTAAAAATTATTTAAAAACCCCTAATTAAACTCCTTTTTAATGGGTAATCACACCCTTTCATTAAAATCACAATTATACTACTTTAAATAAAATTCCAACATTTTAAACTAATCAAAAACCCTTTAAAACTTCATCAAAATACATCTTTATACTTAAATTATCCATAGAAACATTAAATTATCTCTTACCCTTTAAACTCAAGGATAAAATTTAAAGCAAAAAAACTTCGTTAAAAATCAAAAACTGCCCGAAAATCATATTTAGAGGCTGAATTTGGCCACGAGAGGGTGATGCTCACTACCAAAAGTATTGAGTCTTTCTTAAAACATTGTTTTCACATGGAAAACACTACTTTTTTTTTATCAAAATCGGATGAGTTCAGAACCTGATCGGGATTAAAACGGGGTTAATATTAACAAATGAAAATCTAAAAATTAAAACACGAATTTACGTGTTCAAAATAATCTGGAATTAAGTTAAACTAATCAGTAGTTATAATCACTAAAATTTCAAACATCATTAAAATAAAAGCCCTAAATCAATTGTTCGCAATAAACCCTAAAATCGTGATTTTCAATAATTAAAAACCCTAGATTATAAAATTTACAAAATCTGAAAATTATGACATTTATAAAATCTGAAATTATAAGGTTTAATCATCAAAATACAATTTGATACTAATTAAATTAATTTCAAACAATTAAATCAAAACCCATAAATCAATAATTATAATTACACAAATTAATAAAACAAAGGAGAAAGAAAATAAGACTAACCTTTTTGTGTGGGAAATTTTTGGGGATTCATGGTGTATTTATAGAGTAGAGAGTGTAGGGTTAAATTTGGGCTTATAAAGATGTGGGCTTAAGTTATGGGATAGGGCTTAAGTTATGGGTTTTGGAATGGGTTATTCCAATAAAAGTATGTAGGAATAATTTACATTGCCCAATAATTAATAAACGTTTGGCCCAAAATACATTTTACTTTTATAAAACCTTATATTTAAAATACTTTAACCCTTTAAAAAATTTAATTAAAATACTTGAGCCCTTAACAATACATTTTATTAATACCTTAAATACTTAATAAAAATACATAAAAATACGGGGTATTACATATATCATACTACAACTTATTATCTTTTAACTAGTTTTTGGCTCGGGCGATGCTCCTGTCGTTGTTTGTAAATAAAAAAAGTAAAATAAAAAAAAAGTGCAATGTGTTGGTTGTTTTATGAATTTATAATAAAAAGTCACTTATATATATTGATAATATTGTGTCTTTAAATTATAATTTATTACTTTTTGTTTGATGTCATCGAGGAAAAAGGAGGCTTAAATAAAGGAGGTGGCCAAGAGAGGCTAAAATTAACAAGAGAAAAGGAAAAAGTTGAATTGAAGAGAGAAGGTGAAGATGAAGTATAAGTTTAATGAAAGACTTACAGAAAGATTTAAAAGATTAATAAATGCAATAAAACATGTGGTACTTGGGTTAGAGGATAAGCTACAGAAATGTAATGGGATAGGAACATGTGCCGTTTCTGGTTAGAGTTTTTGAATACTTATAGATTTATATTAGTATTTGATTTATTAATTTGATTTTGACAAACTACTAATACATAACATTTGATTACAAAGGTTTAGAGAACCCCATTAAGAACATGTTTGAAGTTGTAGTTGATTTTATCAAGTTACATATTATTTTGGTAACGAGGTACAAAATTGTAGTATCAATAGATACTAATGTGAAAAATGTTTTGAGTTTTAGTTGGTTTTACTACTCTTTGTAATATTATCTTTGATATTTTATAAGTAACATGAATATAATATATATGTATCATAAACTACTAATAAAAACATTATAATTGTATCCTAAACTATCGTATCTTATCACTTCATGGTTAAAACACTATTGATGTTCTGGACAATTCCCTTAATAATAGGTTCAAACAAATTTATCTAAACGACAAAAAACTAGATCATTCAGCGCATACCTTATTGAAAACCTACGTTATGTCATAATTCAGATAAAATTTATTACGTACATATATATTTACTTTAAAGTTAGTTTAAAATTTCATTACGAATGAACAATTTCAAACGTGTTAAATTTTTTGTAGATATAAAGACCATATACCTACATCTCTTATTATATGATTGGTCCAAAAGTATTTATTGATTAAATGTATAATTCAATACTTAAAATAAACACTACAATTCACATATGCTAGTAGATACAAAATATTCTAGTAACCTCAACGTATTAGTTGATATTCATACTTCATACAATTATAATTTATAAATTTATACATTAATAATTTAAAAAATAAATCTCTCCAATCCCATGTTTTTACTTACAAGAAACCTATGAATTGATTGTACATATTCTTCGTATGCGACGTTCCTGGCTGATCCAAAAATAGTTATTTATTTAGTAACTATAACCATCGCTTAATAAAATCATATCATTTTAACTAGAATATGTACGGATTTGTAATTGATCGCTTATTATTATTATTATTATTATTATAAAAATACATACTTGTGTTACATTACAAATGAATCCTATTCAGATGTTACATTAGTAAAAAAACAACTTATAAATACATATGCATGACATAACATATCTCAATATATAATGATAATACTGAATTAACACAAATAATACTAATAATATATCATAATTAATACAAACAATGAACCAAAGAAATCTCTATACAATTGAAGTTATTTTTGTCCATCATCACTGTCGGAATTCGATTAATCATCACTACATGGATCGAAGTTGTTTGGTCTTTGAATATATGGTGGAATACACCAAGGATCACCCATAGAGTGCCTCCAATGGGTATAGCCCTTCCCTATTTCCTGTTACTAATTAAGAAAGTTATTAAATTAAAGTTTTTCTCTTACAAATATACGGTTACTAATTAATATACTAACCTAATGAATTAAAATGGGGTGTGGTGGTGGTTGGGGGGCTTAATAATAATAATAATAAAATATATAATAATAATAATAATAATAATAATAATAATAATAATAATAATAATAGAATAAGAAGAAAAAGAAATAACATCCCACAACAACAACTACTATAAGAAAAACAATAAAAATGTGGCATGCCTTTCCTTTAATTTATGAGATCATAATAAGCTTACAACTTTGATCTAAGTTGATTAATGAGGGCTCAAGTTAAACACTATTTTCAAGAGAAAGAGAGTATAACTGTCTTTCATTATTATACGTAAGATATGTCGTATATATATACAAATGAAGACTATTTAGTTAAATTTTTTTATAAAGAATGAAATACAATCCATTGATTAATTTTTCAAAGGAACTTATCATATCTTGATGCTAGTCTAGTAAGCATTTGAGAAGAAATAATACATTTATTATGATTTTATACTATGTAACATAGAAAGTTTCTTTGGCAAGTAAATTAACATTTTTTAATTGTTTGAAGGTGATACAACAACAAGATTTATAGTGTTTTTTTTTTATTTTTTATTTATTTATTATTATTATTATTTTGCACGTGTACGACACTATGAAATCTTACACTAAATGATTATCTCAATTGCTAAAAACTTATTATTGCTAAGATTTTCCATTTTGTTTATAACTAAATTCATGAATCAGCATTTCCTGTTACTAATTAAGAAAGTTATTAAATTAAAGTTTTTCTCTTACAAATATACGGTTACTAATTAATATACTAACGTAATGAACCAAAATGGGGTGTGGTGGGGGGGGGGGGGCTTAATAATAATAATAAGAAGAAGAAAAACAATAACATCGTGACCTTCCTTTGCTTTATGAGCTCATAAAAAACTTACAACTGACTTTGATCTAAGTTGATTAATAAGGGCTCAAGTTAAACAATTTTTTTTTTTAAAAAAAGATATTATAGTACTGATAACCTCTTTACCGTCTTTCAGTATTTTATATAAGATATGTTGCATATCAATAAGGACTATTTACAAATGAAGGCATTTCAATCAAATTTTTTATATGTAGAATGAAATACAAGCCAATGATTATTTTTTCAGGGGACCTTATCAAATCGTGATGCTAGTCTATTAAGGATTTGAGAAGAAATAATACATTTATTACAATTTGATACTCGGTAACATAGCAAGTTCCTTTGACAAGTATACACTTTTTAACTGTTTGAAAGTGATCCGTCAACAAATTTATAGTATTTACTTCATTATTTTGAATTGGCGTATGACATTTTTCACAGTAAATGATTATTTCAATTGCTAAAAAATCATCATTGCTAAATTATCCATATTCTTTACTTGATAGGGCGGCCTTTTTTCCTCAAAATGTGAATGTATTTTAAAGAAATACAATTATACATGATCAACGCCACTTTAAAATTATAAATACTTTTTTTGTAACCTTTGGTAGTTATAATTACCAAAAAAATAATTACACAAGATCACTATAAAGGTAATAACAAAAAAAAAAAATAAAAGGGAGAAACAAAGCTTTCAAATAATCACGTAACTCAGAATCGATATGTTCTCACCAAATATACTTTCCTATGTTACTAAAAATCATAGTATGAATTGTTGTATCGTTTTCAGATTTTTACGTACCAAATATAGTTTCTTGAGTTACTAAAAAAATATCTAATAACATTGTTCGAATATTTTGGGGGTTTTCCGCCATTGTCGTCGACGACCTAAGCTTATTTTGAACCATTGCTGTTGTCGGCCTTCAAATCTCTTAATTATCTATTAATCAATATGTACTCGGTTACTTGTGTGCCTTTAACAATTATAGTATTCCAACAAAAAATCCAAATCCGTTTGAAATCGATAGGAAGAGAAGACTCATTTCACTAATTCAATTGAAAATGGGTATATTCTGCAAACATACCCATTTACGAATTAGATACGATTAATGGAGGAAGAATAAGTCAATTACACAATATACTCTGCAAATAATACATACATGTTTACATAATTAACTAGAATAAATCCAATTTGAAAACCCCCAAATCGAAAATTCCGAAACCTAATTAACTCGAATTTTCTCAATATTCTTAGGTAAACAACGATTATTTTGTTCAATTAAACCGAATAATCTTTGCGGTGGATGTAAATTTAAGCAATTCGCCATATACTAAAGCAGCTTCAAGGTTTTTTTGTTCATCTTCCATCGATATCCATCGTTGCCCATTTCGTCCTTTCCTTTCTCCTCTTCGTTGTTCATGTTGCAGAAATGATTTTTTATTTTTTTTATTTTTTAAATTAAATTAATTGCATGGGAAATGACAATTAATTTAAATTTCAAATATATGAATTTTCATTCAAATTTGAATGAAAATTGAAAATAAGTAGATGTTGGGGCCCATTCAAAAAACCAATGAAATGCTGCCAGCTTTGAATATATGTGGGAGCCACATACATTAAATGTATGTGTAGCTTTTACCTCAAACCAACTATGAATGAGTGCACCTAAATGTCATGACATAATTTGCAACTCAAATTAGAGCAATGTAATTAAAGGTCAGAATTAGTATAAGGAATATTAATTATGAATTGAATCCCCCAGCTAACATACAACTATGTAGGTATAGTAATATTTTTATTTTATTTTTTTATTTTTTTGTTTAAAACTTTTATGTTGATTTAACCTCTATATGCCCATATCAAATTAGGACTTATAATTAAATCACTGACCATATCGCAAAAAGTAAACTCAATGGCTAGCTTCACCCTTTTCATTTTAGTCAAGTGTAACACTTTACTTGGAATCTCACTGTCAATTTTAAGGATTTAAAAATAACGCAATTTGAGAAATTAAATAAAAAATGACTAAATTTGAGCAGACAATATATGATCCTTATTCCATAACAAAGGTAGACAAAAAAACGCAAGAACAAAGATCCTCTTATATAATTTACTCCAACATAACAACAATCCATTGAAGGAGAACATTTTCAAATTTGGACTAGATTCCATAATCTTTCTTGATGGGTGATTATTAATTTCAATAGTGACCTTTTTCTCCTCCATGCATCTACTTGCTCTTTTTTTTTTTTTTTTTTTTTTTTTTTTTGACAGAACATCTACTTGCTCTTTTGGTCATACTTACTTAATTAATAATGAATTATGGTTAATAAAATTAGACTTTTAATAAGTTGCGCACACAATTAATCACATGACGCAAATGCTTTTGGACTAGCATCACCAAACTACTTGAATTGTGATGCAATATGTGGTATCTTCTTTCCACAAATAGAAAACAAAAAAAAAAAAAAAATATTTTTGATTGATTGATTTATAGGGTGTATTTAGCATAACTTCCACTCCATTTCATTTTACTTTTCCACCTCATGCTTTGTGTGCTTAATTACCTCATTTTTGAAACGATTTTTAACAACTCAAGTCATGTTGTGGTATGGGTTTGTCTGCATCCAATGAATCTATTTGTGCAAATATGTAGATGACCTTGAGTATTCATAGACGTGTATACAGTATTCTTGTATTAAATGAAATATATTTACGTGTGATTTTGTTAAATTTGTATTATTTTGATATTTAAGTTTAAAATAAATTTCAAACTAATATATATAATCCATGTTTGTCAGTTTCTTCTTTTTTATTATAGGTGTATAGATCTATAAAAAGCCAATTAACGATGTAGATGGGATCCAATCTCATTCCAATGTTTTATTTACTATCACTACACATCTTACCTTTAAAGTTGTGTCTACCCACTGGATCGTCTATCTAATTGTATGATTGTCGATCTTTATAAAGAACAATTGTACCCTAGTACATTTTCTGCCCCTTTGACTTGAAATTACTATTCCCTCTTTTTCTTTTCTACAGATACATTTCTATTTTGGACATTTTCCGGCTTTGGTTACAAATTCTAATTACTCCATATAATTTTACACTTACCTTCATATTTATTTATATTTAATGCAACTAGCTATTCTATTTTGTACTAAAATATTCATATAATAACAAATCATCTATTCTCATTTACTAAAATATTTATCTATTCCCATTTACAAAATATTTGTACACTCTTAAAACATAAACTCATAGGCCATTTACCTACGCCGAAAGTATTTTTCTTAATACTTGTGAAAAAACCCAAACGTAAGCATAGAAAAGAAACGGATCGGAGAGAGTACCAATAAAATGTATGGCGTGAATTCAGGAGGAAAACTTGAGAATCTTTGTGCTAATTATTAATTAATTTGGTACTTTATGATCTACTGTAATCTAGAAAGATTAAATCAACGTTAATCGTGCAGATTATATTAATGCATAAACTCAACAGTGACTAAACATTAGCATACACGATTTTCAAAGTTGTACATGAGCCTTTCTTTAAGCTTAAAGTTGCGGTATTTTTGGACCTACGCTGAATTTCATACTTTTGCATCATTGACTATTCTAGTGCTAGTAAATTAAAGGTGCCACATAAATACTAATTAAGGTTTAATTGTTTAACCAATGTATGATAGTACTTAAGTTCATTTTAAGAGAATATGCTTGAAGACTTGAAGACTAGTCTATTTGTTTTGATATTTTTGATCCCACTTAAAGATGATCTATGTAATATAGCTTTAAAGTTAACTAGCTAAAGGTTTTCTTTTGAAAACATAAAGTAATGCATTGCAAGTAGTTGTATATTATTTATCATAATACTATAATGACATGCACACATATATAATATTGGCTTACATGTTTTTCTTTATTATACATATTGATTCCATTGTAAGTATCTAATAAATTAAATTTAGGGAATAATTGTCTATTAGGAATGAAAATGACATAATTATGTTTTTTAATTTGTTATTGAATGAAACAAGTAGGGAGAATGATTAACATATAAGACCGATGAGATATTTCACCCATCTCCTCATCTATTAGCCCGGTTTTATGATGAAACCCTATTGATCATATATATTATCAAACTCTCTTTCAAAATGCAATCGGCTTGTGTATTAAACAAAGAAGGGTTCATCCACTGATTTGATCGAAGAATGTAAGATAGAAAATTCCATAACGGTTCAACATCAGAATTTTAAGCATGTCTATATATTGTTGAATATTTGTCCATCAATTTTGTTGAAGTTTCATTTTCTTATTTATGGACAATATCATGTCCTTTGCACTTAAATAGTTTTATTTCTCTAAATCTTAGCTTCTTAACAACTTTCTCTTTTAGATCACTTGAACAACTATCATTATTGCTTGAAAAAAATGACAAAATAAATAGAGATTGTACAAAATTCAGATATTTAACCAAGATGTTTAAGTAACACATCGAACAAAGGACAAATTTCAAATTAGTCATCCATCTCAAAAATACACTTTAAAATTAAAAAAACATAATGATGAATTATTTTGTTGGTGAAATCCTTAATATGTTCTCTTTTTTGCCCTTTTTTGTGGCTAAAATATTTGATTACATGAAAGTTACACCTAAATGAAACACGTACATAACTTTGTTGAGCCACCAAATGTATAAGATACATTGAAAATAGCAGCCATGCATATCGAAAGCTTACAAATTAAAGCTTAATTAACAAATAATTTGAATGAGCTTATATTAGTTAAATACTAACTACCATATTAATTGGTGAGAATTTCTCTAGGTAATCAACATGAAAGCGATCATTAGAATGTTGAAACTTTAGGGATAAATACAAGTTAATCTCTGAGATATACAAAATTTGTTTATCACATGTCAATTTTGTAAATAAATCAACAACTTTTTCAATAAAAGCGGATCCTACAGTGATGATAACTAGATAAATTTGTTGATTTATTTACCAAAATGTCATGGGATAAACAAATTTTGTTTATCTCATAAATTAACTGGGACTTCCTCAAAGTTTAGTCAAGTAATAAAACAAAAATAAATTACCAAACTTTGATAAAGAGAATTTAGTATTGTTTAGAGTAAGATTTATTTCACTTTATAATTTTCATAAGACTGTCAACAAACAATTAATTCATGTACTAAAAAATGAAAAGTAAATCAAAGATAATTGGGGGGCAATGATAATTTCAATTGAAGTAAGAAGTGCTTGGTACAAGTACAATAAAGTCTACATAAAATAATTATATTTACTACTAAAATGAAATTTATCTTCCCCCTATAACTTGTTGCAATGAAATTATTAACCTAGTTAGAGAAATACATGGAAAATTAAATAACAAAAGTACATTGAAATACTCCCATAAAATCTAGAAACATCATAAAATATACATCAAATAAATAATTTTAGCCTTCCTATATTTTCTCCTCCATTTTTTTCCAAACACATCCATGTCACCTTTTGTTTAATTTCCTTTTATTGCTCCCTTTAAATTCCATTTGCGATTAATGGACCCACCAACATTTTTTATGCATCATCTTTCATCAACATAGCATATAAAGTGTGGACACCCAAGATACTTAGCATGCACCTTCTCCACGTGGCGCATTGCCATTGGTCGCTTTCCCATTAATTTCCTTAACAATATTGTTATCACCCTCATTATTATTGTTGTTGTTCACCTCAACCATCTCCTCTACAATAACTTCAATAGCTTCAGCTGGCCTATTTTGTTGCTCATTTTGCTCAATTTTCTCAACTTTTCCAAGCTTTATATCAACAGCTAACTCTTGAAGTTGCATGATATCTGTTTCTTTTATCATGAGATCTCCATTGTTGTTGTTTAGCTTTTTCTTTGAATCCTTGTATATGATGTATAGTATCATTTGTACAATCCCAAAGGCAAACCCAAGGATGTTCGGCAGCTGCAATCGATAACAACATTTCAAATAAACATCAGTTGTCATGTTACTAGTTCAAATTATATAATATATTTTATATATATATATATATATATATATATATATATATATATATATATATATATATATATATATGATAATTAATTCTAGATGTTAAGAGTACTAAAACGGGAAAATATCATTAGATGGGATAAAGTTACTTACAGCAATGTAGAAGTCCTTAATGAGTAATCCATAAAAGAACCACATAATCGCACAAAGTGTGAGGGAAAATGATAGCCAAAATGGCATGAATTCTACACTCTTTGTCTTTATCACCATTCTCTGCAATTATTGCCATCAAAAGAAACATTATCAATCAATATTCAATAATCATGCATGCCTTAGATTTTTTTTCTTTTTCTTTTTTTTTTCGGTAGTGAATAAAAATTACGTACCATAACACTAAGAGGAGCAGCAAAGACACAAACGGAGAAGATGCCACAGATCCATCCAACAACGCTTTCACGCATACCGCCTTTTGACAACATGTTGTGCTCATCCAATCCATGAACAAACACCATGGTTGTAAGCACTATAAGCCCAAAAAACCCTACATTGAATAGCCCCAACAACTTGAATGTGTACACCTATACAAAATAAACCATTCATTAGAAAATGTTACAATATTTGTAACTCGTGATATATATAATATATTCCATTTGTCTCTAAAAATTCATTCTGTTACAGAACTTTCAGACACGGAGGCAGTATTTCATATGAATAAGGTCGAGAATGAATTTGTGTAAGTACCTTAGCTTTTTTAGGAGCGTAAATGAGGTAGATAATGAGATAGGAGCCTTCAATAGCACAACCAATGGTGTTGATAGTAATGATCATAAAACCATTCTTTTCCTTAATGAAGGCATAGTACAACAATAGCATAGCACTAAATAGTGCAACTGAATAAGGTATGGATTGAAACCCTAGTGTTGATTTCTTCTTGAATATCCTCCAAAATGTTGGCCTATATATACCCAAAAAAAACAAATAACATTAATCAAATATAATAAATAAACCAAGTTATATATAGTACAACATATATACAAATAAACATTATACTACTCCTTCCGTCTAGATTCATTTGTTACACTGTAGTCAGTTCTGACAATGATCGATTACAGTGTGAATCAACGTGACTATTAATTCTCGACAGAGTGAGTTGAGAGACGGGAGAACTTACAATGGAGCCAAGTAGACCCCAAAGGAAACAATGTTTCCAAGGATGCCAAAAAGAACGGTTAATTCATGGAGTTGAGCAGCTGAGAATGCCATTTTAATAAGCTCAACCTTAGCTCCTTTTCTATTAATGTGATTAGGGAATAATAATTGTAATTAAGAAGAGGAGCTAAGGAGAGAAAAACTAGCTTAATAAGCTAGAGAGAGAAAGATCTAGAGAGAGAAAAGAGCTTATTATGGCAACTGCGGCAAGAAAGAGTATGGAAGCCTTGGTATTTATAGGAAGAATGACAAACGTATTGATGGCGTGTAAAAGAGAGAAAATGGAGAAATGTTTTTTTCTTTTCTTTTTTTAATAATTGAATTTATTTAGTTATTAATACTTTAAAGCAATTTTTATTTTGTTGTATAGTAATGCAAAACAGCTCAACTAGCATGCATTAGCAATTAGCATTACATGGTAATTATTGTTGATTGTTTAACTTAACTTTTGATTGGTATTATTAACTTTGCTTGCTCAACTAGCTTATGTTATTTAGCAACTTTCTCACGGAGGTTCCACGAATGATAGAGCTACTTATTGGGTAATTCATCGTTTTACCTATATGCTAGGCATAGTTAATTAGTATTGAATGTAACTGAGTTGGATTACACTTTTCGATTTGTAAGTAGATGTTGTCACGTTGAAAAAGTAATTACCAATCGAGTAAAACAATTTAATGACAAATGATATATCTACTTGGTGGTAATTTTATCATTTTACTTGTATATCGCTGGTATGTATATGCTAAGCATTGTTAGTATTGAATGTAATTAGTATGGAATGTAACTGAACTGTATTGCACTATTTCGTTTTTTAAATAAGAATTGTCACGCGGTCACGTTAAATAAGTGATTACCGAATGGGTAGAATAACGGTTTTATGTTTTTATTTATCTCTTTAGAGACAAGCATTTTCTTTCTAGGCTGTAAGCAATAGGAGAAGTAAACGTACCAATCAAATACAGCTTCGTACTTTTAAAAATAAATTGACACTAGCTTTAATTGTAGTCCCTTGATTTAATTTTAATTTGTTACTATAGCTCCTTTAATTTTCTCGAGCATATGTTCTACGGTTTACGAATTCTCACTTTTAAGCGAGTTGATATTTGAGCTTGGACCAACAACACAGCTAGCACCTACTAACTTGTAATTCGGGTCTCCCAAAAACAAATAAAAATAAAAATATCTCCCAATATATTTTTAACGAACTCATAATAATTCTTCATTTATTTGTTGTATTTTGGTAGATTGGTATGACTTTATGACTATATATAGCTGTCTTTTTAAAAAAAAAAAAAAAATTAAATTAAATTAAATTGTTGCAAAATTAACTTTTTCTTCTATTACAATAATTTTTTTTACAAGAATTTGAAATCATTTCTCTTTATTAGAACTTATTTTATATACAGTAAAACTTATTTGTAAACCCATCAAAACTTTGTGAACATATTATCAATGTAGCAGAATTAATTTTCTCTGGTCTTATGATATTTGAACTCAAAGAGTTTTTATGTGAACCGTAATTGTATTTGTCTAATTTATTTCTGAACTTATGTTTGTGGAAATTTATACTAACACTAATAAGACAATAAAAATTAAACACCATATTATATACTTAATCCTTTAATTAGAAACGTGCATGGTAGATTTTTCTGGCCTTTTATATATTAGAATGATTAGAATTTAGAATGACAAAATAGAATCATACAATGTTAGAATGTAAGAATACACCGGCCAAAACCATTTGATGTACTTAATAACTATTTTAAAGTTAGAAGGATCTACTATACTTGTAATTCAATTAAATTAGAATGTTATGTTCCCCTATATTTTGTATTATCTATTTATATGACTAGTACCCCAAATATTATTAGTTATTAGATTGATTACGTGTATTAGCATAGATATTTTCAATTTATATAGAAAAATAACTTTGATAATCAAAGCATTATACATCGTACTCCGTACTTCTAATCTAAACTTCTATTAACAGAGTATTGTAATTGAGCAAAGAACTAAATTTAGGACTTCGAGTACCAAATTTTAGAATTTTCATTTTTTTTTAGCTGAATATGAATATTCAAAGTGATAATTATTTTCTTAAATATTGTATCTTGGATATAAATTTAGTTCAAAGGAAATGCACTAAAGGCCTATTCTCATTAGATTAATTTCAGTTCAGTTCAATTCAGTTCAGCTCTAATAAGTTCAGTTCAGTTTATGTCTAATGATATTGTTAATGATATAAAGCCAAATTTCATACTTTTAAACTTACATTACAACAACGACAATAATAATAATAATAATAATAATAATAATAATAATAATAATAATAATACTAATAATGACTATTATACAGTTATACCATATTTCACTTGATGACTATTATACCATATTTCATTATTTGACGAGGTAGGAGTAAAAATAGGATCAAGTTAGTTTTTAAATAAGACCGACCCAACTCTTTTTTTTATTATTATTTTTTTTTGTGAGAATTTTTTAAAAAGTGTTTTGTGTTCTTTTGTCATTTTAATATTTTATTTTTTTAATTATATAGTATATGTTTTTAAAATGTTTTGGGGTTCCATGTTTTTAATATTTTTTTCATAAATATTTTAATTATATAGTATATTTTTCTTAAATATTTTAATATGTATATTTGTATATACACATATATATAATAATAAATAATCAAAGATCATTAATCCGTAGTTAAAAATCACTAATTAATAAGTTCAGTTCAGTTCAGTTCAGTTCAGCTCTAATAAGTTCAGTTTAGTTCAGTTTAGCTCATTTCAGTCAATGAGAACAGGCCCCAAAACATTTTATGAAAAAGTATATTTCTTGAAAGAAATTAAAATAATCTTCATATTGTAAAAAAATGAAAATAATCTTCATATATTGTATAAAAAAACTTGGGACACAGGGCCACAAGGCAGGGCACAAAAGAAACAAGAAGCAGGGTGTTTTGTAATTTGACAGCTAGCTTTCTCAGAGGTTATTGGACTTGAAAGCATGGGCTAATTGCTCAACTTCAGTAACTAACCACTGATTTATTTACTGTATTTTATTTAATTGAAGGGAACCACTGATTAGTTTAATTTATTTAATTCAATCGAAATTACAATTTATTTTTTTTAAAGGAAATCGAAATTACAATTAAATGTATTTAATTAATGAGATTCCTAAACAATTTTTTTTTTTTTTTTTTTTTTTTTTTTAAGGGAATCAATCCATTCACTTCTTCGATTACTACCCAAAGCCGACTTTCTTATTTTTCGGAGATGAAACCAGACAACATCATAAATATCAAGTACTCCCTCCGTCCCTAAATTACATTCCTCCTTTCTATTTTTGGTATTCCAAAATTACATTCCTCCTTTCTATTTTTGATAAGTTTTTTTAGTAAATCAACTCTCTTTTTTTGTTTTATATTTAATGCTTTCACACTCATCCTTACCTATCTCACTCATAATCCATGTGCCAAATTACAATGAATATGATTGGTTAAAAATTTTCAATTAGGAGCATGTGATTGATCCTTTTTTTTTGCAAAGGATTGATGACATGTCATGAGTAATAACTAATTTATCTTTGTACTTCCCATAGCATTATCTAATCATTGTTATTTGTCTTACTCATTCCTCCTTAATTCCCGTGTAAATTTCCAAAGAGGAATGTAATTTAGGGACGGAGGGAGTATTATTTAATCTAATTTTAAGGACTTTATATTCTACTCCATATTAATTAAATGGAAGTCCATGCAACATCTTATCCTTTTCCCCCCATTTTTAAAGAACCTTGCATGTTAACAAAAACACAAACTATAAGTGGAGCAATAAATAGCACAAACTTTGGAGGTTGGGTGCGGTAATTGACATAAATGATTTATGGTGCCGAAAATTCCACCGAATTGCGGCTAGTTTTTTTTAAAATAAAATTAACCCCCCCTCCCTTTTCCCTTCACCTGACTGCTATATACTGTATAATCTTTGTAATTGGGATTTGTCCAAATTTATCACACCAAACCCAAAATTTACCCATAAATCAATCAAAATTAATCATACAAAACCCTAATATGCATGTTTTCTTCATTGTTTGTATCAAAACTTACTAAGTAAAGGAAACAATGGTTGAGAGTCTTTGTCTTCAACCTTCAACTTAGGGCATGTTCACATTTATTGAACTGAACTGAATTGAACTGATTGGAGCTGAACTGAATTGAACTGAGCTGAAATGAATATTTTATGAGAGAAGGAAATTAGGAGCTAAAGTGAATGAACTGAACTGAATAGAGCTGAACTGAACTGAACCGAACTGATTGGAGCTGAACTGAACTGAACCGAACTAAACTGAAATTAAGCTGAAGTGAACAGGCCCTAGTATTCAAGGAATACAGTCTTTGTCCTCGTCTTATATATATGTGAATGGTAACTTACAATCACCTATTTCATAGAGTAGACTTGATTATGAAGTTTAGTAACTATAGAACTCATGTAAATTTCGTTGGAAAAAAGTAGCCAAAGACCAGAAATCATTTATGTCATTTACTGCACCCAACCCCCAAACTTCGTGTTGTTTATTGTTCCACTTAAAGTTCAAAGCAATAGTTTGTGTTGTTCTAGCAAATTTTGCCAAAAAATAATGATAAAGGCGAAGCCAATTCAAATTAAAGAGATAGAATACTACTATATAATGCTAATACAATCAAGCGTGCCATGCATGAACTCAAACACTCCTACCTAGCTACGTATACCCAATTTTACATAAACCTTGCTTTAGTTTCAAATTTTAAATAATAAAATAACTATAACAAGCACATTTGCAACACGGTTATAATTAATTTATTTTTATAATTAGTTTTATGGAAAAAGAGGTTACTCTTATTAGCATATACTTGTATAATTATTATATATTTAATACTCAAAATAGAAAAGAATTTACTCCAATGAACAGATGTTTAACTAATCATATAATGAATCACAAACCATATGTGGTCACCCGCACCATATATTTTTGAATAATCTTCCACTCAAGATTTTTTGGAAAGGGGGAGAGTAATGCACCATGTATCCAACTTCTAAAGAAATTGAAGATTAGAGGATTAGGATTTGGACTAGTCATTTAATTTATTTGAATAATGTTGAAGCCAATACATTAGTTTAATTGTTATTTTCATTCTAATAATTGAGTTCGAAATTATTGGACTTCAAAATAAGAAAGGGAAATCTGAAATCACCACTTTAAAACGTATTATGGCCACATCAAAATGCATGGCACCATCACAATTACTAATGGACGACGCAACCCTAGCCTCCTTACGTTCTTGTAATATTATCTCTCTAATATCACAAACAAAATTATGAAAATACAACCTTTAATTGGCTAGCATTTTCATAACACATATTATATTTTCATTCACACACGTCTCAATCGATATGAGCACTCGTTTGTACACAACACTAACAAGAAAATTCTAATTTTTACCATATTATTCAAATCATGATATATTTGGTGTGCACATAAAAGCCCTTACTAAAATGGTTATTGTAGATATTTTTTGTAATTTGAAGTACATATTGCAGCTTTAGACCTAATTTTATACATTCAAATTAAAGTCATGCTAAGATATTTTGTATATTACCTCCGTTCTTATTATGTGCGACAGAGTTATATTTTATGTCTTACAAATAATATTCATTGTTGCACATAATAAGAAACAAAGGTAGTGTTTTAATTTAACTTACTAGAGAATATTGTTCAAGGAAATGTATAGTATAACGCTTGAATATGATTTTCTCGGTAGCCATACTACATAGAAGCTAGGGCTTGGGTGATTACTAAATCGTGCTTTGTTTTCTAAAACAGCCATTTAAGAATGAATATGATTCTAAATAACTAATTATAAAGTAACACTTTTCAGGGCTTGACTTAGTATTGAAATTACTCAAATTAGTCAAGTGTTTGAGAAAATAAATAGTGACTATTTCATTAACTAGGTTCTTTGATGGTGATTTTTATACGTGAAGTATATAGTAGGTCTTGAATTGAAGCAAACTCTTGATATTTCATATTGAAATGGTAGAGATGATGTTGGTTGTGGCTATTGGTTAAAAATGATCAATAGAGTGGGGCCATGGTGGAATAAGACATGGCAAAAGAAGATTATCAAAGAGGAATATATAGGAAGGAAAATCATGTGTGGTTTATTGGTTTTAAGTAATTGTTAGGTAATTATTTTTTTTGTTTGTTTATGGGATCATTGCACAAAGCATACTCTAACAGTTGTTGATAATAAATGGTGGTAATGATAATTACGAATGACTATGAGACGAATTTAATATATGGAGAGATAACCAAGGTCGTATTATGTACCAGATATAAGTATATATAACTTGTAGCATGAGAACATTTCATGCCAAGATTTGTTTCACGTGATATTAATTTATAGAAATCATATTCAATTTAGTCTATCTAATTATTTTCCTCATTGTCTTATTTTGTTTTATTAAAATTTGGTGAATTTACCTTTTTAATTATTCAGTTTGTTTAATTTTACTGATACAAGTTTAATTGAAAGACAATAAACCAACTCTTAGCTATCAAATTGTAATTTTAAATGCAAAATAATATATTTAAAGTAAACCAGGTAAGTTTGTATTGTATCACGTATAACACTATAATATGATGCATACTTCATAGTAGTGATATAAGATAATGATTGAATCATACACTCACTAAAAGTTATATTTTTTCTATATTTACGTAACAAAATTAACATTGTTGCAGCACATTATTATTAGTAATATTATTATGTGCAATAAAGAAATAGAAACTATATAGAAAATAGAAAGAAGAAAGAAAGGAAGAAGCCCATAATATAGTTTTGGCCTTTGGGGGTGGCTCAATGCCTCAATGGTAAGGCTAAAGAGAGAATAATATCTGTTATTCGGCGCAGTCAGGCCATTTCATTGTTATACCAAACTATTTTTCACATTTCTCTTTTATATTTTTTTATTTTTTTTGAAACAAGAAAAGAAAAAAAAGTTGATAATAATTTGTAGTGACGTAAAGTATGAAAACATGGACTAGAGACTAGAGAGAGACAAGGAAGAGCAAGGCAAGGCAGAAGAGTTGTGTACGGTTATTACTTTACTTTTTATTAATTTCTTTTTATTTTTCTCCTTTATTTTATGTCACTCCTAAATTGAGTAATCATAGTTCATGACCATGCACGTGACTCATACTATTAGACCGTTATGTTTAAATTGCTTAACCTTTTAAATTTTGCCTTACCAAAAATGTGATGTTTTGCCATGACTTATATTAGCTTGATTAGCAAACATGATTAGGAAGTTGAAGTGGTTCATGTTTTCGGGAGAGAAATTTATGCGGCGAATTGACTAGTTAATAAAGAAAGGATGACTCAATTAGATAAAATCAACCCTTCTTACAAAAAAAAAAAGATAAAAGCAACATTTTGTTTTACCTTTAATTTAGATAATAATGTGTTAATTAGAAATTAAAGAGGTTAAAGTAGGTCATGTTTTACTAGAAATTTTTTTTATAGCGAACTGACTAGCTAATTAAGGAATGGTTAGACTTAAACATAATCAACTTTTTAAAATTAAAGTACCTTGAGACCTTGGTAAATATCTTACAAAAAAACCGAATATTAGAGGTGTGAATTTAATTTCTCCGTTTGTTCCTCCATAGTGTAGTTTTTTTGTTCTTTTTCCTTGCAATGTTTTATGTTTTATTTGGAGTTGTTCCTCAATAAATATCATAAAAGAGAAATTTATACATTATTTTTAATTTCTATATATCCATGGCCAAATTATATTATGTTTTATGAAACTTCAATAATTATTTCTCTCATTATGTTTTTTGAAATTGTGAAGGCCCTTTCTTGTTGAAGTTGTGGTAATGTGGTTTGTTTGCTAGTTGCTGCAAGAAATTAAAGCTAAAAGCACAACTTGTTTAGCTAGCTACTACTATAAAAATGGAGCTCAATACGAGCATATACATTATTACATTCCCTCCATTTTTCTTTTTAAGTGTATCATGTTTAATTTTTCACTATCTATGTACTTCCTTTGATCATTTATTATTATTAATGTATAAATGTAATTGTTATTGCAAAAAAAAGTTATTGGATTAAAAAATTAACAATATATATTCACAACGTTAACATTTTACTAGTATGATATTTACGAATAGAAAATTAAAACTATTATAGAATATTGGTTAAGTTAAGCATTAACATGTATCGCTTAAAGTGATGCATTTATTTAAAATAGAAAGAATACATGACTATTTTAAGAGACATTTAATAAACAATTTTATTGGAGAATTTGAGTGGTGTAACTTTGCTTCGCTTGGTGCCGAACTTTTTGCAGTGATTGGTTTAAGTCTAGAGTTTGTTTTATAATTTGATTTTCATTTTTTTTTTTTGGTTTTGGCCTGGCAGCTAGGTTTTTTTTTTTTTTCTTTTTTTTCCCTTTTTTTTCATGTTTTCTTCTAGTTTGTTGCTTTATTTATGGGTTATGCCTAGCGGTGCTTATCGAGCGAGTCGATTACGAGCTGAAAGGTGCTCGACTCGACTTGAAAACTCGTGCTCACTAAAGTTTTGAGCCAATAAAACCTGCTCGACTCGTGCTCGTGAAAGTTTCAAGTCGAGTCGGGTAGCTCACGATCTACCCGTTTAAGTTTGACCCATCTATAACTATATGCCTTTATTTATTTATTTATTTTAACTTTATATTGTTTCCTTTTTTAATATATTTATTATTAATGATTTACTCTATCTTTTTTGATAATATAAATTAACACTTATTAAGTGTCAAATTTGTTTAAACATAGTAACTTTGTTTGTAGATTTTATATTAATATAATATGTTATCGAGTTGCTCACGAGTTTATCGAGTAGAGTTAGACCTTACTCAACTTGTGCTCGTTAACATCTCGAGTTCTGAATTTTGACCGAGCAATGATCGAGTCGACTTCGAGTTGCTCGCAAGCTGCTCAACTCAATTAGCACCCTTAGTTATGCCCCCACTCTCTTGTTAACATTCAAGATTTTGATTACTCATTGTCCTTAATACGTAGTATATATTTTAGGAACCGATTAAATCATGACCTTTTATGTTGTTCTTACTACTAAGGCAGCAGCCAAGTGAATCCATGGTAAAAGTTAAAATGTTTTTTAGGTTTTTTTGTTTCGTTTGTTTGTTGCAAATCAAAATAATTACATTGCACAAAATATCTCATTAATTGCTCTTGTCAAAAATTTAAAAAAAAAAAAAATAATAATCTCATTTATCTTTCTCGATGTTATGGTTCTAAATTATTAAGTGTTTTATTTATTTATTATTATTATTATTATTCTCTTTTGTAGATTCAGTGTAAATTTAACATGCATGTGTTGCAAGTAAAAAGAAATGTACAATATTATTGTTAGTTATCTATAATATTTGACAGGAACAAATTATAGAAGAAAAGTGATTAAATAGAAAACGAACCTAGCTTAGGGTTCATGTTACTATGTACGAGTAAATAATTAAATGCGGCTCTACATACATTATGGATGGAGCATTGACTCTTATTATATATACTTCTTCCGTTCTTTTTTTATTGCACCATAAGGGGTTTCACGCTTGCCAATGCATTACTTTGGTTATTAATATATTTAATTATACTTTTGTAAATATTATAAAAAATTAATATTTGAAAAGTAGATTTCGAGACGAATCTAACTAGATCCCACATGACTATGTTTTTCCTAATGGATAAATCACAAAAGATGGTCAAGAATATTAAGTGAATAGTGTAAAAGTCCTTATACAATTAAAAAAAAAACGGAGGAAGTATAATGAATAATATATGACCTAATTAATAAAATGATCATATCCAATATATGTCCTTGTACCTAATAGTAAAATGATATAATTTTAATTTTATTGAAACAATGTATGTATTTAAATGGGTCATTCAGTTATTCCTTTGTATGCATGTATTGTATAAATTAATGTCGTTCGATTCAATTTCTCTTCGGTGGACCATTAACTATTTAAGGCCCCGTTGTTTAGAGTTGCTTTGGTTTGCTCTGCTCTGCTGAGCCCTACTCTGCTCAGATCAAATCTGCTCTACTCAAAAAAAATCTGCTCTACTCTACTCTGCTCTATTTTCAAATAATAATTAATAATAACAATAATAATTAATATTCAATAATAATAATTAATATTGTATTGATGATAATAATTAATTATTTTAAATAATTATAATAATTATTAATATTAAAAATAATTATAATAATTTTTAATATTAATAATAATTAATATTTATTAATCATAATAATAATTATCAATAATAATATTTAATAATTCAAACTATTAAGAATTAATATTTAATAATATTATTAATTAATAATTTCTAATAATTATAACAATTCTTTCAAATAAATAAATAATAATAATAACAACTAATAACAATTTCTTTTTATAAACATTTGATATTAGAATCACAATGTATAGAAACATTTTATGTGGGTATTGATTGTTAGTTCATTGAGTTGAATTATTTTTTAAAACTTTCCATACAATTTAAGAATTAAAAAAAAGAGGTTGTTTTCAAGTAGTACTTTGTATATCATCATTATTTTGAGGGTTAAAAATATATGATTAAGACATATTTATAAGTAAAATCATTATTACTCACTAAATCATTTTATTTTAAAATTTTTGTGAAATGAATATAAGTAAACTGTTGTCTTTTATCTTTATACTATTAACATATGTTAAATACGGTACACATTTATTTATGTTTTCACTCACCTAAATCAATGGTATATGCACTTAATAATAATAATAATAATAATAATAATAATAATAATAGTAATAATAATAACAATAATAACAATAATAATAATAATAATAATAATAATAATAATAATAATAATAATAATAACAACTACAACAACATTAATAATAATGTTGAAATCTGCTCTGCTAGGTTCGGCTCTGCTCTGCTATCTTGAAATTTGTTCTGCTCTACTCAGCTGAAATTTAATCTGCTATGCTCTACTGACCCCTGCTCTGCTCTGCCCAGAAGTTCAAAAGAACAGGGCTTAAGTCAGCTAGATTGACATATCAATCTAATCAATATTATAAAGTTCGTTTTATACTTTATGTTTTTATTACCTAATAAGTAATCAGAAACAATAATTACGGATCAAATATTCAAATGTATGTCATCATGTAGATTGTCAAATAGAATATGAGTATTATGAGACAAATAGAGTTCGAGAAATCACTTAGAAGCTTTGCGTAAGTATAATACTCAGTTTTTTTGTGTAAGTATAATAGTTTAGTGAGTGATGCAAAGTTGGACATACACTTGATCCTCAACCGTGAATAAACACTACTTTGTAAGAGATGCAAGGGCCTCTCTTTTTGGTCATAGGTGTAGTAACAACTTTAGACCTACAATGACTTTCATACTTTTGTACCATTTAGTCGTCATTGACTATACTAGTAAAACTACAACAAAGATTCGGTAGACCGACTTAGGTTCTCCTTCAAAATACATGTTTAAATTTAATAATTGTCTTAATTGAGCTGTATTGATTCCTATTTTAATAAAAAAATATTCCTTTAGTAGAAATACTTTGATCACTTATTCAAAAATGAAAGGAACAAAGGTTATAATTGTTAGAGATATGTACTTCATAACTTACACATAGAGTATTAAAATAGATTCAGAAAAGTAAAGCGTTTAATTATTTATACTACGTATATTGCAAAACATAAAGGCAATACACCACAGCTAAAAGTAAACAGAAAATATATATTATGCTGTTAAGCTAGGACATAGTGATCCTACATGACAATTTGAATGCTCTTGAATTTAAAACAAAGCTTTCTTATATACGCGTATACGAGTAACTTGTTTGTCATATAAACCCCACTAACAATACTTCATACTTGTATTTATTAACACATGTCCAACTTGCTAGTATTATTTTGCCTCTTACGAATGTCCTAGCAAAGGAATTTTGTTGTTTTCTATTCAGACTTATTTTCAAGGCGTTATTTGTTTCTACTTTTGAAATATTCCTTAATGTATAAATTATTTGATTTTAACCTATCTGTAAACGCAACTAATTAACACATGAAGTATATATTAATGAACCACGCACATGTAAACCAATTGACTCTTTTTTGTTCTTTGGTAATCAATCTTGTGTCTATCCCTAATACCAGCACTGTACTCAAGCTATATATAATAGAGTTTGACAATGTGAAATGTCAAACGAGTTTAGAATTATTATGAAAATGTGAAATGTCAAACTAGTCTACAATAATTATGAAAATGATGGGGTATATATTCTCAATTAACGACAAATATACAGATCATAAACATAGCCCATTACAATTGTGTAATAACCGCAAAAGTCAATTAAAGTGTGACAATTGAAGAATGATTAAGTTCATTGATTATAAACATACATTTTTAGTATGGTCCAAGAATATACAAAATGGACCTATTTTTCTGTCACTTTTTTTTGTCTTTTTAAAGACCAAATGTTATACGACATAGCCCTTTTTGATTTGGAAATGACCTACGAAATAGTCTCTTTTTTTTCTTGTTGCAAATCATTTGGGTAGTTTTTGCGGCCACAAAATAGTTGCATTTGTTTGGTTTCTTACCTTTTTTTTTTTTTTTTTTTTTTTTTTTTTTTTTTTTTTTTTTTTTAACTTTCTATTATTTCTATTATTGTGTTTGCGTCTCCGATTATCCCCTTCCTCCTTCAATACAAGTCGTTTTAGTTCCAAAATACGAGTTGTTTCATCTTACGCTATCAATGTATCCTAAAGTGTTACCTTTTAATTTATCAATAACGTATATATCTTTAACAAAATTTTCTTGAATTATTAATGAGATGATCTTGTTTAAAAACAACTTTTCTCTAATTTTGGTTTCTTTACTTTTTATGTAGGAAAATTTGATTTAAATAATCTAACCTTTGACGTATTTATTTTTAATAATCCAACCTTTTGATTATTCTACAATAATCCAAGCTTTGGGGGGTGTCTTAGATTATCAGGCCTAGCAGGTCACTTAACCTAAAAGTGCAGGTCACCTTCTACGTGTCGGATTGTCATTTGTCCAATTTTTAATTTTTTTTTAAAAAGATTAAATTTAAAAAATAAAATCCCCTTTTTTTTCCCCTCCTTCTTCTTCCCTTCAAACCTCCATGACAGCACCACCACCATTGCTTCCCCTCCAAAAATCGACCACCACCACTCCCTCCCCTCCAAAATCCGATCACCATTCACCACCCCTAGCTCCTTCCCCTCCAAAATCCGATCACCACCATGCACGACACCACCTTTCCCCTCCAAAATCCGACCACCCACAGTCGGTCCCTCCAATTGCCGAGCACCCCACCTCCTTCCTTCTCCTCCATAATTTCCGGTAGCTCATTCCTTCCTCCTTCCTTCTTACTTCCTTTCTCTTTCCTTCCTCCCTCATTCCTTTCTCTTTCCCTTCACTCTCCATTAATTCCGATCCCCTCCACCCAGCCACCCACGACTGACCACGCACCGCCAACCTCCCTTTATCGTCCTCAATTTCTCTCTCTTCGTTCTCAATTTCCGGCCGCCGCCTACCTTCTCTCGACACCGAAATCTCAGCTTGCCCCCTCGAATAACAGAACCCTTAATTTTTCAATTTATAGGTTTTCGGTGTTTTAGGTTCTGGGTTTTAGGGAATTAGGGTGGATTTCGAGGGTAGTCGGTAACTGGACAAGGGAGATGGAGGGGCAGGAGCTGCGCTGGGGTGAGGGGAGGGGGAGTGTCGGCAGAGGGGTAAAGGTGGCGGTGGTCGGAAACTGGAAAAGAGAGTGGGAAGGGCGGCAGAGAGGTGGGTGGCTGGGTTTTACCTTTTTTTTTTAATTTTTTTTTTGTCAAAAGAATTTAAAATGAAAAAAAAAAATTACCTGAGAAACAGGTTGTAAGTCTCCTTGGCCTGATAATCTAAGACACCCCCCAAAGCTTGGATTATTAAAAATAAATACGTCAAAGATTGGATTATTTAAATTAAATTTTCCTTTTATGTATGTTTTGATGTACAGAATTACAGAAAAGAGTTTGAATAGCTTATTACACATTATCACTACTAATAGGCTACCTTTTTTTTTTTAACTCGTATTACATGTCTTTATCAATTAATATGTCTAGGGTCGCGTTCGTATGTTCACGCGGTCTATTTAATTGCGCTTTGAGATTTTCTCAGACCAAATCACACCGCAAAATATAAATAAACAAAGTAAATATATACTAAAATTTCTCAACAAGATATAGTTTAGTGCGGTGTAAATTACAATTATTTAACCGTAAATTAAAAATATTAGTTATATGTAGTACAAATGAAACGGGATTTTGTCTAAACATCAATTGATTTACAAGAATTTTGTTATCCTTCTCAATATGAACATAAATTTGGGCGATACCCTTGTAAATCATTACTCCAACTTTTTAAATTTAACTAGTTTTTAAGCTCGTGCAATGCCTCAATTTATATTCAATTTTAGTAGAATGACATATTAAATGGTGATAGCTTAGTGGCTAATACTTTAGAGTAATGTTGTGGGTTCAAATCTTGTATAATCCATATTTCTAAGCACGTGAAATAAAAGACTCAATTAATTGAGGAGGGCGCCACGTGACATGTAGGCTTGTTTAATTTTTTAATACTTTTTATACTTTTTTTTTTCTTTTCAAAAAGTATAGATTCAAAATTTCCAACCCACGTCTAATTAATTTTTTTTATTTATTTTTATCAACATATAATTGAAAATTATACAAAATTAATATTGATACAAATCTGATTATACCCCCTACATAAACACTTCTTTTTTTTTCTTCTTATTATTCAATGCACATGAACAAAAAATACGAAGGAAGTATCTTTTGGATCTTAAGGATTTAACGTGTGTCGTATTGTTGTTCCAATTAAAATAAGACATACAAAATATAACAAAAAAAAAAAAAAAACAAAACATTGTAGACCCTCTTTTGACTACTTAACAACTCGTAAGATTCTCCAAATTATTGCTCATTTATTTCCTTGAATATTAAACGCATGTCCTGAACCTCATGGTTAATGTGATCCCTTTAATTTTTACTAAGATTGTCATTAATGGTTTAGGTTTAATCTTATCTACTCCGTAAATTACAATGCTAGACTTAATTGCATAAGCAAATGGTTTATGAGTCACGAGAAAATTTAGCAAATCTATAATTATGTACTAGTATATTGTTTTTTGAATTTTGCAACATTAATCTAGTCATTACAACGTCACCGTCCACAATAATCTTTTACATATTCAATAATCTGGATTTAGAAGCTAGGTTTCTTTAGGTTGAAGGTGTTATGCATGTTGTTCAAATCATTTTTTTTTTTTTTTTTTTTTTTTTTTTTTTTTTTTTTTTTGCGTAATATATTTATACTCTATGTAAATTGTATTTCGACTTTCTCAAAATATATTCATATAGGAATGTTGAGAGCTAGCTAACATGTATTATATCTGTTTTATTTTGTTTTTCCTTTTATAAATCTAGGGATTAATCAATGAAAACATCAAAGAAGAGAAAGATTTCGAATTCCCTAAGTAAACATGATTTACAAAAAGATATTCCAGATGGAAACTAATAATCTCACCTTTGGGTTTTCTGCTCAAAACAATCCCACATTTTCGAAATTCTAAAACAATCCCACCTTTGACCCACATCTGCTCAAAATGAGCCTTTTACCGGTTTGACAAATTAGTAACCTGTTTAAGAAGGTGACTTGACAAATGTCACCTTCTTATTGGTTTTCTTTATTTTTTTGCTTTTAAAAGAATATTAGAAAAAAATAGAAATAATTTTATGGAAAAAAGAAATCAACGAAATCCAGCCCACCACCGACGCTGGCAACCACCAACCAGCCTTCTCCACACACCGCCGGCGACAGAATCTGTTCCCCAGCCGACCCACCTCCCCCCTTCCAGCATTGACCCACCCCTCCCTTTCCCTACTTTCCGCCATCTCTGGCGATCCCTATTCCCCACCTTCTTTAAAATCAAACCCGCCCCCACCCTCTCCCACTGCCGGCATCAGATCGGCTTTCCCCTTACCCCAATATCGCCGACAACCCAGCCTAAACCCTAATTCTAACTCGAAAACCTGATTTGAAGAAGAAGCAGCTACTATAAATTTTTTGAGTTGCATATTCAATTATGAAGGTTGATGATGGTGTTTGAAGCAGCTAAGCAAAGGATCAAAGCCCAAGTTGGAGCAGCCAGCCAGCCACTTTAAATTGAAGAAGAAAAAGGGGGCGGGATACGAGATGGTCAAGTTTTAGGTTAGCTTAGGTGGTCGGGGTTTTAGGGTGGTTGGTGTTAAGGCCTAGGGTTTTTTGGGTGGTCTGGTTGCTGGGGTTGTGGTTACCTGTGGTGGAGTGGTCGAGGTTAGGGGAGAGAATGAAGGTGGTGGGTGGAGTTAAGGTGGTGATGTGGTGGTGCTTATGGAAGGGTGGTGGTGGTTAGGGTTATGGTGGTGTGCTAAGGCGGAGATGAGAGATTAAAAAAAAATGAAAATGTTAAAAAAAAAAAAAAAATTAACCTGTTAAACAAGTTATAGGTTAAAAGGCTCATTTTGAGCAAATGGGGGTCAAAGATGGGATTGTTTTGAGATTTTGAAAAGGTGAGATTGTTTTGGGATTTCGAAAAGGCGGGATTATTAGTTTCCATTTTTCCTAAAATGTGAATATATAAGTTGTATTTTATACAATTCGAGATAGTAGAAAACACAAATAATTATGCATTTTATACATAAATAATTAGAAGATGATATTTCTGTCCAAAAAATGCTAGTAATAGGAAGATTCCTGAAAGGATCAATGAATTTATTAAAATTTTCAAATGGGGGATATAGGATGAACATATACAATTAGGGAAGTTTTTTTTTTTCTTTTTTTAAATCATGATATATAATCAAGGCAATAACTACTGAATTATTATATCTATACTATCTATTAAAAGGCGTTCCCTTAAAAGGAACGGTGCTACGTGACACTCTTCAATGTTTATGCACCATGTTGCAATGTCACGTCACTACTCAAAGTATATGCGACACTCATGCCTGCAAATTCATTTAACAAAATAAAAAAATAAATTATGGTTTGAGCTAGATTCGACCCCATAACCTCCAACACATAAAGGCTATACACTTACTATTTCAACCAAATTTTATTAGTGTTTTAAATTTCACATAATTAACTTTATATATTCCTTTCATTTACTAAATAAATTAGAGGTTATTTAATTTATTTATTCTTCACAAGATTAGAAAATAACTACATTTAAGGTAAAAAAATTGTAACATCCGAGGCAACACTCAGATCACTCGAATCACACATTAGATATATAAACAGTCGAAATAATTATCAAACTAAAGAAGTACAAAGTACAAACTAGCAATCCGGGGTATCGCTCGGGCTACACACTAGTTGATATATGAAATATGCCAAGGTATTGTACGTTTGTCTATTGTAAATATGTTAAGATAATAATTAGAGAATATTTAGAGAATATTGTTAATATCTTTAGATATCTTATTTATGTTAATATTTATCTTGTTTCCTTCCTAATGTGCTTAGGTTAAGGAATCTTTTGTAAACTATATATATTATGTTGAGATGAATGAAAAGGTTAAGCAGTTCACATTAATTTGACATGGTATCAAGAGCCTAGGTTTAGGATTCCAAAAGAAAAAAAATCACATCACAGATTTTTCACGCTTGAAATTCTCAACGTGTGATCTATGTTTCCATCATGACAAAAGACAATGATGATTTAACTCCACCACAAATTGACCTTGAGTATCACCTTGGATCAAGTGATCACCCTAGGATCGTGATAACGTACTCCGATCAAATTAAAGGGGGCCGTGAATTATGACGAATGGGAAAAAGCTGTTCGTAGGTCTCTAATTGCAAAGTAGAAATTTGGTTTTATTGATGGTTCGATTGCGGAACCTTTGACATATTCTAAGAAGCAGAAATATTAGGTTGCGGTGGATTCAATGTTGGTTTCTTGGATCACCAATACTCTTGAAGACAATCTGCGTTCAACCATAGAGGATTTCGATATTGCAAGCGAACTATGGACACACTTGAAGCAGAGATATTGTGTTGTGAGTGGCACACGAATTTGCCAGCTTAAGCATTCTCTTGGGGCATGTAAACAAGAAGCACAAGAATTGGTGAAAGATTATTGTGGTCGATTGTCCAAAATTTGGAAGGAGTTGGTGCAATATTGTAGAGTGCCGAAGTGTTCTTGCAGGAAATGTATATGTCACGTTGCACAACAGGTTGGAGAAATTCGGGAGGAAAATTACCTTCACTATTTCTTGATTGGCCTTGATGATCCCTATGAAGCAATTAGAGCACAACTCTTAGCACAAACACCTTTACCAACGGTGGATAGTGCGTATCAAATGGTTATTAATACCAAGAGATTGCGTGTGAAAGATGCAAAGAAGGAGAATGTTGTGGCCTTTAAGGTTGATTCGAGGTCGACACAGTCTTATGGAGAGAGTGAGAAATTGACTTTTGACCATTGTGGTAAGGACGGTCATGTGAAAGAAAAATGCTATGAATTGATTGGTTATCCTGATTTGTAGGATGATAGGAGAAGAGGAGGAAGAGGAAAAGTAAAAGGTGGTCGTGGAGGTCGAGGAGGCCGAGGTAGACGTGGAGGTAGCACAGGCACCAACAATATGGTGCGTGCCAATGCTGTGCAAGGGGGGTGGCTAGTGCAAATAACTCCCATTCGAACAACAATCACCAGTCTACAAAGGCCTTGCAGGGGTCTCTTCCGATCAAGCTCAACAAATTCTTGATTTTTTAAAGTCAAAATCGAAACTTGAAGGTGAAACTTGTGTGCCATGGATTATAGACACAGGAGCCTCAAATCATGTTACGAATGATGAGTCAATCATGGAAAATATCAAGACAATTCAAAATTGTCCGGTTGGGTTACCTGATGGTCAGACTGTTAATGCGAATCAACTTGGTTCAGTTACTTTAGAGGGTGGTTTGAAAATTGATAATGTGTTATTTGTTCCTCAATTGAATTGTAATTTAAAGAGTGATGAACTTAGTTGTTCAATTCAATTTACTAACAAAATCTGTGTTATTCAAGACCAGTTGAGAAGGACAGTAATTGGCATGGGTGAACGTCAAGATGGACTTTATTTTTTCCGTGGTTTTCTGCAAATAAGAGTGGTAGCAGTGGATTGTGTGGTCGACCACTACTAGAAAACAAGCAAATTATGACGGACTCGTTCCGACGGACCCGAAATTCTGTCGGAAAAAGCGAAATTTTCGACGAATTTATGTTCCGTCGAATATTTCCGACAAATTCAACAATTCCGTCGAATATTTTCGACGGAATTTATTTCCGTCGGAATATGTGCTTTCCGACGGAATTTTCCGTCGTAATTTACAATTTCCGACGGATTTATAGTCCGTCGGAAATTTCCGATGGAATTTTCCGTCGGAATGTAATTAAAATCATTTTCCCAAACCCTAAAATGCAGCCCCTTCCCCCTTTCTTTCTTATTTTCGCCTCTCTTTCTCTCTCCTTTTATATGTTTCCGTTCTCTCCTTCTCTCTCTCCCCTCTTCTCCTTCCCTCTTCTCCTTCGTTCTCTGTAGACACCAAATTGTGTCTCCCCAAAACCAAACCCAGTGATGAATACCTTTCACGTCGAACCATAATCGAATGAGGTGAAAGTGTGAAAAGTCAAGTGATGCGGTTAGTTTTTATTAAAAATCTCTTTTTTCTGTTTTTGAAAACCCACTCTATTTTATGAAAACGTCCAATCCAGTTTAGTTTGGTCCATGATAAGGGTCCAATAATGGTGTAGTTGGATGGGGCTTTAAAAGACCTTTCCAACGATATATTATAAGCCCAATTCCGATGAATAATGAGGAAGTTATGGCCAAAATACTAAACTGGGCCCAAACCGGATTTTACCTACGACCCAATGATCATGAGGAGGGTCCAAAGGTTTAATCCTATTCCTAAACTAATTAGGATTGATTAGAATTTTCTATAAGTTTCTAAAAAAATCTTAATTATCCTTTTTTGAAAAGATAAGATCATAGAGTTTTGATTTGAATATAAACTTTCCTTTTTTAAAACTTTCCTAATTCTATTCGGATTTAAAGATGTTCAAAGATAGTCAGATATTATTTTCGTGCTTCATATTTTTTATCCAAATTTTATATGGTTGGATAGATCTTGAAATTATCTTTCCAATGATATATTATAATATTAAATCCGAGCTATAACGAAAAAGATATTAAAGAAATACGAAACTATATCCAAAACTGACACCCTTACACTATTTTGGCCATATCTTTTTATCTACAAAATATTTTAATCTGATTTTAATTGAATTTGAAAGTAGACTTCAAGAGCTTTCCAACGACATATTATATGACTTATTTGGACTTCTAGATCAAAAGATATGATAAAAAAAAAATCTGCAAAAACTGTCTCTGTCGCCAAACGACAGGCTTGTCGCCTCGCGACAGACTCTGTCACCTGGCGACAAGATAAAAATCTGGCAACAAGGTCGGTTTGTTAGCGACAGAGTGGAGTTTTATTCCTTATCAAATTCTATGATTTTTCGGACTGTTTCCTTATAAATAGGGTCTCGAACCTCTGTTTTTAATCATCAATTCTCTCAATCAACTCTCATCTATTCTCCCTATCAATTCTTCCTTAATTCTTTCATCAATTCTCTCTATTCTCTCTTGAGCAATATTACTTAATTCTTATTTTTCTCTCTCTTTCTAAACTAGCTTTTTACAAAACACAATATTCCGCATTCACAAGACTTAGAGTCTCTTAGCCAAGTTCGAAGTTGCCTTCGCCCTAGACGTGAAAGGTTGATAATTTCTGAGGGTTTGGTCCAAAACTAGTCAAAACTTTATTTAATTTGATTTCAATTTAATTCTTTAATTGTTCTTTATTATTTTCATTGAAGTTTACTAACTCGTGTATTTTGTTATTAGAAAGAGGTACGAGGCTTCAAAGTATGTAATCTTATTACTCTCTTTCAATGTAGAAAGCATGTTTATTATTGTTTTATAATTCCTAGTATCATGTTAGGATGCTTTTAATGCTTTCTATTATCATGTTAGGATGTTATTTTATGCTTTCTAATATCATGTTTAGGATGCCTTTGCTCTTTTCTAATATCATAATATCATGTTAGTACCATGTTAGGTTTAAAGCTTTGATCTTTATTGTTTAGTGACATGCTAGGGTTTGTTATTAATTTTGTTAGTATCATGCCTAGGATCTTGCTATTATTATTAAGCTTCATTATGCCTTATCATGTTATTGTCATTATTATTGTTTTATTGCTTATTATTATGTTGCTTGATATATTTTATTGTCATTGCTTGATCACACCTTTTATGCAGGTTGTTAAAGGGAATTTGTACTTGAAATCACGCTTAATAAGATAATTAATAATTTGGTTTTGGCTAATGTGATTTTAACTCAAGTGATCGCCAATAATAGTCTTATTTGTGCATTAATATTCAACCAACATAGATTAAACAGGGTAGGTTCAATATAATGTTTGTATGTTATTCGAAAAGCGCACATGAATACGAGTAGAACAAAGTAGAGGCCTATTTTATAGGGCGGGTCCTTTCTTTTGTAGATTGGATTCGTACCCTCATCCCCGGACCCTATTTGGTTCAAGACCTTATGGAGTTGATGGTCCTTTTGGATTGTCTTTTGGGTTTACAAGTTCCCAAAACTTGTTGGCGACTCTTTTTGCTCTTTGTCTTTCCCTTTGGAATGCCACCGTACTTTAGTGTATGATCACAGTGGGGTTCAAGTTTGGGGTTATCGTAATGCTTGAAATATTCCCTACAGGTTCTCCCCTCCTCTTCTCCTTCTCTTTCCTTTCCTCTTCTCTTCACCGCCCTTTCTCTCTCCTTCGTTTCTTTTCTCTTCACCAACATCAAACACTGACAACAACAACGATACAACACCAACAGCAACATCAAGCTCCATCAACCACCACCAACATCAACCGCAACAGCGGCGCAACACCAACAACAACCGCGCATCAACAGCAAACCCAACAACCACCGTTGCAAGCTGCCCACCCTCAAGGTCTTTTTTTTTGTAGATCTTGTTTTAATTTAGGATATATTTGTAGATCTAGTTAATTTTATATGTAATTGTAATGATAGATTGTAAATTTTATTAGATAATTGTATATTTATATTTTGATTTAATTTTTGTTGGTTAATTATCATTTTATTTAATGAAATTCTACTTAAAATATGTAGATCTATTGGTTTTGAGTTTTTGTGTGGTATTTTTTTGAATTTGTTGTGTAAAATTTTTCGTTTTTTGGGCAAATTTTCTTTTTTTTTGGGGTTAATTTACAGTTTTTTTAGGGCTTTTCATTTTTTTGGGCTTAGTTTTGGTTGTGGTGGTGGTGTATGGTGGTGGGATAGGGTCAGTGGTGGTGTTGGCGGTGGTGTATGGTTGTGGTTAGGGTCGGTGTGCAGTGGGGTCTGGATGGGGGGGCTGGTGGTGTGGGGTGGTGGGAGTTTTTTTTATTGTTTTTTATAAAAAATTTTCCGACGGTATTTCCGTTGCAAAATTCCGGCGGAATACAGTCTGTCGAAAATTTCCGACGGACTTTATCGGGCCTGAAAATCACTTCTTACGAACTGAATTCCGTCGGAATTTCCGTCGAAATAGCGTTTCCGACGGAAATTCCGTCAAAAAAGGCTTTGCGACAAGCAGTTCTGACAGAAAACAGGGTGTTTTCGACGGATTTTTTTCGTCGTTATTTGCCTGTTTTCTAGTAGTGGACTTGTGGCATCAACGTGTGGGGCATCCGTCGGAGAAGATATTAAAGTTGCTCCTTCATGTGAGTAACTCTAGTAGAAAAAATAATAATGTTTGTGATGTATGTCGTCGTGCAAAGAAAACAAGAGATAGTTTTCCCATTAGTGATAGCAAAGCGAGTAGTATGTTTGAATTAGTTCATATTGATCTCTGGGGACCATATAAGATGGCCTCGTCTTGTAAAAAAAAAAAAAAGATGTTTTTGACAAATGTGGATGATTATTCTCGTGGTGTTTGGATTTATTTTCTTAGCAATAAAACAGAAGTTGAATTGACGTTTCTTAATTTTGTTGCTTTGATTAAACGACAATTTGATAAAGTTATTAAAGTTGTTCGTAGTGATAATGGAACCGAGTTTAATCATTTACAAGATTATTTTGTGAAAAAAGGCATAATTTTTGAGTCTTCGTGTGTTGGTACTCCTCAACAAAATGGGAGAGTAGAAAGGAAACATCAACATATTCTGAATGTGGCTCAAGCTTTGTGATTTCAAGGAAAATTACCTATAAAATTTTGAGGGGAGTGTGTTGGGGTTTCTTGTTATTTAATTAATCGAACTCCGAGTCTGATTCTTCGAAATAAAACCCCATATAAGATGTTATTTGGTAAAGTGCCGGTGTATGAGTGTATTCGAGTGTTTGGATGTTTGGCATATGCTCATAATAAACGGAGTAAGAGAGATAAATTTGAATCACGAAGCTGAAAGTGTGTGTTTGTTGGCTATCCTTTTGGAAAGAAAGGTTGGCAATTATTTGACTTGGAGACACGGGAATTTTTTGTATCACGTGACGTTAAATTTCATGAGCAAGTGTTCCTGTATGTTGAGGCTTCGGGGAGAATATAGCAGTGGTTGCGGATAATGAGTTTGGGGAAAAAGATGCGGAAATCGACATGTGGCAACGAGATGATTTTGTTGGTATGAATGGTGGGAATGAGGAGATAGGTGTGGGATTAACACCCATCGTCCAACCAGCGCACGTTGGTAAAGACGTGCACCAGCAAGTTGGGCATTTTGCTCGGCCCACTGGGTTTCCAGCGTCCGCTGGGCAAGACGAGCACCAACCAGCTGAGCAATCTGATGGGCTCACTAGAAACCCAGCGCTCGCTGGTCGAGAGCAACAACAACAGCACAAGCTCGTGCTACCGAAGCTACCCAGCGACATCAGCAATCTGGAGCTACCAACGTTGGCCAGCAACAACGACAATAGTCCATAGCCACAAAGGCAGACTAGCACTAACAGTTAGTAGTGGGTGAGATAGCCAACTCAGCAGCAAGTGAGGTAACCCATGATTTGGGTGTATCTCAAGCTATTTTGGGTGATTCATCGCAAGTTAATGAAATTACAGGTGAAGAGTTAGGACGCGGAAAACGGCAAAAATTTCCATCGTCGAAGTTACGGGATAGCGTGACCCACACAATACGGAAAAATAAAGATTCATGTTTGTTTCGGGTATTTTTTGGATTTCCTCGGATACTGGTCACGCTCTTCAGGCAACGAGACTCGGACACCTGTAAAATGAACGAATATTCCTTTACCGGAATATTCGCCTCCGACGATCAAGTTAGAGATCTAAAACGGAAAGGCTAGAGAGAGAAAGTAGAGAGAAGTTGGAGCTATTTTATGCTCTTTTTTAGGTAATGTCGTAATCCACCCCTTCCCATCATAAATGATTGGGGTATTTATAGGGGTGGGAGCTTGTGCCCCTTTGGGGTTTGCGCCCTAAACTTCCGTGACGTGATTGGCTGCGCAATCACGCAATGCCACGTGTAATATGGGGGCGCCATTTTGTGGCTTTCATGAAGATCTCTCGGGATTTGGGCCATGATGTAATAAGGCCTTTTTAAGGCTGATTTCAGGGGTTTTTTATCCATTGGACACGCGTCATCTTCCCATAGTGACACGTGTCGCCCTTTGATTGGGCCACGTGTCGCTACGGGATTGGTCCACGTACATGGGGTATTTTTACCCTAAACATTTGCCCCTCAGAGGGGGTGGCTCGTACGATAACGGCCGCCTCCTCTGATTTTTCACTTGCCTTGAAGCGTACGGGTATACAGAGATTGGGTGGACGGCTGAGGTGCATAGATCTGTCCGCCCCATTCGAAGTTGTCCGTCTTAGGTTGGCATGCTGCTTTCGTCCGCCTAAGGTTCTAGAGGACGCCTAGCTCTGAGAAGGAAGCGGACAAGGTACGCCGCCTAAATTTTCGGGGGAAACAAGACGTCTATCTATTGAGATGGAAGCTTTAGTTCCGTCTATTTTGTCCGTCATTTCAGACGCGCCGTTATTTGGCCGTCTCTTTTTCCGTTCATTCTAACAGCATTGTCCTTTTGCCCCTTCAAATTCTAGGTTAATTTTTCAAATTATAACCGTTTAGCTTCCTTAGGCGGGAAAGGTGAGTTTACTGTTATGCCCCCATAAATTTTTCCTATATATACAGGGGTCTTGACCTCATTTTCACACTTTAGAACTTTGTGATTTTTAGAGAGAGATCAAAGCTTTTAGAGAGGGAAAGTGTTTTTTCTTTGAATCTTCAAGAGCTCCGCCGTGCATTTGAGTTTTCCGGGCGTGTTTTTGAGTTTTCCGGTCAACCCTCAAGACTTTTCAAGTTTTCTACACGTACAGAGGTAGGCCGCCTGTTTTCTTTCACTTTTTACTTGTATTATTTTCTTGCTTTTCATTTTTTAAATCTGGCTCAACACTCGGCTTCGTCCGTTTCTCCTCATGAGGCCGGCCGTTCGCCTGGGACTGAGGAGTCTAGAGTGGACGGAGACGAGTTGTCTCCTTCAGGGAGTGGGTCCATTTCTAGTGCGTACCTACTCACCTCCACCTATTCTTCTTTGTCCTTGCAGTCGGACATGGCAAGGAAAAGGCAAACATATGATCTTTATGCGGCCAGAAATCCAGACGGTAGTCTGGTGAACCCTAGAACTCCATATAACCCAAACAACACTGACTTAGAAACTCCTTCAACTACTCCTACGACCGCTTCCACGGGTACTCATTGCTCGGCCGTGGAAGTAACTTCATCTTTTGAGGAGCGCCAACGTGCTCAGGGCGTCTCTTCTGCTGCTGGGGTGTCCGGGCCAACCCCTGAACCTAGGTCCTCACAACAAGCCAACTCGACCAAACAATCGACCGGGTTGCGATCTCGTGAGAGGCCTCCTTCCTCTTCTAGGGCGGCCATTAGTGGTCCGTCCTCTTCAGTTCCCTTACCACCCCATCTCCAACATAGCAGGTCGGACAGGCCAAGAGTTGGAATCTCTATCAACGAACCGTCCGACCCGCCCCCTCGCAGTGGCCCTTCTTCGAAAACCAGGGCGGCCGTTGCTAAAGATAAGGGTAAAAGTCCCTTAGTTTCTGAAGATCCTCCTTCAGCTGGGGGCGGCCACGTCTTTAGAAGCCGTAGCACGGCCAAGGCAGCTGACTTGGACAGAGTGCTGTCCTCCGAGTTTGGAACTTCCCCTCACCAAGAGGGTGAGGAGGTAGAAGATGAGGCCGAGGCCGAAGGTGAGACGGCCGAAGGGGAGGAGGCGGCCGAAGGTGCGGTCGCCAATGTAGACAACTACAAGGATCCGTACGCCTGTACAGTGGGTAGCACAGCCTTGGGCTACCTCAATGATGGATTCAAGGAGTACAAGGAGTTCCTCCATTTGGGCGAAGGATTTGAACTTAAGGCCCCGAAAAGGTCTCTTTCGGTGGCCACCTGGGAGGATGAGTGGTCGTGCCGCAGATCTTTCAGCGTCTACCGAGCTGCTTTAGACGTTGGACTTTGTTTCCCCCTTCACCCCTTCATTCGTACAGTACTAGGCGACTACAATATTGCCCTCTTTCAGCTAGTGTCAAACAGCTGGTTGAACATATTTGGGTACTTGGTGTCGTGCATCCGTAAGGGCTTCAAGCCGGATTTCCCGGTTTTCTGCGAGATGCACGCAATGATCCGCCTCGAAAAGCACACGGACGGATGGTTCATACTTAGCACCACAAAGGATTATATGGTGGTGATGGACCGTGTGTCGAAGTGGCGTGATTGGAAGAATCGGTTCTACCGCATCAAAACCAAGGATACAGAGTTCAATTTGCGGATGAATCGGTTTAATGCCAAGCCAATCCAACTCGGCCGAGGGGATCATAGACCATACAACCCACCCGTTCACCCAGACCAGGCTCACCAACTTGAATATTTTAAAGTCAAGAAGGTTAGACGGGATGGAAAGTTGGTGGCCGTGCCTTAGAACTGGATCCCCTTGACCGGCTGGCTCAAGGACCCAATTTTTATGTCCGTGTGTGGCCTGTACACAAACATTCCCCAAGGTGGAACTTTAGCTCTCTCTAGCGTCCGAACTCATTTCATGTTGGAAATTATTCTAACTGTTGGTTAAATTTTGTTTTTGCAGAGGAAGCGTATGTCATGCTGGACAAGGAGCAGAAGGGGGAGATTGACATGGCCGAGATTGACTTGGCCAGATACAAGGCTCGTTAGAAGATGTACGAGCAAACCAAGGAGGTATAAAACCTTTCAAGGTCTAGCGTTCGTGTTGCTAGGTTGGAAGGAGGCTTCTTCCTGAGCCTGCACGGACGCTGTTCCGAATTTTTTATTTTTTTTTCCGTCCGAGTTGGTATGTTGGAAGCAGGATCCCAGCCGTATCTACACGGACGTTAACAAAGTTTTATTGAGTTTAACTTTTGCTTGCTCTTTGCAGCTGTCAACTCCAACCCCAAGGGCTAAACGAAAGCAGCCGTCCTCGGCTGCTAAAAATGACAAGGATGGGAAGGCGTCCAAGCAAAGGAAGACGGTCGCAACTAAGACCACTTCCACCACCACGGCAAAGACTACGTCGCGGACTACTTAGAAGTCAAAGGAGAGCAACCCCGGCCGGGTGATAGCGGGGTCTCCAAGTCCGTGGATCCGGCCGCCAAGCCGGTCCATGATGAGTCCGTGAAAACGGACGATAGGGGTAAGTCGACCCCGGCAAAACTGACCGGGCCAAACGTGACTTCGCCCGTCCAAAGAGTCCAAAAATCTAATTGCCTTGAGGCCTCTCAGTCGGCCGGTGACCAACCTGGCGGCACAGGTGAGGAGGGTGACGAGCCTGCACCGCCTCCTCCATTCACCTTCAACCCTCTTTCTCCTCCGAGCTTCTCAGAAGGTTAGATTTAACAACTTTGCACACTCTTTCCTTTTAAGTCTACTTGCTTAAGCTAAACTCTTTTTCTCCCGTGTGCAGATATTACGGAGGAGTTGAACATGAAGGTGCCCGCCCAGTCTCTTACTGAGACGGACAGAAAGGCCATGAGGGAAGCCATAGCTAGGGCCGTCCCAGCTGAACAGCGAGACAAGCTGTGGGGTATTCATGAGGGCTTCCTCGGCCCTATGATTAACTGCAGCGCTGAGGTAGCTTTTCCCAACTCGCATACTTAGAATATTTTTCATCTTTCTTTTGCTAACTTATTTTGTCTTGTACACAGCTCTTCCTACGTCTGACCACCTTCCTTGAGTGGAAGGATAAAGAAAATGAAAAGCTGAAAAGAGCCAGGGAGAAGGTCTAAAAGGCCCAGGACGCTGTTACTGGAACGACCGCCGTCCAGCGCACTTATTTTGAGACCCAGATCAACGCGCTGTCCGACAAGGCGGCGCGACAAGCTGAAGATCTGGTCAAGCTGGGCAAGGCTCTCGAACAAGAGGCCTTGGCCAGGGAGACCATGAGACAAGGAAGGGACCAGGCTGTCCTGGACGGCCAGCGCTGGAAAGAAGGGTTCGAGGCCTCTGAGAAGTTGAAAAGCGATGTGGCCCTTGCCCAAAAGAATCTGAAAGAGGCCTTGGATGAGGCGGACACTCTCCGGGCCGAGGTGGAGACTTTAAAGAAGTCCGTTGAGGACTTAACCCATCAGCTGAAAACACCTCGGCCCCCTAATGCAGACGAGGTTGTCCGCATCGAGCAGAATGCCGAGGATAGGTTGAAGAGCCACTTCTTTGAATCATTTGAACTCATGGTGGATGACGGTGAGGCCGCCTACTATCAGGAGCGCTTCACCAAACGCCTTAACTTCGTCTGCCTCAAGGAAGAGGCTAAGAAGGCCGGCCACCCGAGCTGGATGTTACACCAGCTACCTCAGAAGATAAGGAAGATGAGGAGGGGGCGGACGGAGCCGAGGGCGAAGAGGAAAGCAGAGAGCTCGCTGATGATACATCCCTCCTTGCCTCCGAGGAGCCCGTCCAAGGCCAAGATCCAGCTAAATAGAGCCCAGGCCGTCACCTGATTTTAGCTTTTCATTTATTTGCATCCGTTGAACAATTTTTCTTTTTCTTTTTATTAAGTGCTGCCTTTTTTGAGCGGTTTTTTGTAAGATATTTTGCCGCCTTTTGAGCGGTTTTAATTAATGCAAGCTTTGCGGCCTTCTGAGCGGTTTTCCAATTCATCTATTTCGTACTTAGCAAATTTTTCGTCTTTTTACAATTTTGCGCTTTCGTACGATGGGGGGGGGGTATGCCCCTTTATTCGGCGTTCGCCTAGTCCATATTCTAAATGGTTTGATTGACTTGGTAGTTTTTATACCTAAAAGGTTATGACTACTAACAAGTTAATCAAATCATAGTAATGATTGCCCTTGGACTAGGTGCAACGCCGAATCAACTACTATTGTGGCCGTATTACGGGCCTCATGTGAGCCGTCCATTGAATCTATGACATAGTCAGGAAATTTCATGTAATATCTCAACTTAAAAATTTCTAAGTTTAGCTGGGCTGTTTTGCCTAGGCATGCCCTTGCCTCCATTTAAGGAGGTAAATATCCTTGACGGATTTAGGGTACTTTGTGCCTTTCTCTGTCCGTCCCAGTGGGAGACGAACGTTTGTCTGTACTTATCAAAGTATATATTATTTTTGCAATTCTTTGTGAACGTTTTCTATATATTAAATAATTTCGTTTAGCTTTAATAAGCTGTGTTGCTATGTTGCAGGCAGCATTGTTATGGCTTTTACTCGACCTTTAGTTCATTTAACAAGGACGTACGCATGCAAAAACAAATAACTCAATAAGATAACAATGCCTGACCTTCATTAATTTTGTCAAGATTACATTGTTGGGCCATACGGCTTTAATTACAAGGCTCGGTTTTCAAGACCTAGCTGTATTTACAGCTTTTTGGCTAAGTACAAAAACTTCTAAACATGATATTTTTTGAGATTGTCTGTGTTCTATGTACGCGGAATTTGGCGGCCGTTTAAGGATTCAAGACGGTATGTACCGTCTCGAACTTCTTCACTGATTCGATACGGCCCTTCTCAGTTTGGGGTCAGCTTCCCATCTCCATTAGCTCGGCCTACAACCTCCATTTTCTCAGTACCAGATCTTCCATTTTTAGTGGACGCTTTGACACTCAGCGATTATATGCCCTTGTCATCCTCAAGCGATAAATTTCGTGCCTAAGCGCCGCATTGCCCCAGGCCTCTGGAATAAAGTCCAGGGCGGTCTTCATAACCTCCCAATTGGTCGTTTCGTTGTATAACATCACCCTGAGAGTAGGCTCATAAATCTCAATTGGAGAACTGCCTCAGCGCCATAGACCAAAAAGAATGGGGTTTCTCCTGTGGAGCTCTTTGCTGTTGTTCGTATGGACCATAATACATTGACCAGCTCATCAGTCCATAGGCCGCCTGCTTTTTCAAGCTTGCGCTTGATACCATTGGAGATCAACTTGTTATATGCTTCTACCTGACCGTTGGCTTGCGGTCGGTCGTGTAACACCCTAGAAATTCCTTTCTTTTAAAATACCTGTTTTGCCCTGTTTAAAACTTTAATTAAGAATATCTAAGACATTACCGCCACCGTGATAACGGTTAAGGCAACTATCAAAGACACACAACGGAAGACAAATTTCAAAACCTTTCAAAACAAGTCAATCAACGAAAGTAAAGTCAAACCAAAGTCAAACGAAGTAAAATAAAATCAACCTACAACTTGGAACCTTTATAGGCCCTTATTAAAACCAAACCAAATTTAAAACCTTTTCGTTAGCCTCGCATAATAATATTATCATAACTAATTAAAGCGATAAACACATCATAAACTTATGGAAACTAGCATGATACGCTCTTCACTCATGCCCATTCATGAATATGCTTCAACACCTGAAAAGCTTATCTCTACCTATTTCCACTACTCTCCATTATAAATGGGTCATCATAGGGCCAAGATAAAGACAAGGCAAACAAACACACAAAACACACAATCAACAAAGCTGAGTACTTAAACATAATTAACACACTAACATACAATTCCCTATCAACACACGACTTACCTTGTTGCACCTGTTTTTCAAGCATATAACATTCAATAAAATTCTCACTAGACACTAAGTAATTTATTTAGCATTGATTACGCATCGAACGGGTTTCCCCCTAGCCTCCCCCAATAAATTGAGGTTACTGACACGGGAGCTAACCGTGCCAGCATCAAAAACCACACATAGGTGGCGGAATTCCTGCGCATAATAATAATAAAAAGGAATATACACCGTCTTGTACTGCATTAGAAGTTATGGTTAAATATAAAACCCCATAACTCCCCCCATATGTTCATACTCAAGGTATATACGTTCCAAGAGTTTTAGTGCGTAATCTTTTTCACTTTACGTTATTTACCGATTATTAAACTTGGTGATGACTCTCAAACCATAATCATTCAATCAACAATAATTATTGAAACAATCAAATATTTCAATTTAATTCTTGAATAATTAGTGACCACATAATATTTAATGTTGAACCCTTTTTAATTCTACCTCGGTGCCAATGACACCTTAAACGCATAAAGCGCCATAAATCCTATCCCTCGGTGTTAAAAACACCTTAAGTGCACTAAGGCACCAACATACAATTTATTCCTCGTGTACATAGACACTTATATACCTCCTTTCCTCATGCTTATAGCATCAATAAAAATTATATGAACCATAAATAAATTCCTTTCCAATATTCCAAACCAAATTAAACATTTAGTTTAATTAAACATGCTCTCTATCATGCCATGAATAAATATATGGTTCATAAATAATATTCCAAGCTATTATTTTCCAATCAACAATCCATCACAAATAAATCATGCCTCACAATCCATTCACCAATAACATCCAAATCATAATTTCCAATCCAAACCTAGCATGATACGATTTGTAATCAATCAAACACATTTAGCATGCTACTACATCAACATAATTATGCTAAGTACGCGAACGTACCTTGAATACGATCTTAATATCGCCACAATTAATAGAAATCACTCACTTCAAAGTCTCCTACAATTTAAAATCATAAAAGGATATTAAAATCCACTCTACACAAATTTCCAGCAATATATACTATTATAAAACCCCTCATAATTTATTTAAAATAAGCTGAAATTATATTTAAAACATCATAATTCAATCTCAATTAATGGGTAATTAAAATTTCTTAAAGAAACTTGATTTTAAATGCTTTACCAAAAATTCCAGCACTATATTTTAATTAAATAATCTTGCTGTAATTTAGTCTTAAAACACTTTAATCAAAGGTTTACACCATTATATATCACAATCCTTCAATAATTTATAAATCAAGAACCTATGGTTTCAAAAATTGGGGCTTCTTAATTAAAAACATAATCTGAAAATTAATTAACATAATACTTATAATCAAACATCAAAAATCAAATCACAAAACCCATAATTAATATTTAGATCTAGGATTAAATTGATTTTTAAAACAAAATTAATTTTTTTTTATTCGAAAAAGAGGGAGGAAGGAGGTGGCGGCAGCCACCACGTCGGCTTCCAGCGCCGGTGGCTGCCTGCTGCCGGCGACTGACGTTGTTGGCGACGGCAGCCACCTGCTTCCGGTGGCTGGCAGTGGTGGTGGGGGTGGCCGAAAAAAAAGAAGGGGAAGGCGAAAAGGAGAAAGAAAAAAAAGAAAGAAAATAAGGAAAAAGGAGAGAGAAGTTTACCTTGGGTTTTCTCCACTCTGGGCAAAGTTTGATTTGCCTCATATGTGGGATATTTATACCCCTTCTCTAAGACCCTTCTCCCTAAACTTTCCCTTTTTAATTTTTCTAATCCTATCTCTAATAAAACTTTCCTAAATTAAACCCCAACTTAATTAAAATAATTAATTAAATAAACTTTCCTTTTATAAAATATTTCCAACTTATTAAAATAAATAACTAAAATACTTTAAATAAAACATTTAAATTCAATTAAATACTTCTCAAAATACTTATTTTAAATAAAATACGTATAAAAATACGAGGTATTACAGGCCGACTGAGGCAAAGAAATGAGCTATGCCCTGGTCTCCCAACCATTCCTTGAGCTGAGGTGTTTTGAACTGGGGTCCATTGTCGAACACCATTGACTGAGGTACGCCAAAGCGAGTAATTATGTTTTTCCATATGAAAGCTGACACATCCGTCCACCTAATGCCCCAAACGGCCTCAGCCTCTACCCATTTTGTGAAGTAGTCTATTGCTACAAACACATATCGCCTTTGGCCAGATGCTGGCGTGTACGGACCTAAGATGTCCATCCCCCATTTAGCAAAGGGGAGCGGACTACTTATGGCCAACAAACTGTTAGCTGGGCGATGGATAAAGGTTGCAAATCTCTGGCACTTGTCACATTTTTTTGCCATTTTCATGGCGTCCAACTTTAAGCTCGGCCAGTAGTACCCCAGATGGGTGGCCTTTTCAGCCAGGGCTCGTCCTCCAATGTGGGAGCCGCGCTGCCCCTGGTGAAGGTCGTCCAGCACATCATGCCCCTTTTTAGGGGTAATACACTTCAGGTACGACTTCACAAAAGCTTTCTTAAACAACTCCCCTTGCTTCATTTCAAACCAGGCCACCCTCTTTTTCATCAACTAGCTCTCTTTAGGATCGGCCGGGAGCAATCCATCCCTTAGGTAGGAAATGATTTCGTCCATCCAAGTAGAGCTTCTATCAATGATTTGTACTGGCTCAGCATCAATACTCCTCCTTTCCTTCACTTCCCAAAACACTGATCTGGGAGCATCACATGATGCCGAGGATGCTAATTTGGAGAGGGCGTCCGCCTGATGATTAGACGAACGAGGAACTTGTTGCAGAGAAAAATGCTCCAGGCCCTAGGCCTCTTCTTTGACGATCTTCAAGTATTTCATCATGGCCGGCTCCCTTGCCTCAAAGTCAGCATTCGCCTGGCCGACTACCAACAGGGAGTCCGAGCTCACGTCCACTTTTATTGCTCTTGCCGCCTTACACATTCTAAGGCCGGCCAGGAGAGCTTCATACTCGGCCTCGTTGTTAGAGGATTGAAACTGAAATCTTAATGCGTACTCAAAATTATCCCCCTCGGGAGATTGACAAATAATTCCAGCGCCACATCCAGTCGCTGTTGCACTACCATCTACAGACACCTTCCAGATCTGGTCTCCGGCCGGCTGTAAATCCGGCCGTGTCATCTCAGCCAAGAAATCAGCAAAGGCCTGACCCTTTATGGCCTTTCTAGGCTCGAACGCAATGTCAAAACCTCTTAGCTCTAAGGCCCACTTAAGCATGCGGCCACTAGCTTCTAAAGTTGCAAACGACTTCTTGAGTGGTTGATCAGTATAAACCACTATTGAATGTGTCAGGAAATACGGCCACAACTTTTTAGATGCCATGTACAATGCTAGCCCAAATTTTTCAACAGGGGAGTACCTAAGCTCGGCATTGTGTAGCACATGGCTGATAAAGTAGACTGGGATCTGGTGGCCACCCCGTTCAACAAGCAGAACGACACTTAAGGAATGCTCTGAGATAGCAAGATAGATGTACAACTTCTCATCCTTGAGCGGACGAACGAGCCGAGGCAATGTGTGTAGATGACTTTTTAACTGTACGAATGCTTCCTCTGCCTCCTCCGTCCACTCAAACATAGCTTTCTTTTTGATGGTCTGAAAAAAGTATCGGCATTTGTCCCCTAATCTTGACAGAAACTGACCGAGTGCTGCCAAACAGCCGGTCAATCTTTGCACTTCTTTGATTGTTCTTGGAGACTTCATGTCCAAGACAGCTTGAATTTTTTCAGGGTTAGCCTCAATTCCACGTTGATCAATTAAAAATCCGAGAAATTTACTAGACTCAACACCGAAGACACATTTCTTCGGGTTTAACATCATCTTATGCCGCCTGAGTTCGGTAAATAATTCTCGTAGATCCTTCAAATGGTTGGCCGGCTCTTTTAACTTGACAATCATGTCATCAATGTACGCCTCCATATTCCGGCCGAGCTGATCTCTAAAGACCGTGTTGACAAGTCGCTGAAATGTTGTAGGGGCATTCTTGAGGCTGAACGACATTACCTTGTAGCAATACAGCCCCTGCTCAGTCACAAATGCGGTCTTTTCTTGATCTTCTTCCCATAGAGGAATTTGATGGAAACCGGAGTATCCTTCCATAAAGCTCATTAGTGCATGCCTGGCCGTAGAGTCAACCAAACGGTCAATCTTTGGCAAGGGAAAGCTATCCTTAGGACATGCCTTGTTCAAATCCGTATAGTCTACGCACATTCACCAAGTTCCATTCGGCTTCTTCACAAGTACTACGTTAGCCACCCAATCAGGATAATAGCATTGCCGAATGAAACCGGCGTCCAACAGCTTTCTCACCTCAGCTGCGGCCGCCTGATTCCTCTCTTCTCAATGATTTCTTTTCTTCTAGCGGACAGGTTTAACGGCCGGGTTCACAACCAACTTATGCACGGCCAGGTTAGGGCTTATGCTTGGCATTTCACTGACTTCGAACGCAAAAACATCATTGAATTCTCTCAACAGCTGAACTAACTCGTCTCCAAGCAGACCCATAGCCTTAGTGCCGACCCTGACTGTCCGACTTGGTTGATCGGGGTCAAGCACTACAGCCTGATGATTGCCAGCCGGCTGGGGTCTCAGCTCTTCAGGCCGGCCGACAGTCATTAGTTGCTATGCTTGGTCGGTCATGACCTGCTTTCGCGTCTAGCCGACCTGGTATGCTTGGAGTGGGGGTTCTTCCCCCTTCAACTCGGACGGCTTTCCATGTCCGCGAGTCGTTGGCTTAACAGCTAACTGGTTGCACTCTTTTGCCATTTTCTGGCTCCCCTGAATTGAACCAATCTTTCCGTCCGAACGCTCAAACTTTATCAACATTAAATGGGGGATGATCACAGCCTTTGCAGCATTTAGGGTGGGACGGCCGAGTATGACATTGTAGCCAGTCAATTCTTTCACTACCAAGAATCGAACGACCATATCCCTCCCTTCTCCTTTTTGCTCGAATCGAATTGGCAGATCTATCTGTCCGACTGGGTGAATGATATTTCCCCCAAATCCTACCAAGGGGTGAGTGATGTCCTTTAAAGCATCTTCTGGGAACTTCAAATTCTTCAGGGCGGCCAGGCTGATGATATCGAATGAGCTGCCCGTATCTATCAGTATTCGGCCCACTTTCAAATTAGCTATCTTCATAATAAACACCATAGAATCATTGTGCAGGGCTCTGACCTCCCCCCGGTCAGCTTCAGACACGATTACTTCGGGGAAAGGTTCAGCCTTCACAGCGTCCGCCTGCATCACCTTTCCCAAGTTCCAAGCGTTTTGCTTAATTCCCTTCATGGTGGGGCCGCCTGAAGCAAATCCCCCCGATATCACGGCCATAAAGCCCGAATCAGTACTGTTCCCATCATCTTCTTTATCATTTTTCTTCTTCTCGGACATGTTGTCTGTCCGTGTATATGTGAACTTGGAATTCGTCACATAAGCATTCAGCATGCCCTTCTCGGCTAGCTTGTCCAACAATCTCTTCAAATTGATGCAATTGTTTGTGTCATGCCCCACGTCCTTGTGGTAATGACAATACTTGTTTTTGTTCCTGTACTGAGCCTAGCCTCTTAACGGCCGGGGCTTTTCAAATTCAAACTTATCTTTAATCTCCATCAGGATGGAGTAACAATCTTTGTTGAACTCATACTGGGGGTTGTACGTCTTGAATTTCTTTAATTTCTACCGCTGGCCGTCGGCCACCTAGACTTCTTTCCTTTTGTTTCCATCTTTCTTTTTTCCAGCTAAGTCTTGCTGTTTAGATTGTTTCTTCTCAGCTCCCTTGGCCGGTGCCTCTGCTTTTATAAGAGAACAAAAGTCGGCTGCCTCAATATAAGCTTCGGCTTCCCGCAGAACACCTGTGTATGTCCGAATCTTTTTTCTTACCAAGTCAAACTTAAAACCATTATGCCTTAATCCCCGGAGAAATTTAGAGTAAGCCATTTCATCCGGCAGATTATGAATTTGGGCTTTTTCTTGGTTAAATCTATGGACGTACGACCATAGGCCCTCATTTTTTCCTTGGACAATTGTTACCAAATTAAGACTTGTCTTTTGAGGTGGTATGTTGTAAGAGAAATTTCCCATGAACAGCAAACTGAGAGAGGTAAAGCAATTAATACACCCGGCCGGAAGGCTATTGGACCAATCCTGCGCCACACCCTTCAAAGTGGCCGGGAAGCATTTGCACCAGGTAGCGTCATCTACGCTTTATAAGTACATCAGGTTTCTGTACGAGGTGATATGTTCCTCGGGGTTGCCCGTGCCATCACAGGCTCCCACGAGTACACTTTTTACCTTCGGCGGCTGAGGAGCAGTTAAAATTTCTTGCGAAAACGGAGGCGGCTTATCTCCAAGAGTCAGTAAGCGCATCTGCCAATCAATTGGCTGAGGTTGCACAGGCTGTCCGGCCAAATAGGGAGTCCGGCCGAGCGCCTGACCGAATGGCCCATATTGTCCGAAGACTTGGGGGCTCGGCTACAAAATGCCGTTGAAACCCTGGGGGGGCTGAAGCGATTGCACTGGAATAGGGGTTTGAGTACGCACAGCTTGACTCCTGCCGGAGATGGCCGAGTTGCTATGCTGGGAAAGAGAGTGGTTGGAGAACTCATCCGGCATTGTGGGAGTGGAGGCCGTGTCTGAGTAAGCAGCACGTTCCCGTTGTTTATGCCGAAGGTAGTCTCTCATGTCCTTCCAGCGTCGAGACGGCTCTGTCTCCTCTCTTTGAGGCTGTCTGCCCCTCCCCCCAGCCGACTGGGTTTTCGCCAACAGACTAGACAAATTCGTTCTTAGCACCCTAGGAGACCTTCCATTGGGCCTGCGAAATGGGGTGTTCCCAGCATCTATTGCATTGGTTACTCTGTTTTGGGTTTTCTGTGGAGCTCTTTCTCCCTCTTTTCTGGGCGGCTTCCTAGAGGTAGAAGCTCGGATGCTCTCAAACTCCTTCCGAAGTTTGTTGAGTGCGGTCTGCAAGGAAGCAGCAGTAATTGGAGGATCATCGGCCTCTTGAAATGAGGCGGTCAAAGGGTCGCTGGAATGAATTGTAGGGACTATATCCTCTACATGACCGTCCTCGCCTGGACGAGGACCAGTATTAGGTGTCTGACCATTTATTGCCATAACGGACGAGTATCCCCACAGACGGCGCTAAATGTTTCGGGTATTTTTTGGATTTCCTCGGATACTGGTCACGCTCTTCAGACAACGAGACTCGGACACCTGCAAAATGAAAGAATATTCCTTTACCAGAATATTTGCCTCCGACGATCAAGTTAGAGATCTAAAACGGAAAGGCTAGAGAGAGAAAGTAGAGAGAAGTTGGAGCTATTTTAGGCTCTTTTTTAGGTAATGTCGTAATCCACCCCTTCCCATCATAAATGATTGGGGTATTTATAGGGGTGGGAGCTTGTGCCCCTTTAGGGTTTGCGCCCTAAACTTCCGTGACGTGATTGGCTACGCAATCACGCAATGCCACGTCTAATATGGGGCGCCGTTTTGCGGCTTTCATGAAGATCTCTTGGGAATTGGGCCATGATGTAATAAGGCCTTTTTAATGCTGATTTTAGGGGCTTTTTATCCCTTGGACACACGTCATCTTCCCATAGTGACACGTGTCGCCCTTTGATTGGGCCACGTGTCCCTACGAGATTGGTCCACGTACATGGGGTATTTTTACCGTAAACAATGTTCACCGCCGTCATCATCATTCTCTTCAGGTACTCTCTACCCTATAACATATATTGTTAATTATGAACGTTTTTCGTCGAAGCATAGACACTATATTGCAGCTTTGACAGATGCAAGAGTTCCTAGATTATTCAAAGAAGCGATGAAGCACGAGGGGTGGAAAGAGGCTATGGCAGCTTAAATTAAAGCGCTCGAAGAACAAGGAACATGGACACTTGAGACACTTCCAGCAGGGAAGAAAGCACTTGGAAGTAAGTGGGTGTATGCAAAAAAGAGGGACGGAGAAGGCAAACTACTTCGACTAAAAGCGAGACTCGTATGTCTTGGAAATCATCAAGAAGAAGGGATAGATTATAATGAGACTTTTGCTCTAGTGGCTAAAATGACAACATTCCATACTTTTCTGGTAGTCGCGGCTGTGAAGTATTGGGAGGTTCATCAGATAGATGTGCATAAACCTTTCTTACATGGAGACTTGGATGAAGAAATTTACATGAAAATTCCATCGGGTTTCGAAAAGAATAACTTAGACAAGGTTTGCAAAATGAAAAAATCATTCTATGGTTTGAAACAGGCGCTTAGATGCTGGTTTGAAAAATTGTCAACGGCATTGAAAAAATATGGTTTTAAACAATCATACTATGATTATTCGATGTTCACTCTTTCTAAGAAGGGATTGCAGTTGAGTGTGTTGATTTATGTGGATGACATGATAATTGCAGGAAATAGCAAATTTGTATTAGAGAGTTTTAAAGCATATTTGAGTGAATGCTTTAAAATGAAGGATTTGGGTTCTCTGAAGTATTTTCTCGGTCTAGAGGTGGCACGAAGTAAGCATGGATTTTATGTGTGTTAGCGAAAATATGTCTTAGACATTATTTCAGAGACGGAATTGTTAGGTGCAAAGCCTGTGGATTTCCCAATGGAGCAGAATCACAAACTAGCCTTGGCAGAAGGGAAAGATTTTCCCGACGGAGAGAGATATAGAGGCTTGATTGGGCGTCTGATCTATTTGACTGTCACTAGGCCAGATTTGGCATACTCAGTGCATATATTGTCCCAATTTATGCAAGCACTGAAAAAGGAGCATTGTGAAGCAGCACTGAGAGTGGTTCGCTATTTGAAGAAATGTCCGGGTCAAGGGATTCTTCTAAGGTTGGACAGTGCATTGCAATTAGAAGGATGGTGTGACTCTGATTGGGCTAGTTGTCTATTGTTGCGTAGATCCTTGACTAGTTGGGTTGTATTACTCGGTTTCTTTCCAGTATCTTAGAAAACCAAAAAGCAGCCTACTATTGCCAAATCTTCCGCAGAAGCGGAGTATAGGTCAATGTTGGACTTGACATGTGAGTCGAAGTGGTTAAAACGAATACTAAGAGATTTGGGAGTAGAACATAATCAAGGAATGAAGATGTTTTGTGATAGTCAGTCGGCTCTACATATTGCGAAAAAATCCAGTGTTCCATGAGAGGACGAAATACATTGAGGCAGATTGTCATTTAATTCGTGATGCAATAAAGAAGGTCTTATTTGTCCGTCCTATGTTTCGACAAAGATCCAATTGGCAGATATATTTACGAAAGCATTGGGAAAGACGCAATTTGAGTTTCTTCTTGCCAAGATGGGCATTCGATATCTACATGCTCCATCTTGAGGGGGGATGTTAAGATAATAATTAGAGAATATTGTTAATATCTTTAGATATCTTATTTATGTTAATATTTATCTTGTTTCCTTCCTAGTGTTCTTAGGTTAAGGAATCTTATGTAAACTATATATATTATGTTGAGATGAATGAGAAGGTTGAGCAGTTCACATTAATTTGACATAATACATTGACCAAAATTTCATAGAATGATAATCAATTGATAATATTCAATATACTAAATCGAAAGGACATACGGAAAAAATATTTAATGAAATTCCTCAGTTATCTTTTAATTGTAACGTTCAAAATTTTGCATATTCACACACATTAGTTTGATGGTCTTTTTTATTTAAACGTCAGTTAAAACATAATCATCTAACAGTTTGATATATTCGACACAATATACACTCCAAAAATTTTTTTTTTTTTTATAATTTTTATTAAGAGTTAAGGAAATAAAAATGCATAGAATGTACATTAACAAGTGAAACTACCAAATCATTGAAGTAGAGCAAAATTAGTAAAAAAGGTACAATGATAAACTATCTTAAAAAAAAAAAAAATGATAAACTTTAGCTATGATGAACTTAGCATCAGAAATAAGTCGCTCGACCCAACTAATAGGCCCAAAAGTATGTCGACTTAAACCCAATATTTAGATGACTATTTTTTTTTTTTTTTTTTTTTTTTTGCATTACTGGGGAATGCACGGAGTTTTAAGAGAATAATACTTGTATAATATTGTGAGTGGGTGAATAAATTATTATAGTAAAAGTAAGATGGAGACCATGAAAGAGAATGTTGTGAGAGAAGATAAATATTTGTAATATTTAAGTGGGGACCATGAAAGACAGAGAAATAATAAAATAATTTAAGTGAGATTTAAAGTAAGAGAGAGAAATGATAAAGTATAGTAGAGGTGATCAACATTGACCCGACCTAGTAGCTTTTTGTGCAATAACTTAATGAGACCAGTAAGACATTTTTAAATGCCTTGGTTTCTTTTTGTGCAATAACTTAAATGTGACCAGTAAAACAAAATAGGATTAGTATTAGATCCGTCTTATAAAATACGGAGTACTATTCATAAAATCGTGTCTCATGTTGTGCCCAATCTAGAAACGTCACCAAACCTAATACAAACCAAAACGAGACATCAGAGAGCCTCTCATGCCGGGTCGTGCTATGTTTGGAGCAAGCTAGGTCTAGTCCTATCCAATCTAAAATTGCACCCAAATTTGTTTGATGCTACAAGCTCACAACCCAAAAGGGCCAAAACCATTCTATAATTCTAGGATTTCTAGCCTATAGTTTTATTCAAAATGAAATAAATATAAAGGCCTAAAGCCCAAAATCCAGCAATATGGTAAGTTACTCTTTACTTCCACGTATTTCCACTATACTTTCCGGCTACTGAGCTGCCACTTCAATTTTGCTGCCAAAACCTTCAAATTCAGCTTCTTCCTTGTTCAAATTCATGGATTAGCTCTTAGCAATCGTGGGTAAGCTTCTTCTTTCTATCTCCTTGCTTTGTTTGACCAATTATCAATCTTGTTTTGTTCTATTTATATGTAATATATGGTGCATAAATTTGTATATTAGTACCCCATTTAATTAGCAAAGTCATCAATCTTGTAGTTATATTTCAATGATTTCTTCAACACCCAGAATTTAGAAAGGTTAGATTTTGAATCATGTTGCTGCAATTTTCAACTGGTGTGGTAACATGTGTTAGAAACTATTCCACACAAATTGGAACAAAATTTCCTTTACAGAAACCCCAATTTGCCAATATTAGAATACCCAGAATCTCTAAAGTCCCTAATGTGGAATGGACTGATGAGCAATTGCAAGTTTTTGAAGCTGTTAAGCGCCGTGAATCGGTTTTTGTTACTGGGTCTGCTGGTACTGGGAAAACCATGTTAGTTCAGGAATTGATTAAGACACTTAGGAAAATGTATGGAAAAAGGTATGTTTGTGTGACTGCCCCAACTGGGGTTGTGGCATGTACTCTTGGGGGTCAGACCCTTCACTCATTTGCTGGTGTTGGCCTTGCTGAGGCTGATGCCGAGGCGTTGCTGCCTAGGGTTTATGGTAATAGGTGGATTTGTAAGAGGTGGACGATGGTTAAAGCGTTGGTGATTGATGAAATCAGTATGGTAGAAGGGGAATTTTTTGATAAGCTTGAACACATTGCTAGAAAAGTTCGGGGAATAGATAGGCCGTGGGGTGGTATTCAGCTAGTAGTCAGTGGCGATTTCTTGCAGCTGCCACCAGTGAATGTCGATAAGAATTTTGATAATCGAAAGGTATTTGCTTTTGAAGCTGATTCGTGGGATTGTTCATTTCAGTTACAAGTGGGTCTGAAAACAATTTTCAGGCAAACAGACCCTGAACTTATTAGGCTGCTTCAGGGTATTAGAAGAGGGGAGTTAGATGATGAAGGTCACGAGCTGCTTATGCAACGTCGTCGTTCTGAAGAGCCTGATGAGGCGGTTTTGAGATTATTTCCAAGAATAGAAGATGTTGATCAAGTAAATGGTGCAAGATTGGAAGGTGTGGGAGAAGAAATTATTGTTTATGAAGCATATGATAGGCGGGGAAAAAAATTGGATTGATCAATTGGATCGTGGATTAGCTCCCAAGACACTTCACCTTTGTAAAGGTGCTAGGGTGATACTAACAGTGAATTTAAATGTGAAGAAAAAGTTGGTGAATGGTGCTACTGGTACAATTACAGGTTTCCGAAAGGCGATTAGAGGTGACATTGCGAATATATGTGCTGATAAGCTGTTGCCTATAGTGAAATTCGACTCTGGATGTGAGATGGAGATAGGTACTCGTACATGGGATCTAGTGATGGGAGATAAGAAGTGTGCTACAAGGATGCAGTTACCCCTTATGCTGGCATGGGCGATGAGTGTTATAAGTCTCAAGGCATGACTGTGGACAGGCTTCACACTAATCTCTCGCGGGCTTTTGGTTTTGGAATGATTTATGTTGCTCTTTCCCGTTTAAGAACTTTGGATGGTCTTTCTTTCACTTCGGAAATTGACCCCAAAAAAATTAAGGCTCATCCCAAGGTTTTAGAGTATTATAACAAGCATTTTTTGTGAGATTGTGTGCAACTTCAGGGTTTTCTGACCTGCAGCGAGTAATTATGATGAAGTTGGTGGCTTGGTGCTGAAGATTGGCGAAGTAATATAGGTAGAGCAAGGTTCATAATGTGTATATTTTTTGTGGCTTAGTTCTGAGATGTGTCTGCAAATTTTTCTTCTTTGATTGTAGGATTAGTCTTTGGTTTAGAATTCATTAGTTGTACGCAAGAATGAAAGTGTATTTTCCATCTATAGACAGGTGATATGAAACTGTATTTTCCATCTATACTGTCTCATCTTTATTTGATCTTTTCTGGAAATTTGTTGTTATGAATTCGTATTATCCTAGCTATCAATATATGGCTCCAACGAGCTTGACAAGAATATGTCTAGGCTAGGCTTTGAATGTGGGCTGCGGGAGGACAAAAACCTGCTTGATGGGACTACAGTTCCTAGGAAGAAGCATTTCCAGAAACGTAAGAATATGAGCTTGGTTGTGCTAATGTGAAATCCTATAACTGAAGTGTGATGAAATGTTGAAACAACTTGTTTAAAACTTTGGTTATTGGTTTGATATTAGTGAGTTTTTTTTTTTTTTTGATTGCTTCTGGCCTTTCAAGAAGACAATCAGGATGAGGAGAGTTTAACATGACTACAGTTTACAGTACTTTCTGACCTTGATCCTTCAAAGATAATGGCCTATCCCAAGGTTTTACATTATCATAAGAAATGTTTTGATGAAATACTGTGCAAATTAATTTTGCTAATTGATGTGAGATCCTACAGCCACATGACTTTTGTGAAAAGTTGTACGGTTTGATCACTTTGACGTGCATTTAATTTCTATTGCAATATAATTGCAGATGTTTCTTCTCTGATTGTAAAATTAGTCTAAAATGTAGACAATTGCATTTTACATGGAAGTTACTTTTCCTTATATATAAATATATCTCTTTCTTGCACAACTTGGTTTGTTCGTACATTAGATGTCTCTTAATTGAGTTTCAAACCTTTTTTACATCTTCCTTCTTTTGTAGCCGCCCCCCCCCCCCCCCCCCCCCCCCCCTTTTTTTTTTTTGTTGTGAATTACTAGTTGCTTCTAGTTTTTTGAATAATTTTTATCCAAGCTGCTAATATATGCCCGAAATAGCTCACAAGATTTTGGTTAGTCTTGTCTTTGAATAAGGGCTTAACAGAGTTCAGAACCCTGCTTGCTTTATAGACCATGAGGACTGAGAAGAGTCTAGTTGTTATCCTGCAAGTTTCCGAGCATTAAGTTGGAAGTGTGTGGCTCGGCTGTGCTCATGTGAAATTTACTGCTGCAACAAGTTATCACTATGCAATTCATGTTGAAGGTTTACACAGTTTAATTTTGTAGTTATTAGTCTGATTTTTGTGCTTTTTTTTTTCAATCTGTTGACTGTTTTTGGCCTTATGAATAGATGCTGGACTGCTGGAGATACAGGGGAAGAAAAAACCCCTGCACTTTTGATACTATTGGCTAATATAGTTATTAGTTAGTTTCATGATTTTCAAATCTACTAACACGAATGCAGTTTTTCTTCCTTCCCGTGGCGCTGCAGGATAGTAGATTAGACTAAGTCAGCTGATGATGAACATAACTGATACGGTATATCATGATGAGTTTTTTAGACCTTGTTGCGAGAGATTGATACAATGTGGTAATTAGTGTCGGACAGATAACTAAGTATATAAATATTCGAAGACAGATGAAATCCAACACTTTGTTACTTATAAATCAGAAACATAAAATGGACACTTTTATTTGCTAGTTAGTCTCCCTCGTCTCTACGACTTAAGGATTACAGCTTCATTTATCTACTATTTATAGTACTCCGTATATTATTGTTTTCAACGACATTCATTCAATACATTCATCCAAAGGTAGAGCAAATACCCTGAAAAGGTCCCGATAAATGGCAATAATACGGGTCACAACACGGATAAAATGGACCACAGGACTGGCCATTACCTATGCAAGCCATGGTGAGTTGAGGTTTCATCACAACCAGTAAAATGGCTAGTAAAACTAGCAAACTAACCACTTTATTCATGATCTCCATTTGGCTTGATCTTCTAGCTCGCTCGCTTGCTTAATTGCTACTCCTTCGTTTTGAGGGTAATGGAAATTTGTTTTTTGAGTGATGATGATGATAAAATTGTTGTTTGGTTCAGAATTAAACCTAACTAGTTAGTCTAATTTAATATCAAAATTTTGTTTCTTATCAAGATTAAACTAACTGATTTGAGATGATACAGGCCTGAACTAATCGGTGGCATAATATGTCATTTAGCAAGACATATACCAGAACTAATTTACCAGAAAACTGAGCTTATATTATACATCAAATCAAAATGACAACACTACTAAAAGAGCAAGGAAACAGGACACTATAATACACTTGATGGTTGTATAGGAAACAAGTATACAATGTTGTTGGTGTAGTGGTGATTGGGACTACACTTGATAAGGAGGACCTGTGTTCGATCCCCCGCAACAACAATTGGGAGGGGATTGGAACCTAACCACCCAGAACTGATCCCTAAATCCGGATTAGCCCAAAGGGTGAACCGGGTAGAATAAAAAAAAAACAAAAAAAAATCTATAAATTATACTTCCAACGTCTCTTTTTACTTGCAATACAACCTTGAAGCATGTAGCTAGAGGAGGTATATGAAAGACCAAATCAAAATAATATTAGCACTGGGAATAAGGTTATAGGGGAGGGTTAGGTATTGTGTATTTGTGTGTATTACTCATTTACTTGGATTAATTTATCTGTTTAAATCTAACCTCTTTCTGAAAGTGCATCTCAAGCCACAAGGCTAGATTGCAACTTTCCAGGTAAAAGAAAACAGATCAAGAATGTATTTCCTAACATTGAATATACGTGACCAAAATCATCTTATATTGTTACAAAAATTTACAATGGTACTTGATTCATACTCCATAATTTGGAGCACAAATTATTTTATTTAAAGAATCTAAGAATAAACAGCAATACGGACTGCCAACACGTACATAACAGAAGACGACACAAATAAAGTCATATATAAGCTATGATATATAGTAATAGGAAAAATTATTAGGAACTACTCATTTAACAGGTCAATTTATGAACAACTACTCGTTAAGAATTTTTTATCTAAAAAAAACTACCCTCTAAGTTAAAAAGTTTGAGTAACACTAACTTTTTAATTTTGCGGCAACTAATTTCGGGCGAGTAGGTTAATTGGTTTGAACACGTCCTCTACCTCATATATATTAACCAACCCTCATTTTCTTAAAAATTCAATCTAAAAAATCAAATCTTTGTGTAAACCAAATCTTTTTTCTTTCTTCAATTTTAGGTTAATTGGTTTGAAAAGCCATTTTCTACCAATCAAATTCGATTCGGATAAGCAAAAGTGTCTAGGTCGAGTTGCCATCTCTCTTGGTTAATTGTTTTGCCTTGTGCTAGCTGAGGCAAGGAGCTATTCAAGGCATTTATTCGCCAGCAAAGTACCACATTCGGGAGTTGGGGTTGACCTTTTTTTTTTTTTTTTTTTTCGCTAGAACTTATTAGATTTATTATCTCTGTTTGTTCACCTTATTTTACATTTCAGTAAAAATAATTTCATTTCAATAAAAATCAATTTCCTAAAAAAAGAAATATAACTGAAAATCAATAAAAATAATTTCAGTTCAGCAAAAATAATTTCAGTTCAGTAAAATTAATTTCAGTTTAGTAAAAATAATTTAAGTTCAGCAAAAATAATTTCTGTTCAGTACAAATAATTTCAGTTCAGCAAAAATAAGGCGAAGTGAACAAGGCTTAAATTTAGATACGTTCAATTTAGGAAAAATCTATTATCATATCATAATCACATCACTAATAAATAAAGCCGGTCTCACAGCCAGACTACAAGACAACGACACTTGACATTCCAGTTTTTAGCCAAGGGTCAAGCTATGTAAGCGACAAATAGGTTTTATCGTGACACATATAATACTAAGTAAACGAATTTTAGATAACTTTTTAAAGATAAAATTTATGTATAGAGTTATCATCGATATACTTCTAGGCAAAATGGTGCATTTAATATAGAAATACATATCACAAATTCTCCAAAAAGGTGGGTGTACATTAATTTATTGTAAAACGGATTAAGTTATGCTAAAAGTAGTTAAAGTTATCCTTTGTACTGCAAAGGTTAATATTTTACAATTAATAAATTTTATCTTATAAAAAACTTATAATGTATTAGATTAATCATATTAGTGTTTATAGTATGTATTACATATCTATAAGAAATTACATATTAAAATAAAATTCCAACCAACAACAAATTAAAAGTTACCCTCTAAGTAGTTAAAGTTACTATAACAATACTTAAATTTACACTCAAACTGACCGTTTTACGATGAAATTAATGTACACTTGTTGTACACAAGACTTATTTAACACATATAATATAGAAACACAGTGGACACAAAAATTAATAACACAGGGACACTATGCAGAGAAAAACCCTATAAAATCTATAAAAGAGAGTTGTTTCCTGAGTTTTAATAGCGCCACGTAGGATTGTAATTTTTTTTTACATATCATGTAGGATTATAAATTTTAATTATGTCCAATTACATAAGAGATATATGATGACTTTAAAAAAAAAAAATTGTGATTTCTTTTGGAATTAAATAATTCAAGGGCCACATGCAAAATTGGCGAATGAGATTTAGAATTAAAATAAATCACAAAATTTCATATGTGGCTGGCTACGCCGTATGGCCAACCATTGTGGAGGATTAGTTCATTAGTGTTATAGGGGTTACTCGTTCAATGTTACAAGCTAGGGTTACTTCGTCAATGTTATAAGGGTTACTCGATCACGAGTATAGGGGTTACTCGGTTAGCTAGGAGTGGTTACTCGGTTAGTGTTTTAGGTGTTACTTTGTACTTTTACAAAAGGTCACATACTCACATGGTGTGGCCAACCGCACACAAAACACATTATAAATTAATTAAATATAAAATATTGTCATTTGAAATTAGAAATTTCAATTCATCTAATTTATACTATTATTTTAAAATAGGAAGTTGGAAGGACATGTGTCTTTTTCTTGTTTTTTCGGATTAAAAAAAAATCTAACAAAAAAAAAATTATAATGCCTTTACAAATTTTTTAATTTTTAAACTAACTTTATACATGAAAATTGATCATGCCTTTACCCAAAAAAAAAAAAAAAAAAAAAAAAAAAACACGCTAATTTTTTCCAAACTAATTGTAGATTTAAGTTTAACTGTTATTTAAAAGAAAGAAAAATGTTTTTCACAATATAACATATGTTTTTAAAAAAAAAATTAATTTTTTTTTTGATATACTTTTACTATGTTTTACTTTTAAAATACTTTTTTTTAGTTGTTTTTATAAAATAGGGAGTACTTATTTAACACTACAATTAAAATATTTTCTACGGAGTACAATTCTTATACTTCCTCCGTTTTTTTTAATTATTGCACCATAGGGGTTGGATACAAATATTTTGGCAGTGGAAAAAGTAAGAGAGAAAAAGGTAAAAATACAAAATTGTCCATGTGACATATTGATAAACTAAAAAGTAAGTGTGAAAAAGTAAGGGTATGTTGGGTATTTATAGTGTGAACACAAATAATCCTAAAGAGGAAATGGTGCAATATTTGTGAAACTTCCTAAAAAGGCAAGTGGTGCAATAATAAAAGAACGGAGGAAGTATGAAATTGAAATACTAAGAAAAAATAATATAAATACAAAAACAATTATTATAACACATTAAACATCCGTGCATTGCACAGGTTTACACAAGTTATATAATGAATGAGAGGGAATTCACAATTTATTTTAATATGAAAATTTTGTTAACAACTACCATTTAAATAACCACTTTTGAGAACTACTTATCAACTTTTTTTTTTTTTTTTTTTTTTTTTTTTTTTTTTTTTTTTTTTGGAAAAAACTACCACAAAAACAGAAAAAGTTTAAGTGGCACTATCACGTACTTTTGGTTTTCCGGCAAGAATCTTTGGTTGGTGCATGGGGTTTACTTTATACAATTTCAATCAATTGCGATAGAGACTACAATGGAATTCAGTGCCCAAATACAATTTTAGGTAAATTATCTTTAGTTTTGCATTGTAGATGATTTAATTTCTCAATTGAATATTAAAATTAGGGTTTATGTCAAAAAATAATTGTCAAAAAATTGAATTTTGGGTTTACGAAATTGGGGAGTTTAGTGCAATTGAATTGTACTACTCAATTTATGGTAATGTGGAGATAATTTTGCTAGTTCATATAAATTTTGTTAATTCATATGGTTTTTTAGGATGGAAAGTTTATAAATTAGGTCTTTTTAACCGGAGATTCTTGTCAGAAAATCAAAAATGGTAGTAGTTTTTTCAAATAAAAAAAAAATTAATAGGTAATTGTTCTCAAAAGTGGTCATTTAAATGAGGAAAAATTGTGAGGAACTACCCACCTAATAGGTCATTTTGTCAACAACTACTCGTTTAAAATTTTTATCAAAAAATCTACCCACTAAATTTAAAAAGTCTGACTAGCACTACCCATTTTGGTTTTCCGGCAACAAAATCCGGCGAGTGGGACTCACTTTTGTTTTTTCTTTCAAAACTTAAACACGAAATGATGAATCACTCAATTAAAAAGATAAAACAAGTGAATTTATCATCAATTATAATCATTACATATTTCTTAATTAAAATCACAATTACTTTCGCCCTCTTTAATTGAGGAAATATCGAAAATTTTGTGTTTTTAGGGTGAGTCGTTGTAAAGGAGATTAAGTTGGTTGTTATATAAAGGTTTAGGCTTAAGTTTTGGAAGAAAAAAAATAAAATTTGGCCAAACTTGCCGGATTTTGTTATCGGAAAACCAAAAGGGTAGTGCTACTCAAGCTTTTTAAATTTAGTGGGTAGGTTTTTTGATAAAAATTTTAAGCGAATAGTTGTTGACAAAATGACCAATTAAGTAGGTAGTTGTTGATAATTTTTCCTTTAAAGATAGTTGTTGACAAAATTTCCTTTTATAAATATTAAATAATATACTACATACATTGATAAAATAATAAATTTTATCATATAAAATATCAGTTTACAAAAGTACAAACAAATCGTACATCGCAATATTGCACATACTTCATCTATAATATTTTTTTTGATATTTTGAAATATATATCACGTGTTTTTAGACATAATTATACACGCAACCATGTCACTGGCTCATCGCTCATTGGCTAGGACCATGAGGACCACAACGATGCTGGCCTGGACCAATTGCCAGCTTTAATTCCGTCCTTACATACTGCTTGAAGGGGTTAAATATGAAAATAATCTCAGTTGTTGGCCGGGCGGCTCTAAATGCAACCCTTTTAATGCAGACCAACGGTGTTGTAATGGATACGTATGCGATGTTTTTGGATCACGATATTCAGCACGATGTGTATGGTGCCCTGGAAAGGGGGACTCTTGCGGTTTGTTGGACCATTGTTGCCCCAGCTTAAGCTACGACGGTGCCTTTTCCGGTACATGCAGTTAGCTAAACAAATCAAGTTACTCCTAAGCTATATCCATAGCTTAGCTTGGAGCATATAATATAAATAACGTACAATATTATTGTTGCATGGAGTCGTAGGTAGTTTATGATTTTATGAATGTGTCATGTTATGTTGATGTTCTGAGTGTTGGTACTCTGTTGCCTAAACTGTTTTTCTTTTTTCTCGAGTTGCATTGTAATGTTCTTTATATATGTCTAAATAAAACAATAATGTTGTGTTCTAAATAGATATGCATGGATGAAATTGCTACTTGCATTGTATAATTAATATTATAGCCTATTATAACAATGGCGTAAAATTATGGGCGGACAGGGCATAAAGTTTGGATTATTAAAAAATAATAAAAAATTGAGATTAATATTGGCGGATGAGGCAAAGTTGGAATTAATCATGATAATTTTTCCATGAATAAATGGTGTTTGCATATGTTTTATACTCTGTCTATTTATTATAGTATTTGATTTCACCTCTATGTTTTCTTTAACAATTTTGTACTCATAGTATTTCAGTAGTAATTTATTTATTTATTATTTATTGGATTTAAGCTGATTTAAAAAAAAAATGAAAATAGACAACATAGATAGAAGATATTGAATTGAAAAAGTGCATGAAAATATATAAATATGAATGGCCATAAAACTACAAATATAAAAAAAAATATAAAATTGAAGCAAAAGATAACACACGTGGTGTTGTTTACTTCATCAAGTGCAACACAATGGCAATTTTTGTCATTTTTCCTCCTCCTTCCTCCTACATCCTCCTCCCTTCAATCCCAATATCACCATTCATCTTATTGTCAATGGCGGATCCAGGATTCTAAGTTAGGGGTAGCACACCAAACACTAGAGAGAGAGAGAAAAAAAAAACCCAATATACCTAATAATTAACTTGAAACTCAAACTAAATTTACGCTAATTTTAACATACTTAGGCCTGTTCACATTTACTTAATTTCAGTTCAGTTCAGTTCAGTTCAGCTCCAATCAGTTCAGTTCAGTTCAGTTCAATTCCAATCAGTTCAGTTCAGTTCAGTTCAGCTCTTAATTTCCCTCTCACATAAAATATTTATTTCAGCTCAATTCAGTTCAGTTCAGTTCAGTTCAGTTCAGTTCCAATCAGTTCAGTTCAGTTCAGCTCTTAATTTCCCTCTCACATAAAATATTTATTTCAGCTCAATTCAGTTCAGTTCAGTTCAGTTCAGTTCAGTTCCAATCAGTTCAGTTCAGTTCAGCTCCAATCAGTTCAGTTCAGTTCAGTAAATATGAACAGACCCTTAGTTAAATGATAAATCAAGTTCATTTTTTAAATAATGCATTGTGTTATTGTATAAAAAGTAACTATTTAATTTAAATATCTATTTCTCCTAAATTTTGCAATGAATTTATTTCATGTATACTAGATATCAATATACTACAATCAAATAAAAATTAATTCAAAGTGAACTATTACTAAATTTTCTTCACATATTTCGTATTATTTTTGTAAATCTATTTTTAATGGAACTTATGTTTATATAATCTAAAGAAGTGGAATCTTTGAAAGAAAAAACCAATACAATACTTAGGAATGAAAGCCAAAAAAAAAAAAAAAAAAAAAAAAAAAAAAGAAAAAAGGGAAGGGATTACATGAGGAAAAAAAAAAGGGAAGGGATTCAAACCACTAACCCCGCTGCACAAAGAAATGTCTATTCTACACCTTTGTTACCATTGAAGCAGGATAACACTTGTTTAAAATATATACAATATCTCACTGGAGGCTTTTACACAACTGAATTATTTTTTTTTTAATTTTTTTTTTTTTTTTTTTTGGGTAGCACATGTCCCCCTAAGTTACAACGTAGGTCTGCCATGGCTTATCGTAATGAGAATTCTAGATTTGCCACTCTGGTATGTTGACCAGATTGTTGCATTCAAATTAAACAGAGGTACTCTATAATAGAAATACTCGTACGTAATAGATAGGGATGTCAATGGGGCGGGGCGGATGTTGGTCTTCCCATTCCCATCTCCACCTAACATTTTCATCCCTATCCCCATCCCCGCGGCGGGTCCAGAATTCATCTTTATCCCCGCCCCGGCGGGTACAACTCCAAAACCATCCCCGCCCCGCCCCCACTTGGATATTCACCCCCACCTAATCCCCACCAAAAACCCGCCTAATCCCCATCCAAGACCCGCCTAATATCCGCCTTTCAAATACACAATCCAACATAATTAATACAGATTACAATAAAAAAAAAATTCGATCTTAATATTACACACTTTTTTGTTTATAATATAAGTGTAATACATATTATAATTAATATTTTATTTCATGTAATTATTTTATAAAATAGTATAAAAGTATATAATTTTGTTTTTAAAGATATATAAATGTGGGTATTAGGTGGGAATAGGGCGGGTACGAAGTGGGGCGGGTGGGGTGGGGCGGGTACAACTTAAAATCCACCCCCGCCCCATCACTCATCCCTAGTAATAAACACGTACTAGACAGATGCTCAGACTTGATATGATGAACCAGCTCTCAATTTCTTGTTCTTGGGTTGTTAAACTTGTACCAGAGTTATTCATTCAAATCCAAGTCCAATTTAGTCCATTCACGTAAGCTATATTTAAGTGACTTGAGTATAAAACCATAGATAGTTCAACAACCTGAGCAATGCTTAGTTTCTTTAAAAACTAATTCATGAAATTAAACAAATTATAGAGATTTTGATTTGCGGCCGGATTAACAAATATAGTCTTGGACTCACTAATTTGGCATCCAAATGCATAGTTCAATGTGCAAAAATATAACCTCTGCAAGTCGATTAAAATGTCAGTCTATAGCCTCAGCTAATTTTTTTTTTCCAAAGCTTCCTTGGAGTAGCATTCAGTATAAAAGTCATGCATATAACACAGGTATACACTATACAGGACTACAATTGGTGCAAAATCATACTGTAGTATAATAGATTGTGCTAATTCACAAGGGTAATGTAGAAATAGATTGTGCCAGTAAAGTTGAAATAAAGCATTCTAATCTTGAAACTTCCCCTTTTCCCAATTTTCATTTCATTTATTTTTCTTCCTCTTAAATCAAAGTAGGAAAGCTGAATTATCACGTTCATAGTAATTAACCAAGTTTCAACAGCTCATTAATAACACTACTCCATTTAGAATAATACGAAAAAAAAAGATTTACAAGACTGTGCACCTTTTACAGTAGTTTACAGAAGCTTATACGGACACACAACCGATTGTAACGCAGCTTGGTGCAAAAATGACTTATTTCAATGGCAAAAACCTGAGGTACTTGGAGCTGGACCTCTCTTTGACTCTTATAACACAAGGAAACCCTAATAAAACCTTAAAATTGTTCCCCAAGTATACTCAATTAGTCATTATAGAAAAGATATAATTTTAGGAAATTATCCCTAAAATAATAAAGCTAAAACCAGACCACAAAATTGAAATTTTGACTAGGCATGGGCGTGCCTCTTTTAGGCACGGACGTGCTTGAATTAGTCGCGTACTTCATCAGCATATTCCAGCAACGTCAGTTCTTCATAAAACGGCCATAACTTTCTTATTTCTTATCGAAATTGGGCATATGACCTATCGTTGGAAAGCTATTGAACCAAGATATCACCTCCAACTTGAATAAACTCAAAATCACTTGTAGTTTGAGAGATATCTGCATTCAAAGTCAACCCCACTAGTTTTCGAGTCACAATTTAACATACTCTAGTAAGTATAAATTATTGATGTTTGTCAAAGTCGATTACGAGTATATGAATATTGCAAAAGACACGATATGGTGCATAGAATTAGTGGAGGGGATACGAGTACCTAGCTAGTCCATATTTTCTTATCTTTAATGCGACTTTCAAGAATTCCAACATATCTTATCTATAACACATGCTTGGATGGCTTATAAAAGAGGACACGCTTCTTCTCTTCAAAACACACAATAATTTAATTCAAGCATATCCTATCTATAACGCATGCATGGATGTCTTATAAAAGAGGACACTCTTCACGACATCAAAACACACAATAATTCAATAATTCCTTTACACTCAAATTAAACCATTCAACAAAACAAAAACTAAAAGATGAAGAAATGGGTAGGAAGCAAGGTTCTTCTCTTGCTTATACTTGCCATTATAACCATAATGGTTGACACTTGTGTGGCTTCTCGTGCTCGGAATGAACTTATTTCCGAGCAGTCAGAGAAACAGAAATCCATCTTGATTTCAAACATACTACTTGAAGGGGTTAAATATGAAAATAATCTCATCAGTTGTTAGGTGGGAGGCGCTGAATGTAATTTTGATAAAGACTCCAGGTGTTGTGATGGATACGTATGCAGTTGGGAAAGATCACGATATGTTCCACATTGTGAATGGTGTCCTAGAAAGGGGGACACTTGCGGTTGGTTAGACCATTGTTGCCCCGGCTTAAGCTGCGATGACGCCTTTAAAGGTAAATGCAAGTAGCTAAACACTTCAAGTTACTCCTAAGCTATATCCATATCTTAGATTAGAGCATATAATATAAATATGTATTAATACATACGTCTTACAATATCGTACAATATTATCGTTGCGTGGTGTTGTACGTAGTTTATGATTTTATGTATGTGTCATGTTATGTTGATCTTCTGAGTGTTGGCAGTCTGTTGCCTAAATTGTTCCTTTTATATATATATATATATATATATATATATATATATATATATGTGTGTGTGTGTGTGTTTAAATAGAACAATGTTGTGTTCTAAATATATATGCATGGATGAAATTGCTACTTGTGTAATTAATATTACATTATAGCCTATTATAACAATGGTGTAAAATTATTGTAACATGATATAGAGAAGCTAGAGGCGACATTTTATACCGTGGCACAACATCCATGATGTAATCATATACCACATCTTGATGGTACTTGCAATGCCATTTGGACAGGGGCAGAGCTACAAAGGGGCTGGCAGGGGCCTAGCCTCCGTAGCCTAGCCTTGCAGCCCATAAATTTTGAACTTGACTCCTGTAGATTTATTATGTATGTATTATTAAGGGCCTGTTTTGATTGACTAAACTGAGCTGAACTAAAGTGAACTTATTGGGGCTTAACTGAATATTTTATGAGAGAAGGAAATTAAGATAAAAGCTGAACTGAACTAAACTGAACTGAACTGAACTGAACTTAACTTATTGGAGTTGAACTGAACTGAACTGAACTTATTGGAGTTGAACTGAACTGAACTGAAAATATAAACTGAAGAGAACATGCCCTAAGTGAAGACTAATAACACATAAATAATCTTGCTTTCGTGGTAAAAAGGTACTCCGTAATATATGATGCCATAAGGTCACAAGATCAATACTTCTAACTTTCCCATTTTGAGTTTGTTTTTTCCTTTCATAATCCCACTTTATTTCTTCTTGATCTTTTATTTTTCTTTTACAATTTGCCTGTTTTTTTTTTCTTTTTTTTTTTTTTTTAATAGTCCCACTTCTTTTTTTTTTTCCTTATATAAGTTGTTAGATGAAGATTCAATTCTTCAAATTCAAAATACTTTGTCTAAATTTGATTAATTGATGACTATCATGATCTTGCCTTTATATGATATTGTGACATACATTACAAAAACACATACTCCCTCCATTCCACAATGATATTCTTGCTTGGAATCTTTGACTTTTTTAAAAAAGAGAGAATCTTCTAAATTTCTCTTAATGTATAAGAACAAATATAGTCATGTGGGGTCTTGTTTGATTCGTTTTGAAAAGATATTTGTGGTCAAAGATGGGTAAAATTTTGCATCGATTTACGAAATAGGAACATCATTCTGAAACGGAGGGAGTAACTTTCTAAATTCTAAATGTTGCATATTGTTAGTTTAAAATTCTCTTTGTTTTTGTTAATTGTCAATGATTTAAAGAAGAGGTTTCCTTGATATGATATTGTGACATATATTAAAAAAAATACGTTAATAACTTCCTACATTTTAAATGTTGTATATTGTTAGTTTATGTTTCTCCTTATTTTTATTAATTGTTACTAATTAAGAGTAGTTTTTAACTTTTTCTACAAAGTACTTTATAGTTGTCTTGTGATTTGTTATAATGTATGTTAAGGTAATCGATGAACTTTGTTAAAAAAAAATAAAGGACTTTTTGTGAAAAACTACCTCATATACATCAAATTTTGTGAATTACTACCTTACAAAAAATGTTGTAACAAACTACCTTATAAAAGCTAAATGTTGTAAGTTGCTACCATGTGCTTAATTTAACAATGAAAGAGAAAGGAAATTAGGGGTTATAAGGGGAGTATGGAGAAATTTTGTGGAAAAAGGAGAAAAAATGATTGAAAATGAATCATTACACGTCTCTTATTCAATGTAATAATTCAGCAAAAGGTATCTTTTTACTACATTAATTGTTTTATAAGGTAGTTTTTTTTTACAATACTTATTGTTTGAAAGGTAGTTTCTTACAATATTTTTAATAAGTTAGTTTTTTACAAAAATTGACTTGTATAAGGTAGTTCTTCACAAAAAGTCCAAAAATAAATAAAGAAAAAAAGGTAAAATAATGACTTTTAATTTTATATAGAAATCATTTTATTGTCAATGCTTAACATAAAAAGTATACTAGCCCTCAAAAATATAACAGCAATGACCCCGTTGGCTTTTAATTCCGATACTCCCCTGCGATCAGCGCAATGAAATTTTATACATTTTAATCATGAATTAGACGAAAAGTAGGGATCAAAAAGAAACTTCAAAGTAAACATATGATTATACATTATACATTTATACACTTAAATATAGCTTACGTGAATGCACTAAGTTGGACTTGGATTTGGATGAATAACTGGTACAAGTTTAATAGCCCAATGACAAAAAATTGAGAGTTGGTAATCAACTAATCATATCAAGTATGAGCATCTGTCTAGTCTATTACGAGTATTAAAGTATTTCTATTACGGAATACCTCTGTTTAATTTAAATGCAACAATTTGGTCGACGTACTAAAGTGGCGGATCCAAAATTCTCATATACGATAAACACAATGAAATCTTTCCGCCAGAATTCTCATATACGATAAGGACAATGAAATTCTTATACATTTTAATCATGAATTGGGTGAAAAGTAGGGAACAAAAAGAAACTTCAAAGTAAACATATAAGGAAATTTTGACTTTTACCCCCTTCAAATAACCACTTAATTGAATTTACCACCTCAAAAAAAAAAAGATTTACTTTACCACCACCAAAATTTCCAAAAATTTAATTTTATCACCAACTATCGGATTCCGTTAGTAGGGCCCATGTCAACCAACCAGCAACGAAATCAACTACATCGCTTGATCGGAATTTCGTGTGGGCTTTGCGTCTGGATGGTGGTGGTTCCGGGTCGCGATGGCTTCGCGTCTGGCTGGCGTGGTTCCTGGTCTGAGGTTAGGTTGGTTTTGGGGTTAGGTTGGCTGGGGTGGATTGCGGTGGTTTCGCGTCTGGGTGGTGGTGGTTTCGGGTCGCGGTGGTTTCGCGTCTGGCTGGCGGTGGTTTCTGGTCTGGGTTTGGATGGTGGTGGGGTTGGTCGTAGTTGTTAGGTGGTGGCTAGGGTTTTGAGGTCGGAAATTGGTGGAAAGGGGTAGAAATCGGTGCGACTGTGGTGTGCGGTGCGGTGGTAGCGGTTAGGTGGTGGGGTTGGTCGTAGCTGTTAGGTGGTGGCTAGGGTTTTGAGGTCGAAAATTGGTGGAAAGGGGGTCGAAATCGGTGCGGCTGTGGTGTGCGGTGCGGTGGTAGCGGTTAGGTGGTGGGGTTGGTCGTAGTTGTTAGGTGGTGGCTAGGGTTTTGAGGTCGAAATCGGTGCGGTGGCTGTGGGTCCCGACGGTGGCTGGTAGCGGTTAGGTGGTGGGGGCTGTTCGTAACGGTTAGGTGGTGGGGCTGGTCGTAGCCAGTCCGGCGGTGGGGGTCCCGACGGTGGCAGCAACCACCGGTTGCTTGATGGGTATTTTTTAAGTTTTTTTTGTTTTTTTTTTAAACTTACCCAATAATATGGCGACACGTGTGCAAGGTAGGCCCCACTAACGGATTTTTGGACGGAATCCGTTAGTTGGAGGTGATTGGTGGTAAAACTGATGTTAAATTTTTTAATGAGGTGGTAAAGTAAATGTTTTTTTTTGGAGGTGGTAAATTCGACAAAGTCGTTATTTGAAGGTGGTAAAAATCAAAATTTCCAACATATAATTATACATTTATACATTTACATTCTTACAAGAATTCCCAAGGATATTGACTTTATGCTAACATCACTAATTGCCACTAAGCTAGAGTGTCTATTTTTTTTGACAAAGAGTTTTATAAATGAAAAGCAAAATTACAACCTAAACTAAGTAAAGAAAACAAGATTACACAATAGAACATTGGGGGTCTATAGGGAACATTTCAAGCATCCCACACTTGAGCCCCACTGTGATCATACACTTAAGCATGGTGGCGTCCAAAGGGAAGGAAGCTAGAGCAAAAGAGTCGCCAACAAGTTTTAGGAACTTGTAAACCGTTCACAGGGTGAAGTTTACACCCCTTCACGATCCATGAGATCGCTAACTCCATAGTGGTCTGGAACCATGACTGGATATTCGGGGATGAAGGTACAAATCCAACCTAAAAGAGATTGAACATGCCCTAAAAATAGGCCTCTACTTTATTCTTTTCATATTCATGTGCGCTTTCTGACTAACACACAATCAATATATTAATCCTAAACCTGTTTAATCTATGTTGGTTAAATATTAATACACAAACAAATCTATTATTAGGATCACTTGAATTATAATCAAATTAGCCTAAATAAAATTATTAATTATCTTATTAAGCGTTATTACAAGTATAAATTCCCTTTAAACCTACAAGAGAGGGCGTGATCAAGCAATAACAACAATAATATCAAGCAACATAATATTGATACAACAAATCATCATCATAATATTCTCAAACTCATCAAAGCATAATAATATTAGCAAGATCCTAGGCATGATACTAACAAGATTAATAACAAACCCTAGCATGTCACTAAACAATAAAGATCAAAGCTTTAGCCCTAATATGATACTAGCATGATATAAGAAATAGGAAGCAACCTAAACATGATACTAGAAAGCAATAATAACCTAACATGATACTAGGAATTAAAATAATATAAACATGCTTTCTAAAGATATAAAGCAATAATACTACTTACTTTGTTGCCTCGTATCTCTTTCTAATAACAAAATACACACGTTAATAACTTCAAGGAAAATATTAAAGCAAACAATTAATTTAAATAATTGAAATTGGGATTTGGAGCCAAACCCTCAGAAATTATCAGCCTTTCACGTGTAGGGTGAAGGCAACTTCGAACATGGCTAAGTGTGTCTAAAACTCGTGAATGCAGTATGATGTATTTTGAAAAGGGCTAGGCTTAGAAAAAGAATAAAGAGAGAATAAGCTTTGCTTAAAGAGAGAAGAGAAATGATTGTTGGTAATTTAAAAACGGGGAATATCGACCCTATTTATAGAGAAAATAGTCCAGAAACGATAGAAAAGATTAGAATTCGAATCGGAATAAAATTGGTTCTGTCGCAGAGCAACAGGGTCCAGCGCGGCGCGACGAGCCAATTTTTTGCGGATTTTGTTTTTATCATAACTTTTGATCAAGAAGTTGAAATAAGTTATATAATATGTCGTTGGAAAGCTCTTGAAGTTTACTTTCCAACCCAATTAGAATCAGATTAAAATATTTTTTAGAATAAAAGATATGGCCAAAATAGTGGAAGGGTGTCATTTTTGGATAGAGTTTCGTATTTATTTCATATCGTTTTCGTTATAGCTCGGAATTAATATTATAATATATCATTGGAAAGATTTCAAGATATATCCAACCATATAATATTTGGACAAAAATTATGAGGCACGAAAATAACATCTGATCATCTTTGAATGTCTTTCATTTCGAATAGAATTAGGACTTAGAAAAGGAAAGTTTTATCCAATTCAAACTCTTTGATCTTATCTTTTCAAAAAGGATAATTAATATCTGTTAGAAACTTATAGAAGATTCTAATAAATCCTAATTAGTTTAGGAATGGGATTAAACCTTTGGACCCTCCACATGATCATTGGGCCGTAGGTAAAATCCGCTTTAGGCCAGTTTAGTATTTTGACCATAAGTTCCTCGTTATAACTCGGAATTAGGCTTATATAATATATCATTGGAAAGGTCTTTTCAATCCCCATCCAACTACACCATTATTGGACCTATATTATGAGCCAAACTAAATTATACTGGACATTTTCATAAATTGAGTACATTTTTGAAAACAGAAAGAAGATATTTTTATATTAAAACAACCGCATCACTCGACTTTTCACACTTTCACTTCGATCGATAATCAATGACGTGAAAGGCATTCATCACTAGGTTTGGTTTTTGGGGAGACACAATTAGGTGTCTACAGAAGCCCCTACTTTGACTGAGTTTGGAGAAACGCATGTTTCGAAAACAAAAGTCAAAGTAGCGATAGGGACGGAGAATGATTCAGAACGTTCTGTAATTCTAAATCATCCTTGTTGTCGATACCTGCAAACTAACGTTAGTTAAACAGATAAAAGAGTTAGAAACGTGTATCTTGCACTGTCGAGTACACGTCTCTGGGGTAACTGTTTTCATTGCTGCATTTTTGTTGTGACGACCTCCACAAGCTAGGGAACGCCATCTTGCTGTTGTTGTCGCGCTTTGTAGCTGTTGATGTTTACCCGTCTCTGAACGAAAGAGCTTATTTTTGAGGAATGTTCACTCGTCTCTGAACAAAAGAGATGTTGATGAGATGCCCATGCGTCTCTGAACAATGGAGTTGTTGATGAGATGTCCACGCGTCTCTGAACAATGGAGCTTGATAGGATGCCCACGCGTCTCTGAGAAAAAGAGCTTGAAAGGAATGTCCACGCGTCTCTGAACAAAGAGCTTTGAATGAGATGCCCACGCGTCTCTGAGCAAAAAAGCTTTGATGAGATGTCCACGCGTCTCTGAACAATGGAGCTTGATAGGATGCCCACGCGTCTCTGAGAAAAAAAGCTTGAAAGGAATGTCCACGTGTCTCTAAATAAAGAGCTTTGAATGATATGCCCACGTGTCTCTAAGAAAAAGAGCTTTGAAAGAAATGTCCATGCGTCTTTGAACAAAAGAGCTTTTAATCCTTGAATGTTTGTTGAGATCGTTCGGTTGCCTGCGAATAGGAGCTTTGCTGAATGGTTGTATCCTGTAAAATCAAAAGATTGCCAAAAGACTTTGCTGGTGTTTTTCTTAGGGTTGAGCTAAGGCTTGACTGATTGCTTTAACTTGAGGTTGACTCAATGTGATTGACTGACTTGAGGTTGACTCAAGTGTTTTTGACGTGTGTGTAGACTCAACTCGATGTGATATGACACGACATGACTTAACGTACATGACTTGTGTGTGTATTGTATTGTAGTGTGCTTGTGCGACTCAAAATGCAGAAAAGCAAAAATTTTCCGTCATTTTTGTGGAGGGTACCGACTTTCTCCCGAAAAAGAAAGACGCGAAAAAGAATCAAAGTGAGTGTTTGAGTGTTTGTGGTGCATGTTGAATGTATGTGTCGACGTTGTATCTCATAGTGCAAGGATTAATTCATCCTAAGCTATCTCAATTGTTGACTCGATGATGAAAGTATTTGGGTAACTTAGGCACGGAGGCTAAGTACTTCATACTTTGTGATGCAATGATGATTACAAGTGATGAGTGATCTTAGTATAACAAGGCATGCTTCAACATTGTGTTAAGATCTAATGACAAAGGGTTCCTAAAAGAAGGTTTATTTGGTCATGTATCTGTCATGTGTGTGAAAGTGACACTACGTTTAAGCTGCAAGAGCTAATTGTGTTGAAAAGTATTTTAGAAGAGTCAAATAATGGTGACTCTTAGGCTGGGTAGGCTAATGATCCAAGTCTAGCTCTAAATGGATAGGGATGAGCATTGGAGATCCCTTGATATGATCATGTATGAATGTGAATGCGAATGCATTTTTATTACGGCCACACCCCAATGTGAGGTTGTCTACGTATCCATTAGGAATCAGGCCAAACGTAGCTCTAGCCGAACCTCGCACAAGTGTGTGTATACCTCAAAGAGGTCTTTGAAGGGTTGTAACGTGGTTAGGCTAAAGGATTAAGAAGAAGGGGATAAAGGCTCAAGACCCTAGATAAGCCCCCAAGGTGTGCAACCTTGCTTTTGAAATCTTTATATTTTTATGCTTGAGGTTTCCTCACTTTTCAACTCTCTTTCTTTTGTTTATTTTTTACCCTCTCTTTTTTGCTTTATCATTTTTTATTTTGATAAGTGTGGACAATCCCGATCATGCGGTCTAGCATTTTCTTGGTATTCAGGTTTCTCAAGCACGGTACCGAGTGTAAGGAGGGGGTTCCCATCGTAAGGGGTCCTCTCCTTAAATGCCCATGGCCCTTTAAAAGCCTAGGACTTTACACTTGTTAGGGTGCAGTAGGATTTGAATTCCTGACTATTTGGGGGACCTTGAATTAGAATTGATTCTATCATTACGCTTTTTTGTAAGAAACAAGTAGGGAGTCGCCAATGAGTTTTAGGAAAAACTCATAAACCTCGTTCATGCCTTTCTTCCATGTGGAGTTCATGGAATAATTAGCACGAATCATAAGTTTACCCATGCCCAAATTGGTCTATAAACCATAAATGAGTTCGGGAGCGAGGGTACTAAAATAACGTTCCCTTTAGAGGGGAATTGTTATCCTAGCCCTAGTGCGGCCTCTACTAGCTCTTCCTTTTTTACAATTTCATCACCAAACAATATATGCAACGCGATACCTAAAACTATGTTAGTTGATTTTATTTACACGTACCAATTCACGTAGGAATTATATCGTAATGTCGTTATTCTTTATTTAATCAAATTCGTGAAAAGGACAAGAAAATAAACAATATTCGCCTTGGCTTAAGTGATTAACCAACAATTATTTAATTCAATTCTAATCTTTATTTAACGCAAGATACTATATGGAATTGATTAATTAATTATTTTTAAGGTGATCAAACAACACTAATTAATTAATTAAGGTTCTTTTAAACAAAAAAAATAAATGTGATTTAACTAAGTGCTCGAGAATTTACCACTTCTCTTTGCTAGATCTCCGTTTAGAATACTTATGGACTCCTTCTTGTTGGGGAACCTCCACCGTAGTAACAAAATATCAAAAGAGTGAGTGTTTAGGACAAGAGGGGCTAGGTTGCACAAGTTCACAAGTATTTCGCCAGAGTTTTTTTTAGGTTATTTTCTGTCTGTTTAAGCCTCGGTTTAAGATCTTATTTATAGGGAATGATTAGGTTTAGGGTTACGAGCATTCTGCCGCAGCAGGTGTCGCGCGCAACAGGATGAGTTGCGCGCGACATCCCAGCGCAAGTGATTAGGTTGCGCTGCTATGGGCATCGCAACTAATTATCTTGCGCGCGGCTTTATGGTAAGATTCGATTTTATATTTTCCGTATAATTCTGAATATTCCGCAGCGCAACTCTAGAGGTTGCGCTGGGTGTCGCGCGCAACTGAATTAGCTGCGCGAGGCAGCCCAGCGCGACTGTTTGAGATGCGGGCGACTTTTTCCGCGGCAACACTAAAATTTAACCTAGGCGCTCCTAAATCCGTCATTATTGGGTTTTAAGCACGGGCTTAAGCTTAATTATGATCGGGTTTAGTTAATTGGACCTTTGTTTTGGCTTTTATCTTTAATTTGGGCTAGTCTTTTGTGTTTTGTGGCTTAACCAGTTCTCCATAAGTATTCTTCACTTTGATCCAACACGAAGATGGTTTTATTTATCGTCATTGCACTTCCTGTCGGGACAGGAGGCCAAAAGTAGATGTCTACACCGAGCACTCGATAAGAGACGTAATCTGAGACGTGTTCATATCAAAGACATGTTTATATCAATGACATTGGAACACTTGTCCTTTTGCACACTTTTATTAATTTTTGCTTTTTTTTTTTTTTTTTTTTTTTTTTGCTTATTTTATATTAATATTTTGAAATCACTCAAGCTTTTGTATCTTGAAATTGCATAAGTGGCACACAATCCCATCCCAAGGTTAGGTAGATGTGGGTTGAAGAAAGAAAGGTCTATCGTTAGATGAGGCTCAAAGTGGTTTCTCAAGAAAGGATTGTATATTTAAAAGGTGAAGATAATGGCTACATGGGGTGCTTCAAATCATAAGTATACCTTGTGCTTAGTTCGGCATGGATTTTTTCTTTTCTTTTTTTTTTTTAAATGCAATGTGATGATCATATGCAAAGAAATAAATCCTCATTTTATTAAAAGGAAAAAATAAAATCCTACAAAATAAATCTAAGGAAAATATGAAGGTGCCTATGCTAGACTTATTGGGGAAAGGAGGAATCAAAGAAATAGAAAACAGAGATCATGAAATCTTGTCGTTGAAGCCCGCCTTGTGTCTCTGTAGGGAATATTTCAAGCATCCCACACTTGAGCCCCACTGTGATCATACACTTAAGCATGGTGGTGTCCAAAGGGAAGGAAGCTAGAGTAAAAGAGTCACCAAAAAGTTTTAGAAACTTGTAAACTGTTCACAGGGTGAAGGTTACACCCCTTCACGATCCATGAGATCGCCAACTAAATAGTGGTCCGGAACCATAACTGGATATTCAGGGATAAAGGTACAAATCCAACCTAAAAGAGATTGAACCTGCCCTAATAATAGGCCTCTACTTTATTCTTCTCATATTCATGTGCGCTTTCTGACTAACATACAATCAATAGGTTAAACCTAAACCTGTTTAATCTATGTTGGTTGAATTTAATGCACAAACAAAACTATTATTGGCGATCACTTGAATTATAATCATATTAACCTAAGCAAGATTATTAATTATCTTATTAAGCGTGATTACAAGTACGAATTCCCTTTAATCCTACAAGAGAGGGCGTGATCAAGCAATAACAATAATAATATATCAAGCAACATAATAACAATCATCATCATAATAATCTCAATAAAGCATAATAATATTAGCAAGATCCTAGGCATGATACTAACAAGATTAATAACAAACCCTAGCATGTCACTAAACATTAAAGCTTAAAGCTTTGTCCCTAACATGATACTAACATGATAGAAAGAAAGAATAGGAAACATCATAAAAGCATGCATGATATTAGAAATATTAGTTATTACCCTAAACATGATACTAGGAATCATAAAGACATCCTAACATGATACTAGGAATCAAAATAATCAAAGCATGATTTCTATATCAAAATAATAACAATTAATTTACTTACTTGGATGCCTCGTATCTCTTTCTATTAACAAAATACAAGTGTTAGTAACTTCAAGGAAAATATTAAATCAAACAATTAAATCAAATAATTAAAATAGAGATTTGGGACCAAACCCTCATAAATCATCAACCTTTTACGTCTAGGGCGAAGGCAACTTCGAACTTGGCTAGGTGTGTCTAGAACTCATGAATGTGGAATTTTGTGGGAGGGAAGGTTTAGAAAAAGAAGAGAGAGAGAAAGCTTCTAGCTTTTAGAGAGAGAAGAGAATAGATGATTGTGAATTGTTGGTTATTGTAAAAATGGGGAGATACGACCCCCATTTATAGAAAAATAGTCCGGAAAATGATAGAAAACACTTCAAGTTCTATATAGAATAAAATACTTCCTCTCGTCGAACGACATGAGTTAGTGCCAGACGACAGGCATTAGCGCCAGGGGACAACTGTTAGCGCCAGGTGACAGGCTTGTCGTATTGCACTGAGTCAGAAATAAGGCGCGCTTTGCACGCGAAATCCTCTTCTTAATATGATTAAGTAGCAAATTCCGCGTTTATCAAATTAAAATCAGGTTTATCATAAAACACTTATTTTATTCCAAATAAAACTCTTTAAAATAATAATAATTATCAATCCTAATTCCATTATAACTAAAAGAACCTTCTAAATATTCCAAAAGATTAAAATCAATCCTAACAACTTCAAGAATAATAATTAATAGGCCCTCCTCTAGATCATCGGGTTGCATATAAAATTCATTTCGAGCCCAATTTAGTATTTAGGCCATAACTTCCTCATTATTCATCGGAATTGGGCTTATAATATATCGTTGGAAAGCTCTTTTGGGTCCCGATACAATTACACTATTATTAGACCCTTATCATGGACCAAACTAAACTGGACCAGCTATTTTCATAATAGAGTAAGAAAAGAAATGTTTCAAAATTAGAAAGAAGTATTTATTAAAAACTAACACATCACAAGACTTTTCACACTTTCACTTCGTTCGATAATCAAGTGACGTGAAAGGTATTCATCACCGGGTTTGGTTTTGGGGAGACACATTTGGGTGTCTAAAGAAGCCCCCACTTTGACTGAGTTTGGAGAAACGCATGTTTCGAAAACGAAAGTCAAAGTAGCGATAGGGACGGAGAATGATTCAGAACGTTCTGTGATCCTAAATCATTCTTGTAACGCCGATACCTGCAAACTAGCGTTAGTTAAACAGATAAAAGAGTTAAGAAACGCGTATCTTGCACCGTCGAGCACACGTCTCTAGAGTAACCAATTTTTTGTTTGATGATCTCCACATTGCCTCGTGAACGCTATCGTCGAAGATCGCTGCTTGTAGTTATCCTCAATTGTTTGAGACAACCCTCCATAGTACCTTGGGAAACATCGTCGAAGGTGACTTCTTGTAGCCATCTTTAGTGCTTTGCTTGAATATTTGTTGTGTTGATCCCTTGGGGGTGATGACAATCCTCTCTTCTTTAGGAATAGTTGCCAACACAACTCTTGAATGATGTACGACAATCCGATTTAGGGAAAGTTGTCAATGCCACGTACCAATCCATCCTAGGAAATGTTGCCACGATGAAGCGACAATCCATATGTCGGAAATTTTGCCAAAATCCAATTTTGGGAAAAGTTGCCAATGCTTCGTAACAATCTGTCATAAGAACCTTGCTACGGTCGACAATCCACGTCTTGGAATATAACTCTTGAAAACAATCCACCTTAGAAATTTTCCAATATTATGCGACAATCCTTTTGGGAAAATATTGCCACAATTGACAATCCGCATCTTGGAACATTTGCAAAAAAGAGTACTGACAATCCGTCTCGGGAAAATTTGCCACTACTGAAATGAATGACAATCCACGTTGGGGAACCTTTGCCGAAATGTTAAGGTGAATAGCGACCTACGACAATCCTTTGGGAATTTTTCCATAGGGAACTTGATGCATGACAATCCAATCTTGGAAATATTGCCAAAGATTGGATGAATGTATGACAATCCGAACTTGAAAAAACTTGCCAAATAGAGAAGGAGCACGACAATCCATGCTTGGAAACATTGCCAGTTTGAGATGACAATCCAATCTTGGAAAATTTGTCAAAGATTTGATGAATGTATGACAATTCGATCTTGGAAAAACTTGCCAAATAGAGAAGGAGTGCGACAATCCACGCTTGGAAACATTGCCAAAGGGGACAATCCAATCTTGGAAAATTTGTCGTTGAAGAATGATGCTTGACAATTCACTCTTGGAAATATTGTCGTTTTGGTGATGTGCTTGCTTTTGAACCAATGCCTTGGTGCTTGTAATGAGCCAATGATTAGGCGCTTAATCTAAGTGAGATGATCGTCGTCAGGCCGATCACTGATTGCGATTGTAATCGAGCCGACTATTAATCATGTCAATTTGCTTATAGGGGCTAACTGACGTACCAAGGAACCCAATCAATCAATATCACAATTTGACTCTAGTTGATTTGCTAAGTTGTTTGTGTCCTTTTGCTTCAAAATTTTTGTAAAGATCACCTGTCCGTCTGGGACTTAGTGTGCTTGCATTTTTATTTTGGACAATAGGACTTTGCTCTTGTTTTTCTTAGGGTTGACCTAAGGTTTTTTATACTTAACTCTTCGTGATTAACTGACTTGAGGTTGACTCAATGTGTTTGGACACGACATGACTTAATGTGCATGACTCGCGTTTGCATTGTATTGTGATGTGTTTGACTCAAAATGCAGAAAAGCAAAAATTTCCCGTCATTTTTGTGGAGGGTACCGACTTTCTCCCGAAAAAGAAAGACACAAAAAAGAATCGAAGTGGGTGTTTGAGGTGCATATTGAATGAGCTTAGTTAAATGTATATGTCAATGTTGTATCTCATAGTGCAAAGATTAGTTCATCCTAGGCTATCTCAATTGTTGACTCGATGATGAAAGTATTTGGGTAACTTAGGCACGGAGGCTAAGTATTTCATACTTTATGATGCAATAAGAATTATGATAATGAGTGATCTTGATATGACAAGGCGTGCTTCATCGTGTGTTAAGATTCATGACAAAGGGTTCCTATGAGGAGGATTATTTGTCTATGTATCTGTGATGTGTGTGAAAGTGACACTAAAGCTAGGCTGCAAAGGCTAAGTGTATGGAATATTTTTTTTTTGAAAAGAGTCAAATAGTAATGACTCTTAGGCTAGGTAAGTTAATAATGTAGGGATCAAGCCCCCAAGTCTAGCTCTAAATGGATAAGGATGAGCATTGGAGATCCCTTGATATGATTATGTATGAATGTAAACATGAATGTGAATGAATGCATTTTTATTATGGCCGCACCTCGATGTGAGGTTGCCTACGTATTCGTTAGGAATCAGGTCGAACATAGCTCTAGCTGAACCTCGCACAAGTGTGTGTATACCTCAAAAAGGTCTTTGAAGGGTTGTAACGTGGTTAGGCTAAAGGTTAAAGAAGAAAGATGATAAAGGCTCAAGACCCTAGATAAACCCCCAAGGTGTGCAATCTTGCATTTGAAAACTTTATATTCGTATGCTTAAGATTTCCTCACTTTTGAACTCTCTTTTGTTTATATTTTACTCTTTTTTTTTTTTTGCTTTTGCATTTTTTTTTATTTTTATCCAATCCCTTTTTTAATAAGTGTGGGCAATCCTGATCATGCAGTCTATCACTCACTTGGCATTCATGTTTCTCAGGCACGGTACTGAGCACTCGATAAGAGACGTAATCTGAGACGTGTTCATATCAAAGATATGTTCATATCAAAGACATTGGAACACTTGCCCTTATACACACTTTTATATTTTTTGCTTACTTTGAATTTTTTTTTTTTTTTTTTTGAGATCTAGGTAAAATCACTCAAGCTTTTGTATTTGCATAAGTTGCACACTATCCCTTCCCAAGGTTAGGTAGATGTGGGTTGAAAAAATAAAGACATATCGTTAGACGAGGTTCAAAGTGGTTTATCAAGAAAGGATTGTATATTTGAAGGGTGAAAGGTAATATGATATGGCTAAAAGGGGTGCCTCTAATCATAAGTATACCTTGTGCTTAGTTTGACAGGGATATTTTTTTTTATACAATGCAATGCGATAATCATATGCAAGAAAATAAATGCTCATTTTATTAAAGGGAAAAGAAAGATCCTACAAAATAAATCTAATGGAAAATAAAAGGTGCCTATGCTAGACTTAATGGGGATAGAAAAAATAAAAAAAGAAAAAGAGGTCATGAGATCTTGCCGTTGAAGCTCGCCCTGTGTTGTTTGCTTGATCATCACCCGGTCTTCTTGCTAGCTAGAGGCAATGGGATCTTGTTTGCTTCTATGAGATCTTGAATGAGATTTTGAAATCTGTAACATTCATCCATGGTATGACCATTTCCTTGATGGTACTTGCAATAAGAGTTGGGATTCCATCTTGAAGATCGCCTTTCTAGCGTTGGATCTTCAGTAAGGCCAATAGGTTTGATTAATCCTCGATCAAGTAGACGATCGAAAGCAGCATCATAAGTCATTCCAATAGGCGTGAACTCTCTTTTTGGTTTCTTTTTAGATCCTTGATTATCCATAGCTAAGACATCATTTAGGTCAAAGGTACTAACATTGTTACTAGAGTGGGTGTTTTCAGAAGAAGAAGGATTATCGTTCTTCTTTCCTTTTCAGCCACTGTTGTTGCTATTGTTAGTAGCTTTTTGCTTTGCAAGGTCATCTTCGATTTTAATACCTATGTCGTAGACGGCCTTGAAAGTATTCAAATTATGTTGATATTTCAAATGCTTCGAATACTTGTCTAGAAGGTTCTTGATGAACATCCTTACAGACTCCTTTTCAGTAGGGACCTTGACCATATTAGCGGAAGTTTCCCTCCACTTGTTAAAGAAAGAGGTGAACCCTTCATTTTCTTTTTGCTTTAGAATCTTAAGTTGTCTATGGTCTATTTCAACTTGAATGTTGCACTTATATCTATCAATGAAAGCATTTATTATTCCATCCCAAGTAGAGGTCTTCTCTTTATCAAGAAAAAAGAACCAATGTGGACAAACGGTTTCTAGAGATAGTGAGAACAAAGAGTGAAGAATATTCCTATCAATTCCCTTAATGTTCATTATAGTTTCAAAAGCCCTTAATTGAAAATAAGGATTGTCAATTGGCTTAAACTTAGGGATGTCATTGGCATTGAACTTCTGCGGAAGAAGCTCCTTGTCCACTAAGACCCCTTGTGAGCTAATGCCCTAGAACCTATAGTCATTGGAGAGTTTGCTCAAGCTTTCTTGCATGAGCTCCATTTGTTGTTGCTTCACAGGGTCATTAATTTGAATAACCATAGCTCTCATCATTTCAGTTATGTTAGCCACGTCCTTCCTAAGTTCGTTGACTTCTTCCTGAGACGCCATTATCTTCTTAGCTTTTCTCTTTTGTCGAATCGATTTATCAAAGAGTAGTACTTGGACAAAAGTGTTATCCTTGATTAAACTCCCTTCTCTCCTTGACCAAGTGCTGTGGAAAGTGAAATTGGGGGTAAATTTTATTTTTGACTTCAAGATCTACTCAACATGCAATAAATGAGAAGAGATCATGGAAGAAAAAGAAGAATGATATGTGTGAAAAAAGTGATGTTGATAGAGAAATATGGGGAGAATTAGAATAGGCCCCCAACTCAAATGACGGAAAAACGACTCATGCATGAACATAAAACATGGTCATGGTGACATATACACAAAGTGTGTGCTAAGACTAGTGAGTGTGAGTGACATGCTTTGACTCTTGTGTGAGACCATGGGACTATGTGCTTAGACTCAATTAAAAACATGACTACTGTCATTAATAAACTGGTTAAACCGATTAAGCAAACTGATTAATTAGACTTATCGTGAAGACTCGAGCAGAAACTGGACTATTGCTGGAGCAACAGGACTGTCGCCAAACACTAAAGACCAGCGCCAGACGACAACATTGTCGCCTGGCGCTAATCACTAGCGCGTGGCGTTACAGCCCAAACTTTTGCGCCATTGCTGGAACATTGGTCTGAGACTGTTTCCAGTATTTTACTCTAAAGGGACAAGCCTAAAGTCGTACTAAGTCAAGTTCGATCAATTTATTTAGACTTTAATCATTTATATTAATTAATTAATTAATTAAGCAAAGTCCTTTAGTCATTAATTAGTTTATTTGGACTCATCCACAAATCAAACAAACGGTTAGTGGAAACTGTTGGGGTTTGGTGAGTCCGACTCACCGCGGAAACAAACCCAAAAACAAGACCGCACTCGCAATAAATAAAACCATAAACGTAATTAACTTAATGACAAGATTAAGATAATAATAATACCTTTGACGCGTGCTTCGCCCGACCTAGAGGGGCTCTTACTTCGAAAGCTAGCCTCGAAAATACGACGACCTCCAACGGAAGTCCACCCACAACTCGAACACCGACTAGGTCCAATGCCTTGGAGTTAGCAAGGCCCAACCGAAACCCGAGTAATTGAGTTCAAAGGTTTTCACAATGGTGATGCCTTTTTCAACTCTTGAGTTCAAAGGTTTTCACTACTAGTGATGCCTTTTCCAACTCTTACTCAAGTGCTTTTCCTAATACCCCAACTTAGGTATTTATAGGGAAATGCATGAGTGTGAAAAGCTCTCCCATCAATGTGGGAGAATTTGATTTTCTCATTTTATTTTAAAGCTAAAATAAAATTAATAATCAAACTAGTAATAAATCAACAAGTGACAAGCATACAAGGAGGAGTAGGTGAGGACCATTTGGAGGAGGAGGGGACCAAACTTGCCCCCCCACTCTAGCTCCCATAACCGGCCACCTCCCTTTCTTTTCCTCCAATTGGGTTCGGCCACATGGCAGCTCACTTGGGCACCCATGGTTGCCTTGTGGGCTGCCATGGTGCGGTTGTGAGGCTTCGGCCCACCTCACTTGCGCCCAAAACTGTGGGCTGCTAGCTGCCACGGCCTAGCAAGCCACGCACCAAGTATGCGGGCTGCTAGCTGCCGTATGCTAGCACAGCCACGAACACTAGTGCGAGCTGCTAGCTGCGGTATGCTAGCCTAGCCCTGCCCTTGGTGCGGGTTGCTAGCATTTGTCGCGCCCCTAGCACTCGGTTTTCCGATGCTAGGGGTATTTTGGTCATTGTTGATTTATTATTATTTTCACGTCTCGTCTTTTACTATTTTCGACTTGACTTCCGACGCTCGATTTCAACGCTCCAAGCTCGAATTTCCGACGTCTAAATATTAATTACCCGGTCGACTTATTAATTAATTCCTAATTAATTCGTCGCTTCGGCTCGTTAGTTTCTTGGGTGTGACCCAAAGGGTTCAGTCAAGATTAAGCTGTAATATTAATTATGCATTAATATTACTGATCGGAAGCGGCCTCCACCCAGACATTCCGATCACTTGACCTTACTAAAAATTAGCTTTCTAATAATTCCGAACCCCCCATCGAAATAATACACTTGTTCGAAGGACACTATTCCTTTCAGAAACATATATAGGTTATGAACAAGCAAAGAATGCACAAGTAGTTAAGTAAGCACGATATGATGCAATGAGTTTGCAACCTAACCATGGCTCTAGTTCTCTAAAGTTCAGGATAAGGGTTAGTCAAAGAGGGTCCATGGTCATGAGTCCGGATGCACCGCGCGGAATCCTTACCTTTGGAAGGGTTGGCGCGAGTGGATGGGACCCCGCGAGTTGAACTAGCTTCCACAGTTTGGTGAATTCAACAAACTCGGATGTAACCTTCGTTGCCAGGAGCGTTCGATTGGGTAGATAGAGTGTGAATTCCCAGAGGGTTATGGCCATATGTAGAACACATATGGGTTCAGAAAAAAGGGAAAAACTTAATCAGGAAGTAAAACCGAGCAAACAGTACTAGAACTGGTCGAAACAAGAAGGTAGATTTCTGGCTCGGTATTGGAAGAATTTGGCGCGAGACTACAGTGCCCTTCGCCAGACTATGGCTCTGTCGCCAGATGACAATTACTATCTCCAGGCAACAGAGCCATCGCTTGGCGATGGCGCTGTTTTCTCAGCCCTAATTCCTACATGCCTCAGCAGCTTTCTGTTCTTGTATTTTCCAGTTTTCGCAGCGTTATTTTGATTTTATTTGTGAAAGATATTTCCCTAGTTTCCTATGTGGAAAAATCCTATGTTTTTGACGCATTACGGATGGTCTTTCCAATGCGGACCTTTTTTATGCTTATGCCAATAATGTTAATAAAATTTCGCACATGAAATACTTAGAACTTTCCGAGTCTCATCCACTCATTCTAAATTATTGCCAAAATAAATTTTAGGAATTAAAATAGAAATCCATCCCTAGTGGAGTCACAAAAAACCTGTAGGGAATATTTCAAGCATCCCACACTTGAGCCCCACTGTGATCATACACTTAAGCATGGTGGCGTCTAAAGGGAAGGAAGCTAGGGTAAAAGAGTCGCCAACAAGTTTTAGGAACTTGTAAACTGTTCACATGGTGAAGGTTACACCCTTCACGATCCATGAGATCGCTAACTCCATAGTGGTCTGGAACCATGACAGGATATTCGGGGATGAAGGTACAAATCCAACCTAAAAGAGATTGAACCTGCCTTAATAATAGGCCTCTACTTTATTCTTCTCATATTCATGTGCGCTTTCTGACTAATAACCAATCAATAGGTTAACCCTAAACCTGTTTAATCTATGTTGGTTGAATTTAATGCACAAACAAAACTATTATTGGCGATCACTTGAATTATAATCATATTAACCTAAACAAGATTATTAATTATCTTATTAAGCGTGATTACAAGTACAAATTCCCTTTAATCCTGCAAGAGAGGGCGTGATCAAGCAATAACAATAATAAAATATCAAGCAACATAATAACAATCATCATCATAATAATCTCAATAAAGCATAATAATATTAGCAAGATCCTAGGCATGATACTAACAAGATTAATAACAAATCCTAGCATGTCACTAAACATTAAAGATCAAAGCTTTGTCCCTAACATGATACTAACATGATAGAAAGAAAGAATAGGAAGCATCATAAAAGCATGCATGATATTAGAAATATTAGTTATTACCCTAAACATGATACTAGGAATCATAAAGACATCCTAACATGATACTAGAAATCAAAATAATCAAAGCATGATTTCTATATCAAAATAATAACAATTAATTTACTTACTTGGATGCCTCGTATCTCTTTCTAATAACAAAATACACGTGTTAGTAACTTCAAGGAAAATATTAAATCAAACAATTAAATCAAATAATTGAAATAGAGATTTGGGACCAAACCCTCAGAAATTATCAACCTTTCACGTCTAGGGATAAGGTAACTTCGAACTTGGCTAGGTGTGTCCAGAACTCGTGAATGTGGAATTTTGTGGAAGGGAAGGTTTAGAAAAAGAAAAGATAGAGAAAACTTCTAGATTTTAGCGAGAGAAGAGAATAGATGATTGTGAATTGTTGGTTATTGTAAAAACGGAGAGATACGACCCCTATTTATAGAAAAATAGTCCGAAAAACGATAGAAAACACTTCAAGTTCTATACGGAATAAAATACCTCCTTTCGTCGAACGACAGGAGTTAGCACCAGACGACAGGCATTAGCGCTAGGTGACAACTGTTAGCGCCAGGTGACAGGCTTGTCGTCTTGCGCTAAGTCAGAAACAAGGCGCGCTTTGCACGCGGAATCCTCTTCTTAATATGATTAAGCAGCAAATTCTGCGTTTATCAAATTATGACCAGGTTTATCATAAAACACTTATTTTATTCCAAATAAAACTCTTTAAAAAAATAATAATTATCAATCCTAATTCCATTTGAACTAAAAGAACCTTCTAAATATTCCAGAAGATTAAAATCAATCCTAACAACTTCAGGAATAATAATTAATAGGCCCTCCTCTAGATCATCGGGCCGCATATAAAATTCATTTCGAGCCCAATTTAGTATTTAGGCCATAACTTCCTCATTATTCATCGGAATTGGGCTTATAATATATCGTTGGAAAGCTCTTTTCGGGACCGATCCAATTACACTATTATTGGACCCTTATCATGGACCAAAATAAATTGGACCGGCTATTTTCATAAATAGAGTAAGAAAAGAAATGTTTTCAAAAACAGAAAGAAGTATTTATTAAAAACTAACACATCACAAGGCTTTTCACACTTTCACTTCGTTCGATAATCAAGTAATGTGAAAGGTATTCATCACTGGGTTTGGTTTTAAGGAGACACATTTGGGTGTCTACAGTCTCGTACGTTATCATCACTCGGTCTTCTTGCCAGCTGGAGGTATGGGAAGCTTGTTATTATCAATCAAGTATTGGATGACCTCTTTTAGCTTCCAACAGCTCTCAGTAGTATGACCCCTACCTTGATGGTACTTGCAGTGTTCATTTGGGTTCCAACTAGGCAACCTCTTTTCAGGTGTGGGATCTTGAATAGGTCCAATGGGAGTAATGAGTCCCTTGGCATGGAGTCGATCGAAAGCAGTATCATAGCTCATCTCAATAGGGGTGAAATCTTTCTTTAGTTGCTCTTTAGGTCTTTGATTATCCATGCAACTTCCATTCTGATAGGAAGAAACTAAAGAAGGATTGTCGTTCTTCCTACTCTTGCCACCATTATTATTGATTTTGACCTTCTTGTCGCTCGGAGAAGTACAAAGGCAATTCGAATCAAGAAGGTCTTGAATTTGGTCTTTGAGGGTGAAGCACTCTTCAGTGGTATGACCATGGCCTCTATGATATTTGCAATAAGAGTTTGGATCCCAGTTGGAAAGCCGTTTCTCAGGTGGTGGGTCTTGGCTTGGACCAATGGGATGAATGAGACCCTGACCGTGAAAATATTCGAAGGCTTCACTATAAGTCATTCCTATTGGTGTGTATTCTTCAATGGTCCATTTTACCCGTGGTTTAGGAGCATTGAATTTTCCTTTAAGGTCTTGATAGGAAGAAGAAGAAGGAAGATACCTGTCTTTTTCATTCTTATGGTCTTGGTGATGGTAGCGTTGTTCGATGACTGATATTCGATTTGCTAGGCCTTCCACCATATTCAAGAGCATGGCAACGATATCTTGCAGTTTTGGAACGTCTTCTTTTAGACTTGTCAAGTTTTCTTTGATATCATCTAAGAAATTTCCCTCATCCTCCTCAATCATGGTCACTTCAACGATAGAAGTTATATAGCCTGCCTCGATAAAGGGCTCTCTTACAGGTGTGATAAGGAGTGAAGGATCGAAGGATGCTTGATCTTCTACGATGTCTAGAATCTCGGAAGTTTTATTGTTATTGATCAGGTCTTGAATAGCTTATTTGAGTTTCCAACACTCCTTAGTGTCGTGAACCTTTCCTTGATGATATTTTCAGTGTTTATTAGGATCCCACTTAGGTGGCCTAGCTCCTGGAACTGGGTCTTTGATGGGTCCTATGGGCATGACTAGTCCTTTGTGGTGTAGCTTTTCGAAAGCTGTCTCGTAACTCATACCAAGTGGAGTGAACACTCTTTTCGACCTTTGGATTCGTTGTTTAGAGGTGTTTGTAGCGTGCACTTCATTAATGGGAGAGGAAGAAAAAGGATGGTCGTTCTTCTTTCCTTTTGCATTATCATCTTTCAAAAGGTCGTCTTCGATATCAATGCCTATGTCATAGACAGTCTTGAAAGTATCCAAGTTGTGTTGGTATTTTAAGTGCTTTGAATATTTTTCTTGGAGGTTCTTGATGAACATCCTTACAGACTCCTTTTTAGTAGGAACCTCAACCATATTAGCGGAAGTTTCCCTCCACTTGTTGAAGAAAGAGGTGAACCCTTCATTTCTTTTTGCTTTAGCATCTCAAGTTGTCTATGGTCTATTTTAACCTAAACGTTACACTTGTATCTATCTATGAAAGCGTTTATTGTGGCATCCCAAGAAGAGGTTTTCTCTTTTTCAAGGGAAAGAACCATTGTTGACAAACGGTTTCTAAAGATAATGAAAACAGTGAATGGAAAACCTTCCTATCAATCCCTTTAATGTTCATTATAGTTTCGAAAGCTCTCAAATGGAAGTAAGGGTTATCTGTTGGCTTGAACTTAGGGATGTCATTGGCATTGAACTTCTGCGGAAGAATTTCCTAGTCCATCGAGACCCCTTGTGAGCTAAGATAATCGTTGGAAACTTGCTTAAGGCTTTCTTCCATGCGCTCAAGCTGTCGTTGCTTGCTAGAATCGTTAACTTAAAGAACGAGAGTCTTCACCATCTCAGTCAGATTGTTCATGTTTTGCCTTAACTCATCAACTTCTTGTTGGGAAGCCATTAGTACAAACTTTTTCCTATGTCTGATGGGCTTATCGAAGAGTAGAACTTGAACGAAGGTGTTGTCCTTAATTAAGCGCCCTTGTCTTCTTGACCAAGTACTATGGAAAAGGAAGTCATGGATATTTATTGTTAATTGTTTGACTCAGACTCGATTCAACATGCATAGATGGAGAAAGATCATGGAAGAATGAGGGGAATGATATGTATAGAGAAAGCATTTGGAGAGTGGAAAGATGATGTAGATGGAGAGATGTAGAAGAATTTAGGAATAAAGTGGACCCCCAATTCAATTGATGGAAAGAACGACTCATGCATGAACCTAAGACATGGTCATGGTGTGAAAAGAGTATAAGTGTGTGAATACTTGTGAGTGTAATTTATATGTTCAAGACTCGTGTCATGATCATGGGACTAGACTATGTGACTAGACTCAAACAAAGACTAAGTTAAAAACTCATGTATGTGCACTAAACTGGACAGGTTGTAGTATTTTAGTCATAACTTTTAATTAGTGGCTCTGAATTGAACTAAACCAACGCCAAATGAAAGATAAAACTCGGGGCTATAGATCCATAGGTTTTAAGACTCGTAACTCTTCCTAGAACTCCAGCTATGACCAAAACAAGTTGATGCTTGTGTAGTATACGGGAATAAAAATCCGGGTTGACTCAAAGGAGCTATGACTCGATTATAAGCATATTTATTAGCTCAAATTAATTAATCAATTAATTAAGAAAAGTCCTTTAGTCATTGGTTAATTTGTTTAAGCATAATCATAATCACAAGTCAAACCAAACGGTTAGTGTAAATATGCACAAGCAAGAGATGCACAAGTAGTCAAGTAAGCACAATATAATGCAATGAGTTTGCAACCTAACCATGGCTCTAGTTCTCTAAAGTTCAAGGATAAGGGTTAGTCAAAGAACACATATGGGTTCAGAATAGTGAGAAAAACTCAATCAGGAAGTAAAATAGAGCAAATAGTACTAGAACTAGAACATGCCTCAGCAGCTTTCTGTTCTTAGAATTTTCCAGTTTTTTGTAGCGTTATTTCAATTCTAGTTGTGAAAGATATTTCCCAAATTTCCTACGTGTAAAAATCCTATGTTTTTGACGCATTACGGATGGTCCATCCAATGCGGACCTTTTTATACTTATGCCAATAATGTCAATCAAAATTACGCACATGAATACTTAGAACTTTTCGAGACTCATCCACTTATTCTAAATTATTGCCAAGATAAATTTTAGGAATTAAAATAGAAATCCTCCCCAGTGGAGTCGCTAAAAACTGTAGGGAATGATTCACGCATCCCATACTTGAGCCCCACTGTGATCATACTCTTAAGCATGGTGGCGTCCAAAGGGAAGGAAGCTAGAGCAAAAGAGTCGCCAACAAGTTTTAGGAACTTGTAAACTATTCACAGGGTGAAGGTTACACCCCTTCACGATCCATGAGATCGCTAACTCCATAGTGGTCTGGAACCATGACTAGATATTTGGGGATGAAGGTACAAATCCAACCTAAAAGAGATTGAACCTGCCTTAATAATAGGCCTCTACTTTATTCTTCTCATATTCATGTGCGCTTTCTGACTAACATACAATCAATAGGTTAACCCTAAACCTGTTTAATCTATGTTGGTTGAATTTAATGCACAAACAAAACTATTATTGGCGATCACTTGAATTATAATCATATTAACCTAAGCAAGATTATTAATTATCTTATTAAGCGTGATTACAAGTACAAATTCCCTTTAATCCTGCAAGAGAGGGCGTGATAAAGCAATAACAATAATAATATATCAAGCAACATAATATAGATACAACAAATCATCATCATAATATTCTCAATCTCATCAAAGCATAATAATATTAGCAAGATCCTAGGCATGATACTAACAAGATTAATAACAACCCTAGCATGTCACTAAACAATAAAGATCAAAGCTTTAGCCCTAATATGATACTAGCATGATAGAAGAAATAGGAAGCAACCTAAACATGATACTAGAAAGCAATAATAACCTAACATGATACTAGGAATTAAAATAATATAAACATGCTTTCTAAAGATATAAATCAATAATACTACTTACTTTGTTGCCTCGTACCTCTTTCTAATAACAAAATACACACGTTAGTAACATCAAGGAAAATATTAAAGCAAACAATTAATTTAAATAATTGAAATAGGGATTTGGGACCAAACCCTCAGAAATTATCAACCTTTCACGTCTAGGGCGAAGGCAATTTCGAACATGGCTAAGTGTGTGTAAAACTCGTGAATGCGGTATGATGTATTTTGAAAAGGGCTAGGCTTAGAAAAAGAATAAAGAGAGAATAAGCTTTGCTTAAAGAGAGAAGAGAGATGATTGTTGGTGATTAAAAAACGAGTAATATCGGCCCTATTTATAGAGAAAATAGTCCAGAAACGATAGAAAAGAGTTAGAATTCGAATCGAAATAAAATTGGTTCTGTCGCAGAGCGACAGGGTCCAGCGCGGCGCGACAGAGCTATCACGGCGCGACGAGACAGTTTTTTGCGGATTTTGTTTTTATCATAACTTTTGATCCAGAAGTCGAAATAAGTCGTATAATATGTTGTTGGAAAGCTCTCAAAGTCTAATTTCCAATCCTATTAAAATAAGATTAAAATATTTTGTAGAATAAAAAATATGGCCAAAATAGTGGAAGGGTGTCAGTTTTGGATAGAGTTTCGTATTTATTTCATATCTTTTTCATTATAACTCGGAATTAATGTTATAATATATCATTGGAATGATAATTTCAAGATCTATCCAACCATATAATATTTGGATAAAAATTATGAGGCACAAAAATAATATCTGATCATCTTTGAACGTCTTTCATTTTGAATAGAATTAAGACTTAAAAAGGGAAAGTTTTATCCAATTTAAAACTCTTTGATCTTATCTTTTCAAAAAGGATAATTAAGATCTTTTAGAAACTTATAGAAGCTTCTAATAAATCCTAATTAGTTTCGGAATGGGATTAAACCTTTGGACCCTCCACATGATCATTGGGTCGTAGGTAAAATCCGCTTTAAGCCCAGTTTAGTATTTTGACCATAACTTCCTCGTTATAACTCAGGATTGGGCTTATAATATATCGTTGGAAAGGTCTTTTCAACCCCCATCCAACTACACCATTATTGGACCCATATTATGAACCAAAATAAATTATACTGGACATTTTCATAAATTGAGTACATTTTTAAAACAGAAAGAAGATATTTTTATATTAAAACAACCGCATCACCAGACTTTTCACACTTTCACTTCGTTCAATAATCAATGACGTGAAAGGTATTCATCACTGGGTTTGGTTTTTAGGGAGACACAATTAGGTGTCTACAGGGTCGGACCATACAACTTCTTATGATTAGGAAACCAAGTATACCCGATAGGACAAGATGCTATTCTTTTAGAGCCGCTTAACCTGCAAAACAAAGCGTTAGTAAAAAACACGGAAGACCTACTTTGCAGAGTGGCATTTTTCCTTCGAAACTTGGGACGAGAAGACAAGACGAAACCCAACAAAAATTCAGAAGAGGACGTTGTTGGGTGAACAGATGTCTGCAGAGGGGAAGAAACGGGAGAAATTGGTAGGAGTGTCGACGTAGCTTCACATGATGACTCTTGACTTGCCATACCTATGGCTGAATCTTCTAGAATCAAACCTGGAGTTGTTTCACACCTATCGTGCCCTTCCACAGGGGGGTGATTAAAACTCCATTGGTGTAGAACCTTCGTGAGTTACACCACTATCCATCTTCATTACAAGATTGACTACTCGGATGGTAATGAAATTCTTTTGGAGAGAACAATAGTATTGTACTATTCGCCCTTTGGAAATCGCTCCATACATTATAAATGAGGGAAGCTAGAGTGTCTTTAATATTATCTAGTTGCATCAAATTATAAATGAGGGATGTGCACTTAATTATAGCTGTATCCACCATGATCTTGCGAGGTATAATTTTGACCATTAATAACACTTTGATAGATATGTAAGACGAATCTACTCCTAATTGTTTAAAGTGTTACTCTTATCAAATACGGACATATTTTAAGTGTTATATTTCTATTTTTGACAAAATTTTCATTTTAATATTATCTTTCTCTTTCAATAGTGCCCATTCAAGCCTACTACTCTTGTTTTATTCTCATATTTCTTTCTCTTTCACGTCCCTTACTATCTTTCGAGGGAGTTTAAAATACACATGTCAGCATGTGATTGGACAAAAACAAAAATTGAAAAGTAAAAAACCAAAAATCACCTTCACCCCTACTACACAACCACCTCCCCCTCCCCCTGACTGCAGAAACCCATTGGCGATATCTCCCAGCGACAGAATCACCCTCCTTTTCTGACCCGCGCGATCCAAGCCCTTCCTTCCCCGGCAGTTCATGTTGGACTTACAATTAGTTTAATTTTGTAGTTATTAGTCTGATTTTTGTGCTGCTTTATTTTATTCAATCTGTTGATTGATTATGGCCTTACCAATAGATGCTGGAGACATTGGGGAAGAAAAAAACCCCTGCACTTTTGATACTATTGGCTAATATAGTTTCATGAATTTCTAATCTACAAACACAAATGCAGTTTTCTTCTGTCCTGTGGCGCTGCAGGACAATAGATTAGATTAAGTTAGCTAATAATAAACATCACTGATATGGAATATCATGATATTAGTTTTTTAGCCCTTATCACGAGAGATTGATATAATATGACAATTAATGTCGAACGAATAACTAAGTATATAAATATTCAAAGACAAATGAAATCTAGCACTTTGTCACTCATAGATCAGAAACATAAGATGGACGCTTTTATTTGCTACTAGCTAGTCTCCCTCATCTCTAAGACTTAAGGATTACAGCTTCATATATCTACGGTTTATGGTAAATTATTGTTTACAATGAAATTCATTCAATACATTCATCCAAAGGTAGCGCAAACACCCTAAAAAGGTCCGGATAAATGGCAATAATACTGGTCACAAGACGGATAAAATGGACCACAGGAGTATAGGACTGACCCTTACTGATACAAGCCAAGGTGGGTTGAGGTTTCATAGCAACCAATAAAATAACTTGTAAAACTAGCAAACTAACCACATTCTTCATGATCTCTAATAGAATATAGATAGGATTAATATTCTAGATATCCTGTTATAGTAGGATATAATTTGTATATATTCTGTATTTATCTTTTGAGATTTCCTAACGAGATTAGGTCTCATACTTGTAACCCTATATATTAGAATCAATGGATTCACTCTAATCTGAGCTGAGGAGTTTCATACAATCTAACATGGTGTTGGAAATAAAGAAAGGAAATTCAAAGGGTCAGATATGGGCGCCCGATCGGGCGGGCATCGCCCGACCGAGCGCGAGGAGAGTCGTAGAATTTAGAGTTTCACCGCCCGACCGGGCCCGAGAGCAATCCAGATTTTGGCTTGTCTTTCTCCCAATCGGGCAAGCTCCGCCCGACTGAGCGCGAGAAGGCGTTAAAAAGTAGTTGACAGTTCGCCCGACCGGGCTTGAGAGCAATCCAGATTTTTCTGGATGCTCGCCCGATCAAGCGAGCTCCGCCCGATCGGGCGCTAGTCAGTCCGTTGGACTTCAAACGACTCCCTTGGATTCCTCTTCTTGTTTGATTTCTTGTAACCCCTTATTTAAGAAGTTGATTATGGTATTTTGATCACCATAATCTTTCTGATTTGATATCCATGTTCATCTAAAGATTCCTCTATGATCTTTCATCTTCTTTAATCATCTCTATAAATTGGAGGTGATTTTTCTGATTTGGATACACAAGAAATACATATCAAACACAAGCTAAACATATTCTCTATATTGGGCATAAGTTACTTGGCTCCAACTTTCCACCCAAAAGTGCTTTTGAGTGGAAGTGGTGTGTTAACCTTAAGGAACGTGCCGACGAATACAATTGAGCACCCCGGTTGCGTCGAAATTTCATTTTCAAGTCAGTGAATTTGCTTCACAACACACCATATTCTTCCTATTTTGTAGGATCATCTTTTCGATCTTACTTGTTATTTTTATTCTATTTGCTCTAGACTTCTTCCTTATTTACAACAATTTGAAAACGAAATTATGTCTATTGCTAATAGTATTGTGAAGTCTCTTTCCGACCTCTCTAAGTTGGAACCTCTTGATGGTAACAACTATAAGAGGTGGTCACAAGCTACTAATCTTTTCTGAACAAGTGAGGATAGATTATGTCTTGATTGAAGATGTCATTGAAATTTTGGAGAAGGCGGAAGAAGCGGCCAAAGTTGCAACAGATCCTATTCCGGCGGCCATCTCGGAAGCCTTGAAGAAAAAGAAAAAGGACAACAAGCTTGTTCGTGGTCATCTCATCAACCATATGAACAATACTTTGTTTGATTTTTTTGTTAATTTCAGGTCAAGCAAGGTTATTTGGGATTCCTTGGAGAAAAAGTATGGAAAAGATGATGCCGGGAAAAAGAAGTATGTAGTGGGCAAGTGGCTCAACTTCAAGATGGATGATGAGAAGCCCATCATGTCTCAAGTCCATGAATATGAGAACATGGTGACTGAAATTCTTGGTGAAGGCATGAAGATGTGTAAGACCCTTCAAGCCAATGTCATCTCGGAGAAATTCCCTCCCTCTTGGAATGACTACCAAAATTCATTGAAGCACAAGAAGAAGGACATGACTCTCCAAGAACTCATTAGTCACATGAGAACCGAAGAGGCTAATCGCCTTAAGGATAAGTTTGAAAATTTATCTCTTCATTCTTTTAAAGCTAATCTTGTTGAATATTCCTCTTTGAATGTGTCTAAAAACAGGAGAAATTCTAAGAAGAAGGGAAACAACAAGTCCAAAAACAATTTCACTCCAAACAATAAAATCCAAAAGCCAAAAGGTGCTTGCTATGTGTGTGGGATTGTTGGACACAAGGCATACCAATGCAACCAAAGGCATGGATCAAAGAAAGATGGCAACATTTCTCAAGCCAATGTTGTTGAAAATGAATAAATCATTGCGGTGGTGGTGGTGGAAGCCAACTTGGTCGAGAATAAAGTGGAGTGGGTTTTGGACACCGGAGCATCTAGGCACTTTTGTGCTAACAAGGCCTTGATGACCGAGTTTGAAAATGTTACCGACGATGATTATGTCTACATGGGCAATAGTAGCACCGCCGGAGTCCTTGACAAAGGAAAGGTCCATCTCAAACTTACATCTGGAAAAATTTTATTTTTAAATAATGTGTTGTATGTCCCTTCTCTTAGGAAAAATCTTGTTTCGGGAGCCCTTCTCAACAAAGACAACCTAAAACTTGTCTTTGAGGCCGACAAGATTGTAATGACTAAGACTGGAGACTTTGTTGGGAAAGGTTACCTCAATAATGGCTTGTTTGTTTTGAATGTTATGAATGAGAATAAAAGTACTTCTTTTGCTTATATTGTTGAGTCTTTGGATGTTTGGCACAACCGTTTGGGACACTTGAATTCTTCTTATTTTAAAAGTTAAAGGACATGAATTTGATTAATTTTTTAATGGATGACAAACTTGACAAATGTCATTTGTGTTGAGGCCAGACATATTAAGAAACCTTTTAATAAAGTGGTCTCAAGAAGTACCAAATTACTTGAATTGATTCATTCGGATTTAGCGAACTTTAAAAAATGCACTAGTAGGGGTGGAAAAAATTATTATATTACTTTTGTTGATGATTTTTCTCGTTATACTAAATTTTATTTGCTTAAAACAAAGGATGAAGCTAAAAGTGCATTTTTAAAGTATAAAGCCGAAGTTGAAAATCAATTGGACCTTAAAATCAAAAGAGTTAGAACCGATAGAGGTGGTGAATATGGAAAAGATTCTTTAAAAGATTTTTGTGAGGTTAATGGCAGCATACATGAAACTAGTCCACCTTACACACCCCAATCAAATGGTATTGCTGAAAGGAAAAACAAATCTTTGAAAGAGATTATGAATGCCATGCTTCTTAGTTCCGGTTTATCTGATAACTTGTGGGAGAAGCAGTCCTTTCCGCTTGTTATGTACTCAACAGAGTGCCCCATAAGAAGTTGGATAAAACCCCCTCTGAACTTTGGAAGGGTTATAGTCCAAATTTTAGTTTTTTTAAAAGTGTGGGGTGCTTGGCTAAGGTGGCTTTTCCAGATTTTAAAAAATCCACTATCGGGTCTAAACTTTTGATAGTGTGTTCATTGGATATGCTCGTAATAGTGCAGCCTATAGGTTCATGTTATTAAGTGATAGAACAATTTGTGAAGCTAGGGATGCGGTATTTTTTGAGCATATTTTTCCTATGAACAAGTCCTTGTGTTCTAATGTTGATATGCATGCTAGTGAGTCAAATATGAATGTGCCCCTTGTTGGTTCTATGCCTAGTTCTAGTCTCCCCTTTTCCTCTACCAAAGTGGTAGATGTTGAACCTAGGAGAAGTAAGAGACCTAGAGTAGAGTCTTCCTTTGGATCGGATTTCTTGACATCTTATGCTGTAGAAGACTTTGATGTGGATTCTTTAAGTGAGCATGTTGTGTCTTTGTTTCTCTTAGAAGAAGACCCTAAGACTTACGATGAGGCAATGAGGTCCATAGATGCTAGTTTTTGGAAAGAGGCCATTAAGAGTGAACTAGATTCTATCATGTCCAATCACACTTGAGACCTTTGTGACTTGGCTAAGGGTTCTAAACCTATAAGTTGTAAGTGGACTTTCAAGAAGAAACTTAGACCGGATGAGACCATAGAAAAGTTCAAGGCTAGACTTGTCATTAGAGGTTTCACCCAAAAAGAAGGTATAAATTTCTTTGACACTTATTCTCCCGTGAGTAAGATTGCCACCATTAGAACCTTGGTAGCCCTTGCGGCAATTCATGACTTAGTGGTTCACCAAATGGATGTTGAAACAACCTTTCTTAATGGAAACCTTGATGAAGAAATTTATATGACTCAACCAGAGGGTTTTGTGGTGAAGGGACAAGAACAAATGGTGTATAATCTTAGAAAGTCCCTTTATGGTTTTAAGCAAGCTCTTAAGCAATGGTTTGAAAAGTTTGATAGCACCCTTAGTTGTTGTGGCTATGTGGCTAATTCTTCGGATTCATGTTTGTATTCTAAGGTTTTTGAATCATCATGTGTTATAATCTGTTTATATGTTGATGATATGCTTATTGTTGCTATTAATCTTGGTGTTGTGAATGATGCTAAGGCTTTGCTTTCCTCTAAGTTTGAAATGAAGGATATGGGTGAAGCCGATGTGATTCTTGGAATTCGTTTAAGAAAGCCAAGAGTGGGTTTACCATGAGCCAATCTCACTATGTGGAAAAAATACTTAAAAAGTTTGATTCTTTTGATGTGGTGCCTTGCAATACTCCATATGACTCCAACATGAAGCTAGAGAAAAACAAGGGTCCTAGTGTATCTCAAGAACTCTATGCAAAGGTCATTGGAAATGTAATGTTTCTAATGAATTGCGCACGACCCAAAATTGCCTATGCGGTAAGTAGACTTAGTAGATATACTCACAATCCAAGTCAAAGCCATTGGGTTGCTCTTTGCCGGTTACCAAGGTAACTTAAAGGTACTATGAATGAGTATTTGCATTTTTATCGCTTTCCTAATGTTTTAGAAGGATATTTTGATGCAAATTGGGTAACCGATAATCATGAAATTTCCTTATGTTTTTATTTTAGGTGGAGGTGCTATATCATGGAAGTCCTCAAAACAACCATGTTTAGCTCACTCCACCATGGAATATGAACTTATTGCTCATGAGTTGGCAGGTCATGAAGCGGAATGGCTTAGGTTTCTCCTAGCCGGCATTCCATTATGGGGGAAGAGTTCATCACCGGTGTCTATACATTGTGACTCTCAAGCAGCAATTGTAGTAGCAATCAATAGCAATTACAATGGCAAGAAGAGACATATTTGTATGAGACATAAGGTGTTGAGGCAATTTCTCAAAAATGGAGTGATTGCTTTGGACTATGTGAGGTCCGAAAAGAACTTGGCGGATCCTTTGACGAAAGGATTGGCAAGAAAACAAGTTGGTGAATCATCGAGGGGAATAGGACTTAAGCCATTTGATACATTACATTTTGAAGGAATTGTGTCTTTGATAAGTGCAATTACTAGATATATCAAGGATCACTATTATGGAGATAATAAGTTCATTCTACTGGGGCGTCATTTTCTGTTGCTAGACTATGAGAGATGATCTTTGGACTAGTCAAATAGTCCAAAGCCCTCTAGAATGGATCCTATGAGGTCACACACAAGGGTATTGGGTTAAGCAAGTAAGAGGCCCATTAATGGGCCTCATGAGCAATTAACTAATCATGAAATGGATTGGGCTAGCATAGTTAGATTGGAATTAGGTTTTGGGCTTTTGACATGGACTCTTATTTAGAGATGAGATGTATAAATAAGATCCATGCCTAGGGTTGGATGTAAGAAGTCATAATCCACATACAGTGTATTTTGACATCAAGGCAACCAATCCCAAAACCCTAATCCTCTCTCCAACTCACGGCCCTCATCCTCCTCTCACGTCCGTACGGCCGGCCACCCCTTGGTGGCGCGTGTGGTGGTTATCGTGGTGGTTCTTGGTTAGTATGTCTCTCCTCTCCATAGAAGGTCAATTGAAGGGTTCAATTGCAACTAACTAGCATTAGTGGAGGTCTTAATCTGTGCCCGTGGACCAAGTAGAGGAATCACGCTTGAGGTTCTTTATCTCCCCTTGTTCTTGCTCGATCGCACGTGGAATCACGCTTCAATGGTACAATTATGTGTTCTTTATGTGTTATGCAAAGATCCTTGGAATAGGTACTGTATGAATATGATTCATGTTTATTTCCACTGCGTAGTACCTATAAACCCCTACACATTTGTCCTAATTCCTATGGTGATAGTGTTTGTAATGTTTGATTTTGTTTGTGAGGTTGAGTTGTTTAACTCTTAATGGGTCCTTGTGCTATTGAGACGCACACTAAAGGACTCACCTATGTGGTTGTGAAGACTAGCCATCTTCTATGAAAACTTTGGCCGGTTTTCTAGAGCCTCCACTAGACCTAAGGTGAATGTGCTTGGCTATTAATAAGTACATCTCTTCGCGGAGCTCAAGTATATTTTGGAGTGATGTATGTGATGTGAGGGTCTTGGATTAAATCTTAGTGTTTCAAGGTCCGTCTACTCTTTGATCAAGGGTGTAAGGTTTCAAGGTTTTTCCACCCTTATACTTGTAATTCATTGCCTCATCTCACTAAACACTAGATTTCAAATTACTTATGTAATATCTAAGTGTTACGTATTGATCTCCTTTTATGCCCATTATGTTGCTTATCCTTATCTTTTGTTGGCTTTTCTTCCCTTCCTTTAGTGGGGGATTGTTGGAAATAAAGAAAGGAAATTCAAAGGGTCAGATATGGGTGCTCGACCGGGCCCAAGAGAAATCTAGATTTTGCTGGATGCTCGCCCGATCGGGCGCGAGTCAGTCTGTTGAACTTCAAACGGCTCCTTAGGATTCCTCTTCTTGTTTGATTTCTTATAACTCCCAATTTCATAAAAAGATTCCTTTATGATCTTTCATCTTCTTTAATCATTCATCTCTATAAATTGGAGGTGATTTTTCTGATTTGGTTACACACGAAATACATATCAAACACAAGCTAAACACATTCTTTATATTGGCAATAAGTTACTTGGCTCCAACCTTCCATCCAAAAGTGCCTTTGAGTGGAAGTGGTGTGTTAACCTTAGGGAACGTGCCGACGAATACAATTGAACACCTCGGTTGCATTGGAATTTCGTTTTCAAGTCAGTGAATTTGCTTCACGACACACCGTATTCTTCCTATTTGGCTGGATCATCTTTTCAATCTCACTTGTTATTTTTATTCTATTTGCTCTAGACTTCTTCCTTATTTACAACACATGGTATCACATCTTTGGTTTTAGATCTAACCTCAGCTTCCACAAATTAATTTTTTTCTTTCTTTACCCAAGCTCTAGCCGCCACCCTTCTTCCTTCCCTATCATCACCTAGTCGACCACCATGACTAAAGATGGAGATTCTTCTTCTTCGTCTAATTTTTATCCTTCCTTTGGCGTTAATAATATCATAAATTCAATCCCTTTGACTCTTTATTGTGAGAAAGTTCAATACTCAAATTGGGTTGAATTATTTGAATTTCATGCTCATGCGTTCAACGTCCTTGATCATATTGACCCTAAAACCAAAAAGCCAGCAGATTTATCCGATGCTATGTGGAAGAGACTTGATTTGGTTGTTAAAAATTGGATCTATGGCACAATTTCCTATGATTAACTTGGAACAATATTGTGCAAAAGGGATACGGCGCAACAACTTTGGGACAAACTCAAGGAGTTTTTCAAGATAATAAAACTACTAGGGCGGTTTATCTTGAAAATCAATTTAATCAATTGCATCTCTCTAAATTTTCTGACATTGCATCATATTGTCTGTAATAAAAAAAAATTGAAGGACTAACTTGCTAATGTTGATCTACCCGTGTCGGAACAAAAGCTTGTAATTCGCTTGGTTTCGGGCCTTGTGAATACGGATTTTGACACTATCGCTGCCATGATACAACAATCGGAGCCTTTGCCTTCGTTTGAAACTGCACTCTCATCTAGTACTTGAGGAATCGAGGCGTGTCAATGATCCTACTACTGCCGCATCTTCGTTTGTAGCCCAAAACAACAACTCGACATCCACCAACACTGTACCCCTACCACAACGGCAAGCCCCTCCTACGGGCAGGGATGGTGGAGCTAGTGGACGTGGTCGTGGTCGTGGTCGTGGTCCACAACAGTAGCAGCAACCTCAACAGCAGCAACAAGGCGCACCTGCCTGGGGCACACCACCGCAGCAATGGGCACCAGCCGTATATGGCCAGGCACCAGAGTAAGCCCCGCAATGGGGGTATGCTCCCTACTCACACCCACTACAGCAGTGCGTTGCCCCTCCTAGGCCTGGCCCTTCCTCGCAACATGCCCAACCACATCAAGCATTTTACTCGGGGCCTCTGTAACAGCAGCAACAAGGCATGAAGTATGGTCCAACTATGACTCCGACTGAGCTAGGCAATGCGTTTGCAACCATGGGTTTTCAATATTATGACCCATCTTGGTACATACACTAGTAGAAAATTATAATTGAGCACCGACTAATGGGCAGAATTGGGTTCAAGAGAATTGGCACCGGTTCGAACCAAACCGGTGCCACATAAATTAAAGGCCACCGGTTTAAACCGTGGCAATTCAAAAAAAAAAAAAAAAAAAAAAAAAAAAAACCTTTTCCTTCTCTTTTCCCTTTCCTTTTCATTTTCGAGCTTCTTTGAAACCTCAGTGTTTGTCGCCTCCTCTCCCGAAACCCGTCCTCTTTCGAAAACCCTCCACCACTGCTGCAACGCCGACCACCTTCCCACCTGTAATACCACACGTCGCCGTCATTCCAACAAACAAACAATCACGCGGTTTTCAGTCTCACAATTTTAGCGTTGATTTCTCGCCGAAATCTCCCTTTCTTTTCTCTCTCTGAATTTGTTAACAATGGGGGATTACATTCATTAACGAAGCTCTGCTGCAACAACAATGGCGTTAATGGCTTCTTCGCTGCTAAACGGCGAGCGAGCCGTCGTTTTACTTGTCCTCACTCGTATTCTTTACTCCGCCCCTTTATCTCTCCTCCTCCTTGAAGCTATTTCTCTCCTTTTCCTCGTTTTTGCCTCCTTCTTTGTCGAGATCTCTGTCGAAAATTCTACATCCAAACCTAAATTTAGCTCAAGGTCATTTTCTCAATTCATTTTGGATTTTTGGGAAATTTTCTAGGGTTTTTATTCTAATTGAAAATTCATGATTATTGAAATCTAATTTGGTACAGTAATTGATTGAATTATGTAGGCCAGGTGCCTCGTCGGGGATTCTGCTGGGAGCCGTTATGCCGTCGGCTGTCTTGTTCTCGAAATTGATTCAGTTATCTAGAGGATTGCCATTGCAGGAAGTTGCACTTGCAGGTAATTTTGTATTTCATGTTCGAGTTATGCTAAAATTTGCATATGTAAATTTAGTTGCTTTTATACAATAGTAAATGTTTGTGACTAGTATGATTATAGAGTATGTATGATGAGTGTATGCTTACAAGTAGAATGATAGAAAACATAGAATTATGAGCTGCGTTTATGTTCATTTTTTCGCAGGCAGGGTAAAGTTCTTATTATACCTATAACTTGGATTGAAGAGTATGAAAAATAAGTAGATGGATAATGATTAGTAACTCTTGCCAATTTTCTGAACAAAGCATGACACAAAGACCAAATTTTATATGTCGATCCTTCCTTGCTTTAATTTGAAAGGAGAAGACACTGAATTTGTCATTTCCTGGCATGCATTTAGAACATAAATTTTGATGGACAATATGGAGTTCAGCTTCTCTTTACAAATGTGTAGTTCATTTCTCCTTTGGATGTTTAAGGGGAATAATTAGCATATGATGAAGTTTCCATGATGAATTGTGAGCTTATTGTTTTTGTAATCTAGTGATCTACTAGGATTAATTATGCTCCTTGTTTATCTCCTTCAAAGTATAAAGTCATGTTCTTTTTAATATCGTGTCAATCTTGACTCTAATTTTTGGTTATTAGCTGATTTGATTATGGATTATCTACTTAATCTGAAAATGTTGAGAGGTAGGTAGTTCATTCATTGAATTTGAGTATTATGTCAAGATCATCTAATATAGTGTCTAGATTATTGGATTTTAGATGGATTGTTTCTCAAATGGTTATGAGCATTTATTAAGAATTTGAATGGTCCTAGTATGCGACATATGTTCATATAGTCCTATTTCTTTACTTTTTCTTTAACCTCAATGAGTCCAAACTAGCTTGGAATGAAGAGTTTGACTAACATATACTATAATTTAGGAGAGTTAACTTCATTGCGACATTCAAATAGTCCAAATACTTGTAACCTTTAATTATGTTCTAACCTATGTACTCATTGTTTTTAGTTAGTTGTTTTTGCTTTCATAATTTCATTTGAAAGTTTTTCGGTGATTTGTTGTTGATCTCACTAACACTGAGTTGCTGAATGTTTGGAGTGATGTGGATTCTTCTAGTAGTCTATCATTTTAGTCATCTTAAGTCAAGTATATTCAATTTGGATACAATTCATCACACTAAGGAATTGCATTTAACAACTTATATAGGCTGCAAACTTAATGTTAGTATGTACTCCTGAAACAGATTCTTTGATGAAGAAGTACAAAAGAGCAAAGTCAAACTTGGATTCACTGGAAAACTTAGGAGCATCTCTTATAAATGGGGTTGATGCAACCAAAATGAAGTTTCACACTGATCTGATCTCAAAATGAGAAAGTTTAATCACATTGTCCTCATTTTTCCCCACGCTGGCTTCCATGGAGCAGAACAAAGCCTGCATCTAATCAAGTAAGCCACGTACCTATTTTTTGGTTGGGGATGGATTTAAGGTAACTTAGGATACGACCTGTGCCGATGGTAATATCTCTCTCTATTACTCCTAATTTCTGCCTTCGTCGGTTTATTTTCATTTCTCCAGATATATATCGATGTGTTGAGTTTTATTGCGATTGATCTAGGGTTTTGTTGATTTGTTTCATTGATTGCAAATGATCTAGGATTTTGTTAATTTGAGCTTTTGGAATTGTGAATATACGGGATATTTGAATTATGGGTACATGGAGTATTTAATTGTGAGTATACGAGTATTTGATACTTGAATCTTAAAATTTCAGTAGTTTGATTTGTGGATGTATTGTGAATATTATATTGGTTGTCATTTAATTTGATTTTCTGGGTATATATTTGTTTGGGTCTATTTGTTAAAACCTGTCCAATTTCAAGTACTTAGGTTTGCATTGCAAGGGAACGTTCTTCAGAATCAGATACTCTATAAATTTCTAAGAATCAGCTTTTACATTGTCACCTCATTTTTGTCCTTCCAAGTAGGGATTTGAGATAAATATTATGTGATAAATATGCAATTGCTTCTGACATGTGCTTGTTTTAAAGTGCCTGTTTTGAGTGCTATCTATGGTTATATAATAGACAAAATTTGCAAAATAGTTATTGTTGTTTATTTTCATTATATGGGGTTTGTCTTCTTATATTGCCTTATTGTACCATAATTGTTGAGTTTCTTGACAAGTATAGCTCAGGAATTAAAATTTGGGTTTTGTGTTGATTTTCCGAGCTGTGTTTTTGGGCAGCCTATGAAATGCTACGAGCAAGGCAGCCTATGAAATGCTACGAGCAAGGCAGCAGAGGATTGGAGACAAGTATAATAAGGTGGTGGTGTGTACTGCTTCAGATCAGACAACAATGGAGAGCATTATATCCGCGCAGGAAGGACTGAGAACTGCCCATGAATCAGTGTTTTGCTTCTTTGCTGCTCCTGTGCTGCTGTTCTGCACTTCTGCTACTGTGTTGTTCTTTGTGTATAGGTGGATTTGGTGATGTCTAAAAGGGTAAATTAGATGAAAGTTAGCCATATACAGAATGTTTAATCTTTGTGTGACACTTGTATTTTATTTTATTTTTTTGGACCAAAATTGTAATATTACAGCCTTTTTTAATGAAAATATGTAAGTTTATACATATGTTAGTGTTTATATATCAATTTAAGTGAAAAAAATGCAAATTTTTTTTTTTTTTTTAAATTTTTTTGGGCCATTTTTGGCACCGGTTTTGAACTGAAACCGGTGCCAAAACCCCTTCTTGCCACCGGTGCCAAAAATCCTACTTTTTGGCATCCCTCAAATACTCAACGGTTCAAAACCGGTGCCTAGGGGGGTTTTGAACCGGTGCCATTCTACATTTTTCTACTAGTAATAAATTTCGGCGCCACTTCTCATATGAACAATCAAGTCAGTGATATCTTACCCCTTTTTAATTTAAGCACTTGTAGTTATATTCAAGTGGGTAACGGTCAATGCATTCCAAATACGGATTACGGTCATTCTACTATTACATCCCTTACTTTACGTGATGTCTATTTAGCCCACAAATTATAAAAATTTTAATTTTTGTTAGAAAATTTAACTCTGATAATTTTGTGTCTATAGAGTTTGATCCTAGTGGTTTTTATGTGAAGGATCTTCGAACGAGAAAAATAATAACCACAAGCAATAGTACGGGGGACCTTTATCCTGTGAATGCAGCTCCGTCAACTTGTCTAGCCACTTCTCTCACAACCTTGTCTCCTTCTGCATGGCACAACCGCTTAGGCCATCCCGAGGCACCCACTTTTAATTTCCTTAGAAGTAAACATTTGATTAATTGTAATAAGGAGCATGACTCCAGTTTTTGGGTAGGTTGTCGGTTGAGAAAGTATATTCGCTTGCCTTTTCATAAATCAAATAGTACTACTTTTTCTGTTTTTGACATTATTCATGCCGATTTATGGATTTCTCTAATTCGTAGTGAAAAAGGTCATAAATACTATTTAGTCTTATTAGATGATTACACTCATTATGTGTGGACTATTCCTCTTGTTTACAAGTCTCAAGTTTTTCAAACCTTTCTTAATTTTCGACAATATGTTCTAACTCAATTTAAACGTCCCATAAAGTCTTTTTTAGTGATCATGGTCATGAGTTCGATAATGACCCGTTCAAATTATTTTGTGTCAAAAATGGATTGCTTTTTCGCTTCTCTTGTTCACACCCTTCTTAGTTTGGCTTGACCGCCTAGCTCGCTTGCTTGCTTTATTGCTTCTCCTTTGTTTTGAGGGTAATGGAAATTTGTTTTTTTGAAGGTAGAGAAGGCCACGCTTTTATAACTGTGGTTTGGTTCAGAATTAAGCATAAGTAGTTGGTCTAATTGTATATCAAAATTTTGTTTCTTATCAAGATTAAGCTAACTGATTTGATATGACATAGGCCAGGCCTTAACTAGTTAGTGGCAATTAAGTCAATGGAGGATAGTTAAATTATGAGCCCCAACCATTTTTAACATGGGTAAAGGTAAGAAGAGAGGAAACCATGAAAACTTTGGAGGGTAATTTTTCCAACAAAAAGAGGGAGAGGCGCAACAAATATGTCAACAATAACATAAAACATAAATATAAGTATCTAGCGGTAGTAGTGTTGTCAAAAATTTCAAACCGAAACCGTTTAACTGCACAAAACCAACCGACCCAAATGAGAATCGAAGCAATTAAAAATTGATTTTTTAAAATCGAAAACCGACCCGAACCGTATTTAAGTAAACCCAAAACCGAACCGATCCGAATAATGTCAAACTGTATAAGAACCGAACCCCGTTAACAAACTGAACCAGTTCTAAACCGAACTGAATTCAAACCGAAACGAAAAAGAACCGAACCATTTCTAACCCGAAATCGTTTCCAACCCGAACCGTTTGAACCGAGGTAAAAACCGTTTACACCGAACCGTTAACAAACTGCAACCGTTTACACTAAACTGTTGATAAACCGAACCACTTACAAACCGAACCGTTTATAAATCAAACTGTAATTTCAATGTCACAACAACTCATCAAATCATGATTATCACGTATCAATTAGATGATTAAATAAGAAGTAGCTAATAACCTGATAGTAAAACAATAATAATACATTAATACACTAAACTTTTATAATCTACTTCGTAATAAACTAGTAAGATCAGTATCACTAAACTTGAAAATAACATGATATGTATTTATAAAATCGATGAGAATTTGTATATAATATGATGCCTAAATATGAAGTGATGAAATCTCGGCTTAATATAAAACTTGTTAACCAGCAAAAGGTTAGCAAGTACTATCAAATTTCAAACCGAAATCGTTTAACTGCCCAAATCCAAACGACCCAATAAAAAACTGACTTTTTGAAATAAAAAACCGTTCCGAACCATAATTTAGTAAAAGCGAAATGGAACTAATCTGAATAACGTTAAAACGTATCAGAGCCGAACCCGTTAACAAACCGAACCAGTTATAAGCAAAACTAAAATAAAACTGAACCGAAAAAGAACCGAACCGTTTCTAACTCAAAACCGTTTCCAACCCGAAACTGTTTGAACCGGTATAAAAACCGTTTACACCGAACCGTTAACAAACCGCAACCCGTCTGCACCGAACCGTTTACTACCCGAACCGTTTACAACTCGAACCGAATTAAAACCGCTTAAGAATAAACCAGAACCGAATTGATCCGATAATTAATTAAATCGAACTGAAACCGACCCATAAGACACTTGAACTGATTTCAAACCGACCTAATTTCAAACCGACTCGATTTCAAACCGAACCGAAACCAAACTGTCAAACCAATTTGATAGTACTAAGCGGTACTATTTGATGTTAGGTTAACGGCAAGGACATGGTGCATTAATATATAAATTGTACCTAAAGGGTAATAATGGAAAACATATAATATAGAAACATAGTAAACATAAAAAGTTACTCCCTCCATTTCACTTTGCTAGTCCCATACACTATTTCACAATTTTTTTTTTTTTTTTTTTTTTTTGTGAAGAATGGTTGGGGTTACTCGGTCAGTTGGGGGTTACTCACTCGGTTGGAGGGGTTACTCGATCAGGGTTTACTCGGTCAGTTAGGGAATACTTGGTCAAGGTTACTCGGTTGGTCAGGGATTACTCAGTCATGGTTACTCGGTTGGTCATGAAATACTCGGTGGATCAGGAGTTAATCGGCCAAAGGTTATTCGATCGGTCAAGAGTTACCTGATCAGAGGTTACTTGTGTGCTAGCTGACTATACACAAAAGTTTCTACTACTATTTATGACGTTTCAAAATTATATACCCATCCATATGGAATACTCTGTATATTCCTAACATTATTATAAGGTGAATAATTTTCATAATATGTGAATAATTAATAATTGGGTGTTTAAAGAGTTAAATAATTCTAATTGGTTAATTTATGTGCTAGTGGATTGCTGACACGACAAATTCTTCCAATCAAGATTTTTTATAAGCAATTTAATTACAACCAATTTCTATAAATAAAACAAATGAAACAGAAAAGGACAAAATATTAATTACAAAGCTGCAATCAAATTCCAAATTATTATAGTTTTAGAATTCCTCTTTTTATTTTAAATGATTGATTCTATAAGGGACTAATAATAAAGTAAAACGGAGGAGTAATAACTAATAACACAAGGGACAAAAACCTTTTTTATTTTTTTATTTATTTTTATTTATTTATTTATTTTTTTGAAACATGTATCACGTATTCACGTGTATCACGTACAGTGTGTTATTTAGACATAACTATACACGCAACCATGTCACTTACTCACATTGGCTAAGACCATGAGGACCACATCAATGCTGGACCAATTTTGGCCTGTCTTTATTTTGTCCTTACATCCATTACAAAAATACGAGTACAAAGTTTACCCAAAATAGAGATATGTTTCTAACAAAAGATCTTGTGTGGACCTGGTCCACAATAAAATTATTGTGGACCTTATGGTCTCACGTACAAGCAACAACACAGGCAGCCTGTTTTATTCTTCTCAGTCCATATACAAACAGCCCACCTTGTTCCTACCCAACAATAAACCCCTATACGAAAACCATAGCAACGCTAAAGCTGCAAAATTCATCAATGGAAGAATCGATCTCAACGAATTGCTGAATACTTCAATGGAACAACAATATTATGTTGTTATCAATCTCAACAAATCAATTCAATATATTTCAGATTATTCGCAAATTACAATTGAAGATCTCAAAACAATGGACCCGAACAACATGAGGTTGATGATTTTGAAGAAGATGAACCAGAGGATCGGATAACGATAATCTTCAATTGAGTGTTATTTCTACTGTAAGTGATGGTGATCGAATGTTATTTGATTGCGTTTGGGTGATTTGATTAGATTTAGGATGACGATATTCAACATATTGTTTTGTGGTTTTGATTTGATTTAATTTTTTATTTTTCCTGAGAAAGATGATAGACATATTGTGTAATTGATCTAATTTGGCTTCATTTTTTTTTTTTAAAATTTTTCTTCAAATTCTGTTTTATTTGCTCGAAATTAGGGCTCACAAACCCTAATTTATTTTGGTTTGGTATACGCATCCTTGGGTGTGTGTGTGTGTGTTTGTGTGTGTAGTGCCTCGAGTGGGTGCTGCTGTTTGGTTTGGTGCGTTCTGCTTTTTAGCGTTCTGTTTTGGTTTAGTTTGCATGTGTTGCTGCGTGCTTTGGTGGGTCTGTTGCTTAGTGTTGCTGCGTGCTTTGGTGCGTGTGTGGGTGTGTGTTTTGTTGCATGGTGTTGTGTGTTTGCAGCACTGTGTGGTGTATTTTTGGTGTGTGTGTGGCTACGTGTTCTGTTGCGTGGTGTTGTGTGTTTGCAGTACTGCGTGGTGTAGTTTTGGTGCGGTGTGGTGCTGAGGAGTGTTGTGTTGTGTTGGTGCGTTGTGGTTTTGTGCACGTGTGTTGGTGTGTTGCTAGGTGCTGTGTGCTGTTGTGCGCATTCTTAGCAGCATATTGTGTTGGTGTTGTGGTATTTTCTTGTGGTGTGGTGCGTGTGTTGTGTGTGTCACACCTCTCTTGTTTGATTGTTTTGCTCGTAACTGGGTGCAACGGAGAATTATAAATCTAATAAAAGTCACTATGGCTATTTTGACATTAATGTTGCTATTCTAAGGGTCACTATGCATAGCTAATTAATTGTGTTTCGTATATGATAAGTTTGAAAATTGAAAAGACTGTTATTGTGAAAGAATCAATAATATAACAAACGTGAGTGATGAGCTTAAGTGTTGTCATGGTTCTCAATTTTGTTGTGACTTGTGAGTTGTGACCCTTATTTAAATATATAGTGACCTCTTATATGTATATAGTGACCTCTTATATATATATAGTGATCCTTTTATTTAAATATAGTTATGGTTATATATAGTGACATTTATTTAAACATAGTGACTCTTATTTAAATATATAGTGACCCTTATTTAAAATATTATCAACCCATATTTATACATGTATATAGTGAGTCAGAGACTCTTATTTAAAATATTATCAACCCTTATTTATACATGTATATAGTGAGTCAGTGACCCTTATTTAAATATAGTCATAGTTATACATAATGACCTTTATTTAAATATAGGACCTTATTTTAATATATAGTGACCTTTATTTAAATATAGTCATATATAATTATTGTATTTTTACAACATATTATTGAAATTATCTTTACATAGCCTATGTAGGATTCGAACCTACATCATTGTGCATTTGCACACTGCTCTACCAATTGAGCTAATAGGCTTTACCATTTAAAAACAATTTTCACTATTTTCCAACGAGATATCACATGATTACATAAATAGCTAATAGGCCTAACACCATGTCACAATTGCCACTTATCATATCTAAATAGGTTAAAACCAATTTGTAGCTATTTTGATTTCATAAATATTCCAAAATACATCATTAATTTCTTTTTCCCTATTTTTTATGCTTCATCAACACAATACGCAGTACCACATTATACAAAGAAGTACATGTTCATTTACAACTTTTAAATCTCTTCATCAAAGTCATAATAAGCAACAGAGCACTTCCTTGGTAAACAACAGAGCAGCACCAACAAACAAGTCAGCTTGCCCAATCTTATCATACATGCACCATAACCCCCTTTAACAACACCACACTCACATCCCTCCATTCAACCAAACAACATCAGCAAAATTCTTAACCTCCACCTCGTCAACAACAAAAATTGAGCATAATAATTGACCATATTATTATCTACTTCAACTAATAATTGAGCAAAATTCTTAACCTCCCCTTCTAAATCATAGTTACCCTATTATCTCCTTCAACTAATAATTGACCATATTTCAAAAAATTGAAAAAAAAACATACAGTGACCCTTCCTATTATCATCCAAATTCTCACTTTCAACAATAATTACGCGAAATCAAAAATGTATAAACATAAAACAATGAGATTCAATTTAAGTATAAATCAACATGAATTGATCAAATTGAAACCCTAGATCATTAATACTACATAAAATTCAAGCGAAAATCCCAAAAGTTTCAAGGAGGCAAATAAGGCCACTAGGATAGCAGTTGAGGAAAGAGGTACTATCCTCTAGTCCGTCTTGTAGGAAATAACGTATGTAAGTCAAGCACTATCTTCATTCTATCTTTTAGTCTAGTTGGTAGCAATCTACAACTTCTGTACCAATTCGGTCAATCCGGAATGGATCGGTTAAACATTCTATTAGGGAGCCTGGTCTTAGAGCTTCAATTCAAGAAGAACAGCAACATAATAAGCTTAAAAAGTTCAATAATCAACTCAAAAATAAGAAATTTACCGCAGTTATGTCCATCATCGGAATTTGCCGAAGAAGCGAAGGCCCTCTTCCTCTAAAATGTTCCACCGCCTCTAGTTATCACCATTGAAGAAGAGGCTAAGAGGTCTTGAAATGTAGAGAGAGAAAAACTCATATGGGCGAGCTTTGAAGAGAGAGAAAATGGACCTTTGAAGAGAGAAGATGGAGCTTGGAATTTGGAAGTTCATGTGAAGAGAGAGAAAGCAAAAGATAATGAAATAATTCTGTAGCTTGTTTGAATTTCCAAAACAATTAACCCATTCTATTCCTTACGCACGTGACAGGTCCTTGGTCCACAATAATTTATTGTGGACCAGGTTCATTTAAGAATTTTTATGTTTCTAATATTTCTAATAATTATTGTGTACTGAGTATTTGTTTTCATTTTTTTTAAAAAACCTTTTCTTTTTTTTTTTTTACCATAGCAAAAGAACATGAAATTAATCAAAGTTCAACAAAGTAAGCCGACATTTCCTTGCCATCTCATCCGCCCTTTTTACCTGTTCTCTCGGAACCTTTAGGATTGCGCATTTCACGAATGTGGCTCCCACTTCCTTAATTTCCTTAATTAACCAGGTAATCGAGACATTCTTACCTAGATGATCTTGCAAGTTGTCCAGAAGGGAGATAGAATCAGAAAGCAGAAGGATACCCTGTTCTCCTTGTGACTTAGCCCATTTCAAGGCTTCAAGACATGCCCATGCTTTACACTGTACTGCAGATGAAGCTGCTCCACATTTTCCCATCTCCACCCCCGAGTTCCCCGAACTATTCCCTACAACTTCCCAACCAATCCCTGCCCTTGACGTCTTCTTATCCCACGAGCCATTCGCTTCCACAATGAATCTAGCATACCCGCTCTTGTCTTTCCCCAGCTGCTCATGATTATAACCTGGGGGAATGACTGGGTCATTGCCCCCAAAGCCCAAGGTAGGGGTGCCTTCAGTGTGCTTATAAGTGAAGACCTCATGGTCTTGCATAGCCTGATGTATGAATTCGGTGACCAGACTCGCATTCCCATTAGCACTTTTGAAACATCTCGCATTTCTTGTTTTCCATAGACCCCAAAGTGTTGCTATGAAAAAAGCATTACGAGTACCAAACTTACCATCCTCGCTATGAAAGAGCAGGATATAGCTCTGGATCCACTTCCTCAATGAACTGGAGCCAGTAGAATCATGGCTAATAGAAAGTGGGGAGTCTCCCCAAATTTCCCTAGCCAGAGAGCAATAACGGAAGAGGAGTTGACTATCTTCCGGTTCAGACCCACAGAGATCACACATTTCATCAACATGTGCGCCCCTCCTTGCTATGTTGACTTTGACAGCAATGCTATCATGAAAGAGTCTCCAAAGGAAGAGTTTCCATTTAGGTTGAATGTTCATTTTCCAAATAAGCTTCACGAACTCCTGGTCTTTGGTGGAAAATGAAGCTGGATTCTACCCCCCTTCCTTCAGGAGATAGTAGTATCCTGTTTTCACCGTATATGTCCCTGATGGGTGAAATTTCCAGTAGATGAAGTCATCATCCCCTTTTTGCGGGAGTTCAGTAGCCAAGATAGCCTTAGCACTATTCCACTCAAAGCACCTTCTTACCATTCCTGCATCCCAGGCTCCCGTATTCCTGTCAATGAAGTCCTCCACCTTCCATCCAAGAGCTGCTCCCAGAGTTTGGTTAGAATTAACCATTGGAACTTCACCTTCCACCCAGGGCATACAGATGGCCTTAACATCTTTCCCATTGCCGATCTTCCAAGCGAACCCCTCCTTGAAAATTCTTGCAACTCTTTGCAAGCTTGACCTCCCCAAAGATGGGTTTCCCACCCTTACATATGGCCTAGCCATGTTGCACACCCCACAAGCCTGTAACCCTCCATGAACCCTTGAAAGTAAAAGTTGGGGGTTAAGGTGCATCCTTGAGGATTGTTTGAAGAGAAGTGCATCATTGAGGACAGAAGTTCCTCTAATCCCCAAACCTTCCATGCTCTTAGGTGTCTGAATGACCTCCCTACTAACCCAATGCATACCTTTGCAACCTTTGTTGGACCACCAAAACCTTGTAATAAGAGAATCGATCTTGTTGGCAATACCTTGAGGGAGCTTGAGGCATTTCATAACATGTGCTGAGATACTTACTAGAACTGTGTTAATAAGAACTAGTTTAGCCGATTGTGACAAATTGAGAGAAGCCCATGACACTACCTTGTCTGACACTCTATCAACCAAGAATTGGAAAGCAGAACTCTTCTTCCCCTGAATATCAACCGGGGCCCCCAAATGTGTTCCCATATTATCCGTCTCTGGCATAGAAAGGATACTCTTCAAGACTAAACGCTTGTTGTTGTCAAAACCCGGAGAGAACTTAACAAATGACTTCTGGAGGTTCAACTGTTGACCCGACGCTTTTCCAAACCTTAGGATAATGTCCTTAATACATAAGCATGACTCCTCATCAGCCTTAAAGAACAACATAGCATCATCTGCAAAGAAAAGATAGGAAATCGAAGAAGACCTTCTTGACACTTTCAAACCTTTAAATTGTTTGATATCTTCTGCCAGTGATAGCATTCTTGAAAGAATATCCATGCAGAAGATGAAGAGATATGGAGAAAGGGGGTCACCTTGTCTTAGACCACACTTGGTAACAAAATGGTCTGAGGTTCTCCTGTTGATGACTGCCTTGAAGCTCACGGTCGAAATACATTGCGAGATCATCCTTATCCAGTGACTAGAAAACCCATAAGCTTGTAAGACCTTTAGGAGGAACAACCAGTCCACTCTATCATAGGCCTTCGACATATCAATCTTGACTGCCGTGAAATTCGAGCCTCTTCTCGAATTAATCAAATGCATAAGCTCATGGCTTAAGAGAATGTTATCCTCCATGTACCTATCAGGGATAAAGGCATGCTGGTTTTCCGAAATGAGACCTGGGAGAACGCTTTTCAGCCTGTTCACCAGACTCTTGGAGATGCATTTGTAAACTGTGTTGCATAAGCTGATAGGCCGGAACTGGCCTGCACATTCTGGACTCCTTACCTTCGGAATCAGGACTAAAAGAGACTGATTCCATTCTTTTAACATGTTTCCTGTTCTCAAGAATTGCTGCACACTATCCACTACTAGATCCCCTACTCCTTCCCAATAGGTCTGAAAGAAATTAGCCGTGAACCCATCCGGCCCTGGCGACTTTGAGCAGTGCATACTAAACAATGCCTTTTTAATTTCTGCAGCAGTAAAAGGCCTATCTAGGCCCAACTTTTCCTCATTTGAAATTTGTGGAATGTCAAGCTGTCAAAGAAGGAGATCAATCTCCTCCCTATGACTTTCTGAATAAACCGGGTTGAAAACTCCTTTAATTGCTGCAAGAATCACCTCTTCTACCCCTTTATGCCCCTCCACCCAGACATCATTCTCATTTTTCAAAGTCAGGTTTCATTGATTGCTTGACGTTGCTTGACCTTCCTGTACATTGTAGGGGTAGGAAGATCCCCAAACTTAACCCAATTTGCCTTCATGCGTTGCTTCCAGAAACTGAAGCATAGTTGGCTTTCTGGCACAATAAGGTTTACCTGTTGAATATAGTTGTCCCCATCCTGGATTGACCTAATATCCGAAGCTGTGCCATGTAGATCCTTAGTCAGCTTCCTCCAGTTAATCCCCAAAGTCTTTTTATTCTCCAAGCACCAGTACTGAAGCTTGGTCCTTACTTTCTCAAGTTTCCTTGAAAGCTGATACATCGAGGATCCCTGGACAATTTCCTTCCATTCTGTTTCCACTATTGTCTTGACTTCCGGGAAATTAAGGCACCAATTTTCCAGTTGATAAGGCCTATATGAGATGGCCTCTCTAGCTGTAGAGTGATAGGTAATAGCTGCATGATCCGAGCAAATGATTGGTTCATGAACTAACTTTCCCTCCGGGGAATGATGGAACCAATCCTCCGTGATATAAGCTCTATCTAGCCTTTCTAGAATTAGGCCATTACCATCCCGTTTGTTGCTCCAAGTAAACCGAGGCCCGGAGAATGGCACTTCCGAGACATTACTGCTAAACCTCCAATCAAGAAAGGCATCAAGCCCTCTAATTAAAACTGAACCCCCTAACTTATCACTGCCACTTTCTATTTGATTGAAATCTCCTATGACTAACACATTTTTGAACTCATTCAATAACCATTGGAGTTGTTCCCAAATTAAATTCCTATTTTCTACTTGAGGCTCGCCATAAAGAAAAAGTACATACTTAGAACTTCCATTAGATTCAATGATCTTACAAAGGATAAAATTTTTGGAAGAGTACAAGCAATCCACTACATCATTTGACCAACTTAAAACTAGCAACCCCCCACTACTCCCTTCCGAATCCCAACCAAAAGTGGATGTAGGAGCCAAAACACCTAAAACTGAAGCTGCTTCAACAAAAGCCATTTTAGTTTCTGAGACAAACATAAATAAAGGTAATTTAGAACGGTAGAGCCACACTAGGTAGGGAATTGTAAGGGAGTGTGGATCATTTAGACCCCTACAATTCCACGCCACAACCTTCATAACTCTTTTGGGGGCTGATCTGGTACAGCCTCCTTACCCTTTGACGAAACCCTCATAGACTCAAGAATGGACAATTGCAAATCGATGTCCATGTCATCCCTTATCTCCCTAAAAGTCGAAGTCACCTCTTCACTCTTTTGCCTCTTACATGATTCGGAAGATGAGGAAGAAAACCCTTGGTGCCTCTTGTTGCCTACCCGCTTCTTGATATCCTCATCAATTTCTACCCCAAACTCACGAGCCATATCCGGATCCGAAATTGCCTTAGAAGAAAACCTGTTCACCCCATTACTATCCTTGAGCCAAATGCTAAACCCACCCTTCTCGGACCATCTGTGAAGCCTTTTAAGCCTCTTGCGTTCCACCCATTCATAGTCCGTCTCACTATAGCGGACCGAATCTCCATCACATGAAAGCGGCTTATGCCCCACCGCCTCCCTAATCCTCTTCTTTGTGTCAGCGCTATCATCAAAGTTAAACAAATCCGTGAAGTTGAAAGAACTAATATGTGAGAAAGGAGTGTTAGGTGATACCGGAGTGTTGGGTGGATCAAACTCCGTGAGTGGTAGATTCGGTAACCCTCTCAAGTCGGCCGGAGATAGCCTCAAAAAAGGAGTAGTACTCCTAACATTTTGATGGATAAGTTGAATTTCCCTCCGCCTAGCATTGCGAATTCCAAGAGATAAAATAGTGCTTGCCTCCATGATACAACCGTACTCATCATCACCAAGTTGCTCTTCATATTCCCGCTTAGTAGCCATAATAGACGAATTTTCCACCTCAACTTGCGGGATTGCAGCAGCCAGATTGTTCCCATTACCCCTTCCTAGAAAACCCGGCCCATTTCTGTCGAAATTAGATGGAGTAGTGGCCCATTCGGAGATCCGCAATGCATGAAACAAAGTTCCCGGACCTCCACCCTCTGTTGCTGATTATGTTGGGCCGTAGAGGACTCGCCCAACTTGAATCTTGACCCAGCAAAGAAGTGACGAGGTGGCGGAGGAACATCAGCCGCCAGTGGAGGGTCTACCTCCTTACCAGATCGTGTGCTCCTGTCAAGATCCAAAATGCGTCTAGCATTTGGAGCAGCATCTCCAATCACTAGAGGTCGCTCCCTCCGCACATAAGGCGTAGCACCCACACTTGGATTTGGCTGTCTCCTTGACACAAATTCAGCATATGGATCCCCTCTCAACCCCAATCTTCTCCCTGGTGAAAACATCAAGTCCGACCTCACCGGGTCGACATCTATATCAGCCACTTCCAACTCGTCACTTGAGAGTTCTTCCTCAACTGTATGATAATGGTTGCTGTCATCACTATCCGAAGATGAAAAATTCCCATCACACGGGTAACCCTCTTCAAAATCAAAGCTTTCTCTTGGTACTCTCCTATTCAATGGAGAAACATTTGGTGCCTCTACATGCAGCAAATCTACACTTGTGTTTCTAAACCGGTACCAATCCGGTAAACCCCGAATGTGATTAGTGTAGTATGGATATTCCGCCGGCCCATACAACACTCTCACACCATCAGCTTGAACTTCGTCAAGCCGCCTCCGCACCCTCCTCCTTGCTACCATTGCGTGAAGGGGGCAGCGAGAAGTTGAATGCCCTACTCGACCACATGACTTGCAAAACCTGAAAACCCCCTCATATCTCAAGTACACCCAAATAACTCGATCTCCCTCCAATGGAATAAAGCAGCCCGGGATCAATGGTAAGGAAAGATCGACTAGCATCCGAGCCCTAAGCTCAGCTTGAGGCGGAAGGTCATTCCCTTCATGCTCTAGACCCTCAATATATCCTACATGTCGTATTGCTATATTTCTTCAAATTTTTGTGCAATTAGATTTTTTTTTTCACCTTTCCTGTATACGAACGAAGTGTATTCAATGTTTCGCTACATACATCGATAATGTCATTTTTTTCAATATATAATAATCTTACTTTTAAGAATATTTCACACTCCCTTTACTACCTTTAATTCCTATGAAAAAAAAAATAACAAAGACAAAACAAAATAAGTATACTCTAATAAGTTTAGAAAAAATCAAATTAGATAAATTAATTAAGTTCAAATAAAATAAAATAGTTAAGACAAAATAAAATAAGTTCTATAAAACAAAATCAGTTCAATCAAAAATACAATATAATTGTACTTCTCCTATTTAACTGGGGTTATGTGCCAACGCAAAAATTTGACTAATAATATCTTTCATTATCAATTAATGAAGCTTAAAAACATTTAATATACAAAAATTATTCAATAAGAGGATTCCAACAAGTACTATATATTATTGATGTTTGTCAAAGTCAATTACGAGTATATGAATAGTGCCAAAGTCTCAATATAGTGCATAGAATTAGTGGATGGAGTACCTAGCTAGTCCGTATTTTCTTAATTATCTTGAATGTAATTTCAAGAATTCCAGCATATCTTATCCATAATGTATGCATGGATGGCCTATAAAAGAGGACACTCTTCTCCTCTTCAAAACACACAATTCAATAATTCCTTTACAGTTTACACTAAAATTAAACCACTCAACAAAACAAAAACTAAATAAAAGATGAAGAAATGGGTAGGAAGCAAGGTTCTTCTCTTGCTTATACTTGCCATTATAACCATAATGGTTGACACTTGTGTGGCTTCTCGTGCTTGGAATGAACTTATTTCTGAGCAGTCGGAGAAACAGAAATCCATCTTGATTTCAAACATACTGCTTGAAGGGGTTAAATATGAAAATAACCTCAGTTGTTTGCCGCGCCACGCTTCTTGCGACCCTTATGATAACCAGTGTTGTAAGGGAACCGTATGCAAATTCGATCGACGATGGACTGGATCATGTCTATGGTCTACCGTGTCCTGGAAAGGGGGGCTCTTGCAGTATGTTTGACCATTGTTGCCCCGGCTTAAGCTGCAACGGAAAGTTTTCCGGTACATGCAACTAGCTAAACAATTCAAGTTACTCCTAAGCTATATCTATCTTAGCTTGGAGCATATAATATAAATATGTATCAGTAAGTACGATCTTACAACGTACGATATTATCGTTGCATGGTGTTGTACGTATTATCATTGCATGGTGTTGTACGTACGTAGTTTATCATTTTATGTATGTGTCATGTTATATTGATATGTCTTCTTATGTTGATCTTCTGAGTGTTGGAATTCTGTTGTCTAAACGGTTTTTCTTTTTTCTCAAGTTGTAATGTAATGTTGGTTATATATACTTAAATAAAACAATATTGTGTTCTAATTATGCATGGATGAAATTAAAGTGCTACTCGTATAATTAATATTTTAAATTAGCCTATTATATCAATGGTGTAAAATTATTGTAACATGATATGGAAAAGCTAGAAGCGACATTTTATACCATGGCACAACATCCATGATGTAATCATATGAAAAACTTGTCAAAAATAAGCCAACCTTTATGCGGTTAGCTCGAAATAGGTCAATTTTTCAATTAATTCAGAATAAGTTTAATTTTAAAAAGGTATTAACTTTAAACAAGTCAAATGACCTACAACCTATCAAATAGGTCACTTTCTTTCACATTTTTTAATTAAAAATTATTTATTTCAGTTATTAGTAAAAACAATTATACAAAAAGAAAAATCCCACTGAACCCCCTTCTTCAAACCAGTACCCAAACAGCTCGATCCTTTTCTTTCTTTGCACTCCCGCCAGCCCACCATCCCTTCCCCTAGAACACCGGCTGAACCCTTTTCACTTCCTATCCCTAAACGCCAGCATTTGTCGGTTGTTCAACAGTGTGACGTGTGAGGAATCAGTAAAGAATTAAGAAAATAATTTAAATAAGTAATTGGGGGATAGGGATTTTAAAGAACAAAAAATTTAAAAAAATAATTTAAATTAAAAATGAACTAATTATATTATAACACGTTGCATACTAACCTAAACAACCGGTTAACTCTAAAGCCAACATGTCATAACTCATATCATTATCGAAGGATATCATATAAAGGTTGACTTATTTTTAGTTATTAAAATTTTAACTTATTTTGAGTTAATCATGTAAAGATTGGCTTATTTTTGACAAATTTTCATATCATATACCACATCTTGATGGTATTTGCATTGCCATTTGGTGGAGCAAAGCTTGCATCGGTTCGTGTTGAAGAATGTTTTCTTTCTAACTCGCCTACTAAAATGACAAGTTTCGAAGGATTGTTGTTAAAGAATCGCGGCCCTAGCCTCCAAAACTCGTCATTTTAGACTTAAGAAAAAAATGGTAAATGACAATTTTGTAAATAAAATGCCTATAGATTATTCTTGTGTTTTGTGCTTTGAGGAAATATTGTAATGGAGAAATTTCAGCTTCTCTTCAATGGTTGAAAGCTAAGTTTCAATAGAAGAGGGAAAGCTTACCAATCCTTTTGGGTTAACTATGCCCTTTAATTTATCATTTTTCTTAGGGTTTTCGTTAAATTTTGCGGCGACATAAATGATTAAATGGTGGTGTTAGTGTCGGTAGAGATGAAGAAGATGAAATGGTGTTATCAGGAATAGTGATGTCGAAAATGGTGTTTGTATGATGAAGATGGATGGTGATGTTGGGATTGAAGGAAGGAGGAAGAAGGAGGAAAAATGACAAAAAATGCTAATGTGTTGCACTTGATAAAGTACACAACACCACGTGTGTTATTTATTGCTTCAATTTTATATACTCGTACTACGTACGAAGTCCTTTTTTTTCTTTTTTTTTAATTGTAGATTTTTTGGACATTCATATTTATATGTTTTCATGCACCTTTTCAATTCAATATCTTCCATCTAAATTGTCTATTTTCATGTTTTTATTTTTCTAAATCAGCTAAAATCCAATAAATAATAAATTAAAAAAAAAAATACTATGAGTACAAAATTATTAAAGAAAAGGTATTGGTGAAATCAAATATCATAATAAATAGACAAAGTATAAAACATGTGCAAAAACCATTTATTCATTTAATTAACATTAAAGATGCTATTAGTAGTTATTGATGATAAATTAAACGACATGTAATTATAATGAAAGTAGTGTTATGCTTTGACCAATACATAGGCGAATCAATTGACTTTAATATAAAAAATTGCAAGTGAGGTAATTGACGTATTAAAAATGTATAAGAAAAGATAAGGGAGTTTATATTTTATTGAAAAGTAAGGGATGTGAAACGGAAAGAAATACGAGAATAAAAAAAAGAGTACCGGGTTTCAATGGGGAATATTGAAAAAGAGAGATAATATTAAAATGAAAAGTTTGTAAAAATAGAAGTATAACACTTAAAAAATGTCCGTATTTGATAAGAGTAACACTTTAAACAATTAAGATTATATTCGTCTTACAAATCTATCAAAGTGTTATTAATGGTCAAAATTATAAGATCATGGTGGATACAACTATAATTAAGGATATGCAAGTGTACATCCCTCATTATATTTATAATTTGATGCAACTAGATAATATTAAAGACACTCTAACTTAGTGGCAATCGGTGATGTTAGCATAAAGTCAATATCCTTGATTCCTTGGGAATTATTGTAAGTGTATAAATGTATAATCATATGTTTACTTTGAAGTTTCTTTTTGATCCCTACTTTTCGCCCAATTCATGATTAAAATGTATAAAAATTTCATTGTGCTTATAGTATATGAGAATTCTGGATCCGCCACTCTCATACATTGATCAAATTGTTGCATTTAAATTAAACAGAGGTATTCCGTAATAGAAATACTCGTAATAGACACTAGACAGATGCCCATACTTGATCTGATGAACCAGCTCTCAATTTCTTGTTCTTGGGCTATTAAACTTTTACCAGTTATTCATCCAAATCCAAGTCCAACTTAGTGCATTCACGTAAGCTGTATTTAACTGACTTGAGTATAAAATCGTAGATGAGTCAAAAACCTGACCAATGCTTGGTTTTTCGAAAACTAATTCATGAAACAAATTATTGAGGTTTTGATCTGCGGGTGGATTTACAAATACAGTTGCAGACTCGCTAATTTGGCATCCAAATGCATCCATGGTGTAGAGTTCAGTGTGCAAAATATTACCATCTGCAGTTCGATTCAAATCTCACAGTATAGTTTCAGCTAATTTTTACTTATAAAGGCTTCCTTGGAGTAGCGTTCAGTATATATCGAGGTTTTGAGCTGCGGGTGGATTCAAATCCCAGTCATGCTAATTTGGCTTCCGGATGCTTCCTTGGAAGACTTCAATATGCAAATATCAAGGTAGAGTTCAGTATGCAAAATAGCTGAATTTTACATTTCACCATACTACTAGGAGCCCAGGAGCTGTAAATCATCTGTACGGCGTACTAGCAGGAGCCGAGGATAAAAGTCAAGCATATAACACAGGTATACACTATACAGGACTACAATTTGTGCAAAATCGTATAATAGATTGCGCCAATTCACAAGGGTAATGTAGAAATAGATTGTGCCAGTAAAGTAAAAATAAAGCATTCTAATCTTGAAACTTCCATCCTTTCCCAATTTTCATTTTATTTATTTTTCTTCCTCTTAAATCAAAGCAGGAAAGCTGAATTATCACGTTCATAATAATTAACCAAGTTTCAGCAGCTCACTAATAACACTACACCATTTATAGAATAATACAAACAAAAAAAATTTACAAGACTGTGCACCTTTTACAGTAGTTTACAGAAGCTTATACGGACGCACGACCGATTGTAACGCAGCCTGGTGCAAAAATGACTTATTTCAATGGCAACAACCCGAGGTACTTGGGCTGGAGCTTTCTTTGACTCTTACACAACCGTGTCTCAAGACTGATTCGTACGGTTATCTACCTTAGCAAAGCGACCTTTGATTCTTACTCTACTTTCTGCTTGAAGCTTTCTCGATTCATATCTGATATGCTTTTCAAACCTGTTGGTTACATTCCGTATAAAATGTCATTTCCCAATAAAACATACATCTATCCCATGTCACTTGATCATCAAGAAAATACAGAGTAATTAATACGTAAAATTATATAACTAGCACATACAGTTTTGCCAGTTTTGACTCATTCTATGTTCTCCAAACATAACTAAATATTTCAATCTCAATTAGTAAGGCTTCTATAAAATAATTGTAGTCGAAGTAAAATATGTTTCTATTTACATCCATAACCATCATCGTTTATCCATAAATATGTCCCCCATATTTAGTTTAGGAATAATTAACAAAAATAATCATTTTAATCCCATCTAAACTTTAACCTAAAATAATCCTAACTATTGAGGTAGCCTTCTCAAAATAATCTCACTTGTTTATTAACTTATTTAACCAGTCATTTATGATGTGTCAACTCCTTATAGGCTAAATTTTCTTAAATACCAAAAAAAAGAAAAAAAAAATGGAGCATCAACCGATTGGTCAATCCCACCAGCACGCATCACCCCACCTGACCACTCCCTCCACTGCCGTTGGCTGCTCATCTCCAACACCTCACTGTCCAGCCAACTCTCTGCACCACCACCGTATCCTTGTCCATAATGGCATAATTCCACATCATCTTCTCTCCTTTATCCTTGTTAGATTCCCAACTTCATCACCTGGCCTTTTCCTCCACCATGAACGGACCCCTTCTTTTTATAAATGAAAAAAAAAAAAAAAAAAAATTATTGTGGGTAATCCTATGCCCTTTACTCCACCATGGACGCCCCTTTCATATTTTTTAAGTTGTGGGTAGGATGGCGGAAGTGGGTGGCCGGAGGTGTGGGGTGGTTTGCAGGTGGTTAGATACGAGGGGTGCGGTGGTGCAGTGGGGTTAGGTTGGGTGCCTGGTGGGGGTGATTAAGTGGGGTAGTTGGGTTAGGCTGGATGAGTTAGTGAGTAAGTAATGGGCTGGTGGTGGTCAATTGAGGTGGAGAGAGGAGAGAAAAGGGAGGAAGAGTGAGTAAATGACCAAAAAAATACGAGTAAAAATTACTGGTTAAAAAGGTTACAGGTAAATGAGACTATTTTGAGAAGGCTACCTCATTAGTTAGTATTATTCTAGGTTACAGTTTAGTTGGGATTAAAATGAGAAGACCATCAATAGTTCGGGATATTCTTGTTAATTATTCCTTTAGTGTATATACAACTTTTGATTGAAAAATGGTGAAGAGAACCAATGAAAAGCTGTAGCCACTTTATTTCCAGATGACCATGAAAATTGTTTAAACTAATAGAATGAATGGGAAGAAAACAAAACCTTTTTAGCCAAGGAGGCAACGACAAAATATCTCACACATTCACATTTTCTCAGTTTTAATTAGTAAGGCTTGAGAGTAGATTATTGAGATTAAATTAATCATCAACCCACCATAAAAAAATTTCTCTGAACATACACAAATTTTGACTCAAGAAAATCAAAGGGCAATACTTAAGATATTACCTCCTAGTCCTCTTCTTTTCTTTGTATCGTGATAATGCAGTATCCCGATCTACACTAGTAATTTCACGTGAGGAAACATTCTGAGGGATTCCGACTGATTCATTTTTGATGGGATTCTGTGAATTACATCCAGTAGTGATGAGATTTGCACTGCTACACATGCCCGAAGGTGTACCCGGATTTGGAACACTATCTTCATTATGGCTTCCCGACAAGGCAGAGGAAAAATATATGTCATTGACATCTTCACCTGTGTCATAGCACCAATTATATGGGTTTGCCTGTATAAGAAGAGAGCTAGAGGATCACCCATCACATTTGTCAAATCATGCATCAATCAATATTTCATCAACAGGTGCTAATTTCAGATAATCACTCAGAACAGAGAAAAAAAAAATGTTTGCCAGCTTGCTTAATTGCTTTGACTATTTTTTTAGTTTCTGTACATAATAATATGGAGCTTTTTACTAACTATGGCAGCGAATTAAGAATGTTGACACATACTGATACCGATGCTTTGTTGATATTTGATTTTCTTTGGAGAATTTCTAAGAAAAACTATTTGAAATCACATCACAGACAATGAAATTCTATATTATTAGGTTGAATCAAGTGCTCGAAATAAAAAAGTGAAGATTCATTACAAACAATGAGAGATGAGGTTAACACACTGAAGCATCTATAATGCCTTCATCAATTCAGGTTGTAGTGCGGCGCCTCACATTCTTCACCTCTCCTTGACTATGTTCTCCAATATTTGACAGATCACAGAATGCAGTACTTAACTTTAGCATGACTGGAGAAGTTTCAAGATTTAAGATACCTGTACATATTAAGTTAGCGACTCGTATCATGCCAAAGCAGCAAAAACAATGACAAAGTATTGCTCCTGCCGCTGGCACGGAATTGGAAGGTCCAAACTAACTGAGATAGCTGACAGACCGTAGAACGATGCAGATATCCCCAACTTAAAATTAAGTTTACTTACATCAACTTTCTTTAAATTGCATGTCCATGAAAAGCAAGCCCAAAAAGGTTGACTTATTTCAACCCACATTTATACTAGTATTGTATAACAATTATTAAATTTTTACATTATAAAAAAAAAATACACAAAATTATTCACAGCTGCAGTGACTTGATTCTAAACTACATGGCATGTTACTCATGATCCGACATTCAATGGGCTGTAGCATAATGAAAGGAAACTCAATCTGTCTTTAAGAAAGTCTCTGGCACGAAAAAATGGAAAACTTATGTAAAATGCATCTACAAATTTCAGTCTCCTCGACGATAATAAATGATTTTTTTACTACTTGAAAAGTGAAGCATCTACAAATTTAAAATAGAAATATAAGAGTAATTTTGAAGATTACAAAGCAATGGAGGCATGGAGCAAGGTTTTTCCTTAGAGATGAAAAAATGTTGCGGTCCCAAATCCTATTAGTTGGGTCCCTCATATTAGTCATACAGACAGGAGCCCAGGACATGATTGCTCATATAAAGAGACTAAAAAGGTCCACAAACATTACCAGTTTTTGGTAATCAGCATTAAGAGATTTGTAATCTAAATAAACTATCTGTATGTGTTTCTTATCTATCATGAAGTAACACGGAGACAGAAAATGTAGCTGCGCTGGGTGATATAGATGTTGATGAGAGCATAGAAGCTCTACAGAATGCTTTTAGCATCTAAATTTAGACACTGACTGAGTGGCCAATATTATCTGCCTCTCTTACTCCAAGAAGCTAGGATACAGAATGCCATAATTGAAATGTCATATAACATACAATAGAGTGGCAGCAGAAATTGTTAGCAGATGACAATTTCAGAAGTTGGTTATACCTCATTCCCTTGAAATGTGGAGTGTTCTTCATCGCGTTGGTGAGCTTGAATCTTATGCTGTAACATGGAGTCTCTCTCATCTTCATCAGCAACAAACTGGTGCATATAAAGGGGGTTCACATCTTGCTTTATACTAGGCTCCAACTTAGCTAATGCACGAAGCTGATGAAGAATCTCATGCTTGTGCTGCCCACAAGATAAGTTCCTATCCTGCCAGATAAAAGAGATTTTCTAATCAAATTAAGAGCTTCACAACACCACCTAAATCATAAGGACAACCCATATGTTTCATATAGCCCATCCAACCATTTTTTCTTCGATGCTCAAGTGCTCAACATGATATAATTATCTCTCCCAATGAATTAATTGTAATATATATATCAAATAATCACTCCCTAGTTAATATGATGAGTAGTTTTATAATGTCTTTCAACCAACAGATTCCTAATCTATAAAACACACCACTAACTAATGCACACTAATCCAAACCTGATATAATTAGCACACCAATTATAACTTGAAACAAGACAATTAAACCATTGGCATACTTCATTAACCTGCAAACCAAATAAACCTATCAAGGGGCACATGATTTAGGTGTAAGCGCCATAATTGATTAAAGTCTTGTTAACAAAACCTATCAAGGCGTACGGGTTTGGTCTATGTACACTTCCTTACTGGTTGAAGGCTAACCAAATTCCAAACAAAACCTATCAAAGAGTCAGTGTTCGGTCAAGGCGCATGCAGATTTATTGGTTAAAGGCTAGACCTACCAAGGGTTTTGAAGGCTGTGCTCCTAATAACCTCATATAATTACATTCACAAAAATGGAACAACTATTATAAGTATGAATCAACAACATATAGCAAACATCAAACAAATCCAAAAAGTTCATGCATTAATCACATATTCAACCAATAAAGTTCATGAAATCAACATGCACAAACCAAGAGAAACAGCAATTGAACAAAATATCACTCCATAAACCCAACAAAAAAGGTCTAAACAATATCCGAAATCAATCAATCAAAGAGAAAACACGAACCTTAGGCAAAGGAGGCACCACCGTTGCTTGAAAACTATGACTTTTATCAGTAGAAACAATCAAATCATCAAGACTAACCATAGTAGGAACATCCCAAACAAACAAATCAGAAAACCCATCATTTCCCTCATCTAACCCATCAAATAAACCCCCATTAAAACCCTTATCAACACCACTTTCACCACCCAAAATCAAAGACTTGGAATCAAACCCTTCAAACCCAATTGCAACAGAAAGCTCAGAAACACAAGGGCATCCACTAAACCCTTCAAGAGGCCTTCTGTCATGGTCAAGGGAGCTTCCATGGCGGCTATGGCGCTCAAAATCACAGTTCTGACACAACACAGAATGTTCAGTATGACAGAAAATTGATGCAGGGGATGAATCACAAGCATCACAAAGCTGAAATCGAGTGTGTTTTGTGAATAATTGGTTGGTTGAATGAACTTCTCTGTCACAAGATAAACATAGCTTTGCAGAATCTGCTCTGCAGTAGATTAGTGCTACTGATTCTGAGCAAAAATCACAGAGACGTTTCTGGGTGTTTGGAATTTGGGGATTTTCTGGGTTTGTGTGATGATTTGAGGGAGAATTTGGCATGATTTTTGTGGGTTTTTGGTGGGTTTTTAGGTGGGATTTTGATTATGATTAGAGCATGAAAGAGGCTAGAAAATGTATGATTTGGGTGTTAGAAAAGCAACCCTAATTGGGTAGTGTATCTGTATAATTGTCAAAGAAATCCAATGAAATCTGAGAAATAAATGGGATAAGATAGAGAAAATGAGAAAAAGGGGGAAAAGCAGGTAGAAGGTTATGGAAGCAGTCACGTATAAAGACTTGCTTTAGATAATTGGATGTTTATGTGTATGACTTTTTGTCGTGATATTATCGATTGTTCTTGTCGTGATATTATCCATTGTTCCATTAGAGCATCAACACTCGTGGTATAATTTTATACCACGATGTAAATATTCATCTAATATATGATAATTTTTATTATAATGGTGGTGTAAAAGTATACTATGGAATGGTATATACCATCCCATGGTAAACATTTGCTTTAGTCCCCGTGTAATATAAATCAATCAGGTCACGCTATGTGGTCTGGTTATCATGTATCTTTTATATTTTTTTTTTTCAATTGCATTTTAAGAAAAAATTATAAAATAAATAATTATGGAAAAATTATCATTGTTCATAATTTTTCAAGACCTACACATAAACACCCATATTGATATAAATTTATATAATTATTCGAATTCACTTTTTACTACCTAAATTGCTTATTTTATTTAATTAACATTACAAACATTAATTAGTTATTTCCAATAATAAAATAAAATATAATTATAATTAAATTAATTGTATAATTAATACATATAGGAGAGAGAAAGTGTGGTGGTAAACTTTTTTTTATACCATGGGTGGGGTGATTTTTGGAGAAAGTATATTGTATTGTGGTATAAATGATGTGAAGGAGTGAGAAAGTGGTAGAGAGAGAGGGATGGTATAAATTTTTATACCATGAATGATGATGGTCTTAACCGACTTACTAAGGGTGCGACAGAGTGGTATGAGTTTGGAATCATAATTAAGGTGATATCGGATATTCGGATTAGAACTTGATATTTAATATTCCCTTTGTTTTTTTAATACTTGTTCAATTTCTCTATCTGCGGAGTTTTAAGAGAAAATAAAGAAAGTAATAAAATATGGTGAGATAGGTTGAAGAATATAAAATTGTAAAATGTAAAAGTAGTATAGAGAATTGGTAGAAAGAACATATGAAATTAATAAAATATTATTTATGTTAGGTCCATTAGTTTAAAGAATTGAATTAAATATTGTAAAATCTTTTCAAATAAGGAAATGGAGCAAATATTTAAAAACAGCCGCAAATGAAAAGTGGAGCAAGTATTTAAAAATAGAGGGAGTACGATGTGTTTGGGTACTAAAATAGGCATACCCATTTTAGTCGAGGGTAATTCTACCAATAAAAGCCCAAAGGACATAAAAAGGCCTAAAAGGCTCCAAATAAGCCAAATGCATTAATATGGCCCATAAATGACCCACATGTGTACTACTAGGACCAATCTCCTCCACTCTCTCTCTCTCTCTTAGACTCCTCTCAAAATATGCATTGTTTGGCATCTAACTTGGGTGTTGGAGGCTCCGCCTCGGGGTTCACCCCCAGGGCTCGGGGTTCATTTTGCAAGCCCATTTAAGGCCCAAAATCCGAGGTCCTCAAGCACCCCTCCAAGGCCCGGTTAGTCCATTTTTGCCGAAACATTATGTATTTGGTTCAACGGCCCATCTTTTGTGCGACCGACCATACCATGTGGCCACTTAAAGCAACATCGGCCATATAACATTGATTAAGTAACCCCTGTAATAGTGATCGAGTAACCCCTATAACACTGATTGAGTAACCCTATAACAATGACGAAGTAACCTTTTTAACACTGACCAATTAACCTCCATTACACTAGCAAAGTAACCCCTATAGTGGCTGGCCAAACGATGTGGCCAGCCACATATAAGACTTTGTGAACTCCAATTCTGGAATGGAATCTCATCTTTTTAATACAGGGTCGTGTGGTTGAATCATTTTAGAATGGATTGAAATAGAGTTAGAATCCATTCTATTTATTTTTTTGTTTGGCTGAGCTTTTTAGTAATGAAATCCCATACCCAAGGGATATTAACTCTACTCCATGCCTATGGAATCCCATACCCACCTCCCCCTTAGATTCAAAATCCATTTTATTAATGAAGAATACAATCTATTCCAACATTAAACCAAACAACTTTAGGGTAATATAGGTTTTAAAATCCATACCTCTCTAGTATGAGATTTCATTCCAATATAATGAACCAAACACCCCCGTATAACCGTATTTGATACCGTTTTTTTGTTGTTTAGAGGGCCCACAAGAGCGAGAGTGAGAATTGATTTCAAGATATCCTAAAACCGTATTTGATACCCAAGGGAATGAAATGAGCCAAACCCACCTCCCTCCAAGGATTCCAAATCCCATATCTCATAGGTTTGAGGTATGAGTTTAAAATTTATACTTTTGACAACCAAACATATGATATGAGTTTTAATCATTCTAAACCTTTCCTCAAAAAAAAAAAATATATCATTCTAAACCTATAATTCATACCTCCCGTCAAAAAAAAAAATAAAAAAAATAAAATAATTAATACCTATATTACGCAAACCAAATGACCCAATACTTTTAAAACAGGTTTACTTAAAAACCACCCTGCCCCATAATTAAACGATCATACAAAGACCCGCCCACCCGCCCATTTGTTTATTTGACGGATCTAACCCACATTATTGTGGCGGTTCATGTCTTTTAAAAGGCATCCAATCCTACCTCTCTCAGACAGTCTCAGTTATTTCATTGAACGCGCACTCAACATTCTCCATTGAAGTTCTCCGTTGAATCTAATTCTTGTACGCCCCATTGAAGCAGCTTCTAAGGTAAGTTGTTTGTTGTTGTTATCATCATATCAATTTCACAATCTAGGGTTTATATTTGATCTAATCCAATTTAATTATCAGTGCTTTAAGTTTGGGGTTCGTAAATCTCAACTATTGGTTCTAAATTCTTAGATTACGAAACGATCATAACCAAGAAAATTATGAGCCTAATTTGATTATTGAATCAAATACCCCTAAAATTATGTATATTTCGAGATAATTGAATATGAAATTAGATCTCTTTTCCCCTCCTGCCCTGCCTCAGGGACGGGCCTGCAGAAGCATTGATCTCTATATTCTGGTTAGTGTTGTTTATTTAAATTTTATTAGTGTTAGTGTTGTTTCTTATTGATTTCAATTGCTGAATGAATATGATTTCTCTCAAAGCTCACATCATTGGCTCAAACACACCATTTTGGAAAGAAATGATGAGTTGAATTTATTGGTAAAGAATTTAGCTTTGGGAGTTTGGGTAAAAAATTTTGTAGCTTTTATCGAAAAACTACTGTATGATTGTTTTCCAGGCCAAAAGATTTGATCTTTATAGATCTTTCTTTGATATTTTTGACATGCTATTTAGAGTACTATACAAATTGTATGGTTTGTATCAATATATCTCTGTCAACTTTCATGTTTATGACCAATGATTGCTTATGCATGTAAACTTTCATGTCATGACTGTAATGCATGCCAACTCTTTCCGAGTATTGAGGATCATTTTGTTATTCCTTTAGATTAGTCTATTAATTGATTATTTCGTTTCAAGTTGTCACTGAACTCTAGGCTAATTGTAGCTGTTAGTGAATGAGTGTGAATAGGATAGAGAAGAAGTGAGGCATGTGATGAGGTGAGGGGAGAGAGATGGCAGTCTAATAAGTAAAGAAACAATTTTTGCCACCCTAACTGGAGTTTGCTCACAAAATTTGGAACGGAGGAAGTATTATGTATCCTAATTACTTACTCGTATTTAGTAAAGACATGCTTATTGTATAACTTTCCTATCTCATTATCCGTTGCAAACAGTCATATATGTCAATCTTTTCGATATGTTTATAAACGACACCGTGCTTAAGCTTCACTGTTTCGGTAAATTCTATACAATATGCATACATTTTTCAGTTTGTAATGTGTCCTAGTAACGTGTACTCCTTAACCTACAGGTGCTTTTTGAAAAAAAGTAAGTTTAAAATCACAAGGGATTGAAGAGTATAAAGTAAGTTGTTGTGTCTTAGAGGATGGTTAATCAAGAAAAGAACTTTGGGCTTTTATGCGAGGATTTGTTGGTTAACATTTTCTGCAGACTCCATGTGAAAGATTTTCTGAAGTGCAAGTGTGTGTCAAAAGAATGGCTGACAGTAGTCTCCCACGTTTATATTCCCATGTTGTCAGCTGAGGATCCTCCTGTTTCTGGAGTTTATTATCGTGCTATTCGAGATCATGGCTTGCCTCTTGTAACAACAACCTGTCCTCAAGACACAAAAGAATATTTGCAGCACCTGGTGGCCTATAGTGATTCTATTCATTATGTTGACAGCGCTCCTCTGGAACCACACCTCATGCCATTTACCAGCGCCAGAAGCTGTTCTGATGAAAAAGCTGATTCATATGGAATGTCACTTTCAAGTTTATTGCCATTTGATCATCGTGGTGCCAGTTTCTTGGACTGTTGTAATGGCTTAGTTTTGTTTGTTCAACGTCCTAAACCCCTGTTTTACGTGTGTAATCCTGTAATCGGACAATGCGTGCCTGTCCCTCCACCTCCTCCTTCAATCTAGTTGTCGTCCCTCTACGCATCATTAGCTTTTGACCCTTCCGAGTCCATTCACTACAGAGTGGTCATTTCATCTCTTAGCAACCAGCCACAGTGTATCCATTTATTTGATTCCCAAACTGGAGAGTGGAAGTCGTACGAGGTGAAAATAGAGCTGCCTCCTTTTGCTGAGTGTTTTAAGTTGGTCAGGCACTCTATTTACTTGAGAGGTGTAGTGCATAGATTATCCATGTATGGTGTGATTATATCCTCTGACCTCAAATGTATGAAGGCCTGTGTAATTAACTGCCCAAGTCAGAAAAGTCCTCCTGCACATCCAACAAATGAAAAAGATCAACCTCCGCCAGGATGTATTGGGGTGTCAAATGGATCTCTCTCTTATGTCAGGGATGAAGATGGGTATGTGTGTGTGTGTGGTTGCTTGACAATCCCAATGACTCCAGTGAATGGAGTTTGAAGCATAAGATTTGCTTGCAATACCTTTGGAAGTATGCGCGAAAAAATGACTGGTATTCGCGTTATGTCTGGTTGCGATGTTGTTCTATTCATCCTACTTCTGACATCTTATTTATGGGTTCTGCATGTTCAATCTTTATGTATCATATCGGAAGTGATCGCTTTGATGCAGTGCGGTATTTAAACATTACTGAAGCGCATTGTGGGGACTTTTTCCCTCTCTTTTTGCACAAAAATATATTTGTCACGTTGAAGGACTGGTCCAGAGGTATTACCAACATTATCGATGTAAGTATTCACTACTTCATTTGATTTGTTTAAGATATGGCTTATCTCCCACTTTTCTACAAATCTGCAGTGAGTTTAATTAGTTAATTCTAGGCTTATCGTACATGCTTTTTTTTTTTGTTATATTCTGATTCATGATTGATTCTTTTCTTAATTAAAGGTCTTATTTCCTCTGATACATAATATATTTCATGTAGCTGTGACACGTTATGGGTTGAATTTTGTCGCTAGTAGGATGCATATTTGTCTAATTTTTGTCAATAATGTCCATTAAACAAAGTTGTATCAGAGTGTTTATGCTCATATATTTTACATGTAGGACTATTAGTTTTTTTGAAAGCATACAGTTGGTGTTGGTCTTGTGTTTCTTCTTTATTTTGTCTGGTATGGGAGTGCATCACAAATTGTGGGACATCAGGCATGTCGGTGGTGCAATATTATCTTTTGTATGCTTGCATATGCCGTCATTCTGGTTTCTTTTCCTCAATAATTATCTTAGAGGATTTAATAGAACCGATATTGTCGTTTTTAGGAGTGAAACGAACTCATGCTGTTGTGTCAAATGTGAAGAACATTGTCGCACAGCTGAAGAGAGTCTTTCACCGTCTTGTGTAAAGTTGCTTCGTCTGCACATTACTCTTCTTGAGTCTTTTTAGTGGTCATACAGTTGACTCATCTGTAACAAACATTGAGCATCCTTGTTTACGTGCATTGTGAATGAATTTGAGCATCCCATGATTTTTAAGACATACAGAAAATCATTAAATGTAATTGCTTGTTATGTTCTTGAGCGTTTGATATTATTTCTGAGGAGCTGTTATCAGATGTAAATCAAACTCTTGCCATTATTTTTACTATTTGTAGAACTGAAAGACCTGAAACTGGGTGTGTGTCTTTCCTAAACTAAAAATCAGTTTACAACTTGACTTGACATTTGCCTTCTCACCCACAATTTTGGTCCACCTCTGAACTCTCTGACCTGGAAATTGAGCCGCCATGTCTCTTGCTTGGACTGCACATACTCTTTTGATACTCTATTCGTTAGTCTTAGAGTCAAACTAATATGTTTATTCCCCTCTCATGTAATACGTAGTATATATAAAACCTTCTACTGCATGTATCTTCTTTTACTGTTACTAAACCAAGTGAACATTTGTTTTGTTGTGTGCTTATGTCTGTTTTGCTAATGTTCTCTTCTTGATTATGATGGACAGAACTATGAAGACATACATGATCGTTGGTGTTACACAGATCCGTTATCATTTATTGAAGCAAAAAAATAATAAAAATGAGATGAAGCTTATGGTTTGTTTTAGTTTGTCTGCCACAGGCTATTTACTAGTGTTTTGACGTTGCTTTTGATTCAACAATAATGTTTGACATGGAATGTGTTTCTTCTTGTAGAACTCTTCTATCTCAGTTTAGATGAATATTATTTGGAAGCTCATGAGCTCTTTATTACTTGATAGTATTTTGATTGACCTTGACCTCTTCATGGTTGGTATTCAAGAGAAGAATAATAGTGGGGTAGCTGCGGTGAAAACCTTTAATTTGTTTTGAAAACATCCAGTACCTACAGTGGGAATAGCAAGTTCATGACTACCTTCAAACTTGAGAGAGTGACACAGTTCAGATTGCAATAAGGAGCGACTTCTGCTGTTCATAGTGAGGGTGCAGGCAAAAGTACCATCTTGGTTTCAATCACCAATTTGGAGGCACTATCTATGCTCAATTTCAACGAGCTTAAGTTTCTTGCAGACACTATCTATGCTCAAATTTAGCTATGATAGTGTCAGAGCCTCAGAGGCCTAGCTTGGTTTTAGTGGAATGGTGGCAAAGGTTAGATTCTTATTTAAGTACCTGAATGTTACTTGATCTTGAGGTGTTTAAGGAGATTGTGTCTTGAATAAGAAAGAAAGAATCTAGCCATACTTGCTGCTACAAGATTTTATTTATTAATTATTTTAAAAAAAATTCCCTGTGTTTATTTGTTCTTTTTCAATGAGTTAGTTGTATGCATTGTAAATTTGTAAGCCATTGCTGTAGTTTTTCATATTAGATTGCTCTTTATTCACTACTCCGTATTATATAAGGGAGGGAGGGTGGGGGGTTGGTGGTGGTTGGGTGTCAACATGAGATTACACCTACTCTTACTAATCTTTCTTCACATTTTATTTCAATATAAGGTTATATAAACCTTTTAATAAAAAATCAGTGGTGTAACTGTAGCATCTACAGTAACATTCCACAATCCACATGAATCATAGCACACAAATGTTGTGTTACAAACAAGTTATGTACATAATATTACTTTAGTATAATTGAATGTTGAATTCCACCGTTGGAGGCTTTATTAAAAAGATGTACAAAAGTTGTGAATTTAAAAATTGTGATGGAGTGTTGACTTTATGACCGACTGATCTATTGTGAATTTGAATAGGAGTATGGTTGTTTAAAATTGTTATTTTTGTACAAAAAAAAAAAAATGATGTAATTGTCACGTCTGCTTCAAACTTATAAATTTAAACCAAGGATTGTGCATTATGTATTTCCACCTTTTCTTTTTCTTGTCATCTTTTTTCCACTTTTATTGTTTTCTGTTTTCACTATTCACTAGCAATTGTGCAAACTCGTTCATTGTTTAGGAATAGGAGTTTTTCCTTACATATTTTAAAATATATACTTCGACGACTCTAAAATAAATTCTTGGTTGGATGAGTATTGTCTCACAAATAAGTCAAAGTAGTAATTGTTACGAGTACATGAATATGACCTGAAGTGAATTTGGTCCGAATGAGTTATTTGTCATCTTTACTCACAAATGTTAGTGAGATTTAATGGGGTTCCAAGGTGATCACTTGGTACTATTTGAAAAGGATAATGAATTTGTAATATGTGTGTCATAACTAGAAATGTAATTGGAGTGAGTTAGTACATGGAGTCGCACATGAAATGTTTGATGTAAAGGTTGTTTTGTTTTTTTAAAAGCGTTTGATTATTAGCATGTTAATTACTCATACAAGTTTATATCATACAAGATAGAACGACGTCTTGTGTGTGTCATGACTAGAAATGTAAATGGAGTGAGTTTGTACATGGAGTCTCACATGAAAATGTTTGCTGTAAAGGTTTTTTTTTTTAACGTGTTTGATTATTAGCGTGTTAATTACTCTTTTAATCAACAGTTGCAAGTTAAAGCAGTTTATCGACGTTATCAGATCCTTGTGCTACATTTGATGTTGTTATAGTCTTGTTACTTTTGTATTTAGTGATATCGCATATTGTAGAATATATACTACGTTTAATTTGCTGTTCTTATTTGTATTGCTGTAATATGACAGAGCTCAATGAGAAGACAGATTCAATGCTGAAGCTAATAGAGCAAGATGCAGATTCCTTTGCACAGTGCAGAGATTACAAGAAAAGGCCGGAGCTTATCATCATGGTGGAGGACTTTTATCGAGCTCACAGATCACTAGCTGAACGATAGATCTACTTAAGAGTGATTGTGGTGCTCGTGCTAGGTCCCCCTTGAAAAGTTCACTCTCTCCAAAGAGGGAATACGAATATGTGCTTGACTCTGCTACTAACTCAGTTAAATCTTTTGATAGCTTTGCTGAGGCGGCGTACAGTTCTGAGGACTCTGCTGAGTCTGAAATAGATGATCTCCTGATCATGAAGATGAAGTTGTGCAAATTGATCAGGAGGCAGAAAAGCCATTTTCTGGTGGGCCTAATTATGATGAACTGATGAAACTGAGGGATGAATTGGATTGATTGCGAGAAGAGAATGAGAATCAGAAGAACATTATCAAGCAGAAAGATGGGGAAAAAGAGGAGTTAGTAAAGCAATTGTCAGACAACATCAGTAAGCTCCGGGAGATGAGGGAAGAAATGGCTGCAGTTAAGGAATACAATTTGCTTGTTGTGATGAAGCAAACTAGTGAAGTATTAGCACCATTTGACAAGGTGACAAAGTAAAAGGACAAAATGGAGTCTAAAGGTAGAGAACATGAATCAAAAGGAACTGGTGAAGAAGAAAGCGGATGAGGTAATTGAGGTAATGAAGAAGTTTGAGGAGGCAATAATTGAGTTAGTAAAGTTTGAAGAAGAAGCAGAGACTAAAAATAGGTACTTGAAGGATGCACTTGTTCTAAAAGAGGAAGAAAAAAAATAGAAGTTGCGAGGCAATTTGAGGAGGCAAAGTCTGAGTTAGCGAAGTTGAGAGAAGATATAAAAAAAGAGAATGGACAGACAAAGAATGAAGAGAAGCAAGAGGCAATCAGGCACCTGAAGGATGCACTCGTAGAAAAAGATGAGAAACGTGAGGCAAATAGGAAGCTAAAGGATGCACTGATAGAAAAAGACTTGCAGAAAAGGGACACGACAAGGCTGCTGACTGATGCACTTATAGAAAAAGTTACCGAGAACAAAGAGGCAATTAGGCAGCTGAAGGATGCACTTGCAGAAAAAGATGAGCAGAAACGTGAGGTGATTAGGCAGCTAAGTGTAGCCATGGAATCCTCAGGGAGGAGAGTAAGATGCTTAAGAAGTCAATCGTCGATATCCCAAGAAAAAGAATGCTGACTGCCAAATTTTCAAGGGTGTTAATCTGGGCAAATTGTTTACTTATCTTCGAGCAGCCAAGCTAGTGTTGTACCTCTGAAGTAAACTGACATTCGTCTGAACATATTAGCGGATCTAGAACACAGTTTTGTTCCAGCAGGCATAGGGTCGAACTGAAATCTAGATTAAGGATAAGGATTATGGTACTAGGTTGCATATTATGTTGCTGTAGGGTACATATGTTCGAATATTTTGTCAGATTGTAAAATTGAGCTTGTATTCATATATCTTTATATAATAATATGGTATGTTTTTGGCAACAATGATTAAGGTTCTAGGGGATGTAAGATATTTATATTTATTATATCAATATTATATCTTTTCAATGTAAGGTACGGAGGTAATAAAATCAATAATTACTTTGTTTCATGAAACCATGCTCTTTTAGTGTCAATAATCATTTTGTTGCAATAAATTTGGATCGGAGGAAGTACTTGATTGTTATTGTGACAATAATGTTGAAAAGAAGGTTGTTTTACTTGGCTGCTATTAGTGCAATTTTGCTGTATGCTTATTTTTCTAGGCACTCATATTCACTATGTTAGCTTACTTCACTATGAACTTGATATGTATTCCAATGAACTCTAGTCATTCAGTAAATTTAGTCCAAATCTGCTTGGTGAGTGCAACTTTTATCTGTAGGCTATTCATGAGATCTCATTTTCTACCTATCTATATCTTCCCCAAAAGCATTTGTAAGCTCAGCACCTCTTTTTATTAGTTGGTAATGATTTTTGAGTTTTTTCTTGCACTTAAACTCGGGCTTAGGGGTTTGAACATTGTTGCTGCAGTCGCTCTCTATTCTATGATATACCAAGTTTTAGGGCAATAAAGCAATAGGAATTCCTATCCCAACAACCTAAGCATAGTTGTGGGACACAGTGGATGGTTGTCATGTTTGAGGTTTGTAAATTGCTAATGTGAACCAGTGCAGAGGTGTGAGATTAGGAACCGTGATATGATTCCGATCTCTTGTGCTTCATATTCGTAGTTTTATCCCTGAGACAGAGCCTAGTTTTTGGGGCCGATTATCACTTATCATCTAAATCTAAATTTCTGTGAAAGTGGATTAATTTTCATCAATAACATATGCTAACTCGCTACTCGCAGTCTCAATTTCTCAACTTATTGAGAACATGGATGGAGGAATCTCAAGAAGCTCAACAGCGTGCAGCATTGTTGCTGATTTTATTCTGTCATAGATCAGGTATATCCATTCCTTTCTCATTGTTTCCTTTTTCTTCATGACGTCTCTTTCTCCTGCTTTTATTTCTAACACTTTGAATAAAGCATTCTGTTCCATTTTATTCCCCTCAGTTTATAAGTTTTGCATCAGCTACACTGCGAATGGCTCATCAAGTGCAAATAACACTGCTGACTTTCTTCAATTAAACTGTTTATTTTCTTTTCCCTTGGTTTACTGAGGAATCATAATCTCTCTTAATTTTCTTTTAATTTTCATTTAGCAATCGGCTGATGAAGTTGTTGCGAATGGTCATGGAGAGCAAACTGTAAAAAACCTTACCTCACTTGGATTCCAGAATCTTACTTTCAGGGATTATAATGGGTACGTTACCCTGTGCTAAGAACTCAAGCTTCAAAACACTTGGTAAAGATAGTATATATGGTCTCAAGTCTCACAGAGTGGTGCTTATACAAGCTTAGGTCCTTACACTAAGAAACTGCAGAAGTCTGCACATGGCTAACCGCAATGTTGGAGCTTGAAAGAACCCCTTTCACGTTCTCAAAACATTACAATGTTGTGACATGAAGGTAAACAAGAAAGCAAGCAAGTCGCTATAGTACGAGCAAACCTAGCTAGCAATATGGCAATAAGATTGACTATACGAGTACTTATAATATATCTATAAATAGTGCGTCTTGGGTACGGCTGGCCACACCATGTGACCACTTGTTAAATAAAAAAGTAACCCCTTAAGTAACTCCTATAACACTGACAAGGTAACCCTATAAAACTAAATGAGTAACCCCTATAACACTAACAAAGTAACCCTCATAATGGATGGCCAAATCGTGTGACCAGCCACATATAATATTTTGTGATCTATAAAATCGATTTCATAATCGTTGAATTTCCATATATTATCTTGAATAATATATATGTTTCATAATAATTATGTTTTTGCTTGTCAAGTTTATCATACGGTTTCTAGATTGGTACATAACCAATTCATTTTATGTTGTAAATATGTATACCTGTGCAGTACCATCATATTTGGGTAGAGCTGAACAAGATCCTGTACTCATGTTATACAATTATTTTCAGTAAGATCGATTCTAGTAATCTGATTGATTAGAGATTAGTAACTACATCAGACAAAAAAGCTAGTCGAACAGCAAAATTCAATTTTGGTTGACAGATAATCTTTTGCACAATAAGAATTCTCATGATTTGTATTGGTTCTGATTTGAAAGTTTTTTTCAACAAAAAGAGAAGAAAGAAATAAGCCTTTGCAAGGTTAACCATCTTGTTACTTAAGCCATGAAGTACTCAAGTCTAATATGACTTCTCATAGATCTATTAATTCTCATGCATAGATGCCAAAATCATATAAGAGGAACCCATATCAAGTTTAAGAAAATTTCCATATAAATTCTAAGATGAGCCATTCAGAAGAAGATTAATCAGTACTGTAGAACTTCTGACAATCCATTAATTCAGATTGTACAGGTCAAAAATTATTTACTGTCGTATTCACTTAGAAGAGAAATAATGCTACTATGATCCTAAGGAGCAAAGACCAGGACAGAAGGTTACATCTCAACATCACAACATATACAGAAAGATAAGTAGTCAAAGTAGACAACCATTCAGTTACGGTGTACACTAACTGATAATACCATGATGCAGCGCTGCAGCCTCTTGTCTTGAAGCAAAATTTGCTTCCCTTATCCATGTACTAGTATCTTTTGAAGTATTGCTCTTGCAAGCTGACAAACATGAAATGATATAATACCTACAGAATCACATCCATGACAATACATGTCTCAATGTGCCACTAAGCAGCTCCACTTTCCTAACTATGTTAACCAAGGAATGAAATTGAAACAGGAAAACTCACCATAAACTGCATATTATATGTGTATATAGCAATTAGCAAAATCTGGTATTGGATCTAAGTTTGACCTCTGCTGTCATGGCTGCCGTTTGAAGGATCACAACATCTGCTAAGCCATTGTAATTGGAAACACTTCAGAAACTGAGAAGTATATCATGATTCGTGCACAACCCATTATTTTCACTTAACAGCAAGTCAAATGGAATCAAGATATCCGAGAAGTATGTTTGCTGTAGGCCTCTCCTCTGGGCTATCTTTTGTCATGATGTTGATGAGAATCTTAGTAGAATTGTTTATTGACTTTGGCCAGGTTCTCTCCTTTTTGAATTCTTGCAAATCATTGTATTTTTCCATGTCACTTCCAAACCTAGCATACATCTCGAGAGCAATAATGCCTAAACTATAGATGTCACTGCTGGCAGTAAATGTGCAAGGATCACCCAACTCCAGAGCACGGTAGATTGTTGTTGGACATTGATGCGACTCCTTAGACAATTGTGCAATCCCAAAGTCACCAATCTTTACTATCTCTTTTGTCGCATTCAAGAAAATATTTGATGGAGTCAGATCACCATGAGCTATGCCCTCATTGTGTATGTATTTGACACCCTCCACAATTTGCTTAAGAAGTGAGTTAGCCTTCTCTTCTGTCAAGTCCTTCATAATATCTTTCAGCGACCTTGGCCAAATCCAAGAAAGAGAATAAGGTCGGTATTTCAGAACAAGCATAATCAACAAACAACATTAATTTGTAGAATCATAGCATGTAAATGTTTTCCATACCCATAAAATAGCTCTTGAAGTATGCATAACATGGATCCAGCTTCCTCACCCCTAGCCTCAACAAAGTTGACCTCCTCATCATACACAAATCCAATTATACCCTTTTCCAACCAAGCCTTATGGTACCTGACGATGTTTGGATGATTTAATCTCAACATAGCTTTAGCTTCCCTGTATAAATACCATCATTATTATGTAAAGACTATCTATCATATTCCAAAGTAAACTGAAGACAAATTTGAGGACTGTGCAAAGAAGCAATTAATAAATCTGTTAGTACTTGTCAATCTTTCTGTTTCTATAACTTAGCAAGATAGAATTGTTTCCATAAGTTTAGTACTAGCCTTGACTAATTCTCCTGTAAAGTAGCTATTCTATTCTCATTAGGTTTCCTTACTTGTACTATATATACATCAATATGTCGATCAATATTCAATAATATTCATTCAAGATATCAACAATATATATCCTTTTTTCTCTAAGTCTTATTTTTTCCTCAATCAACATTCAACAGCCTTATTGCCAATCCTTCTGATTCTTCAAAACCCTTCACTCCAATACTGTTAGAATATATTTTGCAAAAATATATTCTTAAGTTATCATATTATTTGTATATATCTTACTCAATGTATACTTACTATACATCTAGCCGTTAGTTAGCTTTTAGGATAGTCAAACATTTAACCCTATGTTAAGGGAATCAGTTAACCAAATATATTCTAAGAAATACAAATTCCCAATGCTATTCGGAGTCAATCAATAAAAAGAATCATAATACCTGACAGCCTCATCATATGGAATTTCCAAGTCGACACTGAACTTGACTTTTTTCAGAGCATAAGATTGTCCATCAATCTTGTTTTGTACCAGAGTCACACATCCATAGCCACCAAAACCGAGTGGCTTCACTTCTCCGAAATCTGTCTTGAGCCTTGAGACAACTCCGCTAGGTCCGATTTTTAATTCTTGTATAACTTTATTGGTCATAGGATCTAGAATCTCCATCACAAACGGTCTGTAATCGAATTAGTTTATATGCAGCTGTTGCAAAGAAGCGTGTAAGATTTCATCCAAGCAGCTAATCAGTCATTAACAAATATCAAGTTACCAATGACTAAATCATTACACCTTTGCCAGGCACCATAGTTAGGATCAGTTTCGAGTGGCTGTACTACACTACCATTAATAAATCCTAATTTGTTTCTTGAAGAAAAACCTAACATCATAGTCCTTTTCCAACTGTTATATCCAGTTCCATCAAACAACTCATTCACCATTTTTGTATTAGCATTATCAGATGGATGTATGCTATACACACTCCCAGGAACTACTGTAGGATCTTGATTTTCATTACCAGCCGCCATATTTACTTAAAAAACAAATCAAAGAATCTCAACAATTCAAGATACTTCAAATCAAACCTCAAGAAATAGAAACAACAACAATCAACCAGAAATTGTTGCTCGAATTTAATCAATCAAAGCTATTGAACCTCCAAAAAACAACTTAATCTCAAGTATTACTCAGAAAGCAATTGAATATCTCCAAGAATCACAGAAATCAACACTTCCAGATTGTAAAAAAAAAAAATCAAATCAAAATTTCACAATCACAACACCTATTGAAGAACAGAAATCTTCGATCAACAAAACAATTTCTCCTAACACAACATCAAACACCTTCCAGTCGATAATCGCAATTACTCAGAAAAACATTCAAACACAAAATCGATTACCTCAATATCGATTCAAATGCCGTCGGCTCTGATACCATGAGAAAGCGCGGAAAAACAGCAAAGTAAACTACAAACTGAGAAGAAATCAAGCTTCCATTAATGGAGTATGTTAGAGGTTTTGTACAGAATTCAGAGAAAAACAAAGGGAACTTAGTTCCAGAGATTCTAGAGAGAGAGATGATTTTGCACAAAAGTTTTTAAATGAATCTAATTAACTCTAATCTATTTATATTGCTAGCTAAGTAGTTGGCTTTAATTTGTTAGATGTTGCAGAAAGAGAAAGAAGAGTAATGTTTGAAAGAATTAACAAGGGCGCCAAAATGTTTCCCCGTTTATACAGTAATGTTTGAAAGAGTAATGTTTGAAAGAGTTAACAAGGGCGCCAAAATCTAATTAGCTCTAATCTATTTATATATTCTACTTTTACACCTTCCCTTTTCTTTTTTTTTTTCTTTGTTCGTTTTTTTTTTGGGGTTAAACTTTTCTACAGTAATATCTACCGCAGATATTTTATTCAAATTTATCCATTATTTTTACCAGATTTTTACTTCATACTTCGTACTCCTATTTTATAAGACTCGTTATTATACCAATCAATTTTCTGAAAATTATGAGTATATGTCTTTTTTTTTTTTTTTTTATTTTTTTTCAATTTTGTGTCATTTCTAAAGCTTTTTTTAATTTTGATACTATGTTGGTAAAATGTTCTTTTATTTATTTGCCTATTCTCACGTCATTCTTATCACCGTGTGTAGTGGTGATTGTTGGATGTATCGCCTCTTTTGTTTTATCTTACTCTTTGTCATTTCTTAAGTTTCTCTATGCTTTTGTAACTCTCGTCGACCATTTTATACTTTGGGGTAATCCAATTTTATGTATCTCATGTATTATCATTGACTTTAGTCCACATGACCATTTTAATTCTATTAAGACGACTCTAAACTTGGTTTAAAAAAAAAAACGAGGACTCTAAACTAGTATTTTCAGTTTTCATGGAATTACATTTTTATTGTCTTTCACATTGTTTTATATTTTAGTAGTTCTTACAACAACTTAGAGCCTGTTCTCATACGTTTATTTTAAGTTCAGTTCAGTTCAGCTCAATTCAATTCAATTCAGTTCAATTCAACTCCTAATTTCCTTCTCTTATAAAATATTCATTTCAATTCAGTTCAGTTCAATTCAACTGAGTTCAGTCAATGAGAACAGGCCCTTAATGTGTGCAGCCTATGTTGCTTTTGATTTTTTTGTTTGCTATATTGCCCCACTTCTTCATTTTCATTCTATATTTGTTTCTTCATAACTTGCAACTTTCCTCATGCTGCTTTGTCATTTGCTTCTTATTAGATACAGGACTTGTTTACTTTAAACAACATGTTGTTGGACTCAAGTATTTTGTGAGAAAAATATGAGTATATTTGCCGTGCCTTTCTCATTGATTAAACATCATTATATATACAAAGTATACTAGGGTTAGGACTAAGGCTATATTAGTAAAATACAAACTAAATATACACAAGATTATTTACATAATCTAACACACCACCGCAGTCGAAACGGGAGGACCGTGGACGCTGAAACTGTCTCGAAAATCATCAAATAAAACCTTAGGCAGACCTTTTGTGAAAATGTCTGCAATCTGGTAACAGGAAGGCATATGAAGAACACGAACTTCGCCCCGTTGAACTTTCTCACGAACGAAGTGTATGTCCATCTCAATATGTTTAGTGCGCTGATGTTGTACCAGATTACTAGAGAGGTAAATGACATAGAAATTGTCGCAATAAACCAATGTTGCTTTAGAAATAGGCAGTCGGAGCTCAAGCAACATATTACGAACCCAACAGGATTCAGAAACAACATTAGCAACGCCCCTATACTCTGCTTTAACATTAGACTTAGACAAAGTAGGCTAATGTTTGGAAGACCAAGAGATCAAATTATCACCAAGAAACACACAGTACCCTAATGTAGAACGACAAGTGTCCGAACACCCGCCCTAATCGACATCCGTGTATGAAAGAAGAGAAGAAACCGACGACTTATACAGATGCAAACCAAAATCGGTCGTTCCTTGGATATAACGAAGGATGCATTTTAACGCATTCATGTGTTCTACACGAGGAGCGTGCATAAACAAACAAACCTGTTGCATCGCATATGATATATCAGGACGAGTAAAGGTCAAGTACTGCAAAGCACCACATAGACGACGATAAGTCATCGGATCATCATAAGGTGTACCGGAATCGGTACTGAGCTTTCCTTTGGAGTTGACCAGAGTAGTGGAAGGTTTGTAGTTAGCCATGCCTGCTTTCTGAATGATTTCCTGAACATATTTCTTTTGGAACAAAAATAAGTAACTTTTTCCCTAGGAGACAGCAATTCCCAAAAAATAACTCTATTTACCCAAATCTTTCATAGCAAATTCAGAGCTCAGTTGAGATATCACACGACAACGAAGAGACTCTGAAGAAGCAGTAATGACAATATCATCAACATAAAGAAGAATGTAAGCAGTGTCATTACCATGGCGATAAATGAACAGTGAGTTATCAGATTTGCTATTTGCAAAACCAATAGTAGCCTGAAGTTTGCAAATCGCTGATACCAATCCCGAGGAGCTTGTTTCAAACCATATATTGACTTACGTAGAAGACATACATGATAGGGTCGAGAAGGATCTTTAAATCCCAAAGATTAATACATGTACACAGTTTCATTCAGATTGCCATGTAAGAAAGCATTCTTCACATCTAGTTGATGAATTTGCCATGGCTTAGACAAAGCAATGATGAGAATCACCCGAATAGTTGCCGGTTTAACCACCGGACTAAAGGTTTCATCACAATCAATGCCGTCCCTTTGAGTTTTACCACCTCCAACCAAATGAGCTTTATGTCTCTCAAAAGAGCTATTAGATTTTGTTTTATGCCAAAAAATCCACAAAGATTGAATAATATTCACATTATTCGGTCGGGGAACTAATTCCTAAGTACTATTATCAATAAGAGTATCATATTCTTCCTGCATAGCAATTTTCCAATTATGATCACAAAGAGCATGGATCGGGTTCTTTGAAACGGGTGATATGGAGGTAGTTGTGTGAAAGGACTTGTCATGGTACTTTGGATTTGGCTTGAAAATCCCATGACTACTACGAGTAGCCATGGGACGAGGAGGTAGACCGACGGTATGAAAGGGAGGAGAGGATAGAGCAGCAGGAGAATGAGGGTGCTCGGCCTCACTAATGGAGGCACCCCCCGCACCATTGTTCGCTTGTAACCCGGCGGGGGTAGCAAGAGGTGGCGCATTGCCACGCTGCTGAACAATGGGGGAGGGTGCTCGAATTGGCGAGGGAGAGCTGGGAGGTGACGACTTCTGCATATATATGGGGTGGGGAGTGCTCTTGCACTGGCACGGGAAAGCTGGGCAGCAAAGGAGGAGATGAAGGGGGGGGGGGGGGAAGGCAGGCTATACCACGGCCTCGTCGCGTGTAATCCCCCATATATTCAACCAATTTAAAGTATATTTATTTATTATTTATATAAATATTTTAATTTTAATTTTATAGTATGAATTATTTAATGTAAAAGTAATAAGATTTCTATTACTAGTATGCTAAATTATTAAGTTCTAGTCTAAACTATAATCCCCTTTTTAAGTCTATATTAGCCCAATATTCAAATCCTACTCAAGCCCAAACTAATCCTACTCCCACTTGGGTTAGGAAAGTGAAGCCCGCAAAATACATAAAACCCCAAAACCCTTATCTCCCCCTTACTTCCTTTCCTCCTCTTCACATATTCACAAAGAGAAAAAAAAAACAAAACTTCAAGCTTTGAAGCCGCTGCCCTGAAGTCGACGCCCAGCCGCCTGCACCGCCACCCCCTCACCGGCCGCTGCCCAGCCTTGCTGTCGCCGACCTCCAGCCTAGTTCGCTTCTCTTCTCCCTTTCCTTCCTCTTTTCTTTTCTTTTGATAAATTGTTTAAAGTTTCAATCTTTAATTAAATTTTGTTCTAAATTATTATTATGGTTTGATTATGTACATAAGTTATAAAAGATCATGAATTTATGAGTTTTGATATGTTTAAATTATAATACAAAATTTCAGATTTATGTAGGTATAAAATTTAGGGTTTAAACATTGTTTTTTTTTCTTCATGATTTAGGGCTTGAAAACGTGTTAACCAAGTTATCTAATCGTATTATGTCTAAATTACATCAAAGTATAATTGTTGATTATGTATAAAATTTCAGATTATTAAAGTTTCAATTTTTATGAACAAGTTGTGTTAATTTCATATTTTTATGCTTCTAATCCTATAAAATAATTATTGTGGGTATTTTATGATTAAAAAGCTTTGAAATTTAAATTATAACCTCAAGGATAAATTTTCAGATTGTATACTTTTTAATTTGAAGCTTCTAATTGCATTGAATTGGTATATTTTTGGGTTTTTAACATACTAACTTACTAAATAATGATTATTTTAAGTAATTATGTTTATGGGGTTATTTTATACACTTAAACCAAAATTTCAGATTTATTTACTTACTTTAAAGTTGCTGGAATTTTATGTTATACACTATATTTTCATGATTTTAACATATAAACTTATAGTTGGGATATTATATTATTAACTTTGACTAATGGGAACAATTAAAAGACTTTATTTTGATGGTTTAAGAGGTTTTAAAGTAGTTTGGTATTGCTATAAATTTATTTACTTAGGTGTTGATTTAATTCTTGTTGTTTGGTTTAGGAGAGGACTTTGTAGAAGGCGACTTCTAGCTCCTAAAGTGGCCAACCGAATCGTTTACACAAGGTACGTACGAGTTACGAAACCTTGCTTTTAGATGCATGTTTAGGGACGGATCGAGAACTTTGTATCATGTATAGAGAAGACTGGGCTAAATTGTTTGGTTATACATTGTGATTTCCGTATGTTGTGCACTATTCTATATTGCAAGTATTGTTTATGCTTTAATTATGTAAAATGCGGTTAGAGGCAAAGGTATGTGATTGGTGAAATGATTCATTTATTACTCGTTCATGATCATGGAGATAGAATGAGTAAAGGAGGAAATTTAAGTCTTATATGACGAGGTTAAGTTTGTGGGGTGCCTTATGCACTCAAGGTGTTTTTACACCGAGGTAGTTAAAGGAATAAATAATAAATGTTGCTTGTCATTAATAAATCAAGAATTGAAATTGGAAGTTTGCTTACTTGATTGAATTGATATTGGATTGATTGTATTGTTTTGCAAATGAGTCATCACCAAGTCTAAACTTGTAAATCACGTAACGTGCAAGATGGATGAGCAATAAAACTCTAGATTTGTGCACATCTAGAGTAATGACAATCAGGGGTTGGGGTACATGGGGTATTAGCCGTGCACTTTTCTTGAGGCCGTCTGATCTACGAGTCTCTTATTTCAAATACTTTTCAAAAATTAGGAGTTAGATGAGATCTCATACTAGCTACGGTCACGGAGTTGCGTCCATGGTCGTTGGATCTTTTATTGATGTTTCCGAAAGGAGGCATGTGGTTTTTCTTTTATTGATGTTCCAAATGGAGCATGGGTTGGACAACCTTGTCTATTGCTTAATCCAATGAATAAAATGATGAGTTAACTACTTTTAAATAGTGAGGTCTTAGCAAATTGATAGTTGAGTCGTGTGTTGAGTCTACAATTTAATAATGTGTGATGATTGATTATTAGTAGCATGCTAGGGATTTCTTATTATGCTTCACAGCTTGTATGTACTCAGCTTTGCTGATTGCGTGCTTTGTGTGTCTTTCTTTGGTCATGGCCTTCGCCTTTTAATGACCCTAGTGACGATCCAATTTTTACACTTGTAATATTGGGGAGCAGATTAACCACAGGTTCTTACACATGCAACATTCGTATCTAGGTGGTGGGATCTTGAGTGGAGTGTTGGTTGCTTTTCTCATTTTTAATGCTATTTACTTTTGAAGTTACTTAAACTCGATTTCACTTTTACACTACTTCTATTGGTTTGAGTTTTGAATAAGGGCCTTAATGGTTAAGTTGTAAGACTTAATTTGAATTTGTTTGTTGGTTTTGAAACTTATTTCTAATTGATTTAGTTTTTCCGCTGCTACTTTCTGATATAGCCTTAATGTTTGAACACGTGGCGGTAGAACGCCAATAATTCTCTTAAATATTGTTCAGGGTACTCACAGGTTTAAAGAGAGAATTTTTGGGGTGTTACATCGCGGCCTGTATAGCTGTATCGCAGGCAGGCTGCGGCGTAGGCTGTGTGGGCTGCAGTGTAGGTTGTGAAGCTGTAAAATGGTGCCTCAACGTAGGATTGTCAAGGACACTTGACGAGGAATCTAGAAAATCGTAAGTACGAGGACTTGGAGTGTGAATCTTAGAGAAAGGAAAAATTGACTCGTCAAACCACACATGCCTAGCTATAATTATTTTCCGACTCGATATATCAAAGAATTTATAACCCCTATGATTGGAAGGATATCCAAGAAAAACACATGGAGTAGGCCGAGATTGAAGTTTGTGTATTTTTGAATAAGGGAAATGAGGGTAACACAAACAACCAAATACCCGTAGGTGAGAATAATCCGGATGCTTTTGATAGAGAATTTGAGTAGGAGATTTTTAGCAAAGAATTTTTGTAGGTAAGACATTATGAAGATATGTAGCCATTTCTAAGGCATGATGCCAAAAAGATGGCGGCATAGAGGCATGACAAAGGAGCGTACAATGATGGTTTTTATTTTTCGCTCCAATTTGCCATTTTGAGGAGAAGTGTATGGACATGAGAAACGGAAAACCATCCCATGCTTTTGACAAAATGTTTTAAAAGGATCATTTTCAAATTTGCGACCATTGTCACATTAGAAAGATTTTATTTCTCTCTCGAATTGAGTACGAATATAGGTTCTAACAAGGAATAAATAAATCATAGACTTGAGATTTAGAAGAGATGGGAAAAGTCCATAGAAAATTCGTGTAATTATCAAGAAATAGAACATAATATTTGTGCCCAAGGGAGCTTACAACTGGAGATGTCCATAAATCACTGTGAATGATATCAAAGGGCATAATATTATGAGACATAGAATCATAAAAGGCATTTTTATTAATTTACCCAATGGGCAAAAATGACAAGAGTGTTTCAAAGCCTTATTACAATTTATAAGATTACTACTACGCAAAGAACTAAGAATCACATTTCCCGGATGACCTAGACGGGAATGCCACACACTAGGAGAAACAACTGTAAAAGCTGATGAAATGGAATTGGAAATGACTTGACGATCTGCGAAGAAGGGATATAGATACCCACTGCTATTACATCTCACTATTTTTCTCTCTGTCTGCAAATCCTTCACAGAAAACCTAAAAGGATCAAATTCAATTGAAACATTGTTATCAATTGTGAATTTTCTAACAGAAATTAGATTTTTGACTAATTTTGGAACATGAAGGACATTTTTGAGTTGAAGCGTGTTTTGGTGTAAGGAAGTGTGACCATAACCTCAAATTGGAATTTTTCTACCATTACCAAAAATAATTGCATTATTATTAGTTTTGCTCAAATTAATGTATGACGATAAGTTACCTTGAGAATTTGTCATATGAGACGTGGCACTAGTATCCATGTAGTAGTTCGGGTCAACCAATGACATGGTGTGCATAGCTTGCTCGATGTTTGTAGGCATGTAACCAGAAGATGAAGGGGGAGGTATAGACATAAAGTAAGCTTGATGTGGTCGAGGCCCGAGAATACCAGGCTGCTGTGAGGTATGGAAAGGACGGACAACCCACTGCATTTGACTTGGGCCATGTGATGGGTAAGGGAATGGTGGAGTGGCCCAAGGAGGTTGAGTCCAATATGCCTAAGCAGGAGGAAACAAATAACTCTATTGCCCTAATTGCTGTTGTGTTGAGGACGGTTGCTGTTGTGTGTGTTGCTGCGGTGGCTGGTTGCTCCAACCACCGCAATTAGCGCCTCCTTTTTTCCCACCCTTCCCCTTATTTTACCGACCACAACGAGCAGGTGGCGCGTTCCCAGGAGAAGAATTAGATGCAGGATTGCTCTTCCCCTATTGTGGATTGAAAGAACTCGGTGATGACTGTGAAAGATGAGCCTCCTCACCGGAATCAGGAAAGTCAGAAGCGTTACCCTGATCCTCCAATTCAAGCATGGAAGGCAAGGTATCAAAAGTGGGCAGCGGATTGAGGTACAGAATGGCTTGTAATCATCTGTGAGCCCCTTCAGTAATTGCAAGGCCATTCGATTATCGGACATCATATCGCCGATGTTCTTCAGAATATCCGCAAGGGTATTAAGATGAGTGCAATATGGTTTAACACCGTCAAATTGGTCAAGTTTGGTGTTTGTGAATTGCACATCAAGGGTCATTTACGAGCATACTTATTGTTTTGGAAGAAATTTTCCAAACGTTTTCAAGCATCGACGGCCTTGTCATCGGGGTCGATAATGGTGTTGAGTAAGTCATTGGATATTGTCCCATATATCCCTTGACGGATGATGTCATCAAGGCATTGCAAGAAGGCCAAATCAGCAACAGTAGGTTCGGATTTCTTGGTAGAGGGATCAACCGGAGGAGGTATAATATGGTCAATCACCATATTAGTGCGGCAGTGAAGTTGAAATAGAGTTTTCCAGTTGTTGTATTGCGACCCCTTGTATCAAGAGTGACCGAAATACATGCCTTGATGTTGTTGACAATAGTGGCCAGATGAATCTTGCTAGAATCGGCCATGGAGAAGAAGAAGAGAAGATGAGCGGAAGGACTTTAGGGTTTCGGATCGAAAAACCTAGACTCGTGATATTATGAGAGAATGCGAGAATATTTGTCGTGCCTTTCTCATTAATTAAACATGATTATATATACAAAGTATACTAGGGTTAGGACTAAGGCTATATTAGTAAAATACAAACTAAATATACACAAGATTATTTACATAATCTAACATTTTGTATAGCTCTTTTTCACCTTCTCAATTCGGTCTTCCTGCGTGGATGATGATATTTCTTCTTATAGTATTTTATTTAGTCTTTAATTTATTGGTCTTGTTCATTGTTGAATACTCTTTTGCTTGGTTTGCACATATTTCTGTAAATTTTACTTTGTATAAACTTCTTGTGGCATGTAATCTTATTTTGTCACATACACATTTGTATATAGTGGATCCTTATATTTTTCAATATCATACACTCTACTATGGATATTTGTATTTCTTCTCTTGATCAACCTTCTTAGGCCCTTGACCTGTATCATAGATACATTATTGACATTTTATTAGATCATTTCCATGTTCATTAATTTACAGATAGTTTTTTATGATTAGTCCAAAATTTATGAGTTGGAATATTTGTGGGGCAAAGAAATCCCAAGCAATTAGTGCGAACTTGTTTTCATTCGAAAAAAAGTTTAATCCGGAAATTTTATTTGTTAATGAAACTATGGTATCGATGAATTTAAGTTAACATTTATCTAAAAACTTTGGGTTTTGATGAAATTCATGTTTTTAATCCGAATGGTCTTTGTGGTGGAATGTGGATATGTTGAAATACTCTTAATATTGAAGTTCAAATTATAAGTTTGGATCACCGTTTAGCTCACTTGTTAGTCACTGATAAAAACCTAATTTTGTTTTTAATGTTTTTAAATAAAAGCTCCAGCTCAAGAACATCGAAAATTGGATTGGAATCCTTTTTGTCAACTGATTTAATCTTGTCAACTTCCCTGGTAAATTATAGGTGATTGAAAAGAATTATTGTGTTTGGCTGATAAAAAAAAGGGGGTTTATTCCTTTGCCTCGATGTTGCGTAAAACTCCAACGCTTCGCTCAACTTACTTAGGCTATCGATATACCTCCTATTGGAATGGTTTTCTCTTAGATAAACAAATTCATACGGATAAACAAATTCATACTCATCTAGTGTATGAATGATTAGACAGGTGTCGTTCAAACCCTAATTGGCTAGTCCAATATCCAAATGCATGCATCCCTTTCTTATGAACATTTCTCATGCTCATATCGTAGTCCTATTTGTTTATATTTAGACTATTCGGGTCCTAAGAAAATTTCTAAATTTCGATTTCAAAATGCTTAGACTTTTAGATACTGAAGAAAATGCTATATTTGCTAAGAATTGGGCACATAAATTCCCGGGCTCTAGATTTTTTTGCATCTCTCACAAGCTTACTCGTATAACAACGGACCTCAAACATCGAAATTTTAAAAAATATGCTAATATTCAATCAAAATTGTCAACTAATCAAGACAAGCTAAAAAATGCAAAAGAACAATTACAAGCTTTTCCGATTAATAGGCATATCAAACAACATTTGCTACGTCTGTTAAAGCAACGAGAAAAAATGCTGTTACTTGGTAAAAAATGGCTAATACTAGGAGACAGGAACTCCCGATATTTTCATGAAACTATGAAGTACCGCAAGCAACGTTCATAATTTTTCAAGTTACAAGATGATACAGATAATTGGGTTGATTCCCCAGAAGTTATTGCTCAGCTCTTTTTTGATGAATTCTCCAAACGTTTTAAATCAGATTATAACTATTCTAGAAATATTTATACCTCATGGATTAATCCAGTTATCTCTACTTCTAATAATAATAAATTAACTAGCCCTTTTTCGGATAAGTAAATAAGAGAGGCATTTTTTGACATGTGCCCTTATAAAGCTCCTAGTTTTGATGGTTTCGGCCCCAAGCATTACTGGCCAATAATAGTTTCTTACGTTTGCAAGCAGTTCGTGGTTTCTTTTTTAATGGAATTTTACTACGCCAACTAAATCATACGCTCATTTCCCTTATTTCAAAAGTTGAAAATCCAAATAAGTCAAGTATACCGCCCTATTAGTCTTTGTACGACCCTTTATAAAGGTATCTCTGAAATCTTGGTAAACCGTCGAAAACCGTTCTTGAAGAAAATTATAGGTCCTTATCAAAAAGCTTTTGCCGCCCCTGATACTTCTATTCAAGATAACATCCTTTTGGTCCAAGAAGTGCTGAATATATTTAATAAATAGAAAAACAAAACAGAATGGTTGGCTCTAAAGTTAGATATGGAAAAAGCTTATGAAAGAGTTGAATGGAATTTTTTATAGGCAACTATTTCTGCATTTGGTTATAATGACAGGTGAGTTGGCTTGATTAAAGCTTGTGTTACTATAGTATCTGTCTCTCTAGTTGTCAATCGAAATTCATCCAATATGATTATTCCTGTTAGAGGGCTTCGTCAAGGGCCAGGTGATCCTTTATCCCCATTGTTATTTGTTATTAATATGGTATTTCTTTCAAAGTAACTTCTTTTAGATTCTATTAATAGAAATAATGGTATAGGAATTAAATTAGTTGCATCTGCTCCAATTATTCCTTGTCTTCTCTTAACTGATGATAGTTTGATATTTTGTAAATTAAAGCTATTTTAGCATCCTTCACCCATATTTGAAATATTTTAGGGGAATTTTCTACCATCTCAAGTCAATTGATAAATTTTCACAAGTCTTCTATTGTTTTCTCAAAAATGGTTCCTTCTTCTAAAAAGCATAATTTAGCTAGTTATTTTAACATGACTAGCTCCTAAGTCTTTCTTAGGCGGATATTTGGGAGTTTTATTTAACTCTCGATTTTTTTTGAAGCATAATTTTCAACATCTAGTAATCAAAGCTGAACAAAAAAAATAATATTTAGGCTTCAAACATAGTCTCTAAAGCTGGTAAGACCGTCCTTATCCAGAGTAATTTGGAGGCTCTTGTAGGACTTTAGATACTCTAAGCAAAATTGCATGAATCATATTCATAAGCATCTTATAACCAAGATCATTGCATAACACATAATGAACACATAATTGTACCTTTGAAGTGTGATTCTACGTGCGATCGACCAAGAACAATGGGAGATAAAGAACCTCAAGCGTGATTCATCTACTTGGTCCACGAGCACAAATTAAACCTCCACTAATTCTAGTTGATTGTTATTAAACATTTCAATCAACCTTATACGGAGAGGAGACAAACGAGCCACGAACCACTGGGGGAAGAGAGAGGCGTGTCAGAGAGAGAGAGAGGTTAGAGTGTTTGGCTGCTTGCTTCACAATTTACTATGTAGGTAAATTATGACTTGTTAATCAAACCCTAGGCATGACCTCTACTTATATATCACATATATAATTAGAGTCCATGTGAAGCCCAAACACTTAACCCAATTCAAACTACACTAGCCATACTCCTTACATGGCTTGTTATTACCTCATGAGGCCATTCTATTGGACTTTGGACTATTTAACTAGACCAAAGATTATTTATCATATCTAGCAACACACAATAACGACCCAAAAGAATGAACTTATTATCTCCATAAAAGTGATCCTTGATATATCTAGTAATTGCACTTATCGAAGACATAATTCCTTCAATCTCCCACTTGTCTGAGACAAGTGCACATTATTCAAATTCCTTAAGTCAATGTGTGTCGATTTGATAATATGATTGCATCTATCTCATGTCGTGATCATATTAATCTACAAATCTTTTCTTGAAATCTGAGTTAGAATTACAAAACAAATGATTACTATGTAATTCATTTGAGCACGACCATGCATTTTCTGAATTCTCCCTCTTCAAGAGGCCAAGACACATTCCTAATTAAATAGGTAGACTCAATCCAATATTGTGGCATCAAAAGCTCCCACTCAACTCTTGAAGCAACCGGAAAACATCCTTTATAATCTCCAGTTACGTGCAGACGTTTGAATGTACCACAATTAAATCAATCATTGAATAGAATCAGTGTTCCACTCATGTCAAAGGAATCCACTAATATATCCGGAAGCTCTATACTTGAACTTTAAAGTAGGTCTACAGTTCGATCATGCATCATTCATGCATATCCATGTGATTGACCGAGCATCACTATGCTCTTATAGCCCATGAAACTGCATCATCTAATCAATCTTACATGGTAGTCCATTTGATGAAATAATTTATGTTCATTTTAATGATTTTGAACTAGGAACTTAAATAATATATGAATTTAGTTCACCTATGGGGGTTTCATTCACCAGGTCATCAACTTGATGAGCCCATAAATTCATAATTCTTTTGGACATTTTATTTAATACAAAAACCATGATTAAATAAGATTGAAACTTTGTTTCAATTGATAAACATAATTCTACAAGTTAATGTATTACTTATGTGGTATGCTTTCTTAAAACATATATACAACTTGAATTACATAACTTGCTTCAATCCAAGAACCTTGTTATAACTCTCATACCTTGGTCATGGAAGGGGTTTAGTATGTACAATTCATGAGACATTCTCATAAATATAAATTTTACAACTTCTAAATTTTATAATAATATTCATCTCCATGCACAAAGAATTTTGCTTCGTCCTTTCGCAAGGAATTAAGGAATTTCTAACTTGTATTCCAACATTACATTGGATTTCGATTGAAATCTATCATCACTTGTTCTTAAAACGCGTGAATCAAATAAATGAGTATAGTCCATGACATGCATGATGTATCCTTTGCAAACTGCATAAGGAGCATCACTCAAAACCTTAATTTCATCAACCTTTCTCAAAGCATTGGATCTTGTTAAGCTTTGTGCCATGTTACATAGGATTGAAACTCTTTTCAATATAATGTTGAACCTTATAAGAATCTTATTAATATAAGCTTCTTAACCTGGCTCAAACATCCTTCGAGACCTATATTTATAGATCTTGAATCCCAAATGTACTCATCATCCTCTTCAAGGTTTTTCATACAAAATGCATTAGCCATTACTTGACTCTTAAAGCAATGAATAATTTCTCTTTATACTAGACCAAGAAGACTTTATAGCTACCACTAAACCTCTTGTATACACAAGACCTTTTCTTCATTTTACGAGAACATCAAACGATTTGATTAACTCACAAAATTAAGAACACTAACTCTGTGATGCTTAGTTCAATCCATTAATGGATCTTTTATGCATCCTTAGGATTATTGGTTTTTTAAAACTTTTGATTGTATCATATACAAATCTTCTTTCATGAACAATTTCAAATTATTTTTTTAATATCCATATACCAAATCTCATAAGGTAGTAATCACTAAATATCTTTAATAGATCTTTGCAACATGATTTAATGTAAAGGTTTCATCGTTGTCATAGTCATACTATGAATTAGCTGAATCCTTTAACAAGTCTTTGCTTTGTTTAGAAAAAAACTTTTCTTTCCTGTCTGTTTTTCTTATAATGGGTCTCACCCAATTAGGCAAATTATTCAAGTGTCATACTATAGAGAATATTTCAAGCATCCCACACTTGAGCCCCACTATGATCATACACTTAAGCATGATTGCGTCCAAAGGGAAGGAAGCTAGAGTAAAAGAGTCGCCAACAAGTTTTAGGAACTTGTAAACCGTTCACAAGGTAAAGGTTACACCCCTTCACGATCCATGAGATCGCTAACTCCATAGTGGTCTGGAACCATGACTAGATATTCGAGGATGAAGGTACAAATCCAACCTAAAAGAGATTGAACCTGCCTTAATAATAGGCCTCTACTTTATTCTTCTTATATTCATGTGCGCTTTCTGACTAACATATAATAAATAGGTTAACCCTAAATTGGTTGAATATTAATGCACAAACAAATATATTATCGGCGATCACTTGAATTATAATCATATTAACCTAAACAAGATTATTAATTATCTTATTAAGCGTGATTATAAGTAAAAATTCCCTTTAAACATACATAAAAGGCGTGATCAAGCAATAACAACAATAATAATATCAAGCAACAATAATAGTAATAACAACCATCATCATAGTAATAATCTCAATCTCAAAGCATAATAATAATAGCAAGATCCTAAGCATGATACTAACAAGATTAATAACAAACCCTCATGTCACTCAATAATAAAGATCAAAGCTTTAGCCCTAACATGATACTAACATAATATAAGGAAAGGATAGGAAGCATCACAGAAATATACATGATATTAGAAATATTAGTTAATACACTAAACATGATACTAGGAAGCAATAAAACATCCTAACATGATACTATGAATAAAAAATAATCAAAGCATGATATCTATAACAAAAGAATAACAATTAAATTACTTACTTAGATGCCTCGTATCTCTTTCTAATAACAAAATACACGCGTTAGTAACTTCAAGGAAAATAATGAATCAAACAATTAAATTAAATAAATAAAATAGGGATTTAGGACCAAACCCTCAAAAAATATCAACCTTTCACGTATAGGGCGAAGGCAACTTTGAACTTGGCTAGGTGTGTCTAGAACTAATGAATGTGGAATTTTGTTTGAGGGAAGGTTTAGAAAAAGAATAGAGAAAGAATAAGCTTCTAGCTTTAGAAAGAGAGAATATAGATTGATGGTGATTGTGAATGAATTAAAACGAGGGTCTAGAACCCTATTTATAGAAAAATGGTCCAAAAACGATAGAAAATACTTCAAATTCTATACGGACTAAAACTAGCATCTGTCGCCAGGCGACAAACTCTGTTGTCTGGCGACATACTCTGTCGTTTAGCGCTAATTAAAAGATAAAACGTGCTTTGTACGGAATCATTTTCTTAATATGATTAAGCAGCAAATTCCGTGTTTATCAAATTAAAATCGGATTTATCATAAAACACTTATTTTATTCCAAATAAACTCTTTAAAATATAATTATCAATCGTAATCCCATTAGAATTTAAAAGAACCTTCTAGATATTCTAGAAGGTTAAAATCAATCCTAATAACTTTAGGAATAATAATAAATAGGCCCTCCTCTAGATCATTGGGCCGCATATAAAATTCATTTCGAGCCCAATTTAGTATTTTGGCCATAACTTCCTTATTATTCATCGGAATTAGGCTTATAATATATCGTTGGAAAGCTCTCTTTGAGCCCAATCCAAATACACTATTATTGGACCCTTATCATGGACTAAACTAAATTGGAATGGCTATTTTCATAAATAGAACACATTTTCAAAAACAGAAAGAGGGATATTTTAATAAAAACAACCGCATCACTAGACTTTTCACACTTTCATTTTGTTCGATAATCAATGACGTGAAATATATTCATCATTGGGTTTGGTTTTGGGGAGACACATTTGGGTGTCTATAGAAGCCCCCACTTTGACTGAGTTTGGAGAAACGCAAGTTTCGAAAACAAAAGTCAAAGTAGCGATTGGGATGGAGAATGATTCAGAACGTTTTACAACCCAAAATTATTCTTGTAACGCCGCTTCCTGCAAACTAGCATTAGTTAAACAAATAAAAGAGTTAAGAAACGCGTATCTTGTACCGTCAAGCACATGTCTCTAGAGTAATCGATTTTTGTTTGATGATCTTCCTCAAGCTAGGGGATATCTCCTGAAGACTGCTCCGCTTGTAGCTGCCTTCAATTTCCGCTGTGATAGTCTTCCACATCTTAGGGAACACCATCGGAGATAACTCCGCTTGTAGCCATCATCTATTTTTTATGACAACTCTACACATCTTAGAGTGCGTCGTCGAAGGTGACTGCTTGTAGCCATCTTTAATTTTGCTGCTGTTGATGTTGTGGTCGCGCTTCGCTGCTGTTGATGTTCACTCGTCTCTGAACAAAAGAGCTTTTTCCTTTTTTAGGAATGTTCACTCGTCTCTGAACAATGGAGCTTCGATAGGATTGTTTACTCGTCTCTGAACAAAAGAGCTTCATGATATGTCCACGCGTCTCCGAGCAAAAGAGCTTGAAAGGAATGTCCACGTGTCTCTGAACAAAAGAGCTTTGAATGTTATGCCCACGCGTCTTTGAGAAAAAGAGCTTCATGATATGTCCACGTGTCTCTGAACAAAAGAGCTTTGAATAGGATGCCCATGTGTCTCCGAGCAAAAAGAGCTTTGAAAGAAATGTCCACGCGTCTCTGAACAAAAGTGCTTTATGATATGTCCACGCGTCTCTGAACAAAAGAGCTTTGATAGGATGCCCACGCGTCTCTGAGCAAAAGAGCTTGATAAAAATGTCCACGCGTCTCTAAACAAAGGAGCTTTGATACTTGAATGTTTGTTGAGATCGTTCGGTTGGCTGCGAACAGGAGCTTTGCTGAATGATTGTATCCTGTAAAAATCAAAAGATTGCCAAAAGACTTTGCTGGTGTTTTTCTAAGGGTTGACCTAAGGTGATTGACTGACTTGAGGTTGACTCAATGCGTTTTGACACGTGTGTGACTCTTGTGTGACTTAATGTGTTTTGACACATGCGTTAGACTCAATTCGAGGTGACATGACTCAACGTGCATGATTCGTGTGCGGATTGTATTGTGATGTGCTTGACTCAAAATGCAGAAAAGCAAAAATTTTCCGTCATTTTTGTGGAGGGTCCGACTTTCTCCCGAAAAAGAAAGACGCAAAAAGAATCGAAGTGATTGTTTGATGGTGCATGTTGAATGAGCTCAATCAAGTGCATGCGTCGACGTTGTATCTCATAGTGCAAGGATTATAACATCCTAGGCTATCTCAATTGTTGACTCGATGATGAAAGTATTTGGGTAACTTAGGCGCGGAGGCTAAGTACTTCATACTTTGTGATGCAATAAGAATTATGATAATGAGTGATCTTGATATGATAAGGCGTGCTTCATCATTGTGTTAAGATTTCATGACAAAAGGTTCCTAAAGGTAGGATTATTCGGTCATGTATCTGTGTAGTGTGTGAAAGTGACACTAAGTTAGGCTGCAAAGGCTAAGGTGTGTGGAAAAATATTATTTCGAGAAGAGTCAAATGATGGTGATTGTTAGGCTAGGTAAGCTAATGATGTAGGGATCAAGCCCCCAAGTCTAGCTCTAAATGGATAGGGATGAGCATCGGAGATCCCTTTATATGATCAATTATGAATGTAAATATGAATACATTTTTTTTTATTACGGCCGCACCTCGATGTGAGGTTGCCTACGTATCTGTTAGGAATCAGGCCGAACGTAGCTCTAGCCGAACCTCGCACAAGTGTGTGTATACCTCAAAGAGGTCTTTTGAGGGTTGTAACGTGGTTAGGCTAAAGGTTTGAAGAAGAAGGGGATAAAGGCTCAATACCTTAGATAAGCCCCCAAGGTGTGCAACCTTGCTTTTGAAATCATTATATTTTTATGCTTGAGGTTTCCTTTAATTTTAATTCTCTTTCTTTTGTTTATTATTTTTTTTTGCTTTATTTTTTTTTCTTTTGCATTTTTTGATAAGTGTGGGCAATCTCGATCATGCGGTCTATCACTCACTTGGCATTCATGTTTCTCAGGCGTAGTACCGAGCACTCAATAAGAGACGCAATCTGAGACGTGTTCATATCAAAGACATGTTCATATCAATGACATTGGAACACTTGCCCTTTAACACTTTTATATTTTTTGCTTTTTTGAATTTTTTGAGATCTAGGTAAAATCACTCAAGCTTTTGTATTTGCATAAGTTGCACACCATCCCTTCCCAAGATTAGGTAGATGTGGGTTGAAAAAATAAAGGTCTATCGTTAGACGAGGCTCAAATTGGTTTGTCAAGAAAGGATTGTTTATTTGAAGGGTGAAAGGTGATATGATAGGCTACAAGGGGTGCCGCAAATCATTGGTATACCTAGTGCTTAATTTGACATGGATTATTATTATTTTATTTTTTATTTTTAATTTTTTTAATGCAATGTAATGAAATGATCATATGCAAGAAAAGAAATGCTCATTTATTAAAAGGAAAAGAAAGAAGGATCCTATAAAATAAATCTAAGGGAAAATAAAAGGTGCCTATGCTAGACTTAATGGGGATAGTGGAATAAAAAAGATAGAGAAAGAGGTCACGAAATCTTGTCGTCGAAGCTCGCCTCGTGTCTTGTGTGTTATCATCACTCGGTCTTCTTGCCAGCTGGAGGGAACGGGAGTTTGTTTGCATCGATGAGGTCTTGAATGAGATTTTGAAACTTATAACATTGATTTGTAGAATGACCATTGCTTTGATGGTACTTGCAATAGGAATCTGGATTCCATTAAGATGTTCTCCTTTCAGGACCTTTCAGGACTTTTCAGGAGGAGGATCTTACATAGGTCCAATTGGTGTGATGAGTCCCTTAGCAAGGAGTCGATTAAAGGTGATATTATAACTCATTCCAATTGGGGTGAACTTCCTTTATTGTTCTTTGGTCTTCAAAATCTTTTAATCGATGCAACTTTCGTTATGATAGGAAGAAACATAAGAAGGGTTGTCGTTCTTCCTGCTCTTGCCACCATTGTTATAGATTTTGACCTTCTTGTTGCTCGACGGAACACAAAGGTAATTTGAATCAACAAGATCTTGAATTCGGTCTTTGAGGGTGAAGCACTCTTCGGTGGTGTGACCATGGCCTCTATGATATTTGCAATAAGAGTTTGGATCCCAGCTGGGAAGCTGTTTCTGAGGTGGTGGGTCTTGGATTGGACCAATGGGATGGATAAGGTTTTGACTGTGAAAATAGTCAAAAGCTTCATTATAAGTCATTCCTTGGTGTATACTCTTCAATGGTCCGTTTTGCCCGTGGCTTAGGAGCATTAAGTTCTTTATTAAATCCTTGGTGAGAATTTTGTTCGATAAACCTTACCCGAGTTGCTAGTCCTTCTACCACATTCAAGAGCAGGGCAATGACATCTTGTAGTTTACGAATGTCTTCTCTTAGACCTGACAAATTTTCCTTGGTATCATCTAAGAAAACCCCTTCATCTTCCTCGATCATGGTCACTTCATCGATAGAGGTTATATAGACTGTTTCGATCATGGGCTCTCCTACAGGTGTGATAAGGAGAGAAGGATCGAAAGATATTTGATCTTCTGCGATGGCTAGAACTTCGGAAGTATTATTGTTATCGATCAGGTCTTGTATAGCTTCTTTAAGTTTCCAACACTCCTTAGTGTCGTGACCCTTTCCTTGGTGATATTTGCAGTGTTTATTAGGATCCCACTTAGGTGGCCTGGCTTCTGAAACTGGATCTTTGATAGGTCCTATGGGCATGACTAGTCCTTTGTGGTGTAGCTTTTCAAAGGCTGTCTCGTAACTCATACCAAGTGGAGTGAACACTCTTTTTGACCTTTGGATTCGTTGTTTAGAAGTGTTCGTAGCATGTATTTCATTAGTGGGAGAGGAAGAAAAATGATGGTCGTTCTTCTTTCCTTTCGCACTATCTACTTTCAAAAGATCATCTTCGATGTTAATGCCTATATCATAGACAACCTTGAAAGTATTCAAGTTGTGTTGATATTTCAAGTGCTTTGAATACTTTTCTTGAAGGTTCTTGATGAACATCCTTACAGACTCTTTTTCTGTAGGAACTTCAACCATATTAGCGGAAGTTTCTTTCCACTTGTTGAAGAAACAGGTGAACCCTTCGTTTTCCTTTTGCTTTAATATCTCAAGTTGTCTATGGTCAGCTTCAACTTGAATGTTGCACTTATATCTATCAATGAAAGCGTTTATTATTCCATCCCAAGTAGAGGTCTTCCCTTTATCAGGAGAAAAGAACCAATGTTGACAAACGGTTTCTAGAGATAGTGAGAACAAAGAGTGAAAAATATTCTTGTCAATCCCCTTAATGTTCATTATAGTTTCAAAAGCCCTTAAGTGAAAATAAGGATTGTCCGTTTGCTTGAACTTAGGGATGTCATTGGCATTGAACTTCTGCGGAAGAAGTTCCTTATCCACTAAGACCCCTTGTGAGCTAATACCTTGGAACCTATAGTCATTGGAGAGTTTGCTTAGGCTTTCTTGCATGAGCTCCATTTGCTGTTGCTTCACGGGGTCATTAATTTGAAGGGCCATATCCTTCATTAATTCAGTCATGTTAGCCACGTCCTTCCTAAGTTCGTTGACTTCTTCCTGAGTTGCCATTATCTTCTTAGCTTTTCTCTTTTGTCGAATCGGTTTATCAAAAAGTAGTACTTGGACAAAAGTGTTATCCTTGATTAAACGCCCTTCTCTCCTTGATCAAGTGCTGTGGAAAGGGAAATTGGGGGTAAATTTTTATTTTGACTCAAGCTCTATTCAACATGTAATAAATGAGAAGAGAATGATATGAGTGAAAAAAAAATGATATGGATGGAGATGTATGAAAGAATTTAGGAATAGATTAGGCCCCCAACTCAAATGATGGAAAAACGACTTATGCATGAACCTAAGACATGGTCAGGGTGACATATGTACAAAGTGTGTGCTAAAACTAGTGAGTGTAGGTGACATGCTTTGACTCGTGTCATGACCATGTGGCTACGTGCTTAGACTCAATTAAGGACTAAACATGACTACTATCATTAATAAACTGGTTAAACCGATTAAGCAAACTGATTAATTAGACTCGTCGTGAAGACTCGAGCAAAAACATGGACTGTCGCCAGAGCAACAGGACTGTTGTCACACGCTAAGGACCAGTACCAGACGACAACATTGTCGCCTGGCGCTAAACACTAGCGCATGGCGCTACAGTCCAAACCTTTGTGCCATTGTTGGAACATTAGTTTGGGACTGTTTCCAGTATTTTACTCTAAAGGGACAAGCCTAAAGTCGTACTAAGTCAAGTTCGATCAATTTATTTAGACTTTAATCATTTATATTAATTAATTAATTAAGCAAAGTCTTTTAGTCATTAATTAGTTTATTTAGACTTATTCACAAGTCAAACAAACGGTTAGTGAAAACACATATAGGTTATGCACATGCAAGGAATGAACAAGTAGTCAAATAGTCACAATATGATGCAATGAGTTTGCAACCTAACCATGGCTCTAGTTCTCTAAAGTTCAAGGATATGGGTTAGTCAAAGAGGGTCCATGGTTATGAGTCCGAATGCACCGCGCGGAAGCCTTACCTTTGGAAGGATTGGCGCGAGTGGATGGGACCCCGCGAGTTAAACTCGCTTCCACGGTTTGGTGAATTCAACAAACTCGGATGTACCCTTCGTTACTATGAGCGTTCGATTGGGTAGATGGAGCGTGAATCCCCAGAGGGTTATGACCATATGTAGAACCGAGCAAACAGTACTAGAACTGGTCGAAACAAGAAGGTAGATTTCTTGCTCGGTATTGGAAGAACTCGGCGCGAGACAACAGTGCCTGTTGCCAGACTATGGCACTGTCGCCAGACGACAATTACTGTCGCCAGGCGACAGAGCCATCGCTCGACAATGGCGCTGTTTTCTCAGCGCTAGTTCCTACATGCCTCAGCAGCTTTCTGTTCTTGAATTTTCCAGTTTTTTGAAGCGTTATTTCGATTTTAGTTGTGAAAGATATTTCCCTAATTTCATAGGTGTAAAAATCCTATGTTTTTGATGCATTACGGATGGTCTTTCCAATGCGGACCTTTTTATGCTTATGCCAATAATGTTAATCAAAATTACGCACATGAAATACTTAGAACTTTTCGAGTCTCATCCACTCATTCTAAATTATTGCCAAAATAAATTTCAGGAATTAAAAAAGAAATCCTCCTCAGTGGAGTCGCCAAAAACTGTAGGGAACATTTCAAGCATCCCACACTTGAGCCCCACTGTGATCATACACTTAAGCATGGTGGCATAAAAAGGGAAGGAAGCTAGAGTAAAAGAGTCGCCAACAAGTTTTAGGAACTTGTAAACCGTTCACAGGGTGAAGGTTACACCCCTTCACGATCCATGAGATTGCTAACTCCATAGTGGTCTGGAACCATGACTGGATATTCGGGGATGAAGGTACAAATCCAACCTAAAAGAGATTGAACCTTCCTTAATAATAGGCCTCTACTTTATTCTTCTTATATTCATGTGCGCTTTTTGACTAACATACAATCAATAGATTAACCCTAAATTGGTTGAATATTAATGCACATACAAATCTATTATCGGCGATCACTTGAATTATAATCATATTAACCTAAACAAGATTATTAATTATCTTATTAAGCGTGATTACAAGTACAAATTTCCTTTAAACATACATAAAAGGCGTGATCAAGCAATAAAAATAATAATAATATCAAGAAAAAATAATCGTAATAACAACCATCATCATAATAATAATATCAATCTCAAAGCATAATAATAATAGCAAGATCCTAGGCATGATACTAACAAGATTAATAACAAACCCTAGCATGTCACTAAACAATAAAGATCAAAGCTTTAGCTCTAACATGATACTAACATAATATAAGGAAAGGATTGGAAGCATCACATAAACATACATGATATTAGAAATATTAGTTAATACCCTAAACATGATACTAGGAAGCAATAAAACATCCTAACATGATACTAGGAATAAAAAACAATTAAAGCATGATATCTATAACAAAAGAATAACAATTAAATTAATTACTTGGATGCCTCGTATCTCTTTCTAATAACAAAATACACGCGTTAGTAACTTCAAGGAAAATAATGAATCAAACAATTAAATTAATAATTGAAATAGGGATTTGGGACCAAACCCTCAGAAATTATCAACCTTTCACGTCTAGGGTGAAGGCAACTTTGAACTTGGCTAGGTGTGTCTAGAACTAATAAATGTGGAATTTTGTTTGAGGGAAGGTTTAGAAAAAGAATAGAGAAAGAATAAGGTTCTAGCTTTTAGAGAGAGAGAATAGAGATTGATGGTGATTGTGAATGAATAAAAACGGGGGTCTAGAACCCTATTTATAGAAAAATTGTCCGAAAATGATAGAAAAAATTCAAGTTCTATACGGAATAAAACTGGCATCTGTCGCCAGGCGACAAAATCTGTCGCCTGGCGACAGACTCTGTTGTTTGGCGCTTATTAAAAGATAAAACGCACTTTGTACGAAATCCTTTTCTTAATATGATTAAGCAGCAAATTCCTTGTTTATCAAATTAAAATCGGATTTATCATAAAACACTTATTTTATTCCAAATAAAACTCTTTAAAATATAATTATCAATCTTAATCCCATTAGAATTTAAAAGAACCTTCTAGATATTCTAGAAGGTTTAAATCAATCCTAATAACTTTAGGAATAATAATTAATAGGCCATCCTCTATATAATTGGGCCGCATATAAAATTCATTTCGGGCCCAATTTAGTATTTTGGCCATAACTTCCTTATTATTCATCGGAATTGGGCTTATAATATATCGTTGGAAAGCTCTCTTTGAGCCCAATCCAAATACACTATTATTGGACCCTTATCATGGACTAAACTAAATCGGACTGGCTATTTTCATAAATAGAGCACATTTTCAAAAACAGAAAGAGGGATATTTTAATAAAAACAACCGCATCACTAGACTTTTCACACTTTCATTTTGTTCGATAATCAATGACGTGAAAGATATTCATCACTGGGTTTGGTTTTGGGGAGACACATTTGGGTGTCTACACATACACTTGCTTACAGACGAAGAATCTATTTCAGATTTCATGGCTTTTAAACCACTTGGAGTTATAACTTGTTAAATCATCTTTATTACTTGAATAATAATCATCTTCCAAAATAAATATTTTAGAATTCTTAGTCAATATGAAATCATATTTCTTTCGCTAAGTTTTAGATATGCTAGTCATCATTGTGGGTCTTTATGCAACAATTGAAACTCATACGACAACTTTGTTTAGTTTTCAATGAGAAACGACAATAGAGGATGTGCACTTGGAATGTACTCGACACATGTATATTATTCCCATTACACTTAATGAGACCACACGTTGTCATTTAAAACATGAGGTGAACTATGCTCATATTGTTGCTTTTATTCGATTACTTCTCAAATTTCTTCAAGATTTTCGAATTAAATTTTCTTGAACTCTTTTAAGGCTCTCAAACTTTTCAGATTATTATACTCCCACTAGCCTTTTGAAGAGGCACATTTAGCAAAGGGTGAACCAACCATAGTTTGAACCATGTTTGTTGGTTTCTTTTCTCGAACTATTTGAAGACTTACACTACTCCCACTTGACCTTTTGGAAATGACATCTTTTCCGTAAGGGCATTTACTTGAGCAACAAACATTTTGTGCTAAGTATGACTTGTGTAATAGTACCTCGTGCTTTGTATAGAAATCAAACATGTATCAAACGATTTAATACACCTTTTATTCCTTGCTTTGTAGAAAGATTTTATAAGAACTTTTCTTATCCATATCACATATGAAGCCGTTACTACATTTTGATTTGACATATGTAGTTTTGTTTAGTTTTATAGCTCATCTTAAAAGTGTATCCCTTGAATAATGGTTGGAAGATAGGGTATTTTCATCCATTATCAAAATATATCCCATATATATTGATAGCTCCTTCCATAGACACTTCACAAGGTTTTCTTTCGGAGTTTGTTGTAAAACGATTTCATAACTTATGGATTTTTTGTAGGAGTTTATAGGTACTATTAAGTGGAAATCATGAATCATATTCAATCAAGCGCCTAATCCCAAGATCGTATGCATAACACACAAGGCACATAATCATACCTTTGAAGCGTGAATTCCACGTAGCATTTGATTGACAAATCAGGTAGAGAATAGAGCCCCAAGCGTTGCTCCTCTACTTAGTCCACGAGCTTCGAACGAGCCGTCCACCAATACTAGATTGGTCGAGTGATTGAGGAAAACCGCGATCACCACCTTTAATGGACTAACCGACCACCACAAATCACCACCACAACAAACCACCACAACCGGGGCAAGGGAGGAGGAGAGAGCCGTGAGAGAGAGGAGAGTTTGAGAGGGTTTAGTCTTGTGTTTGCTAATTAGGGCTTGATCAAACTGATCACTGAATTGCTTCTATTATGCAAACCCTAGGCACCTAGTCTATTTATAATCATATTATAATTAGACTATGGTTAGGAAGCCCAAAACCTTCTTACCTTACTCCATATAGCCGACCACTATAGGGGATGAGGCCCATCATGGACCTCGTCCTCTCGTGCTTGCTCTAGGCCCTTTGTGTGACCTTATAGGATCAGTCCAATTGGACTTTGGGCTATTTTAGTAGCCCAAAGATCGTTAGTACCTGTAGCTATGATAAAACAACGACCCAAATGTCGTTCGAACTTAATTATCTCCATAATTTAATCCATTTATATTTTAGTAATTGCACACGATGAAGACATAAATCCTTTAATCTCCCACTTGTCTGAGACAAGTGTGCAATATTCAAATTCCTTATGTCAATATGTGTCGATTTGATAATATGATTGCATCACATGTCGAGTTCATATTAATCTACAAATCATTTCTTGAAATCCGAGTTAGAATTACAAAACCAAATGATTACTGAGTAATGCATTTGAACGCGGCCACGTATTTTCTGAATTCTCCCTCTTCAAGCGGCCAGGTAGACTCAATCCAATCTTATGACAACAAGGCTCCCACTCAACTTTTGAAATAACCAGGAAACACCCTTTATAATCTCCAATTACCGGTAGACGTTTGAGTGTACCACAATCATAACATCCATTGAATGAAATCAATGTTCCACTCATGTCAAAGGAATCCACTAATATATCCGGAAGCTCTATAATTGAACTTCAAAGTGGGTCAATAGTTCGATCATGCATCATTCATGCATATTCATGTGATTGATCGAGCATCACTATGCCCATATAGCCCATGAAACTGCGCTATCCAATCAATCTTACATGATAGTCCATTTATTGAAATCATTTATGTCCACTTTAATTATTTCGAACTAGGAACTTAAATAATATATTAATTTTTTTCACCTGTGGGGTTTCATTCACCAGGTCACCAACTTGATGAGCCCATCAATTCATAATTATTTTGGACATTTTATTTAATTTCCAAAACCATAATTAAATAAAAGAAATCAAATTTCTATTTTAAACATAATTCTGCAAATTGATGCATTCCTTATGTAATATGTTTTCTCAAAACATACACAACTTAAATTACATAACTGGCTGCAATCTAAATCTGTAGTATGACTCTCATATCTTAGTCTATGGAAGGGGTTTAGTGATTTCTCACTCATAATAAAACTTTGCAGATCACGACATCCGCTTGTCATTGATCTCATAAATGAGGTGATATCTCATATCTATTTTTTTGGATTTGTGATGTGACCCTGGCTCCTTTGTTTTGGCAAAGGTATCCTTTTAGTCACAGGACAATTTAATCCAAACTTCCTCCTTAACTACTCTTACTGTAGCTAAAACACATATTCTGATATTGAGTATGCGATGACATTCTTCTTTGAACTCTTCAAGCTTACTGTACTTCTCCATTCAGACACAAAATGTATTTAGATCAACATCTAAAGTCATCTTGCCTGTTTGGAAAACTTGCATCCTTATAACCTTTTGAAAACTTTGTGAATCTTGATTCCCAATATGTACTCAACATCTCTAAGTCTTTCATATAGAAACAACTCTCTAACCACTGCTTGACTTATTCAAGCATTGATATGTCATTTCATATGAATTGTATGTCATCTACATACATGACCAAGAAGACCAATTGCTCCCACTAAACTTCTTGTCTCTACAAGATTCCTTATTGTTCTTTGAGGAAATCAAACTGTTTGATTGCCTAATCGAAACGAATGTTCCAACTCCCTGATGCATACTTCAATCCATTAAATGAATTTCTGAAGTTTGCAAAACTTTCTAGGATTTCTGGATTTCAAAATTCTTAGGCTGTATCATATACATACCCTCCATCAAGAACATTTCATGAAGGTGATTTTGATCTCCAATGCTAAGCTTCGTAATCAAAATCAGTAACCACTAGAAGAATCTGAATAGGTTTACGCATCTAATAGGTTTGACCTTATTTGTAAGACTATCATGGACTAGCACATCTTTACAGACATGGAGTCCATACTGGATTTCTTGGCTTTAAGCCATTTCTTCAGTTGGCACTTACCCAAAGCTTGCTTGTCGGCTGTGGGTTCAATCCATTCCAATAGGAAAATTTTAGAATCCACCTTTTACTAGAATTTTAACAAACTATTTGTTTTGATCCCAAGTAACCTACAATAGGTATGAGCAACAATAGAATTATTCTCTTCAACTCTTTGAAGACTTTCATTCAAGTAGGATGATAGAAGCCTCGCTAGTGGAATTAGCTTGCTTCGACACATGGTTTATCAAATTAGCTGATTTCATATGCCTTCGTCTCTGATGTAGTGTTATCCACATCCATTTGTTGCTCGTCTCGAATCTCATTGAGATCTAACTTTACTCCCACTTGGCTTTGTAGGAAGAGATTTCTTTCTATAAAGACACTATCGCGAGCAACAAACACTTTGTTTCTACGCGATTGTAAGAATAATACCTCTTAGTTTCCATGAGAAAACCCATAAAGAACTATTTGTCTGATTTAGGGTGCATTATGTCATATTTATAAGCATTTTGCATTGATTCCATAACCCTTAATCTTGTTTTGAAAAGATAACTTTGGAACATTTCCAGTTCATAACTCTTATGACATCTTTTTTACTGCTTTGGTTAAGTTTCCAGTTTAGTATATTAGCAATTGTTGTTCTAATATATGTCCTCAAAATGATGTTTGTAAATCATTGAAGCTAATTTGGGATCGAAATATGGCAAGCAAAGTTTGATTTCTTCCTTTAAACATACATTTTAATTGTAATGTTTCTGGATTGTGAACTAATTCAACAATTCCCTTTAGATGATCATTGATTTTGAGTTAAATATTTATCACAACAATCATATTTTAGCGTTAATTATTCATATCAAATTGATTTTACTTTTCATTTTGTAATTTCGAACTTTTCAATGATTCCAAGCTTTACTTCATTAAGTAATTATCGATATATTTACTTAAATAGTTAGTAAAAGCAATGAAATAGTTAAATCTCTTTGCTAATTCTTGAACTCATTGGTTCACACACATCATATGTTTGTGTTCCAAAAGGTCATTTTAGCTCTTTTACTATTTCAACTAAAAGGCAACTTGGTCATCTTACCTTATCAAGCATGACTTCTAATTCTCAAGTGATTCATAATCAATTTAGAATAAGAGTCCATCCAATGTAACTTTGGATGTGCAAATGGTTTATGTGACCTAACCTTACTTTGTTGTAAGTAAGTTTATCTTTGAATCATCTAAATTGCGTTTGTGATCTACTTTTATCAATGTCATAAAACAAAATTAACTCGTATCTAGCAAAATGAAAATAATTTATTACCTTGGTCATGGATCAACACTTGTTCAAGCCAAGAAAAAACCAATTCAGTATTCAAACAGAAAACCGAAATATTGTCTCACAAAAATTGGAAATTGTTCTAAAATCATGAACTGATAAGAAAATAAAACTATGAAGCTATTTCTGGCCACTCAAACACTTCTAGTGCACCTTCAAGCTCCATTTCCATTGCTAGCCTCACTTGTTTGCAGTTCCTGTGCAACATTAATAATGTTAAGCACTGCAACTTGGTATCACATACCTAAGTGAAAGTTAAAATGTTTATAACATAATACCTGAGGTTGATGCTCCATTCTTCTTGAGGAAGTCAAGGTATTTTTGGCAATTGCGTTTCCAATGCCCCTTCTTTTTGCAGTAAAAGCATTCACTTTCACTTGCAGCCTTGGGTTTTGGATTCGCTTTAGGCTTCTCAGGAGCCTTGAAAACTTGCTTGCCCTTGCTCTTGGCACTAGCCTTTTGCCCCTTCTTCTTGAACCCCTTTCCCTTTTGAACCATGAGAACCTCTTTTTTATATTCCTTAGGGATTTGCTTTTCAGCACTAACCAGCATTGCGTGCAATTGATTCATAGTCTTTGCAGTCGCAGTCATGTTAAAATTCATGATAAACCGGTTAAAACTTTCTGGAAGTGAGTGGAGAATGATGTCTGTTGCCATCTCATCACTGTATGGGTGCCCCACTTTCTCCATATTTTGAATAAGGCCGATCATTTTGAAAACATGATCATGAACTGTGGCACCCTTCTTTATCCTACAATCCAGAATCTCACGATGGAGCTCGTACCTTTCAACTCTAGCTTGTTTCTTAAACAAAGATTTGAGTTCTTGCATGATTGTGTACGCATCCTGATCCTCAAAACGCTTTTGAAGACTAGGCTCCATGGTTGTAATCATCAAGCAAGTGATAGGCACAACTCTATCATGAGCTTCCTTGTGCTTCTTGACTTCTGCCATACTCGCATTTTCTGGCAGAGGTTCTGGCAATGGGGTGTCAATGACATCCTCTCTACCTTCAGATTTCAGAACGAGCCTTAACATTCTTTCCCAAGTGGAAAAGTTTTCTCCTGTCAACCTATCCTTCTTAAGGAATGGTCGAAGATTGTAAATGTTGTTGTCATTGTGATTACGGCTACCCATCTATGTCAAAATAAGGCAAAGTTTAATAATTATGTTTAATTAAAATTTAAAGTACCATAAGCGAATAATATAGGTAACTTTAAAGCACTTTATTCAACATTAATTGATCCCAATTGAATTTTAAGTGATTCCAAGATCCTTTATTTGTGCAATAATTGACCGGACTAAGGCCCTACCATCAAGCATTACATTTTCAAGGTGAGTAAACTCTTTACTGATTACAACTCTTGTAATTCTTGGTTGAATAATTAACCATCACATGCTTAATTATTACCCTTAGCTTTAAGGTTCTAAACGCTTTAGGTAACCTTGTTGAGCATAACCAATTAAATTTGTAGAACATGTTCTACCCCACAATGCCTAAAATAACAAGTGACACTCTGCGGAGGTCGACCCATCACTTACTACCCAAGGATTGTTGGGTGTCTAATTGGAAAAGCAATCTCAATATTACTGGGACCTAGATTCATTATGTTGTGATTATTTAGTGAGCTCAAGCGCATCATCAATCAACATAAGTAAAATCTAACATGCATAATCTACTAATGCAACAAAACATGACATAGTATGGCCCCTTAATACTAAGAAAACTAGAAATGAAAAACTCCCACTTGAATCATCATGGATCTCCATCCACCTTGCTCCTTTGGGCCTTCACTTCATGGGCTTCTATGGACTAAAACTATTTAAATAACTAATCTATTTACTTTAAATAAAAGTTACAAAAATATTACGATGTGCAGATTGTATTTTAGAATTTATGGGTATAGACACCTAAAATGTCTCCCCAAAACCAAACCCAATGATGAACAACCTTTCACCGCCATTATTGATCGGGTTGAGTACTTAATCTTCGGAGTGCTTAAATCCATATTTCCATTCAATACATTTTAAAAACCAACTCAAATCTTAGCCTATTTCCCCACACTATAACTTGTTTCCTCTTTTCGTGTCCACATCACAAAACCGAGAGAAAATGATTTTGTGGACCAATAATTTTGATCCAATTATTATTTGGTTGGATAGGCCTTGAAATAAGCTTTCCATCAATATATCATAATCCCAATTCCGATTTAACACGAAGAAGATATGAGCCAAACACTAAACTCGGCCCAAAACCGACACCCTTCTACTAAAACGGTCATATCTTAAAATATAAAAATGATTTGGACCTGATTCTAATTGGGTTGTAAAGTAGACTTTATAAGCTTTCCAATAATATATTATATGCCTTATTCTGAGTTAAGGATCAAAAGTTATCATAATTTTAAAAACGTGTTAAAAACTGGAATTATCGCGCATTAAGCAAAATTGGCGTGTCACGGCGCCTGATGACGTGGCGCGGCGCCTGGTACCATGACACGGTATTCTTCACGTGTCACGGTGCTTTCCCGTTTTTTTTTCCGCGTTCCTTTTCTGAATCGCTTATGAATTTGGACGCAAAATAATGTCCCGCATCACTCCATATTTTGCCGTGTCACACCATACATATACTGTGACACGGTGCTTTTCCGTGCCATTTCCCCCACGCTTATTTACCATGACACGGTGTACTGTACTATGCCATGGTGGACAATGCTGCGTTGCGGTGGACACTTCCGTGTCACGGTACATGTGCTGTGTCACAGGAATTTCCCGAGTTTTCTCCGCGTAAAACCTAAAACGCGTTTATCATTTTAGGGCTGCTAATTCCCCGCGTCACACTATTTTTCCCCTTGTCACGGCATATTTTACCGTGCAGCAACGTGCTTTGCCGTGTCGCGGCGGTGTTTTTTTTAAGGTTTTTATCTTTTTAGGGTTCCGTGTGTTCCCCCTGCTCATTTTCCCTATAAATACCCCCCTCCTTTCTGCAGTTCAGGGCATCAATTATTCTCTCTTCCTCTCTTTTACACCAAAAATCATTCTCTTCTCTCTCTCTCTCTCATATTCTAAGCCTTAAACCTATATTCCTAATTACACCATTCTTCCCTTAAGCACTCCAACGAGTCCATACTCGACCCGAGGTTCTATACTTAAACCAAGGCGTGAAAGGTATAATTAATTGAGGGTTTGGACCAAATCAACTCTACATTTATTTAATTTAATTTCCATTTGATTTATATTTTTTATTGAAGTTACTAACAATTTATTCATGATGTAGCAATTTTAAGGAACGCGCGTAATGTGAGTAATTAATTAATTTAATTACTTATTTTATTTTAATATTGCTAGTATCATGATTATGTTAATTTATATTTGATTTGACTAACAATTTATTGTTGAATTGCTTCCAATATTAATGTTTATTCTATTATATTTATTGATCACCATATTGGATGTTTAAAGGGAATATGTAATTGAAAATCAGGACTAATAAGATAATTTGAACAACCGGTTTAGGTTCCTTTTTAATCTTGTTGTTTAATCAAGTGATCACGATATTTTAGAATTATATGTTGCATTAATATTCAACCAATTTAGCATAATAATAGATTGGAGCAAATTGAATATTTTGTTTGCATGCCTTTGAGATCGCAGGAATCACTTTTCACTATAAGAATCGAGTAGAGGCCAATACGGGCGAACGTGACTCCATCACTCACTTCGTACCATCATCCCCGATCCTCCTTTCGTGGTTCTGAACCATATGGAGTTAGTAATCTTATGGATTATGAATGGGGTTTAACCTTCACGGGTCAATCGTTGTTGCCTTTCGTTGTCCCTTAATCGTGGTTGCCTTAAATGATTCGTGAACGGTTTACAAGTTCCTAAAAACCTTGTTGGCGGCTCCCTACTTTATTTGTCCCTAATCGTATATGTCAATTCCCACTTTCTATGAGGGCTAAGCATATTCACACATGCTTTAACGTAGGCGCATTTCAAACGACGCCTACAATTTGGCCACTCCACTGGGGAGGATTCTTGGTTATTTATCGATTTGAGTGATCGGTATTTAATTAAGATGAGTGGATAAGACTTGAAAGATTCTTGAAAAGTATTCTTGTGATTAATTTGGCATTTTTGCATATGCATAGACGTTTTAACGTCGTATCTCAGGACTGTCCTGTAGGAAAAATTGGATAATCTGGTTGTGAACAAAGAAAACAGAGGCACCAGTCAGATTTCCTTACTACCGTGCCATGGCAGAGCTTGCTGTGTCACGGTGCTGGGCACCGTCACACGGTGTTTGGCACCGTGACACGGTAGATTCTTTCGTGTCGCGGCAGTCTTGAAATCCTTCCGGTGACTTTATTTCTCTTCTCACAGTCAGCTTCCTTCGATTTTTTCTAAAAAAACGTGTGTGTTCTACATACGTCTTAGCCCTGGGGGATTTAGGCTCTATCAACCCAAAAACGTTCATGGTAATAAGGGTTCATCCGAGTTTTTAAATCCATCCAAACCATGGAGTCGAGCTCAATTTCATCACGAACTCGCGGAGCCGCCTGTTGGCATACACCCTCAAGGGAGGCTGCCTTTCTAACGCGTCCAAACTCTTAATCACGGTATCCTTTTGACACCAAATAAAACCTGACTATAGTGGAACATAGAACTGGACCTTAGGTTGCGAACTTTTCTTTGCATCATTGTGCCTACGTGTCCTATGTGTGTATATTTGATCGTTTTGATCCTAACCTTAACGATCTTTCTTTGTCTATGGTGGATTATTTTATGACTAAAAATTGCCAATGGACCGTACTCACTTAGTAATTAGCGCAAACTCTAAAATTGACAAAAAAAAAAGGAAAAATTGCTCCCATTAATCTGAACTTTGCCTCGTCCGCCCAAATTAATCCCAACTTTCGTTTATTATCTATCACTCCCAACTTTAGGGGGTATTAATTTTTATTGCACCCAAATGACTTGGAACCGGTTGAAGAGGTCAATTTTGCTGACTTGTCATTAGTTGAACACGTGTCGCAACCTGATTGGTTCAAAAGTAAAAAAAAAAAAAAACAAAACAAAAAAAAATGAAAAAAAAACTATACTAAACCACCCAATACCCAACGGCAGCCCGCAGCCAGCCACCCCCTTCCCCCGGAGCACCGGCCACCCAAAGCAACAGCCCCATGCCCCCACCATCTCTCTTCTCTCGCGCACCAAAGTAGGGGAAAGGAAAGGAACCCCCACGGTGGTAGAGGCCGCGCTCGCGACGAACATGGGCTGCTCTGTTCGAATTGTCGAACACTTGTTGAGGGCGGTTGCGGGTCATGGTGAAGCAGTGGGTTGCTAATTGGGGCTGCTGCGCGCGATTTGTGGTGATTTTGGCGACGATGGCTGGGAGCAGAGGTGGTGCGGTGGCCATGAGAAGGGTTGATTGCGGTGGTGATTGCTAATAATAGGTGCAACGAGAACAGGGATGGGGAAGATTGGGTGGGTTTTTCAGGGTGGGGGAGTGGTGGGCGTCGTTTTCCGGCAGCGGTGGAGAGTTATTTGAGGGTGGGGGCAATTTTCTAGCGGGGTGGGGGTGGGGGAGGGGTGTTTACCGGGATAGGGGTGAGGGGGCTGGGTTTGGTAATTTTTTTAATTTTTTTTTAATTTTTGTTTTAATTTTATTTTTCTTTTTTTTAAAATTTTTTTTGGACCTATCACGTGAGGACACGTGTCTGGTGACTTGCTATATCAGGTTAGATGACCGGTTGGGTGCAATAGAAATTAATACCCCCTAAAGTTGGGAGTGATAGATAATAAACGAAAGTTGGGATTAATTTGGGCGGACGAGGCAAAGTTCAAATTAATAGGAGCAATTTTTCCAAAAAAAAACTCGTAAAATCACATAAAAACCTGGAACTGATTACCGTGCCATGGCAAAAAAACGCCGCGTCACGGCAATCAGTACCGTGTCACGGCGTCCTGTACCGCGCCACAGTGCAGGTTTACCGTGACACGACAGTTGCGCTGCGACACGGTGCCTAAGTTTAAGTCCAGTCAGCCCCTATTTTGGTATTCCATGCTAATTTGGTCCGCGCGTTAGTCATTTTGGTTACTGTTCACATGTCTAGCCATACGATCATACCACGAGTCTTATAACATCACTTAATCACTCACGAGTCTAGTATTAGTCCACACACTTTCTTTATGTTCCAAATTGAGTCGTACACCATGTCGTTTATGATCGTATACTAGGTTCATGCACCCTTTTTTTCGTCATAATAAAAAAATGAGTGGGGTTTTTCTCACCTGTTTTCAAATGTCTATTTTTTCCCTTCCTTTCCTATCTTGAGCAATGAGTCAAACAATTAAGTGAATTGTTTTATTTCACAGTACTTGGCCAAGGACCAGGGGTAGATTAATACGATTCGAGTCATTACCGCAACTATCTCTTAAATCCAAGAGGCGTTCAAAGAGAACTTCGCCATCTCCACATTACTTATCACCTTTCAATGGCCACTAAGGAAGATATTGAGAACATCAACAAATCCATCGAGGCACTGTCTGCCACAATGAAAACCCTTACCACTAGGGTCACTACCATGGAACAAAACAAGGTCACTATTTCTACCCTTGACAAATTGAAGGAACGGATGAGTAAGATTTCTGAGGATTTCACTTATGTGGAACAACCTCCCACTCCTTTGGATCTAAAAGACAGGCTCCCTGAAAAGTTCTCCACTGCTGATATTCCAAAGTTCAAGCCTACTGACAATCCAATATTCCATTTGAAGGCGTTCTCTGCAACCATGGCTCTTAAGGGATTGGACGTAACACTCTTCCCTACGGTGTTCTCTCTCTCCTTAGAGCATGCTTGCCAACAATGGTTTTATTCCCTAGATGTCAAGCGTACTACGACTTAGCAAGATGTCACCAACAGTTTCATGAATCGTTACAAGTGTAACATTCAAACTAAAACTTCTGAACGTGAACTCTCCATTCTCAAACAGAAAGAGAATGAAGGCTTCACCGCTTATCTAAACAGGTGGAGGGAAACGACTTCACTCTTGGTAGATCCTCCTACAGAAAGAGAGATGGTTCGCCTCTTTATTCAAAATCTGACTCACAAGTATAGGGAACATCTTAAATTTCTTCCACTGAACACTGTCGAAGCTGTATACGACATCGGCATCAATATCGAGGATGAGCTAATAAAGACTGCTGGTAATAACAATAATAACACTTGGAAAAACAAGAAGAACGACCATCCTTCTTCTTCGTCTTCTAAGCACGAAAATACTACCAACAATATAAGCCAAGTTGATCTCAATGAAGTTTTAGCTCTTGATGCTCCATTGCCAAGAAAAGGAGAACTTACACTCCTTTAGGAATGACTTATGATGTGGCCTTTGATCGCCTTTACGGTCAAGGCTTGATCACACCTGTTGGGCCATTTCCAGAGCCTAAACCTGAAGAAAGGAGCGCCAAATGGAATCCCAATGCCCATTTCAAGTACCATCAAGGAAGGGGCCACACTATCGAGCAATGTTGGAATTTGAAGGACGTCATTCAAGACTTGGTGGATGCAAACAAACTTCTTGTCCTTCCAGGCGACAAGAAGTAATGAACACAAGGCGCACAGTAGATCCTTCGTGCAAGATTTCATGATTTTTTTTATTTTTTATTTTTTTATTCCCCCATTCATGTCTAGCATAGGTTTTCCATTTAGAATTTCTATATGTTTCATGTGTTTCGTTCACCTTTTCCATTAATAAAATGAGCATATTTCCTTTACATCTCGATCATAGCATTTTTCATTCATTCATTCAAAAAAAAAAATCAATTACCGAACTAAACACAAGGTACACCAATGACTTGAGACATCTTTGTAACCCTGTCATTCCCTATTAACCATTCAATCGCATATCCATTTCTTCGTCAACCACTTTGAGCCTCGTCTAACAATTGACCTTATTTATTCAACCCACATTCACTTAACCCTAGGATGGGAAGGTGTGCAATTTGTGTAACATTTAGAAAGCAAGTTCAAATAAAAAAACAGAATAAGTAAATAAAAAAAAAAAAAACAATGTCTAAAGGCAAGTGTTCCAATGTCTTCGATATGAAAACGTCTCAAATTGCGTCTCTCATCGAGTGCTTGGTACCGTGCCTGAGAAACATGAATGCTAAGTGAGTGATGGACCGCATGATCCGAGATTGTCTACATTGATTCAAAAGAATGAAAAAAAAGAAAAATAAAACTTGCAAAGTCTAAATTTTCAAATACACAATTGCATATCTTAGGGGCTTCTCTCGGGTCTTGAGCCTTTTACCCCTTTCTTCTTTAAACCATCAGCTTAACCACATTACAACCCTTGAAAGAGCTCTTTGAGGTGTATATACACTTGTGCAAAGTTCAGTTAGAGCTACGTTCAGCCTGATTCCTAATGAATACGTAGGCAGAGGTGCGGCCACATTCATATGCATGATCGAGTCGAAGGATATCCAATGCTTACCCTACCCATTTAGAGCTAGACTTGGGGGCTTGAACCCACATCACATTAGCTTACCCAACCTAAAGAGTCATTATCTTTGACTCTTCTCACATATATTTCCATCACCATAACCTTTGCAACAAGCCTTAGTATCACATTCACTCACTTCACTCACACATCCATATCCATATCATCTTTCCCTTTAAGAACCCTTTTTCTTGAAATCTTGTTTCAACACTGTGCATGCTTCATCATCTTTCAAGACAACATTTATTAAAAGAAACATTGTATACTTGCTTAGCTTCCTGACCTGAGCAATGTTCATTGTTTCATGCAACGCATAATGTGCTGAGTACCATTTATATATCAATAATTTGTAATCATAAAAAGCATATCGTGCTTAGCTCCTTGACCTAAGCAACATTCATTGTACAATAATCACTTCATCTATATACATGCTTAGCTTCCAGACCTAAGTGAAGTTAAAGATTGCTTCTTTACACCATATATGATGCTTAGCTCCATGACCTAAGTTCATTCATCTATCGTGTCACATGATGTAATTGTCCTTAGCCTCCTGGCCTAAGAACATGCATCATGCATACATTATTTTCAAGATAGCAATTCAATCTATGCGATTCATTTTGTCTTGCTCAACGAGGAAGTTCAAATCTTCTTTCCTTTTCTTTTGGAGAAGTTCAAAAACGTTTTCAAAATTTTCTCATCGAGGGAAGTTCGAAAATAAAAGTTCAGTTTTCACGTCTTTCTTTTGCGGGAGAAAGTCGGTACCCTCCACTCGTCTCATGACAAAAATGACGGAAAATTTTTGCTTTTGCATTTTCGGTTGCTTGTGTCTGCACACACACACCATATACACACACAACCACAAGTCAGTTGGTCAAGTTAATCATAGTCTATACGAGTCCCTTGGAAAATTTTATTTTGCAGGTCTTAATTACAGCCCACGTCCGGGGACAAGCGGACCATCTACAACCCACGTCCGGGGACAAGCGAACCATCTACAACCCACGTTCGGGGACAAATGAAACATTTACAGCCCACGTTCGGGGACAAGCGAACCATTTACAGCCCACGTTCGGGGACAAGCGAACCAACTACAGCCCACGTTCGGGGACAATCGAACCACCATCATTTCACGGCGCAAGGTTCTCGATACACAGAGACTTGCAATCTCATCATCAGACAAATCTTTCCTCAAGCATGAAAAGTGTCATCCGGTGGATTTCTTCAAGCATAGAAACCTGCCAAAATCATCTGTTGACTTTCCTCAAGCATGGAAAGTATTATCCGGTGGATTTCTTCAAGCATAGAAAGCCACCAAATTCATATGTCGACTTTCCTCAAGCATGGAAAGTATTATCCGGTAGATTTCTTCAAGCATAGAAAGCCGCCAAATTCATACGTCGACTTTCTTCAAGCATGGAAAGTATTATCCGGTGGATTTTTTCAAGCATAGAAAACCGCCAAATTCATATGTCGACTTTCCTCAAGCATGGAAAGTATCATCCGGTAGATTTCTTCAAGCATAGAAAGCTACCAAGCTCATTTGTCGACTTTCCTCAGACATGGAAAGTATTTCAACAAAACTTCATCCGGTGGATTCCTTCAAGCATAGGAAGCTACCAAACTCATTTGTCACCGATACACTGGTGTCAGATACGCATTCTATCCCTTTACTCCTTTATCTGTGTAACTAACATTTTTCTGCAGGTATCGGTGTGTACAGAGTGATTTAGGATCGCAGAACGTCTTAAATTATTCTCCGTCCCTATTGACTACTTTGACTATCGTTTTTAAAACTGATGTTTCTACAAACTCAGTCAAAGTGGGGGCTTCTGTAGACACCTAAAATGTCTCTCCAAAACCAAACCCGATGATGAACAACCTTTCACCGCCATTATTGGTCGGGTTGAGTATTTAATCTTTGGAGTTCTTAAATCCATATTTCCATTCAATACATTTCAAAAACCAACTCAATTCTTAGCCCATTTCCCCAAACCATAACTTGTTTCCTCTTTTCGTGTCCACATCACAAAACCGAGAGAAACTGGTTTTGTGGCCCAATAATTTTGATCCAATTATTATTTGGTTGGATAGGCCTTGAAACAAGATTTCTAGCAATATATCATAAGCCCAATTCCGATTTAATACGAAGAAGATATGAGCCAAACACTAAACTCGGCCCAAAAGCGACACCCTTCTATTAAAACGGTCATATATTAAAATATAAAAATTCTTTGGACCTGAATTTAATTGGGTTGGAAAGTAGACTTGATAAGCTTTCCAATGATGTATTACATGTCTTATTTCGAGTTACGCATCAAAAGTTATTATAGTTTTAAAAACGTATTAAAAACTGGAATTACCGTGCATTAAGCAAAATTGGCGTGTCACGGCGCTTGATGACGTGGCGCGGTGCCTGGTACCATGACACGGTATTCTTCACTTGTCATGGTGCTTTTCCGTGTTTTTTCCGCGTTCCTTTTCTCATGGGCTTATGAACTTGGATGCAAAAATATGTCCCACGTCACTCCATATTTTGCCGCGTCACTCCATACATATACCGTGACACGGTGCTTTTTTCGTGCCATTTCCCCCGTGCTTCTTTACCGTGACACGGTGTACTGTACCGTGCCACAGTGGACAATGCCGCGTCACGGTGGACACTTCCAACGAGTCCATACTCGACCCGAGGTTCTATACTTAAACCAAAGCGTGAAAGGTATAATTAATTGAGGGTTTGAACCAAATCAACTCTACATTTATTTAATTCAATTTCCATTTGATTTATATTTTTATTGAAGTTACTAACAATTTATTCATGATGTAGCAATTTTAAGAAACGCGCATAATGTGAGTAATTAATTAATTTAATTACTTATTTTATTTTAATATTGCTATTATCATGATTATGTTAATTTATACTTGATTTGACTAACAATTTATTATTGAATTGCTTCCAATATTAATGTTTATTCTATTATATTTATTGATCACCATATTGCATGTTTAAAGGGAATATGTAATTGAAAATCACGACAAATAAGATAATTTGAACAACCGGTTTAGGTTCCTTTTTAATCTTGTTGTTTAATCAAGTGATCACGATATTTTAGAATTATATGTTGCATTAATATTCAACCAATTTAGCATAATAATAGATTGGAGCAAATTGAATATTTTATTTGCATGCCTTTGAGATCGCAGGAATCACTTTTCACTATAAGAATCGAGTAGAGGCCAATACGGGCGTATGTGACTCCATGACTCACTTCGTACCATCATCCCCGATCCTCCTTTTGTGGTTCTAAACCATATTGAGTTAGTAATCTCATGGATTATGAATGGGGTTTAACCTTCACGGGTCAATCGTTGTTGCCTTTTGTTGTCCCTTAATCGTGGTTGCCTTAAATGATATCCTAAAAAACTTGTTGGCGGCTCCCTACTTTATTTGTCCCTAATCGTATATGTCAATTCCCACTTCCTATGAGTGCCAAGCATATTCACACATGCTTTAACATAGGCGCACTTCAAACGACGCTTACAATAGGCCATACTAGTCTATATATAGAAACACAATATCATATATTATATAAAAGTGTCATATAATAAATCACACAACATGCTTGTCTAAACTACAACATCGAATGTTCATAATTAAGGCAACACATTTCCTAAAATATCTTATATTTTAAATCATAATTAGATAATATCGTATATTATTCATGACAATTATAAAATATCATATATTTTAATTTAGGCATGAGATAGAATCAAATCTTATTTTAATCGAGAACGATAAATCATATTTAATCTCCATGAATATCCTAAAAAACTTAGGAGATTCTATCCTAATTATTAGCCAATCAAATAAATTTAAAACCAATTATATCCTAATCTAATCATGGGATAATCACATTATTTAAATCAATTATTATCCTTTTAGAATTTGCTCAGAATATCCTAATCAATCTTATCCAAAATTAACCACTTTAATTATGGATAATTACCAATTTAACAACTTTAAATATGAATAATATCAAATATAACAACTTTTGCAAGATTTGATTTTATCCTAAATAAAATTTTTTATCTAAAATAAAACTGATTTTATCCCAAAATAATTTTGTAATTATCTTGAAATAATTTTTTTTTTTGAAAACCGTGACTGCACGGCTGCTGGCTACCGTGGTTGGCTAGCCGAAGCTAGCCACGGTGGCTGGCTGCTTCGCAGCAGCCACTGCCGCAAGGCAGCATCAACCAGTAGCAGTGGTAGCCATGGCAGCAGCGTGCAACGCTTGCACAGCTGCTGTCCCAGCCACCAGGACCGCCGCCCTCCCTTCCCTCCCTCTTGGACAGACCACCAGGTCGGCAGCCGCCGCGGCTGTGCCACCCAGCCGCGGCTGTTGGCCTTAAAACTAATTTATTTATTTATTATTATTTTTTTTGGTTTTTAATTTAATCAAAATAACTTTTATTAAAATTAAATTAAATCATTCCAAATTTTTAAATTAAATCAACATTCAACTTTAAAATTAGGGTTCATCATAAAATTAATCTTAATGTAACTCTTAAACTAAATCGATGATCATACATAAAAAATATTTATGCATAAATCAATCCGATTAAAATTATGAAACATACAAAAAATCGAATTAAATAAAAAATCAAGCACAAAATCATATTTTTGGGCTATGAATTTTCAAAATTCGAAAATTAGGGTTAGGGTTTTTTGAAAAATCGAAACTAGGGCTCTAGGGTTCGAAATTTTTTAATACTCTAGGGCTTAATTCGGTCCTCTTCATGGCTATTTGAGCATAATTAAATCACATTTAATCATTTCCAAAATTTTAATCACATTAAATATAACAATTGAACCATAATTAAATTAATTTCTCCCTCTTAATTGATTATAAAATTAACATGGACTTCAAATGAATCGTATTAATATGATCAAGCGCGTTCATGCAAAAGGCTAACTGATACCACTGTAGGAGTTTATAGGTACTATTAAGCAGAGAATCATGATTCATATTCAATCAAGCACCTAATCCCAAGATCGCATGAATAACACACAAGACACATAATCATACCTTTGAAGCGTGAATTTCACGTAGCAATTGATTGACAAATCAGGGAGAGAATAGAGCCCCAAGCGTTGCTCCTCTACTTAGTCCACGAGCTTCAAACGAGCCGTCCACCAATACTAGATTGGTCGAGTGATTGAGGAAAACCGCGATCACCACCTTTAATGGACTAACCGACCACCACGAACCACCACTACCACGAACCACCACAACCGACGCAAGGGAGGAGGAGAGATACGTGAGAGAGAGGAGAGTTTGAGAGGGTTTGGTCTCGTGTTTGCAAATTAGGGCTTGATCAAACTTATCACTGAATTGCATCTGTCATGCAAACCCTAGGCACCTAGTCTATTTATAATCATATTATAATTAGACTAGGGTTAGGAACCCCAAAACCCTCTTACCTTACTCCATATGGCCGACCACTATAGGGGATGAGGCCCATCATGGGCCTTGTCCTCTCGTGCTCGATCTAGGCCCTTTGTGTGACCTTATAGGATCCGTCCAATTGGGCTTTGGGCTATTTTACTAGCCCAAAGATCTTTAGTACCTCTAGCTATGATAAAACGACGACCCAAATGTCGTTCGAACTTAATTATCTCCATAATTTGATCCATTTATATATCTAGTAATTGCACACGATGAAGACATAAATCCTTCATTTTTATCATGGTCTTGGCTTAAATTCTCATTATTACGATATATCGCAATATTTTGAATATGGTGCCAAGTAAATGTCTTGACTCTAATTTTCACCATTGCAATCAAATTGTAGTTTATTTATTATCTTATCAAGTTGATTCTGGACTTCTTACTGAACCTTTTAAACGTTTCACACTTTAGCTTCAAATAAGCACAAGTGATCACATCACAAATGAAGTTTCATTGTTCGTCTCTAGCCTTTAAACCTTTGGTTTTCTTACATCGATATGTATTCGACCTTGAGTTCACATCATCATTTCTCTAAATGGTGACTTTGTCAAAATTTTTAAATTAGAATGATATTTGCATATATCAATAGATTCACAATCTAATGATATTGAAAGTCCATCCCTTTGGATCTTCCACATGCAATGTTCATTTTCATTCGAATTAATTGACATTTAAAGACAATTTATATATATAGAATTGTTTTATCTATATCTACCATATAAAACTTTTAAACCTATTTAGCTTTTCAAAACACATCGTGACTCAATAAAGCATAGAATAACATTTACTCCATGCTTTTGAATCTTCAATGCTTAGTCATTACTAACATTGAATGAGTATGTTTTGATAATGACAAGAATAAATAACATTTATTTAATTCTAGTCAATTACTACATAAGGTGAAATATAGGTTCTACTTGTAAAGTTGTAACTTTTGCTTCCAGACTTGTAGATTCTACTTGTGAAGTAGTAGCATTTGCTTCAAAACTTGTAGATTTATTTCTCCCTAAGCCATACTTGTTCATTAGTTCAACCACATTCACAATGAGAGAGAACAAAACATGACATCACATGTCCAAGAAGTATTAATATACTAAATCAATTTCTATAATATACTTCTTAAATTGGAACAATCCCATTCTTTTACCTTCTAACCATATGAGGTTGTTTCTAATAAATAGGAATTGGTCTATTTAATTTGAAACATTTGTTGTTCATAACAAATTTTAACATATAATTAGTTTTAGGTTTTATAAGTAGCAACTTGCTTGCATTTCTTGGCCTATAACTTCTTAATGCAATCCTCATATATTCTGAAACCTTTCCCTTTAAGCCACTTAGTACATTTCTCTTAGGTTCAAAATGATGCTTTGCTTAACTACTTTAAGCACATTTCTTGATTTTGCTAAGTCTATTTAGTCATTTTTCATATTAGTGTTTAATCAACTATTTAACTCCATCCATATGAAATGGATGAAGAATAATGTTATTTGATCAACTTTGATCATAGAAATTTCCAATCACTTTCTTATAATCAATTATATTGAAAATAAGAGATTTTATTGGACTTCTATACTTGTCTTTTGGAGGGTTCATACCTCTCATCTCATTATATCTCTTGAAACACTTTCAAAATGAAAATGTATTATATCTTTTAGAATCATCTTAGCAAAATTGGAATATAGGTTTATGGATTATCTTTTAACCTTTTGAGAATGTTTCTTAACTTTATTTTCAATCAAGGAGATTATATATAATAATAAAATTAGAACGAAATATTACTTATAAATAGACGCAAAATTCAATTATGTTTATCTTTAAAGAACCTAAATTTAGAAATTATAGGTTACTTTAACACTTTATTCATAATGTGTGTCCCAATTCAATTAAGTGATTCCAAGATCCTTTATTCATGTAATAGTTGACGGGACTGAGGCCCTACCATCAAGCATTACATTTTCAAGGTGAGTAAACTCTTTAATGATTAAGACTCCTGCAACTCTTGGTTGAATAATTAACCATCTCATGTTTAATTATTACCCTTTGCTTCAAGGTTCTAAACTCTTTAGGTAACCTTATTGAGCACAACCAACTAAATGTGTAGAACGTGATCTACCCCAAATTACCCAAGATAACAAGTGACACTCTGCTGAGGCCGACCCATCACTTATGATCGAAGGATTGTTGGGTATCTAATTGGAAAAGCAATCTCAATATTACCGAGACCTAAATTTATTATGTTATGATTAATTTAGTGAACTCTAGCGCATCATCATTAACATAAAAAAAACTAGCATGCATAATCAACTGAATGCATAAACAGGACATAGTATGACCCCTAATCCTAAGAAAACTAATAAAGTAAATGCTCCCACTTGAACTCTCATGGATCTCATCCACCTCGCTCCTTTGGGCCTTCACTTCATGGGCTTCTTGGATTAACTGAAACCTATAATGCTACTATTTTCTATTTACTACTTAAATAAAATTTAATAAAATTACAAAAATACTTTATCGGTACACAGACCGTACTTAGATTACAAATATACATCACGATGCGCAGATCGTATTAGTAATCTACTGGGCCATATTAGAAATTATAATGCAACATAATATCATATATTATAAAGTTAACACATAATAAATCACTTATCATACTTTCCTAAACTACAACATCGAATGCTCATAATTAAGGAAACATGGCACCTAAATATCTCATATTTTAATTACTGCAATTAGATAATATCATATATTATTCATGACCATCAATAAAATATCATATATTTTAAATTAGGCATGAGAAAGAATTAAATCTTATTTTAATATTAAAAGATAAATCATATTTATCCTCAAAGATTATCCTAAGAAAATTAGGAGATTCTATCCTAATTACTAGCCAATCACAAAATTTTAAATCAATTATATCCTAAAATAATTATGGGATAATCACATTATTTAAATCTATTATTATCCTTTTGGAATATGCTCAAAATATCCTAATAAATCCATCCAAAATTAACAACTTTAATTATGGATAATTATCAAAATAACAACTTTTGAAAATTTGATATTATCTTTCAAAATTAAATCTGATTTTTTGAATTTTGAAATAATTTTTATTTGAAAAAACCGTGCACCAGCCACCGTGGTGTGGCCAGCCTAAGCTGACCATGGTGGTCGTACACCTAACGATGTACGCTGCCGAAGCAGCGATGCAGCGGCAGAAGTGTCGGTCAACACTTTGCACGGTGTTGCTGCTGCTCTTTTGTTCTCGGACCTCTACTACCCCGTCCCTGCCCTCCCTCTTGGACCACCTCTAGTGGCAGCCACCACGGCTGCGCCACCCAGCCGCGACTGCCGCTTGAAATCAGCCTTTATTTTATTTTTATTTTATTTTTAACTTTTTTATTATTTTTAATTTTAATTAATAACTTTTCTTAAATAAAATTAATATGGTCCATGATAAATTAAAACATAAATTTTATTCTAATTAATCCAATTAAAATTAAATTCACAATCTAATTTTAAAATCTAGGGTTCTTCATGAAAATAATCCCCAATTTAATTTAACTTTTAAATTAAATCATTGATCATGCATAATTCACAATTTATACATGAAATCAACTAGATTATATTCATGAAGCATAAAACAATTGAAATCGAAAAAAAATTAGCACAAAAATCAGATTTTAGAGCTTACTAGGGTCGAAAATTTTCGAAAATAATAGGGTAAGGGTTCAAAAAATTCGAATACTATAGGGCAAAAATTCGGTCCTCTTTATGGTTATTTTGAGAAAACCAAATCACATTTAATCAATTCCAAGAGTTAAATCATATTTAATATAAAATTGAACCATAATTAAATTATTCTCCCTCTTAACTGAATTAAAATTTGTGGACATCAAAGATTTATTGTCTATAAGCGTAAATGCAAGAGCTAACTAATACCACTGTAGGACTTTATATACTCTAAGCGGAATTGCATGAATCATATTCATAAGCATCTAATAACCAAGATCATTGAACAACACATATTTGTACCTTTGAAGTGTGATTCCACGTGCGATCGAGCAAGAACAATGGGAAATAAAGAACCTTAAGCGTGATTCCACTACTTGGTCCAAGAGCACATATTAAACCTCCACTAATTTTAGTTAGTCGTGATTGAAAATTTCAATCAACCTTATAGGGAGAGGAGAGGAGACAAACGAGCCACGAACCACCACCACCACCACCATGCGTCCACCGTGCGCCGGTGTCCGTACCGTACGGACAAGGGGGGAAAGAGAGAGGCGTGTGAGAGAGAAAGGTTAGAGTGTTTGGTTGCTTGCTTCACAATTTACTGTGTAGGTAATTATGACTTGTTAATCAATATTTATATATCATATATATAATTAGAGTCCATGTGAATCCCAAACACTTAACCCAATTCAAACTACACTAGCCCTACTCCTTACATAGCTTGTCATTACCTTATGAGGCCAATTCTAACCCAATACCCTTGTTGTGTGACCTTATGGGATCCATTGTATTGGGCTTTAGACTATTTGACTAGCCTAAAGATCATTTATCATATTTAGAAACAGACAATGACGACCCAAAAGAACGAACTTATTATCTCCATAATAGTGATTCTTGATATATCTAGTAATTACACTTATCGAAGACATAATTCCTTCAGCTCTACCTTCTTTTGCTCAGTCTACAGCTCGCCTGTCGAAAACTATTACTAATTCTCTTGATCAAATTAATGGAAAATTTTTTCTGGAAGCAATCGCCATATAAATCAGCTATACATATGATCTCATGGGATAATGTCTTTCAACCTAAATATTATGGTGGATTAGGCCTCTGTAAAACTGAGGCGGTTAACTTCGCCTTTTTAGCTAATTTAGGTTTGAAAATAATGTCTAACCCAAATAATCTTTGGATTTGTTTTGTCACTGCTAAATATCTAGGTCACAAATCTATTTTTGAGTATAGTCCTCAACCAAAGTACTTTTGGATTTGGAAAAAGATTCTTCAAATAATTCGCCCCATCCTAATTCGTTGCCTTAGATCGATGGAAAATTGGTAATGGCACTAGTGTTCTATTTTGGCTTGATAATTGGTGCTCTTTCGAAAATTTAATTACTGTACTTAATTTAGATATTTTGAATATCCAAAACCTAGATCTTACTGTTGATCATTTTATTTTGGAAAATAATGAATGAGATATTTCTGCTCCGTCTCTTTATGTCCCATCTAATATTGTCCATCTTATTAAAGGAATCCCACTTCCCTCTTCTGTTATTATAGATGAGCCTTGCTGGGGTTTCTCTAACACTAGGGATTTTAATATTAAATCAGCTACTTGGCTTGCTCTTCATGTCTCTTCTCATACTAATGAGAATTTTCTTGGATTTGGAAACTTGTTATGTCTCTAAAACTGACAATTTTTGTTTGAAAACTTCTTCATAATGCTCTACCTACTAGGGCTAATCTTGCTCATCATCAGTTGGGATTCGTTCTATGTGCCCCTACACTTCTCTATTTTCGAATGCTGATGCTACTATTAGTTGGATTCGTCGAGTCCCTTTAATATAACTATGAGTATTTATTTTCTTTTTAAAGTTTAAAAGGATAATTTCTATACGTCACTAAAAAAGGTTATAACTTCTTTATGGAGTATCTGGAAAACTAGGAATTCAATGATTTTTGATGACATTGCTTTTTCTCATATGGCCATTTTTTCTCGTGCCCAAAATTTTTATCATGAATGGCATTTCTGTTCTTGTCTTGGCTCTTTGGATACTTCTACTCTTGCTCTTCCTTTTCATCCTACCCCTTGGAGTATGCATGTATATCTTGGTCGCCCCCTTCCTCTAGTGTTATTAAAATAAATTTTGATGGTTTTGTTCGGGATGGTTCAGGGGGCTATAGGCATTTTTCTACGAGATCATATAGGAAATAATTTTTATAGTCATTCTTTTAATATTGGTTTGAGGGAGTACTCCTCTTATAATTATATTGTAGAAGCTACGACCCTTCGTATTGGTCTTCTTTTGGCGTAGGCCCATCATATTTCAAAATTACTTATTGAAGGGGATAATTTGCTTCTTATTAATATTTTGCAGGGATAGGCTCAAACGCTCAGTGCCCGCGGAAAATTCAGCTACTGATGGAACGTTAAGGACCTGATTCAAAATTTCACCTATGTTGATTCGCGCCACATTTATAGAGAGGGTAAGCCGTAGACTATGTTACTGCAAGTCTGCAAGTACCATTAAGGCAACTACCATATTACTAATGCATGTTATGTTTAAAGGCACATGCTTCAAGACCTTGTCGATGCTGTCTAACTTCTAATCTCACCAGGTGCCAAGCCTGGCATTCAAGATAATTCATTGGGTTTTGCTTAATTTACCTCTTGGCCCAATCGAAAATTATTAAGGCAATTTCTATACGTGTACACCATTTATAAGTCCAATAGGTTGAGTTGGAGAGTCCATTCCCTAGCCTTCATTCATATGAACTATTTTTAATCCATTTAGGTAATTTATAACTTGATGTGTATATCACGGGTCCTAAATTAGTTGATATAATTTAAGGTATGTTTATTTTACCTAATTTTTCTCTTACGAAGTATTTGAACTTATTTGAGCTAGTCTTAATTTATAACGCGTCTTGCATGCGGCTGGTCACATCGTATAACCGCTTGTAAGAGAACAAAATAACCCTTATTACACTAACCGAGTAACCCTAGCAATACTGACCGAGTAACTCCATCCTTTAATATTGATTGTACCCCTGTAACATTGACCAAGTAGCCTTGTAACACTAATCAATTAAGTAATCTCATTGGCCACACAGTGTGGCTAGCCATATGTAAGAATTGATGTTTGTAGGGAATATTTCAAGCATCCCACACTTGAGCCCCACTGTGATCATACACTTAAGTATGGTGGCGTTTAAAGGGAAGGAAGTTAGAGCAAAAGAGTCGCCAACAAGTTTTAGGAACTTGTAAACCGTTCACAGCATGAAGGTTACACCCCTTCACGATCCATGAGATCGCTAACTCCATAGTGGTCTGGAACCATGACTGGATATTACGGGATGAAGGTACAAATCCAACCTAAAAGAGATAGAACCTGCCCTAAAAATAGGCCTCTACTTTATTCTTCTCATATTCATGTGCACTTTCTGACTAACATACAATCAATATATTAATCCTAAACCTGTTTAATCTATGTTGGTTGAATATTAATGCACAAACAAAACTATTATTGGCGATCACTTGAATTAAATCACATTAGCCTAAACAAGATTATTAATTATCTTATTAAGCGTGATTATAAATACAAATTCTCTTTAATCCTGCAAGAGAGGGGCGTGATCAAGCAATAACAATAATATCAAGCAATATGATAATATTAACAACAAATCTTCATAATAATATTCTCATCAAATCATAATAATATTAGCAAGATCCTAGGCATGATACTAACAAGATTAATAACAAATTCTAGCATGTCACTAAACAATAAAAATCAAAGCTTTATCCCTAACATGATACTAACATGATAGAAGAAAATAGGAAGCAACCTAAACATGATACTAGAAAGCAATAAAGACATCCTACATGATACTAGGAATTATAATAATCTAAGCATGCTTTATATAGAAATATAGCAATAAAACAACTTTGTTTCTATATAAATATAGCAATAAAACAACTTACTTGGTTGGCTCGTATCTCTTTCTAATAACAAAATACATGCGTTAGTAACTTCAAGGAAAATATTAAAATAGACAATTAAATTAAATAATTGAAATATGGATTTGGGACCAAACCCTCAGAAATTATCAACCTTTCACGTTTAGGGCGCATGCAACTTCGATCTTGGCTAGGTGTGTCTAGAACTCGCGAATGCGGTATTGTATTTGTAAAAGGAAGGCTTAGAAAGAGGGAGAAAGAAAAGCTATTAGCTTGAGAGAAGAGAATTAAAGATTATTGATGATTGTGAATGCTTAAAAACGGGGAAATACGACCCTGTTTATATAGAAAATAGCCCAAAAACGATCAGAAAAAGACCGAATCCTATCAGGAGTAAAACTGTCCCTGTCGCAGAACGACAGGATCCAGCACAACGCGACAGCCCTGTCGCTGTGCGACAGGCTTATCGCAGCACGCCAGCTTTGTCGTTCCGCGCTGATTCACGCGTTTTCTAAAAACCCGTACAGAATCCTTAATCTAATTAAATTCGATTAACAACGTCCGTACTTATCTTTTGAAAATCAGATTTAATCTCTTTAAAACACTTGTTTTAATCCAAATAGAATTCTTTATTTTCATAAAAGATATAATTATTAATCCTAATCTCATTAGAACTCAAAATAACCTTCTAGATTATTCTAGAAGATTGAAATCAATCCTAGTAACTTTAGGAATATTAATTAATGGGTCCTCCACTAAATCATTAGTCCATAAAACAATTTCAGGCCCAATTTAGTATTTTGGCCATAACTTCCTCATTATTCATCGGAATTGGGCTTATAATATATCATTGGAAATCTCTTTTCGAGCCCAATCCAACTACATTATTATTGGACCCTGATCATGGACCAAACTAAATTGGATTGGACATTTTTCATAAATAGGGTATAAAAAGAAAGATTTTTGAAAACAGAAAGAAGTATTATTTTATTAAAACAACCGCATCACAAGAATTTTCACACTTTCACTTTGTTCGATAATCAAATGACGCGAAAGGTACTCATCACTGGGTTTGGTTTTTGGGGAGACATAATTAGGTGCCTACAATGTTTAACTTATTAGATTTTATTATATTTAGTTGGGCTACCCTTTTCAGCCTTTATAGGATTTTATTTTTCAAAACTTATCTAATTTATCTATATTTATTTTATAGAATCCTCATTTAATCGAGTTTTTTACTCCATATGCTTAAGCCACGTGGCACTTCCTCATTTAATTCGATTTTCACTCCATGTTTAAAAGTATGGTTCTTACAAGACTTGAACCCACAACTTTTAGTTTAGAGTTTAATGTGTTAACCATTAATCTATCACCATATTACATGTCATTAAATAAATGTTAAATATTAATAAGAATTTTTATCATGGAAATAATGCAATTAATCAGGGCATCGCCCGGGCCATTGTTTTCATATTGAAATAGGAAAAATGGAAACTAAAAATCTAACCTTTGTGCGGTCTTCCCTTAAAAATCCAACCTTCCATTAATCTCAAATAAATCCAACCTTTGCACCCCACCTTCTCCAAAAAATCCAAATTACCTGTTACATGATAAACAGGTTAACCTTTTTATTTCCCTCCCAAAAAGAGAATAACTATTGTCGAATTCATCTTCCTCTTTAACGACTTTTCCCTGAAAAAAACGCCATTTCAAACTTCACAAAAGCTTCGAAAACTCCATCTTTTCCTTTTGTTCTTGAAATTCGAAGTTCGTAAAAGCTTGTATCTTTGTAGGCGGAGGTGAAATTGGGTAGAGGATTTCCGAATTTCAATTTAACGTGAAACCCTAAGGTAAATCGTGAAACCCTCATTTTGCAATTTAACGATTTTGAGTAATTGGAACGATTAAAGTGGTTGATTAGTTGCTTACTGTAGTTTAATCTTATTTTAAATGAATATAATTGTTGTTATAGGTGATGTATGCCTGAAAATCTTCAATTGGGGTAAGTTTAATTTGAGTAAAAATGGTGTAGGGGTATATTTGGGAGGGCAGTATATAACCTTTAATGTTGATCCTGATGAGTTGTGTTGGTTTTATATGGAAGAATTAATTGCTAAATGTGGTGATTATGGAGAAAATTATATACAATACTTTATTATTTGCTTCCTGGACTTTAATTTGGGGATGGGTTGAGGAATGTGTGTAATGATGCTCAATTTAGAACAATGGCTGATGCCATTCTGTATTGTAGACAACTAGATTTGTATGTAGTGCATGATGATGTTGAGCCTGATTTCTTAGTCCAATCCCAAACTGGATCCAGTGTAGTAAGTCAGCCCATATATACCCATGGATGGACACCAAGTAAGTCCAATAGGCCTAAAAAATTGACTCCCAGGAGAGGTAGTACATTAACCAAGGAAGTAGTTGTAGTAGGAGATAAGATTCCTTTCCCTAATGTGAACAAAGAAATAGCAACTAAGCTGGTCCCCACTCTAACAGTTAACAAAGAAGTACACCTAAATCCTAAAGCTAATCTTGTTCCTTGTGTATCTACCCCATTCAGTTCTCTAACACCAGAAAACCCTATTAAAAAACCAGATCCCCCATTTGAGCCAAAACCAAACCTGCATCTCCATCCAATTTTATCAGGTCTGCTGTTCCTGATGATTATGAGTTGGAGGATAACAGACCAAACAGTCATATTTGTTGGGGTTTGGTGAGTCCGACTCACCGCAGAAACAAACCCAAAACCAAGACCGCACTCGCAATAAATAAAACCATAAACATAATTAAATTAATCACAAGATTAAGATAAGCTAATTACCTTTGACGCGTGCTTCGCTCCAAATGAGCTCTTACTTGAAAGCTTCAAGTCCCGCTCGCACGGAGACCTCCAACGAAGTCCACCCGCACCAACAAAACCGACTAGGTCCAATGTCTTGGGGTTAGCAAGACCCGACCAACAAAACCCGAGTAATTATATTGAGTTCAAAGGTTTTCACTAATTGTGATGCCTTTTCCAACTCTTACTCAAGCATCTTTCCCAATGCCCATACTTGGGTATTTATAGGAAATGATGGGAGTATCATTTACTCTCCCATCAATATGGGATAGTATGATTTTTCCATTTTATTTTAAAGCTAAAATAAAATCAATAATCAAGCTAGTAATAAATCAATAAGTGGCAAGCTCATGTGAGTGGTTAGGTGAGGACCACTTGGAGAAGGGGGGGACCAAACTTGCTCCCCACTCCCTCTCCCATAACCGGCCACCTCACTCCCCACACACTCAAGGACCACAAGTTACATGGCACCCACCCTTGGGCACCAAGGCAGCCAAGGTGGGCTGCCATGTGCTGCTGTCCGTGGCAGCCACGCCCAGCAAGCCCAGCACTCGCATGCGGGCTGCCAGCCGCTGCTGGCCAGCACGCCCAGCATGCTTGTGCGGGCTGCTGCTGCTAGCCTTGTGCCTTGGCTAGTGCTGCTAGGCAGCAAGCAATGGCCTAGCCATGCTGCTGCTAGCTGTGGCGAGCTGGCGCGCCTAGCGTGCTAGCTCCAGCAGCTTGTTGCGGCATGGCTTGCTAGCCATTGCGCGCACAAGGCTGCGCCTAGCATGCTAGCACGCACTAGGCAGCGCCTAGCCTTGCGATGCTAGCATGAGTGCGCTAGCACGCACCAGCCAGCCTAGGCTCGGCTTGGTGCGCATGCTAGCCACCATGCTAGGCTATACGCCCTTAGCACTCGGTTTGCTTGGGCATTCCGATGCTAGGGGTATTTTGGTCTTTTGTTGATTTATTACTATTTCTCGTCTCGTCTTTCACTATTTTTCGACTCGACTTCCGACGCTCGGTTTCGACGCTCTAAGCTCGAATTTCCGACGTCTAAATAAATATTACTCGGTCGACTCATTAATTCCTTCCGAATTAATTCGTCGTTTCGGTTTGTTGAATGCTTGGGTGTGACCCGAAGGGTTCAGTCAAGATTAAGCTGTAACATTAATTATCCATTAATATTACTGATCGGAAGCGGCCTCCACCCAGGCATTCCGATCACTTGAACTTAGTGAATATATTAGCTTTCTAATAATTCTGAACCCGCTAACGGAATAGTACACTTGTTCGAAGGACACCATTCCTTTCAATCTCCCACTTGTCCTTCCGGACAAGTGCTCATTTTGTGTACAGCCTTTTCCTATGTCGCTTAATGTCTCTTCATGAACTATAAGGTAAGATTTATTTTTGTCATCCTTATTACGTCCAGAAGTGTTTCCCGATTCCGAGTCCGACTGTCAATAAACAGATGATTTCTAAAATCCATCCGAGCACGGCCATGCATTTTACAGTCTCGCTCTACGAGAGGCCTTGTATACAACAAAGACATCTTCCCTATTTTACTAGGGGGACATTCCCAGTCTTGTAATGTAGCTCCTCTTACTGAGAGGACCTAGCCGCCCGAGTGTTGCCGTTATAATCCCCTATTACGGCAGACGTTTGACAACATCAAAGCGAACTAGTACTCAAACAAGAGAACTCACACTACTCATGGTCGAGGAAATAGGTTCCGATAGCCATAATGAGAAGTATACTTATGACAAATTTTTAATTTCTTAAAGTATTCTCATAGGTCGATCCAGTATGGTTCTAAACCAATACCTGTGCAAATGATTTATGACAATCATGTCCTCGTAGCACATGAAACGGTGCTATAAATCAGACTACACACTAATCTCAATTGGTCATTAATCGTCCATCGTTTAAATGACCTTGATTAGGGATAATTTTCGATTATAATATTCAATGTTCACTTAATAGGTGTTTCCTTACCAAGACTGGTCTTGATACCATATTTTGAATATTCTCAGAATCGAATGGACTCATTATTTAATCCTAAACCACAATTAAATAGCATAACGGAGTAATAAAATGTTGCATGAAATTTTATATTACTCCAAAACATGAATGGTTTTCCTTAGTGTCTTACATTAACTTTTCTCAAAATTAACTAAAACACTAAACAAGGAAATCAAAGCCAGTCTCCTACATGCTTGATTCCCATTGCCTCAACGTGCTTGTTGTGCTTCACTTGAGGCAAAGGTTTAGTAAGTGGATCGGCTACATTGTCATCCGTTCCAACTTTGCAAATTCTGATTTCACCCTCTGATTTCCATTCTCGAATCATGTGAAATCGCCGCTTGACATGTTTGACCTTCTGATGTTCCCTAGGCTCTCTGGCCTGAGCAATAGCTCCATTGTTGTCACAATAGAGGGCTATTGGACCCTTTATAGAGGGTACAACATCAAGTTCGCCAACGAACTTACGAATCCAAACAGCCTCCTTAGCTGCTTCAGCAGCTGCCAAGTATTCGGCTTCAGTTGTAGAATCTGCAGTTGTACTCTGCTTTGCGCTCTTCCAACTAAACGCCCCTCCATTTAGACAGAACACATATCCAGATTGCGATTTGAAATCGTCTCTGTCTGTCTGGAAGCTTGCGTCGGTATAACCTTCCACAACTAAATCCTTTGCACCACCATACACCAGGAATTTATCCTTGTTCCTTTTCAGGTACTTTAGGATATTTTTGGCCGTAGTCCAATGCGCCTCTCCTGGGTCTGATTGGTAACGGCTCGTAGCACTCAAGGCATACGACACATCTGGCCTAGTACATATCATGGCATACATGATAGATCCAATAAGCGAAGCATATGGAATCTGATTCATTCTTACCCGCTCATCAGGTGTCTGTGGACACTGCTTCTTGCTTAGGGTTATGCCATGTGACATTGGAAGGTGACCTCTTTTGGCCTCCTCCATGCCAAATCGAGCAAGTACCTTATCAATATAAGTACTTTGACTCAATCCAATCATCTTTTTCGATCTATCCCTATAGATCTTGATGCCTAGTATGTACTGAGCCTCTCCCAAGTCTTTCATTGAGAAGCACTTTCCAAGCCAGGCCTTTACAGACTCTAACAACGGAATGCTGTTTCCAATGAGCAATATGTCATCGACATATAAGACTAGGAAGGCGATGTCACTCCCACTGACCTTCTTGTAAACACAAGATTCATCTGGATTCTTGATAAAACCAAACTTACTGATGGCTTCATCGAAACGCAGATTCCAACTTCTGCTTGCTTGCTTTAATCCATAAATGGACTTCTTAAGCTTACAAACTTTCCTAGCATTGTTTTGGTCGACAAAACCTTCAGGCTGTGTCATATACACAGTTTCTTCCAAATAACCATTAAGGAAGGCGGTTTTGACGTCCATCTGCCATATTTCATAGTCGTAATATGCAGCAATCGCTAGGAGGATCCGAACGGATTTAAGCATTGCGACTGGTGAAAAGGTTTCATCGTAATCAATACCATGAACTTGTCTGTAACCTTTTGCCACCAATCTAGCTTTGTAAATGAATACATTTCCATCTTTGTCGGTTTTCAACTTGAAAATCCACTTACATCCGATCGGTGTATAACCTTCGGGTAAGTCAACCAAGTCCCAGACTTGATTTTTAAACATGGAATCCATTTCAGATCTCATGGCCTCTTGCCATTTAGCAGAGTCGGTGCTTGCCATCGCTTGCTTGTAGGTTGCTGGTTCATCTCCATCCATAATCAGGATGTCCTGATTCTCGGTTAATACTAAACCAAGATATCTATCAGGTTGAGATCTCGGCCTCAGAGACCTACGTAGGGTAATGGATTGAACATTTGCATTGTCGGTTCGACTTTGCACATTTTGATCATTTTGACCTGCGTCAACAGATGCAGTTTGAGCACTTTGACTGTCATCATGATTTTGTTGCTCATCCTTACGAACTTCGTCGAGTTCGATTTTCCTCCCACTTGTCATTTTGGAAAGGTGCTCCTTCTCCAAAAAGACACCATCGCGAGCAACAAACACTTTGTTCTCCGATTTGTTGTAGAAGTAATACCCTTTGGTTTCTTTTGGGTAGCCCACAAAGTAAACCTTGTCAGATTTGGGATGAAGTTTGTCAGAGATCAATTTCTTGACATATGCTTCGCATCCCCATATCTTTAGAAAAGATAACCTAGGAGGTTTCTTCGTCCATAATTCATATGGAGTCTTTTCTACAGCTTTTGATGGAGCACGGTTCAGTGTTAGTGCCGCAGTTAGAAGTGCGTGTCCCCAGAAAGAGATAGGAAGATCACTAAGACCCATTGTTGATCGTACCATGTCTAACAAGGTCCGATTTCTCCTTTCGGATACTCCGTTCCATTGTGGAGTTCCTGGAGGTGTCAATTCTGAAAGTATACCCTTTTCTTTCAGATGGTCATCGAATTCTTGGCTCAAGTATTCACCACCTCGATCCGATCGAAGGGCTTTGATTTTCTTGCCAAGCTGATTTTCAACTTCACTCTGAAATTCTTTGAACTTTTCAAATGATTCAGATTTGTGCGACATGAGGTAGACATAGCCATATCTACTATAGTCGTCTGTGAAAGTGATGAAATATCGATGTCCATTTCTTGTGGTTGAGCTCATTGGTCCACATACATCGGTATGTATAAGACCCAATAAGTCACTTGCCCTTTCTCCCAACTTGGAGAATAACTGTTTAATCATCTTGCCTAATAGACATCCTTCGCAATTCTCAAACGATTCTAAATCGAAAGAGTCAAGAACACCTTCTTGTAGAAGTTTCTTGATGCGTTTGATGTTAATGTGGCCAAGACGACAATGCCACAAGTAAGTCTGATTTGACTCCATGGTCTTAGCTCTTTTGGTATCATTATAAACAATTTGTCCAAAGACACAAACGTGTCATTCCATAAATATAAACAAGATGATATGTCTTGTGATCAAGTTTACAATGACGTCCAACGCCACAAGATCAAAATATGGTAGATAAAACTAAACAAGTTTAAAATTTAGACAAAATATGAGATTACAAGCTTTCTTTGAAAGATTATCTTCTTCTTCCACTTGTACTCATATCCACTTGAAAAGCACCGCTCACTTTGTTCCTGAAATAGGAGCATGTAGTGAGCCAATTTTCCGGTATCTAATACCTCATAAATTGCTTATGTTCAAGTGTAAAGATGATACCTGAGATCGAGGTTACTTTTCCTTTCGCCTCATCTGCTAGATAGATGCTACATTCTCTTTTGTAGTGTCCGGGTCTACTACAATAGAAGCAGCGCATCTTAGCTTTGTTCTTGAACTCCTTCTTCTTTGGTCTCAGGGCAACCTTAGCCTTCATGCAAGAATAGGTTTTCTGGAGCTCTTGAACAACTTCCATCAAGGAAAGTTTGTTCCGCTTGGCCGTAAGTCGCATCTTTAATGCAACATACCCCGAGTGGAGTGAGCTTAGTAGCATGAGAGCTGCTTGCTCATCTTCCACTGGTTTGCCAATTAGCTCCAGATGGGTGAATAGCCTTGTCATGTTGAGCACATGAGCTTGAAGTGGCATCCCGGGTCTAAGTCTTGCATTATAGACCTTAGCCCATACTTCTTGTCTCTCTTTGGTGAGACATCCATCTTGCGGTGGCTTGATCCTCATGTTCGAGAGTGACCTAGTCACATCTTCCACAAGTCCATCATAGTTGCCTCTGGTACTCTTGGTGACTCTCAAATTGACTACGTCTTCTAGAGCTTTGAGCATCATGTCCGGAAAATAGTTGGAGAACTTCCCCTTCCATTGTACCGGGATGGAGTTTGCCATGAGTCTGGAAATTATTTTGCAATCCTCACTCCATTCCTCATGTGCCTCATCACTCATAATCCCCTTTGAGTAGAAACTCGGGATTTGAGTGTCCAGAATGTGCTCTAGGTAGCAATTTCGGAGGGTCTTTCGGAGTTCCTCTTCCCATTCCTTAAAGTTTACCAAGTTCAGAGAAATTGGCAACTTTTTGGGCAATTCCGGGATCATAAGGTCGTTGTCATTAGTTGAAGACATGATTCTACATTTGAAAGAATTTGTAATGAAAAACCATTCATTATACTTAAATAAGATTGAAATCATGCATTTTAATCAAACTTATTTAAAACGTCTTATTCACACATTAAAGATTGTCCCCAATTTTGGTGAGAATAAGTCGATTCCAAGATCCAAAGAAACAAAGAGTGGTTAAGCATGCTTTGGCTTGTCTTAACACTCAATCTCCTAAGGTAAGCAACGCTTTGCTAATGGCTCCAAGCCACTCTTGGTTGAATAAATCGTCGCATCCAATGCTCTCTAAACAATTTATTCACTTTGCCACGACATGTTAGGACTCCATCACTCATATCGTTGAGTATAACCAAAACCACTTGCATACCCAGTATGCCTTACGTTCCTTGGAGAAGTAGTGATGCCTCGCTTTGGCGTAGCCCACCACTACCCTCGTTCGGTTGGTAAGTGTGTTTTGGAATGGCAAGTTTTACTCAATTTTAAGGGACCTAGGGTTTCTATGTTGGTTGATTTAAGTGAACTTAATTAATCATCTCAACATTTGAAATCCTAACCATGCATCTAACATATAATTCAAATATATAAACATAAATATATATCGAAAACATAAATAGAGATGCATTTGGCAACTAGCATGACCCCTTGAGATCTTCAAGTCTTCAAAAGGTCTTCATTTGCAACTTCATGGCTTCGTCTTCTAAGAACCCCGTCTTCAAGACTTGACCAAATAAAAAAATTGCTAATTTCTACGATTAGGACTAATCTAAATATTAAGGTACAAAAATACTCAACGGTTCGCAGACCGTATTTAGATTTACAAAAATACATCACGGATCACAGTCCGCATTTTCTATCCTAATCGGGCCCCACTAGTTGCCATTTCATAAAACCTGTGAGAGAATTTTACATTCCATTCATCCATTCACTATCTGTGAATGGCCCATGCATTTTACAACGATCAAACAAGTAACAATGCATAAAACCGCGCGAGAACTAGTAATTAATCTAGGTGGTTAATCCAATTAACACGCCTAATTAAACTAGTCAAAGTTGTTTTAACCGGTTATGGTAATAACTAAGAGACGCTCCCACTAAATTCCGCATCCAATCTTAACTAATCCAATTAATTAAGTCGGTGAACCCATATATTTGTCAAAATTAATTTTGCAAATGTCGCTCAAAAACCCGAGGCCTAGCCTCCAAAATTTTAATTAAATAAACAAAATAATTAAAATAATTAAAACGACAATCTAAGCAAAATTACGTATTCCATAATGTCTAAGTGCCTAGCACTAAGACTTGGAACCCAAAATTACCCTTATTTACATATTAAGCAACGCTAAAATTAACTTTAAAATAGCATCGCCTTAATAACCCGGGGTTATTGTGCCAATTATGGGATCGTACGTACCGTACAACAAGCTCGTAACATACCCATTCGCACCCCCGCAACACCAAGCATGCCCATGGGCTGCTTGTGCTCGCACACGCAACGCCCAGCCAAGCCAAGCGTAGCAGCACGCACAGCGCGCACATCACTATGCTGCTGCTGCGCCATGCTGCTGCTTGCTGCTGGCTGGTGCGCTATGTTGCTGGCAGCGAGCAGCAGCCCACGCCCTTCCTCGCACACAAAGACGCAAAGCACCACGCACCTAAGAACGAAGCACCCAGCAGCCTCGGCAGCCTCATATGGCTTGCGTGAGCAGCCCAGCTGGCCGAGAGCTAGCTCGGGGCTCTTAGGCCTCGTGTTGCGTGCTAATGCTTCGAAAATTATCGAATTTTGTGTGTGACATTATAAATCAATTCTAAATTAATTTTAGAATCAATTTTGAGGAAAAATGAAAAATAACAAGTCCAACTTAAATAATTCATCCAAAGCAATTAACCAAATTTATTACCAAGAATCATTCTTTAATAAAATTGGTTTAACTTGGTGTAACAAAATAAATTAGGGCATTTCTCACTATTAATTTAATCACTTTAAATTAATCTTGAGATTTTGACAAAATAAAAGGGAGTTGGAAAAATGAACATAAGTTCAATAAAGACTCCAACTTTAATACTTGTGACTCCATGAAAAATTATATCTTCCAATATGAAGATAAACCAATTTCTATCACAAGTTTTAAACTTTATGATTCCAATCAACTAAAAAATGATTAAATCAACAAAGTTTAACCAAAATTCATGGAATTTAGTAACTCAAAGTTTCAATCACTTATCATAAGTAAAGATTGAATCTTTAATACTTGGAAGCAACAAAGAACAACTATTTCACACTTAATGCAATTAATTTGCAATTATGTGAAAAATAAAACCAAACTTTCAAGCACCAATTACTACCAAGTAATCATGCTTAAAGTGGTCTAAAATTGCATATAAAATAAGGAAAGAACCATTTACATAACCACCATAAATATGCAATCAATTTTCAAGGTTAGAAAGACTTAAAATTTTTCGTCAAAACGAAAAATCCCTCGAAAAATGCATTTCTGGTCGTTTTCTGGCTAAAAACCGAGCCCTAAAAGGGTAAAACCATTTCCAGAACACCTTTTCCACCCAAAATTCACTATTTTTGGGTCGAAATCTGGGTTCGGGAGCTGAAGATAGCTCTAATACGAGGTAAAATTTGAAAAACGAGTTACTAATCTAATTAGCAACTTAAAACCAGAAAAAATAAGCCATAATGACACCTTGAAAATATTATGATTTTAAAATAAACGAGCGAGGCTCCGATACCGCTGTTGGGGTTTGGTGAGTCCGACTCACCGCGGAAACAAACCCAAAGCCAAGACCGCACTCGCAATAAATAAAACCATAAACATAATTAAATTAATCACAAGATTAAGATAAGCTAATTACCTTTGACGCGTGCTTCGCTCCAAATGAGCTCTTACTTGAAAGCTTCAAGTCCCGCTCGCACGGAGACCTCCAACGAAGTCCACCCGCACCAACAAAACCGACTAGGTCCAATGTCTTGGGGTTAGCAAGACCCGACCAACAAAACCCGAGTAATTATATTGAGTTCAAAGGTTTTCACTAATTGTGATGCCTTTTCCAACTCTTACTCAAGCATCTTTCCCAATGCCCATACTTGGGTATTTATAGGAAATGATGGGAGTATCATTTACTCTCCCATCAATGTGGGATAGTATGATTTTTCCATTTTATTTTAAAGCTAAAATAAAATCAATAATCAAGCTAGTAATAAATCAACAAGTGGCAAGCTCATGTGAGTGGTTAGGTGAGGACCACTTGGAAAAGGGGGGGACCAAACTTGCTCCCCACTCCCTCTCCCATAACCGGCCACCTCACTCCCCACACACTCAAGGACCACAAGCCACATGGAACCCACCCTTGGGCACCAAGGCAGCCAAGGTGGGCTGCCATGTGCTGCTGTCCGTGGCAGCCACGCCCAGCAAGCCCAGCACTCGCATGCGGGCTGCCAGCCGCTGCTGGCCAGCACGCCCAGCATGCTTGTGCGGGCTGCTGCTGCTAGCTTTATGCCTTGGCCAGCGCTGCTAGGCAGCAAGCAATGGCCTAGCCATGCTGCTGCTAGGTGTGGCGAGCTGGCGCGCCTAGCGTGCTAGCTCCAGCAGCTTGTTGCGGCATGGCTTGCTACCCATTGCGCGCACAAGGCTGCGCCTAGAATGCTAGCACGCACTAGGCAGCGCCTAGCCTTGCGATGCTAGCATGAGTGCGCTAGCACGCACCAGCCAGCCTAGGCTCGGCTTGGTGCGCATGCTAGCCACCATGCTAGGCTGTACGCCCTTAGCACTCGGTTTGCTTGGGCATTCCGATGCTAGGGGTATTTTGGTCTTTTGTTGATTTATTACTATTTCTCGTCTCGTCTTTCACTATTTTTCGACTCGACTTCCGACGCTCGGTTTCGACGCTCTAAGCTCGAATTTCCGACGTCTAAATAAATATTACTCGGTCGACTCATTAATTCCTTCCGAATTAATTCGTCGTTTCGGTTTGTTGAATGCTTGGGTGTGACCCGAAGGGTTCAGTCAAGATTAAGCTGTAACATTAATTATCCATTAATATTACTGATCGGAAGCGGCCTCCACCCAGGCATTCCGATCACTTGACCTTACTGAATATATTAGCTTTCTAATAATTCTGAACCCGCTAACGGAATAGTACACTTGTTCGAAGGACACCATTCCTTTCAATATTACCATAGATACCCTGTTTTATGGTGTGCCTGATTTAGGTGATGATGAGGGAGATGATGAGGGTGATAAAGACTTTATAGTGGACACTGAGGACCCTTGGGATTTTTATTATGAAGAAGAGTGTGAAGAAGACTATTTGAATAAGGAGAAATTAGTGGATTGTGAAGAAGAGGACTGAATAGGTGATTATGAAATTTATGAAGCAAACTTTGGATTTGGTGAGGCAGATGGAGAGACTAATAACCTAGAGTTGTTGAAAGATCCTGAGGTGAATGATTTAGATACCAGTGATGATGAGCAACAGGAAACCAGGGAGAGAGTTAGGGGTTTCAATTACAATGGGTTGAATTAGCACAAAAACTTCAATAAGAAGTTGGTAGGGGAAATCTTTCTGCACAACAAGAATGAGGTAACTTAGTGGAAAGATGTGGTGAGGGGGGATTTGTTTCTTAATATGAGGAGTCATAGGATGAAATTCATACACCTAAGGGTAGTGAGGATGAGGAAACAATTGATGAAAGAAAAAATAAGAGGGGGTTGTTGGTAGGGGTTGACACGAATTTTAAAGTATTTCAGTGGAAGGAAGGGCAAAGGTTTGGAATTAGAGTAGCATTTAAGGAGGCTGTTGCTAAGTATGCAGTGTTTCAGGGTAGAAACTTAAGCATTGTGTCAGGAAATAGGCCTAAGCAACAAAGAATTATTGTGAGGTGTTCAGCAGGGTGTCCATTTAGATGGTATGGCTCTTGGGATTCTAGGAGGGGTTCATTTGTATTGAAAACAATCATGCAGGACCATAGTTGCTTAAGGAATATGGAGAAAAACAAGCAATTGAAGTGCACTTGGTTGGCTGAGCAGTTGCTTGATGTGTTCAAGGCTAGACCACATTGGCCTGCTAAGGATACAATTGAGACAGTTAGGAGGGCTTACAGGAATATAATTAAGAGAGATTTTGCTTACAAAGTGAAGTACTATTCCCATAGAAAGCTGCATGGTTCTGTGAGAGAACATTATGAGAAGTTGGGAGGTATTTACAAGCATTGAAAAGGGTTAGTCTAGACACACACTTGGACTTAGTTACTTACATGGAGAAGAAGAAACCACCTAAAATCTTTCAAAGGCTGTATGTTTGTTTTGAGGAAGTGCAAAAGGGTTGGAAAGAAGGTTGTAGGAAAGTCAGATATATTGATGCATGTTTCTTGAAGACATTTTTGGGTGGGCAATTGATGTCAGCAGTTGGAAGAGATGGAAATAATCAAATGTATCCATTGCATGGGCTGTTGTAGAAGGTGAGAACAACCAGTCATGGAAGTAGATTTTGGAGAACTTGAAGAAGAGCCTTGAACTTAGTGATGGGGCTGGGACTGTCATTGTTTTAGATGAGCATCAAGTAACAACATCGCCCTTTTTCCTGTTATTTTGCATTTTCTTTCACTCTGGTATGTATTTAGTTGTATGACTTTGTAACTGTATGCTTTGGTTTATGTGTGTCAGTCCATCTTAGCTAGAGTGTCATTAGTGCTTCCAAATGTAGAGCATAGACATTGTGCAAGGCATATTTTTGCTCATTGGCACAAGAACTTCAAGGGAGATGACATGAAACTCTTGTTCTGGAGTTGTGCCAAAGAATATAATGAAGCAGACTACAATGATGTTATAGCTAAGTTAGCTATTGTAGACCCACTTGCAGCAGAAGCATTCAAGAGTTACAACCGTAAGGTTTTCTGCAGAGCATTTTTGAAAACTAAAGTGAAGTCAGATGTCATCACAAGCAATATGGCAGAGACTTTTAATGGTTATATCATTCATGCTAGAGGAAAGCACCTTTTGTACATGTTGGAGGACATTAGAGGGGCATTAATGAGGAGACTGGTTGTTCAGAAGGAAGAGATGTTGAAGTGGAAGACTACATTGTGCCCCAGGGTTTAGAAAAAATTAGAGATGGAAAAGGAGGAAGCTGCATTTTTTGATGTGTTGTCATCCTCACAGACGGTGTTCCAAGTGAGCTACCACTTGGACACTTGCTCTGTTGATTTACAACAGAGAACCTGCACATCTAGAAAGTGGGATATGTGTGGGATACCCTACTGTCATGGTGTGTGTAAGGAGGGTGTGCCCATTATAGGGGATCCTTCTCCTTAAATGCCCATGGCCCTTTAAAAGCCTAGGACTTTACACTTGTTAGGGTGTATTAGGATTTGAATTCCTAAATGTTTGGGGGACCTTGAAATAGAATTCATCATATCATTACGCGTTTTTTTAAGAAACAAGTAGGATTCGCTAATGAGTTTTAGGAAAACTAATAAACCTTGTTCATGCCTTTCTCCCAAGTAAATTCAAGGGATATTTGGCACGAATCGTAAGTTTACCCAAGCCCAAATTGGTCTACGTGTACCAGAAATGAGTTTGGGAGTGAGGGTACTAAAATAACGTTCCTTTTAGGGAGGAATCGCTATTCTAGCCCTAGTGCGACCTCTACTAGCTCTTCATTTTTCACAATTTCATCACCAAACAATATATGCAACGTGGCTCCTAAAAAACTAAGTTATTTGATTTTATTTACAAGCATTAATCACGTAGGAGTTACATTGCAAAAGTCGTTATTCTGTTGTTATTCAAATTCGTGAAAAGAACAAGAAATAAACAATGCCTTGACTTAGGTGATAAAACAATCAATTAATTATTCAAATTCTAGTCTTGATTAACAAAAGAATACTATGTGAATTAAATTAATAAAAAGTTTGTTTAAAGTGATCAAACAACATTATTTATTAAATTAAAGTTATTTAAATAATAAAAGAAAAGTGATTTATCTAAGTGCTCAGGAAACTAACCGTTCTTCTTTTATGTTAAATCTTCGTTTAATGTGTTTATGGACTTTCTTTCTTCTTCGTACCTTCGAGGATTTCAATGGATTCAATTAGGGTTGGAAAGTATTTGGGAAGAGAGAAGAAAAGTAGTATGATAGTAAGAGAACTTGAGAGATTAGGTTTTTGAGAATGCTAGGGTTAGAATTCTGATTTTTCCGTCCTCTTTCGGGTTGAACGAAGACCCCTATTTATAGGCGTAGGAATCTAGGTTTAGGGTTTTAGAGCCGCAACGTCAGCTGGCGCGCGTAAATCTCAGAGTCGCGCTGGTATGCCAAGCACAACTCTTTGACTTGCGCTCGGCAGGCGCGCGGCGCAACTCTGATAGTTGTGCGCGGTGCGGTTTACCTTACACAAAAACGCGTTTTTAAAACTTCCATCACTTTTGATTGCAAAGTCAAATTAAAGCATGTGAGATATCATTAGAAATCTTTGAATGTCTACTTTCTAATGCCTTTGGAATTAGGTTAAAATATGTTGTGGATCAAAAGATTTGGCCATTAAAGTGCAAGGGTGTCGGTTTTAGGGCCCGTTTGAGTGTTTTGATCGTAACTTCTTTGTTTTAACTCGAAATTAGGCTAATAATATACCGTTGGAAAGCTCTTTGAAAGGTATATCCATATTTATTGTCCTTGCATAGAAATTTGATGTTTTGTTTATCTGATTGGCTCGGCTTTTAACAATGTAACATCCATTGGATCCAATCATTGCATTTAATGCATTTGGGTCCGTTATTAATCAAGTTTAAACATGTATGAGCGCGTTTTAGGCCTAATTAGTAATTGAAAATGGCTCTAAGATAACTTGGTCTCATATATGGGTTTTAACTTACTTCATAATGCATTTCATAGTCCATAAACATTTCAACTTTGATCTAGCATGAAGAAGGGATTTTTGTAACATCATTGCACTTCCTGTCGGGACAAGAGGCTAAAAGTAGGTGTGTACAGTTAGCCCCCAATTTGATCAAGTCTAGAATAGATGACGATCAAAGTAGTCAAGGAAATAAATCCGAGACTCATTCTGCGAAGTTCCTTAGAGGTAAGGAATCTTTCAATAGTATTGAGAATGTCGAAACTATCCTCGATTCGCTAAATGTTTGAGACAAGTAGCTATTAAGGCTAGGAAAATTATTTTCTAGTCTTAACGCACTAAAGAATCTAGATTGATCCTTTGAAAATGTAGAACTCTTTTACAAGTAAAGGCTGTCCTGGGTGATGTCATTTCATGAGAAGAGATCGGTTTAAAAAGATTAAAGAGGATGATATCCTCTCAATTATGGCATCGTTGATCTAAAGTCCCTCGATACGTCATTGAAACTTTAGTTTGATTTTAACTACTTAAAAGATGATAAAAGAAGAGGGGTGTTTCGGCATTCGTAGCCTAACACGTGAATAAAGTTCTTGACACTCGCTTGTCAAAACGCAGTATTCGGTGTCCACAAGATAGAAATACATGTCTTAGGACTGGAGGCATATATCCAAATCCAGTGAGAGAGAAGAAAATCGGCAACTCTCTCAGCAGTTTTGTCCACAAGATGAAAACACGTGTCTCAGGACTAGGGGCACGTGCCTAACTAGATGCGACATCGCACATCGCTCTTTATAAAGGGGGTGGAAGGACACCCTAATTGTCCAGTAAGCTAGTAAGCTCACTAACTACGTATTTGCTTCTGATCGAGAAGTGTCTGTTCTCGATTGGTTCGGCACGCCAGTCGACTCGTTTTAGCTAATGCCTACAGAAAGACAGAAATTCTTTTGTTTTAGGTGAAATTTTACGCAACACCTACGCCATACAATTTTACGCTGTATGATAACGCCATCCTTTTTGCTGTGGACGCCAAAAAGAAAGAAAAGAACATGACGTTTCTAAAGTCAGTACAATAAAATGACAAACCTATCTATGGGAGCTTTTACGTAAAGCACCACTAAGGAACGTCTTAAGACACGCTCACGAAAAACGTCCAAAACGTATGCTTAGGGCAGGCACAAAGCACGGTGTGCATGCAGGATGATGCAAAAAGCTAACAAAGAAGAAAATAAACTACAAAATGCAAAGTAATTTTAAAAGATTTCGATAATTCGCACATCATTACGTCTAATTGAAAGGAATAGTGTCCTTCGAACAAGTGTATTATTCCGTTAGAGTGTTCGGAATTATTAGAAAGCTAATTATTCAGTGAGGTCAATTGATCGGAATGCCTAGGTGGAGGCCGCTTCCGATCAGTAATATTAATGTATAATTAATGTTACAAATTTATCTTGACTGAACCCTTCGGGTCACACCCAAGAAACTAACGAACCGACGCGACGAATTAATTCGAAAGGAATTAATGAGTCGCCCGAGTAATTAATATTTAGACGTCGGAAATTCGAGCTTGGAGCGTCGGAAGTCGATTCGAAAATAATAAAAGACGAGACGAGAAAATTACTAATAAATCAACAAAATTACCAAATACCCCTAGCATCGGAATGCTCCGAGCGAACCGAGTGCTAGGGGCATATGGCCTAGCAAGGTGGCTAGCAATGCGTGCTAGCGCACCTTGGCTAGCAAGGCCATCTAGCTTCCCGCACCATGTGCGGGGCATGCTAGTAGCTGGCTGAGGCTAGCAGCTCGCACCAAGTGCGAGGCATGCTAGCAGCCCGCACAAGGTGCGTGGCATGCTAGGAGCAGGCCTCGGCCAAGCAGCCCGCACACTTGGTGCATGGCCTGCTGCGCCGAAGGGCATAGCAGCGGCTGGCAGCCCACACTTGGGTTCCTTGGTGCCCAAGTGTGGGGGTGTCACGTGGTGCGCTTTGATTGGCTTAAGGGAATATGTTGGTTGGCTATCGGAGAGGAGTGGGGAGCAAGTTTGGTCCCCCCCTACTCCAAATGGTCCTCACCTAACCTCTCTTATGAATGCCACTTGTTGATTTATTATTAGCTTGATTATTAATTTTATTTTTGATTTTAAATAAAATGGAAAAATCAAATCTCCCACATTGATGGGAGAGCTATTCTCACTCTTGCCTTTCCCTATAAATACCCAACTTGGGGCATTGGGAAAAGCACTTGAGTTAGTGTTGAAAAAGGCATCACCATTGTGAAAACCTTTGAACATAATTAATTACTCAGGTTTAGGTCAGGCTTAGCTAACTCCTAAGCAATAGACCATTTTCAGTGCTCGGGTTGCGGGTGGACCTCGTTGGAGGTCCTCGTGCGAGCGGGGCTTAGAGCTTTCGAAGTAAGAGCTCTATTAGTGAGCGAACCAAGCGCCAAAGGTATTAATCTCTTTCTTAACGTTGTCGTTTAATTTAAGTTAATTATGGTTTATGGTTATAATTATTGTGAGTGTGGTCTTGGCTCGAGTTTCCTTCCGCAGTGAGTCAGAATCACCGAAACCCAACACTAATAACGTACAAAACCGTTAGAAAAAATTCAAAACGGATCAAAATCAGAGTACCGGTCTTTTAAGCGACCAATATTTGCGCGCAACTTAGTGGGTCACGCTGGCCAAGCGCGCGCATGGTTTTAGGTTGCACTGGGATGCCACACGCACTTGATGAGTTGCGCGCGACATTTGAATTAGTAAAAAGAGGTGGAGAAGCGCGATTTGTAGCTTGCTCTTTTTTTTCTCCTCTTTCGCCATTTCGATCTTTTTCTCTATCTACAAAGCTCGTTTTTTTTAATTGTTGTTTGAAGCTAAGGAAAGTAAATCTTGCTCCTTTTATTGTACCAGACTTTGAGCTTGGTCAATAAAATAGAGAAAACCGAATGAGAAACCCTAACTTTTAAAAGTTGGGGGCTTTTGATTCGACTTGTTTTCATGAACTTGTTTGTTTTATGTTGTTGTGATATGTTTAAGCAATATATTGCAACAAGTTTCATGTGAAGTGGTAAAGTATTGATCCTGTATGAGCATATACAAGAATATATGTGTTTTTTTGTTTTCAATTTGTGCTTGAACTTTTCTTTTTTTCGCTCACATGGACTATACTTATAAATTTTAATGTAAATTGAAAAGTATAGAACAACAATTATGCATTAAAATTAGAAATAAAAGTTTGAAGTTTGATAATAGCATGAAATCGTTCTTGCGACTTGTGTTCATGCTTAAGTTGCAAAATTGGTTTTATCAATGATAAAAATGACCGATAGTTATTATTATTCACTTATAAAACTGTGATTTCAAGATTTGCACCAAACTAGTTAGTTTAGGAAATTCTTGAAGACATCATCAAACAAGTGTAGCTTGGTTATATTTCAGGCTTTTGATCCCCCATTTTATGTTTCGAATATTGTAGCCCCCAATGTTAGGTGACTTCGATGACTTGTTTGCTTTTAACAATCAAACCCTTTCATGTTGCATGAAATGGGTCAAGAAATCCTGTGTTTCGTCTTATTATGATAACAACTAGGATCTTGCAAATGATTAAACTGATGTATATAAATTGTTTTTGACCATTCATAGTTTTAACAAATGAAATCTGCTAAGTCCAGTAATATTGGTCGTTCGTTAGAACAAGTAAGAGAAAAAATGAAATGTTATTCAATTTTTCTTCTATTCTCGTTACTTTCGAATTCTTTCTTTTGAGTTCAAATTTTGTTACTAATTTGAAACTCAAGAGAGTAGATGTTATCCTCCTTGTGTGCAACAATGGAGAAAAATGAAGACCTCTTAATTTAGAATTTAGGAGTCTCTTATTCTAACTCATGAAATTTTATGTTAATGAAGTGTTTTGATACAAATTTCATGATGAATGATTGAGTACTAAACTTTCGTATAAGTAAGTATGTTGTATGCATTTGAATTCTATTTTAAAACTCATGATTTTGTTTCTTTTGCTCTATACTAGTTATACTCTATAATCATTAGAGTAAATTGAAGTATTGAAACAACAATTATGCACTAAGATTAGTTTTTGAAGTTGAGCTTGAAAATGGCTCGAATATGTTATATGTTTATGCAGAGTTTAGTTGCGAACTTAGTTTTCAAAAGGAACAAAATGACTATTAAATCATTGTGACGCGTTTGAAAATTGTAAGGCTCGAGATCTACGTAAACCATTTGTAGTTTAGACGATTGTCGAAAGTAACTTGAATGACATGAATATCTCATTTTGTTTATTGTGGATATTGGAGCTCCAACGTTTGGGTTATGCGCATTCTTGCTATTTCACAAGTCTTGGAGCCCCAATTTGGGGTAGTTCTAATGACTTGCTTTTGTTTAGGCCATTCATATCATCGTGATGCTGGAATGAGCCTATGTATCCCATGTTTTTGTGTTTTTGAGAACATTTTAGGACACTGACATGGCTAACGCCTTTTAGTTAAGGCCATGTTTAAGGAAGCAAGTTAGTTCCTTGCTAGTTTTATAAACCAATAACAATTGTAGTTAAGGTTTAGTAATCTTTACCTAATGCCTAAACGTTTGTAAAGATCATTGCGGTGATTTTATTCTTAAAGTTAATTTTAGAACATCAAATATTTTTTTTGTTATTATCAATCTTTGATTTTGGTCTTGTAGGTGGTTCGTTTACCATCCCTAAGCTAATATTCACCAGATGACTAGGCGAGAACAAGTTCGAGTCAAGGAGAAGTCGAATCTTAGTTCATTCCTTATAGAAATATTTATGTATATACATGTATTATCCAAACGGTTATTGAGAATCTGAAAATTTATTCATTTGCAAAATGAATTAAAAATTCAGAAAGGAAATTTTAAAGACTATTTTTTTAATTAGAAACATGTTATTATTTCAAACTAGAATTCAAAATTTGGAGAGGGTCCAATTTAATGAAAGTTTATTTTGGAAATAAAATGAAGCAACTTTTTCTAGTAGGCAAAATACATAATCATATTATTTTAAAAAATGGACCCAAAACGGAAAGAAAAGTCTAGCTCGTAATTGAGTGTGACCTTTTTGTCCAAGATTGATTAAGTTAAGTTGTAATTTGCAACTTCTTTCAACAAAGATATGAAAATGTGAGCAAACTTTCGTATGTATAATCTTGTTATCTCTCCCTTTTTTAGTGTTTGTTATCATTGTCATATTTTGTTAATTAAAAGTGAAGTTCTTCCAATTAAACAGGTGCTTTAGTTTGAAAATGAATATTTATCAAACTTAGGTTTGATGGAGTGTTAGAATGATGTATAAAATCATTCGAATCACTTTCCAAAATATGGTCTTAATATAAGTTAGAATAGACCTATATTTTTGTAACCCCCAAGTGTAATCTTAGGCGGCTTTTGCAATTCATGTATACACATATTAGGGGATGCTTCTCAAATTTGAAGCCCCAGGATTTGTGTTTCCAACTTGTGGGATTTTGCACATATTTATCATGAATTGTTTGATTAAGTAGGAACTAGTGTTCTTCCTTTTGTCATTTAAAGTTATTAAGATGATTCATAATAAGCTTTGCATGACATTGATTTTGTAACATAATTAGCGAGTTCATATCTGTAAATAGAGGGAAGGAGGGATGTCTTGGCTTTTTGAGCCCCCAAAGAGCAAAAATTTGTTACCATTTTTAGAGTTTTAGTTTGCCAATGGGAGGGATTATCCCGACTTACCCCCCAAAAAAGAAATGAACAAAAAAGACGGATTTGCATAAAAAGGAAGGGAAATCCAACTTTCCCTGTAGAAGAATAATGAAAAGGTTTAGACATGTTTTCGAAAAACAAGGATTATCGAGTTAATAGTTAAATCATCGTGATGACTTGGCAGTGAGGTATATGTATAATAGCGATAACGATCATTTTTTCATGTAGCGATCATGTTCAAGCAACGTTCCTCTCTTAGAGAGGATTAAGATATCCCACACATGCGGACATACTAGTTGCTCATGATAAGTGAGAAGACCAATGCTCAAGAGTTGTAAAAGACATCTAAAGATGACGTCGAGGTTGTCGATATATCAAATCAATTTACTGTATTTACTCGTTTTCTTTCTAGGCAATGTATATAGAACTTGAATCATCTTGGTAATAAATAGCCCCATTATTAAAATAAAATAGGGAAATTCTTTTTGGTGAACTCCAACTTTTCAATTTTCTAAGTGGTAAACGTTTTAATATTTTATTATCAATGGTAAACCTAAATTATTGATTACCATTGATAAGTGTTATTTTAATAACTATCCTTAACTATAGTTAGTTTTTTATATTTTTAATTAAAAAAAAAATTAACCCATTTCCAATAAACCCCAGCCACCTCTCCCCCCACCTCCACCAACGCCGGTGCCGGCGCCCAGCTCATCCTTCGCTGGTGTGCCAGCCTCCCCTGGCGACGCGACCTCCCCCAACCCCGCTAGTGATGCCCCACCTCCCCCACCCCCACCTCCTCTCACTCTCTCCCCTTATCGACCCTTCCTATTTCCCCCACCCAACGCCGCACCGCCGACCAATCTAACCACCACAAAACCGACACCCTTCCCTGACGACCCCCCTCCCTTGTTCGCCGGCCAAAAACCCTAAAAACCACCCCAAAACACCAGAAAATACCCAAACCCGTTTAGGGTTTTGAAACCAAACCCAGGAAATGGGTTTTGGTTTTCTGGTGGTTTTGGGTAGGTTTCAGGGTTTCTGTGGTCGGCTCACAGAGGAGGGGGTTCGTCAGGGAAGGGTGTTGGTTTTCGTGGTGGTTTGAGGTGCGATTAGGGCCTGGCGAATGATGGTGGGGGAAATGGGAAAGAGAGGAGGTGGGGCGGGCGATGATGGGGGAAATGGGAAAGAGAGGAGGTACGGGTCCAAGGCGTCGCCGACCGGAGGTGCCAGAGGCCAAGCATCGCCGATCGGAGGTAGGAAGGCATACCGGATGGGGCTTGGCCGCCGGCAGTGGTTCTGGTGGCTAGGGGAGGAGTTTAGTTTTTTTTTTGTTTTATAAAAAAGTATTTCAAAAATAAACGTAAAAAAAAAAAGAAAAAAAACTAACTAACTATAGTTAAATATCTAGTTAAAATTCATCATTAATGTTATAATTGACTTAATATAAATAATTTAGATTTACCATTGTTAATAAAATTTTAAAACGTTTACCACTTAGAAACTTGAAAAGTTGGAGTTCACCAAAGAGAATTTCCCAAGAAAATAAGATGATTGTTTTTTAAAGTGATAGTCATCCCATTTTTCTTGGCAAAGGATATGGATAACATCGAATTTAGTTTGATTCGATTGCTTTACTAACATGATGTAATCAAGCCGATGGCTGTCAAATTATCCAAATTATTTGATTTTTTTATATGATTATGTAATCATTACTTAACACTTTATGCATTTTATGTATGGGCATAACTACTCAATAGTAGGTCCATATGTGCAAAGGCCTAAGGTGGGCCATATTTTCGTAGATAGATGATTTTCGTGGTACATGATTATGGTCTATCTCAAGGAGGGCTTTTCCAGGGTTGTAACGTGGCTAGGCTCAAGGTTATGAAAAATGGACAGGCTCAAGTATACTCCCTTAATCCCTTACTTTTGGTGCTTCCAAATTAAAACCTTTCTACTTTGTGTGACAACTCCTACATTAGGTGCCTTTTCCTTGTTTCCCCTCTCTTTCTCTTTTTTTTTTTTTTCCTTTTTAACAAGCTTGGTTTTGGGTTTAGAAAAATTTTTCCTTCAATCTTTCCTTTTTTGGGTTTAGACTAACTTTGTGTCCCCCTCTTATGTTTCGTTCCCCCAATTTTTTCATTTGTATCTCTTTGCACCATTCCCATCTCAAGGTTTGGAATAATGTAGGTTGAATAAGTAAGGCTGAATTGACGAAGCTCAAAAGGGCTAACAAAAGATGGATTGTTCTAAGGTTCTTAACATGGGATTATCTACGTGGAGTTTCAAGTTGCCTCCTGTGTTGGTGTAGTCATCATATTTCTTTTGATCCAATACATCTTGTAAGCCAAAGCTCATCAAGATTCTTAAAGTGTTGAGTATGTATGCCTTTTTTGATATTGCCTATTTGCATGTATGTGTTTTATTTAATTCGAGCTAATAAAAACAAAGGGATTGAAAAGAGAACAAGATAGATGTACTTGAAAATATAATTTTTATTCATTTATTTATGAGAGTACATAATAAGTAGATTCGACAGCATGAATCTCTTAGCCCATCATAAACAAAACAAAACAAAAAGAAACAAAACAAAACCTAGGGCGCTACATCTTGAATTGTTGACAACTTCTTGAAATTGTGTCTTCGAGCTTTGTCCGTTTCCAACGTAGGTGAAATCCTCTCTAAAAATCTAGTCCATCTATATGATTTGTGGTTTCATATATCAATTCCCCTTCAATTAATGTTCCCACATAGACTTTCTAAAATGTGTCTAAACCAAGGTATTGTAAATGGCATTTGTATGGTGGAGACACATTGTCTATGAACTTTGGGACAAGTTCATGATCCAGAGGTCTTTGTGAAAGAAGAGCAACCTTTAATCGCCACCTGGAAAAGAAGTCAATAAATCCTTCTTCTTCCTCTTGCTTAAGCAATTCAAGATCGCGCAAAGTAGTTGTGAGCTCGATGTTGTCTCCATATTGGGCTAAAAATGCTTTTACAATAATGTCACTCCAAGTGGAAATTTGTTTTGCATCGAGGTTATAAAACCATGATCTAGTAGTTGGGTCCAATGAAAGAGTAAAAGTACATGCATATAAGCTATGCTCAACCCCTTTCAATGCCATAATTCCAATAAAGCTCATTAAGTGAGTCCTAGGATTGTTTGTAACTTTAAAGGTTGGTAAATCCGTAGTCAAGAACTTTTCTGGGAGAGTCTTGCCACTAGGTTGTGGTGCAAGCTCACAATTGAAGTACTTATTCCCTGAGCTAGCTCGAAGGAAAAGTTTCTTCAAGGCCTCTACTCTTTCTGCTCTTGCTTTTCTTGCAGAATGTTTTCTTTTTCTTTCTCTGCTTTTATTTTAGCCTTTTCTGCTTTTTTATAAGCCTTCATTTGGGATTCTTCTTCTTGTAGGGCCTTTAGATTTTGGAGTTCCTCTCTAAGTTTCTCCAATACTACTTTGTCACCCATGATTGGACTAGTACGTGAATGTGGAAGATGATATAGTAATGTGTATCACGAGAAATTGAGTGCGTTCACTTAAACCTTTTCTGCCAAGCATTCAAACAACGATCAAAAGTCAAAATGATTGTTTTCTTTCCTTTTTTTTAATCCCTGTAATACGAATTCACTTTAAGCAAGTTTATTGATGAAAAAAATGTCAAAATATTCATGAACAATGGAATGTCATGATTTGTGTTGACTTCAACAAGGTAATCATCTAAGGATTTTACTTTAAATAAATTGTTTTCAAAAAAAGTAGAAGAGAAAGAAAGGGAAAGCTGGATTGACATGCTCATCAAATTTTTAGAAAGATTAGTCAACCTTAGTACACTCCTTAAAATGATCAAAATACTAGAAATATGGTATTTGTTGATCATTTAGATTACAATAGAGATCTTTATCATTTTTTTTTATTATGATTCTCATATTGCTCATGTTTAAAGGATAGTATATTACTATTTGCTTAAAAAGAATGATGGTCTCCGAATGTAAAATCTAAGAAATAATTAAATCATTTTCTTGGTTTTATCATTCATTATCTTCTCTCTCTATTTTTTTTAGGATAATAACCTTTTTGTATCATACTCTTCTCTCTCTCTCTTTTTTTTTTTTTTTGAGAGGCAATCATCCCAAGTAAGGTTCTTCGGATTTTCTTTTTAAATCATAGAAGAGGTAAATAAGATGCCGACCATGAAAATAGGCACGTTTAAGAATGGGAATATTGACAACGTCCTATTAAGGGTTGCAAACTTCTAATGACGAACCTTATAAGGAGTAATGTCATTAGTTCGATTGTAAAAAACGTAAACGAATCATCATAATCGAAAATAGCATCGCTTGCAATCTTCCATCTCGCGCTAAGGTGGAAAGTGCAACTACAAGAGTAGTATCTGGCACCTGCGTTTTTTTTTTCGAATACACAAAAAGAACGATAAAAAACATGTTTTTGGATTTTTTTTTAAAAAAGGCGATCAAAGTAAAAGTAACTAAGTTAAACAATGTCGTTAGCCAAAGAGATATTATTAGCACCTACTTAACGATTAACCTTGAAGCGATAATATCGTTTTCTCCATATAACATTGCTCGTAACGAGTCAAAGTCAACATTGAACAGTGGACGCGCGCAAGTCACAGAGTTGCGCGGAAAAGCCGCGCGCAACCTTTGGACTTGCACTTGGAGAGTGTGCGCAACTTTGATAGTTGCACTTGCCACCTGGTATGTTCGACTCTTTTTTTCTTTTTTTTTTTTTTTTTTTACGAAAACATAAAAAGAACGATAAAGTTTTTTTGTTTTTTTTTTTTTGTCGAACCATAATGTTTTTACGAATTTTTTTTTTTAATATCTCTAGGTAACAAGTTGGAATAATTAGATTAGAAAACAAAGCATATAATTACACACATATCCATATAGTCACATAAGCACATAAAGGGAACCGTCGAAGCATACAATGTCATTCTAAGGTTAAGGCTTGGGTGTCTAAAGGTACCATATCTTAAGAAACGATGCACAAATCAATCACTCAACGTGTTGACCCATGACATAGTCCTCCCAACATTTTGTTGGCGATATGGGTGGGATGATTGTTATTGATTTCGGGATAGAAGCCTAGTGTTGGCAACCCCTAGTAAATGAGCCAATCCCCAAGGGTTATAGTGTGCTATGATTATGCATGATGCAATGTTGCTTGTTTGGCTTTTACTTTTGTAAAAAAGGAAGATATTATGCATTAAAGTCACGCTTTCTAAGTAGAGATTATCCAAGTTAATTCTCGTTAGAACCCATAGGCAACCTAGTGTTGGGAACCTTGGACCATAACTAAAAAATTAATCTTATAACCTTTAATTCCACAGTGGAGTCGCCACTGTAAGGAGGGTGTGCCCATCATAGGGGATACTTCTCCTTAAATGCTCATGGCCCTTTAAAGGACTTTACACTTGTTAAGTTGTATTAGGATTTAAATTCCTGACTGTTTGAGGGACCTTGAATAAGAATTGATCCTATCATTACGCGTTTTTGTAAGAAACAAGTAGGAGTAGCCAATGAGTTTTAGAAAAACTCATAAACCTCGTTCATGCCTTTCTCCCAAGTAGAGTTCAATGGATATGTAGCACGAATTGTTAGTTTACCCATGCCCAAATTGGTCTACATGTACCAGAAATGAGTTCGGGAGCGAGGGTACTAAAATAACGTTCCTTTTAGGGAGGAATCGCTATTCTAGCCCTAATGCGGCCTCTACTAGCTCTTCCTTTTTCACAATTTCATCAACAAACAATATATGCAACGTGGCTCCTAAAAATTAAGTTGATTTTATTTAAAGGCATTAATGACGTAGGAATTACATTGCAAAAGTCGTTATTCTTTTGTTATTCAAATTCGTGAAAAGAACAAGAAATAAACAATGTTTGCCTTGACTTAGGTGATAAAACAATCAATTAATTATTCAAATTCTAGTCTTGATTAACACAACAATACTATGTGAATTAAATTAATCAAAAGTTTGTTTAGAGTGATCAAACAACACTATTTATTCAATTAAAGTTATTTAAACAATAAAAGAAAAGTGATTTATCTATGTGTTCAGGAAACTAACCGTTCTTCATTTATGTTAAATCTTCGTTTAACGCGTTTATCGACTTTATTTCTTCTTCGTACCTCCAAGGATTTCAATGGATTCAATTAGGGTTGGAATGTATTTGGGGAAACAGAACAAAAGTAGTATGATAGTAAGAGAACTTGAGAGATTAGGGTTTTGAGTATGCTAGGGTTAGAATTGTGATTTTTCCGTCCTCTTTTGAGTTGAACGAAGACCCCTATTGTAGGGAATATTTCAAGAATCCTACACTTGAGCCCCACTGTGATCATACACTTAAGTATGGTGGCGTCCAAAGGGAAGGAAGCTAGAGCTAAAGAGTCGCTAACTCCATAGTGGTCCGGAACCATGACCGGATATTCGGGGATGAAGGTACAAATCCAACCTAAAAGAGATTGAACCTGCCCTAAAAATAGGCCTCTACTTTATTCTTCTCATATTCATGTGCGCTTTCTGACTAACATACAATCAATATATTGACCGTAAACCTGTTTAATCTATGTTGGTTGAATATTAATGCACAAACAAATCTATTATTGGCGATCACTTGAATTAAAATAATATTAGCCTAAATAAAATTATTAATTATCTTATTAAGCGTGATTTCAAGTACAAATTCCCTTTAAACCTGCAAGAGAAGGCGTGATCAAGCAATAACAATAATATGTCAAGCAACAATATATATTGATACAACAAATCATCATCATAACAATCTCAATCTCATCAAAGCATAATAATATTAGCAAGATCCTGGGCATGATACTAACAAGATTAATAACAAATCCTAGCATGTCACCAAACAATAAAAATCAAATATTTATCCCTAACATGATACTAACATGATAGAAGAAATAGGAAGCAACCTAAACATGATACTAGAAAGAAATAAAAGCATCCTAACATGACACTAGGAATCATAAGACCTCCTAACATGATACTAGGAATAATCTAAGCATGCTTTTTAAAGATATAGAGCAATAAAATAACTTACTTTGTTGCCTCGTATCTCTTTCTATCAAAACAATACACGCGTGAGTAACTTCAATGAAAATATTAAATCAAATAATTAATTTAAATAATTGAAATAGGGATTTGGGACCAAGTCCTCATAAATTTTCAACCTTTCATGTCTAGGGCGAAGGCAACTTCGAGCTTGGCTAGGTGTGTCTAAGACTCGTGAATGCGGTATTGTATTTTTGAATAAGGAAGGCTTAGAAAGAGGGAGAAAGAACAAGCTTCTAGCTTAAAGAGAGAAGAGAATAGAATTAGATGATTGTTGATGATTGTGAATCCATAAAAACGGGGAAATACGACCCTATTTGTAGAGAAAATAGTCCTAAAACAATCAAAAAAAGATCAAATTCAATTCGGAGTAAAACTGCTCCCATCGCGGCGCGACAGGGTCCATCGTGGAGCTATAGTTTCATCGCGGCATGACAGCTTCATCGCGGCGCAATGGAGCTGTCGTTTCGCGATGGTCCATGTGTTAACTTAAGGTCGTATGGAGTCCTTGATCTAATTAAATTAGAATTAATTAACGTTCGTACTTATCTTTTAAAATCATATTTAATCTTTCAAAACACTTGTTTTATTCCAAATAAAATTCTTTATTTTTCTAAAAGATATAATTACTAATCCTAATTCTACTAGAATTTAAAATAACCTTCTAGATTATTCTAGATGATTTAAAATCAATCCTAATTATTTTAGGAATATTAATTAATCCTCCACTTGATCATTGGGCCATATAAAACTCATTTCAGGCCCAATTTAGTATTTTGGCCATAACTTCCTCATTATTCATCGAAATTGGGCTTATAATATATCGTTGGAAAGCTCTTTTCAAGCCCAATCCAACAACACCATTATCGGACCCTTATCATGGACCAAAATAATTTGTACTGGACATTTTTTATAAAACATTGTACGAAAAGAAATATTTTCGAAAAGAAATATTTTCGAAAACAGAAAGAAGTATTTTTATTAAAACAACCGCATCACAAGACTTTTCACAATTTCACCTTGTTTGATATTCAAATGACGTGAAAGATAATCATCACCGGGTTTGGTTTTTAGGGAGACACAATCAGGTGTCTACAGAAGCCCCCACTTTGATTGAGTTTGGAGAAACGTAAATTTTGAAAACAAAAGTCAAAGTAGTGATAGGGACGGAGAGTGATTCAGAACATTTTGCAATCCTAAATCATTCTTGTAACTTCGATACCTGCAAACTAGCGTTAGTTAAATAGATAAAAGAGTTAGAAACGCGTATCTTGCACCGTCGAGCACACGTCTCTGGAGTACCCGACCTTTGTTGTTGAATTTGTTGTGACGACTTTCACAGTGCCTCGTGAACACTATCTAAAGGTAACAGTGCCTCGTTATCTTCACTTGTTTATGACAATCCTCCACAGTGCCTTGGGAACATCGTCGAAGGTGACTATGCCTCGTCATCCCCAAGGTTGTGGCAGTACCTCGCCACGGCAATACCTCTCTGTTATAGACAATCTCTTCTCTACTTCAGGACAGCGTCGAAGACCGCTGCTTGTAGCCATCTTCAGTTTTGTTATGATAATCTTCCTAGGAAGATTGTCAAAGACCATCGCTTGTTGATCCTTAGTTTGCTAATGCTTTGCTGATATACTTTGTTGTGACTGCTTGTTGTGCCAGTACCTCGGCGCATTTTGTAATGAGCCGATACTATGACGCTTGCTCGCTTGCTTGTAAACCAATACCTCAGTGCTTTGTAATGAGACAATACTTAGGTTCTTAAGCTAAGTGGGATAACCGTCGTCAGGCCGATCATTTACTGTGATTGTAATCGAGCCGACTACTAATCATGTTAATTTGCTTATAGGGTCTATTTGGCGTACCAAGGAACCCTTTTGCTGAATAAGGTCCACATAAGCATTATGGGGCCCAGGAATTGCATCGCTGAGGAAAGGAGAGCCAGCGCACACTATCACGTGCCATCGCGGAGTGCCAGACCTGTCGCGGCGCGATAATGCTATCGCGACGCGATGGGTCCATCGCGGCGCGATGGGTCCATCGCGGCGCGATGGAGTCGGGGTTTAAGAATAAAACCCATGTCTTCCTCATTTCGTCGCTGCTGCTTTCTTTTTGCTCGGTTCTCGCTCAAACCTTCACCTTGGTCGTTCTTGCTCGTTTCTCAACCAAATTCGCTCAACTTTGTTGCAAATCGAAGCTCTCAATCTCTAGTTTGCCGATTAATGTAAGTTTTTCCCCAACTCCTCCTTGTTTAGAAGAATTTTGTGTGTTTATTTACATGTTCTCGAAAAGGTCGACAATGCCTTTGCTTATTTTGCTTTGTTTGTCAAATTTATTGCCATGAAATTGCTTGTTTATGTTTGCATATTAACTTAGGAGTGTTTTGAGACTTGTTTGACTCAATTTGGTTAAGAAATGAACGTTTTGCCATTGTTGGGAACTTTGAGTTCGTGAGAACAATGTGGCTTGTGCTTCGTGTTCATGCTAACTATTCATGCTCAATTTGTCATAATATTTGCCATAGTATTTCAAGAAATTGTTTGATTGCTTTAAAATGTTATTTTTGCTTGAATCACAAACATGCTCTATTTTAGTACTACGTACTCTGTTTTTTTTAACATAGTATCATGCGGCTAGGTGAACCTTAGATACTATAGAACCTTTTATTTACTGTTTTCTTGTATAATTAGCATGTCTCGACGATGCGGTTCTAGCTCACGCTCTCGTGGGGCTCACTGAGAGGACGAGCCCGTCGACACCGGCGAGGGGACTTCCACTAGCCTTGGGGAGTTCCTTGAGTGGGACGAGCGTAGCTTGTACTTCGCGCCCTAGTTCCATATCTCAGAGCGCGTTCGGCTCAGGATGACCGATGAACGGGTTCGTTGCCACGGTTCAGGCAACGACACCATAGGGCAGCTGTTTGATTCTCACTTTCGCAGCAACGGAGAGTTGCTTGAGCTATAGAGTCTTGTGGTCTAACTCCATTGTTGTAAACTACTCGGGCTCTTTATTCATTAAAGTCTAGCCATTTCTTGGTTCTTGCTTTGGTGGAGTTCTTTTGGGACACCACCAACGCGCTCCAATTTCCTTGGGGCGAGATGACTGTGTAGGGAATATTTCAAGCATTACCCCAAACTTGAACCCCACTGTGATCATACACTTAAGCATGGTGGCGTCTAAAGGGAAGGAAGCTAGAGCAAAAGAGTCGCCAACAAGTTTTAGGAACTTGTAAACCGTTCACAAGGTGAAGATTACACCCCTTAACGATCCAGGAGATCATCAACTCCAAAAGGTCATGAACCAAATAGGGTTCGGGGATGAAGGTACAAATCCAACCTAAAAGAGATTGAACCTGCCCTAATAATAGGCCTCTACTTCATTCTTCTCGTATTCATGTGCGCTTTCTGACTAGCATGCAATCAATAGGTTAACCCTAAACCTAATTATCTATGTTGGTTGAATTTAACGCACACACAAAATTATTATTGGCGATAACTTGAATTATAATCAAATTAACCCTAAACAAGATTATTAATTATCTTATTAAGCATGATTACAAGTACAAATTCCCTTTAAACCTGCAAGAGAGGGCGTGATCAAGCAATAACAATAATAATCATCAAGCAACATAATTGATCATCATAATCATCATTATAATCAATCATAATTAAAATAATCACGTCAACGCTAAAGCATAATAATAGCAAGATCCTAGGCATGATACTAACATGATTAATAACAAACCTAGCATGTCACTAAGTAATAAAGATCAAAGCTTTAGCCCTAACATGATACTAACATGATATTAGAAAAGAGAATAGGAAGCATCGTAGGAATCATAATAAGCATATTTGATATTATAACCTTTTCCCTAAACATGATACTAGAAAGCAATAATAACATCCTAACATGATACTAGGAATTAAACAAATTTAAACATGCTTTCTGCGAGAATAGAGCAATAAGATTACATACTTTGATGCCTCGTACCTCTTTCTAATAACAAAATACACGCGTTAGTAACTTCAAGGAAAATATAAATCAAAACAATCAAATCAAATAATTGAAATAGAGATTAAAGACCAAACCCTCAGAAATTATAACCTTTCACGTCTAGGGCGAAGGCAACTTCAAACTCGGCTAGGTGTGTCTAAATCTCGTGAATGCGGAATTTTGTAAGGGGTAGAGAGAATAGATGATTGTGAATTGATTGTTGATTGTTGATTATGATTGTGAATTGATAAAAACGGAGGTTTAGGACCCTATTTATAAGAAAACAGTCCGGAAATAGGTAGAATTTGATAAGGGATAAAACTCCACTCTGTCGCTGCAAAACCGACCTTATCGCGTGGCGACAAGGCTTGTCGCGTGGCGACAAGGCTTGTCGCGTAGCGACAATCCTGTCGTTTGGCGACAAGCTCTGTCGCGTGGCGATAGGCCTGTCGTTTAGCGACAGCCTGGATTCCTACGCGTTTTCAAACACGGAGTCCACTTATCAATCAAAATTGATTTGTAAAGTCCTTATGGAAACTGAAATCGTATTTTTCATAAAATTATATTTTATTCCAAATAAAACTTATCAAAATATAAGTATTAATTCTAATCTTATTAGAATTAAAGAGAACCTTCTAAAGAATTCTAGAAGACTATAATCAATTCTAATAACTTTAGGAATAATAATTAACATTGGGCCCTCCCCTAGATCATTGGGCTGCATGTAAAGATCAAACCGGGCCCAGTTTAGTATTTTGGCCATAACTTCCTCATTATTCATCGGAATTGGGCTTATAATATATCGTTGGAAAGCTCTTTGCAAGCCCCATCCAACTACACTATTATTGGACCCTTGTCATGGACCAAACTAAACTGTATTGGCTGTTTTCATAAAATAGAGTTGTTTTCGAAAACAGAAAGAAAGAATTTTAATAAAAACCAACCGCAACACTTGACCTTTCACACTTTCACCTCGTTCGATAATCATTCGATGCAAAAGGTATTCATCACTGGTTTTGGTTTTGGGGAGACACATTTGGGTGTCTGTAGAAGCCCCCACTTTGACTGAGTTTGGAGAAATGAAAGTTTCGAAAACGAAAGTCAAAGTAACGATAGGGACGGAGAATGATTCAGAATGTTTTGCGATCTTAAATCATTCTTGTAACGCCGATACCTACAAACTAGCATTAGTTAAACATATAAGAGAGTTAAGAAACGCGTATCTTGCACCGTCGAGCACACGTCTATGAAGGTAACCGATTTGTTGCATTTTGTTGAAGACTGCTCTGCTTGTAGCTGCCTCCTATTTTTGAAGATGACTCTGCTTGTATTCATTCTCCGCCGCTTGTGACCATCTTCCACATCCTAGGGAACACGATCGAAGATATCTCTGCTTGTAGCCATCTTCAGTTTTTTGTGACCATCTTCCACATCCTAGGGAACACGATCGAAGACAACTCTGCTTGTAGCCATCTTCAGTTTTTTATGACAACCCTCCACAAGCTAGGGAACATGATCGAAGACAACTCTACTTGTAGCCATCTTCAGTTTTTTGTGACCATCTTCCTCATCCTAGGGAATACGATCGAAGACAACTCTGCTTGTAGCCATCTTCCGCCGCTTGTGACCATCTTCCACATCCTAGGGAACACGATCGAAGATAACTCTGCTTGTAGCCATCTTCAACTTTTTGTGACAACTCTCCACAAGCTAGGGAAAGCTGTCGAAGATAACTCTGCTTGTAGCCATCTTCAGTTGTTGCGATAATACTCCGAAGAATATCACCGAAGACCAATGCCTGTTGATCCTTTAAAGTTCGCTTGAACTTTGCTTCCGCTATGCCAGTACGTTGGCGCTTCTGCTGCTTGTGAACCATTATGTCGGTATCTTTGTTGTTTATGAACCAGTATGTCGGTGTCTTGCGATGAGCCAATGTTTAGGCGCTTTAAGCTAAGTGAGACGATCTTTCGACAGGTCCATCACTTATTGCGATTGTAATCGAGCCGATTACTTAACCATGTCAAATTGCTTATAGGGGCTAACTGGCGTACCAAGGAACCCGAAATTGCTGCACAAGGTTCACATTACCATATTATGGAGCCCTGTACTCTATCGCCGCTCCAGCGCTAGCCGGAACTGCTTGTCGCCGCTATTTGTTCTTGTCGCCAAGCGACAGGCTTTGTCGCCGTTGATGTTCACTCGTTTTTGAACAAAAGAGCTTCTTTTTGAGGAATGTTCACTCATCTCTGAACAATAGAGCTTTTAGAGGGATGTTCACTCGTTTTTGAACAAAAGAGCTTTTAAAGGGATGTTCACGCGTCTCTAAACAAAAGAGCTTTGATAGGATGCCCACGCGTCTCTGACCAAAAGAGTTTGAAAGAAATGTCCACGCGTCTCTGAACAAAAGAGCTTGAATAGGATGCCCACGCGTCTCTGAGCAAAGGAGCTTGAAAAGAAATGTCCACGCGTCTCTGAACAAAAGAGCTTGAAAAGAAATGTCCACGCGTCTCTGAACAAAAGAGCTTTGAATGAAATGTCCACGCGTCTCTGAACAAAAGAGCTTTGAATTATATGCCCACGCGTCTCTGCACAAAGAGCTTTTTATGTCCACGCGTCTCTGAACAAAGAGCTTTAATACTTGAATGTTTGTTGAGATCGTTCGATTGGCTGCAAACAGGAGCTTTGCTGAATGGTTGTATCCTGTAAAAATCATAAGATTGCCAAAAGACTTTGCTGGTTTTTTTCTTAGGGTTGACCTAAGGTGATTGACTTACTTGAGGTTGACTCAATGTGTTTTGACACGTGTGTGACTCTTATGTGACTTAATGTGTGCAATATAATGTGATTATGCGACGAAAAATGCAAAAAAGCAAAAAAATTTCCGTCATTTTTTGTGGAGGGTACCGACTTTCTCCCGAAAAAGAAAGACACAAAAAAGGAAGAAGCAAGTGTTTGATGGTGCATGTTGAATGAGCTTAATCCGTTAATGTTGTCTCTCACAATACAAGGATTGTAACATCTTAGACTATCCTAGTTGACTTAAAGATGAAAGTATTTAGGTAGCTTACGCGCGGAGGCTAAGTACTTCATACTTTGTGATGCAATGATGATTGATCTTGATTTTGACATGACAAGGCATGCTTCAGCATTGTGTTAAGATTTCATGACAAAGGGTTCCTAAGGGAAGGATTATTTGGTCATGTATCTGTGATATGTGTGAAAGTGATACTAAACTTAGGCCGCAAGAGCTAAGTGTGTGGAAAAAGTATTATTTTTAGAAGAGTCAAATGATGGTGTCTCTTATGCTGGGTAGGCTAATGATGTGAGTAAACATGGGCACGGGCCGTGCCCGTGCCGCCGCGGGCCGTGCCTGGCCGTGCCGGGGTGGCGGCCGTGCCGTGCCGGCTCCGCGGCGGGCCGTGCCGTGCCGTGCCTGAAATTGGCACACCCCAACCCACGGCACGGTCCACGTGCCTAGCGGGCCGTGCCGTGCCGGGCCGCGGGCCAAACCGTGCCTACCTTAATTTTTTTTTTTTTTTTTTTTAAAAAAAAAAATAAATGTTAAAAAAAACGAATTAAAAACAAAAATGCATATAATAAAAAAAAAATACTAGTGCGATAATCCGAAAACACAAAAAATTGAAGAATAACTTATTTTATTATATGACGGTAGCCGGTACGAATGTACGATAATTCAATAATACAAAATTACAAAATAAGTAATGATAATTAAAAATCGTACAATAGTGTATGAATATTGAATAACTTCATTTATTATACGGAATACGAAGTTCGATAATACAAAAAGAATACAATAGTGTATAATGTAAATATGTAATCATGTAATTATTATTGGTCGTCTTCGTCTTCGCCTTCGTCTTCATCTTCGTCTTCGTCTCCTAGAGGTTCAAGGTCATCCGCCAATTGAGTGGATTGAGAAGTATGAGAACTAAAAGAAGTCGACGTTCCTTCATCGTCGTCGTTTTGTGCATAAGTACGATCTTGAGAACGAGTTTCGGCATCCAACCAATCCTTGAAGCAAACACACATTTCAAGTGTTTCGGGTTTTAGTCTTGTTCTTCTATCGTCTAGAACTCTTCCCGACGCACTAAAAGCTCTTTCGGAAGCAACGGAGGAGACTTTGATAGCAAAAATATCACGAGCCATTGCCGACAAAATTGGATGTTTCACGGCTTGTGATTTCCACCAATCGAGGATGTCGAGGCCAAACTTCTCTTCATCGTCCATGCCTTTCATGAAGTCGTAACTTAAGTACATTTGCAACTCCGAAACATCGCTTTGTGTTCTCCTAGATGATGATGATTCTGTACCTGAATACTTAGACATCAAGTTAGCAGCTTGTGCAAATAAACCTTTGGCCCGTTTACTTACATTTTTGGATGTTTGAGAAGGGGCAAATCGAGACACGGTTCCATATTTACTTTCATAAACATTATATAAATTAAAAAACTCATCCGTCACCTTATTCTTAAAAGTTTCAACATCATCTTCAAAATTCATGTTACTATAATAAATATCAATTAATAAAAAGGTGCCATCATATTTTTGTCTAGGATCTAAAATAGAAGCAAAAATATAAATCATAGGAATATCGGTGTAATATTTACGCCATTTATCCTCCATGGATGGAAGATATCCACGATAAACATATTGTGATCGGTGTTCCGCAAAAAGTTGTGCAAGTAAACATGCATTGCTAAGAAAAGAATGAGAACAAGGATTATATACAGAAGAAAAACAATGTGTCATACCATATAGTAATTGTAAAAACTGCATATATTTTTCACAATTAGCCCAATCATCTTCAAGTAAAGCATTTTTTGGAAATTTCATATTATAAAAAAGTGTTAAATGAACCTTGTACTCGATTGTCCGACTCAACATTTCATAGGTGGAGTTCCACCTAGTTGGACAATCCGGTGCTATTTTTATGGTTTTTATCCGTTGTTGCCTGCAAAAACCTTTCCATTCTTGATATCTCATGTTAGAGCTATTAATAGTGCAAATAGCATTCCTTATTTTGTGATAAAATGGACCAATTGCTTGTGTTCCATCCTTCACACACAAGTTAAGAACATGACAAATGCATCTAACATGAAGTGCATCTCCATCTAATATAACATCGTTCAATTGGGATTTGACCAAATTCGCACTATATGTCATAGAAGTTGCATTATCGAAAGTCATAGACATGATTTTATCCCTAAGACTATATGCATCAATAGCTTCCATTAAATGATGTGAAATGTTAAGACCGGTATGAGGGTATTCAAGCATTTTGAAATGAATGGTGCGTTTTTGTAACATCCACTCATTATCTAACCAATGACAAGTAACACATAAATAGTGAAGTCCGTACCCACCATCCCATGCATCGGCGGTTAAAGAAACTCTACTAGGAAGATTAGTTAATTCATTTACTAATTTCAATTTGTACTCTAGATAAGTCTTCATGGCAGCAGATCGAAATGTTTTTCGGGAGATTTTTTTGTGTTTTGGTTGTAGTGCTCGGTTAATATAGTTGTTGAAGGCATCATTTTCGGCGAAAAGAAAAGGTTGTTCTGCATGTACAATCATTCTCCCAAGTTCATCCCTATCTCTCTCGTAATTGTAAATGAAACCTTGTGGATGGAATTGAGAAATTTTAGGTTGGATTGGATCACTAGATGGTCCACCACATTTTTTTGTATGTCTAGTAAGGTGTCCCGTCCCTCCCTTGGTATCGGCCGAGAAAATTTTACCACAAGTCCGACACTTGCATTTTTTTCCATCTTTACTTAATTGATAATGTGCCCAACATTCACTCTTTCTTTTGGTTTGAGCAAAATCCTCTTCGGTACACCACTCTAATATGTTAGGATTTTGGGTGGATGGTTCACTCGACCCGGAGGCTTGTGTTTGGCTACCTTGGGAAGGAGGAGGAGGAGGAGGAAAAGGAAATTCATATTGTTGAAATTGGGTTTGTTGAAATTGGGTTTGTTGAAATTGGGTCCAAGGAGCCATATCATCCATTTGTTCTTGCCCTCCCGTGTTTTGGGGATGAAAGAAAGGGGTGGAAGTGTTTGGAAAGGGCATGTTAGAAGAGGGAAAGGGCATGTTAGGGAGGGGGGCATAGACATTGAAGTGTTGGGGTTTGGTGATTCCCTACATTTTGACTTGGCTTTTCTAGAGGAGGAGGAAACGTTCTGGTTTGATGCCATGATTAATTAATAATAATAACACAACTAACAATAACAAAGTAACAATTAACAACAATGAGATCAATGAAAATTAATTAGTAAGTAGTTTTTATATAAATTAAATTTTCAAAAATAATTATAATAATAGTAGATTACTTGGATCAATGAGATCCCAGGTAGGAGAGGTTAGGAGCGACGTTGTCCAGAGCCCAAATCCCGCCTTAGACATATTTCAACAATCCAAATAACCCACAATTAAAATAGAAAGTAGTTTTTATATAATTAAGTAGTTCCACGTATACAATAATAATAATAATAATAATAATAATAATAATAATAATAATAATAATAATAATAACAATAATAATAACAATAACAATAACAAATTAAAATAAAGTTGAGTTAGATCTTACAATGACGCTTCAATGCTTTCCCAAATTTATAATTTCTCGAACTTATAATTTCCCGAAATTTTAATTTCCCGAATGTAAATATAACAATTTTTTTTTTTTTTTGGTAGTAGACTAATAATAGTAAAAATGTAAAATTTATAAGAGAGTAGGAATTTTTTTTTTCTTTTCAAAAAAGAGAGGAAGATTGTATGATTTGTAGGAATTTGAGAATTGAGAATTTGGGAGTAAGAAAATTAGAGAATAAGAGAGAAGAGATGAGTTGATGAATTGTGAAAATTTTGGAGGAAAATATGAGGTATTTATAGGGGATTTGGGTGGGAAATTGGGTGGAAATTGGAGGAAAATATGGCCGTTTATAGCTGTTGGAAAACGGCCATAAACGGCTATTTTCCAACGGCTAGTACAAGGCATGGGCCGTGCCGTGCCGGGCCGTGCCTGGCCGTGCCACGTGCCGTGCCGGCGGGTCGTGCCAGCGTGCCGGCCGTCGTGCCAGCCACCGTGCCGCACGCCGTGCCACGGGCCGTGCCCGTCCCAGAAATTTTGTTCACGGCACGGCCCACGGCCCACAGGTGGGCCGCCATGCCGGTGCCCGTGCCGGGCCGTGCCGGTGTCGTGCCGGCACGGCCTGTGCCCACCTTTAGATGTGAGGATCAAGTCCCCAAGTCTAGCTCTAAGTGGAAAAGGATGAGCATTGGAGATCCTTTGATGTGATCATGGTGTGAGTGTGTGAATGTGAATATGAATGCATGTTTATTAAGGCCGCACCCCAGTGTGAGGTTGCCTACGTATCCGTTAGGAATCAGGCCAAACGTAGCTCTAGCCGAACCTCGCACAAGTGTGTGTATACTTCAAAGAGGTCTTTTGAGGGTTGTAACGTGGTTAGGCTAAAGGTTGAAGAAGAAAGGGATAAAGGCTCAAGACCCTACATAAGCCCCCAAGGTGTGCAACCTTGCTTTTGAATCTTTGTATTTTTATGCTCGAGTGTTTTAACTCTTTTTTTGCTTTTGCATTTTTTTTTTGGTTTTTATTTTTATAAGTGTGGGCAATCCCGATCATGCGGTCTATCACTCACTTGGCATTCATGTTTCTCAGGCACGATACCGAGCACTCGATAAAAAACGCAATCTGAGACGTGTTCGTATCAAAGACATGTTCATGTCAAAGACATGTTCATGTCAAAGACATTGGAACACTTGCCCTTTTGTAGACATTTATCATTTTTGATTTTTGAATTTTTGAGTTTTATGTAAAACCACTCAAGCTTTCGTTCTTTGAAAATTGCATAAGTCGCACACCATCCCATCCCAAGGTTAGGTAGATATGGGTTGAAAAATGACAGGTCTATCGTTAGACGAGGCTCAAAGTGGTTTATCAAAAAAGGATTGCATATATTTTTAAAGGGTGAAAGGTGATATAATGTGGTTACAAGGGGTGCCTCAAATCATTGGTATATCCTGTGCTCAGTTTAACATGGATTTTTTTTTAATGCAATGCAATGCGATGATCATATGTAAGGAAATAAATGCTCATTTTATTAAAAGGGGAAGAAATAATGATCCTACAAAATAAATCTAAGGAGAATAAAACAGTGCCTATGCTAGCCTTATTGGGGAAAGGAATAAAAAAGAAATAGAAAAAGAGGTCACGAAATCTTGTCGTTAAAGCTCGCCTCTTGTCTTGTGCCTTATCATCACTCGGACTTCTTGTCGACTGGAGGTATAGGAAGCTTGTTATTGTCGATCAAATATTGGATTGCTTCCTTTAGCTTCCAACAGCTCTCGGTAGTATGACCCCTACCTTGATGGTACTTACAGCGTACATTTGGGTTCCAACTAGGCAATTTCTTCTCAAGTGGGGGATCTTGAATGGGTCCAATAGGAGTAATGAATTTCTCTGCATGGAGTCGATCGAAAGCATTATCGTAGCTAATTCCAATAGGGGTGAAATCCTTTCTTAGTTGCTTTCTAAATCCTCGATTATCCATGGCTAAAATTTCATTAAGGTCGGAAGTATCAACACTGTTGCTAGAGTAGGTGCTTTCGGAAGAAGAAGGATAGTCGTTCTTCTTTCCTTTGCAGCCACTGTTGTTATTGTTACTAATCCGGGCCTTCTTGTTGCGCGGAGGAACATGAAGAAGACTTGAATCAATGAGGTCTTGGACGCGATCTTTGAGGATGAAGCGTTCTTCGGTAGTGTGATCATGGCCTCTATGGTGTTGATAATGAGAACGTTGTTTGATAACCATTATCCAATCTCTTAATCCTTCTATTGCACCCATAAGCATGACAAAGGTATTTCGTAATTCCTGAACATCCTCTTCCAAGCTTGACGAGCTTTCACTAATATTACTTAAGAAAATTTCTTTTTCGCCAGCCATTACTACAACCCTTTTGTTTTATAAAAAAGTGATGTTTTATAAAAAGTGTTGTCTTGGTTAAGCGCTCTTCTCTTTTTGACCAAGTACTGTGGAAAGGGAAATTGAGGGATATTCATTATTAATTATTTGACTCAACTCTATTCAACATGCAATGGATGGAACAAGGTAGGAAGAGTGAATATTGTGACATGGGGAAAGCATGTAGAGAATGTAAAGATGATGTATATGGAGAGATATGAAAAAATTAGGAATAAAACGTGCCCCCAACTCAAATGACGGAAAAAACCGACTCATGCATGAACCTAAGACATGGTCATGGTGACTATATAAAGTGTGTGCTAACACTAGTGAGTTTAGGTGACATGTTAAGACTCTTGTGTATGACCATGGGACTAAGTGCCTAGACTCAATTAAGGACTTAAGTTAAGACCTCACATATGTGCACTAAACTGGACAGGCTGTAGTATTTTAGTCATAACTTATGATCTGTGAATCCGAATTGGACGAAACCAACGGCAAATGAAAGAAAAAACTCTGGGCTACAGATCCATAGGTTTTACGACTCGTAACTCTTCCTAGAACTCCGGATATGACCAAAACAAGTTGACGCTTGTGCAGTATACGAGAATAAAAATCCGGGTTGACGCAAAGGAACTATGACTCGATTTTAGACATATTTATTAGCCAAATTAATTAACTAATTAACTAAGAAAATTCTTTTAGTCCTTGGTTAGTTTATTTAAGCATATTCATAATTACAAGTCAAACCAAACAGTTAGTTCAATCACACGTAAGTACGCACAAGCAAATAATGCACAAATAGTCAAGTAGTCACAATATGATGCAATGAGTTTGCAACCTAACCACGGCTCTAGTTCTCTAAAGTTCGAGGATATTGATTAGTCAAAGAGGGTCCATGGTTATGAGTCCGGATGCACCGCGCGGAAGCCTTACCTTTGGAAGGGTTGGCGCGAGTGGATGGGACCCCGCAAGTTAAAAACTTACTTCCACGGTTTGATAGATTCACAAACTCGGATGTACCCGTCGTTGCTAGGAGCGTTCTATTGGGTAGATGGAGCGTGAACCTCAGAGGGTTATGTCCATATGTAGAACATATATGGGTTTCAAAAAAGTAAGAAAAACTCAAGCAGGAAGTAGAATCGAGCCAACAGTGCTAGAAATGGTCAAAACAAGAAGGCAGAGTTCTGGCTCGGTATTGGAAGAACTTGGCGCCAGACTACAGGGACTGTCGCCGCAAAAGTACCCCTGTCGCCAGGCGACAGAATCACTTTACAAGCGACAAGCCCTGTTTTCTAGGCGCTAGTTCCTACATGCCTCAGCAGGTATCTACGTTCTTAGAATTTTCCAGATTTCACAGCATTAGTTCAATTCTAGTTGTGAAAGATATTTCTCAAATTTCCTACGTGTAAAAATCCTATGTTTTGACTCATTTCGGATGGTCTATCAAATGAGGACCTTTTTTATGCATATGATAATAATGCTAATAAAAATTACGCACATAAAATACTTAGCACTTTTCGAAACTCTTCCACTCATTCTAAATCATTGCCAAAATAAATTTTAGGAATTAAAATAGAAATCCTCCCCAGTGGAGTCGCCAAAAACTGTAGGGAATATTTCAAGCATTACCCCAAACTTGAACCCCACTGTGATCATACACTTAAGCATGGTGGCGTCCAAAGGGAAGGAAGCTAGAGCAAAAGAGTCGCCAACAAGTTTTAGGAACTTGTAAACCGTTCACAAGGTGAAGATTACACCCCTTAACGATCCAGGAGATCATCAACTCCAAAAGGTCATGAACCAAATAGGGTTCGGGGATGAAGGTACAAATCCAACTTAAAAGAGATTGAACCTGCCCTAATAATAGGCCTCTACTTCATTCTTCTCGTATTCATGTGCGCTTTCTGACTAGCATGCAATCAATAGGTTAACCCTAAACCTGTTTATCTATGTTGGTTGAATTTAACGCACACACAAAACTATTATTGGCGATAACTTGAATTATAATCAAATTAACCCTAAACAAGATTATTAATTATCTTATTAAGCATGATTACAAGTACAAATTCCCTTTAAACCTGCAAGAGAGGGCGTGATCAAGCAATAACAATAATAATCATCAAGCAACATAATTGATCATCATAATCATCATTATAATCAATCATAATTAAAATAATCACGTCAACGCTAAAGCATAATAATAGCAAGATCCTAAGCATGATACTAACATGATTAATAACAAACCCTAGCATGTCACTAAGCAATAAAGATCAAAGCTTTAGCCCTAACATGATACTAACATGATATTAGAAAAGAGAATAGGAAGCATCGTAGGAATCATAATAAGCATATTTGATATTATAACCTTTTCCCTAAACATGATACTAGAAAGCAATAATAACATCCTAACATGATACTAGGAATTAAACAAATTTAAACATGCTTTCTGCGAGAATAGAGCAATAAGATTACATACTTTGATGCCTCGTACCTCTTTCTAATAACAAAATACACGCGTTAGTAACTTCAAGGAAAATATAAATCAAAACAATCAAATCAAATAATTGAAATAGAGATTAAGGACCAAACCCTCAGAAATTATAACCTTTCACGTCTAGGGCGAAGGCAACTTCGAACTCGGCTAGGTGTGTCTAAATCTCGTGAATGCGGAATTTTGTAAGGGGTAGAGAGATGAGAGCATAGAGAGAATAGATGATTGTGGATTGATTGTTGATTATGATTGTGAATTGATAAAAACGGAGGTTTAGGACCCTATTTAAAAGAAAACAGTCTGGAAATAGGTAGAATTTGATAAGGAATAAAACTCCACTCTGTCGCTGCAAAACCGACCTTGTCACCAGACGACAAGTCTTGTCGCGTGGCGACAATCCTGTCGTTTGGCGACAAGCTCTATCGCGTGGCGACAAGGCTTGTCGCGTGGCGACAGGCCTGTCGTTTGGTGACAGCCTGGATTCCTACGCAGTTTCAAACATGGAGTCCACTTATCAATCAAAATTGATTTGTAAAGTCCGTATGGAAACTGAAATCGTATTTTTCATAAAATTATATTTTATTCCAAATAAAATTTATCAAAATATAATTATTAATTCTTATCTTATTGGGATTAAAGAGAACCTTCTAAAGAATTCTAGAAGACTATAATCAATTCTAATAACTTTAGGAATAATAATTAACATTGGGCCCTCCCCTAGATCATTGGACCGCATGTAAAGATCAAACCGGGCCCAGTTTAGTATTTTGGCCATAACTTCCTCATTATTCATCGGAATTGGGCTTATAATAGATCGTTGGAAAGCTCTTTGCAAGCCCCATCCAAATACACTATTATTGGACCCTTGTCGTGGATCAAACTAAACTGGATTGGATATTTTTCTTAAAATAGAGTTGTTTTCGAAAATAGAAAGAAAGAATTTTAATAAAAACCAACCACAACACTTGACCTTTCACACTTTCACCTCATTCGATAATCATTCGACGCAAAAGGTATTCATCACTGGGTTTGGTTTTGGGGAGACACATTTGGTTGTTTACAGACTGTCACTCCCCTTGACTTCTTTGTCATCACCGGATTGGAATTCTCTGTCATCACAAACATGCTCTAATCATTTAGATTTTATTCTTGCAGGCTACGGCGACGGTTGCGAAGTTTGTACCTCCACTGGTGTCCATTACTTATCAAGTGTCTTTCGGCCCGGTTGAGGAGCTGATTCCTCTAGCCCCAAAGAAGTGGCGCTTTGTGGAGAGGTCGATACCTCGCCACCAAACCTAGGTGAGTCATCTATCATCATTTTGTTTGCATGCATGTTCTTTGACTGTTCATGATTTTATTGCTTGACAGTTTTCTCGCGAGGTGATGACGAGGATGGCGAGAGGCATGGACGCCTTTCGTTATCAGCTCGTGAGGTTGAGTCACCGGGCTAGCTGTCGTCGTGCTAGCGACAGCATGGAGGTATTTCTCTTTGACTTTTATCTTATCTGTTTTACTCATTTTTCTTGTATTTGACTCGACTTATTTTTTCTATTTCAGCATGTTCCTCCTTCACGTACTCGTACAAGACCTGAGGATCGTAGAGAGAGATCTGGGTCTGGCTCGAGGCGTTGTCGTACTTCGACTGGGAACCAGGGTGGTCGAGCGGAGTCGGATCAGACTGTGGTAGTGAAGGGTTCCAGGTCTTCTTCCGAGGGTGCATCGAGGAGGCTGACTGGTCAGGGAGACGCGACGTCAGCTCCTTTTGCGGGTGGTGGGACATACGAGGTTGGCTTGTCGTCGTAGCAGCCACAACAGCCTCAGCAGCCGGGACCTCAACAGGGTGAGCCAAGATGGGCTGGCCCTACTCCTTCGCTTCCGACTACTAGTGATCTTGAGGCTGGTGAAGGATTGACTCCGCGAACTGTGCAGTTCTTGGATGCATTTGGTGTTCCTCCGCAATTGCGTCCTCCGGCACCGTAGTTGTACCTATATATTTTTTTTATTTGACTTTGTGGGACTTTGCTTTATGTTATTGTACATCCTATGATTATTATGTTATACATCTTTTACATTTTTATTTTTCATTTTATGTGCATGTAAGTGTGTGCAAAAATTGTGATTTTTTTTTTTGCGCAAAAAAATTCCGTCATTTCTATTACTAATGGAGGGTATCCGACTTCCTCCCCAAAAAAGAAAAAATGAAAAATAAAATTGAGTTTGACTAAAAATAAGCTTAAAATTAATTTAAACTGAAAATAATCAAAAGAGGATAAGTGTTTGATAGAAAATTGCAAAAAATAACTTTGGATAAGGATTTGAAAAGAATCAAAACCGTAAAGTCAAAGTACAAATCCATGTCAAAATCAGATAACACGCGGTCAGCTTAGCGCGTTATTCTGACGTGGTGAAAATTGAACCATCGCGGCGCGACACTCCTTTCGTGGCGCGATGGTTTTATTTCTCCGAATTCTTTTGGGATTCGGTTTTTGTCAGGTTCTGTTTATAAAAAGCCCCCAAATTCGTCGATTACAACAGAATTCGAGCAGATTAAAATATGTAGCTTATTAATTTTCACTCAAAATAGCCATGTCTAAGACTTTTAGTGATTTTACTCGTGAGTGGTGTCGGTCTTTGACTGCCAAAAAGAGGAAAGAGCTTAACTTTTTCCACTAAAGGGGTTTATATGGTATTAAGGGCGTAGATCTTGACATAGATTTTATTCATACCACCTTAGAATATTTGGATTCAAATACCCATTGCTTTAAATTTGGTTATGATGAAATGTGCCCTTTACCGGAAGAATTTGGTGTCGTTCTTGGCTTCCCCCCTTTAGATCTTGCGGTAATTCCTAAGGTGAGTGAATATTATTATAAGGATTTTGAGCGTTTCCTTAACCTTAGAGATAGGGACTTAAGGCATAGTGCATGAAATGTAGTAAATTTGAAAGAATTTGCACGCTTTTATTTTGATAGACCACGCTTTGAGTCTTTTCATGTCTATGGGAGGAGAGCTTTCCCCTTTTGCATGTTTAGCCAATATCTTCTTACTAGTGGAAAAATTCATGAGGGTCAAGCAATTTTAGCATCTGTCATGGAGCAAATTGAATCAGGGAAAAATCCAATGCCATTAATTGTTGGATAAACTATGCTTAGTTTAGATGAACTAAAAAAAGATCCGAAAGCACTTCTTAGAGGATCTCCAATTTTATTACAGGTAGAAAATCAATACTTTTAATTACAGAAATAAAAAATATTTAATTTTGTATACTAATACTAATTTTTTGCATTGCATTTTTACAGATTTAGCTAATGGAAAGGCTTGAATTAATTCTCCCTCCTAACAATATTGAAAAGTATACACCAAATTGTCTTGTGAGAAGGAAGAAGCGCTTCTCCATACAGGGTCGCCGGGAGTGGAGTAGAATCTTTGAAACTCGCGACTTTGCCAGGGTTGTTCCATGGTGGAAAATTGAGAAAATGATTGGTGTGAATAATCAACCTTTTTTCCGTCTTCTAAGTTTGTCCTAGTTAACCTTTAACTACCCTTCTAGAGTAAAAAGAAAATATGGCCTTGCTCAAACTGTTCCTTCCGGGGATCTTCGTCGCCCTTATGAATTTCCCGTTTCACAAGATATAGACAAATTTGATGACTATTGGTGTGCTAGACCTTTGTGGGAAGTTGTTACCCAAAAGGTTCCTCCTTCTTTGTCTAGAGATGCGAAGTAGTGGTTACTTGATAGATCTCAAAAGGACAAGAACAAAGTCCGAAACATGTACAAGACTAGTGTTAAAGACCGTCTAGGAGATAACAAAATTCCTCCTAAAGATCGTCTCGGTGCGAGAGTTGAATTCAAGACTCCTATTATGCTTAAGAAGAAAAATACTACTAAGGGCAAGGAGAAAAGAAAAACTGACTCCACAGACAAGAAAGTATGGGTTGAAAAGAAACATGGTGTAATGGCTAGAGGAGAAACTATTGATACTAAGATTGTATGCAGATCTTCTAAGGGATCCCAATTGGTGAAATAGATGGATGATGAAGAAAAGGCGGATAAGAATTGGAAAAGGGCCAAAAAAGAGAAGACAGATTAAAGCATTGCTTTTAGTATCAATTTATTAGTCAATTTTTATTTTCAAGTCAATTTTATTTTTGAGCCTTTATTTTAATTCAATCAATAATGTAATTTTACTTTCATTAATGCAATTTTCAGCTTTAAATTAATTGACTTTTTTACATTGAATATTTTGTTAAAGCAATGAAAACGACTTGAATTAATCTCGATAATTCGTTCGAGTACGGAAGTCGAAAAATTCCCGAAATGCACCGAAAGGTGCCCAGATTGACGAAAACAAACTGGCGCCAGAAATTTAGATTCATCGCGGCACGACAAACTTGTCGCGGCACGACAAACTTGTCGCGGTGAGACAAATCTTGTCGCGGTGCACTGGATTTGAATACTATGCGTCGTTCGCAGGAGCGCAAGGTTTGTAAAATTTAAAGTGGTCGCACCTGTAAAGGGTTGCCTACGTATCCTTTCCTTAGGAATTAGGCCAAACGTAGATCTCTTGAGTATGTTACTCAAGTTATCATGGGTAGAATTTCTTAAGTTAATCAAGGTTCGTCATATTTGAGAATTCATTACCATCTATATCAGTTAATTTTGCGGCACCTCTTGATAGGATAGTTTTAACGATATATGGTCCGGACCAGTTAGGCCTAAATTTGCCTCTTAAGTCTAGAACATTTTTTCTTAATGCTTTTAGCACCAAGTCCCCTACTTTGATGTTTCTTGTCTTGACCTTTTTATTAAAGTGTCTAGCCATGTGAGTTTTGTAGCATTGAGTATGATGTAGAGCTTCTAGTCGTTTTTCATCAAGTAGAATTAGCTCTTCATATCTTGCTCTAGTCCATTCAACCTCATCAAGTTTACTCTCCAGCGCGATGCGTAGGGAAGGTATTTCTAATTCCACAGGTTGTATGACATCCATTCCATAGACTAAGGAAAATGAGGTATTTCCAGTGGATGAATGAATTGACGTGCGATAACCTCAAAGAGCGAAATGGAGTTTGTCAGGCCAATCCTTGTAAATTCCTGTCATTTTTTCGATGATAGTCTTCAAATTCTAATTGGTTGCCTCTACTGCGCCATTTGCTTGAGGTCTGTATGGGGAAGAGTGATGATGTTGAATGCCATATTTTTGAAGCAATTTTTCACATTCCGCTCGAAATTAAGTTCCATTGTCACTTATCATTTCATGTGGGACTCCATATCGACATATGATGTTCCTTTTGATAAAGAATGCTACATGTTTTGCGGTGAGTTTTGCATATGATGCTGCTTCAACCTATTTTGTGAAGTAATCAATTGCTACTAGGATATATTCACGGCCTCCTGTCCTAGGAGAAGTGATTTTTCTAATAATATCTATACCCCATGTTGAGAATGGCCATGGTGATGTATAGGTGTAAAGAAGTGATGGAGTGCGAGGAAAATGTTGCAAGTTAGCGTATATTTGGCATTTAGGGAATCTTTTTACATATTGATGGTAATCCCTATTCATGGTAGTCCAATAATATCCTTGGCACATTACTTTTTGGGCTAACATTTTGTCATTCATATGAGTTCCACGTACTTCTTCATGGATTATTCTCATTGCACTTTGAGATTCCTTTTTGCCTACACATAGGAAAGCTCTACCTTTAGGTACCCTTTTATGTAGCTCGTCATTTATGAGTACATATTGGGAACACTACAAGAAAACAGGTAAATAGCGACGGACTTGTTCCGGCGGACACATTATTCCGTCGCAAAAGTTGAAATTTTCGACGAACTTTTAATAAATCCATCAGAATGTTTGTACTTTCCGACGGAAAAATCCGTCGGAATTTACCGTTAGGAGTTCGAATTTTGGGGGTTGGCATTGTTTCGGTGGCGGTAGTGGTGGTTTTAGGTGGGTGGTTGATTGTGGTTCGGCGGCAGTGGTGGTTTTAGGTGGGTGGTTGATTGTGGTTCGGCGGAGTGGTGGTTTTAGGTGGGTGGTGTTAGCGTTGTAGATCTGGGTTTATTTGCGTGGTAAATCTGTATTTGGGTGGGTTAGGGTTAGGTGGGTAGGGGTTATGGTGTAGGTTTTGGTGGTTGGGTAGTGGGTGGTGGTGCAGGCTAGTGGTACGAGTTAGGGGGATGGTGTGGGCTAGTGGTGGGGGGTGGGAGGCGTTTTTTTTGTTTTTTCAAAAGCATTTTCCGACGGAATTTCCGTCGAAAATTTCCGGCGGAATATAGTCCGTTGGAAATTTTCTATGAACTTTCCAGAACCTGAAATTCACTTCCGTCGGAAAACACGTTTCCTACGGAAATTCCATCGAAAAAGGCCCTTTTTCCGACAAAATGTTTTGAAACAACCAGTTCCGACGGAAATTCCGTCGGAAAACAAGGTGTTTCCGACGGAATTTTTCCGTCGTTATTTGACTATTTTCTAGTAGTGGAAGCCAAAAGTCTTAGTGATCGTTTCGCTCTTTTCCCAGCTGTAGGGAATATTTCAAGCCATCCCACACGGAGCCCCACTGTGATCATACACTTAAGCATGGTGGCGTCCAAAGGGAAGGAAGCTAGAGTAAAAGAGTCGCCAACAAGTTTTAGGAACTTGTAAACCGTTCACAGGGTGAAGGTTACACCCCTTAACGATCCATGAGATCATCAACTCTAATAGGTCTGGAACCATGACTGGAATCGGGGATGAAGGTACAAATCCAACCTAAAAGAGATTGAACCTGCCCTAAAAATAGGCCTCTACTTTATTCTACTCGTATTCATGTGCGCTTTCTGACTAACATGCAATCAATAGGTTTACCTTGAACCTGTTTAATCTATGTTGGTTGAATATTAATGCACAAATAAAATTATTATTGGCGATCACTTGAATTACAATCATATTATCCCTAAACAAGATTATTAATTATCTTATTAAGCGTGATTACAAGTACAAATTCCCTTTAATCATGCATAAAAGGTGTGATCAAGCAATAACAATAATAAACATCAAACAACATAATAATCAATCTTAATCATAACCATAACCATAATCATATCAACGCTAAAGCATAATACTAGCAAGATCCTAGGCATGATACTAACAAGATTAATAACAAACCCTAGCATGTCACTAAGCAATAAAGATCAAAGCTTTAGCCCTAACATGATATTAACATGATATTAGGAAAGAAAATAGGAAGCATTCTTTTAACCATACTTGATATTAGAAATTACCCTAAACATGATACTAGGGAGCAATAAAACATCCTAACATGATATTAGGAATCAACAAAACAATCTAAGCATGATTTCTATATCAAAAGATCAATGAAACAATTAAATTACTTACTTGGATGCCTCGTATCTCTTTCTAATAACAAAATACACGCGTTAGTAACTTCAAGGAAAATATTAAAACAAACAATTAAATTAAACAAACAATCAGCCCGACTTGTTATTGACCCGACCCAAATCTACCTGACTTGTTATTGACCCAACCCAAATTTTACCCGACCTATTACTAACCCGACCCAAAAATTCAACTCGGTCTGTTACTAACCCGACCCGAAATCAACATAACTTGTTATTGACCCGACCTAAATTCAAATCGATTTCAAATCACCTTAAATTCAATTTAGACCAACTTATTATTGTTGATCAAAGCATTTTGTCTAGGGAGACCAAGTCGGTCCAGGCCAGCAAAAGAAAGGAGCATCATCCCAAAATTTAAGAGTTAAATATAGTATATATTTGTTGTATGGTCAAAGGAGATAATTATCTTCCTAAATTATAGATTATAGCTCCCTAGTATGTTGCCATATATATTATAGTCAAAGGAAATAATTAGCTTGATAAAAATGATAATTATCTATTTATAGTTAGTTCAACCCGAATATGACCCGACTTGAAAATGACCGACCTGATTGTAACCCGCAAATTATTAACTTGAACATAACCCTACTTGAACCCGAGAATGACCCGACTTGGAAATGACCCAACCTGATTATAACCCGCAAATTATTGACTTGAACCGAACTCGACTTGAACCCGAGAATGACCCGACTTGAAAATGACCCGACCTGATTATAACCCACAAATTATTGGCTTGAACCAAACCCAACTCAAACTCGAGAATAACCCGACCTGATTCTAACCCGCAAATTATTGACTTGAACCGAACCCAACTCGAACCCAAGAATTACCCTAACCCGTTTTAACCCGTAAAAACCTGAATTAAACCTGACCTATTGTTCACCCGACCTGTTATTAACCCAACCTAAACCCGACCCAAACCCGATAAGATTAATGACCCGACGTGACCCGACTCAAGCATGACCCAACCCGAACCCAACCCACATAGGTTACGGCATTGTAGACACCCATTTGTGTCTCCCCAAAACCAAACCCAGTGATGAATACCTTTTGCGTCATTTGATAATCGGACGAGGTGAAAGTGTGAAAGGTCAGGTGTTGCAGTTGGTTTTTATTAAAAATGCTTTCTTTCTGTTTTCGAAAAACAACTCTATTTTATGAAAATAGCCAATCCAGTTTATTTTGGTCCACGACAAGGGTCCAATAATAGTGTAGTTGGATGGGGCTTGCAAAGAGCTTTCCGACAATATATTATAAGCCCAATTTCGATGAATAATGAGGGAGTTATGGCCAAAATACTAAACTGGGCCCGGTTTGATCTTTACATGCGGCCCAATAATTTAGGGGAGGGCCCAATGTTAATTATTATTCCTAAAGTTATTAGAATTAATTATATTCTTCTAGAATTCTCTAGAAGTGTCTCTTAAGTCCTAATAAAATTAGAACTAATAATTAGATTTTGATAAGTTTTACTTGGAATAAAATATTCTTTTATGAAAATACGATTTCAACTTTCATACGGACTTTACGAGTCAATTTTGATAGATAAGTGGACTCCGTGTTTGAAAGCGCGTAGGAATCCAGGCTGTCGCCAAACGACAGGCCTGTCGCCACCCGACAAGCCTTGTCGCCACGCGACAGACCTTGTCGCCAAGTGACAAGGTTGGTTTTGCGGCGACAGAGTGAAGTTTTTTTCCTTATCAAATTCTACCTATTTTCGGACTGTTTTCTTATAAAAAGGGTCCTGAACCTCTGTTTTATTCATCAACAATCAATCCATCAATTCTTATCTACAAATTCTCTCTAAGCTCTCATCTCTCTAGCTTTTCACAAACACAATTCCGCATACACGAGATCTAGAAACACCTAGCCAAGTTCGAAGTTGCCTTCGCCCTAGACGTGAAAGGTTATAATTTCTGAGGGTTTGGTCCCTAATCTCTATTTCAATTATTTGATTTAATTGTTTGATTTTATATTTTCCTTGAAGTTACTAACGCGTGTATTTTGTTATTAGAAAGAGATACGAGGCATCAAAGTATGTAATCTTATTGCCCTATTCTTGTAGAAAGCATGTTTAAATTTGTTTAATTCCTAGTATCATGTTAGGATGTTATTATTGCTTTCTAGTATCATGTTTAGGGTGCCTTTTACTCTTTTCTAATATCATGTTAGTACCATGTTAGGGCTAAAGCTTTGATTTTTATTGTTTAGTGACATGCTAGGATTTGTTATTAATCTTGTTAGTATCATGCCTAGGATCTTGCTATTAATATTATGCTTTAACATGATTATAATTGTTATGATTATGATGATTATTATTATTATGTTTCTTGATATATATTGTTATTGCTTGATCACGCTTTTTATGCATGTTTAAAGGGAATTTGTACTTGTAATCACGCTTAATAAGATAATTAATAATCTTGTTTAAGGCTAATATGATTATAATTCAAGTGATCGCCAATAATAGTTTTATTTGTGCATTAATATTCAACCAACATAGATAAACAGGTTTAGGGTTAACCTATTGTTTGCATGTTAGTCAGAAAGCGCACATGAATACGAGAAGAATGAAGTAGAGGCCTTTTTAGGGCAGGTTCAATCTATTTTAGGTTGGATTTGTACCTTCATCCCCGAACCCTATTTGGTTCAAGACCTTTTGGAGTTGACGATCTCCTGGATCGTTAAGGGGTGTAATCTTCACCTTGTGAACGGTTTACAAGTTCCTAAAACTTGTTGGCGACTCTTTTGCTCTAGCTTCCTTCCCTTTGGACGCCACCATGCTTAAGTGTATGATCACGGTGGGGTTCAAGTTTGGGGTAATGCTTGAAATATTCCCTACAGGCATTAACTCGAATTGACCCGACCCGAGTTGACCCGACCCACCATTACCCAACCCGTTTATCCGAATTGACAGCTCTACTTACAGGCCAGTAGGAACACCCAAAAAATCTCTTCCCCTTCATTGGACCGTCATAGCGAACAGCCCTCAACGGCGCAATCTCGTTGTGGTAGCACACCAATTTTGCAGGGGCAGAATTTCTCTTAGACCTAGACCTAAAGGAACTAGAGCCAACAGACACATGAGTTGCCATTTTTTTGGAGAGAGAACAAAGAATTAAGCTTGCACAAAAATGGAAATGAAGATGGAATGAAAAAAATTGAATGGGGGGTGGGGGGCAGAGCTTTTATGGAGATGGGAAAGGGAAAAGAACAGAGGAATTAATGCCCAATTTAATTTCCTCCAGCAACGGTAATAAATAAGGAGGGAAGAAACCGGATACATTAAGCAAAATATAAAGTTTACCTGTTTTAATAGGTCATGGATCTGCTGGAGAAGGTGGGATGCAAAGGTTGGATTTATTTGAGATTAATGGAAGGTTGGATTTTTAAGGGAAGACCACGCAAAGGTTGGATTATTAGTTTCCATTTTTCCATTGAAATAAGTGAAAATAAGAATAACAAAATAGAGCTTTACATGCTTAATTATGACTCGGATTCGGGTTACGGAATCAGCACAAGAATTTACTTTCTCCCAAAATTGCGAAGTGGCGACGGATGCATTCAAAAAGTTGTATGAGACAACGAATCGAGTATGTGTCGAATTGTTATATTCATGTATTTGGATTCTTAGCCCTTCCCCAATTAATTCTTGTTTGATTTTGTTAAATTCGTTTTCATTATTATTAATTGTCAATTGTAGATGCCGTATGGCTTTAATTAATGAAATTTAGTGTCCTTTTGGGACTTAAAAAAAATTAAAAAAAAATGATTTGAGGCCTACATGGCAATAGATTTGGATAACCGACCAGTCGACCACCCACCTAAAAGCTTACTTTCCTATTTAAACAATGAGCTAAACTTACCAGGGCCACTTAGATTCTTAGTGCAACACTATTTATTTTAACATGAATTGAATATATTCCTTTCTTCACAAACTTTATCTTAATTGTATTCTTTACACACCCCCTTTTAGGGAAATATAATCTAATATATATAAATAAAGTAGGCATTTTTGGAGAGCATTGGGAGCGCCACATAAGAAAAGGTATATTTTCGACCAATTAAAAATTAGATTTCTATTTTATTTTAGAATTAAAAAAATCACTCGCCAACTAAACAAAAGTGACGAATGAAATTTTAAATTTTTGCCACGTAGGTAAAAATGACGAATAGTAATTTATTAGGATTTTAATTATTTAAGAACACTAAATTTTATCATTTATATTTGTTACAAAACTAAAAATTATCTTTAGATATTAGGATTTATATTATTTAAAAAACTAAAAATTATATTTGATATTTAAAAAATATAAATTATCATTTGATGTTAATGGTTTTATGTAAATATCTGATAATATGATATTTTCATACAAAATTTTTAAAACTTATAATGCAAGAAAACAATTAAGATATCACCAAAAAAAAATATTTATATACAAAATGTATATAAAAATTCGTGCATCACACGCCACATAAGCAAAAGTAATATTTCGACCAATGAAAAATTAGATTTATATATTAATTTAGAATTTAAATTTTCAGTCGCCATTTAAGAAAAAATTAACAAATGAAATTTGAGAATTGAAAACAAAAAAATAGTAATTTAAGATTTAAATAATGAAAAAAAAACAAAAATTATCTATTATATTATATTTTACATTAGAATTTATATTATTTAAACAAATAATTAGAAATTAAAAAATATATTTTGATTTAATGATTTTATCTAACTATCCGATGAATGAGATAATATTTATTTCAATTTATAAATTCAAGTTCTATATACGTAAAATTTGAATAAGAATAATTTAAAACTTAACAAAATATGTTATCTTAAATTAATGTTAAAATAATAGAATAGAAAATAAAAAAACAAAAAAATTAAGAAATTACAAAAAAAAAAATATACAAAAATAAAATATTTAAAAACCGTGCATCGCACGGGCTTACATCTAGTTTATATTGTTATAAGAAAAAAATATTGTAAGATGCAAGGGGTACAAGATTTGGTTAATAACAATAGTTTTTTTTTCCTAAGATTTTTTTTTTTTATATAATTTTTTTTTTCTATTTTACATAATTTACTTGTACTCCTATTTACATAGCGCTTATATATATATATATATATATATATATATATATATATATATATATATATATATATATATATATATATATATATATATATATATATATATATATATATATATATATATATATCCAAACTCAAAAGTGTTGCACCCCCTTGAAATGAGTGCATGTACATCACACCTCCCACGGTCGTTGCCAAAACTCCGAGTGAATCTGAAATAGGCCATGGACTTGGGCCTACCAAATGAAAAGAATGCCTTGGAGATTGAATCATAAAGCACTTTGCCTCAATTGTATGTACACCCCCCTTCACCCCCACCCCCTTAAGAGGGGCTCTTTGGGGTTTCCTTTTTTTTCTATCTAACAAGACACAGAAATAGGAAGGGATAGTTCTTTCATTGCATTGATAGAAGTCTAACTAGAAAAAGATCTCTCTATTACTTTGAGAAGAAATCGTTGATTTGACCGACGAACTATGTGAGAAAATGGACCTTCTTTCTTTGATTTTCAGCAAGCAAGTATGGGAAGCGCCTTCTAGTCGACCTGAAATATATGCCTTTTTTTTATTAGTATTAAAAAAAAAAAAAAAAAAAATCAATGAACAATTCATAGTTGCGAATTGCCCTGTAGACCCGTCGGTAAGGAATGCTTTGATGGGCTTTGATTTCTCGTATATAACGAGCTAAATTATATATATATATATATATATATATATATATATATATATATATATATATATATATATATATATATATATATATATATATATATAATTACTTTTGAAGAAAATCAATAATAGGTTGAATAAATATTTGTCTCTTTATCATAATACAATGTTTATTCTTATTTATGTGGTCTTTAGAGCACTCTCACTTATGGGCATTTTTTTTCCCACGAGGAGATTTTAATGAAAACAATGAAATTTTGGCTTCCCACTCATGAGCATTAGAAAAAATGCCCATGGGGAAATCCTCAAATGCCCATAGCAATGGCAAAAGTTAATTGCTACAGTAGTGTGGGCCATGGTACCAAATCAGCAAAAAAATAAAAGAAAAAAATATATATAATGTGATGATAGTAATACTTTAGGAGAGAGAAAAAATAGGAGAGAAAGTAGTGTGGGCTTTTTCTTAGCACATGAATGTGTGAGAAGTTGTAGAAAAAAAATGCCCATAAGAAAAAGTGGAAAAGAGGAGTGAGAAAGTGGGTAGAGAGATAATGGCATTTTTTTTATTTGCCCATGAATGAGAGTGGTCTTAAATTGTACCTATGACTTATTTAACGAATCTTTATATCAGTATATAAGTTTAAAAATAACCTTGATTATACTATGCACACGAAACAACTAACAAATTAATTGTAGTACGATGATCGTGGTACAACCGATTGTACAATGATTAACGATCTTTTTACCCATAAAAATTATGGGAAAATAAACATATATATATATATATATATATATATATATATATATATATATATATATATATAATATCACAAGATGCAATAATAGCATGCAGATTCATTGTACTATAAAATCTTCCTTGTCCATGACCAAATTCAAATACAAGTATTATTAATTATTATCCATTGGAATATCATTTCTTCCCTTATATTCTTATCCAATAAAACTCCATTTTATAATTAAATTATCATTTCCCTTTACATTTTTTGCATTAACAAATGTCAGTCCTTTATCTTGCCCTCCCTATAAATAATCCATCTTAATGTTTATATGATCTCATCAACTAATACTGCACTAATATAGTGTATTAAGTATTAACCTTTACTTAGAGAAAAATATAATCGTATTAAGCTATAATACAATGGAAAGAGTGAATGAGTTAGCAAAATCAAAGGCAGTTGTTCTACTTGTCAAAAGCTCAGATTGTATGTGTCATAGCATCAAGACACTATTCTATGACATGGGTGCAAGTCCCGCAGTGTACGAGATTGATCGTGATCCTAGAGGTCGGGAGCTCGAGTCTGCATTGCAGAAGTTAGGGTGTAAGCCTATTGTCCCTGCAGTGTTCATTGGAGGTCGATTCGTCGGTTCTACTAAGGATGTTCTTGCAGCCCATCTTACAGGCTCCCTCAAAGAAATGCTTATTGCTGCTAAGGCTATTTGGCTCTAACTATATTACTTGTTCCTAAAACTAGAACGCCTTTTTTTTTTTTCTTTTTTTTTTAAATTGCAGCATTGTTCATAGAGCTTTTCTTTTTTTAAGCTCTTGATATAGCTGCATATATACCAAGATGAACTAGAAATGTAACTAGGTATAATATAATATCATCCGTTACGTTTACTATATATACAAGTATAACACTTAAAATATTTACTATCTCCGATCCTAAATTTATTTGACTATTTTTGAAGGGGCAAAATAGTCATTAAATTGGGTTCAATCCTAGATATATTTGGGTGATAGAGTCTTTTGAATTGAGTTAATAATCAATTTCTATGTAATGTCTAATCTCAACTTTTCATAATAGTGATTTGATCGTGTCAGCGCTATCAAATCTTTATACTACGTAAAAGCATTCAATTAAACCAATAAACACTAGGTAAATTCTCATACGTTAAAAGATTATGTATATTATGCTTTGTATAATGGTAAAAAAAGGAAAAAAAAAAAAAAATCTTCCTATTTTAAGTGGAGAACAATACATTAATCAATTGAGCTTTAGATAATATATATAGACATTAAAAACTATTCCCTTAATTCCATTGCTAAGTTAATTAGATACGTACAAATATTTTTTTTTTTTTTTTTTTTTTTGACAATAGCAAAGGAACAAAAACAAACTAGTGATCTAAGTTAGAAAGGGAACAGCGGCATGACTTGGCTATATCATTAGCGCGTTGCACTTGTTCTCTTTTAACCTTGATAATGGCACATTTCGCAAACCGATTCCCGACCTTTCTGATTTCGTCCACCATCCAAGCAATGGAGATTTCCTTACCTCGAGAGTCCTTCAGATTTTCCAGCAAAAGGATGGAGTCTGTAAGAATTAGCACCTCCTCAAATCCTTGTGATTTACTCCACTTAAGGGCCTCTATGCAGGCCCATGCTTCGCATTGTAGAGCTGAAGATGCGGTCCCATGTTTGCCTCCACCATCGAAGGTGTAAGATTGATTTGGACCCGTGATGGCCCATCCAATGCCTGCCATTAGAGACGCCTTCTCCCAAGAGCCATCAATCTGCAGAATAAAATTTGCAAACCCGGATTTATCTTCTCCTAGTTGAACATGGTTGAAACCTGGTGGCCAAGCAGTAATATTTTCACTCTCTTCAATCCCACTTGAGTGTTGGCCTCTAGTCTCTTTAGTGAAAATCTCATGTTCTTGGGTTGCACTATTAACCAATTCTGTAGCCGTGGTAATGGTTACATCAATTCCTTTAAAGACTCTTGCATTCTTAGTCTTCCAAAGACCCCATAATACAGCAATAAATATGGTGATCCGATTGCTATGTATACCTTCCTTGCTATAAAAGAGCAGGATACAGTGTTGGATCCAACTTATCAAAGGTTGGACACCTGTGAAATCAGAGCAAGAAACAGTAGGGTAGTTCTCCCAGACTGCTTTTGCTAGAGGACAGAGTTGAAACAAATGTTGGCTATCTTCCAAGCCCATGGTACAAAAATCACACATTGCATTAATTTGTATGCCCCGGTTGGCCAAGTTTACCTTTACCGCTATCCCATTATGGAGGAGCTTCCACATGAAGATTTTCCATTTTGGTTGAATGTTCAAACTCCAGATTAGCCTTGCAAACTCTTCATCTTTGGTGGAGAAAGAGAAGTTATTAATCTCTTGATTTCTTAAAAGGAAGTAATAGCCAGTTTTGACACTATACTTCCCTGAGGGATGGAATTTCCAGTACAAGTAGTCTTCTTTTGGCTCAGACGGGAGTTCCATAGAGATGATATCTTTGGCACTATTCCAATCAAAACACTGTCTGATCTTACCTGGTTTCCAAGAGGCTTGACTCCTGTCAATGAAATCACTTACCATCCACCCCATAGAAGCTCCAAGTGTTTGGTTGGAGTTGACAATTGGAATTTTTCCTTTTACCCAGGGTGTGCTAATGGCTTTAATATTTTCCCCGTTACCAACCTTCCAAGCGAAACCTTCCTTGAAAGAAGAAATCACCTTTTGTAAGCCCGATCTACCCATAGAGAGATTCCCTGTCCTCCTTAATGGTGCCATGATGTTGCAAATACCACATGGTTGGAAGCTAGTATGCACCTTTGATATAAGAAGCTGAGGGTTGAGGTGCATTCTAGAGGCTTGTTTGAAAAGCAGGGCTTCATTGAGATTAGAAATGCCTCGGACACCTAAGCCCCCCATACTCTTTGGTAGTTGGATGACCTCCCTTTTCACCCAATGCATACCCTTGTTCCCGTTGTTAGACCACCAAAATTTTGTAATGATGGAATCAATCTTGTTGGCAATGCTTTGGGGAAGCTTTAGGCACTTCATAACGTGAGCCGAGATACTAACCAGGACCGTGTTGATAAGGATTAATTTTGCCGCCTGTGAGAGACGTAAGGAGGCCCAGGAGACAATTTTCTCCGTTACCTTGTCCACCAAATACTGGAAGGATAACTTTTTCTTTCCCTGGATATCAATTGGAGCACCTAAGTGTATGCCCACATTTGTAGTCTCAGACATAGACAAAATCCTTTTTAGAGAATCTTTAACCTCTGCTGTCATACCTGTGGGAAATTTCACAAAGGACTTCTGAAGGTTTAACCTCTGTCCTGAAGCATTCCCAAATCGATGGAGAATGTCCCGTACACACCGACAAGAGTCTTCGGTTGCCCTGAAAAAGAGCATAGCATCATCTGCAAAGAAAAGGTGTGAAATAGCAGGTGATCCCCTAGATACCTTTAATCCCTTAATCTGGTTTATATCTTCGGCCAGGGTCAGCATTCTTGATAGGATATCCATACAGAAGAGGAAAAGATAAGGGGAAAGAGGATCCCCTTGCCTCAAACCGCACTTCGGAGCAAAGGGGCTAGAAGTGTGCCTGTTGATGACTGTTTTGTAGCTCACTGTAGAAACACACTGTGAAATCATCCTTATCCAGTGGTTTGAGAAACCATACTTGTGAAGGACCTTGGTGAGGAAGAGCCAATCTACCCTGTCATAGGCCTTAGACATATCTATTTTTACTGCAGCGAAGTTCGAGTGCCTTTTTGAGTTGATAAGATGCATTAGTTCATGGCTCATGAGGATGTTATCTTCCATATATCTACCCGGGATGAAAGCATGTTGGTACTCAGAAATTATACCGGGGAGCACCAGCTTCATCCTATTTACCAGACACTTGGAGATGCATTTATAAATGGTATTGCAGAGGCTAATGGGTCTGAAATGGTTAGCAGTTTCCGGTACCTTCACTTTTGGAATGAGAACAAGGAGTGATTGATTCCATTCCTTTAGCATATTGCCAGACGTGAGAAATTGTTGCACACTATCAATAACAAGCTGACCAACCTCCTTCCAATATAGGTGGAAGAAATACGCAGTGAAACCATCCGGCCCCGGAGATTTAGACCCGTGCATGTCAAACATAGCTTTCTTTATTTCCTGATGAGAGAACGGCCTATCAAGCCATTCACTATCCTCCATGCTGATAGAGGGAATGTGCAACTGTCGGAGTAGTAAGTCAATGTCTTCCTCATGGTTATTATCAAGAGTTGGGCTAAAAATTTCCTTAACCGACTTAAGAACCAGTTGCTCCACTTCATCATGCCCTTCCACCCACGTATCCTCATCATTTTTAAGAGTAAGGATTTCCTTTTGTAATTGTTTTTGCTTCACCCTCCTATACATTAAGGTGGTTGGAAAATCTCCATATTTAATCCAATTGGATTTCATTCTTTGTCTCCAATACGTACAAATATTATAAGCTAATGTTTTACGAAAATTGAACTTCATTTTCGTTGGTGACTTGTAAATTGGAAGTCACCAAAATTTATCGTCATTGATTTTTTTTTTGAAGGGAATTTATCGTCATTGATGAAAGAATCTGTATTGTGGGAGAATTTAGACGTAAACATCAACCAGTTAAACGTAGACATTCTGCCACTTAGAATCACTTCACTAGAAGAAAATAAACATTATGGACCAACATATATATATTTCTTATTGAAAGTAGCTGCAATAACAAAGTTGTTTTTCTAATTTAGAAGAATCCACTTGATGATGTGTGATGATATGGATTGGGAGGCCAAAGGAGAGATTCTCTATTTTGAATAAAGGAATTTTGAGTTTTGACTATGTGTGTGATTCATGGCTTGTATACTTGTAAGTTTGTATAGCTTGTAATGTTGTTGTTACTAGCTAGATATTTTCCAAGCTTTTTCAAATTAATAGTAATTGAAATATAAAAGTTTCTAGAGAAAAGTATTTAAATGATAAATAGTCAAGCATAATAATAAATACGGAGTATGAAGTAAATATATAATAAAGTTTTTAGGCAAATTAATGATTCTTCAAAAAAAAAAATATATATAAAGAGATACGGAGTATAAGGTTCCCCCCAAATAAACAACTATTTAGTATATGTAAGTACAATTATTGAGGAGTACTAGCCTAGTGGTAAGAACTTTTAAATTTTGATCTTTTGTAATTTGACATGTGGTTTGTGGTAAGGTTACAGGATCAATGCTCACAACAATGAGAGCGACTTGGGAGTAGTCATTTCCTTACATTCCCCCCCCCCCCACCACCACCACCCGCTTGGCCCCCATCCCTCTTCCAATTCAAGTAACCTTGGCCGAGCTAATCTTAGAGAGACTCTGGTCTAATAAGACTCCTTATCATATTTATTAGGAGATGGCCTAGTAACTCTATTATATCTAGCTATTACAAAGTGTAATTACATAATTAATTAGACTTAATAATAAGTTGAATAACCCTTCTTTCAAAAAAAAATAAAATAAATAAATAAAATAAAATAAAAATAAGTTGAATAACCCATGGCCATATTATATATAATTATTATCTTTCTTTTTTTTTTCTTTTTTTTCCTCCTAACACTTAAATAAACTAAAAATATATATGTTTTTAATTATAATTATCAATTAATATATAACTCAATATATAGCTAAATAAAATTTTAGCATGTTTACGAGCTTTTCAAGTCGAGCTCTAGTGCTAAAATTCCTACCCGATCTCAAATACTTCACGAGTCAGCTCGGCTAGTTTACACCCCTAGGTATGGTACAACTAAATAAAGGAGGTGAATGTAACTTCTGGATTGCAATTTAGAGCTTGGAATTTATGAGTCACAATGAATGGGTTGACATTCCTTTCCTTTATACTCCAATAAGCTTGCTTTTACCCCCCGCCACAAATCCATTTATATGCTAACATTATCACAAAGTCTTCCATGCTTTATATGAGCTTCTTTTAGAACTTAAAACCTCCTCATTCTTTTTACAACATTTGGCAAGAAAAAAATAGGGAAATTTAGAGAATATACATGGATAAAAATTGGACAAGATCGAATCTCTTAACGTGTGTACCCATGTTTTTGGTTGATATTAAAGGTTGTACCTTATCCAATTGACCATTTTGACAAACATTCTTGTGTAAGAAATTACAACTACACGTCAATCGATTCTACCCTTGAATGGTAAAGATTAATTAGATTCTCTAGCCCGTAGTATATATGAATATACACTTTAATTTCGTTTAATTGTTACATGCAAGAGATATATGATATTTTAGACGCACATCAGCACATGATATGCGATGAGAACAAAGATGGATAAGTGAGGGATTTAGAGAGACAGAGATAAAGAGAGGAAATTAAATATGTGAAAAAAGAAATGTTCTAGTAAATATGAATATAATTAATTTCATAAACAGAAAACGTTATAATAAGATTCAAAGAACGAACATGTATCATGTATGTTAGAAGCAAATTGGGATTAGTGTGTAAATTTTGACTCTAAGCACTACATTAATATAATAAATGGTCAATAAGCATGACTAAGAGAGTAAAAGATTATATTTTAATTAGCTTTTTCCAAGAATTTTATGCACCTTTACATGTTTTTTTTTTTTTTTTTTTAAGGAAAGATACAAGAAGTAGCACCTTATATGCACCTTACATGTTGCAGAACAATATATATCATGCTAAATTAGCAAACCTTTAAGCATGATATTTTTGCTTTACATATAATTTATTGGTAAATGGTAATATTCGCGTCATTTAGCAAGATAATGTTGCATTAAGAAGATCCTTCTTAACTAATTTTATAGTAAACAATACAGATTTCATATCTAATCACTTTGAAAAGACTAATCCATCAAAGAAAGGAATATATCCCTACTAATCCACTCGTAATATTCCTGTAAAAGGCTCACTAATTAATCTAATCAAAACTAACTTAACCGATTTTTCGATTTTGTATATCTTCATTAAGACTTTAAGAGTAGTTAATATCTTGGAAAGGATTAATTATTAATTGTACGGATGTTCTGAAACTTCTAAGTAAGGCCCCATTTACTTTACCTTATTTTTGCTGAATTGAAATTATTTTTACTGAACTGAAATTAATTTACTTGATTTTATATTACTCCCTCCATTTTTAAATACTTGCTTCACTTTTCTTTTTTGGCCGTTTTAAAATAGTTGTTCTATTTTTTTATTTGAAAATCTTTAACAATATTTTATTCATTTCTCTTACCTAGTGGACCCAACATATATAATATTTTATTAATTTCATATTATCTCTCGTCCAATTCTCTTAATTACTTTTTTCTTTTTACAATTTTTTATTCTTCCCCTTACCCCACTACCTCCATATTTTATTACTTTCTCCAATTTATCCTAAAACTTCACGCATGGAGAAATAGAGCAAATACTTAAAAACGGAGGGAGTATATGTCTTCTTGTAGTTACTGAATTTTAAAGAATTGAAATTATTTTTACTGAACTGAACTTATTTTTACTGAACTGGAGTTATTTAGACTGAACTGAAATTATATTTACTTAATATTATTTTTGTAAGGTGAAGTGAACAGGACCTAAATGTGTTGATATTTGATATGATTACATATACAAACCTTTGACCTTTCGCTAGTGTCAGTACAATCGTGTTTATAAGTTTATCTTGTTTTTGAGGATGAGTCGATGATTGTTATGAAAAAAATTCAAAATAAGTAGATTTTTAAAGACGAAAGTAATACTCCCTATATATTGTTTTATGGCAAAAGCTAATGAGCGCCCCCGGGCGTTAGATAAGAGAATTAAAAGTGGAAATATAAGAGTAAAATTAACATTAATTACACCGAACGACGCGTGATTTTGTCATGCATTCCTAACTTAATACCATTTCAACCAATATAATTATTCCTTATCTAACGCCCCGGGGCGCTCGTTAGCAAGATCCTTGTTTTATAAACAATAACTACATTTGATTTTTGTGGTTAAAGTATTTTAAAAACTTTAAACATTTTTTTTTTCTTCTGGTTATACAACATTGTAATATCTATAGTACATGTGTTGTCTAAATTGAATATAAACTATATATAATTATAACTTCATAATAGATATACTCAATATATATACTACATTATTACCTATAATTTTTGTTAGCAATTAATAATAAACCTTTTATGTTACAATCTTTAAACACAAATGTTAGCTATTATGAAAAGACATAACAAATATCGTATCCAAGATGCTCATGTACGTATGTCAAAGGGCTGGGGTCATATTCAACCAAATAAAGCAATTCTATACCTTATCTTGAATCATCCTTTGCTTTCATCAACATGCATATGACCTTTTTCAACCCTTATAAATTCATGTCAACTACAAAGCAAAAATAGTCAACAAGCTAAGAAAACAAGAAGTAGAAGAGAAATAAAAACACACTAATTTTATTCTAGATTATTTCTTTAACACACAAGAAAATTAATTAAGTGTTATACATACATCAATGGATAGAGTGAGTGACTTGGCTAGATCAAAGGCAGCAGTGATATTCACCAAAAGTTCATGTTGTATGTGTCATAGTATTAAGACACTATTCTATGATCTTGGTGCAAGCCCTGCGGTCTATGAACTAGATAGGGATCCAAGAGGTAGGGAGATGGAGTCGGCGCTACAGAAGCTAGGGTGCAACCCTACCGTTCCAGCCGTGTTCATTGGTGGCACGTACGTTGGGTCCGCTAAGGATGTGCTAGGTGCTCACCTTAATGGCTCTCTAAGGGATATGCTTATTGAAGCAAAAGCTATATGGTTTTAGTATGTAGTAATGTGTGTGAAATTGGTAACGTATGTGCGTAACTTTTGATGTGTGATGTTACTGATGTATGTCATGACATCAAAGCTCAAAAGCTTGTGCTTTTTTGTATATGAGCTTTTGGTAATGCTTAGCCGCTTTAGTAGTTTTATGGTATGTATGATCAATTTTGCAAGTTGTTCGTACTCTTCATTATCACTTTATTTTTCCGAGGTTCAACTAGACTACTAGTAAATGAAGCAGTGGTATAAAAAGATAGGAGAAATTCTATATGGAGGATTACACAAATAAAATGACTACATGAACACTTTTCCAATGAACCACCAACATATTCAACTACCATTATTTAAAAAAAAAAAAAAAAAAAAAAAAAAAAAATTGTTGTGAAATAAAGGGGAAATATGAGAGTTTGAGAGAGAATTAATGTGTTTATTCCATAAAGTAGGGGATATATATACAGATACAATGCTAGAGTTTGCTTTGAGAATGATAAACCCGACCTAGATCTAGAATGTTTCGGAGAATACAAGAGTATATAGACATCCACAAATATTTCATAACACTCCCCCTTGGATGTCTATTATCGAAGATTGTGACTCATGAAAACCTTACTAGGAAAAACCATATGGGATAAAAACCTAATGAAGGAAAAAGAGTACAACATTCCTCGTATGTAACCACGCTTGGAATGCTGCCTCATTAAAAATCTTACCGGGAAAACCCAATGTGGGATAAAACCATGGTTAAGAGAAAAAGAGTGCAGTGCGTACTTTCTCCCCCTGATGAATACATAACTTGAAATTATCTAGTGCTGCAATGAATCCAATATGGCTAGGTGTCTTCTCATACGTAGTAGAATATCATTCCTTAGCTTGCTCTTCGACCCTCCTAATTTGAATTTGCATCTTCAAGTCTTCACATGAACATATGAAGTGTCTTCATTTCACCATGTATGGATTTATCTCTATATCATTCCAGACCTCTATTTGAATAAAGTTACTTTAATAGTTAAACTTATGCGGTTACGCCTTCTTCTGGAGGTCGTGAATAATAGAATTTGATGATCATTATTTGATCAAACATTCCTTAATGGCAACACATGATATTATTAATGTTGCTTTTCAATCTCATATGAATTAATGTAACACATGTAATTATATACATTGGTCATGGTTCTTCTAGACCATAATAAAACAGTTTCACGCATAAGTATTCCGTTGATATTCTTCAGAATATTCATAATTGACATGATAGTTCTCTTGCAAATACAAATATTAATTCTCACTAACTTTCATATGCTCAATTTTCAGGTTGAAATGTCAATGATGTAGTCACATAGACTAAAAGTTTGATAATAGTTACAATATTCAAAATATAAAATTTGTAGGGCTATAAATACGTTGTATATAAGTTCTTCGGGAACTTTTCTTACATGATTCATAAATAATATTAGATCAACGTCATATATAATTTCATCATAATTATAAGCCCATTTGAATATAAATATGTCTTTCTAATATTCCATCAAAGTTATAAATATGTCTTACTATATATATAATGAATATTTACATATACCACAAATATTATATAGAAACTAATGCATGCAATTTGAGATATAAAAAACATGATAATATATTAAACAAAAATTACAATGAGTAATACATCTAACAACTTCCGACATATGCATTGAATAATCCATTAACCTATGACTCACACATGTATATGAACATACATAAGACTCAAAATAATGCAAGATACTATACAGTGTGGATTTAAAAATTCATATTTCATTAGACTTCTGGTCCATAATAAACTTTTGATCATTATCATTATGTCGACATCAAAATGGACATATATTTTATGATCCCTTGTTCACATGTGAATTCCTTTTTCATATGTGTATTATTTATCGGTTCCATCATATACTAGTATCATCATATAATTCCTCAAAATATAGGTTTAATTTGCATGCTATTTTAACAATGATATCTGAATACAATCTCATTGGTACCATCATAACTTTTCTTACGTCATAGGCCATCTATTGTAATAATTCAGATATCTATACCACTTTAAGAGTATTTCATACACTATGGTATTTATATACTATCACACACTATTAAAAGTGTTAACTGCGCTATCTTGCCATATATCATATCTTTATTTTGGAACCGATCATACGACCTACACTTCAGGTGTAGTGAATCAAATATAATTGGCAAGATTTTATCTCAATGTATACACATATAGTATGACCAAAATGTATCTTCAACGCTATGCAACGTGAGTCATAACTGAATACAAATCAAATCATAAATGTGCAACATATCTTAATACAAAAGTTGACAGGTGACTTTACAAAGTATAAGTAGAGGGATCACCTACCTAATTATAATATTATAATTTTGCCAACTTACTTTAATTCTTCTCCCCCTAAGTTGGTAAAATGTCTTAAATATTGGGGCAATTTTTCACCAACTTAGAATATAATTTCATGTGCAACAAATTTCATCTCGCATGATAATCATATTCAGCAAATTTCTATCTATTATGGAGAATAATGAAATTTTGTTCTCTTCTAGAGATCAATATTAATAGGGAGTCATAAATTGTGCAGTTATCTATTTTCTTATTCTATCTCTTATGTGCTGACATAAAATAGCCCCAATCAAGAGATTAACCACTTGCATGTAAATTGTAAAGCCAATATATGGAGATCTTCTAATTTTCCAAATACTTTAATAATGAGCATCTAGTTACTCAAAATCTCTACACACACAACTTGTTTTAGTGAGCTTCTGGCCACTTAGCTTATTACTGGTTCACATGCAAAGTTGTTCAAAACTAGCAAATAATCTCTTGATCAAATTTCTCCAAAACAAACTATTAAATCACAATCTAAATATAGCTCAATCTCAACGTTAAGTCTTGCCATTCAATTCATTTCATATATATCTAACATGAGAGAGCGTCAGCACATTATTTCTTTCATATCAAGTGCAAGTTCAAGTTTTTATGTCGGGTAATTATTAAACCCGGATGGCCTAATTTTAATTATCACATCCAATCACTTCTCTAAATTTGAATTCTGGTCAGTTTTTCAACACTAGTGATCATTTTATATCATAGTTACTTTATGCATGGTCATGAATAGAAGTGATATTACAACACCAACATGTGTTTCTTTATACAATTGACAAGACAACCAACTAATATTTTATCTAATATTAACTCACTCTTCTGAAGTGCTTTGACTATAATCTCGATACATGCTAAGCTTGTTGGACATTTTATACTCTTCTGGAGTCTTTAATATATGGGACATATAAAATTCACTAAAAGTAATGTCTTCTAGAAATGTAACATGATTTATCACTTTCTCAACTTTGTCATTGTCAATAGTGACTTCTTTCCTTTTCGAAGATATTTAATTATCTTTATAATCTATTGATCTATTACGCTTTAGGTGTGCTATAGGTTTATCAGCAATTGATGTTGTCCTTATGGGACATCAATTTCAATTGGAGCATTTACAACTAGTATATGATCAATGACATTTATTTATATCCATCTTCAGGATGGTATCGTTTCTAAATATTTAATTAAGATGTGGCCACTTCTATTAAATAAATCATTGATATTTAAGTTAATGTATGTACTAAACTGACCATCAAGATATTTTATTATTTATGTGCAAGGATTACATAATTTAATGGAATACATACAATCTCCTCCTAATCCTTGCATGTGGGGGCATAAAATGAACCCAACAACCTCTAAATCTCTTCCACATTTTGAGGCACAAATTCTTTTAGAAGTGCATGTATCAAGCATAAGAAAATTATTCTTATACATTCTTACTCGTAACTCATGCCCAATTAAATTGATATCTTATATGTATGGGCATAATAAATATATTTTCTAATTAATAAGTTGCTCACAATGTCATTCTTAATTTCTTGAACTCATAACATACACTATATAATTATTGCTCAAATATGTTGTTATAAACTTTTCCATGAATTATATATAATCAAGAAACACATAATGAAATCATACTTGTTATATATACTCATTCATTTTGGAATGAGCTAGAAGGCTAGTTAGCTATGAAAAATCAATTTTTACTCAAAGTTCAGTATCAACAATATCCGATCCATCCAAAATATGTGTATAGTTTCACATGACATTATTGGTGTACATAGGAACACATTAATTTTGTGAACAAAAGATATATAATCTAGTCAACATACTTTCGAAATTATTAGGCATTTCTAAGTCATACTGATGTTTTCGTAAAGAAACTTCTAGTCCATATGTACAAGATTTCCATGTTTAATTTACATATCCTTTCAATAATTAATCTTCATGTATAATGGAATGAAATCATACAATCTATATATAAACAAATAAAAAATATTCTTCGTAATAATATAAACTTAACTAATAATATGAGCATGGTACCATTTTCAAGTAAATTGTAATGGCAGTACTTAAATAAAATCTAGAAAATCTATTCCTAAAGTTGAAAAGGATGCAATTATAGGATATTGGCATGCATGTTACTAGTGATATACTACTTGTCTTCCCTACTATATGTATCTCATGTAATAGTAGCATGATTTGTAAATCATCCTCATTAAGATTAGTCCATAAACTTTAGTGCTCCATTAAACATATACTCATAGTATTGGCTGCTATCTCATACTACGTATGAAAATATTTCCTTTGGTAGTATTATTTCCAAGCACTTTTACATTTATAAGTGTTTCAACATCCAACATCTAAGACAAATAATTATTCCTGATAATATCAAGAGTAATAAATTCTACTTTTGCAAGATTGGACGTAACTTATTATAAAATAAATAATACAAATTAAAAGAAAAGGGACTTAGAGGTAACATAACGTTCTATTAGTATAAAGATCAGGGGCGGAGGAAAGGGAGGGCTGGTGGAGGTCCGGCCTCCCCGGCCCAGATTTGCAATTTATGTTTTCAATGATATGGCCCCCCTAAAATTATTACATATACTATTAAAGAGATATAAATTTTAGTAAACAAGGCTTGTTATGTTAGTTAAGGAGTGGTGTTTTTTCATGAGGGAGTTGGGATCGAATCCTATCCCAAACATTTTTTTTTTCTTTATTTTTTTATTTATCCAACTTGGGCATGGGTTTTTTTTTAAAATAAAGATTAATATATTTATATTATTTAATAAATTTGGTTAATTTTTTGTCAATTAAGTGGAACTTTAGGCTAATTGCTTACATTTAATATGAAATATCAAACTTTTAGGGTTATATGCTAGTATTTGATAGTTATTATTTTTGTATTGTTATCATGAAATCAAAAACACTATATTTTTTTTTATATATAGAAAAGTTAATAAGAGATTGCGGTAAATTTTAGTGTTGAATCTTTATTGATGATTTTGCTATTATGAAAAATCATACAGTAAAATTTAACTTTTTTTTTTATTAACAATAAAATATTAGTACATTTTAATTTTTTCAATTATCTATTAACATTTCGACCCTCAGGACTTGAAAACCCTGACTTCACCCTTATTAAAGTTTATTAGGAATTTATACATGACCACTCATACCAAACAAAAATATTAGTATACTTGAAAACGTATTACTCATAAACCGTCAAATATTAGCAGGGGAAAATTAATAAATTAAGTTGTGTATGTACAATAAACGTCTAGTCATCAAGTCATCAATAAAAGCTAAATTAAATCAAGCATGATCATGTAGTATGAATCTGGATATATACCACTCCAACGTCAAATTTACTTAATTTACTCCAATCCATTATATCAGTTTAATGTGTTATTAATTATAGTCAAGAGGCTATGCATAATATATAAAATAATTGACATACATGCAAATATATGTATATTAATGCGTGACAAATTACGTATGGCTAGTGCACAAGTTTATATAGGGTGAAATTCATAATAAAGTTGAGTTAACAATCACTGTTTAGTAATGCAAAGTTTCAACAAAATCTGAAATTCCACTAAAAAAAATAGATAGGGTTCTAAATTGTCCTATTCAACAATCGAATTCCAAAAAAAAAAAAAAAAAAGGTCGTTATAAACCTATAATTAAAATTATTGAATATTTATTTATTTAATTTTTTTTTTTTTTTTTTTTTTTTTTGAGAAACAAAATTATTGAATATTTAATACAAAATATATATACTATGATTATCTAATCAAATAATGCAATGGAAATTGATAATGAAAAAATGAAACCACTAACTGATTTCATTCACCAAAACTCCAAAAGTATACATATTCACATAGGATAAATTAGCCGAAATAAATCGAACATCAGATTTAATTTTAATACTATATAAACATCATGATCATAATTTAGTACGAAGCATATCACGTCAAAAACAGTTACGACTCTTACGAAGCATATAATCTAATCAAACGAATAACAAGCCTAAATGCCGAACACATCCCATACTATCATAAGGATAAAGGATCCAACTTGGTTAACCAAATAATAAAATATTAACAAATGAAAGATATGAAAATTATACTTAGTATGATTGACTTCATAGTTAGACATCTTTGATTAGAGAAAGCGGTGAAGTAATCATTCAATAAAAAATATAATATTAAAACCAATAAATCATAATCTTACGGAGTACACAACAAACCTTCACGGAAAAAAAAAAAAAAAACAACTCGTACAACATACAATTATAGATACTCATAATTGGATAAATAAACATACAATTAAGATAGCGATTAACTAATAAAATTGGATCTTGCACAAATGATCAATTCAATATAGATACTCACATGTTTAAAGATAACGCTGATTTAACAAGTTAAGCGTAATCAATTGGATAAATCAATATGGAGCATTTCATAAAATTCATGGTTACTCGTGAAAATTAAATTGATTCATGCTAACTTCAACACATAACTTACCTACACCAATTTAATGAATTATGAAAAACTAAGCATTGTACGCGTACCTTTGTTATCTTTAAACCATGACTTTTAATCGGATGTGTATAGCGATCATGGTCCTTAATAATCTGATCAGTCGGTCAGGGCTGGTGCTGAAACGTGTTGTGAAATAAAGGAGAAATATGAGAGTTTGAGAGAGAATTAATCTGTGTGTTTATTCCATCGAATAGGGGATATATATACAGATACAATGCTAGGGTTTGCTTTGAGAATGATAAACCCGGCCTAGATCTAGAATGTTCTGGAGAGTACAAGAGTATATAGACATCCACAAATATTTCATAATAAAAACCTAATTCTACCGGCGCATGCACAAGTCAAGGAAATAGTGGATGGATGCAACCTTGTGTTTTACGGTTATTTTTATTTTTATTTTTAAATTTTATTTTCTGTAACCCTAACTTTATATTATTGCTTGAGGTAACCCTAAACTTGCAAAAACTCATTAAATTGAATGGAAAAGATTACGTCGTTAATAATTTTCAAATTGTAATGGTTATCAAATTAAAATGAAAAGAAAAGAAGAAAATTCACGGGCTCTTTAGGGTAAAATGTTAGTGTTTCTGGAAATAGAATACTCCTCGAAGTGTTAGGGTAAGGTATCAAGATGTCCTAGAATCTAAGTCTAATTATTGTCCAAGAGTCAGAGAGCTCTGCCTTGCTTAAGGTTGTCCGAGAGCTCAGCCTGCAAAACAGAGAAGGATAGCTGTCCTGGGGTGTGACCCGGGAAAACCCCTCCGATGCTTAAGTCAGCAAATGTATTTTCTAGAGAGAGAAAGTAAAGAGAGTGTGTACTTAGAGAGAGAAAGTAGAGAAAAGAAGGAGGGAGAATTAAAAAGAAGTTACCATCATTAATGAATAATGAGCTATTTATAGATGTACTTTTCAGGTGGCAGATTTGCACTTGAGTAGACAAATTAAGGACATATTCGTACTTTACAATGATTAATGATGGACTGGATCATGGAGGGGTATTTTTGTCATTTCAAGTCATTGAGCTTAGGACATGGACTAGGCCCAAACAGTTAGATTTAAAGTTGATCAATTTTTAAATTGTAAAGTAAAAGAAGGAGGTGGTGAGAGAGTATATTGCTTGGATCCACCATTAATAAAGAGAGTGTGTTCAAATAGTGAGATTGAAGAGAAAAATAAATAAAAACTAATAACGGAGTTATCTTATCCATCCACTTTAATGTACGAGTTTAGGTTACCTCATGAAGTAGGGTAAAAGATAGGGTTATATAGGAAAATTATATAAGACATGAGGTTACCTGGTATAATTTCCCTATAGAGTATTGGAGTAGTGTACTCTAGAAGTAAACGAATGAATAAAGTGATTATCTCATTCATATGTGATTAACAATTTAGATTATGTCACTTTTCTCAAATTACGTTAAAATATTTTGGGGATAAAATTAATTAATTAAATACTTCGTTCGTATATAATACGTTATTTTTTTTTTTTTCAAATATTGATTGACAATTTAGATTATGTCACTTTTCTCAAATTACGTTAAAATATTTTGGGGATAAAATTAATTAATTAAATACTTCGTATATAATACATTATTTTTTTTTTAAAATATCAAATCATGTAAATGATATATACTTGTATTCATTTACTTTTCTTACGGCGTCTAGGCAACCACTCAATAATCCCTCTTTAGAAATCCAGCTGTCATTTAACATCCAACCAGTGACTTGAATTAGCTTGAAAATGACTCGAGATTGACCCAAAACCGAATATCTACACGACTTGACCTGAAGTAGAGTTGACTTAATACCCAACATGATCCGACCCGACGACAACAACCCGAAGGTAACCCGATAAGCCAAGTAACTTAGTGACCCAAACCAGATTTGATTACATGCTGACCAGAATTTCACCTGACCTGAAATAACCCAACCCATACGGACCCGAAAGATTCGATTGCCGGGTATAGAAACACATAGAGCCTCAATATGACTCGGTTGTTGATTGTCAACTACGGAGTACCCAATTAAAATATTACCGTTTGAGGTACCCAACTGGCCAACTCATGCTCAACTAGTCAAACCCCTATTGGGACAGTACAGATCAATTTTAAGGATTTTATAACTACTGCTAATTCAACACCGTCTCTTAAATTGCTGCAACCTTAAAAAATTACCATTTTAAGGATTTTATAACTACTGCTAACTCAACCCAGTCAACTAATACCTCTAACCTTCATCAATGGCGGAACAATCCTCTATTCCCGAAAACCCCCAACACACCCCTGTTCCCGAAAATCCCCAAGATACCTCTGTTCCTGAAAATCCCCTAGATTTTGGGAAGCTTGAATTCGGGTAATTTCAATTTTATATACTTCATCTCTTCTAAAATTTTCAACTCTTCTGCAAATGTCCCCAATTATTTTTTCGAATTTGTTTTGCAGCTGCGAGCATTACAGGAGACGATGCCGAATTCGAGCACCATGTTGCAATCGTATTTTCACTTGTCGGCATTGTCACAACGAAGCTATAGTAAGTTTCAACAAATTCTCGTTCTTAATTATTTGTATTTGTTTTTCGAATTTTGATAAATTAATGATTTGGGATTTTGTTGATTGAAATTAGAACTCTTTGACCAATGTTAAGGAGCATCATGAGATTAATCGGCGTGATATTAAGCAAGTAAAATTTCCCACCTTTTTTTTTTTTTTTTGGAATTCCTTAATTATTTATTTTTGGATTGAGGGTTTGATTATTTGGGGTTTTATTGCAGGTTGTTTGTGCAGTTTGTGAATTTGAACAACCGGTTAGTTTTTCATTCTCTTTTGAGTACTCAGTTTTTTATTTAATAGGAAGGTTTAACAAGAATTGAGCAACTATTGTTGGCAAAACAAAGATTATTCCAATTTGCAACTATGATTTGGATACTAATGGAAGAAAGCAATATGATTTGTAACGATTTTTGAGTCGGGGTTTGTATTAATTGGTGTGTTATAAGATGAGGGATATAGAGAGAAATAAAGACATAGCCGAATTTGATGAGTGGAGAGATAGAGATAAAGGATGTACAAAAAAGAAATGTTGCAATATTCAAGAAACATCTTAAAATAGTAATGGTTGCAATTTTAGGGGAATGGAAGAAATATGCTTGCTCCGTTTCTTTTTAGTTGACACGTTTTTTAGTCACATTTGCTAATTCACAAATTCAACCATTAATATATTTAATTACTGAAAAACAAAAATTATAAAAAGTTGATATGGAGTTTTGAAAATATATATCGTTACAAATTTAACAAAATCCCACTGACTATAATTTTCATTACGTGTAAATCACAAAACACGGTCAAAGGGAAGTGTGTAAAAAAAAAAAAAGTATTATTATATTGTACTATTAATAAGAAGGTTATTATGACATAGTTTTATGAATTCGATAGTTAGTTTTTCATTTCTATCGTATTGGTAGAAAACAGAAAAAAGACACATATTGTTTGTTTTATGCTGTATCTTGGTGTACAGGTAGCAAAGGTCTGCTGTAGTTGTGGGGTTAACATGGGTGAGTATTTTTGTGAGGTGTGCAACTTCTATGATGATGAGGTATGAACTAATTGATTTTCACCCTCTTCCTCATCTTCTTTTTGTTTATTTATGGCAAAAGCTGTGAAATAGTGATCTACATTGCCTTTGCATTGGCTTGCTATAATTGATTTATCTTTTCACAGATTGGGAAAAAACAATTTCATTGCCCTGAGTGTGGAATTTGTAGGTCAGCATCGCTAATTAGCTTTTTTTTTCGTTGTTGTTGTTGTTGTTGTTTCTGTGCTGCTTTTAACTTTTGATTGTTATTTTCAAATGCAATGCTCATTCAAATTTCAGGGTTGGTGGTCGTGAGAACTTCTTTCACTGTCCAAAGTGTGGTATGCCTTAATAGCCGTTTTTGGTAAATTCTGACATTTAGTGTCTTACCATATTATTGCTTGTGCACCGAGTGCATTTCTACTTTTCCTTGTTTTGTTCATGTTCACACTGTTATTTTTCTTATTTGTTATCTTATTTATTTTTAGTGCAAAATTATACCACTCCCGATGGTTTAAGCTGGTTTAGGGCCCTTAGCTTACTGATTGGTCATGAAGCAAGTTGAGGAGCACATACTCCATACAAGCTTTGGTGATATGATGCTTGTGTTCTAATAAGTGTTAACTTAACTAATACTCTCTTCGTTTTGTAATAATCACAACAATTCTCTTTACGTTTGTTTCATAATAATTGCAACACTTGCTTATTTGATATGGACCACTCCATCTAGTTTTCTTAGTTGATGGTTCCAAGCATTATTCATAAACTTATAAGTTTTAATTATATTAAGCTTTATTGATAATCACAAAGAAAACAAGCACTGGCTGTTCACTTCACTGGTTGAGTGCTTTGGCTTTTGCCTTTTGTTTGTCCATGTACCAGACAATCAATGTGGCGGTGCACTGATTGTTCATGTTCAAAGTGTTTTCCCTACCTTTTTTAAAGTTTAACCAAACACTTATGAATAGTGTATGCCAATTATATCGCTGAAAATGTCTATTTACATATATAACCCCATTTATGCATGCGAATCACATGTGTGTCATTTTTTTTCCTTCTTATTTTCCCTTATTAATGTTATTTGACTCTTCTATTGATACCTTTAAAAAAATTTTGTTTACATAATTTTTCCTAATTAATGTTACCAACAACTAAAGTTATGCATGATTAAATTGATTATAACATAAACCAAACTGAGATTCTGGACATGGCTAGCTATGTGAGCACATCGCGCGCGTTAGCTACCTTAGTAAATATATAGTTAGGAAGAATATGTTCTGTGGGCTGGATTAGTTAAGGGGATCTATACACATATATTTATGAATCTATCATAAACATCAATATACTGCAAGTAGCATGCTTCCTTAGACAATTCTATTGGGTTACATATGAGTATCAATTAAAGCTCCTTTATTGGTGGGCACACACATGATCAAACTGTGGCAAGAGATGACAACTTAGATCAACTTGTAGGAAGAGTTTTCTTCTCTCTTTCTATTTTACATTAAATTTGAAATAAAATTACAAGTATATATTTACTGATTTTATTTCTACACTAAACACATTAATTAAGGAAATTCTAGACAAAGTCTTTCTTTTCTATCTTCCTCCTTTGGCCCGCCATCATGGAGCTACATTCCCAACTTGGGCTATGCTTGAGGTGATTTACCAGTCAACCTCGCTTTGAGCTCGGCCCATGTTTGTGGTTTGATTCAACCCATGCTTATGTGTGCGACCCTATAAGGTTACTTCACACTTCCTCCATTTTTCTTTAGTTGCACCATTTGGGTTGGACACAAAGATTAAGAAAGGAATTAGATAACCAAAATACCCATGTGATTACAAAGGAAAGAGAGTAAAGTGAGGTAACAAAGGTAATTATCAAACGTAAGGGTAAGATGAGTATTTGGTATGTGAACACAAACAAAAAGTATATGTGAGCATACCTAAAATAGAATTAGTGCAACTTTCTAAAGAGGAAAATGGTGAATTAAAAAAATGAGGAATTATTAAGTTGCAAGCCCATTTACACTAAACTGGCTAATCGATAGCGGCTCCTAGCTAAACATGTTGATTACTTAATATAAATGATTAATTGTCATTTGTATCTGATCCTATAAACGTCCATTTAGAGTAATGCACATTGTTTTAAGGACACACTTCCAAAAACTTTTAACCGATATGATGATTTTTAAAGCTTGATGATGACACTTGGATCATCAGTTGATGCTGTTTCTTTTTTTCCTTTACCAGTAAAAGGCTGATCGTTCAAATTCTTTTGAAGGTAAAAGTAGTGTAATTTCGAGAAATGTCCATGACCATCTTTTCATTATTCTGGCCACTTTAAAGTAATGATTCTAACCTTGATGATTGACTATGAGTTGTAATATGTAAATTAGGCCCATGCCTTAAATGTTATCTCTCACCCCCCATTAATGATCACTCAGATTAATCTGTAAGAGTGAGGATTTTGTATCATCAAGTGAGGTTTAGTTATAGAGATTTTCCTTATTTAGTGTTAAGCTAGTGCTTTTGGTCCTTTACTAGCTGGTCTTTGGATCCATAAGCTTATTTTATGACCTTTCTAGTCAAACTTTAGTTGCATTAGAGATTCTCAGATTCATATGACTTGGATTCCTTCCTAATTAATTTATCCTCTCTTTATTCTTCTTCTTTTCTTTCCCTTCCAACTCAGAGTAGGGCTCCACTGGCCTCTTAGTGCCAAATAGTAGTTGGGGGTTTAGTGTCTTGGAGAGGGTGGTAAAGCAATCAGGTGTAACTTTAGGCTTCAAAACCTCGGATTATGTGACCATTACTCTTGTATGGTAGTGAGGGGACACGTAGGTCTGTTTTGTTTGTGTTTGTAGCGATTCGTAAATTTCTTAAGTTGCCTTCCCCAAAATAAATTTTGCCAAGTTAAATGTCTTTCTTAAGCCTTTAGTGAAGCTTGCATGTAATTATTTGTTTTTCATGAGATTTCATTTTGTTCCTGTGAGTTCAATTTCAGTGTGTTATAATTTTGTTTTTGAACAAGTGTATTGGTTATCTCTTCTCACTTTTCCTAATTGTCAAGGTCCATCAGTTGCTATACTTCTGAGATTTGAATAGCGGTCCATTACTTTTCTTTAACTTGCATATTTTCTATAGCTGCTATTTCTCACAACATTCATAATTCAACCTTTAAGAAATCAGAATTTTAACACCATGTTTCTTGCATGCAAGGCATTCTTTTTCTTGTCCTCATCTCTCTTCCATGGCTTGCTTTGTAATTAACTCCCTACCTCTAACTTCTGTTTTCTCATTTTGGCTATCACTATATTGTAAATTTGTGGTAGCCAATTACTTGTCATATGTGTTATAAATGTAAATGCTTGTTGAGATGACTGATCATTAGGTTATAGAAGAGTGACATGGGTGGAATGTTGGTACTAATTTGGGTTATTTGCATTGGTGCTATTTCAATTGGTTTGGCAAGGTGAGAGATTTATTCCTTTTTTTTTTAATTTTTTTTTACTGCAAGTGCAGGTTCTTGCTATACTGTGAGCCTGCGTGACAACCATGAGTGTGTGGAAGACTCTATGAAGAACTCTTGCCCTATCTGCTACGAGGTCTGATACCCAGTTGTTAAATATGTTTAGTTAAGAAACACAAGTATTTGTTGTATTGTCCTGATCATGTTGCATCGTGTTGACACTTGACAGTACCTTTTTGACTCAACCAAAAGCACACTAGTTATGAGATGTGGACATACAATACACAGGGGTTGCTATGAAGAGATGTTGAATCAGCAGCAGTAAGCCCATTGCATCTTCTTTATTCCCATGTCTTTTGCTAAATTTTTTTCCTTTTCCCAGTGTAAGAATGTCATTCCACCCTCCGCTTCTGAATGAAGTTTGTCATAAGTTGGTAACTTTAATTTTTCATGATATCGATTTGAAACATCGCTGCAGTAATTTTGTTCCAAGTACATCTAGGAGAGTAGATTTGAGGAGTACAAACTATAAAGAAAATAAGCAAAAGGCTACTAAATGATTGGTCTGATAACAACTAGTTCAGCGGGGTTGTTACTTTGCTTGTTTATCATAAGCTATTAGCATGTTTCCAAGAAAGACTTTTAAGTGCTGCCCCACAGCCGCCTTGCTCTGATGAATATTTGTAAATTCTCTGTACTATGTAGTAAAAAACTTATCTATATTGTAAAAATTTCTTGCCAAAAGCCCAAAACTTAAGCTCATTAAATTTTTATATACCATATTACCATGACACAAACTTTTTCTTTGTTACTTTAAAGATGGACCATGGTCTTTCATTGTTGAAGTGAGATGCCTTACTGCGTTAGTGGGAAGACTATTATCAGTTATGTCAAGTCCAGAAATATTAATAAGAGATCATAAAATATGCCATATTTTCCTTTAATCATTATTCTGAAAATAACTGCAGCTTTCTTGTAATATCCAATGAATGTCATGGCTTTTCAATCACTTCTGTATTGGCTTTTGTGAATTGTGACTACCTATTTGTAAATTATGGTGCAAATAGAACTTTGAAGTTCATTTAGTCGATATAAATGCTATTTATAATTTACCAAAATCAATTCTTTGCAATCAATATAGTGTGTAGATGTGGTTCTGCTTGTCTTTCAGGAAAGATAAATGAAGAGCAAACATGAACAAATAGGATTTTTTGGCTCACTAACAATGTGTTAGTTATGTCATGGATAGGTGTAAGTAAGTTTTTATTAATCTTAAGGGAAAATAGGTTAAGTTAAATCCTACGGAGTTATTAGGAGTTATTATATTAGTCCCAAAAGCAGGAATAGAATGTGCCCTCTTTAATAGGCCAAAATAGAAAACCGTAGCCCAACATAATGGATAATGTTGTTCGTATGACTGTATGAGGCAAATATATTGAAGGCATATATTGAAGGAACAGAATATGCCCTCTTTTAGATGGAGCAGAGACTTGATATGCCTTCACTTATCTATTTTTCTTCCCGTCCATTTTTTAATCTTTTTTTGTCGAAAATGATGAGATCTTTACACATTGGTTGGTTTGAAATTGTTTTCCTATCTATTGCATTCCTTCTTTTTAATAGATTTTAGATATATGTATCATTTTCTGTATTTTGATGATAGTATCCTACATGGATCAGGTATCGATGCCCCTTATGCTCCAAGTCAAGTATGGACATGGCGCTAAACTGGGAAAAATTGGATGAGGAGGTCGCAAGTTATTTTATTTGTTAAATTTTCATATTTCATTTTCTTCCTTGAAATTTGAAATTCTATTAACTTGATTCTGCTGTTGTTCAAATTAATGTGCATACATATCTATCTACTGAAAGCATATACATGAACATGAACTGTATTGGTATTTGAAGTGAAGCCAGAATACGGTATAAGAAAATTGAATATTGGTCCTTTATTTGTGCTTGTTAGTAAATATATTAGATGCGAAACTGTGTAAGTATACAATCTCAGAGATAAGTAACGTAAAAGAGACATTGGCAGATAGATAATGTAGTGACATAAGGATTGCTATATGTGTTTTCTAGGGCACCTTTATACTTATTTCATGGTGTAGTTATAATTGCATCTGTCATTTTGTAAGCTTATTTATGCTGTAATGGCATGGTTGTGAACTTGTGATTGGTGCTGTTTTCTTCTCATAAAGAATATTTTTTTTTTAAAAAAAAAAATAATCCTGATAGAGATGTTTAAGGTCTCTTTCAAGTTCAAGGATATAAGCTTGCTACTAGGAAAATTGATTTTACTGGAAGAAATATCCTGAATGATAGTTTTAAAGAGTATCATAAGCTACTGTGAGTAGTTCCCCACTCCACCCCCGCCCCCCCGCCCCTCGCCAAACTTTTTCTCTTTATTTGATATTTGATTACAAAGATGTTTTTGACTGTTTTTATGTATGCAATACCTGTTTTACCACACTATTAAGTTATGAACAGAAAAAAGAAGTGTATTCATGGCTGTGGACATGTCACATGTGTAAGTTGGACCTCCAATGTATTTTTTGAAGGAAATTATTCTTGCTAAGACACCTTACTTTTTCCAGCGTAAATGTTAATTTCTAATCTCTCAATACACATTAAAGAGGCCATAATCTCTCATTCTGTCTCTGCCTATAATAATATGGCCTTTGTTTATTGGTTTACTTGTTGAAATTGGCAACTGCTTGCTGCCACTTTTCCCCTTTAAACTCTCTATTGGTTCTGGCCAATGCAATCTGCTGATTGCTACTGCTCATTGCACTGCTAATTGTTGATTGTTGTTGACCTCATGTGTGTAACTGTTAAAATTTTAGCAGATAGGTCTGAAAATTCCATATTTAGTGATAATATCCATAGAAGTGGGGCTTGAGGTTTTGGTTGTTAAAAGCTATCATTATGATGTGGTGTGCGGTTTAAGGGATGGTTAGTTTCCATTCATTTTTTAATTTTCTTGAAAACATGGCTTGTAAAACAATATAATACGCCACCATTTTATTTTAGTGGTATCATGAAAAGACTACAGTAATGTGACATGTTCATCATGATTTATCTGAAGATTTTGGCCAATTGATCGCTGCATGACACTTAATTTTACTGGTGAATTATCAAGCTACCAGCCATGCCTGAATCATTCTTCAATCGCACTTCTCAATCATTTTTTTTTGGGTCTGTTTTTTGTCGATGGGTTCTTCATAAACAATTTCTCTAGATCTTCTCTGTTGGATTCTTGTTCATAGCTATTCTTACTGGATGCATTTTGTTGTCATTATCTTGTTATCGTGTACTGGTGCTTCTCTGGTGGTTAGTTCCTGTAGGCCTTCAGCAGCTGCTGCTGCTGTACTTGTCTGTTCTCTTTGCTTGTTGTAGCATCGATTTTCAGCTTCAACCTGACTAATATGGTCACTATGAAAGTTAGGATGGATTTTCTAGTTGACTCTTAGATGCTTCTCTTCTTTATGTACTTTCTTATCTAGGAGGATGTGTGCTATAAGAGATATAGTTATGTTAATGTCAATTTCTCTTTATGAGATAGATTTGTTAACTTGGTTCACTAAATATTTCATATGGATTGCAGATTGAAGCTACTATCATGCCTGATGAGTATCAATATGAGGTACCACTTTACTTATTCTGGTTTTGTTGTGATTTTTTCTCTTGAACTTTTTGACCCTTCAAGTCCTCTATCTCAAAGGCAACTAGAGTAATGATTCGGAGGAAGGTTAATCCAAGCCCTCCACTATAATTATTTAATGAACAACTTTAGTGAGGCTGAGGCCTGGAGCCAATCTTGATGGTATATGCTCCATGGCTCACTACTCTGAATCTGCATTTGTAATCTATCTTGAAGTTGCTAGTGAACAGTTCCACTACAGGGACGTTTCTGCTATACCTATAGAGGACTAGTCTTTAGAATAAAATTTTAGGTAGGTAGATCACTTGTGATATTCCCTTGAGATTTTAGTCTCGTTGAGTCTACCAATCTTCCTACAATTATCTTTTGAGGTTGAATATTTAAGAAATGAGAAATAATAGAATAAAAGATCTACCCAACAACAAATACTAAAAGGTCAGTTTGGAGAGAAGGGATGGGTTAAATAATAATTATCATAAAAATTCACAAAGTGATTTTCCAATTGCATATGGACTTCTATGCTCCTCAGAATAGGGTAATTGGTTTGGTTTTGAAAATTTGCTCTCAAGTGTTAGATTTGACGACTTCATGAAAGGTTTCGTTTTTATAGACCTACGAATTCAAAATAACTCATAAACATGTCGGTGTGTCATGTATCTAACATAGGTACGCTTGAGGTGAAACAACAAAACCAAGTAGCATAGCAGGGCTTCATCTGTTACCCATTTTTGGAAACTGTAAAACATGCTCTTCATTGGCAACTTTGTTAAGCGAAGGCTTTCTTATTCTCATTGTCCTAGTAAGATCTGCAGAAGTTCTATATTATAAAATGACCAAAAATACTTTGTAGTTGAATGATTTGAAACTCTCTGAACGTCGCACATTTCGAAACTGAGAACTTGAATCCCTTATTTCATTCTATTGGGTTCCTCACTGACATGTGTAATTGAATAAGTAGTATTATTTTTTATATGCTATTGCTATTAATCGTTTGGATCAATAGCCATAGTAATATACTAATATCATAAATATTCATAATCCTTTTGCTGCCACATTGATGATCGGCCCTTAACAAAATTGTTGGATTAGTCTGACATTTCTGAATTCTCAATCTCACAAAGACTTTTGAATAAATGTACCACATGCTATTACTATTTTTAAAAAATGTGTTGGAACTGAGGAATTTTTCTAAACACCAAATTGAGAATACTGCTACTTTGTTCTCAATTGAGTGAACAAGATATTGATACAGGAAGAAATTTTGGCAGGTATCAATCCTCTGCAATGATTGCAGTGTTACAAGCATAGTGAAATTCCACATATTTGGGCACAAGTGCAGTCATTGCAATTCATATAATACTCGTGTAACGCAGAAGCAAAGTCCTCAGCAGGAATCGACATCAGATAACTGATTCAATTGTCCACCTTAATTTTGTAGCAGACATTAAAACACTGCTATTAAACAAGAATTCAGATTGGTTTTTGTTTGTAATATTCTAGCTTTGAGTTTCTTGGATGGTTGGGTTCTACAGTGGTGGTTGTCAGCATTATTGGTCATTGTTCGCTGTAAAGTATTCAGCAGCTAGAATTTAGTCAATACACCAAAAGGCACAGGTTTTGTTATGTATGAAATACATTTTGTTCTTGTTGAACAGATAGGCTGTTTATTTATTTATTTATTTATTTTTAATACATTAACATTTAGCAAAAGATGAAAAAATATCACTTGCATTGTTTGCTTATATCTCGATGTCACCCAATAAGTATCCCCTCTATCCCTTAAAGATTGTCATGCTATTTTTTTAAATGCTTTAAGGTTATCCCCACAATTTTTCTCGAATAACTATATAACACAAGTAATGGGCAATTTTTAATGGACCGAGGGTGTAGAATGGTGTATCCTAGCATTGCCTTTGCGTGGGAGGCGAGTCTAGATGCCCTAATTGCACAATCAATCAAGCTCCCTAGTTACTAACACACTTAAAATTATAAGCAGACCTAGCATTATATGACTCAACACCTCTTTACATGCATTCCTCTTATTATTCTTCTATTACTTATTTATATGTATTCATGTTATAGTCTGCATACATCATGAACTAATTTGATATTTTTTATTAGATATGGTGAAGTAGTACATTAACATTTTTGCTACAAAGAATGGAAAGTATTTTAATATTCTAATATTCAATTAAAAGAGAAAGAGTTAGTGAAGGATCTCACATCACATGAGATGTCAAAAAAAGAGAATGAGAGTAAGATAGTGGTAAGATTCACACCGCCTAGGTAGATGAGTTGAATACAAAAAATTAAGGTAACATGACAAATTTTCGAGGAATTGTCAAAATAATAAAGACAAATATTTTAGGACAGATGGAGTATGGGGAACATTAAAGTTTAGGAATCGATAAGAAAGTCATGTTGAAAAAGATATGTGGTGGATCGTAACTTTAACATAATTTTGGCAAACATAAGACACGCGGAGTAGACTTTGCAATATGATATCCAACCAAAGCTCTTTAATTCGCATCAGAAACTATGCATTCTTACTTGTTATATGCATGTATTACTAGCATGTATGTACACCCTTTCATTTTCATATATTCCATTTTGTTATCCATATATGCTTTCTTTCTTCAATTGTAAAGGAGTTACTTGTCTTGAACGTGATCAACTCGGATTCGAGTGTTGACCCTTCATATCTTGTAAAGTCGTTTACATGTTGTAATAGAGATTTTCTTAGGTCATGTTCAGTTCACTTGATTTTTTTATTTAAATAAAATTATAAGAAATTAATTATAAAGAACGAATGTTAGTAACTATTCAAGGATTATGATAGAACTTGTAAGACTTATACTAAGTGGTTGAGTATAAGGATGTATGCATTTGAACCTCATTATTCTAGGCTTTAAAAAACTCTTTGAAATGGAGGAAGCAGAGTAATTCATTACATAAATGTCGAGGTCTTTATCATGATCATCCAAATATGGCATCAAACAAAAGCTAGGTTAGATCCTTAAACCAACCTAGAGACAAAATGTCAAATCGATACTACACACTACTAGCTAGTACTATAAACGTGTAACATATTTGATATGGTGTTACATTTACTCTCTCCGTCCTACTGAAATTGCCTTATTTTATCATTTGAAGTACCATAAGCCGTATAATGCGTGCCTTTTTTTTCGCTACGGTAATAGTAGTGGAGATAATAATAATCTTCAGACAAGACGTGATAATCTAATTGTCAAAGGCATAATATCAGAATCATTAAAAAGCTCCTTTTTGCCTAGGTTCACAATTTCGAGAATAGCATCCCTCTCATATAATTTTTATTTTAACCTTGACAATGATATTGTAACAACCCTTTTTCAACTCCTATATATATTATTATGCACATATATATACATCGAAGGTGCCCTAATCCAAGTAAATATCACTAACACTTCAAACAAAGAAAGAGATTGATCGAGGTGAGGCATCGACATAATTCGATCATTGTGATAGTCATGGACACCTTAAGGCCGTTAGTAGATGAAAAGCCGGTGGTTATTTTTAGTAAGAATAGTACAGATCCAGTGAGCCATTCTATGAAGCATCTATTTATAAGCTATGGTGCAAATCCCATAGTGTACGAGCTAAACGAGCTATCGAATAGACAAGAAGTTGAAAATGCCCTAGGAACGATGGGGCACGTACCAAGTGTTCCGGCCATCTTCATTGGAGGGAACTTTATTGGTGGTGCAAACGATGTTATTAGCCTACAAGTTCGCGGAGAACTAGCCCAAAGGTTGATTGATGCTCGAGCCATTTGGGTTTGGAATGGGGATCGGTAATTATTAGTGTTTGTTTTTAAAACTGATACATATAGCCGGGTTTAATTAGCTTCTAACCAATTACATATATAATTATAAATTATGTACCTATTAGGCTATTATATGATATATTAGTTACTAATTAATCATATATAATGCTGCATGCATTTGCATTATTATGGTGAGGCATATGTATAATAGTACCTAATATTCGAGCTTAGTAACTTATAATGTTAAATTTGCACTATTTAGTAATTTTATTATGTTTACGAGTAAACTTATGCGACATGCAATATAATTTCTTTGAAAAATGACTTTTGTATATAATGAAACATTTAGTTGGTTAATTTCATGTTAAAGTGTTCTTAATTTGGATATGATACGATGACAAATATCTACTTTTTTTTTTTTTTTTTTTTTAATTTTAATTTTTTTGTAATGTAAGTAAACAATTAGATGGAAATTAGATGCTTGGATTGAGGTTGTTGATCAAAACACATATGTTTGCGGATTTCTCAACATAATGATCTTTGTGATCATCTATGGGGATCCGTGCGTATATTATACTTCCTCCGTTCTACTAATATTGCAACAATAAAATTTTTGCAGTATTCATCATTCTTGTTGGACCATATAATATGATTTATACGTTAAACAAAATATAGTCATATGAGATCTTGTTGGATTCGTCTCATAAAATACTTTCACAATATCAACTTTTTATAATTTGTACTCTTACACAATTATAGATATTTAACATATAAAATGTGCTTTGGAATGCGTACGTAATTTTACCCTTGTTGCAATATTAATAGAACGGATGAAGTATTATTATTGTGTGATGAATGTGAGTTTAAAACAATGGAAGGCATTAGTGTACGAAGTGTCAACAACTCGTGAACAAACTCGGTCAAAGCTTGTTCAAATCAAATATACAAATATGGTCAAACAATAATTTGAAGCTTGTTTTGTCAACGAGCATATATAGTGCATCTCAAACAACTTAATACTCGAATTATTAAGGCTCGCGGATAACTCGTTTAGGTTCGTTTAATTTATATGTTTAATTTTTTTTCAAAAAAAAGACCTAATTATTAAAAAAACGCACGCGTATACAAATGAAGTATAAATTTATTCAACAATTAATACATAAAAACAAATCCAACAAAAGTTTTCATCATTGAAGCCATAATGGTTGAATATTTCTTAGATTGTATTACATCTCTTGGACACTTCACTAGAATATACAACAATTTTTAGAGAGATGGTCTAATGATACTACATGATTTCATACCAACAAATTAAATCAATTATTATAGGGTAGAAGAAGATAGAAATTTTTTTTATAGACTCTAACCCACAATAAATACTTAAGTAGAACAAAACACTACAATAACAACCAACAACCCCACCATATAGAGACTGGTACATTACATCTACACTATTCTTGTTGATTTATTGAAATTAACATTGAAAATTTGAAGAAAAACAAAGAGAATGGGTTAGAAATAGTCTAATTCCAAAGAAAGCAACAGACTATTTCTGGCCTAACAGCCAAAATATTAAACCCTAAACAAAGAGTCGAATAGATAGTTTTCTTATTTTCATTTTTTTTAACAAATAAAATATAATATATAGGTTGCTGCTTGGAATTTGAGGAATTAGGATTTGAATCGTTGCGGTTAAAAGTTGACAACATAAGCTATGAAATCATTATATAGATGACCGTCTCTTCACTGCTTTTAATTTTGCACAAAAATTCTTTTTTTACGTGTGAAAAGTTATCAATTATTACTAAAGTCGGGTCTCTTCGTCTTTAACCTTCTTAAGCCACTACTGAATTTAAAACTATATTATGATTTTAAGTTGAACCAAAGTATATATACTACCTTTTTAAAACTATACTTTGTTTCGGCTAAAGCTTAATGTGGACTAATGTCCTTAGTCAAATGATGAACTGAAGGCAAGCTCGATCCAAAAGTCTCTAGGCCGAGGATTTTCTTCACGTATAACAGAGTGTATTAACTGGCCTCGAGGGTTTGCTGAGGAATGCCCCTCTGATGACTAAGTCAATATTTTAATAGAAAGAGAGAGTATTAAATACTATGCAATTTAGTGCTTAAGGCTAATAATGAATACCTTAATAAGGTGGAAATTGGACTACTATACTCATGGGGTAGTAAATAATGCGGGCTATGAACGCGTAGCAGGCTTTTAGCGCATGGGTCCTTAGAGAGGCTTGATTGAATTAGGAGCCCAGTATACATATTTGGCTTATTAGGCCTGAGAATCCTTTGAAAATTTAAGGCCCAAAATGAAGGTTATTTTGACACTCAAACATATACGAATAAAAAAAGGCAATTAAGAACGATCCTACTTGGAGAGTACTTTGAGAATCTATATCTATACTTATATATTAAAAAGCGTTCCTAAAACAGAGTCACCTCCACAGTACAACAAGATCAAAATTACATTTGACATTTAAAAAATGCTTACAACATGACTTGAACTTGAGACCAATAAGTACTACAATACAAGTCTTACCACCTTAGCTAACCATATATTGTGTTAATTTATCCAACACAATTATAGTTAACTTGGATAAGATGATTAGTCCTTAATTGTACTATTTGTTACATATCATAGGATAATATAACAACTTATATTAAATTTTGTTACAAATATTGAATATGATTCTCCTAATACAAAACTTTATTCAAAATATTACATTTTGAAGATAATTATCAATACATTAAACAAAAATAATCAAACGTTAATTATAAACTAGCAACTCGGGGCATCGCCCGAGCCACACACTAGTTTGTCTTAAAACCGGTGTACAAGAGAAATTTAATTTTGTTTTAACATTATTACAGAAAATCTCTTCTAATATATAAATGTTGATTTCAAATTAAAGTTAATCAATGGCGGAGAAGTTATAAAAGTCATATATTGTCCTAAACCTCAAAAATGACTTGATGATATATTATATAAGTCTACTGGGTCTTTCAATGCTCCGTTGATCTGTCAAACTCCTTTTATCATATACTTTTAAATATGCTTAATATCTCGAAGTCGTTAAAATATTAATACCTTATGATAAAAATCCTACATCCGCCACCATTCTTGTGCTTAAGTGTTTCTACTTTCTAGTAGTATAGAAAAGTATAAGACGTGAAAATGGATCACATGTAGTCAAACTTTTTGTTAAATTAGAATGGCATACACAGTCAATTATGACATGAACTTTGTATACTCATTAAAACCGAACCAAATCGAAAAAAATCATCCATTTCGAACTATAACCGATTTGATTTGATCCGAGAACCTCAATACCCAAACCCAATCTGTAACCGAACTGAACTCAACCCGAATTCGAATTTGACCCGATTAGAAATTAACTTGGCACCGATTTGACCCAACTTGAACTCAACCCAAAACCGATTTGACCCAAATTGAACTCAAACCGAACCGATTTGACCCAACTTGAATTCAATCCGAACCGAAATTGACCCCATAAACACCTGATCATCTGATCTGTTTTTTATCCGAACTGATATTAATTTGACCCGATTTTAACCAGACCTGATTTTGACTTGACACGATTTCAAACTAACCATAATTTTAAACCTAATTTATTATTTACCTTATTTTACACTTAAACATATATTAATGACACGAAACTTGATATCGACTCAATAAAAAGATTCACAAAACTCAAAAATGACTCTAATTTAAAAAATGTACTTATTTAATTATTTGAATATTAAATATGGTCAACCAAATCAAAATTCAGTCAAACACGAAAAGTACCTAAATTAGAATTAACCGAATACTTAGGGCCTGTTATGATTTACTGAACTCAGCTGAACTAAACTGATTGGAGCTTAACTGAACTGAACTAGATTTAACTAAACAAAATATTTTATGAGAGAAGGAAATTAAAAACTGAACTGAACTGAACTAATTGGAGTTGAGCTGAACTGAACTGAAAATAAGGTGGAGAGAATAGACCCTTAATCAACTATAGTTATCAAACCAAACTTAACAGAACCGAAATCAATCGAATCGAAACCAACCCGATCCAAAGTCATCCACCCGAGATTAACCCGGTCAAACCCATTTTAAACCCGATCCCATTGTATTCGAACAAGTTGACCCAACCCAAACCCGATCTGGACTCGACATATCTTGACCCAAATTTAACTCGACCCAAAAGTGATCCGATCCGACCCAAAGCGGGTTAAAAGGGTAATTTTGAACCAAATATATCCGACTCGAACAGCTCCGACCCGAATAGACCCGAGCCAAACTCCATCTGGTTATCCGAATTGACACCTCTACTCATAATATGATTAATAACCTATTCCTGCGTTACAATGGGTTTTCCCTACAAGAGAGTTACAAATCTCCGACTCTCCGAGACTTGTATATCATCGGGAATGAAATAGAATCATGGCCAAGATTCCGAATTCGATAGAGTTTTTGTGAAGCTACAGCAAGAGCAACATCCTGCATGATTTTAGGAACCAAGCTTGCTCAATTTTCCAACCCCAATTGCTAAAGTAGTTGGCATTCCATTTTGTACAATGTACAACTATCTCAAGAGTCAAGTCACCATTTTGTTGATTTCGTTTGTGGTGTATGTCTATCATCCTACTTCGTAATAAGTTATAGTAATCCCGTCTCATATAGTCTTAATAAGACATTGCAGGAACGTAGACTATGTAGTAACAGAAGAGTCAAGATATCGAATTTTCGCAGTGTGTGGAAAAAGCTACAGGCTGAATGATTCCAACAGGCCAGCTTGAAAGCCTTCAGAGTCTAGACTCATCTTGAATTTGGCATAGTTGACATTCCATTCCGTACTGACAATGTACAACTATATTATCAAGTCAGCATTTATTCCTTGGTATGTTATGTCATCTTCCTGTCAATTCCCATTTTCGACAAAAGCAGTAAGAAAAAAGGGTTCATATGTTTCACCATCTCTGATCAGCAGTCGAGTTACCCTTCGAATTAAGTGGCCCTTCAATAAACATAGAGCTACTTGCATTGTATTTATTCTGCCTCAAATTCCTTCATGTGCTTGCAGCATGGCCTTGATTCCTCTTTTGCTTTATTCACCTGTTATACTTTTAGATGTGATCACTGGTCAACCTCAAACGTATTCAGCTTCATTTTTTAGATGAATGCACCTTATGTTACCTGGGTTTTCCATTTCACTTCAAGTGCCTATGTCGGATTTCATTTCAGATCAAGTTTACCTTAATCACATTAGAAGGGTGCATTGTACCAAAACCAAATCTGGTAGATAATGAAAAGTTATAAGTACCTTAGCATTGCGCTAGTGTTCAGTCTCAGTACATCCTGCTGCTGATTTCTGACAAAACATAAAAGGCCTTATCAGTACACATAATATAATACTCATTAAAGGGCAAAAACTAGAATCTGATTCTAAAGTTCACTTCTAACAGACTACTAAATATGTTCATCTTCTTTAGCTGATTTTATTTATTAAAAGATTTACTAGAGCTCCCATCCTGAAGTATGACATATGTTTCGGTATTTTCAGGAAGATAAAGATAGCATTGACATTCGCATAAATGAGCATTACCTTTTTTCCGAATGAAGGTAAAGAACTAAAGATGTATGCTAAACATTGTACAAAAAGCGCGCTATTCTGTGCTACTAGATATATATGCTAAAATTCTTTGCACAAGTAGCAAAACCTTGGCCACTTTTGTAGATTTTTTTCTAGATTGGGTGAAATATGGAATATTACTGACTTTGTAGTTTGTATAGTCTAGGTCCAACTTCCAACTTTAACAACCAAAATCTCAGGGTAACTGCTTAACTTGCCAGCAGAATTCATCAGCTAATTTTTGAGCTTGAACCGTAAAACTTCTTATTAACATCCGAGCTATATTAGGTAGAAGTTGTAGAACCCTTAAATTTCTCATTAAATCTCATTTCATCCTGTAGAAAATTTTGTTAAACTAACTTTATAGTTTTAACTTTTGCAAATAATTACCTTACTTTAAACTTTGTAAAGGACTATCTTACTTTGATTCCCCTTAAAAAATAAAATAAAATAAAATAAAAAATAAAAAATAAAAAAAAAAACTTACTTTGATTTGTTTTAATATCACTACCTTTTAACGGATTCCAACATTGGGGTCCGCATCCAACAATGTAAAAACTATTTAACCCTATTTACGCCCATTTTTACCTCATTAAAACTCATTTTAAATACTTCAATTCAAACTTTTGTTAATCAAAACCCCAATTAAAGATATTTTTTTAATATACTACATACCTAAAATTTAAACTTCTATGCTTTATCCCCAATCCAAAACCTTAATGTTGATTTCAAATATGTCAATAGTGATACATGCATACTATGTAGGAAAATAAGTCACAAATCACCTTATAAAACACATACATGCATACTATGTAGGAAAATAAGTCACAAATCACCTTATAAAACAAAATTTTGTCACAAACCACCTCATAATTTTTATTTTTTGTTAAAAGATCCTGATTTTTTACAAAAATTGTCAACAATCACCTTTACCCGTTTGACAACCTCACCACCACTACCCTCCCAAAGTCTTGTTTTGATGGAATTAGGGTAGGTTCTATTCACCTTATGATGCGGATCAAGATCTTGGTCTAGATTTATTTTGTTTAGGATTTATTTTTCCTTATTTATTTTATCTTGTTAGTAATTGGTTTATTATTATTAGAGTTTGTTAGAATTTAATTTTATCTTTTAGGTTTGTTTATCCAATCGGGCATGGGATTGTATGCCTATAAATATTTGTTTTCATTAATGAGAATTCAAGTGTTTTTGAGTTTAAGAAAATTAATTGTGAGATTGATTCGTGTGAGTTAATTTCGAAACGTTGTTTTTCTTCTTGTTTTACTCAAAAAGATCAAAATATTTGGAATTAGGTTTGACCCTAATTGCTAGTATCCCTTTCCGTAGTTTAATCCACATCACCTTATATGAACTTATCTTATCTGAAACTATAACTTACCAAAACTTATTACTTTATCAGAGCTTATTTTAATTGTATATTGAACATGCAGAACTTATTTATCTCGACTTTAAACTTGTTTTTCCTAAGATAAGTGAAAATAAGGTGAATTTGAGTTGTGGAAATTTTTCTTTGAAGATATCCTAGCTAGTGATTTCTGGGAGCCAAAGGAAAGGCATTAAACAGAAGTACATGGTAACAGATGTACCATTACTACAAATAAAAGTACCATCTATTCTTGTATGGCTCAGAGACAAACACAAATCTGTGTTTCAGTCACCACTCACCAGTCATCCTACACTGTCTGTAGGCTATTAGGTGAAAAAGAAGTACAGAAGTCGACCCAAATATTTCTATAGTGAAAGATTAAGTGACCATCAACTTCTTTTGTATACTTGACAGTTGCTCCCAGTTTAAAAGGCACTGATGCAATGTACAAGTAAACAAATTGTGTCATAGGAAGTTCATCCAGACATGTAACGTGTTTACTGATGAATTCACAGATTCATCAAAGTTTCTAGTCATGAGCTCTACTTTTTCCATGAAGAAAAATTTTGCCATTAACAAATCGTATATTTTTTCTCCTTGATATGACCAAACTTGCAAAGCTCATACATCTCCCATAGTCCACATAGTGACATACAAAATAATATTACTAAGTCAGGTTGACCTCCACAAATTACTTTCACATACACATAAGGGAAATCTTTTATAGAATGGAAAATCTTTCATAGAATTAGATTCACTTTAAATCAAGTTTTTTGACATGGTACATTCTTAAAAAAGGTAGCAGGATAAAGCAATCTGGAATACAAATCCGACTAACCTGTAATCCTGTATAAATAGGCTGTTGCTGCAGCTCAAATTTGTCATTGCAAACATAGCAAGTCTTTTAACAAGTCTTAACAGTTTTATACGAACTTCTCTTTTCATAATCTTCTTCACTTTACATCCATAAAGATAGCAAACCGCAGCAAAAACCTACAGTAAAGAAAATATTATCCTAACTTGCTAAAAAATGGAAACAGTGAAGCGTTTAGTAGATGGAAAGCCAGTGGTAATATTCAGCAAGAGTACCTGTTGCATGAGCCACTCAGTGAAGCAGCTAATAAGCAGCTATGGAGCAAATGCAACAGTTTATGAGCTTGATGAATTACCAAATAGAAATGAAATTGATAAAGCACTGCAAAAACTCGGGCTTAAGCCTAGCGTGCCAGCTGTTTTCATAAACCAAAGGTTCATTGGGGGAGCTAAGGAAATCATCAGCCTGCAAGTCCAAGGCAGGTTGGTTCCAATGCTCATGGAGGCCGGGGCTATTTGGGTTTGGAACAAAACTCGCTAGTTCTTTTACCTCCCTTTCGATGTTGATGTATAAAGCTTTCTTTTTTCCTTAACCAAAAAAGAAGAGGACAGTAGTATACAGGAATAGGAGGCTCCATCCGTGTTGATTCTGCAATGTTTGCAGAATTCAAGGTTTTTGAAAAGACAATGCATCATATGTCAATGTATAAATGGCCCTTATGTATCCTGTAATTATATTTAGTTAATATACGAATAAATTCCACAAAAGTTAATCTATGAGACTCAGCATTATCCTTTGACGGGATTGTCAATCATCAATTCAACATTAACTTGTCAAAACTGAGTTTTTTTTTTTTTTTTTGTTTTTTGTTTTTTGTTTTTTGAATAGTAGTCCAAACTGAGCTTAATTATCACAAATAGGGGAAAAAAAAAATTGATAAGCTGCAAGATGGGAAGGACGGAAAAGGATTAACCAAAGCGAAATGCAAATGTTAAATTAGTTGAAATAATAGACAAGGAAAGTGAGAAATTGTACATTCTGAGTAAAATTATTCCGACTCTAGTCTGTTCCTTCTGAATCTCATAATTGATGTATGTATGACATTGGAAAAAAAAAATTTGGCAAGCTTATGCTGAATAATGAGAGAGAGAGAGAGAGAGATCTTCAATTCCTTCTAATTTTTCAGTAATTGTGTTCGGTTACTGGTGAGGAACAGATTTTATGATACAAGAGCCTTTGAAAGAATGATGAAAAATGGTCGCAATGCAATTTGAAAAATTGAGATAGAATGGGACATTTTCCATATAAAATCCAGTAGAACAAAATGAAATGGGGGGATCTTTGGTAAGAATTTTGGATACTTTTGTAGAAACAGCCCTTCATAACTTTCATTGATTTCAAATTTCTCGATGATGGATGATGGATTATACTTCTACAGCAAATTTTAAAATGTTGTGATGAGCACCAAATTTTACAATACGGAGTGCTTTTAAGGTCACATATAGAGAGCAAGGAAAGTAAAACAACACTTGCTATATTTTTATCATAAGCAGATGAATTTAAAACTAGATAAAAATAAATGAAGCGTATCTGAAATACATACTTTGTATTATCAGTTAACTACTGCCCTGGTTGTGTAAGCAGTATTCCTAAAGTCTTTTTCGACGAAATCGAAACCAACTTAAACTCCAGCAGCTTGCATAGTCCACGGTATCAGGTCAAGGAGGATTAGGACGATTTTCGATAGAAAAAAAAAGTTGTAGCCAATGTAATATAAATATTCTTCTAGTAGTAGCATGAGGACATCAAAGAAAATATTTTGAGGAATGGTGCTGCACCTACATTTTTCCGTTCTTTGTTTGCTAAAATTCAGTGCGCAATTGTGCATTAGTACTAGTAAGTAGTAATCACTCACAAAAATTAGCTAATTTCTACAGAGCATGCAAGTATATCAGTGTTTTCAGCATCCTATCAATCAAAAAGATCCAATGTTTTATGAAGAGAAGAATTGAATAGTAAAAAATTAAAGCACTTTTCTCATTACCAAAGATTAACAGTAATTTTTTCAGGGCATATTTTTAAATATCTAAATGTAGTTCATGCTTCACTTTTACTGTACTAAAGAATCGGTCTATCCTCTAAAAAAGGCACCAAATACGGTAAGTGATGACAAACCAGGAATATTGACAATTGAGGGATGTCAAGGGGACAATAGTAGTTTTGTCAAGTTGCCTCATTCACTGTACGAAACTGATCTAGATAATATAGAAATCATCAAAATTTTCTCGATGTGAAAACAAAGAAAGAAAAGAAGAATAAAGGTGGAATCTCAAGGTACGTAACTGATTTTAGATGTCAGAGCCAGGATCTTCTTGCTCACGTAATTTACCACAAAGGGTGCCTCAAAGATGATATTCCGGCTGTACTTTAATTACAGTTGAGTTTATTCCTCTGACACAGGCATGTCCTTATCTCCTCAATCCTGTAGATTGCCTTAGATCCTTATAGGAAGGTTGCCAATAGAGTTGGCCATTGGCTTCTCGTAGGGATGCCTTTGAAATCAGTGGCTATCTTGTTTCTGGAGTTCTGCTTATCGAAAGACATAGTGCTAGAAATCCAAAATGGAACCTTTCTATTAACATAAAGTTTACAAGAATCAATAAAGATGCTAATATTCATACCTCAATGCTAAGGTAACGAAAAGCAAACGAATAGCTTAATAAAATACATATGTACATGGCTGTCGTGACAAAATAGACAAATAAGCAAGAGCAAACGTTTCACTATAATTTGAAATGAGTTAATCATTTGAGATAAGTTTTGATTTGAATTTCTCATAATAACAAAAATAGTCATGCTACCCTTAACACCTAGTATACAGGCTTATCATTATAGATGCTGATAGATACTGAAGCATGTTGATTGCAAGGTCTAAAGTTATTATCATGGTAATGATTAATCAAGATGAAATCAGGACTTCAAATGAATAAATGGTTGCAGCCCATTCATCCGTTGACGACTTCAATTCAGTCATTTATAATCACAGTAATATCAGGAGATTTTAATTTTATAAGACTAATTCAATCACTCAATTATGCTACATATCAAAGTACACTTTTAACTTGTACCACCTATACTGCAATTTCTGCGCATAAACAGCGCCATATCATATACTCCGTTATTAAATATAAGAGGAAGAAGAAAAATAATGTTATATCAAGAGAACCTAATCTGAAGCATATTTGTGCTAGGAAGAATCATCCTTACATCTCCTTTTTCATTCGCCTCCTCACCTTGTGCACTTTTGTGCACTCTCCAGAATGACCCAAGTTGAGATTCCATTTCCACTGCATACTCAATTAATCCGTGTACTAAAAATGTTCTTAATTTGCATATGATGATATCTTGACATGTTTTCAACATTTAACCAAAAAAAAAAAAACAATGTCATTTACCTGACCTATATGACAGCAACTCTTATGTGACATTTAATTAGCTTGTATAACAAAATGTAAACACTTCACTTTTAATACATAAGAGACGAAACAAAATATTTGGATGAAGAACTTACACAGTGCTTTCATTGTGCATTGTTAACATTTCCTTGCCAAGAAAATTTACTGCCACGAAATACTGTTATAATTAAGTTTGTTATCCTGAAAATACACGAACAGAAGATTAAAAATTAACTCATAAAAGACAGATTAAATTTATTAGTTCCTACTTTAAATACATTCAGGAATTACTTGATTCCCATTAGAATTTATCATTTATCCTTTACCAAGCATCATATGAACCCAACATAGTTCAATTCGACAAGTATCCCAATATTATTCATGATATGTTTCTATACTTTCGGCAGATAGGTGAAAAATGGTACATTATATCCCATCAGGCCATTCTGCAGCCAACCAGATTTCTGGTCAGGAAATCATACCAAAGATTTAGACACAGAACCCCATTTATTCTAAGGAACATCAAGATGTTTCTATCATCAGCATCTCCTTCAAGTTCTTCAGTAGAAAAAATATACACTGATAGTCTGGTAACAAAATAAAGATTCCTACTTTAAAATGTCAATGTATCTATTTGCTTCTGTAGAACTCTAAAAAAATAGGTGTTTAGTAGAACCATGGTCATTGTCAACACTGAGAACAGAGAATTCTAGAATAAAAGGATTCCCATAGTCTCATTTCTTCCATGACTTATGAGAATATTATCAGAAAAAGAGGTATCATGCACTGACCATGTTGGACTACAAATAGATGGCATGATAGTTCTAATTTACTCACAGCATAAGCAAGAAATCCATTCTTTGAACCTGAACACAATACCACATTCATTCCTCACCTGCCTCAGTCTTTTTTGTGTTTTGTATTCTGAATACAGCCTTTCCATCCTCTCAAAATCTAGAACTGCAAAAATTCTAGCTAATTTACAAGCAATGGATGTTGTAAACCGATTGGTGGGACAGAAGCCTTTGGTAATCTTTACCAAAAGCTCTTGTTGCATAAGCCACTCAGTGATACAGCTCATTAGTAGTTATGGAGCAAATGCAGAAGTCTATGAACTGGATAACATGTTCAATGGACAAGAAGTAGATAAAGCGCTTCAAAGACTAGGGCTTCGGCCAAGTGTTCCTGCTGTTTTCATAGGCCAAAAGTTAGTTGGTGGAGCTAATGAGATTATTAGCCTGCAGGTTCAAGGAAGACTTGTGCCAATGCTCAAGGAGGCAGGAGCTTTATGGGTTTAGAATAACATTGCTTACAATATTTCACAATATTCTTAATTTGTCTTTTAGATACTACAATATTATCAAACTTGTAACTAAGAAGGAACTAGCTTCTTTTTAATTCCTTCATCCATGTTTTTCATTATTGGATGAAAAGGTGTTTACATGTAGCATATATATTGTATAATGTTTTTGAAGCTCAACTAATGAAGTATGTATTCCACTAAATTACTATAAAGCCTTCAATATTGATTTATTATTAGTGTTCTCTTACTTTATTATAAACTTCAGCATTATTCACATTCAGGTAGCTGAGTGCCATGATATATTAACAGTTGTAGAGTAGTGAAAAGTAGACCACAGTTGGGAGCCAAAAATTACTAGAAGATGGGACCAAAACATGGTCTAGAAAACATTTATATGCAAACAGACATTAAAACTTGAAGCACCCGCAGTACAAGAGATAAAGATAAGGAAACAAGCCTGCAACATTAGAAATATTTCTAATAAAATTACGTAGGTTCTAAAGCACCAACTTTTACTATACATAAGCCAAAACATGTCATTCTGTATCAAAGCCAGTGAAGTAAGATGGCCTCTAAAAGGATAAATCTGGAACCAAATGAACTATGATAAGTTTTCTAATACCTTTGATATTTCACAAACCACATTGATCAAGAGAATTAAGTAAAAATACAATCAATAAATTTGATGCTTATGACTTGATAGTACTTGATACCTTGCCCTTGAAGAATCAAACACGAAAGGAGAGCAACAAATCATAAGCTTCAATTGTCTTAGAATCTAGGATAACCCATTTTTATAATTGTGATAAACAATACTACCAAGTCATTAATGAATATGTGCATGGTAATTTCCACCCGAAAATAAAATGGGGAACCTAGGAAGAGCAAGATACTGTGACCCTTTATATATGGATTCATATGAGTTTTTTTATATGTTATGGAGCAGAATGTCAGATAGTTCAATGCAATCCATGTTTCACTTGTATTATACTCAATAATATTTATTAGAAATTGTACAATCAAGCAAGTTTACTTAGAGGGCGGTATGTAATCTGCAAGTCCAGTAGAAACACCTCGATCATATTTTTAAAACTTAGGTTTCAAAAAAAAAAAAAAAAACAAAAAAAAAAAAATTAAAAACTTAAAAAAAAATTCTATAATATGGACTTCTTAATCCTGCAAACTAGGCACAAGTATTATCATATAACTAAATGATGAAAAGCTAGGAACATTAACTATTAAGGCGTGTCAACAAAACACGAGTAGCTATGTCAAGTGACCTAAGTCAATACATAAATCTGATAAGGATAACATAAACAGCACTACACTTATTTTTCTTCTGAAAAACTGAAAAGAAAAGGTAGATGCTCAGTGTACGTAACTGATTTTAGACATCAGACTCGAATTAGATATTTCAGCTGTACTTGAGGTACCGCTGATTATTCCTCTGACATAGGCATGTCCTTTCCCCCCCAGTTCCTTGATCAGGGAAGATTTCCCTAGATCTTTCAAGAAAGGTTGTCCGTTGGCTTCTCATAGGGCTACCTTTTAAAATCAGAGGTCATCTTCTTCCAGAATTCTGCTTAACAATAGAACAATGGTATTGTAAAACCAGAATGGAACCTTTCTATTAAGATAAAGCTGACGGAAATTAAATAAGAAACCAGTATGCTCACCTTAATGCTAAGGCTATGAATTTTCCACATCTCAACCACCAAAAGAATAGTTGCATGAATTTCACATGTATGTGGCTCACAAAAGAGAACATAAATATACTATGTCATGAGCCAATCAATTTGAATTTGACCTTTTGAATTTAACATCTAAACAGTCATGCAAACCCTTTAACCCTCGAGACATATTTCAAAAAAAAAAAAAAAAAAAAAAAAAAAAAAAAAAAACTAAAAAAATTTACATTGGTTTTTTACTATGATGACACCATTGGATGGCATAAATATGATAATGGAAAAGCAGAAAAAGTGAAGATATTATCAGATCTTCAGATAAATTAAAGATTGCAGTCCCATAATCCTATGACAGAATAGATAAATTCCGAAGTGTGAGCAATTGATAGTTCGTAATCCCAATTACACTCACATGAAAAGAGATGTCAAGATATACGAAGCTATCTCAATCACTCGTTAATAGTAAGTACCCAAGTACAATTCAACTTGTCCTGCTGATACCATTTCTGCCAAAAGCAGCACTGCATTATTTATTGTACAAACGATAAGAGGATGCCAAGAGAACCTAACCTTGCATAACTTTTTTTCTTTCTGCACCGTGCCTCATACTCTTTTGTGAACTGTCCAGCATGATCCAGAATAACCCATGGTGACATTCCTTTCACACTACATCCTCAATTTATCCTTATTTTAATAAAACTGTTTCTACCCTGCATATGACAAAAACATAACATTTTCTTTAACATTAAAAAAAAAAACAAAACAAAACAAAAGAAAGAATGTTGTTTAGCATTATTAAATGTTTAGCATTACCAAACATAAAGAATGTCATTCATGTTAAGAAGATTTGTTTGAGCTTATGCGGTGCTTTCATCTTGCATTCTCAAAAGAATCAAGTTCACACTTCCTTGACAAGACCTATTGACTGTTGCACTTAAGACTGTTTTAAATTTTAATTTTTTAACATGAAAATAGAATAACATTTACAACTAGTTTAAACACTCAATTTGACACTAAATTATAAGAGACTAAGAGTTTAAGTTGTTTTTGTTTTAAATTATCATTTCTCCTTCACTAACCACCCTACGAATCCAAAAGAGATGCAATCAGGAAAGTATGCAACTTTATTTCATGCTAACTGCACTTTTGGCAAGTGATTGAAATTTGTGCAGACTATCACAAGAGGTCACTGATCTGCAGCCAGGAAGCATGCTGGTAAGAAACTTCATGCAAAAGACACGGATAAATTTTTGAGCCATTCCCTCTACACTTCCATTTTGCAAGTTAAAAACGGTTTTCCATCCCATTTCATTAAAACTGTTCGACTCACTAGAAGGCTGATACATTTATTTATTTATTTTATGTAATGAACTTCTATAGCAGAGAATGCATATTAACAAATCAGCAAGGCCTATAATTGCAATTCAATAGGTCCTCTAATAATAAAGAGAAAAAGGCAAACAGTCAATTCATTGAGTTGAAAATCCCTGATTCAAAGCTCGTAGGTGTAGTGCAGATAGTAAATGTCCATAAAAAATTTGCACTATGTACAGTTAATTACCATAGTGATTTATGAAAGGATATTAAAACCCTCATTATATTATATGTATCCCTTTAGCATCAAGTATTTTCTACCATCATCAGATCAAGTTCTTCAATAGAAAAAAGTAAGCACTGTTAGTTCGGTAACAAAAAGAAGATTCCTTCTCAAAGAGATAGAAGATCATGGTCATTGTCAACATTGAGAAAGGAGATATTTAAGAATAAAAAGACTACTACTGAGTACGATTTCATCCACAACTTTTGAGTATGTAATCAGAGAAAAAGTAACATCCACTATAACCAAATTAGCCTATAAATAGATGGTCTGGTAGCTCATTTTTAATCACAGCAGAAGCAAGAATTCTAGTCCTAAAACTTGATCACAACATCACATTCAATCTACTGCTTCTTTTTTTTAATCAAGAAGCTTCACAAAGAAAGAGAAAAAGTCCTTCACACTTCCCAAAAGCTAAAATTACAAGTACTCTACCTAACAAGCAATGGATGCTGTGAACAAATTAGTGGAACAGAAGCCTTTGGTAATCTTCACAAAGAGTTCTTGCTGCATAAGCCACTCAGTAATGCAGCTCATAAGCGGTTATGGAGCAAACGCAACAATCTATGAGATAGATAACATGTCCAATGGGCAAGAAGTTGATAAAGCCCTGCAAAGACTAGGGCTAAGGCCAAGTGTTCCAGCTATTTTCATAGGCCAGAAGTTAGTTGGTGGAGCTAATGAGATTATAAGCCTGCAAATTCAAGGAAGACTTGTGCCAATGCTGAAGGAGGCAGGAGCTTTATGGGTTTAGAATAAACTAGTTTATATGTAGCAAGAAAACTATAATTACATAACTTTCAGATTTTTAACTTAGGATCTAGATTCTTCATTTTGATTCCCTTCCATCTACATTTTTCTGAATAGGAGGGAAGGGTGATTTACTTTTCATACATAACTACTAGTGTAAGCAGCAGCCTACATTTTGTTGTGTAAATTAACTTCGAGTAATTGAAGTATCGATTCCAATAAACACTTGTATAACCCCCAGACTTATGTGTTATCTAGTGTGTTTTTAGTTAATTATAAATTCATCATCAAATATGATCAAATTTCAGTTGTCATACAAAATTACAGACCAGTAGAGAAGTAATTCCCTGATCACAGTTTGGAGCAAAAGTCTACACAAGGACATAGCTGTATAAACGTAAAGTACAAGAGCTCGAATAGCCTATATAGAAATAAAAGCAAAAAAATAAAAATTAAAGCAACACTTCACTCTAACTATAAATCAAATATCAATATCAAAGCTACGGATATGAGAAGGTTAGTTTACGGAGATATTGGGAAATTTAAGATCAAAGATTTTAGCATCAAAACTTTCACAATCTGCATTAAGGCGTATTCTCAGCACCTTCTTTAAATAATATTCGCTAAAACTAATTTAAAAATCAATAAATATAATTTCATATCTTTTTCACACGAAAAAAAAAAATTCATTTCAAAAAAAAAAAAAAAGTTAAGTTTAGTTAAGTTTAAATACATTAATTAGTAAATATTAGTAACTTGTAAGGATAAATATAATAGATAATCAGTGAAAATATGTTTTAATCAGTAAAGTAAAAATAAAAAGTTATCAAAATAATTAAATTTCAATAAAAATAATCTCTAAAATAATTAAGTTCAACAAAAATAAGGTAAAGAGAACATAATTTAAACATATACTACCTCAATTTCACAATAGATGCACGTTTTGACTTTTCTACTTTGTCAAACCACAACTTTGACGAATAATTTTTGTATATATCCATGCTAAAAAATTATAGAAAAATTGTATTTTGAAAAAATACATTGAAATCAATCTGACAAATTTTACATGTTGGTATTTAATATTAAAATTTTAGTGAAAAATGTGGTCAAAGTCAATAACTAAATAGTGTAAAAAGTCAAAAAACTGCATGCATTGTGAAACGAAGGTAGTATAACATAAACAATATGCTTGGGACTTGAGACTTGAGACAATGCAGTGATGAAAGTAAATAAGGAAAGACTTGAGAGTAAATTACTGTAAGTTTCCAAGGTTCAATCATTGTGCTCATTATATTGAGAAAAAAACTAATACAGAACACTACTGTATGAATTATATACAGAGAAAATATTACTCTCTGTTACATAAGTCTTATGTCCACCAGAAAATAGGTTTTGGGAGGTTATGAGAATTAGTATACTGTGGCAAGAGCACACATTCCTCATTTGCACCCAAAGAGCAAATGTGCGTATGTAAAAGAATGTGTCATTGCATATACTGTTTTATTTACTATTTTAGCTAAAAATATAAATCCTATTTTGTGATCATTTATCATATGTCATGTTCTTTTATGTAAGTTTTTGTGTTCTTTGGGTGCATAGTGCTCACTGTGCATCTTGGTCCACCATCTAAATTGTGGAAGTCAGTTAAAGCAAAATATGTCAGTGTAATCCACGATTCACTTGTAATGTACTCGAGAATCAATTTATCTTGTACATTCAAGCATATTTAATTATATAGAGGTACGTAATCAGTACAGTTCGGTAGCAATACCTTCCAAATTTATAAATCAAAATAATATTCCAAGGAAGTGGAACTATATAATCCTCCAAACCAGACACCAAGGAAGGTCAGAAGATCAAGTTGTGAAAAACCAGGAATATTGACTATTGGAATTTGAGGCATGTCAAGGAAACACGACTATTGGAATTTGAGGCATGTAAAGGAAACACGACTAGCTATATCAAGTTGCCTCATGCACTGTATAAAATTATCTAGATAACATAAAAAATAACATTTTTCTCATACAGAAAATAAAGTGAAAGAAAGGAAAAGGTCGAATCTCAGGGTACGTAACTGATTTTAGATAGCAGAGCAGCAATCTCTTACCTGCATTGTAGTTTACGACAAATAAGGGAGGGAAGTGACCCAAAGCTGATATTCCAGATGTACTTGAAGTACAGCTGATTTTATTCCTCTGACACAAGCATGTATTTATCCCTTCAGGCCTCAGTTCGTTGATAAGGGTAGATTGCCCTAGATCCTTGTAGAAAGGTTGCCAACTGAATTGGCCATTGGCTTCTCGTAGGGCTGTCTTTTGAAACCAGAGGTTATATTGTTTCTGAAATTCTGCTTATCAAAAGAATATGAATGGAACCTTTTTTTTTTAAAATGAAAAGCTGTCAGGAATCAATTAAGATGCTAGAATTCATACCTCAATGCTAAGGTTATGAATTTTCCACCCCGTTTCCACCTAAGTCCTAAAGCAAAAGAATAGCTGCTTGAATCCTTCATACTCTTGGCTGTCGTGGCATAATAGACAATCAATGAACAGAAAACTTTTCACTATACTACGTAATGAGCCAATCTATTTAGATAAGTTTAAATACTCTTTCCATTTTCACATTTGTTTTTAGTTTCTCATAACCATCAACAATCCAATCCTTTAACCCTTAGCATAGTAACATAGATCTTTTTATATAATGACACCATTATGAATGCAAATTGATATTGAAGAATATTAATTGGTAGTGAATGGAATATTATCATGGAAAATCAGGATAATTATGACTGATCAGAATTTCAGATAAACCAAAGGTTGCTGCCCCTTCTTCCTGTGAAAATTTCACTCAATAATGAGTGACTGCGAAGATTTTTTCTATTGTGTTAAAAAGTGATTGTATACAATCCCAATTACATAAACAGAGGGTTCTAGGTTAACAAGGTTATCACAATCACTCCTTTATGCTATGTACCCAAGTACAATTCCACTTGTACAGCTGCAATTTATGTGCATATAGAGCTCCACGTTATCTATTGCAAAGAAGAGCAGAAATCGACAAATATAAAGGCAAGAGAACCTTATTCAACACATTTATGTACTGTGAATAATCAACATTTAGCTTGATCCCTTATTACTTCCCCCAGTGCACCTCATACACTTTCGCACCCTGTCCTACATGATCCAGAATAAACTATGTTGACAGTCAGTTCACACTATAGACTCGTAAAATCCTTGTGTAATAAAAGTTTCTGCCTTGCATTACATGTTTTCCAGCATTAAGAGACTGTTTTATAATGAAAATAGGTTTTTTTTTAATGCAAAATGTAATAATCTTCAATAATAAATTTTAAATGCAGTATGTCATGGAAGTAAAATAAACAAACACTTCAATTTGAAAACAGACTGTATAGTCATTAGATTTCTGAAGGACTACTAAAGTTCTTTCAGCTCACATTTTTTATTAACCACAGTTGCTCTTCCAACAGACATTGACCGCTGCCCTTGAGTGTTCAAAGAAAATAAAATCCTGTGGATACACTGAAATTTATAACTACATTAGTCCCGAATTATGTCAACTAATGAACACAAAGTAATGATATTCTGTATCCAAATGATACTATGGATTATATTTCAGCAGGAGAAAGTGCTATTTAACAAACCATGACAACAATGTTTGCAATTCAACATGCCCACTTATATCTAAGAAAACAATCCAAAGTTAAAACTCAGTACTAGTCCTTGACGCCTAATCCAATAATAGCAGCTCTTGCTAATGGAGAATCTTTTGTAGAAGCTCTTAGGTGTCTTGCGATGTAAAAAAGTTCATAATACTTTGAATCCAGACATGGTTCTACATCATGTACGGTCAATCAACATATTGAATTTTTCCAAAGATATCTTTACTGAAAAAAAAAAAGAAAAAAAATTGAACCCTCTTATATTCTATTTTGACACCTTTGAGCATCACTTTGTTTCTACTATTAGCAGCTCCAAACTGAAGATTCCCTCTTAGGAGCGTCGGCATATCTCATTTTCTACAGAACTCCAGAAATAACTAGGTACTCAGCAGAAATGAGATATGAGATTTTGGAATAAAAGGAATCTCATCGAGCACCATTTCTTCCATAACTTTTAAGCACTTTATCAAATAAATTTAAAAAAAGGGTATAATGCAGTGACCTAGTTGGACTATAAATAGATGGCATGATAGCTCTTACTTACTCACAACATAAGCAAGACATCCAACTGTGAATCCTTCTCACAATACTACATTCAGTCTTCATCTACCAGCTTCTTTTTAAATTTCAGACACAAAGAAAAATAAAAAAAAAAACACAACAAAAGAGCCATTTTCACCTCCCAAAACCTAAGGTAACAAAATTCTTGGTAATTTACAAGCAATGGATGTTGTGAACAGATTGGTTGAAGAGAAGCCTTTGGTAATCTTTACAAAGAGTTCTTGTTGCATAAGCCACTCAGTGATGCAACTCATAAGCAGCTATGGAGCAAATGCAACAATCTATGAACTGGATAACATGTCCAATGGACAAGAAATAGATAAAGCTCTACAAAGACTAGGGGTTAAGCCAAGTGTGCCTGCTGTCTTTATAGGGCAAAAACTAGTTGGAGGAGCTAAAGAAATTATTAGTTCGCAGGTTCAAGGAAGACTTGTGCCAATGCTCAAGGAGGCAGGAGCTTTATGGGTTTAGAAAAAAAAAAAGAACTTACATCTAGCAAGAAAACTATAAATCCATAATTTTAAGTTTTTTTTTTTTTATTTGGTTGTTGCTTTAATTTTATATTGTAACTAGAAGGATGTATATTCTTCGTTTTGATCCCCTTCTATCTATCTTTTTAATGATTAGATGGAAGGGTATATACATTAGCCTCTAGTGTAAGCAGCTGGCTACGTTCCGTGGTGTAATCAAAATATTCAAGTAATGAGTATCTATTTCACAAAAACTTCTTTAAGCCTTCCACATTAATTAAATATTTCGCATTGCCTCAGTTGATCATAAAAATCCAGCATCATATGTCAAACTTTTGAGTTGTACAAAATAATATAGTGGAGCAATCCCAGTTTGGAGACAAATATACATAAATATAACACTAGAGAATAGTCTTGCAAATATACTAAACATGGATGAAGCAATAACTAACTTGGAGCACCAAGGGTAGAAAAATCAATATTTGAAGTTATGTTTTAAGTGTAAATGATGATTATTCATAAACACAAATGACTGGATTCTCTAAGCGCTTGTATGAAATATTTTAAGTTATATTTTTCTTTTTTATTAGGATTGTTACTCTTCTATTACAGCCTTTTGGTTCTGCCTCTTTATCTAATAATATATTAACAGTAGAAATACAAATGTTATGCTATCCTGACTCGACTGCTTCTACATACAGAGATAACTTAGTAGGTATTTAGTCAATCAAATAGGAACCTCATCTTTGGAACAGGATATTTTCAGGTGAAGTGGTGTAGAAAGTATGATGGAGTTGCCTTAATTTAAAATTAGACTAATATTCAGCCGAACACCAGGCTTTTTGTACATTACTAAGACACCAGTATTCCATGTTAATCAAAAATGGTTTTCAGAGGGTTATTTTTTTTTTTTGGGGGGGGGGGGGGGGGGGGGGGGGGGGGTGGGGTGGGGGCGGGGTGGATATTGTTTTATTTAATGCATTTCCATGTTTGTCTTTCAGTGATTTTGATGAAAGGTATTAAAAACGAAAACTTTCCTACAATTCAAATGTAACATTGTTTCTCTTGTTACTTCTGACTTTTCTGAGCATCAAAATTCTAGTCATAAATCTGTTTGAAGAGCTAGTCACTCCAGAGCAGTGAAAAGTTTTCGAATATGTTAAAAAAAAAAAAAAAACAAAAAAGCTTCTATTTTTTGGTAATTGATTTTCTAAAATTCCTGTTTATTAATAAAACTTTAATTATAAATTCTATTGCTACACTGTGTAAACAAACATTATACTTTGTATAAGACAATGACATTACAATTAATGACGCATTACATTCCAGTTGCAACCTAAAACATGTGTATTTTCGAGAGCACCTGCCTAAGTCTTAGACATGTATCCTGAATTCCTGATCCAAATTAATGTAGGCAGAATGTAAATAATCTGTAGATGAGTATGAAAAGCCAAAGTGAGGTTATGACCATAAAAGACAAGCTAGCTAAAATCCAAAGCATTCGACAAAATCTAATAAACTTTGGTAAAGAGTGAGGATCAAATGAATGACGAACCTCAGATTGAAAAAAGGAAAAGAAACCACCAACAAAGATGCAAAACGGAATGATTTCCTACACAGTACATCAAGTTGCCACATCAGACTTAAGAATATAATTTGCAGAAAGTCACGGTTTTGTGGCATGCAGTTGCACACTTGCTCATAGAATATTTAAGAGGAAAATATCAATATGTCATAATGTTAACATTGAGATAATATTATTTTCTCAGGTTTTTATTTAATCTACAGGAACTTTCTCCTTTGGGCATCAGGAAAGTTAGCTAAAGCACACATAATCCAACATCATCAATTATAGCAAGTTGCAAACATTAATAGATATCTTATAAGAGAGCATAAAATAAAATCTATGTGATGCAAGAACTGACCTTGCATCCTCGCTTCATGGATGAGAAAAGATTAGAATCTGTTGCATGATGGACTGTTGCTTTCCGTCCGTATAAATGTACCATCAAATAAATCAATCTGAAGAAGCATATTCCCTTCCTGCAAAATATTTACTTGTTAAGAGGGTAGTTGTCCCTAGACTAATATGGCCCTTAGCATCCTGGAAAGCTGATAGTGTTAATACAATCATGAATCAACAAGGTATTCAAAATCTAATTTTTATTTTTAGATTTGCAATCAACTCAGGGATTTTTGTTTTTTTTTCCTCCTTTTCTTGCTCTTTTTTCCCTTTTGTCTTTTTGTTTTTTTTTTTTTTAGTTCCAACCCGTGTAAAAAGTGCATTATAGTCAATATTCATAGTCAATATTTGCATAATGAAGAGACCATACTACAACCAATGTAATTGTATAGTGTTGAAAATTAGAACTCTTCAAAATGTTGTGAGTCCCAAATTCCATAGCCTTCAAAATAAATTCAATCTGAATTTATGTCAAGCATGGAGAAACACAAATAGCATTAAACTGAATTATTTACATCATGTAACGTACATCCGTACATGACAAGGGACATTGAGAAAAAATTTCCAAAATCAGATTCCTGAAGTGACTAAGCATGATTATTCTATGCATTATGTTCCTATTCCAACCTTTTCCTAATGTTCAACAATTATTGAATCTGAACCTCTTAAAGAATAATAAAACTTAAGGTCGGTAGGTTAAATGCAGTAGTCATTTCAGGTTTTATTAAGCCATATGCATTTTCGATAAAGATTTCTTTTGGTGCCATGATAAGGGAATAAACCATTCCACTTGTTGGGATTATCCTCATCTAACTTACTTCCTAGGACTATTCAGTTTACTTGTCCTTATCCTTAAGAAACGCAAGCTTAAGCTTCAACATTGCAGATGGACCCATCCAAAAACGTTTTACAAATCTCTAGTTTATTTTTAACTAGATTTGTAGTAAGGTTGTAAGGTGGGGTCTACAGTCAAATCAACAAGAAACTATAAAAGCAACAAAAATCAAATCACCACTAAGGAAAACCTACCAAACATAAGGTCAAAACAAAAAAACAAGCTAAACTGAATAACAAAAGAAAATACATATTGAAATTTTGCGGACCTTACTTTATTTCATTTTAATATTCACTTGTTTTCCATGCACTTTCAGACCATGCATTTCAAAGCATCTACAACATAAAATGTGAAGGAACTTTAAAGTAGCATATGAAGTGGAGTAACCTCCCTTCACTTTCTAGTTAAAGTATACTTGGGTAACTGGGTAAGGGTTTGTAATTCACTATATTTTCCATGACCACAAGCAAGAATTATATTCATTAACATGACTATATGTTCTTTTTAATTAAATATTTAAAAGGATAGCATCAAAATGTGTGAAAAGTTATCAGCTTAGAGATGCCATAATTGGGAAGAAATTTTTGTTAAAGCAGTACTTATGACTTTTATTACAGAAAAGTTATTTTTTTCATGCTATGGGAATAATGTCTAGTATTTTGGCGCTTCTATCTTATCAAAAGTTTCAATTTTTAAGTATAGGGTGGAGATGGGAATAACATAACGTATACCAACTTACCAAGTATATGAACTTAAAATGTGTATATATAAGTTTGTGAAAGGTTAACACAAAATTCATTTATTATTAGAATATGTTTCAAGGACATTATACCTCGCACCCTAGTCCAATTATACGGCAATGTTAATATGCTTAAAATAACATAATAGACACTTGTATATATACTCATACGGCCATACTCGGCACTTGTATCCACATCAAGGTATCATAGGGGACTGGAAAAATTTGATCATCAAATAAATGGCTTTTATAAAGGCATAAATAAACACCCTGTAGAACCTCATACGCATACCGTTTATAAACATACCTGGCTCCTCCATAGCCAAAGGTGGTGAAAAAGTTGCAGACAAAAAGAGAAAAAAGCATATTGTAATCCTGCCATACATGAGAGAATAACAAATAAGGCAATTACTCCCGAATTTGTACAATGCTAATTACATACCAAATGCCTTTTGGACCACATGAATTTCTACTTTTAGTACGGCCACCTTTAGATCTTCTGGTCTCTTGTGAAGCAATAAAAATAGTCCTTTAGATTCTTGGTCACTTTTTGAAGCAAACATTGCAACAATTTGAACTATTTTGAGGATGAATAGAAATGAAGTATTGGTTCATATTTTATCCCAGACCTGGCAAATGGGTCATTCGGGTCGGGTCACTTTCGGGTCGGGTCATTTCGGGTCAACTAACATTCGGGTCGAGTATGGGTCCGGTCGGATCGATTTGGGTTTTGGGTCAACTTCGGAGTCTGGTATCGGGTTGAGTTCGGGTCGGGTTAATTTCAGGTCGGGTATGTTCGGGTCGGGTCAATTTCGGGTCAAGTATGTTCGGGTCAGGCCAAAATCTGGTCGGGTCATATTCGGGTTGTTTCATTTGTGAATCAAGCTCAAATCAATAATTTTATACGGAGTATATATTTTGTTATTGTTATAATAAAAATATTAATTTATTTTATGAGCTTAGCTACGGTTGAAGATAAACAATTTGATTTATTTTTAGTACAAGACATTTTAAGTTCAATTATAAGGTAATTTTAGTTCTAGACATTTTAGGTATTGGGTCTGTTCGGGTCAATTTCGGGTCGGGTCAACTTCGGGTCGGGTCAGTTCAGGTCAACTCTAATTTTGGGTCGGGTCAATTTTAGGTTTTGGGTCAATTTCGGGTCATGGGTCAGGTCATCGGGTCAGGGTTAGGATTGCCAGGTCTATTTTATCCCCTGATTATATACTAACTTATTATGCAAATAGAAAAATTCACAGATAAAACACAGATTAGCCATACAGAACCAATAACCAGAAAGGAACAGTAAATTTCTACATATATCAGATTGCATTATAATATGTGAGGAGCAATCAGCTACTTGACTAAACATTGGTCTAGTGGGAGAAAGAAAAAAACTGATGTAATAATATGAAGTTGATCAATGATAATTTTTGAAAGACTAGGGTGGCTAACGCGCGCCATATTTAGCCGATTTTAGAGAGCTCTTTATATGGTTGCAAACATAATAGGGAAAATATGTAAACAAATATTTTTTTTAGTGATATAAATATCCGCACACAATTATAAAGTGTTTTTTTTTATAAATAAATATAAAATAAAATAAATAAAAAAAGATTAAAAAAAAACAGCAATTTACTTTAATGAATGCAAATAAGTATATAAATATTTTAGAGGGTATAATTGCCCAAACACTATACATACTTCCTCCGTTTCTATTTAGTTGACCCGTTTCTTTAGTCACGTTTGTCAATGCACAAATTAAATTATTAATATCTTTAATTACTGATAAGCAAAAATTATAAAAAGTTGATATTTTGAAAATATACATTATGACGAATCTAACAAGATCGTACTTGACTATATTTTTCTTTACATATAAATCATAAAACATGGTCAAAGGGACGTGTGTGAATAGTGCTAAAGTCAAAACATGTCAACTAATAAAAAACGGAGGTAGTAAGAGTTAAATCATTAAATCACTAAAGGAAAAGCTTAAACACAATTAACATCATATCAATAGATGAATAGGTAACAAACATTTTAAAGATATAATTGTCCTCACACTGTTTATAATTGTTTTCTCATACTTTTTAAAAGGTAGGAAAACATATGACTTAAGCATCATTAACTCCGTTTTAATTATACAGCGTGGCAGCAAAGAACAGCATACATGTGAGACTTGTGGCTGTTAAATAAGCCCAGATATAATCAAACAATGAAAACAGCAAAACTTCAAAAATAAATGAATTAATCTAAAAACTCTTGATTATAGCCTGTAACTGAATATGTAAAAACTATAACTCCCTCAAGTCCAGATTTCATAGTTACATATGGAATCTGAGACGATCAAAAACAATTGTTACATTTGCTAAATAAAGATTGATTACTCACAGATTTTCAAACATAACCCCACTTGAATGGAATGCTAGATATGTGATGAAAAAAAGCAGCTATTAAAAAGGCATTTTAGTGTACTTGCAGGGAAAGGTGAAAGTGTGAAACCTTATATATGAGAAATTAGGACAGTGAGACTGTTAATTCTAGATAAAGAGAGTACATAGTTTTAAATGAAATTAAAATATTATCTAAAAAAATAAAATCCATTCATTTTTCTATATGTTCTATCAACTTGACCAAATCATTAAAAAATGATGACTTTAATAATTCTGAATAAGCTGTCTTGTAGTTAGTCACTTTCTCAATGAATAAAATCACCCATATCTTTATTTCTTCCTCTCATTTTCATAGAATTGTACTTAAATTATATGTAGCTTGTTATAAAGAGATATGGAAGAGATTTGAGAAGGTACTTGAGTCCGAAGCAAAACTTTTGGGTTTCTACAGTAAGATACTTCTGAGATATATGACTTTACCAGAAAAAAAAAAAAAAAAAAAAAAATGTGCTTAAAAAATGTTGAGCATAGTCTCCCATTGTGATCTTGAGGCATCAACATTGAGAAATAGTCAAATAGGAAAGATTATTTCAGGATAATTCCTTATTATCCTTTTAGTCAAAGGTAGCTACGTAAGGAATTTTACTAGTCACCTGAGCAGTATAAATACAAGGGTGTAGCAACTCAGAAATCTCAGCACAAAACCAATAGCCTTTTCACAAGTTTCAAAAGATATAACATCATCTCAGGCTTCTCACCATAACTCTTCCACCAAATCAAAACAAGAAACCCAATATTGTTTAAGTCTCTAAATATGGAAGTAGTTCAGCACTTAGTAGAAGGAAAGCCAGTGGTGATATTCAGCAGGACTTCCTGTTGTATGTCCCACTCAATGAAACAGCTTATCAGCAGCTATGGAGCAAATGCAACAGTTTATGAACTCGATGAAACTCCACAGGGACATGAAATTGATACTGCATTGCAAAAACTTGGGCAAGCACCTAGTGTGCCTGCAGTCTTTATCGGGCAGAAGTATGTTGGTGGAGCTAAAGAAGTCATCAGCCTTCAAGTTCAAGGAAGACTGGTGCCAATGCTAATGGAAGCCAAGGCCATTTGGGTTTGATGATGCATCAGATTTGAAACCTTTTCTTTCTTCCCCTCCCCCCCCCCCCCCCCCCCAACAATCTCTACATTATAAAGACTCTCTTAATCCTGTATCTAAATCAGCCCTCAAATCAGGTCTGGAACTAGTTTTGTACATCATGATTATAATTTATTATGTAATATATGATATCAACACTTCCAAAGATTTAGAAGTCATTTGTACATGTACAATTCCTTTGTTTTGAATCCTCCTTTTTCATGATGCTCAATGAGCCAACTTTTATAACATTTTAAACTAATTTTCAGCTAGAAGTCTAATATAAACCATTAACCAACATATTTACCTTCATCCCTCTTATGTAATATGGTACCGCAAAGATGAATGTTCACTTCCTTAAAGGATGTTCATATGATGTTTTACCTGGACAAGAAAAAAAAAAATCCATTTATTACACAATTACATGTTTTTGCTGAAAGCTACTTGTAAAGGATCATAATTTGGAGAAAAAGAATTTCCCAGGCCACCTAAACAGGACTTGTTTTGAGCAATTCATAATGGCAAAGCCAGTAGACGAAAGAAACAGCAAAAAGAGGCTGCAATAATATATAGAACTTACAATCATCACTCAAAATAAAAGGCGAAAAAAATCACACAGAATATACTTACACAACCAATATTAAGTATCCATTATCCAGGTCTGTTCCAAATATTCTATTTTAATTAGTTAAGTCCTTATTATCCAGTGATTGCTACTCCATGGCTGTGAAGTGTGAACTGTGATGGTCATCCAAAATATTCATTTCATGATCCATAGCCTCACAATTTGATCATATATCAATGAGCAAAGGCTTGAGTCCAATATAAAGAATAATGGATAGTAGAAGCATGCTAAAAATTAAGTGTTCAGTAAGTAGTTCATATCTCGTGTCATATCGTTTTGAACCATGTTAGAAGCACTTAGATAACTATGATTTTAGTGAAATATTTCCAATTTGTTAATCCAAGCCAAAATGGCATGCATTGTAATAACAGCAAGATACAGGATTTGCAGCTCTTTCTTTTTGTTGCACCTTATATGCTTATAGTTGCAGTATTTGACTAATAATAGACTAGTTATTAGTAAATAGGGCAGCAACAATATTGAAAATTGCATAGAGTAGAGTTCTAGGGAAGAGAGATGCAAACATGGAAGCTACTAGCTAAGTTATTCTTTCTCTTGTTCTGTTTAAGGTAGAAATCTTAGAAGAGAATGGACAAGGAAAAGAATGATGAATTGTGATCTATTCAAGTGAAGGTACAGGGTCAGGACTGTTATATTATTGACTTGTAACGAATCAATAAGACTAATACAAATCAAAAACAGATCTGTACAGCCAATATGTTGGAAAATTGTGTACATCAAGAGGAATCCTTTACACCATCAAGTATGCTTTAGTGATGCATAGACATTACCACAATGGGTGCAATCACAACCTCCATGATCGCAATCTAACCTACATTATTACCAAGATTAATTACTTTGACACATATAATAAGTAGTTCAACATTGTTACACACTTGATAATTTCTAAGTGCAACTAGCATATGGTGTAGTAAATGACATTTGATACAAAGCTAGTTCGGCAATGAAATGCTATGAATACAAGGTTGGATTAACAATACAGCCAACGGCTACCACATTTTAAGGACATTACGGTGATGACGAGAAGTTTGTGTATTCATGAAAATAAAGATCCGTTCTAATGTCTACGCCTCTACAGTAATGCAACTCGACCCCCAAATGTTTTTCATCATGATTTTGATTATTACTCATTTTCATGTGGAGGTGGTATTGACTTATTGAGTAATTATGAAGTCCTAGGAAAAATACATACTTAGGGTAGTGTTATGTATTAGGATTATCCAACGCAAAATTACAAGTGATCCCATTACCAATTACACAATTTTTTGCCGCCTACCAAAAGGGCAGTTAAGTTACTTTCCTACAATGCAAATTCAAGTTTGTTTACAACTCTGAATTGTAAAGTTTCGTATAAACAATAGAAACTAAGATAAAGGTGAAATCAAGATGAAATCTGCATGCTACAGATTTTGAGAAAATTTAATTATTCCATCCACAATGCAACCAAAAAAATCTTTAAAATATGGACTAATAAAAAGAAGGGCAAACCTCACCAATGTGAAGAAGCCACGTCAAGCAGGGATCTTCAGCTACGAGTACAAAAGGTTTTGTCCTGCATACATTGATCTGATGTCAAAAGTGAAGATGATTTTTGAAGCAGAATTGATAAGAATACTTTCAGAAAAAAGTAAACTTTTTTTCAATTATGATATTACGTATGCCACATTAAGAATGAGTATTTATCTTCAGGATCAAGAATAAGAATCCCTTTTGTTGTAGCATCCTATTCATCAGAGCATCAATAAAGTTAAAACATTTCACCAATAAGCTCTCTAGAAAGCTAGAAAGAGATGTTTGGATTGCAAAATTTGGCAACTTGCATATCGTCATGTTTATGTGATGCGAGGAGTCGTTCTTGTATCCCTCTGTCTCTTTTTATTTTTTAAATAAATTAAATATATAATCAGATAAGATGACTTTAACTACAATAACAGAAACCCTTCCGTACTTAGCCATTATCTGTAACCAGATTCTTTTTATAAGTCAAAATAAAAATAACTTTGCAGTCATCATTTTTTATGTACAAATAAATATTGAACAGTTAAGAAGTCAAGTTTATTTACAATAGTTCCATTATATTGACTTTTTACACTATCCTCAAATTAACTTTGACCATGTTTATCATTATTTTATCACCTTTAAATGATTTTTGTTGAAATGTAATTAAAAATATTTAAGGTCAAAGTAATGCATTGGCAAAAATGCACAGTTAAAATAATGCAATTATTGTAAATCAAAGAAAGTAGTACTAAGTATTCCCTCCGTCCCTTAATTAGATTCCTACTTCTAACATTTATTCCTCACATAATAGAGAGAAGTAGGAATCTAATTAAGGGACGAAGGGAGTACTAATTAATAAGATAAGGCAACTTTACAACCATGATGATAAAAGTGATAAACAACAAATTAATAATTGTGATCAAGATTAAAAGTTTTTTCAGCCTGTAAATTGCAAATGAACAAACGACAGTAGACATGACAAATTTGTTTCTCTACTTTACAGTCCAAATGCAAGAGACTTTTTTGTTGAGCAAAAATTGAATGCAGACATATGTTGTAGCCAAATTGTTTTCTTATTCATTTATCCAAAAAGTGAAAGAAAAATAAATAAATAAATAAATAAATAAAAGTGTAAAGGAAGCGCAGGGAATCTCAGAAATAGAAGGATACCTATCTCTTATAAATGAAGAGGTCAGTTGCCCCTAGCTTGTCACAGAAAGTGGGGAAATTTTTTTGACCTTTGGGCATACATTGAGCTGATTACACAGGTATTAGACAGCAGAATGTTGAGCAAGGGATTTTTTTCACGAACTCTCTAGAGGCACATCTGTAACACAAAAAAAAAAAAAAAAAAAAAAAAATGATGGAATCTCGGTAATATCTGCATTAATTTGAAGCTATCAACACAGATCAAGAATATCTAAATCTAAAACCAAAAAAAACCAATTTAGTAAATTATTACATGCAAGTATCTGCCACATCTAGTTCAGTTTTAGTTTTTATCAGAAAAATCTGGTGTGTATAATCTATTTTGTCTTCTACGCAGATGTATTGCTTAAACTGACTGCTAATAAGTTCACAAAAAAAAAAAAAAAAAAAAAAAACAAACAAACAAAAAAAAAAAAAAAAAAAACACTCCAATACCCTCAGTGTGCAAATTGTTTTTCGACATCAACATAGCTTTCTTTATGATTTACTTGAAGCTCTTAATTATTGGCTTAATAGTAAAATTTTAGACGCAGCATGGAGTCTATAAAGACCTTAACAGGCATAAGGCAGACTAACTGAACAGTAAAAATGGTTAAAAGGTTACTCAGAAGAATATCTATAAGAGTTTAAGACAAACTAATTTAAATTATCACGAGATTTATTAATCCAAAGCATTAAGGGAAGATTACTGTGGTAAGACTGGTAACACCTAATCCTTGACCTGCATTACATTCCTAGTTTGTCCCATTCCTTGACTAATAATTTCCTTTCTGCTGCAGAGGGAAAAAAGAACAATGACATACAAATGAACAATGATAAACTTTCCAAGGAGAAAATTAGTGATAAATTAAAGAAACGAAAAAATAGTTCTGAAGTTAACTTTAATGGAGGTTAGGTGTTTGTCATTGCCTATAAACTGTCACTCCAATTAGTAATTGCTGCTGATACTAAGTTAATGGCATTTAGTAGACAAACCAAGACCGTCATGTGTCCTTGTGTGACAGGGCATACTACTCAAATAAAATGCCCTAATATACAAGTTGCTATACAATGCAAGGTAGGGTTAAAACACTTAAAAAGGAGAAAAATGTCATCATCCACCAGTGATGTATTAACCAAGGGGACTACTTTGCTCCGCACCATATTCTTACTCAAACAACTCTTAGGAATGCTAGACTAGCACTCTATAAATAGAGGCCTTTACTTCAATAGTTTGATAAACATGCAAAGAACCATTTGTCTTTCAAACAGAGAAAACAAAAGACCAATATTTTGAATCACTATTCTTGCCAAAACCTCTCCTTCTAATCAAATCATAGCTGTGCTAACTGCATCATGGATACAGTTAACCGTTTAGTGGAAGACAAACCAGTGGTCATCTTCAGCAAGAGCTCATGCTGCATGAGTCATTCCATGAAACAACTGATAAGCAGCTACGGAGCAAACCCAACAGTTTATGAGCTGGATGAACTTCCAAATGGAAGGGAAATAGATCGAGCATTACAAAAGCTACGGTGTAAGCCAGGAGTACCAGCTGTGTTCATAGGCCAAAAGCTCATAGGAGGGGCTAATGACGTCATAAGCCTCCAAGTCCAAGGCAAACTCGTACCTATGTTGATGGATGCTGGTGCTATATGGATTTGGAACAGAACCAATTAATAATTCAAGAAATTGATTAGGATTAAGAGAGGATAAGTTATTTTTTTATTTCCTTTCTTAAACCTGTTTTTTGACTTTTTTTTAAATCTTACCTAGCATAGATTTAAAAAAAGGATAAGGAAAAGGAAAGTGAGTAATAGTAAGAATTAGCATGATGAGCTAAGGTGACCATTGAACCACCAGACAACAGCTTATTCATAGACAGTTATAATGAAGTTTAGGTGATTTTGTCCTGTTTGAAAAGGCAAATGCTGAATTGCTGAAATACTGTGCTAAATTTGACTATTGGCTCCCCCCCCCCCCCCCCCCGCCCTTTCTTCTGCCAGGTTGCCACATCCTAAAAATGAACAAAAGATATCCCTTTTATCACACTCTAGAATATTAACAAACAAATCTGAACAACAAAAACAGGGCCAGGAGGAGAATCCCCCAGCCAGAGCAGTAAAAGAACAGAAAGGGGTATAAAACAATGATCAAAGGTACAAGAAATTAGTCTTGTTTTTCCAAAATATGTTCAAATGCAAAATATAGAATAAGAGACTGACTGGCACAGAGGAATTTTGAGCTCCAATCAATGGAAGAAACAAAATTTTCCATTAGTCTCTTTCATGTAAAACTCTATTGTTACTTTGGAATTTCCCTTCTCTTTATTTGTATTTTCTACCCTTCTTTGTTCTCTAATTCGTCCAGGTGCAGTTTTGTTTGGGTTCTTTGAAATAATTAAAGCTACCACTCAGAACTAGATAGAGTAGTGATCTTCTTTCTCTTATAGAAGTTTATGAAACATAGACCACTCAAAGCTGATGTTTCATCTTTACTTGCAGTACACTAATTTTATTCAACTTATACAAGCATGTCCGACCAAAATTGTCAACAATTTTGATAAGGAGTTGATTCCCTAGCTCCTCAGCTAAATGTAAAAAAATTGTAGCAACCCCAACAGTTTATGAGCTTAAAAAGTCACAAAACAAAAGGAGATAGTAGAGTAATGAACAGCCTAGGGAGCAAATTAAGCATAAGACATGCACAAACATTTAATGTAGAAGAAAGTAATAGTTAATAATGTACAACGTATATCATAATTGGAATATTTTGTGACATAGCATGCATGACATATAATATGATTTTTACAATGACCTGAAGCTCAGTGAAGATTTCATATGATGCTAGAACACTACAGATCTCAAAACAAGCTAGCACGATAATGTTGCTTCTTTCACATCATAGCACTGATATACTTCACACAGAATAATTACATTATATTTGTTGCAATTCCATCTTAAGAAACTCAGCATTTAGGCAGACATTTAAAGGGCACTAAAATTAAGTTTGAGAATTCTACAAATCACTCTGTATACAGTAAGGGAAGAAGGAAGTAAAGAGGAGCCGTACTTCATAGAAGTTGGCAAAACAGTTTATAACAGAAAAAAAAAAAAAAAAAAAAAAAAAAAAAAAAATCTAACTTATTTAACCTCCAACTGGACATAAGATTCAAAAAAAATTCAAAAACCAGTATTAAACAATAAAATTCAGTTTTCATCATTAAAAACCAGCTGCAATCAGTAATAATCAGTTGCAATCAATAATAAAATCAGATTAATCGGTAAAAATTATGTCAGATCAATACTCATAAATCAGGTGAAGAGAACAGAGCCATACACTGCTTCATTGTCCAGTCATAAGCATACCATAAGTAATTATCTGGGCCATTAAACAAATCAAAGAGGAAGAGGGCTGCAATCCGAAGTGCATATGAACTATAGATAAAGCCACAACTATTAGACATACAATTCCTTTAGCAATAGTGCAAGGATTTAAATAATGATAATTATTATTATTTATACCTGCTCTTGGATCAAGACACTGAGTTTCGATGCTTTGTAGTATTACTTTTCCCCTCGGGGCAGCAGCACTGTTGCATTGTACCTTTAAAGGAGACCTTTAAACATGCATTAGTTTCAATCTTTTGTCAAAGACATCTACACAACAAGAAACGATAAAATAGATGATTACCATACAAGTCTTGTGAGCTAACACAATCATATTAACTTCACAGTCATATGCATAGAGAATAAAGTCCATCTTTCAAACTTTCTTTTCATATATTTTGTAGTTCTATTCGAACAAGAAGTTACAAAATTTTGATCCTGAATACATTAACAGAAAACAATTTCATTTTAGAAGCATGGCCATCGGAAGACAAACAAAAGATGCCATAAATGAGAAGATTGTATTGCACCAACATTTTTGACAGCATTCTGTACGTCCAGTTTTCCAACCCAGTCTTCGCAACTGAAAATTGTACATTTATACAGCTTGTACAACAAAGTATAATGTGAAAGATACATTTTGTGTAGGATGAGGATCTATTGAGGATATGGAACGGAAAGAGATGAAGTACTGTTCACCAGTAATCCCCGCAAGAACAGACTCCATCCTTAAAATGATGGAACCTCCTCACATCACGAAGAATAATCTCTCTCTTTTCAATCTTAGAAATAAACTTCGTAGCTGTATGGCAATCATTGCAAACTCTTAGGTTCTTAGAAACACGAATTGTACATCCAGGAGGCGTATTTAGGATGCCAAATGCTATTGCCAATCTCTCACTATGCCCACATAATAGACTCTCCTTTTCCTCTTCGTCAAGATTGTGAAGAACACAGGAAGTGTCAGGAACATAACCCTCCTTTTTCATCCTTTCTGACAAGTCCTCTATGAAACCATGCAGCTGATCACTTTGTGGGTGCAATGCATCACCTGCAAGGAACTTATGAACCTTATCACCGAACTCAATCCAACTGCATCCAGGTTCTTTTTTCACTCCCATCTCCTTCATATTTTTCCTGACTTCTGTTGCCTTCTCCCAAAGCCCAGCTGACGAATAAATATTGGAAAGTAAAACATAATGGCTATCTACGTATGGTTGCAATTGAATAAGATTCCTTGCTGCAACCTCTCCCAGTTCTACATTCTTATGCACCTGACAAGCACCCAACAAACTGCTCCAAGCACCTGTTTTATCATATTGAGCAGGCATGCTACAGATGAGCTCATATGCCGCATCCAGTTTCCCTGCTCGGCCAAGCAAGTCCACTACGCAAGCATAGTGATTAGCTGTAGGATTAATCCCATATTTATCGCTCATGCTGTAAAAAAGATCTAGTCCTTCATTAACCAAGCCAGAATGGCTACAAGCCGCAAACACAGCGATAATTGTAACTTCATTGGGCTTCGTGTCACTGCCCAGCAAAGCCTCAGCAGCCATTTCCCGAAACAGACTAAGTGCTTCCTCTCCTAGCCCATGCATACCATAAGCCATGATAAGCACATTCCACGTTATCACATTCTTCTTCGGCATAAAATCAAATACTCTTTTCGATACATTCAAACATCCACATTTTGCATACATGTCAACTAATGCACTTCCAACAGTTACATCCGATGCCATATTATTTTTAATGGCATAGGCGTGTATCTCTTTCCCTTTAGCCAGTGCTGATAAGGAAGCACAACCGGGAAGAACAGCCATAAGAGTAATTGAATTTACCCTATGAAAAGTTCTTATATCATACTCATGTTCATCCTCACTATCATTAAGTCGTTGCATCTCATGAAGCAATAGAAGAGCCTCGCTATGCTGTCCACAGACAACACAGCCAGTTATCATTGTGTTCCAGGAGACAATATCCTTATGTTCCATGCTATCAAAAATGTTTTTGGAAATTTCAATCTTTCCTATCCTAGAGTACATATCCATTAGAGCATTTTGTACGTAACTGTTCCTCCTGAAGCCCAATTTGATAACAAAACCATGAATACCTTCTTTATCTAAGAATTCTTGACTGTGAACACAGGATGGTAAAACACTTGCCATAGTTGTGGGATTAGGGGAAACCCCTGCAACTTCAAGCATTTCAATGAAAAGCTTCAACGCTTCCTCAAAACGTCCATTTAGTGCATAACCAGCTAGCATAGCATTCCAAATAGCTATATTTCTCACTTGAGTGTTATCGAAAACTAAGCGACCACTGGTTACCTTTTTGCAATTGCTATACATGTCAACCAAAGCACTATTCACAAAAGTATTATCACTCAAAACTTCATTTCTAATCACATAAGCATGAATTTCTTTTCCTAAATCCAACAACTCCAAATGAGAGCAAGCAGGCAAAACACTTGCAACTGTTACTCCGTCTGGCCTAACCCCTTTCTGAACCATAAACTTTAAAAACTCTAATGCTTCTATGAAACGATCATTCTGTGAGAATGAGCTTATCATAGTATTCCAAGTGACCAAATCACGATCCTCAAACGTGTAAAGCAACGATTTTGCATAATCAACATTTCCCAATTTCGCATACATAGCCATCAATGAATTAATTATAAAAGTTCTCACATCTCCCTTCCTTAAACTATAACCATGAACTTGCTTCCCAAGCCTCAACCCATCAGCAACCCCTAAATTCCCACAAACCGACACGATACTCACCAACGTAAATGAACTAGGCTCAACATTCTCCTCTTGCATCACCCAAAACGCCTGTAAAGCATCCTCCCACTCCTCATGCCTACACAAAGCCAAAATAATCGAGTTCCACGAAACCTGATCTCTCTCAGACATTTTATCAAACACCTTACGTGCATCCCTAATATCTCCACATTTCCCATACATATTCACAAGGGTATTATCCACAGTAGTTGAATTCGACCCATACCCAAGTTTAAACACCTGGGTATGAATCTGTTTCCCAAAATTCAAATCATAAAGGTCCGCTGCAACCTTCAAAATGGCAGGAAATACAAAATTGTCCGCAACAACACCCGCCATTAACATGGAAATGTAGGTAGAAATAGCTTCCATGAGAAGCCCAGAACGTGCTTGGGAACGAAGGGTTTCGACCCATGAATGCTTAGAAAGGATTTCAGAAGTGGGTTTTTGAAATGGAGCAGAGGAAGTCAGAGTTGCAGAAGGTTTTTGCAGCAATGGTGAACAGTTTTGATGGGTTGGAAGAGAAGAAAGAGTAGAGGAAGAAGATGAAAGAGGGAGTAAAGTAGGAGAGAGAAAATGAGTGAAAGAGGAGGACATTGGTGAGGATTAATTTTAAAGGTAAGGGCTCAAATTTTGGTAGTTATGGTAGTTGATGAAGGTTTATCCTTTTCTGGTAGTGTTAAAAGCACCGGCATTCAACAGTAAGCAATAATCTTTTCTCAATTTCTCTCCTTTCATCCACTTGACACATCACACTTTCTTTCTTCCACATCACTTTCCACTATCTCCATCTTTTTACTTATCGTCTTTCTTAAATATTTCCAACATCAATAAGTATCCTTTTCCATATACTTTCTCCTATTTACATATACCCCACCATATATTCTCTCTCCTATTTACACACTTAATTATTATTTTAGTTTGTAAAATATGTTTATTATTATTATTATTATTATTATTATTATTATTATTATTATTAATCGAACAAAAATACGTCAACTAATACATTTTCACATTAATATAAAAAATTAGTAAAATACGAAATACATGAATTAAAAGACATAAATTAAAAATATGAAATACACGGATGAAAATAAGCAACGAAAATAACACACATAATTTAAAATTATTAAAATGCTAATTTTCAACCGAGCTCCTTGACCTTGCCCATAAATGCTCAACCAAGTCGTTCTTTAATGCCTCATGAACTTGTCTATCGCGAATCTCCCCTCTTGAAGCTATCAATCTACAAAAATTATCAGGATCATACTGCCCAGGAGTTACGGTAAATGTTGTTGCATTTCTGGTTGAGGACGACCCTGGCATATTTTCAGGCTGTTCTTGGGCGAATTCAAGTGGATCTTTATACTTTAAATATGTATCACGCTCGTCTTCAACTATCATGTTGTGGATGATGATGCAAGTTATCATGATTTTCCACATCAACTCTACACTCCATGCCAAAGCAGGCTTCTGAATTATTGCAAACCGAGCTTGTAACACACCAAATGCACGCTCAACTTGCTTTCTAGCACTCTCTTGACATGTAGTGAACAATTTATCCTTTAAGGTTTGTGGGACTGCAATAGCGTTTATGAATGTCGACCATTTTGGATAAATCCCATCTGTGAGATAATATCCTTTGTTGTAATTATTTTCGTTAACAGTGAACAGAACTTGTGGAGCACGATTATTTATTATATCATCAAACACCGGAGAACGTTGAAGTACATTAATGTCGTTGCAGGATCCAGGCGTCCCAAAGAAGGCGTGCCAAATCCATAAATCCCTGGAAGCAATCGCTTCTAAAATAACATCGTTGTTTTAGATCTTCCTTGATACATTCCTTTCCATCCAGTTGGACAATTTTTCCAGACCCAATGCATGCAATCAATGCTGTCCAACATGCCAGGGAAACCTCTATCCTCCCCTTCTCTAAGGAGGCGTTGGATATCTTCCAATGTTGGCTTGCGAAGGTACTCAGTTGCAAATTGAGAAATTACTCCGTCGACAAACTGTGCAAGACATTCTCTAGCAGGGCTTTCACCGAGCTTCAGATACTCATCTACTTGATCAGCAGAACAACCATAAGCTAACATACGTATGGCTGCTGTGCATTTCTGAAGGGGTGAAGCACCAAGACGCATGGTAGCATCTGGGTGTTGTTGGAAGTAACGGTTAGTTGCACTTAATGTGTTGACAATGCGAAGGAAAAGGGGTCTTCGCATACGAAACCTCCTTCGAAATGTGGTTTCATCGTATACTAGTTGGTCACTAAAGTAATCTGAAACTAAATTGTCGTGAGCTGCTTCACGATTTCTCGACACAGTTATTCTTCGTTTTCTTTGACGTTTTTGTTCATTTTGCTGTACTGAATTGTTTATAGCTACAAGTACTGCATTTTGCATTACTTGTAATCGATGACTCTCGTTGATAAAATTCATGACCATTTGATCATAAATTTCATCAGTTGAACTTGAAGACGAAGAAGAAGAACTTGAAGAGTTTGAATCGAAATTCATATTATGTTTATTACCAAACAATATTTGAAATAGAAGGTTTCGGGTTTTTTTTTAAAAAAAATGCTAAAGGGGAAATAAGGTTGATATTGATAGATGTAATGTTATTGGGAGTAATATTATGAATTTTATAGATAAAAATAGGATAAGGTTAGTCAGATGATAAGATTTCTCCCAATGATATGTGGTCATAAAACAAAGGATGTCAGAAGATAAGATTTTAGTTAGATGAAATGTCATGGGAGCAACCTGATAAATTATCTAGACAAAAAACGATAAGGTTAGTCAGAAGATAAGATTTCAGATAATGATATGTAGTCATAAAACAAAGGATGTCAGAAGATAAGATTTTAGTTAGATGAAATGTCATGGGTAGCAATCTTATACATTATCACAATAATATAAAGTAACATTAACAGACTTGAACTCAATTTAGTAAACATAAAGTTCATATCAATACATAGAAATTACATTCATATTAAAAAGGTACATTGACAATAATTCTGCAAAGTTACAATAATAATAAAACATACAACTCATAATCGTAATAACAAATCATGATTACTCGGTACAATCAGGTAATTAAATCAAATCGAAAATCTACTACTGAATTCATCTCTAAGTTTCTTATACATTTCTAATTCAACTTCATCAAGAACGGGCTTCTGCATTTATTTTTCTAACATTCTAAACTTCATGGTCTCGTCCTTTTGCCTTTTCTTTTCTTCAACTTGTGCTTTTTTAATTTCATCTCTTTCCTTCAACTGATCCAGAAGTCGCCCACCCAAATCATTCAACTTATCACCAACTTCGTTAAAATTTGTGTTTAACGCTTCAAGATTTATACTTGAAGATGAAGTAGTAGATGCTTTACCTTTCATCTTTGTTTGTTTTATGCCAGCAGATCTTTTACCTCTTCCTCCAACCTCACATGGTGAATCAGGTTGTGATCTTTTACCGTTTCCCCCACTTTCGGTTGACGTTTGTTGGCCACCAGGTAACATATTCGATTGATCTTTGGCTAAAGATGGATCCCATTTCGGATATTTTCTCAATTCCTCAAAACAGTGCAATTAACAAAACATCTTGTTGTTAGTTGCGTAATAATCTTTGTGAGCAAATTTCTCCAAATTTTCTCGGACTCACCACTACCCTTGGTTCGATAATGATACCCATATGCATCTACCCATTTACTACAATGTAAATTGATATGATCCTAGCGATTTTGCATAGATTTAATGTTTCTTACCTTTATTTCATCGGGGTTTTCTATTCTAGAACGTTCTTAGCGGTTATAGATGTCAACCCATAACCCACTTCTCTTTGTCTTGGTTCCTCTCACTACGTCACCCCCTGCGTTTATGTAGGCCGATACAAGTGCTTTGTCTTCAGCTATGCTCCATGATTGGTTTTTCCTTTGCTCGGTGGTGTTGACATTTTGTTCGAAAACAATTTCGACATCAACATCGTTAATGTCTTCTAGATGTTGTGCCCCCACTAATTGTTCCACATGTTCATCACCACTCTCCTCTATTGGAGTTGCATTGCTACCACCAAAACCTCCCCGTGATTGATCCATGTTCTGAGTGAAATGTTCAGAAATGGGAAAACCCAGCATACTACCAAGAGATTGTTGAGATGACGAGCTACTTTAAGGAAAAGGGAAAGAAGGTTGACATTGTGGAATATTATTGACATTTATTGATCTTGATTGACTATTAAACCATTGCAAAGCAGCTTGAAAATGAGGATTACTCAATAAATTTGGGTCAAAAGGAGGATTATTTTGGTTATATTGAAAGTTTGGATTATTTGGAAAATTCATATTATTCCCGTAATTTGAATTATTACGATCCATATGAAGGGTATTTGAAATTGGAAGTGAAATTTGTGAAAAAAAATTTGTTTGAGTGATATTAGATAAATGCAAAAAATGAAAGTGTGTGAAAATATGGAAAAATTATACTCATTTTATACAAAAAAAAATTTTATGGCCGTTGGTGTTTTTGGTTTTCTGAAATAAGTTACCGTTAACAAGTTATAGTCGTTTTAGAGATTTAAGTCACAAAAAATACGTGACCTCTAAAGTTGTGACAAGTGTCACAACTTAACTTGTGCATGCTTTGCCATTTGACCGTTCTTCTTTGATGTTGGTTTGGCATTTTGCCCCCAACGGGTACTTTTCCCTTTTTTTTTTCTTTTTCTTTTGTTTGCTTTGGCACATGGGTCGAGGCATTGTTTCCTTTCCACAAAAAGGAAATGCTAGTTTCCTAATCAAGAGAGGATCCTTTTAGCTAATATAGCATTCAAAAGGAAGCTAAAAAGTACATAAAAGGATGGCTAAAAGGAGAGCAATCCTCTTCATTGTTGATGCTCTAATACAAAGTTACACAAAAGGGACTGAAGTTACAAAAGTTTGAGGTAGGGTACTGAACCCATGACTGGAGGTAAAGATTCCGGTGGTAACTTGCTAAAATCGATTACCCCATTTTAATCCTTTAGGGAAAAAAAAAGACTGAGTTGTAGCATTGGAACTAGAAAATCACCATTTCCTTCTGACTTTGGCACCACCATTACCCTAAGTTTTCATCTAAACGAAGTAAAAAAAACAAAATCAACAATATCAATGCATTTTCATCAAATTATCAAAAAAATCAATATTTCATTAATTTATTCAATCAGCACATTTCTCATATTCATCAATTCAAATTGAAAAATCACCTTTATCTAAAAATTCACGGCGGGTTTCGTCAGATTTGTGGGGTTTTCATAGCGGTTTCCGTCGAATTTGTGAGGGGTTTCATGGGTGCGTTTCGTGGCTTGGGTTTTATGAGGTTGGTTTGAATTATGAGGGCATTTTTGCGAGGGTGTTAGCCTAGGTTTCGTGAGGGTGGTGGCCTGGGTTTTATGAGGTTGGTTTGAATTATGAGGGCATTTTGCTATGTATTGTGTAAGCAATATTTCTTCTTCAATGGAGGTATTTGAGTTGCTTTAATGGAGTTTTATTTCTAGAAAATTTGTTGGGTAGATTGATACAGCCAACATCATTGAAAATCACCAAACATTAGTACCTTCTGATTTAATGTCAGAAATTTAATTTTCCTTTTTTTTTTGGCTTTGGTAACCTGTTATAGTAGGTTGCTTTTGTGTTGAGTACTCTGCCTGCAACAACTCAAACTTCAGTCCCTTTAGTGCAACTTTCATCAAACATCAGTACCTTCAATTTTTATTAACTCTTTCCTGGTATTAGAGGTGTTATTCGGATTTTCGGGTTAGGTCGGATCTAATTTTAAACTTGAGTTATGTTGAATTATTGTATCTATCATATATTTTTTAGGTCGTATCGATCGGAAGTTTTGACACCTCTAATGAAAACTATGGAGTACTCATGTAAATTTATACTCTTATTCATAGACATCTCTTAATCATCTTTTTGTGGTATATATGTCTGGAAAAAAAATAAATACTCATGTGATATCTTGTTTGATTCGTTTCAATAATATACGTTTAAACTATCAAGCTCTTATAATTTTTACTAATATATTATTTAAAATACTAATAAATGTTATAACATGTGTGCATTGGTGTAAGGAATATTTCAAGCATTACCCCAAACTTGAACCCCACTGTGATCATACACTTAAGCATGGTGGCGTCCAAAGGGAAGGAAGCTAGAGCAAAAGAGTCGCCAACAAGTTTTAGGAACTTGTAAACCGTTCACAAGGTGAAGATTACACCCCTTAACGATCCAGGAGATCGTCAACTCCAAAAGGTCTTGAACCAAATAGGGTTCGGGGATGAGGGTACGAATCCAATCTACAAGAGATTGAACCTGCCCTAATAATAGGTCTCTACTTTATTCTTCTCGTATTCATGTGCGCTTTCTGACTAACATGCAAACAATAGGTCAAACCCTAAACCTGTTTATCTATGTTAGTTGATTATTAATGCACAAATAAAACTATTATTGGCGATCACTTGAATTATAACCATATTATCCCTAAACAAGATTATTAATTATCTTATTAAGCGTGATTACAAGTACAAATTCCCTTTAAACATGCATAAAAGGCGTGATCAAGCAATAACAATAAATAATAAGCATCAAGCAACATAATAACAATCATCATAACAATTATAATCATGTTAAAGCATAAAGCTTAAACATGATAGCAAGATCCTAGGCATGATACTAACAAGATTAATAACAAACCCTAGCATGTCACTAAGAAATAAAGATCAAAGCTTTAAACCTAACATGGTACTAACATGATATTAGAAAAGAGTAAAAGGCACCCTAAACATGGTACTGGAAAGCAATAATAACATCCTAACATGATACTAGGAATTAAACAAATTTAAACATGCTTTCTACAAGAATAGAGCAATAAGATTACATACTTTGATGCCTCGTATCTCTTTCTAATAACAAAATACACGCGTTAGTAACTTCAAGGAAAATATAAAACAATTAAATCAAATAACTGAAATAGAGACTAGGGACCAAACCCTCAGAAATTATAACCTTTCACGTCTAGGGCGAAGGCAACTTCGAACTCGGCTAGGTTTGTCTAGATCTCGTGAATGCGGAATTTTGTTTGTGAAAAGCTAGAGAGATGATAGCATAGATAGAATAGATGATTGATGATAATTCAATAAAAACGGAGGTTTAGGACCCTATTTATAAGAAAACAGTCCGAAAATAGGTAGAATTTGATAAGGAATAAAACTCCACGTTGTCGCTGTAAAACCGACCTTGTCGCTTGGCGACAAGCCTGTCGTTTGGCGACAGCCTGAATTCCTACGCGCTTTCAAACACGGAGTCCACTTATCAATCAAAATCGATTTGTAAAGTCCGTATGAAAACTGAAATCGTATTTTTCATAAAGTAATATTTTATTCCAAGTAAAACTTATCAAAATCTAATTATTAATTCTAATTCTATTAGGAATAAAGAGAATCTTCTAGAGAATTCTAGAAGACTATAATTAATTCTAATAACTTTAGGAATAATAATTAACATTGGGCCCTCCCCTAGATCATTGGGCCGCATGTAAAGATCAAACCGGGCCCAGTTTAGTATATTGGCCATAACTTCCTCATTATTCATCGGAATTGGGCTTATAATATATCGTTGGAAAGCTCTTTGCAAGCCCCATCCAACTACACTATTATTGGACCCTTGTCGTGGACCAAAATAAATTGGATTGGCTGTTTTCATAAAATAGAGTTGTTTTCGAAAACAGAAAGAAAGAATTTTAATAAAAACTAACCGCAACACTTGACTTTTCACACTTTCACCTTATTCGATAATCATTTGACGCAAAAGGTATTCATCACTGGGTTTGGTTTTGGGGAGACACATTTGGGTGTCTACAATTGGCAAACTTTTTTTTTTATTTTTTTATTTTAATGCATTGGCAAACTTGAAATCCTCAATGTTACAATAAGAAAGGTAAATTTGTCAATTACTACCGCGTATTAATGTCATTTTGAAAATTACTACCGCGAATTAAAATTCTTGCAAATTACTACCGTATAAATTTTTAAAAATTTGCTTTTACTACCAGCCTCCTCTTTAGACTATTTATGACGTCATATTTTCCCCTTAACCCACGTTAAACCCTTGATTAACCTATTAAACGACCAAACAAAGGAAAAATTAAACTTCTCCTAACCCATGGTTACCCTTGCTAAACTATAACCTTCTTTTCTTTCTTTCTCTCTCATAACTCCACTTTGACCCTTTAACCTTCAACCTCCATTGAAGACCACTCCACAAATTGGCGTCACAATCTCCAGCTCTACAACGAATCCTTTACTTTGCAAAATTGATCAGAATTTCGAGCCATGAATGAAAAGAGAGGAGTCACTGGGGGAGGAGAATCGAAAAAGAAATAATCTACAATTCGAAGCTAGAATTTGTTGAAAGCTTAATTCAAAGAAAAATAAAAAAATTATGCTTAGTTGATAACTTAATTCAAAGAAAAATACAAAAGCCCCATGTTAATCAACCAAAATCATAGTCTATTAACCCTAAAATCCGAAAACCCTAAAATTTAAAAACTCTAGAATTCAAAAACCCTAAAAGCGGATTTAATAGAGGTGAATTGCATGTTCACTAGGAGAAATTGGAGGATCAATGGGAAGAATAAGTGTGAATTGAAGCAAGAAGTTTAGAGGGTATTTAGCAATGGTGAAGGAGGAAGATTAGTTAACTAGGGTAACCATGGCTAGGAGGGATTTTTTTTTTGGGTCGTTTAAATGGTTAATGAAGGGTTAAACGTGGGTTAAGGGGAAATATGACGTCATAAATAGTCTGAAGGGAAAGCTGGTAGTAAAATCAAAATTTTTAAATTTTTTATGGTAGTAATTCACAAGATTTTTAATTCGCATTAGTAATTTTTAAAATGACATTAATACGCGGTAGTATTTGGCAAATTTTCCAATAAAAAATAAAGAGATGAAGTATATGTTGTTAAATATGTATCCCTATTCCCTACCTTTTAAATATGTGTAATTTAATGATTTAAGTCTTATCAATAATGTTTTAAAATATATTCTCTAAATTATTTATTTACTTATTTGACCTCATCAACGCTAATTGTTAATTTTTGTAAAAAATTTTTTAAAATAATGTGGACATTTATACCCCTAAAATTCTGTGTTTACATATTTTTCCATATTATGTTGCCAACAATTGAAAGAGTTCTCGAAAATGGCTAACTATATAGGGTTGGTCACTATAATGTTAATCCTTAACGATACAGTTAATTGTTAGAACGGTTACTAAAACACATTAATTAAATGCCTGAACGCTCACTTCAGCTGTTCAACAACGACGCTCACATCGCCCACGACACAGGGTTGTAGTCTGCCTCCGCCAGTCCTGTTGGCTCCTTCACCAATGCTGGCTACTACATAGTCGCCCGAGCCTAACACGGTATATCGTGAGTGCTTTAATATTATATTGCACAAGTGAAAAGTGAATGACTAATTTATTTAAATAAAAGTACAATGGAGACCATTAAAGTGATAATATGTGTGTGATAATAATTTTTTTTTTAATTATGTAACATCTTATTTTTACTTATTTTAGAAAAAAAAATAAGCCTAGATAATCAAATAAGATCAAAAATAAGTTATCGTTTTATGTGCGGTTTTTTGTCACTAAATATCTTTAATTTTTCGTAATGAAAAATTACACATTAATAATATAATCATTATTACGAATTAAAATACCTCTTTTTATATACTTTTTTCTTTATAGATTATTATATACATAAGGTTCAAAGTTTGGTCAAATCAAACAATCAAATTAGATAAACAAAATTAAGGTGAACAAACAAGCCTAAGTGGAGATTGGGACCATGAAAGAGAGAGAATTCTAATATATATATATATAAATAAAGTAGGCATTTTTTGAGAGCGTTCAGAGCGCCACATAGGTAAAGGTATTATTTCGATCAATTAAAATTTAGATTTGCATTCACTCGCCATCTAAGTGAAATTAACAAATGATATATAGTAATTTTTCCACGTATATAAAAACAACGAATAGTGATTTATTAAAATTTAAATTATTTAATTTAAAAAAATAACAATTATCCATCTTTCAAAGAAAAATTATCTTTAGATTTTAGATTTAAATTATTTAAAAAAAAAACTAAAAATTATAATTTGATATTAGGATTTAAATTGTTAAAAAAAAATAAATATTATCTAAATATCAAATAATGAGATGATATTTTAATAAAATAATTTATAACTTATAATGCAAGAAAAAACCTTTACTTTATTTAAACATTTACGTGAAATTTATGTCAAAAAATTTAAATAGAATAAAAAATTTAATAGATTAAGAAACTATAAGAAATATACAAACGTAGAATTTCCATGTCACTATATACATTTTTAATATTTTTAAAGAAACTATTAAATTAAAAATTATGAAAACCATGTTCAATATAATTAAAATAAAAAAATTGTTCAATTTTGGATTATATTTAAAAAAAATACATAATAAAATTGGTTATAATATATTTATACAACATATATTTAATTAAAAAAAATAATGTTAAAAATAAAAAATGAATGATGATCAATTGATAAATTTTTTTTAAAAAAAATGGATTAGATAAAGAAATAATGAAATATGGAAGTGATCATAATTAAAAAAAATTTATAAAAATTAGCTAACAAAAATAAGGAAACTACGTTCAAAAATAAAAATAAAAAAACCTATAAATTTTGGATAAGATAAAAAAAACAAAAATAAAAATCTTTGAAAATAAAAAAAAAATTCCTTTTTCTCTTTATCTTGAAAAAAAATTGATTATCATTATCATTTATTCGTCTAAAAGGTTAAGTATTACGCATTGTTTATCTAATGATGAAAAATTATCATCACTTTAAATTCAACATTATTTCAATCTTACATAAACCCATTTAATGTCAATTCCACACAAATAAACCTTTTTTAAAAGTTGAGTAGGGTGTGAGTTGATGCAACTTTTGTATTACTCGGACAGCCAACGTGCGCGATGCGCACAGAGTGGCTTACCCTTTCTTGATGTTTATATTGGGTTGTATTTAAACTCTTCATGACATTGGGTTTTTAGGGAAATTAGTTTGATAATTTAATAGAACTTGTATATTGGGTTGTGTTTAAACTTTTCGTTTTTTCCTGCACAACTTTTCTAGTTGTTTACAAGTTTTTCTCATGAAACATCTATGCAATTATTCAACAGTGCAATATTGTTAAAACATCTACAAACTTAATTAGGAATAGATTAAATATAATTCAAAAATCATATAGCACACAAATTATATATTAACATAATTAATTTAATAACATTGCATATGCATATAGTAATGGAAAAGTTTTCCGGAGCATTTACTATTTGCATGTGTATACTCTCATCCAACTAAGTAATTACTCTACATAAATTATATGGAATTAAGTATATGAAACTAAAAAAGAGAAACAGTTACACCCAACTTGCAAAAACATTAACATTCAGGTTATCATAGAAACTTGCATTGGCAACTTTCTTCGAAAAACGTTGGTTGTGAAGTAGAAAAAGCTTTATGCAGCCCCAAACGTAGCCTTTAAACCCTTATAATTCCCTTGACTTCCTTCTTGCTTTTTTCCCCTTTTCAATGTAGTCAATTTGGTTTCCTTTCTTCCTAGCTAGCTAGTACATCTACTTCAATTCGGCACAATCATCAGATTCATTTCATTGGTCTCAATGTCATTTATTAAACACAATTATGTGTAAGTCGCTAATTCTGACCTTCACAAAGAAACAACCTTTTGCTTGTCTAGTTGATGAAGTTGTCATGCAATTAAACTATAACCCCGATTAAGGGCTTGCTCTCATTGACTGAATTGAACTGAATAGAACTGATCTGAACTGAACTGAACTGAACTGATTAATTAGTGATTTTTAACTATGAATTAATGATCTTTGATTATTTATTATTATATATATGTGTATATACAAATATACATATTAAAATATTTAAGAAAAATATACTATATAATTAAAATATTTATAAAAAATATATTAAAAACATGGAACCCCAAAACATTTTAAAAACATATACTATATAATGAAGACTAGTTTAAGTTGTGTATTATTATTATTATTATTATTATTATTGTTATTGTTATTATTATTACTATTACTATTACTATTACTATTACTATTACTATTACTATTACTATTACTATTACTATTACTATTACTATTACTATTACTATTACTATTACTATTACTATTACTATTACTATTACTATTACTATTACTATTATTGTCGTTGTTGTAATAAGAGCTTACAAGTATGAAATTTGGCTTTATATCATTAGCAATATCATTAGACATGAACTGCACTGAACTGAACTGAACTGAATATAATCTGATGAGAACAAACCCTAAATATCAAACATTTTAAATTTTATTATTTCATTTCATTTTCCATTTAATTTAATTAATTGAGTAGAAAGATCTTTCAAATTCATCTATCTAATGGAGTCATCTTATTAATTTCGATCATGAGAGGTGAACTTTTAATTTACCTATAATATATTTACCTATAATATAAATAAAGGAAAATTTGTCAAATAACACCTTTTATAACCCTTTTGTTGTGAAAAAGCACCTTATAAATTTTTTTTTGTTAAAACACACCTTAAACCAGATTTTTATTGCGAGAACACACCTTACCCCGGTTTCAGGCCATTGACTTTGGTTTCACGGCGTTGACCCTCTCACGTGAGTGTCACGTGCTTAGAATACCCCGTTTCTCTCTCCTCACAGCCACCACAACCACATGCTAGCCAACCTAACCGCCAACACCACCACCTAGCCGCCACTAGAACCACCTATCAGCCGCAGACACCACTACTCATCAACCTAGCGACCATAATCACCCACAGCCCACCCAAATCACTCTAAACCTACCCAGAAAATCCCCCTCCCTTTCTTCATCCATAACAACCAGGCCATCCTCAGCTCCTCCAACGCCGACGCAACAATCCACGACAAAGAATGACCACCTTAACCATCAGGAACAAGATTAGAGTCAGTAATTTGTGGTGGATTTGATGTGGGTTTTTGTTGGGGATTCTTTCTCCATTGTTAGATCTAAGGAAAAGTTGTAGAAAATTGAAGATCTTAATAAGGAGGGAGTGAAAATGGAGGAGAGAGAAAGATAGATGCGATTTTTCGGGTAGATTTTTTGTTATTTGGGTGGGCGATGATGGTGGCTAGGTTGATTGGTGGTGGTGTCCGCGGTTGAGAGGTGGTTCTAGTGGCGGCTAGGTGGTGGTGTCGGTGGCTAAGGTTGTCTAGGCTTGTGGTTGTGGTGGCTTGAGGAGAGAGAAAGGGGGTATTCTGAGAATGTGACCCTCAATGAAATTAAAAAAGATGATTTGATGATCTGGGTTAAACTTGTTTTGAAGGGTTTATTTTTTCAATAATCATGATTTTGGCAAAATTCTTTAATATATATTGCTGATAAAGATAGTGATTTACTTATTTGGAGGAGAGGGGAAATTGAATGATTAAAGAAAGATTAGTGGGATTTTGATTAAATATTATTATTGTACACTTTGTATTTTAATGTGTTATCTGTAAAACAGATTCTTTGCAATCCGTGACTGGCTCAACTATCAAATTTAATCAAATCCAGTATGTTATATTTTTGAGTGGGATTTTTTAAGTACCACACCTTTTAATCCGCCAATGAAGGTGATATTTTTGAACTAGCAACTACCATTAGATGAAAAATTACTACTCTAGTCTTATTTATTCCGTCACTGATCAATGTATGGAGGTTTTACTGTAGTTTAAGTCATATTTTCATTTTTATTTCCTTGGCAGATGTTGTGAGTTGTGAATACCTGAATTCATTTTTGACCTGTTGTAGACACCTGATTGTATCTCCCCAAAAACCAAACCCAGTGATGAATATGATGCGTATTTTTATGGGCTCTTCAAGAAATTCAGGGATATGAAGCTAATTAATCTAACTAAGACTAAATAACAACTAAATTAGTAGCTTTCTCAGCAAAATATCATATGCAATTCTCTTGATAAAACAATTCATATGAATTGATCATAACTCAAAACTTCTCTCTAGAATATCAAAATGTTACAACCTAAAACCCTTTATATAGGTGTAGACACCCAATTATGTCTCCCCAAAAACCAAACCCAGTGATGAGTACCTTTCATGTCATTGATTATCGAACAAAGCGAAAGTGTGAAAAGTCTAGTGATGAGGATGTTTTTATTAAAATATCTCTTCTTTCTGTTTTTGAAAATATTTCTTTTCTTACCCTATTTATGAAAAACGTGCATTCCATTTTAGTTTGGTCCATGATATGGGTCTAATAATGGTTTAGTTGGATTGGGCTCGAAAAGTGCTTTCCAACAATATATTATAAGCCCAATTCCGTTGAATAATGAGAAAGTTATGGCCAAAATATTAATCCAGGTCCGGTTTGGTTCTTATATGCGGCCCAATGATCTAGAGGAAGGCCTATTATGAATTATCATTCCTAATGCAATTAGGATTGATTATAGTCTTCTAGAATTTTCTAGGAGGTTCTTTTGAATCCTAAAGGGATTAGGATTGATAATTATGTTTTATGAGTTTTATTTGGAATAAAAGAAGTGTTTTAAATGAAATTACGATTTTACTATTCGTACGGAATTTACGACTTGATTTTATCGAAAAATAGATTCCACGTTGAAAACCTTTTGCATCGCCAAACGACAGTTTCGTCTCCTAGTGACGAAGCCTGTCGCCTGGCGACAAGCCCTGTCGTTGGCGACAGAAGCGTGTTTTATTCCTTTTCGAACTCTGATTCGTTTCTATCAATTTCGGACTATTTTCTTATAAATTGGGTCCCTGGACCTCCGTTTTTCAGTAACCAGAATTCTCTAATTCTTTCTCTCTCTAAGCTAGAAGCTTTCCTTTTCTCTCTTTTCTTTTTCTAAACCTTCCCTTTCACACAATTCCTCATACATTAGCACTAGACACACCTAGCCAAGTTCGAAGTTGCCTTCACCCTAGACGTGAAAGGTTATAATTTCTGAGGGTTTGGTCTCAAATCTCTATTTTAATTATTTAATTTGATTGTTTGATTTTATATTTTCCTTGAAGTTACTGACGTGTGTATTTTGTTAGTAGAAAGAGATACGAGGCATCCAAGTAAGTAATTTAATTGTTTCATTGATCTTTTGATATAGAAATCATGCTTAGATTGTTTTGTTGATTCGTATTATCATGTTAGGATGTTTTATTGCTTCCTAGTATCATGTTTAGGGTAATTTCTAATATCAAGTATGATTAAAAGAATGCTTCCTATTTTCTTTCCTAATATCATGTTAGTGTCATGTTAGGGCTAAAGCTTTGATCTTTATTGCTTAGTGACATGCTAGGGTTTGTTATTAATCTTGTTATTATCATGCCTAGGATCTTGCTAATAATATTATGCTTTAACATGATTATTTTAATTATGATTGTTATTATGATTATGATTATAATTATGATGATTGTTATTATGTTGCTTGATATTTATTATTTATTCTTATTGCTTGATCACACCTTTTATGCATGTTTAAAGGGAATTTGTACTTGTAATCACGCTTAATAAGATAATTAATAATCTTGTTTAGGGCTAATATGATTATAATTAAAGTGATCGCCAATAATAGATTTATTTGTGCATTAATATTCAACCAACATAGATTAAACAGGTTTAGGGTTAATCTATTGATTGCATGTTAGTCAGAAAGCGCACATGAATACGAGTAGAATAAAGTAGAGGCCTATTTTTAGGGCAGGTTCAATCTCTTTTAGGTTAGATTTGTACCTTTATCCCCGAACACCAGTCATGGTTCCAGGCCTATTGGAGTTGACGATCTCCTGGATCGTTAAGGGGTGTAACCTTCACCCTGTTAACGGTTTACAAGTTCCTAAAACTTGTTGGCGACTCTTTTGCTCTAGCTTCCTTCCCTTTGGACGCCACCATGCTTAAGTGTATGATCACGGTGGGGCTCAAGTTTGGGATAATGCTTGAAATATTCCTTACAATAGGCAAATTAAAATAAACTCTAGAATATTCTAACATCAAAAGATAAACTAATCTGATATCTAAACTAAAGCTATCAAAATAAAAGATAAATAACAACTAAACATTATTATCTATAATAACCACCCAAAAAATGAATATTATTGTCTATAATAACCACCCAATAGATGTAATTTGAATGGCTCTTCAACTTATCTTCCGGATATGCATCAGAATACCTTTCACGTCATTGATTATCGAACAAAGTGAAAGTGTGAAAAGTCTCGTTATGCGGTTGTTTTAATTAAATACTTCTTTCTGCTGTAAAAAAATGTACTCTATTCATGAAAATGTCCAATCCAATTTAGTTTGGTCCATGATATGGGTCTAATAATGGTGTAGTTTGATTGGTCTCGAAAAGAGTTTTCCAACAATATATTATAAGCCCAATTCCGGTTAATAATGAGGAAGTTATGGCCAAAATACTAAGTTGGGCTTGAATTGAGTTTTATATACGGCCCAATGATCAAGTGGATGACCCATTAATTATTATTCCTAAAGTCATTAGAATTGACTTTAATCTTCTAGAATAATCTAGAAGGTTCCCTTAAATTCTAGTGGAATTAGGATTAATAATTATATTTTTAGAAAATAAAGAATTTTATTTGGATTAAAACAAGTATTTTTAAATGATAAATCTGGTTTTAATTATGATAAAAACGGATTTTAATTACTTAATTATATTAGGAAAAGGACTCCGTACAACAAGTTTTATCTTTTAATATCATCGCGAAACGACAGCTCCATCGCGCCGCGATGAACATGTCACGCCGCGATGGACCTTGTCGCGACGCGACAGAAGTAGTTTTACTCCGAATCGAATTCGATCTTTTTCTGATCATTTTCCGGACTATTTTCTCTATAAATAGAGTCTTTATTCCCCGTTTTCAAAATCACCAACAATCACCATATTTCTCTCTTCTCTCTCTTAAGCAATAGCTTATTCTTTCTCCCTCTTGCTTTCTAAACCTTGCTTTTTACAATCACAATTCCGCATTCACAAGTTCTAGGCACACCTAGCCAAGTTCGAAGTTGTCTTCGCCCTCGACGTGAAAGGTTGATACTTTCTGAGGGTTTGGTCTCAAATCCTTATTTCAATTATTTAATTTAATTGTTTGATTTGATACTTTATTGAAGTTTACTAACGAGTGTATTTTGTTATTAGAAAGAGGTACGAGGCATCAAAGTAAGTAATTAGCTTACTTCCAATTCCTTTCGAAAGCATGTTTAGATTTTATTAATTCCTAGTATCATGTCTAGGGTGCTTCCTATTCTTTCTAGTATCATCTTAGTATTATGTTAGGGATAAAGCTTTGATCTAGGGTGCTTCCTATTCTTTCTAGTATCATCTTAGTATTATGTTAGGGATAAAGCTTTGATCTTTAATGTTTAGTGACATGCTAGGATTTTTTATTAATCTTTTTAGTATCATGCCTAGGATCTTACTATTATTATGATTTATTGAGATTGAGATTATGATGATGATTTGTTGTACATGTCTATGATATCATGTTGCTTGATATATTATTGTTATTACTTGATCACGCCTTAGCTTCTATGCAGGTTTATAGGGAATTTGTACTTGAAATCACGCCTAATAAGATAATTAATAATTTGATTTAGGTTAATATGATTTTAATTCAAGTGATCGCTAATAATAGTTTTATTTGTGCATTAATAATCAACCAACATAGATTAAACAGGTTTAGGGTTAACCTAATGATTGCATGTTGGTCAGAAAGCGCACATGAATATGAGAAGAATAAAGTAGAAGCCTATTTTAGGGCAGGTTCAATCTCTTTTAGGTTGGATTCGTACCTTCAGCCCCGAATATCTAGTCATGGTTCCAGACCATTATGGAGTTAGCGATCTCTAGGATCGTGAAGGGGTGTAACCTTCACCCTGTGAATGGTTTACAAGTTCCTAAAACTTATTGGCGACTCTTTTCCTCTAGCTTCTTTCCCTTTGGACGCTACCATGCTTAAGTGTATGATCACAGTGGGGTTCAAGTTTGGGATACTTGAAATATTCCCTACACCTGCCCTCTTCATCATCAATAGGATTGACGCCCCCACCACGACTCATGCAATGTGGAAATAGATATTGGCTTAGGGGGGGGGGTGAGAAGGGATATAAGATGGTGGTAGATGAAGGAAGTCCTTGCAACAGAAGGTGGGAAGACATGGACCATGAGATATTGATTCACATATTTAAGTAATATCCGTGGCATATTTGGTTCTTGAGAGGTTTTTACACTTGCAAGTCATGGCTATCAGCATTCCTTGACTACTTGTTCCACTTGGGCAAGTCCTTGACTTGCGTTTTCTTGATGGCCCTGAATTGTTGTTATTTGTGAAATCTATGTCTTTAAATCTCTTGAATATCTTATATTAAACCTAAATCGTCGACCCCAGATTCTTATACTGGGATTGAGCATATAGCACGAAGGTAACCTCTCTGCCTGCTTTACACATGCTAGATAGTTAGTGCCCCTTGGTTTAGACTTGTCTTATTTTGTTATTATCATGTATAGGCTCATATAGTTTTTCATCCTTTCTTTAAGCACATTGTGTGTGAGTATATGAAGATGAAATGTCATCAAAAAAATAAAAATAAAATGAAATATTTGTATTGTGCTTGTGTATAGTAATGAGTTTGTAAGATTAGGGTCTTTATGCGAGTAGTTTGTGGTTCTAATTTTTAAAATCACGTTTGAACAAATATAAACTTATTTACAAAGCATTGATTTAGTATTTTGCAATTTGATTCTTCCTCAATTTCTTTTTAAGTTGACACTTTCTGTAACACTCCCAAATTACTCTCTAATATTAACAATAATAATCCAACTTTAGGGAGTAACTTGGGAGTATTACCACCACGTGATTATGTAAGGCTTAATAGAGTTTTGCAGCGGAAAATAGTACTTATCTTTTATTAGTAATAATAATAGTAGTTCAGAGCATTTCCGAAATAACTAAATACTTAGACTAAGCTTCAACATTAAATTAAACTAGGTGATAACCGCCCATCATCCCCAATGCAGTATTTAAATCAGTTTAGTTAATTAAACATGCTTTCAAAAAGATTCAACTTCAATAAATCATAATTTATCCAAACCATTTATGAATAGAAATTCATGTATTAAAACTCGTCAAAAGAACCAATTTCTGAAATAACCAACTTTCCAAAGATAATTTCGAATAGGATGGATTAATCCTCATTTTCGTAAATCATTTTACCACCTAAGTGTGCACGCCCTCCAAGCTAGTAACTCCCTTACGTAGTGCTATCAAGGGGAAAGACTAGGTCATACAAAGTCCATAATCTTCAACTTACTCCGCGTAGTGGGAGTTAAAAATCCAAAGATCCAAGGAATAAATCTTGATAAATAAATTTCCAATATCCCATACTCGAGATAATTTGAATAATAAAACTTCCATTTTTAAACATCTTGAATATCAATACAGTTTACAATCATTCATATAAAATATTTAAACATTTAAGATCAAACGATTAAAAACATGTTTCACTGGAATATATTTCGTAATCATTTAAACATGGTTCGAAATCACTTAACATGTAAATCACGTTGCATATAAAAGTCACTTTAAAAGATCTAGCCACATGTACGTACCTTGATCCTTGCAACAAGCACGAAGTTCCTAATTACAAACTTGAAATCCCTACTACAATAAACACAAGATCCTAATCAACAACTCTTCAACCCATAAACACGAGTACGTAAAATGTAGACCCTTGACTTAGTTGTGCATGGTTAAATTGTTTAACTCTTGTAATACTTATACTTTCAAAGTTCAATAAACCTTTTTAATATTAAGAGAGTTAGTCATATTATTAACGACGGCGATGACGACGACGACGACAACAACAACAACAACAACAACAACAACAATAATAATAATGATAATAATAATGATAATGAGTAGTACGTAGAGTAGTAGTAGCAATAGTAAAACATCATCAAAATAATGATAATAACGCTAATAACAACATGAACAGTAGTAGTTGTAGTATTATGTATAGTGTGGTAGATTGATACAATTTAATCAAGATAGTTAAGGTGATAATAACAATGCTTCATAATAATAGATTACCATTAGTATGTAAGTAGTATTAGTAGTGTACAGTAGTAGTAGTAATATTAATATGACCCAAAATGAAGAGGAACAACAACAACAACAATATTGTAGTATCAAAATAAGGTTGGAAGCTTAGATAATCAAGCAAGGGAGGAAGGTGGAGGTACTACCTATGGGTGGCAGCGGCGGCAACGGTAGGAGGGCAGCAGCAAGGTGGTCGGAGTGGTGGTGGTCGTGGTGTTCACGACCAAAGAGGAAGAAAGAGGAAACAAAGGAAGAAGAACAAAGGAGAAGATGGAGGGTGAAGAGAGTAGTTTGGGGAGGATGAATGTGGGAAATGTGACTGATTTTGATGGCTATTTATAGCCTCAATTAGGCACTATTTCAGCTGTCACCATTAATGCAAGATCAAGTGGGAACCTTGGTTCCATTTTTGCCGACATGAAAAGGTTCTAGAAGCAAGAAAACGAGATTCTGTTCGGCAGCCATAAATTTTTATCTATATCATCAAACAACAATCACACCGTCGAAATTGAAGATTGGGATGTCTCAAACAAGCTGTCAAAATTTCAGCCAAATCGGACTATGGATGGACCTTGATCGGAGTTATTTTCCGAGACTGCTCTAGTTTGGAACGAAAATAAAGATGATTGGTGTATAAGGGGGTTGTGTGGAAGTTTAGAGTTGACTTTAGAAAGGAGGATGTTACATATTTTTGGCACTTTGTAGTATGACTCGGGAACAAAATATTTGGCTCGGGAACAAAGAGCTTAAGGTTTGAATCCGGTTTTTGGGTACGATAATTTTAACTTGACTAGTATAACAAACTCATTATAAAACGTAATTATAAAATTGTCATTTGTATATAATGACTCAAATAAATGATTTGTATAATAATAACATAATATTTGAAATATCTCGGAAAAATCCATAGTTAATAAATTAGTAAACGGGTTTAAAAAATACGGGGTATTACACTTTCTATATAATGGAGTTTTAAATTGGTTGTGTCACTTTTATTGGGCAAATTCTTTCACATGCCCGCTCCCTCCCTTTCTACACCTCTCTATATCTTTTCTCCCCAAAAATTGCCTAGGGGTTCGTGAAATGAAAAGTGTCACAGCTTAAAAAACAGAATTAGTATTAGATATTTTATTTTTATTTTTCTTTTTTCTTCGTGTAAGTGTAGATGTTCCCAATATCGGATCAGATTTATAGATTTGCTTACTTGTTGCAACTTTCTCTCAGATGTGAAGATTGATTGTTCTAAGATCCTCTTTGTTTACCCTTTATGTTTATTTGTTGTGTGTGTTGGTGATGGTGCTAGTATTCCAAGACTAAGGTTGTAGAAGTTCATTTCCATGTCAAGATTTTTTTTTTTTTTTCATTTCACATTCCTTCTTAATCCTATGATAAGTGAACAAATTCCTCTTATTAATTGAAATTTATTTTTTGGTTCAATGTAGGTTACCTCTATTGAAAAGCTTTGTGTCCCCAAACAAGATGATCCCTTTGTCTAATATTCCTGGTTTTACAATTGTAAAAAATTCTGAATGTTATGAATTTATTACATGGTGGGTGTGTCCCCTTATGAAAAATTTGGAGAGAGTTTGTTGTCATATTAGCATGTTGCCAACTTTTACACAATGTTGCAAACCAATTCGAAGTTTGACATTAGTTGAAGGGACTTCTGGGTGTTGCGTGTCAGATGAGGCAGCTTTAGCGATTGTAGAAGGGTTTACTCTACTTGAGCATTTGAGTATTTCGGCGTTCTCTATCTCAGTGAATGGTTTGTCAATGATATTAGATTGTTGTAAGAATCTGCAATACTTGGATGTGCAGCACACTGTTTGTAACCAAGGAAGGTTCAGCCGGTTCCCACACGAGTGGCCACGGCCGGAAGAGATTTGCAACAAATTGGCAAGTGTGAAGACATTGTTGACTTGTCCCCGAAAAAATTGCACAAGGTGTAAACTTTATTATTAGATGTCTTTGTATTGTTAATGATCTCCTCTTCTTGGCTTTATAATCATGTTTATTTTATTTTCCTTTGAATGTTAAGTTTTATTGTTTTTTTACTTTGTTATGAATGTTATTTCTCATGGGATATTTATTTGTAATGATCTTTTATTTAATGTGCTCGTTTTTTGTACAGGACTACTATATGTATAGTTATAATTATTAATGAAATTAATAGCTGAAATTCCTAAATCAGAATCATTTGAAATTGTATGTGGTAATAGAATTGCCTTCTTATTTCTGTACTCTGAAAAAAATGAGACTAATTATGGTTGTAATGAAGCCCTAATATGACTTTTTTTTTCTTTTTTGTAAACTAAAGTAATAAATAAATTTAGATTAAATTTTATTATTTTATAATACAAAAATATTAGAAAAACCAAGTTAAAATATGTACATAGTAACCTTTGTTAGTTCAAATTGACATACTTGGTATTAGACCTGGTTATCAGGTAGTTACTCATTGATAATAGGGTCATTAATGGGTAAGGTCCCAATGATAATAGGGTCATTAATGGGTAAGATCTTATTGGGTAGGGCCATTATAGGGTCATGATATATTTTCAATTTAATAGATAAAAAAATAGATTAGGTAAAATAAATTACATGCATATTTTCATATTCATATATACTTAATTATATCTTTGTCCAAAATTTATTTTAATTAATATTTTATTGGCCCGTCCATTATCAACTTGCAACTCGCATTAACCTAATCCACTACCGACCCTCACTAACCCTCCCAATAACTAGGCCTACTTGGTATATATTGTATTTTCTTTTGTACTCAAAATTTATCTAGTCTAGTCTTTCAAAAAAATTATCTAGGAAATTCGTAAATATTTTGGAGTATTACATTGGTATTATTTGGAAGGTAGAGTACATTTTTTATTTTGGAAAGTTATTTTAATTTTACAAGTTATATAAATGGCAACTTAAAGCTGGTGTTTGGTTCACTATTTAACAACTTAAGTCTAGTTTTATTGACTGAGAAAATTGACGCCATATTCCACCCAATTCACTAATTGCTAGTTTAATAGCAAATAGTGAAGCCGTAATATTGATCTAACCTATATAATAAAAATCATCAAAATCTCCTAATCTTTCCTCAAAGAAACTGCCATCTTTTGCAAGTTCTGATCAATATTTTGAGCCTACCACAATCAGACTACGAGCCCTTTAAAAACCTGTCAAAACCTAAATTCTGATTCTTGGTAAATACTTCTTCTTCGTTTCCTTATTATTATTACTCTTTTTTTCTAATCTTAATGTTGATTAATTTTTATTTGAGTTTTTTGCTGATCAAGTTTGAATTCTTTCTTTTTTGGTTTTATTTTTTTTATTTTTATTACTTTCAGTGTTAATTTATTTTATGAATGAATGTGGTTTTTTTTTTTTTTTTTTCATTTTTACACTTTTTATGTCTAGATTGCATTTAAAGTTTGATTAGTCGTCTTTTAAAATTTGTATAACTCCTTTTTTTTAATCTTATAATGTTGATTAATTTGTATTTGATCGAGTTTCTTGCTAATCAAATTTGAATTTTTCTTTTTGGGTTTTTAATTTTCGGTGTTAATTTAGTTGATGAATGAATGTGGGTTTTTACATTTTTCATTTTTTTTCATAGATGAATTTGGGCTTTATCAATTCTCTATATGTAATTAGTTCATGACATTTAGTGTCTAAAGCCGTGTTATTTTTTTTTTTTTGGAAGCAAATAGCCGTGTAATTAAGACAAAGAATTTTGATTAGTGATCGTTTAAAATTTATCAACAGGCAATAACTAATGATCAATATTTTAATGACAAATTACATGTGTAATATAATGAATGCTTTCTTCTTTTGAAATTCGACGTACACTACAAGAAAACGCTCAATGGGAATTACTGAGGGCTAGAAAAATCTATCGGTAAAAAATTAATTTACCGATAGTTTTACTTCGCCATCGCTATTTCTCAGAATCGGTATATTTTTTCCGATAGCTTTCTTTGGTTTTTGGTTGATTTTCGTTGTTTTTTTGGTTGATTTTCGTTAGTTTTTGTGGTTGATTTTCATGGATTATTGGTTGATTTTCTTGATTTTATGATGGTGGTGGTGGTTGCGGTGGCTAGGGACTTAGGTGGTGTGGGTGTTTGGCCGTTTGGGTAAGGGGTAGGGGGCAGTAAGGGGGTGTAGGGGTATGGGACAGGTGGCTGGGGTATGGGGGTAATGGGGTGGGTATAGCTTTGTGCAAACTTTGGATCTTGGAATTTGATGGTTGCAATTTGGAAGGAATTTAGGGAATGAAATTTGCTGGTTGCAATTAAAGATTAATGAAGGTTTAACTACCAACCAATGGATGTTAAGGCCTATTTAAAATTATGTATAAATTTAAAATATAAAAATGTTGCATCTTAAAATAAAATAAAAATAATCCAAGAATTAATACATAATGCATGTTAGGTGGGTTAGGATATTAGGAAGTATTAGAAAAGCTTTTTTTTTTTAGCAATATTAAGAAAGTTTTTGTTTTATAAATACATGGAAATAATAGCAGTACATTATAAAAATTCTCTGTAGGTTGTAGATCGATATCAATGGCGGCTCATCAACTTGCGATAAATGATATAACCAACATACTGTGTGTTGGGGCAACAAAACTTGGAGTGTTGAGTACTTTAGTAATGGCAGAATTTTGGCCAAATAAGCGCTTTGTGATCACCGATATGAAGTTCAAATAAAAAGGTGGCAAGTGCAACCCCTAAGTGTGTTCGAGGCAGGATTAGCTAATGCATTGATGGCAAGAACTACAGCAACACCTATTGGCAATGTTGCGTTTCAAGATATGAATATTGGATTGCAAGTTAACAATTTTTAGATGATTATAGTTGCTACAGATGTACAGACAAAGAAATTTGGCATTGGGAGAAAAAAGAGGCTCAAATTGACATTTTGGGATCAAGCATTAAGACAAATTCTGACACATGCATTGCCACCAAAAGTCATTGTAATGAAGTGTGCATTTCCTCGTGATGTGAGAATAACTTTGGCGAACATAATTAGAGATGTTCTAGTTGACAATATTTTTGCGGATGATTTTCCAATTTTCTAGGTTCCGGAATTCTTCTCGGCCGGGACAACCTTGCAAAACTTAAGGCAACCTAGTCAAGTTGTCATATCAAGATGTCATGGGAAAGTGAATATCATTAATGTTGTAGCTGATTTTTACCGTTTAGCTCCAAATTGGGTTGCTTAAAACAATATTCTTTTGTATGGACATCATACTTCAGCTGCTGTAGGAGTAATGGGTGCAAATGTGATGTTGGCTTTTAAGGCTACATTGATGGAAATAATGACTCGAGCTTGTGATAATATAACAGGGGATGGGGAAGAAAAAGGTAATATAGAGCAAGTAAGACAGATTGTCGCAAGTGATCCTGGGATAGGGGATCAGTTCCTTGACATTACGGCCGGCTTGGGTGGACATGCACTAACGCGAGATCTGATGTTTTTCAAACATATAGCAGAGTTGGGTGGTGATAAACTTGCAGTTCGACTCTTTGATGATGTAATAAAATACCATGAGAACTACAAAAGTCAATTTGTCTCTCAAATTTTGCATCACTTTAATTCCTTGGAGCAAAGGATCGTAATAGTTTTGGGACTAGTACAAACCTAATACAAGTGATGTTGATAACTCCGCTGCAATAGGAATCTGCAAGATACTTGTTGGGGAAAAAGCAAGAAGGCTTCGGATACATGATCCAAGAGCTCCTGCTGCGGATATAGATGATTGTTTCCCACCAACTTATACACAAGGGAACAATCCATGGATTACAGTGCACCAAGACATTGGCAATAACAATAATAATTTTTGGGATCGTGCTAACGCAATCTGCTTTCTTCAAAATTGGGAGCATTACAATCAGATTGATTTTGATCAAATTTGTCTATTTACTACTTCTAAGGTATATTTGTTTGATACTTGCGATGCTCTTCAACCCCATCTCCAACAAATTCAACAGATCAACGACCAAAACATCGTCCCTCCATATGTCGTGAAAATTAGAGGACATGCTTGAGATATCAGTTAGTTGTATACTTGTAGTGTCGTATTTTTTTTTTCAACAGTGGGTAAATAATACAAACAAATTAACCTTCACCCATATTTCCTGCAATCTGTTGCAAGTACATGGGCTTTATGGACCAGTTGACGTTGCGCTCTGATGCATAAAGCACAGTCCCTTTCCTCCGCAGCATCCTTTATGTCTATGATGATCTGCCTCAGCTCCTCCTCCGCTTGTTTTGGGTTTATGAGAGCCTGCACTAACTTTTCTGAGTCTGATTTGATAATTATGTTCTTCAGCTGTGCTGGGATTTCTCGTACTGCTTGCAATACTGCTATTCCTTCTCCTTGGGTTGGTGTAATAGCACAAATTCTAGACGCTCCCTGCATTTGGGCACCTTGATTTTCCTCTGCTACCCATGCAACTACTGCTTTCCACTCTCCCTTGGCACTATTATACTTGTAGTGTCTTAATGTCTCCTTTTCAATGTATACGAATTTGTTTTTAATGAAACAATGATTTAGTTTCTACTTGAATTTCTATTTTCTTTCAAGTTTTCTTCGTGATGGGTGTAAGAATCATTGGTTTGTCACATATTGTTTCTTCTATGGCAGATGTCCAAACTTGCTTCGTTGTGCCTAATATGTTTGCTTGCTTTTACTTGAGATGATTAATCTGAGTAGGCTGCCTGCTTAAGCTTGTTCCTTGATTACTAAGTAGGATTATACTCGAGTACATAGTAGCTTTGAATTCTTCGAATAATAACTATTAGGGCCACGTTCACATCAACTTCAAGACATTATATATTTATGTTCAATGAACTAAGTTTTGATTTGATTACTTTCATCAGTAATTTGATGAGACAAACACTAGACAGTTATAAAAAAAAGAGGAAACTAAACTTTTTATGTGGTGAAAATAATGCTTATATGGCTATATATGTTGATTGGTAGATGAAACTTATATGTGTGGTGGCCTAGTGGATGCTTTGTTGTTGTTTTGCAGCGACGTCCACCAGTTGATGATTCAAAGGGAAAGCTGAATCTGGTTAGTTTCTTAAAAATTGATTTTTCCTGTTTCATAACTTTTTTGGAAATTTTAAATCTTAGAACTTTATGCATTATTCATTTAAAATTTTGTTTATGACCTTAAGGACCTATGCAAATTTCTTTGAATGGTTGTAGGCTTTGTTATATTTAATTAGCGAATATGAGATGATGTAGGAATTAGGATATAGTTTAAATAATTATACGAATGCCCTTTATGTACGGGCATATATTTTGGAAGGTTTCCTTATTTTGGGTAATCTTTACTGGGCATATGTTGCTTTTGTTGTGTAATTGAGATGTGTTGATTTTTATGAGTATATATTAACACTTTAGTAGAGTAAAGTCTGATGTATAATGCATCAGCCATAACTAGTTTGTTGAGGAGTGAAGGTAGATTTAATTAATGAATGAAAAGAGCCTACACCCCTACCAGATATAAAGTACACAGGCTTCAATGATAGATCTCAGCATGTTGAGTGGAGAGACCCTTTTCCAATGAATGCAATCCAAAACACCTAGATAAGGTCATCCTATAATATGAAGATAGTAGTTGTATGCAATCAGAAAGCCTTACTAGGATTTGTTGCTTAACTTGGTATTAACTATCCTGGAGCATGGTAGGCTGGTATGTAATACCCCTAATATTTTATTTACTCTAACTATATATTTTATTAAGATTGTTTTGGTTCTTTTAAATCTACAAGTAAGTTATTTATCAACTTTATGTTTCAAGGTCAAAACTTGTTTTAAGGAGGGTAGATTGTAATACCCGTATATTTTATGATTTTACAAATTATAAAATTAGAGTTGTATACTTTAAATTTTATTTTCTTATCTTATTTGATAGTATTTATATCCTTTAACCCTACATTATTATTTTATAATAATAATAAAAAAAAAAGAGCCGTGTATTTCCTTTGGCTGTGCGTGAAACAAACCAAACCAAACCAAGTTATTCTCTTAATAAACCTTGAGCCTTTTGATTATTCTCATGATTCTTCCACCAAACTTTATCATGTAATTTTAATGTAAATATCCAAGGCCTCACGTACTATATATGTAGGCGTGAATCGCAAGTCAGGAGTCGAAAGTTAGTGCAATACTTTGCTATAATATTTGCCTAATTGTTTCCGGAAAGGTAATCACACGCATATTGACGAAGTTATTTAATAATTAATTATTGTTGTATTGTTTGTATTTTGATGTGTAAATTTATAATTTTGTTATTCGTATGATCAAGATTTACATATATATATATAAGTGCGTGGTATTATATGATTTGATTGGATATGAGTATTGTATTACTTTTACTGTTTATGATTTGTTATTTCTAGGGTTTTAATGTTGTTGCTATAGGGAGTATTGTTTTATTGAGGTTTTAGGGTTATTAATGCAGAGTATTATTTTTGGGTTGAGATATGATTATATTTGGGTTATTAGTATGTGTTTTAAGAGTTGAGATATTATGAACCGAATTGTTTGTTATTTATTTGGGAACATGTGCCATTGTTGAGATTGTTTATGAATAATTATTTGATCGATGTGTGAGATCAAAAGGTTGAGAATTACTATATTTTATTATTGGTTTGAGGCTCGGCGTTATAGACCTTAGTCCTTGACATGTTGGTAATGAGATAATGATCATAAGTTAAGAATGAGGTACAATCTTTATTAATTATTTTTCTATGGTCCCCTACAGTGGGAATTGACCCGTATGTGGTCTGGTTTAAGGTGTTTTTCTAGTTATTGAGAGTATTCAAGTTTTTATACTTGTTGGTTTGTTATTCGAATTACTCATGTCCAAGGCTATGTATAAAACAAAGAGCATGGCACACTTATGGGATAGAGATTTGAGTAAAGAATTGTATTTTTATTTGAGGTTGGGTTTGACAATGGTTACTTCTTAGAGTACAAAGTTACCTTATCCTTAAGGTATCAACGTGTAATGTGGTTTTGAACTACATAACATTAATTGTTTAATTGAGCTAGTAATGTTGATTATTTTGTTATACTCTGTATTCTGATATGTGGTGATTACTTAGCCTTTTGCTGACGTGTGTGTGTTATTTTGTTGTGCTACTTGTGTTTGCGGCCATGTCTTTTTCTTATGGTGGACCTGCGACGATCTATTTTGGAATTTGTCCTTAATGGTGAGCAGAAAAGATTGTTTAAACAGGTTGATCAAGTGATCGTAGCTAAAGGAGCTCAAGTGTTTCGATTAGTTTGTTATAACGAGTTTATAAAGTTGTACAAATAGCTCACTTAGATTTATTGGGTTGTAAATATTGGGATTTTGTAGGCCTTAACACTTGACAGGTTGTCGAGTGTGGCGGTAATACCTCTGATTTAGGTGTATGCTTCCACAATTTTATTTAAAGGTCGTTAATTTTCCTTTAATTCTTGTTTATTATTAATTAGTAAATCGGGGGTGTTACAAATTGGTATCCAGAGCCTTACCGTTCCTGAAGTTTACGCAGGGATCTTCATATCCCAGCGTGGTTTTTGTTTAGGGATGAACTTGTTAATTAAGACTTAGGATTAAAATGAACATAGGTTAAGCCGTTTTGAGGGTGATCCTCTATATGTTTTTGCTTGTTATGCATTTTGCATATGTGACCAGCTTGAGTTCGGGGACGAACTCCTTTCTTTTTAAGGGGGATAGTATGTAATACCCCTAATATTTTATTTACTCTAACTATATATTTTATTAAGATTGTTTTGGTTCTTTTAAATCTACAAGTAAGTTATTTATCAACTTTATGTTTCAAGATCAAAACTTGTTTTAAGGAGGGTAGATTGTAATACCCGTATATTTTATGATTTTACAAATTATAAAATTAGTGTTGTATACTTTAAATTTTATTTTCTTATCTTATTTGATAGTATTTATATCCTTTAACCCTACATTATTATTTTATAATAATAATATAAAAAAAAGAAGAGCCGTGTATTTCCTTTGGCTGTGCGTGAAACAAACCAAACCAAACCAAGTTATTCTCTTAATAAACCTTGAGCCTTTTGATTATTCTCATGATTCTTCCACCAAACTTTATCATGTAATTTTAATGTAAATATCCAAGGCCTCACGTACTATATATGTAGGCGTGAATCGCAAGTCAGGAGTCGAAAGTTAGTGCAATACTTTGCTATAATATTTGCCTAATTGTTTCCGGAAAGGTAATCACACGCATATTGACGAAGTTATTTAATAATTAATTATTGTTGTATTGTTTGTATTTTGATGTGTAAATTTATAATTTTGTTATTCGTATGATCAAGATTTACATATATATATATATAAGTGCGTGGTATTATATGATTTGATTGGATATGAGTATTGTATTACTTTTACTGTTTATGATTTGTTATTTCTAGGGTTTTAATGTTGTTGCTATAGGGAGTATTGTTTTATTGAGGTTTTAGGGTTATTAATGCAGAGTATTATTTTTGGGTTGAGATATGATTATATTTGGGTTATTAGTATGTGTTTTAAGAGTTGAGATATTATGAACCGAATTGTTTGTTATTTATTTGGGAACATGTGCCATTGTTGAGATTGTTTATGAATAATTATTTGATCGATGTGTGAGATCAAAAGGTTGAGAATTACTATATTTTATTATTGGTTTGAGGCTCGGCGTTATAGACCTTAGTCCTTGACATGTTGGTAATGAGATAATGATCATAAGTTAAGAATGAGGTACAATCTTTATTAATTATTTTTCTATGGTCCCCTACAGTGGGAATTGACCCGTATGTGGTCTGGTTTAAGGTGTTTTTCTAGTTATTGAGAGTATTCAAGTTTTTATACTTGTTGGTTTGTTATTCGAATTACTCATGTCCAAGGCTATGTATAAAACAAAGAGCATGGCACACTTATGGGATAGAGATTTGAGTAAAGAATTGTATTTTTATTTGAGGTTGGGTTTGACAATGGTTACTTCTTAGAGTACAAAGTTACCTTATCCTTAAGGTATCAACGTGTAATGTGGTTTTGAACTACATAACATTAATTGTTTAATTGAGCTAGTAATGTTGATTATTTTGTTATACTCTGTATTCTGATATGTGGTGATTACTTAGCCTTTTGCTGACGTGTGTGTGTTATTTTGTTGTGCTACTTGTGTTTGCGGCCATGTCTTTTTCTTATGGTGGCCCTGCGACGATCTATTTTGGAATTTGTCCTTAATGGTGAGCAGAAAAGATTGTTTAAACAGGTTGATCAAGTGATCGTAGCTAAAGGAGCTCAAGTGTTTCGATTAGTTTGTTATAACGAGTTTATAAAGTTGTACAAATAGCTCACTTAGATTTATTGGGTTGTAATTATTGGGATTTTGTAGGCCTTAACACTTGACAGGTTGTCGAGTGTGGCGGTAATACCTCTGATTTAGGTGTATGCTTCCGCAATTTTATTTAAAGGTCGTTAATTTTCCTTTAATTCTTGTTTATTATTAATTAGTAAATCGGGGGTGTTACAAATTGGTATCCAGAGCCTTACCGTTCCTGAAGTTTACGCAGGGATCTTCATATCCCAGCGTGGTTTTTGTTTAGGGATGAACTTGTTAATTAAGACTTAGGATTAAAATGAACATAGGTTAAGCCGTTTTGAGGGTGTTTCTCTATATGTTTTTGCTTGTTATGCATTTTGCATATGTGACTAGCTTGAGTTCGGGGACGAACTCCTTTCTTTTTAAGGGGGATAGTATGTAATACCCCTAATATTTTATTTACTCTAACTATATATTTTATTAAGATTGTTTTGGTTCTTTTAAATCTACAAGTAAGTTATTTATCAACTTTATGTTTCAAGATCAAAACTTGTTTTAAGGAGGGTAGATTGTAATACCCGTATATTTTATGATTTTACAAATTATAAAATTAGTGTTGTATACTTTAAATTTTATTTTCTTATCTTATTTGATAGTATTTATATCCTTTAACCCTACATTATTATTTTATAATAATAATATAAAAAAAAGAAGAGTCGTGTATTTCCTTTGGCTGTGCGTGAAACAAACCAAACCAAACCAAGTTATTCTCTTAATAAACCTTGAGCCTTTTGATTATTCTCATGATTCTTCCACCAAACTTTATCATGTAATTTTAATGTAAATATCCAAGGCCTCACGTACTATATATGTAGGCGTGAATCGCAAGTCAGGAGTCGAAAGTTAGTGCAATACTTTGCTATAATATTTGCCTAATTGTTTCCGGAAAGGTAATCACACGCATATTGACGAAGTTATTTAATAATTAATTATTGTTGTATTGTTTGTATTTTGATGTGTAAATTTATAATTTTGTTATTCGTATGATCAAGATTTACATATATATATATATAAGTGCGTGGTATTATATGATTTGATTGGATATGAGTATTGTATTACTTTTACTGTTTATGATTTGTTATTTCTAGGGTTTTAATGTTGTTGCTATAGGGAGTATTGTTTTATTGAGGTTTTAGGGTTATTAATGCAGAGTATTATTTTTGGGTTGAGATATGATTATATTTGGGTTATTAGTATGTGTTTTAAGAGTTGAGATATTATGAACCGAATTGTTTGTTATTTATTTGGGAACATGTGCCATTGTTGAGATTGTTTATGAATAATTATTTGATCGATGTGTGAGATCAAAAGGTTGAGAATTACTATATTTTATTATTGGTTTGAGGCTCGGCGTTATAGACCTTAGTCCTTGACATGTTGGTAATGAGATAATGATCATAAGTTAAGAATGAGGTACAATCTTTATTAATTATTTTTCTATGGTCCCCTACAGTGGGAATTGACCCGTATGTGGTCTGGTTTAAGGTGTTTTTCTAGTTATTGAGAGTATTCAAGTTTTTATACTTGTTGGTTTGTTATTCGAATTACTCATGTCCAAGGTTATGTATAAAACAAAGAGCATGGCACACTTATGGGATAGAGATTTGAGTAAAGAATTGTATTTTTATTTGAGGTTGGGTTTGACAATGGTTACTTCTTAGAGTACAAAGTTACCTTATCCTTAAGGTATCAACGTGTAATGTGGTTTTGAACTACATAACATTAATTGTTTAATTGAGCTAGTAATGTTGATTATTTTGTTATACTCTGTATTCTGATATGTGGTGATTACTTAGCCTTTTGCTGACGTGTGTGTGTTATTTTGTTGTGCTACTTGTGTTTGCGGCCATGTCTTTTTCTTATGGTGGCCCTGCGACGATCTATTTTGGAATTTGTCCTTAATGGTGAGCAGAAAAGATTGTTTAAACAGGTTGATCAAGTGATCGTAGCTAAAGGAGCTCAAGTGTTTCGATTAGTTTGTTATAACGAGTTTATAAAGTTGTACAAATAGCTCACTTAGATTTATTGGGTTGTAATTATTGGGATTTTGTAGGCCTTAACACTTGACAGGTTGTCGAGTGTGGCGGTAATACCTCTGATTTAGGTGTATGCTTCCGCAATTTTATTTAAAGGTCGTTAATTTTCCTTTAATTCTTGTGTACAAAGTGGATAATTCCAACCACTCAAATGTCCTCTTGAGGTGTCGTGAGATCCATGGAAAAAAACACAACATTTTTTTTTTCAAACAAGTATGTCAAAATGAAAGGCTATAACATACAAAATCGAACCTATTATTATCGAAACTTTCGGGATTGTAGGGGATGAATCCCGAAGTAAAATATTATTGTTTGGAACTGTATATGACAAACGACAAACTCCGCCAGTGGGTGGGTTTTACGCTGCCAGGATAAAGGAGGGTTAAGGTAGGCCAGTAGTATAAAACTTTGTCACATCGCTTGGCATGAGCCACAATGATTAAGAGTAGTACTAGGATGGGTGACCTCCCGGGAAGTCCTTATGTTGGTTCATGTAGTCGACCCCACTAATGGGATTAAGGCGTTCAAGGTGAAGAAGAAGAATAAGAAGAAGAAGAAGAAGAAGAACTGTATATGACAATTATTTGGTCTTATAAAGTCGTGTGGACTTGGTGGCTTGGTGAGGCATAAGTTGTAAATGACTTGATTGACCGTTTAAAGGCAAAGAAGACTGATTCAACCACCTAAATGGACTCCCAAGGTGTTGTGGGGTCCATGGGAAGAACCACGACTTGTTTGATTTCCGGTTCCAGAAAAGTCGAGAATTGTCCAAAACGGAAGGCTAATCCATGCTTTTAAGCTAATTTATGAATATTTTTTCAAAATTAAAGTGAATGTGTGGAATGTCTCCTAGGGTCATATCAATTAGTTTGGAACCACAAAAAGTTTACTAATATGCATATAAAGTCCTTAGAATGAGTTTGGGCTGTTATGGAATTATGTTGAGTTGGTAGTGAAGTGGCGAAGAGCTATAAGAGATAGTTATTTATATAACCAACTTGGCATCCCGGGTGTTCTATAAAGGCGTCAGAAGCCCTTCATCTTCATTGGTGTTGTTAATTATTCCAAATTCATTTCTTAAAGTATAATCAATATCATGGGTGTTTATATTATATTGCATTGGTATTGTGTTTGTTATGCAACACCAATTAATGTTTGATTGTTTACAATTATTCATTCATTGGAACAAATGAATACCTTTTTATCTTCAGATGGAAAAGTATCCATAACCTCATAATGGAATGGCACCTCATCTCATTTCATGGTTTTCAACAAGAATAGAATATTCTTTTTTGATTGATGATCTGCTAACTATCTTGGACGAGTATAATACTAACAATACATTTCTGTTGTACTCCAAGATGTATACATTTTGGTATCTGGAGTTTAGGGAATTCTTTGTTGTATAGAACTCCCTAGTTATCTGATTTTGTTATGTACTGTTGATTGTCTAACCCTTTTTGGGAGTAGTTGAGGAAATATCATCAAAATTATTGCTAATTTCTTGCACTTACCAGTATCTGGTGCTTCTAATGAGCAAAGCAGTCTTACTCTTGTGATTTTAAAGAAGTTTCTTTTGAATATTTTTAATGGCTAATCCTTTCTTGTTGATTATTTTTGGTCATTATTGCAAGGTGTTACCTTAATTTCAACCTTCTCTCTTTCAAACATGTGTTGTTTTGGCTTTCACACTTGGCAATGAATGACTTCTACCATTAATATTTTTCACTATCAATAAGTAAGAACTATGAAAAGTTAATATTTTGATTATCTATATTAGGACAAATCTAACAGTATCCCATACGATTATGTTGCGCCTCAAGTAACAAGTACTAAGGATAGTTTAAGTAGAATACGTGATAAATGCAAAAGTAAAACTTTGCTGTTAAAAAATATGGAATAGGCCAGGTATAATATTTAGTTTTTTACATGCAATTTTTTGAGGTAATAGTTGGATGTTATAGAATGATTTAATTGTGGTATGGTCATTTGAATACATTTTCGAGGGCCAGTTGGGCATGGAAGGTGGATGCTGTCTCTAACTTAATTTTATTTGCAGCCCAAATACCTACTAGTTCTTTAGTATAGCCCTCCTGCACATTGCATTATAATTTATAAAGCTTATACTACTTGTTGATTTGAAGTAGCAATTGGTTGTAACTCGTACTTATTCAATCCTTAGTATCAGCTTAATTTCCCATGTCAAACATTATGGTAGAACCCATTGGGGCATTTCAGAGTGCAAAGATTGTCTAGAGTCAGCTTGTAAAGACCATATAAACCACACCTGGACGACTGGACTGTTGACCACTTAATATTGAGTGAATATATGGCATGTCCTTTTCCTTTCCCCATCAAACACCTACAAATTGATTGGTTTGGTTGATCTATCATCTAATTTTATACTATTATTTTGTTTAATGCAGAAACTTCAGAAACAACACAATTGCATTCCAGATGAGCATTATCTGCAGACATCAGCTTGTTGGGTGCTACAAGTCCTTGAATCCTTTCTTCCAAGAGGAATTTGTATAAAAGGTTCACCCGAGAGCACGACTGAGTCCCTTGCTGCTAGAGAAATAATGTCTACACAAGAGACTTGCCTTGGACATACGGCTTCCTAAACAAATTTTAGTTTACCAATTGCTTCCAACTTTCTAAACCCCAAGTTCTTGGAACATTTCATTTCCGAGTCTTTTGAATTCAGTATAATTGATGCATCATATCCCTAAATGGGATTCAAGATTATTGAGTTATTAATTTTAAAAATTTGGTTCGATCTAAAATTCTAAACCAAAAAACCATAATTAACTAAATGAGCACATCTGAAATAAAATTAATCATAGCTCATTACCATCATCACTTTGAACAAATTAGCAAGTCCCTTAATGCGAATTTGAAGAAAATATATACTACCTCTATTTCTTATTATCTACAACAAAAGAATATTTTATGTCTCACAAATAATATTCTTTGTTGCAGATAATAAGAAACGAAGGTAGTATATATAATGAAAATTGTATAGTATGTAGAATTGTACTTCGTATGTTACACCCTTCAAAAATACTATACTTTCTCCATATTTTTGCGCTATGCACGTATTTTGTATTGATTATAAATGATGGTTTATAGTTTATACATAAGAAAATATATATATATATATATATATATATATATATATATATATATATATATATATATATATATATATGAAATCTTATTAGATTTGTGTAAATATGTATTTTTTATCTAAGATATTGATATTAAAGACATTATATAACTGTTGAATATATATATACACCGTTTTATTTATTGACAGGACACAAGAGTGATGAAAACCAAAACTTTACGTGAAAGTATTATTACTTATTTACCCAAGAGAATAACAGTGATATACTGTAGTTAGAACTAAATTTGGTGGACTGCTATTCGATAAAAAAAGACGATAGAATGATAGATCACAAAGTTAGGTGTTAAATATGGCATGCAAAATTGCAAATAGCATGATAATATAACAATATAAAACACTTTATCAAAAATGAGGTTGAAACTTAAAAGGTTGTCATTTTCAAAATTCTAGGCACTAAGTAAAAGTGCACTTGAAATTACTGTCTTTTTATTTGTAGGCCATGTATTAATAATAGCTTGGCTTAGCTTAGCTTTGCTCTGGTGAGGCAAGTTAATTAAACTTGATAACTGAATGAAAATTTATACTTACATTACTATGTAGCCATGTCTTTCTCCTCATGTATGTATGTATGCATAAGCTAGTTTCGGATTCACTTATTGTTCTTCTTAAGAGTTTTCTTTATTTTTTATTTTTTGTGTGTGATGATGATTAGCTCGTTTCTAGGTTTGATATGTTTTAGCTGATTGCATGTAATGGAATTTTGGCATCTTTAGTTTTTGTTGTAAGCTTTTCACCGTTTTCTTAGTATGTAGAAGCAATATATTCTTAGAACATGTCCCCTATTTACTTGTAGTTCGTTCTTGTCCTTTTGAAGACGAAGAGCATTGATTAGCTAGGGATTGGGATTGGGTTTTACCTTAGTTAGTTTGGCTTGTGTCTAGATAGCAGTTGTTTCGAAGAACCCCAGGATGAGGGAGGGGTTTCACTCTTTAGGTATTGTACTGTATTGCAGCTTACATAAATTAGAGAAAGTTGTATCATAGAAGCATCAAATTAAATATGAATGGAAAATTGGTGTTTCGAAGAACCCCATGATGTACTTCATTTGGTGTTTTTATTGTAACTATATAAATTGTCGTCTAGGGCCTAGGGGCACACTAGATTGATAGAATATTCAACACATTACTAAAACACTTTATGTAGTAATTCTCTTCATAAATTATAAGGTGTGGGTTTTTAGTTATGTTTAAGTGATCCTCTATTGGATGTAAGGTACATCTGCCTGGGATCGCGGTACAGTACCTCCTAGTTTTGGCGGTGATTCACCTTTATATAGATATCGAGGTGGAGGTGTTGTAATGAGTGACCGGTGGCTTTGGAGGCTGTGCTTGATCCTCGGGGATGGGACCATGATGCAGGGTTTGATGGGGTGAACTTGGAACAGCTGTTGAAATACAAAGGAACTTAACATTCAAGTGAACTAGAACAAGCATTAATGAGAAGGAAATTCTATTATCACATACAATTTCAAATGATTCTGATGTAAGAATTTCAGTTGTTAATTTCATTAATAATTATAGTGCAATTCTACACGACTATACATATAGTAGCCCGGTAGAAAAAATGAGCACATTAAATAAAAGATCAGTATACAGAAATATCCCATGAGAAATAACATTTTCACAACAAAGTAAAACAACAATAAACGTAACATTCAAAGGATAGTAAAATAAACATGATTATAAAGTCAAGGAGAGGAGATCCTAGACAATACAAAGACAGCTAATAATAATGTTTACACCTTGTGCAATTTTTTCAGAGACAAGTCAACAATGTCTTCACACTTGCCAATTTCTTGCAGATCTCTTCTAGCCATGGCCACTCGTGTAGCACCCGGCTGAACCTTCCTCGATTACAAATAGTGTGCTGCACATCCAAGTACTGCAGATTCTGACAGCGATCCAATATCATTGACAAACCATTCACTGAGATAGAGAACCCAAATATACTCAAATGCTCAAGTAGAGGAAACCCTTCTGCAATCACTAAAGCTGCTTGATCTGACACGCAACACTCAGAAATCCCTTCAACTAATGTCAAACTTCGAATAGATTTGCAACATCGTGTAAAAGTTGGCAACATGCGGATATGACAACAAACTCTCTCCAAATTTTGCATCAGTGGACACATCCCCCATGAAATAATATTAGGTTGTGTTTGGATACAAGTAATTAATTTCAAATGATTCATTTCAAATCTAGAATTACAAATCATAGAATTCAATTCCAAATTATATGTTTGGGAAACATTAGATTTTCAATTCTATGATTTCAAATTCTAAATGGTGTTTGGAGGTGAGTAAAATTTGTGAAGTAAATCTGGAAATTTATGAATGATATATCTACATTAATCAATGGTTAACTACTTGAATGACAACAACACCTACAAGCATCAACTTCTTTGGTAATCAAATTAATCATCAAATCATACAATGATGTCATCGGAAGCTACAACCAGGTGCTCAAATCATACAAATTCAGCCTTTTTTTGAAATTTATATTTGTAAACCTAATTTTTGCCCCAATTTGATTATTTGAATTGGAAAAAAAAATGGATGTAAAATTACCAAAGTAGCTTAATTTAGATGACATCAATGCTTTGGTACTTGTAGTTTGCTTCAAATCTACCAAAAACAGCTTGTAATTTCAAGATTTGTTGTCAAAATTGTTCAAAGATTGAGATATTCTGTGCGCAGAGCATAGGTTGGTGACAAGGTGCATGTATAACAATCGTCGAACAAAAGTTGTAGACAAGGAAAATTCACAGTACTGAGAGGTTGTAGTAATGGAGGATAGAGAGAAAAAGTTGTGGTTGTTGGAGCTTTGGAGGAGAGAGAAGGGAAAATAGCAAAAGAAATTGACATGACATGTATTAAGTTGGAATTTGGAATTTGAAATTCATCAAACTTTACTGATTTTGTAATTGATTTGGAATTGGGCCAAATACAAATCCAACTATTTGCATTACCCAAACAAGACACTTGACCCAATTTCTGGATTTGAAATGAAAACCTTAAAACCAAACAGACCATCATAACATTCAGAATTATCTACAATTGTAAAACCAGGAATATTAGACAAAGGGATCATCTTCTTTGGGGGGACAAAGCTTTTCAATAAAGGTAACCTACATTGAGCCAAAAATAAATTTCAATTAAGAAGAGGAATTTGTTCACTTATCATAGGATTAAGAAGGAATGTGAAATGAAAAAGAAAAAAAAAATCTTGACACGGAAATGAACTTCTACAACCTTAGTATGGAAATACTAGCACCATCACCAACACACACAACAAATAAACATACAGGGTGAACGGAGAGGATCTTAGAACAATCAATCTTCACATCTGAGAGAAAGTTGCAACAAGCAAGCAAATCTACAAATCTAATGGCATTCTGCTAATCTGATAATACTAGCACCATCACCAACACACACAACAAATAAACATAAAGGGTGAACAGAGAGGATCTTAGAACAATCAATCTTCACATATGAGAGAAAGTTGCAACAAGTAAGCAAATCTACAAATCTATGGCATTCTGCTAATCTGATCTGATATTAAGAACATCTACACTCACACAAAGAAAAAAGGAAAATAAAAATCAAATATCTAATACTAACTCTGTTTTTTTTAAGTTGTGACACTTTTCATTTCATAAACTCCTAGGCAATTTTTGGGGAGAAAAGATATAGAGAGGTGAAAAAGGGGGGGGGGGCATGTGAAAGAATTTGCCCAATAAAAGTGTCACAACCAATTTAAAACTTCATTTTATGGAAAGTGTCAAACTTAAAAAGAAATGGAGGAAGAATCAAATTGCAAAATACTAAATCATTGCTTTAGAAAATAAGTTTATATTTGTTCAAAAATGTTTTTAATAATTAGAACCACAGCACTACTCGCACAAAGACCCTAATCATACAAAGTCATTACTATAAACAAGCACAACACAGATATTTCATTTTATTTTTATTTTTCTGATGATATTTCATCTTTATATACACACACACAATTTGCTTAAAGAAAGGATGAAAAACTATATGAGCCTATACATGATAATAACAAATTAAGACAAGTCTAAATCAAGGGGCACTAGCTATCTGGCATGTGTAAAGCTGGCAGAGAGGTTACCTTCGTGCTATATGCTCGTAGGCCTCTGATCGTAAGACATATTCAGCTAAGACAATCCCAGTATAAGAATCTGGGGGTCGGCGATTTAGGTTTAATATAAGATAATGGTAGAACCTTTTCAAGAGATTTAAATATAAAGGTTTCAGACGTAACAGTTCAGGGCCATCAAGAAAACGCAAGTCAAGGACTTGCCCAGGTGGAAACAAGTAGTCCAGGAATGCTGATAGCCATGACTTGCAAATGTAAAAACCTCTCCAGAACCAAATATGCCACGGATATCGCTTAAATATGTAAATCAATATCTCATGGTCCATGTCTTCCCACCTTCTGTTGCAAGGACTTCCTTTATCTACCACCATCTTATATCCCTTCTCATCCCCCCTAAGCCAATATCTATTTCCACATTGCATGAGTCGTGGTGGCGGCGTCAATCCTGTTGACGATGAAGAGGGCAGGTCACAACATCTTTGACCAGCTGCATTATGGTGGTAAACAAAAATGAATTCAGGCATTCACAACTCACAACATCTGCCAAGGAAATGAAAATGAAAATGAAAATATGACTTAAACTATAGTAAAACCTCCATACATTGATCAGTGATAGAATAAATAAGACTGGAGTAGTAATTTTTCATCTAATGGTAGTTGCTAGTTCAAAAACATCACTTTCATTGGCGGATTAAAAGGTGTAGTACTTAAAAAATCCCACTCAAAAATATAACATACTGGATTTGATTAAATTTGATAGTTGAGCCAGTCACGGATTGCAAAGAATCTGTTTTCAAGATAACACATTAAAATACAAAGTGTACATCTATGATCCTAGGATTGCAGGATAGTAAGATTATTAATTAGCAAACACAAAGATAAGAGATACATAATTTTCAGAAAAAAGTTTGTAGTAATTGGCTATCATTATTCATCATCACAGTGCCTCCAAAAATGTGTCATTCACCCATTTTGCATCTTGATGAAGGCTTAAGTTATAATCTTTCACGCAATTTTCATCATAAGTTGTAATCACTTAATGAGATATTTATCAGCTTGAAAACATTCAAGTTAATATCCTCTAAGTTTCCATCTCTCACTAAATTTTAGTGCACTAGAATAAAAAAAAAGAGCTGGTGCAAAAATTAACAGAAAAAACAGAGTTAAAATAGCCACTCAATACTAAAAATTGATCTTGTGCTAAAATCAGCCAAATTAAAAAGTGCCATTTTAATCACATATATGAGGAGCAACCCATTGAAAATTGAAAAAAAAAAAAAATCAAAAAACTACAACAACAAAACCTTTGTCTTAAAATAATTGGGGTCCGCTAGACATATATCAATACGAGGAATCGCATAGGTCATCTACATAAATCTTCTCCCTCCAGTACCCTCTGTTTTACACCAAATTTTTCATCAAGACCCAATAACCACATATTGCCGAATAAAAACAAAGGATAAATTATGTTGCACGATTAATCAGAAATGGGAGACGATTTCACAAGCAGGAAATATATCTGGTGCAAAATATGATAACAAACAGAGTTTGTAAAAAAATAATTCGTAGTAAAGAACACCTACGAACTTATGGAACAGAATTTGTAAACTGAGCATTAAGTAGGGAAAATGTCTTTGGGAATGTTTACAATCTTCAACAAGCTCCCAATCCTCATCTAAATTTCTCAATCTTCAAAGTTACACTATTGACGCGATTAGCAAAATATTTGCAATAAAGTACTAGACTACCACCTGTACAACATCCTAAATCTTCCAAATACCCTAAATCACATATGATTTCTCAAATTCTTATCACTTAACACAAGCTTCAAAGTCAAGTGTTACCTCATTAAAAGAAAAGAAAGGTCCAAAATTATGAATTCAATTAAACAAAAACCAATAAATGAACCTGTAATGCATTAGAAGAAATTAGCTTGTGTATGAGCACCAGCAGGTGCTCATATTAAGGTGAAAAAAATTCATCTCATTATTATAATTTAGACCATCAGTATGAATTACTTATTTGAATTCAACAGAAAAAAGGAACTTAATATTACAGCAAATGGCAAAATATTCATTCAGAATTCCGGTTTTAAAAAGAAAAAAAGAAGATGCACGAAATCAGATTCTTTGGCATTTAATTGGAAAACAAATGAAAACAAGAAAAAGAAAACAGACATGACGATAGCAAGTGGCCAATTAAAATAAAATCATCAAGCAAGTGACACAAGAAAAGGCCTACTTTTGTGAAATGCAGCAAGATCTGAGAACAAACAGCCTTATTAGGACCCAACAGTCTTTCGAAATGTCAGCAACATAAATAAGAGATCTGGAATTGAGTGACGATATTAAATCTAAATTCCATGTAGTCGAGTATAATTATCGCAAAGCAATCAACTTAGGAATTCCAACCTTTGCTGATATTGGGAAATTCTGATTAGTTAAGGGAAATTGAACCAGAATTTTGATAGACAGAGGAAATGAATATATATAGAAAATTTTCAAGTATTTATAAGGGAATTATTTTTCCAAGTTTGTCATGAAAGTGAGTACCTTGCTTCAAGAAAATATGTATAAATTTGTCTCCTGCGCAATGAAAGGGCTCCATCAATTTGATTGGATCCAAACCCCTTGAAAGGAACCAAGTTAAGGCCACAATTAAGGTCACTTATGCAAGCAAGAGAGGGAAGGAGGGTGGTCACTTGGTTAAAATGCTGGTTACTACTCACTTAGGCCCTGTTCTTTTGAGCTTCTAGGCAGAGCAGAGCAGATTGAAGCAGAGCAGAGCCGAGCAGAGCAGAGCAGAGCCGAGCAGAGCAGAGCAGACTGAAGCAGAGCAGAGCAAAGCAAATTTCCTTATTATTATTATTATTACTATTATTATTATTATTATTATTATTATTATTATTGCTTAGACTACTACTACTACTACTACTACTACTACTACTACTATTACTACTACTACTACTACTACTACTACTACTACTACTACTACTACTACTACTACTACTACTACTACTATAACTATTATTAATAATATCGCATTATTATTATAATTATTAATTATTAATTATTATTATGATAATTATTAAATATTATTTAATTATTATTTTTATTATTATTTTTATTATTATTTTTATTAAAAATTAATAATTAGTATTATATTTAAATATTAGTTATTATCTTTAAATATTAATTTATATTATAAAAAGTCAATTATTTTTATTATTAATATTATTAATAATAAGTATTATTATTATTTTTTTCATTATGTTTTTTTGAGAAAATATTATTATCATTATTATTTTTACTATTATTATTATTATTATTATCAATAAATATTAATTATTATTATTATTATAATTATTAATTATTATTATTATAGTTCAATATCAATTATTATTTTAATTATTAAATACTAATTATTTATTATTTATTATTAAATATTATTTATTTATTGTTGTTATTATTAAATATTAATTTTTAATAATAATATTATTATTAAATATTAATTATTTATTATCATTATGAAATATTTATTATTATTATAATAATTATTCAGTATTAATTATTATTATTATTATTAAATATTAATTATTAATTATTTATTGTTGTTATTATTAAATATTAATTTTTAATAATATTATTATTATTAAATAATATTTATTTATTATTATTATGAAATATTTATTATTATTATAATAATGATTCAATATTAATTATTATTATTATTAAATATTTATTATTATTATAATAATAATAATTCAATATTAATTATTATTATTATTAAATATTAATTGTTTATTATTATTAAATATTTATTATTATTATTATTAAATATTAACTATTAACTATTAATATAATAATTCAATATTAAGTATTATTTTTAAGCAGAGCAAGGCAGGGCAGGGCAGAGCAGATTGAAGCAGAGCAGCTCTAAAGAACGGGGCCATAGCTTAGAGAAAAAGGAATCTAATTTTCTGATAGAATGCTCTTTATCAATAACAATTGAACTAAAATAATCCTACAAGATGAGATTTTTTTTGTACCTCTCTCACTTTCGTTTTGTCGTTTCCTCCCTTGCCTTTTCCTCTTAGCATTTGCTGGAATCTCCCTCAAAATCTAAAGCTCGTCATTTTGTTTATCAACCATTTTAGTAGGGTTCACAACCATAAAATCATTGGATACACCACCATCATCCATCAAGATTGACTTTCTATTTTTATTAATTAAAAAAAATAAATAAATAAATCGTGAAAATAATAATTAAAACAAAAATAATTAATCAAGACTACAAAAACGTACTACCTTTTCTTCCTCTGCCTTTTATTCTTAGAATTAGGTAAGATTTCAAGCTCATTAGATTGCTTATCAGCTGTTCCAGTACAATTCACCACCACTAAATCATCGGACACACCACCATCATCCATGAATGTTGATTTTCTATTATTATAAAAAAAAAAATGGAAATCATTAGACAATGGTTTAAACAATATTTTAAAAAAAAAAAAAAAAAAAAAAAGAACTACAAAAATCTACTACCTTTTCCGCTTAGCATTATGTGGAATCTCCTTCAAGATTTGAAGCTCATCAGATTGCTTATCAACTATTTAAGTAGAATTCACCACTACTAAATCAACGGACACACCACCATCATTCATGAATGTTGACTTTCTGTTAAAAAAACATGATAAGATTAGACAATTTGAACTGGAAACCCTAAATCACTAATTAACTCCCTCTCTCACATCTCTCTGACTCAGGCCTACCACCAACGACAGCGCGGAACCACCTTGTCTGCCCAAGCTTCAAGTCTTCAATCAAAGGATTCAATCAAAGTATTAATCTTTTAGTTATCAACTAATTAATCTGTCATTTAGTATTTATATTAATTATTTATAATTTCACTTCATTTGAATTATTCTTTTGTTGATGCTATTCAAATAATTGGATTGCTATTTTGTTGAAATGTTGATTGTTGAATTGAATTGCACTTGGTTAGTTGCTTATTGTTTGATTTTGTTTCAAATTTAATTATGAATAAATTGCTATTTGAGAGAAAAATGGCAGTGCAAAACAATGGTAAGTTGCAGACTTGTGGGGCTAATAACAAGGTATCAGTATTGTATTTACAAGTTAAGCTATTTTTCTAAGAGAAAAATGGGAGAACAAAGAGAATTAGACAAAGGAAAAATACAAAAAGAGAAGAAGAATAACAGCAATAATAATAGAAATAGGAAAAGGAGCAACCTTTTTGGGGGAAGGAAGATGGTAACTTGTCACTGTCAAACCATTATACTCAGTTCCCATTGCTACAGTTCGACTACCTATACAATTTAGGGGACCAAAACTAAGATGTTACTTATCTATAGAAATATGCCTACAAATTTATGCAAAATTGACTTTACGGGTGAAATTTGAGGAAATAAGGAAATTCAACATATATGCTATTAATGAAAAAAAAATCAATATATGTGGAATAAACCCTAACCCAAAATAAGGTCTTTGGGTTCGACTCATACCCCCAACGTTCCCCCCCCCCCCCCCCCCCCCCATTTCTTCATTCAGAAAGAGAGTCAGTAATGTCCTCTCTAAGTCCCTAGTTTATTATTTTTCCCTAAATTTCCAAACCCTAACCTTTCTAATTTCTCTTACTCCACGCCAAAGGGTTTATCATTTTCATTCCTTTTTCTCACTCTCATCTCCCTCGCACTTTCCATCACTATATGTGAAATAAACAATTAATTAAATTAAAAATGAGATCTTTAAGTTGAAATTTTGATAAATTATCTCCAATTATTTCTCCTTCCCATAAACGCCATTATCATCGTCATTCAAGAGGTACGGCTTCTCTCTTTCTCTTAACATTTAAATATTTTGTATATCTGAATAGCGTTTTGCAGTTGGTTTCAAAAATTGATGCTTCGAATTTTTGTATTTAATTGAATTGATTTTCGTTTTTTTATAAACTTTTCGAAATTCAGAGAGAGAGGGAGAGATAGGACTAATTGAATTTGGCAGGAAATTTCATTTCAAATTTTGTACGGAGTATTAGAATCTGTAGAGTTTAATACCAGCTAAAATACTTATCTATTGATATGAAATCGGTAATATCAGCATTTTGCTGTTAGTTTCAAGTTTCAACAATGGACGATTGGTTGGTTGATTATGTTATGATACTTGAATTTGATGGAATTCAATTGTGTTGAGGCTTATAACAATCAACAAGCACATGAAGACAAAAGTTTGCTCCTTTAATAAAGGTTATAACCATATACTTCCTCCGTTTCTATTTACTTGACCTATAGCCCTTTGGCACGCAATTTAAGGAAGAGATTAAAGAAGATAAACATAAGCTAAATAAAAAAAAAATGTCATGAAACCCCAATTTATCCCTTTTATCGGTGGTTTTATTTTTTGTATTAAAATATCGTTTGTCCTCTTTAATTAACTCCTTAAATTGCATGTCATGGGACTATAGGTCAAGTAAATTGAAACGAAGGAAGTATTAACAAGTCACCAACCTAGCTTACAAACCGAACCACACATGCACATAAAAAACCAACACACAAGCATCGGACTAGCAAAATGCAGAGAGGCAAACATTAGGTAACAATAGGTAGCATACAAGGCAACAAGCACTCTTTCATTTGGACGAACAAGCAACCCAACTTCTAACTTGAGAGTAACATAAACAGCTTGAAGAAACATCAACCAAGCAAAACCAACCACTAATGAACAGAAATTTACTTCTTGGGGATGGGAAGGGGTGGAAGCAGAAAAAATCAGTAATCATTCTTGAGACCAGTGAAAAAAATAATGAAGAAATGACCCCTTTTTCCCCTTTTGCAGAAATATACAGAGTCATAGCTGCATGAGTTATGCAAACTAAAACCAAATTTCTCCATACTACCCATATCTATTGCCTGAATGGAGACTTTGTGGACGACAGTCCTCCAATGCATGATATACCACCAATTTAATATTAACTGTTCTGTTCAACTTCTTACCACCTAACTGAAAGCCATTCATCATACTAATTGTAGATTGTGCAGCTGCTTGTGAGTCATAATTAGTTAATTAAACCCCATCTATTCAGCATAAATAGCCATCACGCAGTTAGGCACCACAAGATGAGGGATATGCAAATACCCAAAGCAGCTAGCTGATGAGCCATATACGACAAACACACATTTCTTCTCAGCCTCGCTTCCCTCCAGGTTATAAAACTCATACATATGATAGTACCTCTATTACCAAAGACTCAACATCGTACACTAAAATAAAAGAAAAACTAGGCCTGACTTTTTTTTTTAAATAGAACTAGGCCTAACTTAAGCTAGCTAGAAGAGCTACTGTATTTATCAAATTCTTGTGCTTAGGGAAAGAATGCTTGTATTATACATCAATTGCGGCAAAGCCTGAGGTTGAGCTGCTTATGTCCAAAAGCTAACAATAAAAGATGACATTTATCATTTGTAATTACGACTCCAGCAAAAACCTCTCTAAGCCTTACTAGTAACTTAAGTATTTACAAATCTACAATGTGAGCAACAATCTGAAAAAACATATGAAGACGAATGACATTCCATCACTTCTAGCAGATAACTCAATTGAAGGCCGGCGAATATAAGATACTCTGATGCTAAGACCTCATTAAAATTGAATTTCAAAATTCCAAACAACAACGTACTTCCAAGCATAGATTCATAGTTTTAAAGTTCAACTATAACTACAAACCACCAAAAAAAACTCAGCATAAACTGCCATATGTATGCCCAAAGCAGCGCTAATGAGCCATATACAACAACGCACATAAATTTAAGAAACCACCCCCCAATACAATTATCAAAAAATTTCGGCCACCAATTATCAAAAATAAATAGTCAGAAACCGAATTTACATACTAAAATCATAGGTAAGCAAATTCAGAAAAAAAAAAAAAAAAAACGAAACCTCGAACTCCATAATTAAGCCACACAAAATTGAACCCAATCTCGGCAAAACCAATTTAAACAAGAATGGCATAGTTAAATCAAATACATAAAAAAATCCCTCACAAAACCTTAAAAAAATCAAATTAGGGAGAAAACAATCGAGCCTTTTCAAAAATCCAGAAGCTATCGATCTGTTCTTGTCAGTAGCCTCAATTTATTTGTTGTTAATGCTGCAGCTGCTCACTTTCTCTCACCTTCGAAAAATAAACCCTAAAACTTGATATATTCAAACCCACCAATCAGCTTTATAATGAGAAACCCACGAGTTTAAGTGAAATCGAGTATATGAAATAGCTTCTATGGCAACCTAAATTGAATGCGGTTTTTTTGCAATAAAAGAGAGAACAAGGAAGAAACTCCAACCGACTCACGAACAAAATCAATATCAATATCAATATCAATATTATTATTAAAACTCAAATGCAAGGAGTTACAATCCGGCACGTGTCAATTTTTCCCCCTAATTAAGCCAAGTCAGCAAAATTACCACATCTTCAACTGCCACATCATCAAAGCTTTTCACTTTATTCACCCTATTAAAATAGCAATATTTATTTTATTCACCCTATTAAAATAGCAATTGATATCTATATTTAAAAAAAAAATTATAAAATCCCTCAAAGGAATTCAAGTCATTGTAATACATGAGCACGTCATTTCTTTCTAAGAAAATACTTCACAGACAAATAGCAATATTTATGCATTTCTTTCGTAAAAAATATGAAATTATAAAAGAAAAAATAAAAAAGAAAGGTTGTCTTCTTCCTCTATTAATCCTTTGAAAGTGAATAGTCATAATTGTTCACGTAACATAAACAACCCAAACAAAGTCCCAAATCATTTGATTTTGGTATCAAAACAATATGGAATCATCATGGTTCTACACAAAAAAGCTCCAACAAATATTAGGAACCACGAATTCGGACAATGGTGGTCAGCATACTAAAGGACGGGAAGGCCATGTCCATCATGGTGGAGGATGGGTCGTCGGCTGCCGACGCCGTCAATGTTTTCACTTGACGGTTTGCAACACCTAAAAAAGAGGTAACCGATCTATGATTTTGAGAAGTATCCTAAGTGAAATTTGGGTTTTAATTGTCTTGATTATGAAATAAAATCATTTAATTGCCTTGATTGTATAATCAATATTATTAAATAGAATAATTGAGATGATTATAAATTAGTTGAATAAAGAATCGTTATGAATATTGTGACTACAATATCATCAATTTTTGACTCACTAAAATATTCAATCATTTAAAGAGTAGTAATTAGAATTGCCGGAAAAAAAAAATTAGACTAAACTATTGAATTGCCTCATATTATAATAGTTAACACTTAATTTTTTTCTGGCTAAATTTGTGGAATTAATGGCTAAATTAATATGTGTGACATGTACTACCATTCAACCTTTCACCATAAAACTAACCATATTATGCTGCAAAGTTGTCACAACGTTCTAAAGGTTTACATATTTCATTGAATTTTGTTTGTAGTTATTGCGGTCGAGTGATCAAGCAAAGGTGTTTTTGCTCTGAAAGTATCCTCATTTTATTGATTTGTGGTAGTAGCTATTGTCTTAGAGTGATTAAAAAATCACCTAAAAGTTTCATTTTTTTTTTGGTTGTCAATTTCTTAAATGTCAATTTATAAGGCACGAACAATGCGTTTTTAGTCTGTAAAACTAATTATACAAATGAAAAACCTACTCAGACTAATCCCAAAACCACCCTAACTTGAAAACTTGATCAAAACCATCATTTGTTCTGTTAATTTCATTAATTTCATTTTTTAATGTTGGAATTTGCAGAGTTGTTTGAGGCCAATTTCAGTGGTTGACACTTGACACTTCATTCCAATAGCCTAAGGTACTTTCTTCTTATTATGCAAATCAATTTTTTTAAAAAATATAATGCATATATTTTCTTTTGGGTATCTATGTATTATAAACAAAGCTCCGTTTACTCTGTATAGTTGGCTAATCTCTCATTGCCACTTTTGATCAAGTGAAATTCTAGCTCAATCATCACCCTTTCATGTATGTGATTACATTTATTATTATTAAATCAGTTTCTGAGGACTTTATAGAAGGACTTTATAATTCTAGCTCAACCTGCGTTGTTTATGAGGACTTTATAGAAGGATTTTATAAAAATAATTTCATTGCCATGATGGTTGACTAACAATGAAAGGAAAAAATTGATTACAACTTTTTAAAGCAAGTGAAACTTTGATTTGATGGTTTAGTTGTGTATTCTTTTTATAATGGATATACAAAAAATATAAAAAACACCATACACTATACAACTTCAAACAAAACACACGAAACAACATTATTGTACATTTTCAGAGCAAACTAATCAATTAATACCTACACACCCAAAAAAGGGAATATTCACTTGCAGGGGAATGATAATGGATCTTCGCACTGATGGACAATGGAAATATTTATCATGTGACACATGCAAGCGAAAGATACATGACGATCGATTTTGTAGGGTTTGTCAACTACGAGTGAAATACCCAAAACCAAGGTAAGAAATTATTTTTAAAAAAAAATTACAATTACAACAATTTACAAACACAGCCCATACACAAGTACTTATTGAAGGTGGAATTAGACGATGGGAGTAAAAGCTGCCAAATGACATTATTTGATAAAGAAGCTGAGAAGATTGTCGGAATTGAAGTAGAAGAAATGGTGAACCTCTACAATAAGGTAAACACAAAACCCACAAAAATAAACCAAAAAAAAAAAAAAAAAAATTGGCCAGACAAAAGAAATGGAAAATCAATTAATATATTCTACTGCATTCATTTAATACTATTATTCAAATAATATGCACATTTGGATACCTAGGACTTAACACATTTAAATCACAATCTACAATAATTGCAGGTTAACGGGGAGGACAAAGTTATGAGTCGCCTAAAAGAATGCATCGGAAAACAATTTGTATTTCGTGTGAAAGTGAACACAAGAAGTGACACGGTGGAGTTGAACTGTCACAAGACATTTGACATAAACTATAACTTAGAAACAAAATATTTGTTGCAAAAGATTCATGGCATGATGAAAACATCAAAAAAGAACGACAACCAAGGTACACAAGAAGATCCGCGTATGTTGCATAACACAAGTTCCCCAAATACAATTGACATAACATCTACTAAATCAGAGGACAATGAACGGAAAATAAGAACCACAGAGTAAGCATATATTCATTCCCCTACCCCCAAACCCTCTTTTCCCCAACAAAAAATAACCCCAAGCACTAATATCATCATATGAATTTGTACAGGGAAACTGAACAACGAAGCTTCTCAACTAAGGAAAGAACCTTATGCAAGGAGAAGATGCAGAAAAAAAAAACTCCGAGCAAATAACGAAGATGCATCACAAAATGAAAAAAATGAGATATAAATAGAGTCTATAAATGATTTACTTGATAAATAATACATCCTACTGAATGTAAAAAATAGCAATCGAGTACGGTATTGTTAATTACTCTAACTATTACTTATGCATTTACAGGATTTTATTATTGCTAATTAATTTTCAATATATATGCTATTTAAAAATGAAAAACTTGCAAATTATACGTACAAAATTCTAGCAAGACAACATAGTGGAATTAATTAAAATAGTCACACACAACAACTAATTAACTAACTTTGTGGAATATGGAGCAATATTTTTAAAAAAACTATAAGCATGAAATATCACAATATCTACAAACAACAAAGAAACAAAACACCCGGAGCATCGCCCGGGTCACTAACTAGTTGAATATTGAATAAGCAAACAAGAAACGGGATTCAAAGCTACAACAGGAATTAAAACCTGCGTACTACTTTGTACAAAATATGCCCATACATGTATTTCGTATAAGCTTACAGAACAATATTCAAGTGGATCCCACTAAGACCCCGTTCAATTCATCTTATTTTGGGTGAATTGAATTTATTTTTACTCAACTTAAATTATTTTTGCTCAACTTAAATTATTTTTGCTGAATTAAAATTATTTTTGCTCAACTTAAATTATTTTTACTGAAATGAAATTATTTTTGCTGAACTGAAATTATTTTTATTGATTTTTTTATTATATTTCTTTTTTACAAATACTGAATTTTATTGAACTGAACTTATTTTTACTGAACTGAAATTATTTTTACTGAATATTATTATTTTAAAGTGAAGTGAACAAGACCTAAACTATTTGTTTAATGCTTTAAAATGTGTGTTGGGCACAGCACCGTGCTGGGTTAAGATTTACCCGTATTGGGCGTACTAGGTCACGTGACCCACATGATTAAAAAAGAAATGAAGTTTGATTAACAGGCTTCTTGCTTCTTCGTTTTTCCTCTCTCCCCATGAACTAGAAACCCTAAATCCCTAATTAACTCCCTCTCTCACATCTCTCTGACTTAGGCCTACTTATATATGTGTTTTACATGCTATTTTATCCCTTGTCCCACGGTCATTTATTGTAATACCCCGTATTTTCATACGTATTTTCTAATTAATTAATTAGGAATTATTTTATAAAAGGGTATTTTAGTAAATTTATTATTTGGAGCCAAAATAATATTTGAATTTTGGCGCCAAAAGTATTTTGAAAACTAATCGTTATTTTGGATAAGATTTATCATCCATTTATCTTATTTTAAAAACCGGATTATTTACATATTTCGGATATTTTAATTAAAGCAAAATAATATTTTATTAATTATTTTAGATGGCCGAAAATTCCCAATATTTAGCTAGGGATTTCGGATATTCCATGTATGGAAAATATGATTTTTCTTGGTTATTTATTGGTGAATAATTGGTATTTAATTAATTAATTATTTATTCTATATTTTTTTATACAATTATTTTATTCCTTAAAACCGAGCAAAATCTTCCTAAATAATCCTAGAGAAATCCGAAAATCTGAGCTATGGGAAGCTCAAGATTTTCGGCCCTCTCTAATTATTTTAGGGGAATTTATTTTGGTAAAATTGTATTTTTAATTATCTCCCAAAATCTCTTATTTTCTTTAATTCTATTTCTCCATCTTTTTAATATCTAATCATCATATTTTCCTGCCATTCATTCTTCTTAATTATTCCCCAAGTAATTCCAATTTCCTTATTATTTTTCATGACATACATACATTCCATATTCAATTATACACAATCACCTTAATATCCAAACTTTCCTTAATTCTTTTACTCACTTCTCCAAGTAATCCCTTAAACCCTACTAGCCATAATTCTTCCCACATTCTTTTGCTATAATTCTTGCATGAGCTAGCCTATAAATACCCCTCCATACCTCTCACATTATTCACACCAATTCTCTTCTTTTCTTCTCCTCTTTTTACACAAATCATCCCGTTTATCTTTGAACCCAATTTTTGGACACTTCTATCAGTTTTTGGGGTATTGACGTTTCACAGAAAATTGTTCCTTTCGAAAAATCCTTGAGGTTAGGTTTAACAATCACCCAATTCGGAGTTATATCAAAGGAGTTATAGCCTCTGCAAGTTCTGCCTATTCTTTCCAACGCAAATCCAATTCTTCTCTTTTCCTTGGTTCCTTATCTTTTCTTCTTCTCTTCTCTTAATCAATTATTATTATTATTATTATTATTATTATTATTATGGGGGATTTATAAAAATTATCATGAGTAGTTTTAATTATATAAAATCAGATTTTTAATGATGTTTATGAAAATTAATTTAAAAGGTTCATGTACATATAGTTGGGGGTTTTTAATTTAATTATTGTGATTATTTGTTAACCTTATATTGATTAAGGTTACATTTATTTGTAGGGTGTGTTCGATCAAGATTCTTGAGGTTCCTTTTGTGTGTTTTTGCTAAGCAAGGATCAAGGTACGTTAGGTGGCTAGATACCTTGAAAGTGATTGGTTTGAATAAGCATGTTTGAATGATTTTATGATGATTGAATTGAATTGAATTATGATTTATGAAATAAAAACATGTTTAAATAAATTGGTTTTGATAAATAAATTGGAGTATTGATTTTATATCATATTTTAAATAATTAAAATTATTATTCATGTTTAAAAGGTTTGATTTTGAAAACATGTGGAATTAAATAAAAAGGAGTTTTGAATTATTATTAAAAGTTGGAATTATTGGATTTAAAGAGGATTTATTAAATTATTATTATTAATGCTTTACAAGCATGTTGGTAATCCCACTTTGCGGATTTGGTTTATTGATAAGTCCTTGGACTTTGTATGACCGGATCTTTCCTCAAGAATAGCCTTGTAATATAAGGAGACTAGCTTGGGGGTGTGCACACTTGGGTGAGGAATTGGTTTTAAAGGAATTGGATTAAAAGGAATTGGTTTTAAAGAGGAATTGGTTTATTGATATTGATTATTGAAATTGGTTTTGGAATTTTGAGTTGGAATTATTGGTCAAATCATTGGAAAGGATGGAATTGATTTCAAAAGCATGTTTGTTAATACATTGAGTTTAATTATCTTGCACTTGTCGTACTTAGCATATTTTGCTAATCTGTATTTCTTATTTAGTTTTGGTTCGCCCTGTTTACCTTAATAGTAAGCAGTGTTAACTAATTTCAGGTGAAGTCATAAATAAGCATTTGGAGTCCCGGGAATGGTTTCACCTAGATTAGGAAATGTTGGTCTTGTGTTTTATTTTGAGTACTCATTACAATGGTTACTATTTTTGGTCTATTATTAAATAAAGAAGAGTATTGAAGTTTTCCGCTGCAAAGTATTAGTTTATTTAGTAAGTTTGAGTAGCCTTGCGTAATCACGCGACGGTAATACGCCTAAGTCTATCTCTACAGTATAATTATACGTATTATACTAGTATTTCTGTAGAGGGAGATTTGGGGGTGTTACATTTATATGCATATTTGAGCTCTTCGGAGCTACTTTTAATACTAATGTGTGGTTTCAAGTGTTTTGTAGAGTTGGCATTTGTTTTGTAGGAATTCCCTGGATTTGTCGGTAATTCCTATGGTTTTCCGGCCACTACGAGATATTGGAGCTTGTAGCACATTCATGACCGTTCATCGTAGCTCAAGATCGATCGTATTGGTGACTAAGGGCTTGGTTCGTGGAATTGGTCCGAGCAATGGACCAAGAAGAAGTGTTTGGGCCTTGAAAATTGGAGCCCAAAGGAAGTAGGAGGCAAGCAAAAGGCACGGCCAAGAGGATTTCTGTTTTAGCTAATGTTCGAGCTTAGGATTAAACAAGAACAAAGGCAAAAAGACGGGCCCGATTAGGATAGAAAATACGGACTGTGATATGTGATGTATTTTTGTAAATCTAAATACGGTCTGCGAACCGTTGAGTATTTTTGTACCTTAATATTTAGATTAGTCCTAATCGTAGATACTAGAATTTGCATAATTATGGTCATGTCTTGAAGACGGAGGTTCTTAGAAGGCGAAGCTGTAAAGTTGCAAAAGTCGTCCCTTGAAGACTTGAAGACTCAAGGGGTCATGCTAGTTTCCAAATGCATCTTTATTTATGTTTTCGATATATATTTATGATTATTTATATGTGAATTATATGTTAGATGCATGTTTAGGATTTTGAATGTTGTGATGATTAATTAAGTTCACTTAAATCAACCAATATAGAAACGCTATGTCCCTAAAATATTGAGTGAAATTGTCATTCTAAAACAACACTTATTGACCTATTGAGAGTAGTGATGGACTACGCCAAAGCGAGGCATCACTATTACTCCCTAGGAAACGTAAGGCATACCGGGTGTGCAAGTTGGTTTTGGTTATACTCAATGATATGAGTGATGGAGTCCTAACGTGTCGTGGCAAAGTGGATAAGTTGTTGAGAGAGCATTAGATGCGACGATTTATCCAACCAAGAGTGGCTTGGAGCCATAAGCAAAGAGTTGCTTACCTTAGAAGATTGAGTATTAAGACAAGCCAAAGCATACTTAACCACTCTTTGTTTATTTGGAACTTGGAATCGACTTATTCTCACCAAATGGGGACAATTTTAATGTGTGAATAAGACGTTTAAATAAGTTTGATTAAAATGCATGATTTCAATCTTATTTAAGTATTATGAATGGTTTTTCATTTAAAATTCTTTCAATTGTAGAATCATGTCTTCAACTATCAACGACAATCTAATGTGCCCAGAACTTCTCGAGAAGTTACCATTTAGCTTGAATTTGGTAAACTTCAAGGAATAGGAGGAATAACTCCGTAAGACCCTCCGTAATTGCTACCTAGAGCATATTCTGGATACACCCATCCCGAGTTTTTACTCAAAAGGGGTTATGAGCGATGAGGCTCATGAGTAGTGGAGTTATGATTGCAAGAGAGTCTCGCGACTCATGGCAAACTCCATTCCGGAACAATGGAAGGGGAAGTTCTCCAACTATTTTTCGGATATGCTCCTCAAAGCTTTAGGGGATGTGGTCAATCTGAGAGTCACGAAGAGTGTCAGAGGCAACTATGATGGCCTTCTGGAGGAGGTGACTAGGTCACTCTCTAACATGAGGATCAAGCCACTGCAAGATGGGTGTCTCACCAAAGAGAGGCAAGAAGTATGGGCTAGGGTCTATAGTGCAAGACTTAGAACCGGGATGCCACTTCAAGCCCATGTGCTCAAGATGACAAGATTATTCAACCACTTAGAGCTGATTGGCAAACCGGTGAAGGATGAGCAAGCGGCTCATATGCTTCTTAGCTCACTCCACTCGGGGTATGTTGCATTGAAGATGCGACTTACCGACAATCGGAACAAACTGGCCTTGAAGGAAGTTGTCCAAGAGCTCCAAAAAACCTATTCTTGCAAGGCGGCTAAGTTTGCTCTGAGGCCTAAGAGGAAGGAGTTCAAGAACAAAGCTAAGATGCGCTGCTTCTATTGTAGTAAGCAAGGACACTACAAGAGAGAATGTAGCGAGTATCTGGAAGATGAGGCAAGGGGAAAAGGAGCCTCAATCTTAGGTATCATCTTTACACTTGAATATAAGCAATTTATAAGGTATTAGATACCGGAAAATTGACTCACTATGTGCTCCTATTTCAGGAACAAAGTGAGTGGTGCTTTTCAAGTGGATATGAGTACACAAGTGGAAGACGAAGATAATCTGTCCAAAGAAAGCTTGTAATCTCATGTTTTTGTCTAGATTTAAAACTTGTTTAGTTTTATCGACCATACTTTGATCTCTTGGCGTTGGACGTCATTTTGACTTTGATCACACGACTTATGTTTTATGTCTTGCTTATATTTATGGAATGACACATTTGTGTGTGTTTAGACAAACATGTTTATAATGATACCAAAGGGCTAAGACCATGGAGTCAAATCAAACGTACTTGTGGCATTGTAGTCTTAGCCACATTAACATCAAACACATCAAGAAACTTGTACAGGAAGGTGTTCTTGACTCTTTCAATTTACAATCGTTTGAGAATTGCGAAGGATGTTTATTAGGCAAGATGATTAAGCAGCCATTCTCCAAGTTGGGAGAAAGGGTAAAAGACTTGTTGGGTCTAGTACACACCGATGTATGTGGACCAATGAGTTCCGCCATAAGGAACGGACATTGATATTTTATCACCTTCACAGACGACTATAGTAGATATGGCTATGTCTACCTTATGTCGCACAAATCTGAATCGTTTGAAAAGTTCAAAGAATTTCAGAGTGAAGTTGAAAATCAGCTTGGCAAGAAAATCAAAGCCCTTCGATCGGATCGAGGTGGTGAATACTTGAGCCAAGAATTCGATGACCATTTGAAAGAAAAGGGTATAATTTCAGAATTGACACCTCCAGGAACTCCACAATGGAACAGAGTATCCGAAAGGAGAAACCGAACCTTATAAGACATGGTATGATCTACAATGGGTCTTAGTGATCTTCCTATCTCTTTTGGGGACACGCACTTCTAACTGCGGCACTAACACTGTACCGTGCTCCATCAAACTTCATACGAATTATGGACGAAGAAACCTTCTAGGTTGTCTTTTCTAAAGATATGGGGATGCGAAGCATATGTCAAGAAATTGATTTTTGACAAACTTCATCCCAAATCTGACAAGGTTTACTTTGTGGGCTACCAAAAGAAACCAAAGGGTATTACTTCTACAATAAATCCGAGAACAAAGTGTTTGTTGCTCGCGATGGTGTCTTTTTGGAGAAGGAGCACCTTTCCAAAATGACAAGTGGGAGGAAAATTGAACTCGATGACGTTCGAGAGGACGAGTGAAAAAATCAGATTGACAGTCAAAGTGCTCAAACAGCATCTGTTGACGCTAGTCAAAATGTGCAAAGTCAAACCGACAATGCAAATGCTCAGTCTGTTACCCTACACAGGTCTTAGAGGCCGAGATCTCAACCTGATAGATATCTCGGTATTGTATTAACCGAGAATCAGGACATCCTAGTTATGGATGGAGATGAACCGGCAACTTACAAGCAAGCGATGGCAAGCACTGACTCTGCTAAATGGCAAGAGGCCATGAGATCTGAAATGGATTCCATGTTTGAAAATCAAGTCTAGGACTTGGTTGACTTACCCGAGGGTTACACACCTATTAAATGTAAGTGGATTTTCGAATTGAAAACCGACAAAGATGGAAATGTATTCATTTACAAAGCTAGATTGGTAGCAAAAGGTTACAGGCAAGTTCATGGTATTGATTACGATGAAACCTTCTCTCCAGTCGCAATGCTTAAATCCGTTCGGATCCTCCTAGCGATTGTTGCATATTACAATTATGAAATATAGCAGATGAACGTCAAAACCGCCTTCCTCAATGGTATTTTGGAAGAAACTGTGTATATGACACAACTGAAGGTTTTGTCGACCAAAACAATGTTGGGAAAGTTTGTAAGCTTAAAAAGTCCATTTATGGGCTAAAGCAAGCTAGCAGGAGTTGGAATATACGATTCGATGAAGCCATCAGTAAGTTTGGTTTTATCAAGAACCCAGATGAATCTTGTGTTTACAAGAAGGTCGGTGGGGAATGACATCGCCTTCCTAGTCTTATATGTCGATGACATATTGCTCATTGGAAACAACATTCCGTTGTTAGAGTCTATAAAGGCCTGGCTCGGAAAGTTTTTTTCAATGAAAGACTTGGGAGAGGCTCAGTACATATTTGGCATCAAGATCTATAGGGATAGATCGAAAAGGATGATTGGATTGAGCCAAAGTACTTATATTGATAAGGTACTGGCACGATTCGGCATGGAGGAGGCCAAGAGAGGTCACCTACTGTAGACACCTAATTGTGTCTCCCCAAAACCAAACCCAGTAATGAGTACCTTTCACGTCATTTGATTAGCGAACGAAGTGAAAGTGTGAAAAGTCTTGTGATACGGTTGTTTTAGTAAAAATAACTCTTCTTTCTGTTTTTAAAATCAACTCTATTTATGAAAATGTCCAGTCCAATTTAGTTTGGTTCATGATAAGGGTCCATTAATAGTGTAATTGGGTTGGGCTCGAAAAGAGCTTTCCAACGATATATTATAGCCCAATTCCGATGAATAATGAGGAAGTTATGGCAAAAATACTAAATTGGGCCTGAAATGGTTTTATGGCCCAATGATCTAGTGGAGGGCCCATTAATTACTATTCCTAAAGTTATTAGGATTAATTTTAATCTTCTAGAATAATCTAGGAGGTTGTTTTGAGTTCTAATGAGATTAGGAATAATAATTATATCTTTTATGAAAATAAGAATTCTATTTGGATTAAAACAAGTGTTTTAAAAGGATTAAATCTGATTTTCAAGGATAAGTACGGACGTTGTTACTCGAATTTAATTAGATTAAGGATTCCGTACAGGTTTTTTAGAAAACACGTAAATCAGCGCGGAACGACAAAGCTGGCACTGAACGACAAGCCTGTCGCACAACAATAGGTCTGTCGCATCGCGTTAGACTCTGTCATTCTGCAACAGAGGCAGTTTTACTCCTAATAGGATGGTCTTTTTCTGATCGTTTCTGGACTATTTTCTCTATAAATAGGGTCGTATTTCCCCATTTTTTATCAATCATTCAACAATCGTCTTTATCTTCTCTCTCTTAAGCAATAGCTTATTCTTTCTCCCTTTTCTAAGCCTTCCCTTTTCAAGTACAACATTCCGCATTCACAAGTTCTAGACACACCTAGCCAAGCTCGAAGTTGCCTTAGCCCTAGACATGAAAGGTTGATAATTTCTGAGGGTTTGGTCCCAAATCTTATTTTAATTCTTTGATTAGATTTATTATTTTCATTGAAGTTACTAACGTGTGTATTGTTTTGATAGAAAGAGATAAGAGACAACAAAGTAAGTTGTTTTATTGCTCTATATCTTTTGACAGCATGCTTAGATTATATTAATTCCTAGTATCATGTTAAGATGCTTTTATTGCTTTCTAGTATCATGTTAAGATGCTTTTATTGCTTTCTAGTATCATGTTTAGGTTGCTTCCTATTTTCTTCTATCATGTTAGTATCATGTTAGGGATAAAATTTTGATCTTTATTGTTTAGTGACATGCTAGGATTTGTTATTAATCTTGTTAGTATCATGCCTAGGATCTTGCTAATATTATTATTATGCTTTAATGAGATTGAGATTATGATGATGATGGTTGTTGTATATTATTATGTTGCTTGATATATTATTGTTATTGCTTAATCACACCCTCTCATGCAGGATTAAAGGGAATTTGTACTTGTAATCACGCTTAATAAGATAATTAATAATCTTGTTTAGGCTAGTATGATTATAATTCAAGGGATCGCCAATAATAGATTTGCCTGTGCATTAATATTCAACCAACATAGATTAAACAGGTTTATGATTAATATATTGATTGTATGTTAGTCAGAAAGCGCACATGAATATGAGAAGAATAAAGTAGAGACCTATTATTAGGGCAGGTTCAATCTCTTTTAGGTTGGATTTGTACCTTCATCCCCTAATATCCAGTTGTGGTTCTAGACTACTATGGAGTTAGCGATCTCATGGATCGTGAAAGGGTGTAACCTTCACCTTGTGAACGGTTTACAAGTTCCTAAAACTTGTTGGCGACTCTTTTGCTCTAGCTTCCTTCTCTTTGGACGTCACCATGCTTAAGTGTATGATCACAGTGGGGCTCAGGTGTGGGATACTTGAAATATTCCCTACACCTACCCATGTCACATGGCATAACCCTAAGCAAGAAGCAGTGTCCACAGGCACCTGATAAGCGGGAAAGGATGAATCAGATTCCTTATGCTTCACTAATTAGATCGATCACGTATGCCATGATATGTACTAGGCCAGATGTATCGTATGCCTTGAGTGCTACGAGCCGTTACCAATCAGACCCAGGAGAGGCCCATTGGACTACGGCCAAGAATATCCTAAAGTACTTGAAAAGGAACAAGGATAAATTCCTGGTGTATAGTGGTTCCGAAGAATTAGTTGTTGAAGGTTATACCGACGCAAGCTTCTAGACAGACAAAGACGATTTCAAATCGCAATCTGGATACGTGTTATGTCTCAATGGAGGAGCGTTTAGTTGGAAGAGTGCCAAGCAGAGCACAACTGCAGATTCTACAACTGAAGCCGAATACTTGGCAGCTGCTGAAGCGGCTAAGGAGGCTATTTGGATTCGTAAGTTCGTTGGTGAACTTGATGTTGTACCCTCTATCAAGGGTCCAATAGCCCTTTATTGTGACAATAATAGAGCTATTGCTCAAGCCAAAGGAACATCAGAAGGTCAAACTTGTCAAGCGGCGGTTTCACATGATTCGAGAATGGAAATCAGAAGGTGAAATCAGAATTTGTAAAGTTGGAACAGATGACAATGTAGCTGATCCACTTACTAAACCTTTGCCTCAAGTGAAGCACAACAAGCACGTTGAGGCAATGGGAATCAGGCACGTTGGAGACTGGCTTTGATTCCCTGTTAGTGTTTTAGTTAATTTTTAAACATTTTAATGTAAGGCACTAAGAAAAACCATTCAAGTTTTGGAGTAATTTAAATTTCATGTAATTTTATCACTCTATTTGCTATTTAATTGAGGATTAAATAATGAGTCCATTCGATTCTGAGAATATTCAAAATAGGGTATCAAGACCAGTCTTGATAAGGAAACACCTATTAAGTGAACATTGAATATTATAATCGAGAATTGTCCCTAATCGAGGTCATTTAAACGATGGATAATTAATGACCACTTGAGATTAGTGTGTAGTTTTATTTATAGCACCGTTTCTTGTGCTATAAGGACATGATTGTCATAAATCATTTGCACAGGTATTGGTTTAGAACCATACCGGATCGACCTATGAGAATACTTTAAGAGAATTACAAATCGTCATAAGTATACTTCTCATTATGGCTATCGGAACCTATTTCCTCGACCATGAGTATTGTGAGTTCTCTTGTTTGAGTACTAGTCCGCTTTGATGTTGTCAAACGTCTGCCGTAAAAGGGGATTATAACGGTAACACTCGGGCGGCTAGGTCCTCTCAGTAAGAGAAGCTACATTACAAGACTGGGATTGTCCCCCTACTAAAATAGGGAAGAATTCTTTGTTGTTTACAAGGCCTCTCGAAGAGCGAGATTGTAAAAATGCATGGTCGTGCTCGGATGGAATTTATAAATCATATGTTTATTGATAGTCGGACTCGGGATCGAGAAACACTTCTGGACATAATAAGGATGACGAATAAATCTTACCTTGTAGTTCATGAAGAGACATTAAGCGACATATTAAAAAGGCTATACACTAAATGCTCACTTGTCTAGAAGGACAAGTGGGAGATTGATAGGAATAGTGTCCTTCGAACAAGTGTATTATTTCGATAGAGGGTTCGGAATTATTAGAAAGCTAATTATTCAGAGGTCAAGTGATCGGAATGCCTAGGTGGAGGCCGCTTCCGATCACTAATATTAATGTATAATTAATATATAGCTTAATCTTGACTGAACCCTTCAGGTCACACCCAAGAAACTAACGAACCAACACGACGAATTAATTCGGAAGGAAATAATGAGTCACTCGAGTAATTAATATTTAGACGTCGGAAATTCGAGCTTGGAGCGTCGAATCCGAGTCGAAATAATAAAGGACGAGACGGTAAAATTACTAATAAATCAACAATTAACCGGAATACCCCTAGGATCGGAATACCCCGAGCAAACCGATGCCTAGGGGCATTTGGTAAAAGCCGAGGTGGCTAGCAAATGCAACAAGCCGTGCCTAGGTTGTCTGATGCATGCTAGCACACCACGGCTAGCATAGTGCTGGCCTCGGCAGTCGGCCAAGGGCAGCAACCGCAACCAAGGCCAGTAGCTAGTTAGGCCGAGGCTGCAACCGCAAGCCGCGCCTTGGTCGCAGCTACTGGGCCCTTGGCAGCGGCCCAAACCGGCTGCCTTGGTGCTCCTCTTGGGGTGCCACGTGGCAGCCGGGCATTGGTCATTTATGGGTATAGGTGCCCGACCAAATGGAGCTCCTTGGGGATCAAGTTTGGTCCCCTCCCCTCCTTGTGGTCCTCACCTAACTCTTCTCCTAAATGTGTCACTTGTTGATTTATTAGTTGCTTGATAATTAATTTTATTTTTGATTTAAAAATAAAAGGAATAATCAATTCTCCCACGTTGATGGAAGAGCAAATCTCACTCATGCTTTTCCCTATAAATACCCAAGTTGGGGTATTGGGAAAATCACTTGAGTAAGGTGTTAAAAAAGGTATCTCCATTGAGAAAACCTTTAAACACATATTGTTTCGGGGTTTTTTGTGAACTCCTCGGATACTGGTCGCGTTCTTCTGACAATGAGACTTGGACACCTGCAAAACAACGAATATTCCGTTTATCGGAATATTCGCCTCCGACGATCAAGTTAGAGATCGGAAATCGGAAAAGCTAGAGAGAGAAAGTAGAGAGAAGTTGGAGCTTTTTAATGCTCTACATTTATGTTATGTCGTAATCCACCCCTCCCATCATAAATGATTGGGGTATTTATAGAGGTGGGAACATGTGCCCCTCTAGGGTTTATACCCTAGAATTTCGTGACGTGATTGGCTGCGCAATCAGGGGTCGCCACGTGTCATGGAGGGGGGCGCCGTTTTACGGCATTCAAGGTGTTTCTCGGGATTTGGGCCTGATGTAATCAAGGCCTTTTTCTCTTTCTGATGTTGTATTGTGTATTTAAAGGTAGCTGACATGTGTCACCCTGTCAGGAGGACACGTGTCACCCTCTCATAATGCCACGTGTCGCCTTCTTATTGGGCCACGTGTCACTATGAGATTGGGCCACGTACTTGGGGTATTTTTACCCTAAACATTTGCCCCTCAGAGGGGGTGGCTCGTACACTTACTGGCCGCCTCCTCTGATCTTCCATTCTAGACGTCCATGTACTCTGGGTTGGGTTTACCTCCCATCTGCCCTGGACGTCCATATACTTTGGACTCAAAGCTCTTTTTGCTACCTGGACGTCCGTATATTTTGTTCTGGACGTCCTCGTAGTCTGGAGTGAGCTTGTCTTCTTGCTCATTTGGACGTCCATATTGTGTACTGGACGTTCTCGTACTCTGAGAGAGGCTTAACCCCTGATTCATTTGGACGTCCACATACTTTGGACTAGACGTCTTCATGCTCTGGGAGGAGCTTATCTCCTAGCTCATCGGGACGTCCGCATATTTTGGACTGGACGTCCTCATACTCTGGAAGGAGCTTATCTCCTAACTACCCAGAGCGTCCACAACATTTAAAATGAACATCCTTGCTTTTTAGTCTGGACGCTCTCGTACTCTGGGAGGAGCTTATCTCCTAGCCACCCAGAGCGGCCTCAGCAGTGGGACTAGACGTCCTCCTATTTTGGTCTGGACGTTCTGATACTCTGGGAGGAGCTTATCTCCTAACTACCTAGAGCGTCCACATATTTTTGAAATGGATTGGGCTTCCTTGATTTCAGGCGTACTCTATGGTTCTTTCATCAAGCTGCGTACGTCTGAACTTTCCCCTTTGGACTAAACGTCTGGGAACTGGGCGGACGCATTTTCCTCTTAGATATTTTTAAGTTCTGGAGACTAAGTGTTGAAGGTGTAAATCTCTTGAATTTGTGACTTAACTCACTTCAACTCACTTTGACATGCCGTCAATTGTCCGTCTGATTTTTTCACAAGTTAACAGAACCCTAACGTCATTCTGTCCCTTTCTTCGAGTAATTTCTCAAAAAATTACCGTTTGAATGTTTAGGCGGGAAAGATGGTTTTACCATTTTGCCCCCATAAGTTCATTCTATAAATATGGGAGGTGAATTCTCATTTTCACACTTTACCCAATTGTGAATTCTAGAGAGAAGTCAGAGCATTCTAGTGAGAGAAAGTGATTTTTCCTTTAATCTTCAAGAGCGCCGCCGTGAGTTTGAGTTTTCCGGGCATTTTTCAACAACACCAAGAACACTTTGAAGTTTTCAGAACGTACAAAGGTAGGCCGTCTACATTTCTTTCTTTTCTTTACTTGTATTTTTTCTTTTATTTCAATTCTGGATCCATACTCGGCTTCGTCCGACTCTCCTCATGAGGCCGGCCGTTCGCCTGGGACTGAGGAGTCTAGAGTGGACGGAGAAGATTTATCTCCTCCTTGGAGTGAGTCTATGTCTGGTGCGTACATACTCACCCCCACTTATTCTTCTCTGTCCCCACAGGCAATGGCAAGAACAATGCGTACGCGCGAGCTTCATGCGGCCAGGAACCCAGACGGTAGTCTGGTTCACCCTAGGGTCCCTTATGACCCTAATAACCCAAGTACCATGGAGGTGGAGACTACCTCCACCACCCAAACAACGACCGCCTCCACTGGCTCTCATCACTTGGCCGTGGAGGTCACTTCTTCTTTCGAGGAACGCCAACAAGCTCAAGGCGCCTCGTCCACCCCTGCTCCGGAACTTAGGTTCCCTCAATTTTCCAGCTCAGTCATGGATGAGGCCGAGCTGGTAGCCTGCAAAGACCATCCTACCAATTTTGGGGCGGACGCTGCTGGTTCGTCTGTCCCCTCTTCCTCTCAACCTCTGCTCCAACTGGGCGGGGCGGACAGACCTATGACGGGAATCTCAATTAGGGAACCGTCCGATCTGCCTATTCGCAACGCCCCTTCTTCGGGGAACGAGGCGGACGCTGCCAAAGACAAAGGCAAGCGTCCATTAGTTGAGGAGGGTGTTCCTTCTTCCACGGGCGTACTCAACTCAAGAGGCCGAAGCTCGGCCGAGGCAGCAAACCTGGATAGGGTGCTGTCTTCAGAATTCGGGAGTGCCCCCTCTCACCAAATGGAAGAAGAAGAAGTTGAGAAAGAGGCCGTGGGTGAGACGGCCGAAGGTGAGGCGGCGGCCAAAGAAAACGTCGCCAACATTGATAACTTTAGGGACCCATACGCCTGTACAGTTGGAGAGACGGCCCTGAAGTTCTTGAAGAAAGAATTTGAGGAGTACAAGGAGTCCCTCCATTTGGGGGAGGGATTTGAGATACAAGTCCCCAGGAAAGCCATTGCTGTGGCTACCTGGGATGATGAGAAGCCGCACAAAAGGGCTTTTTGCGTTTATAGGGCCGCCTTGGATGTAGGCCTTCGCTTCCCTCTTCATCCATTAGTCCGGACAGTTCTGGACGAGTATGACATTGGCCTTTTCCAACTGACACCAAACAGTTGGTTAAACATATTTGGGTACTTGGTGACGTGCATCTGCAAGGGTTTCACGCCAGACTTTGCGGTCTTCTGTGAGATGCACTCACTTACACAGCTGGAAAAAGATACGGATGGTTGGCTCGTCTTGAGTGCAACCAGGGATTACATGGTTGTGGTCGACCGTGTCAGCAAATGAAGGGACTGGAAGCACCGTTTCTACCGCATCAAAACCAAAGATGCGGAGTTCAACCTCCGCATGAATAAGTGCCGTCCAGATCCCATTCAGCTCGGACGTGGGGATCACAAACCTGACAAGCCGCCCATCCATCCAAGCCAAGAGCACCAACTTGAATATTTCAAGGTCAACCAGGTCAAGCGGGGTAACAAAACTGAACGTGTCCCTCGCCATTGGGTTCCTCTAGCCAATTGGCTTAGAGACACTACCTTTATGTCTGCGTACGGCCTGTACCAGAACATGCCCCAAGGTGGACACTTAGATATATAAACCTTTTGTACGCACGTAGAGTTTTTTAGAAAAATATTCTAACACTTTGCCTTTTTCTCTTTGCAGCGGAGGCGTACGCTATGCTTGACTCGGCACAGAAGGGAGAAGTGGCTATGTCCGAGGTGGACATTGCCCGTTACAAGGCTCGTTTCAAGATGTACGAGCAAATCAAGGAGGTAAATACTTAGTTTATTTTTGAGTCTTTCTTTTCTCATTGTCCGTTCTGCTGTATTGGGAGGAGCCTGCTTCCCGAGTTTGCACGGACGCATTTCGTCCGTTCAGGCCTATTGGAAGGGGGCTCTTTCCCACTTTTACACGGACACTGAAATTTTGTTTTGTGCCCTTTTTCTAACAAGTTTACTTGTATTTTGACAGTCCTCCACTTCAAAGGCGAGAAAGAAGCAGCCAGCTTCTTCTACTCACGATGCGAACGCATCGAAGAGAAGGAAGACGGTTGCCACCAAGCCTTCCTCCAAGTCCGCGGCGAAGGCGAAGTCGCAGACTGCTACAACGCAGTCTCAAGGAGAACAGCCCCGGCTGACACAAAGCGGGGTCTCCAAGCCCGTGGAACCTGTTGTTGATCAGGTCCTCGATTCGTCCGTCCCTTTGGACGATGGGGGTAAGTCAACCCCGGAAAAAATGACCGGCCTCACCTCGACTCCGCATGTCGAGGTAGTTAAGAAATCTGATTGGCTAAATGCCAGTTAGTCGGCCAGTGACACTGCTGACCGTTTAGACAACGAGGGGGACGCCTCTTTGCCGCCCCCTCCCATCAATCTCTCTCCTCCAAGCTTCTCCACTGGTTAGCCTTTCTTCTTTATTCTTGTACCTTTTGATTTACTTGTACTTGTAAATTTTAGCTAACTCTTCTTGTACGGTCGTCCGCAGACATCTCAGAGGAGTTGCAAATGAGGCTGCCCGGCCAGTCACTGACTGGCGCGGACAGGAAGGCCATGCGCGAGGCCATGGTTCGCGTGGTTCCCCAAGCGCAGCGTGATAAGCTGCGGGGAATCAATGAGGGCTTCCTCGGCCCTATGCTCAACTGTAGTGCTGAGGTACGTCTCCTTTTCTCTATACTTTTTCTTTCCAACACTTAGCAAATTTTTCTATATTTGACTAAGTTTCCTTCTTCTGTCCGCAACTCTTCCTCCGCCTGAACACCTTCCTTGAATGGAAGGATAAAGAGAACGAGCGGTTGAAGCAAGCTTGGCTTGAGATTAGAAAGGCCGAGGACGCTGTGACTGGGACGGCCGCCGTTTAAAGGGTGCATTTTGAGACCCAGATAACCGCGCTGTCCGACAAGGCGGCGCGGCAAACAGAGGACCTGGTCAAACTGGGCAAGGCACTCGAACAAGAGTCCTTGGCCAAGGAGGCCTTGAGGGTTGAAAGGGACGAGGCCGTCCTAGAGAAGGAAAAATGGCGGCTGGGCTTTGAGGCGTCTGAGACCTTGAAGAGTGAGCTGAAATTGGCCCAAGCCAACCTTAAGTCTGCTTTGGACGAAGCGGACGCGCTGAAGGCCGAGGTTGAGGCCTTGAAGAAGTCCGTTTCGGACTATGCTGAGCAGCTAAAAGCTCCTCGGCCGCCCAGCGCGGAGGAAATCGTCCGCATTGAGCAGAATGCCGAAGATAGGCTTAAGGCATACTTCTTCGATGCCTTCGAGCTGATGGTGGATGACGGTGAGGCCGCTTACTATGAAGAACGCTTCAAGAAGCGGCTGAACTATGTCTGCCTCAGAGAAGAGGCGAAGAAGGCCGGCCAGCCTCCTCCAGAGCTGGTAGTTACCTCTCCTGAGTCCGGAGAGGACGAGGAAGAGGGAGATGAGGAGGAGGAGGCGGACGGTGATGCCGCTCCGGCCGAAGACGCCAAGGTTGCGGAGGAGCCTGCCAAGGATGATACGGCTAAGTAGAGCTCAGGTCCTCCAGCAACCGTCTGCTCAGCTACCCAGCTTTTTCTTCTTTTTTCAGCTTTACTTAGCTTATTCTATACTCGTTTTTGTTCTTATTTTGAGGCCGCCTGTTTGAGCGGTTTTGTAAACATTTCGTCCGCCTTTTGCGCGGTCAGTTTAATGAAGATTTCGTCCGCCCGTTGAGCGGTTCTTTAATTCTGTTTCATACTTAGCAATTTTTTGCAATGTTGTGCTTTTTGAATGTTTTTCGTACGTCTCAATATTATGCTTTTTCGTACGCTCCTAGGGGTATGCCCCTTTATTCGGTGTTCGCCTAGTCCATTCTCTAAGATGTTTGATTAACTTGGTAGTTTTTATGCTTTAAAGGGTATGACGACTAGCAAGTTAATCAAATCATAGTAATGATTTCCCTTGGACTAGGTGAAGCACCGAATCAATTTAATTGGCCGTTCAGCTATCTTTGTACGAGTAGTCCGTTGAAACTATCGCTCGGATGTACCCTTGAAATCCCAAGTATTATCTCAACTTAGAGATTCCTGGCTCGGCCGGGCTAAACGCCTAGGTATGCCCTTGCCCTATTTGTAAAGGACACTTGCTTTTTAAACAAGTTCAGAATACCTTGCCTCAACCGTCCGCCTTGAATTGGTGCGGACGCATTGTTCTCTGAATTGAATCAGTTTTTTTTTTCATGGCCGAATTGCTCCATCGGAAGCAATCTTGCTTCCTTGTTGCTTCGGCCACTTAGTAAGACTGATAAGCCGTGTTGCTATATTAGAAGCAACTTAGTAAGTCATTTCACTCGGCCTTTAATTACAAATCATAATATGCAAATAAAGATAAGTAAAATAGCAAAATAGTTCAACAATGCTTGACTTTTCATTAATTTTGTCAAAAGTACATTGTTATGGCCGTATGGCTTTGATTACATGGCTCGGTCAATAGACCTAGCTGTATACACAGCTTTTTGGCTAAGTACTTAGAGAAACTTAAACATGATATTTCTTCAGATTGTCAGTGTTCCATGTCCGTGGGATCTGACGGCCATCAATTGCTTCAAGGCGATATGTGCCGTCTCGGACTTCTTCCCTGATTCGGTACGGCCCCTCCCAGTTTGGGGTCAACTTGCCGTCCTCATTGGCACGGCCAACAGCTTCCATTTTCCTCAACACTAGATCCCCCATTTTGAGTGGCCACTTAGACACTCGGCGGTTATATGCCCTTGTCATCCTTAAGCGATAAATTTCATGTCTAAGCGCCGCATTGCCCCTAGCTTCTGGAAGAAAGTCTAGAGCGGTCTTCATGGCCTCCCAATTGGCCGATTCATCATAGAGCATTACCCGCAAAGTGGGCTCGTACATTTCAATTGGGAGTACAGCTTCAGCTCCATAGACCAAAAAGAATGGAGTCTCCCCTGTTGAACTCTTTGTTGTTGTTCGTATGGACCATAGCACATTAACCAACTCATCTGCCCATATGTTGCCTGCCTTTTCAAGCTTGCGTTTGATCCCATTTGAAATCAACTTGTTATAGGCCTCAACTTGGCCATTGGCTTGTGGTCGGCCGATTGAGGCAAAACAATGAGTTATGCCTTGGTCCCCCAACCATTCCTTGAGTTGGCGCGTCTCAAACTGAGGTCCATTGTCGAACACCATTGACTGAGGTACCCCATACCGAGTGATTATGCTCTTCCAGATGAAGGCGGACACATCCGTCCATTTGATGCCCCGGACGGCCTCAGCTTCAACCCATTTAGTGAAGTAGTCTACTGCCACTAGTACATATCGTCTCTGGCCGGACGCAGGAGTATAAGGCCCCAAAATGTCCATGCCCCATTTAGCAAAAGGAAGCGGACTACTGATGGCTGATAAGCTATTTGCTGGACGATGAATAAGGGTTGAAAACCTCTGGCACTTGTCACATTTTTTCACCATTTGCATGGCGTCCGTATTCAAGCTCGGCCAGTAATATCCCAAATGTGTCGCTTTTTCAGCTAAGGCTCGTCCTCCAATATGTGAGCCACAATGCCCCTGATGGAGGTCGTCCAACACATCATGCCCTCTTTCAGGAGTTATACATTTAAGATAAGGCTTCACAAAAGCTTTTTTGAATAGCTCCCCATCCTTCATCTCGAACCAGGCCGCTCTCCTCTTCATTAGCCAACTCTCTTTTGGGTCGTCCGGAAGTATTCCATCCCTAAGATAGGAAATAATTCCGTCCATCCAGGTTGAACTTCTATCTATTATCTAAACGGGCTCGGCATCAATACTCCTTTTCTCCTTTACTTCCCAAAATACTAATCTTAGAGTATCACATGATGCCGAGGAAGCCAATTTGGAGAGCGCGTCCGCTTGATGATTTTCTGATCGAGGAACTTGTCTGAGAGAGAAATGTTCTAGGCACTCGGCCTCATCCTTCACTAGCTGCATGTACTTCATCATGGCCGGATCCCTAGCTTTGAAGCCACCATTGACTTGGTGGACTATTAGCCGGGAGTCCGAGCACACTTCAACTTTGGTTGCCCAGGCCGCTTTACACATCCTTAGGCCGGCCAACAATGCTTCGTACTCAGCTTCATTGTTTGACGCTTGGAACTGAAATCTCAACGCATACTCATATTTGTCTCCATCAGGAGATTCACATATAACACCAACACCACACCCGGTCGCTGTTGCACTACCATCCACAAACACTTTCCAGACCTGGTCCCCGGCCGGCTGAAGATCAGGCCGTGCCATTTCAGCCAAGAAATCCGCAAAAGCTTGCCCCTTGATTGCCTTTCTTGGTGGGATGTTGTATGAGAAATTTCCCACAAACAACAAACTGAGGGTAGTAAAGCAATTTATGCATCCAGCCGGAAGGCTGTTAAACCAATCCTGGGCCACCCCCTTAAGAGTGGCCGGGAAGCATCTGCACCATGTAGCATCATCTATACTTTGCAAGTACATCAAATTCCTGTACGAGGTAATATGTTCCTCTGGGTTGCCCGTACCATCATAGGCACCCACTAATACACTCTTCACTTTTACTGGTTGAGGGGACGTTAGTATGTCTTGCGAAAACGGAGGCGGCTTATCTCCCAAATTCAACAAACGCATCTGCCAATCGATGGGCTGAGGCTGCGCGGACGTTCCAGCCATGTAGGGAGCCTGGCCGAACACCTGGCCATACGGCCCATATTGCCCAAAGACTTGGGGAGTTGGCTGTATCAACCCATTGAGTACCTGAGGGGGCTGATATTGTGATGGTTGAACTGGTCTGGGAGTAATGGTATGAGCGGCTTGACTTCTGCTGGAGACCGCCGTGTTGGTGTATTGAGAGAAAGATTGGTTGGAGGCTTCATCCGGCATGGTTGGGGTAGAGGCCGTGTCAGAATATGCGGCCCTCTCCCTTTGCTTGTGCCGAATGTAATCCCTTGCGTCTTTGAAACGCTGTGACGGCTCAGTCTCAACTCTTTTCGGCTGTCTGCCCCTCCCCCCAGCCGACTGTGTTTTCGCCAACAGACTAGAGAGGTTGGTCCGTGGGACTCGGGGAGACCTTCCATGCGGACGACGGAATGGGGTATTACCAGCATCAGTTGCATTGGTCTTGTTGTGTGTTTTCTTGGAAGCACCTCCTCCCCCTTTTTGTTGGTTGGAGGCCAACTCTTGGCGAAGCTTAGTCAGCTCGGCCATTAGGGTAGCTGGGGTAACAGGAGGTTGTTCGGCCTCTTGAAATGAGGCAGTCAAAGGATTTCTAGAATGTATGGTTGTACGTAAGTCTTCTACATATCCGTCCTCGCCTGGACGAGGACCAGTATTAGGTGTCTGACCATCTATTGCCATAACGGACGAGTATCCCCACAGACGGCGCCAAATGTTTCGGGGTTTTTTGTGAACTCCTCGGATACTGGTTGCGTTCTTCTGACAATGAGACTTGGACACCTGCAAAACAACGAATATTCCGTTCGCCTCCGACGATCAAGTTAGAGATCGGAAATCGGAAAAGCTAGAGAGAGAAAGTAGAGAGAAGTTGGAGCTTTTTAATGCTCTACATTTATGTTATGTCGTAATCCACCCCTCCCATCATAAATGATTGGGGTATTTATAGGGGTGGGAACATGTGCCCCTCTAGGGTTTATACCCTAGAATTTCGTGACGTGATTGGCTGCGCAATCAGGGGTTGCCACATGTCATGGGGGGCGCCGTTTTACGGCACTCAAGATGTTTCTCGGGATTTGGACCTGATGTAATCAAGGCTTTTTTCTCTTTTTGATGTTGTATTGTGTATTTAAAGGTAGCTGACATGTGTCACCCTGTCAGGAGGACACGTGTCACCCTCTCATAATGCCACGTGTCGCCTTCTTATTGGGCCACGTGTCACTATGAGATTGGGCCACGTACTTGGGGTATTTTTACCATAAACACATATAATTACTCAGGTTTAGGTCAGGCTTAGCTAACCTCTAAGCATTGGACCATTGTCAGGGTCGAGTTGCGGGTGGACTTCCGTTGGAGGTCTTCGTGCGAGCGAGACTTAGAGCTTTCGAAGTAAGAGCTCTTGTAGTGAGCGAAGCACGCGTCAAAGGTATTAAACTTTCCTTAATTCTTGTTGTTTAAGTTAATTATGCTTTGTGATTATATTAATTGTGAGTGTGGTCTTGGCTCGGGTTTTTCTTCCGCGGTGAGTTGGACTCATCGAAACCCAACATACATCTATTCTCTAAGACTTCAAGTATAGATTGTTGACTAATATGAGTTGAATATGGGTCTACTGTATGAATTTCATGCTATGTTTTCCTACTCTGTGAATCAGTGAATGGAAGAGAAAGCAAATGTGTTATTTTGAATCGGGGTTCAAAGAGAATGACCATGCATGGAGAGGTAGAAAAAATCATTTACCAATATGATCTGACATTTATTTGATTAAGCTTCTAATTAATAAATTTGAAGTTCCTCTCATTTGGATTGTTTCCTCTATTTAGTTTTGTTGAATTTAACTCATTTTTTTTAAAAGTTATTTCTGCTGAACTTTTTTCCTCTACTTTCCTTTTGCTTAACATAACTTATTTTTTGTCAAATTTGTCTTATATTTGCTTAAATTTATTTTACTTGCTGAAGTGAGCTTCTCTGATTGTCAAGATTATACTACAACAAGTGCCCTGGCTAGACAGTTGAGAATTCAGGGCATTGAAACTAGTCCTGGGACTTCGTTCAGATTACCAGATGCCGAGTTATTTCCATTTGCAGGAGACGGGAATGACTCTGAGGTTAGTTGTGAACCACCTAGTAGTAGATTCAACTCTTGCTCTAGCGAAGTAACAAGCCATTTTGGCTCAGACAACAACAAGAAAGCTTCAAGATGGCTGAAGTTCCTTTGAAGACCTGACAAAACTGACATGTGCCCTATTACTCAAATCGAATCACCCAACCCACACCACAAATTAGTAATTACAAAGGCTGCTGAACATGTCCTACTAAGTTTACATTGTTTTGTTTATTTATGATTTTAAATTATTGAGTGTTCTAATTTGCTAAGGTGTGACGTGGGTGTTTCAGGTTCCTAAGGCAGCCTCGGAATTTGTGATCAAAGTTACAGCAACTCGGAAAAACGATGGAAGATGTAGATTATTACTATTGAGATTTGTTTTTTCTATATTTTTATAGTTTTAGTTTTAGATATTAGGCAATAAAGATTGTAGGCATTTGCTTATTGTATATAATGTATGTATAATACAATTATATAAATTTCTCTAATTAACTGAGAATGATTGTGCAAGCCCTATCAAGCATGTGCTGGATTATTATTTTATTTTTTTAAAATTTGGGCATACATTATTTGTATCGGGCAGATATCTAGCCCGTTACAAAGGGTGTCCGTTACGAATAACCCCGTTATCTGTAACGAGCATTTGGGTGTCCGTTACGAATAACCCCGTTATCCGTAACGGGCATTTGTTTTGCCCGTTACAAATAATATTTTTATCCGTAACGGCCGTATACGTAACGGACATTGCCCGTTACGAAAAGTCTATTTTTGCCCATTAAGAATAGGCTTTTTTCCACTAGTGATACATTCAGCTACGTTCCGTTCGTTTCATGATTACAACTTCTACACAACTCACACATATGTATAAATTCATTAGTCACAAAGTGTATTGAATATTCATTATCCATATCATGCCATACATTATTATAATAAACTAAACTAACATATCATGCCATACATTATTATAATAAACCAAACTAAACTAACATATCATGCCATACATTATTATAATAAAATATCAAACTAAACTAACATATCATGCCATACATTATTATAAATAAACCAAACTAAACTAAAATATCATGCCATACATTATTATAATAAACCAAACTAAACTAACATATCATACATTATTATAATAAAGTAAACCAAACTAAACAGCATATAAAATAAAAACAATAATAAACTAACATATATCTAAGTCACTAACATGCCAAATATAAACTAAACTAAGAATTTTAGGGTTTATAATGTCACTATCCTCTGGATCTGCACTTTGTATTGAGATTCAAAGCAAGTAAATGTACAAATACTACAAATAATTATAATTAAACCAAATTTAGGGTGTATGATGTCAATTTTTATTAAAAAAAATAAAAAAAAAATAGAGCAACACTTACTGGCGGCAGAACGACGGGAGGATAAAGGTGGTGGTGGTTCTGGTCGCAACAACGATGGAGGAAAGGAGGAACCTGTAGAAAGTCGAAAAGGTGGTTAGGGTTTGAACAAAAAAAAACAAAAAAAAAGAAAAATACCGAGCGGCAGCTGCTGTGAACGTCAGCTGCTGTGAACGTCGGCTGATGTGGCTGCTGACAAGGTGGTGGTGGTTAGGGTTTACCAAAAAATTTAAATTAAAAAAAAAAACAAATTCAGTACACTTACCCACCAGCGGCCGAGAAAAAACACGAAGAAGAATGCAGGTGGGGGCGGCAACTTCGACGGTGGGCGATGGTGAGGCGGTTTTCTCCCTTTCTCTTTCTCTTTCTCTCTCTTTCTCCCTTTCTTTCGTTCTCTTTCTTCCCCCTTTTTTCTCTTTCTGAATCGAGGCTGACAAGTAAAACCCCCTTTTTTTTTAATATAGTTTCCGACGGAAATAAATTCGGTCGGAAACTAACTTCTCCGACCGAATATTCCATCGGAAATAATTTTCCAACGGAAAATTACGTCGGAAAAGTTAGTTTCCGACCGAATTTATTTTCGTCGTAACATTTTCGAGGTGTATTCCGTCGAAAATTCATTTTTCCGACGGATTTCTCCGACACATTTGATTTCCTCGTAAAATTCAAATTTTACAACGGAAATAAAGGTCCGTCGGAAATTAGCCTATTTCTAGTAGTGGCTGCGTGTCAGATCAGGCAGCTTTAGCGATTGTAGAAGGGTTTCCTCTACTTGAGCATTTGAGTATATCTGGGTTCTCTATCTCAGTGAATGGTTTGTCAATGATATTGGATTGCTGTCAGAATCTACAGTACTTGGATGTGCAGCACACTATTTGTAACCGAGGAAGGTTCAGCCGGGTGCTACACGAGTGGCCATGGCCGAAAGAGATATGCAAGAAATTGGCAAGTGTGAAGACATTGTTGACTTGTCTCGGAAAAAATTGCACAAGGTGTAAACATTATTATTAGATGTCTTTGTATTGTCTAGGATCTCCTCTCCTTGACTTTATAATCATGTTTATTTTACTATCCTTTGAATTTAAAGTTTATTGTTGTTTTACTTTGTTGTGAGAATGTTATTTTTCATGGGATATTTCTGTGTAATGATCTTTTATTTAATGTGCTTGTTTTTTTTCTACCGGACTACTATATGTATAGTTGTGTAGAATTGCACTATAATTATTAATGAAATTAACAACTGAAATTCCTACATCAGAATCATTTGAAATTGTATGTGATAATAGAATTGCCTTCTCATTCCTACACTGAAATAAATGAGCATTATAGCCCGCAGCAAACTGAGACTGAATTCTGAAATAATGCTTGTTCTAGTTCACTTGAATGTTAAGTTCCTTTGTATTTCAACAACTGTTCCAAGTTCACCTCATCAAACTCTGCATCATGGTTATTAGGTCACTTGAATGTTAGATTTCGGACCGGATTCGTGTTTCTCTCAGTAATTTCGGGGGTTATTAGGTCGGGTGACAACTCTAACTTGGAGTGATTGAATCAAGCAAACATCCTATGAACTACATGCTATTTAGAGACATCACAATTACATAGTAGATGTAAGTCCCCTAATCTGCTATTCAGAGACATCATAATCAAGGTTGCTGTAAGAACTACAGAGGTGCAGAGAAGAATATTTGTTAAGATGGGTGCTACACTTGAAGAGTGACTTTTCCCATCCCTTCTTAGAAGGTAAGGGTTTAGTTACACTGATGCCTGAGTAGTGAGCACTATTACTATTGTTTTTTTTTTTGAGCTTTGAGGGAAAGCACGTCTATTTTGTTTATTGTTGCATTGATGGTCTATATTATTAACGCTTTTCTTATGGCATAGTTGTAAATAAAAATGATTTTCAGCAATTAAAAAATTAATAATGTGGTGTAATGTAAGGTGGCACTAATAAAGGTCTGCAAATGGCGTTAACTTTGTGACTATTTTGGCTTAACGACATCACTCAATTGATATAAGTTCAATATTTCACACATAACCTTCTACTTCTATGCTGTATAAACTACATATAATTCGATGACTACAGACACTAAGATATGAACTACATGAACTGCAAACGATTCAAAAGTGTCAATGTTTTCAAATCCAAATTTAAGGCTTCCAAAACTGGCTCGAGCCTCCAACCAAATGATCACAAATTCCCAACGGTGATTTACAACCAAGTCAAACGAAGAACAAACAACAACAAACCCTGAATTTTAAATGAAATACTAGAATTTCATATTGAACTTTAAAATACATTCATAACGGAAGAAAATGACGTTACTAGCCCTTGATATAAACTTCCCCAATTTATACGGGTTATCAACTTGGGTGTTCAACTGGTGCATTATCCTCATTCATTGTCATTGTCTTGACCTCATTCTCAATCGAATTTACTTTATAAAAGATTTATAAATAACAATTTTGTTGTGCATTGACATGTGTGAAAGTTAAAATGTTGCAATATTCCCTCTCGATACTGAGACATTGGCCTTTTCACTATTTATGTGCTTGTATCAGCTTTGACTATAATTTTTTATTAACATAATTAAAAACATAATTTATTATAAAATATGTTTTAAATAGATATAGTATAAAGTTATCAAATTTGTTAACATCTGTGCAAAGTTGACTCGTGTAAGTTATTTTGAGAAAGAGGGAGTATATAAAACAGAGGGAGTATACGATACTCGTAAATCGTAATACCATACTGACTGTTAATCGGGTGTACAACTGGTGCAGTGTCCTCACCTCATTCTCACTGCCTCGACCTGTTTCCCTTACCACCTCCGCAAGCGCAACCCCTTTCGCGCGCCACTGACGCTGCATTCCCAACACCCCTTGCTGCTCCTGCTACTGCTACTGCTACTACTGCTGCTACTCATCCTATCCGCCATTATCATCATCTCCTACAATTTCAAACCCTTATTCTCCTGATTTGCTTTCCAATTCCGCCATTAATGCCGGGTGTAATGGCATCCATGGAACCAGTCGAACGACAGTCATTGAAGAAGCTCACTTTCAAATCAATTAAACGCGCTCTTGATGTCTTCCCTCCTCTTCATTCTCAATTCCCTCCTCCCGATTCTGAAAGGTTTGCTTTTTCTTCTTGCTCAATACCCTAATTTTTTGGGGGAAAAAAAAATTAATTTTTGATTTTGTGTATTGTTCTTCAATTGCAGTAAAAAAATGCGGTTGAGTCATAAGGTTAGTCAATCATTACCCGCTTAAATTTCTATTTCTTTTTTAATTTTAATTTTTGTTACTTTTAATTTGTGGGTTTTGATGATTATGTTGATTCTGATAATGGGTGATTTTCGAAAATGTTTGCAGATTAGTTTAGAATATGGAGGAATTAAACCTACATTAGCTCAGCCTCAGCCTGCTAAGCAGAAGTCGTCTGCTCCATCTGATCCCCTTGCTCTTCCTGGTAATTTTTGTGCCATAAAATGTACTTGTATTATTTTGGTTATTTATTTATCTATTTTTTGAAGTGATTTGATTTGTATACGAGTACCCTTTTGACTTGTTTTTATGGTTAATTAGCTCCGGAAGATGGACAAAGAGGAGGTGCTCATAATGCTCTAGTAGTAGCTCCAGCTGCTCAGTCGAGACAGTATGTTCTCTTATTGGTTTTCTTTAAAATTAATTGTTGGGTTGGAATTGTAAGTGTATGTCCTGTGGCAAATCCATTTTTTTTTAGCTGCAGTATTTTGAGTAGCGGATTGTTGATTCAATTCTAAGTGTCATAAAACTATAATAAGATAACCTCTAGGTGTTTTTATCTGAATTAGAAAGATTGGAATTGCAATGTTTTCATCTACTTCATAGTTGTCAGTCTTGTTATAGTTCTGATGTATATTGTGTTTGGCTTCATTTTCTTGTTTCCAGGACTGAAGTTGGTCCTAGTAAAAGCAATGCACTTATCTCGACTCCCAGTTCTTCTGAAAGGTACGTAACTCACCTTTTTCTGTGTTGTTTTATATGTGATCTATCTTCTCTCTCTGAGTCTATGTTAGTTTAATTACTTTTTATTACTGAATTTTTGCTGTTTGGCTTTGCTTATAGTTCAAAGTTTGAGGATGTGTTTTTTGTAGAGTTAGTGTTAGAATCCACACTTGGACTGTGAAACTTAAACCTTCAGCTAATATAAAATGTTGCATGACAACAGATTTGTTTATAATGGTTATTTTTAATCAATTTCTACACTTTCCATCTCTTAATATTCTATCCATTTTGAGCATATAGGTTTAAGATATTTCTTGTATGGGTCATTAAAATTTAGAGTCTTGATAATGAATAAGTTAGTAGGGAAATATTTTTTAAATTTTAGGGAAGAGAAATTAGGTGAGAATATAGTGGGATTAAGGAAAGAGAAATTGTGGGGTGTGAAAGAAAGGTTTATTCAAGATATCTAGGAGATTTGATTGGCAAATTAAGGTTTTCTTTACTCTTGGTGGGAAGATAACTTTGATTCATTCATGTTCAATATGTCTATTTATTATCTCTCCGGCTCCTGCTTGGTGATGGAAAGTTTTGTGGTTAAGCTCTATCAGCTATAGGAAAGATCATCATTTGAGTTGGGAGGTAGGAAAATGACTATGAGCTATGCTTTGGGTTTAGTTGTGGTGTTTTTGTGTGCTTTCATGTCCCTTAACTCCTTTGGCATTAAGTCATCAGGAGAATAAATGGGTTGCCACAAATTGGGTGCATTCACAAGGGGTTCTTGGCTATACCCGCTCTAGGTAAAATGGTTCATATTCATATGATACTGACACAGGTGTTAGATCCTATTTGGTGACATTATGGGCTAAGACAGCAGGGATTTCAAGCATCATCCATTTGTCCTCGTTTGCATGTATATTAGTTTCTCAGCTAACAACAATAGTACTGTTTTCTTTTGAAAAAATAAGTAGGTAAGGGCCTATTTATTTTAGGGATATCTCCTGAGGTACCCTTCAAGTTTGTCATAATTCTCCGAGGTAAGGGCATATTCATTTTAGGGATATCTCCTGAGGTACCCTTCAAGCTTGGGGGTTTGACGCATTGATCAAAATACTCTTACTTTGGATGGAAAGTGAACGGTGTATATTTTTATTTTATATAAAAGTTCATGGAAATTCATTTTCCTTTGCTCTTCCTCCATCAAACCTTCTTCTCTCAGTCTCTCTCCTTTGTTTTCACATAAATGAAATGCGACACTCATTACTTTGCAAAGGCTATAGTTGATGATGATGATAATGAAAGATGAGAAAAATTTGAGTATTTGACTAATATTATAGGAAGAATTAGGGAAGTTGAGAGGTCAAATGTCAACCATGGATGATGATGATATTTTTAATTATATCATCTGTTATATTTGTATATAAATTTGTGAGTTTTGAATCATAATAGGATAATAAGAATGAGGAGGATTGAGAAGCGGATTATGAATTTTATTTTTCTAGGGGGTGGGGGGAGAGTTGAATACATTAAAGACCCAGAAGAAGCAATGTTCTAATGAGGAGAAAGAGAATGAGGTTTGATGGAGGAGGAAGAAGGAAACTAGGTATTAAAAAATATTCAAAAAAAAGTTAACTTCGATTTAAAAAAATATCAAAAAAAATAGATTTTAAAAAAATATTCAAAAAAATCTTAAGGGGTATTTGAGAAATTTTAAACAAAAGAGGAATTTTTATAATTATGCCAAATCTGAGGGGTCAGGATATTTTCCTTTATCTTATAACTGCCCATACCAAAGAGGAAGTGGGGACTGGGGAGTCTATTTTGGATAGGCCATAATGGAAACATCGGAAGACTATTAAGGCGCTGAGGAAGTGACTAATATTTGGAGTATACCAAAAAGGAAGTGGGGAGTCTATTTGGGAAAGGCTAAAATGGTCTGTTTACTTTAAAATTTATTCATGTTAACCAGTAATCATGGTTAGTATCACGGTTAATGAATTTTGACTATTGTACAAGTGCTACATGTACAACTCGATGCATAATCTTTAGTTAATGAAGTACTTAATGTGACAGACTTAATATGGACAAATACTTGTGTGTAACTGGACCTTATAAGTTATAACCCAGTCAACCTTGACATTTCTTGGCTGATTAGCTCTTATGTAATGCAAATATAAATTGCACTTAATGGAGGGGGGAATTGTTTCGTAATTGATTTTCAATGCTGGTCTTTTTAGATAATTTCTCTGCTTACCTATTTTGGATTTTACCTTGTGTATGGCAATTTAAGGTTTTCTACGTCCGCGCTTATGGAGAGAATTCCAAGTAGATGGCCAAGGCCTAAGTGGCGGGCTCCATGGAAGAACTACAGAGTGAGAAAAATTTATTTTTTTGTTCTCTTTTATCTAGATTTGCATTATGCTGTAAGTTTCACAAGTTGATTTCAATTGCAGTCGCTATGAGTAAGGTCTGTTTAGCTTTGCCTTGTTCCTTTTTTTGGGTAGAAAGGGCTTTGCCTTGTTCATATCTTGGATTTATTAATTTAATTATTTTCTTGATCTGATTGCATTTGTTCAAATTGATGTAAGAACGGTTTTATCTGCATCTTTCGTTCACGTGTTTACTTCTCTGCTTTTAATTCCTTTGCCTGTTTAAAAGAACAATACAGAACAAAAAAACACTAGTGCAGTATTTGGAGCTATAAGTACCTGATACTAGTATTTTCTGATTTCTTAAGGAGAGGGCACACTTTCTTTCAAATTCATGGGGAACCATATAAGAAGCAAGAATGGGCTGAAGGGAAGGGGAAAGTACTGAAATTAGTATCACATATCAGTAGGGTATATTGGAGTAGGGTAAAGAGTTGTACAGATGATGGTTTGTTGAATAACTATGGAGAAAAGGACAACTGGCGACGATAGTGCTGGTTGGTGGTGACAAAAGAAGTGGGTTAAAAGGTTGTCAATGGTTATATTTATGAACAAGCTCCCTATATTTTCTTCCATCAACCACAGTTATAAAGAAATCTAAGGCAGAGCAGATGCACAGAAGTGCTTTTTAAGTGGTAACTAACTTTTTAGTTTAAAGTCACCCACTTTCTGCTCTATACCTTGCCCACCCTTCACCATGAAGAAATGTTTAATTAGTCTTAATTTATTGGAGGTCAGACTTGGATCCTTGTTGATCAAATCCAACCATTAAAATGCCCCAGATTTTGGCCTTTATTAATTCATTTCTCTCTTTACACAAGTTATGAAGGGACAATCTGACGGAGGCATGCATGGCTTAGGAAGATGGATGGGGAGATAACTCCTAGTGGAAAGGAAGAGTGGTGGGGTGAGGTTAATAGTGGTTAGGTTGGATAAGGAGGTGTGGTGGTGTGGGTTTTGGGAAGGGAGGGGGAGGCCCTACAGTTTTTGAGAAGTTGGTAATGGGACTATGGAAGTGGTCTTGGGAGAGAGGGGCATTGGTTGACAAGTGAGGGGAAATGATGTGGTCAGGTAGGGAAGAGAAGGGTTGAGCCTTTGTATTTCGTATATGTATTTTATTTCTTAGTGTTTTACTCCATGGAAAGGGTGGGGGTGTTTGATTGGTTGGTTATGTCAAGCCCATACATGTAATTGGGCTCCAGTGTCTTAAATATCAAATCCTCACTTGTTACTCCTCTAGGACTTCAAACATGAGTACATGAGTAAATCCGTGGATGAATTAAAAAAATAATAAAAAAAAAACCTAGTATAATCTTCTAAATTAGTGGCTCATTATCAAGGTGTAATAGTATAATTCAGCTTTCTATGTTATTTTTTGTAGCAAATAATAACGTATTCTCTTCTCATCTGTGCAGGTCATTAGTGGCCACTTGGGATGGGTGAGATCGGTTGCCTTTGATCCAAGTAACAGTTGGTTTTGCACGGGTTCAGCTGATCGTACTATTAAGGTTTAGTAAATAATATATTCTCTCATCATTTTGGAAAGGAATTCTATTATCTGGATGTGTTTTGAACTTTTGACTGATGTGGACTTTATGTTGTCTGCGAAACTCGGAAGAAAAAAGCAATTTATAAATCCTGAAGCCATGTATCATTACTAAACAAATATTGTCACAAGTTGTAATCTAATGGGGTGGTTAAATCTGAAAGATAAGAGTTAGTCCATTCTATTAAAGAAAATTATGTGTAAAGAAATTGTGAGGATTGTGGTTTGGCTGTTTCCGTTGTAGGCTGTCAAATTAAAATTTTTAAATGGGTGCTGAATGAGCAGTGCAAGGTGTACTATGATGACCCTTAGTAGTGAAAAATTGGACTATGCTGGTTTAGGTATACTCTAACATACATTAAACAGGATTAATAGTTTCGAGCGAACTAAGATATGATTGCATAAAAGCTGTTGCTGTTCTATAATTGATTATTAATGTCAATGCACTTTTATCCCTAACTTCTGTTAAATATTTTCTTTTGCAATATAAGTGATTTGTCACCTCAAACTAGGAGGATGCACACTCGCCACACACACACGCACACACACAGGAAGTACACACCCCAAAACTACATTCTATATGATTACTGTGATGTAACAGAATGCCTTTAGTAAAGCAATTAAAAGATATATATATTAGCGTATTACACATCATTATGGGGTACAAGATTTTATGCTATTGTACTGAATTGTCTGAATATAATGAGTAAATATGAGTGCAAGCTGCTTATCCTTCTTACTAAAATGCTTATATGCAAACTATCAGGATTACATACTCTGTACACCAAATAGCAGTTTGTGTTAAAATAAAAACAGTTGAATTATATATTGAATTGATGTGTGTATGTGTCTGTCGGGTGGACTAGTCTCCAAGAGGGCTTGGCTGGTTCTGAATTACTGTGAGTGGTTTAAACACCCTCGACGTCCGAAGAAGGCTTGACCAAAGAAATAAGTCTCAAACAGCATGTATATCTTTGATACCAAAATTATCTTATAATCTTATATGGACAGTCATACTGTGTGTTTCAAAACTGAAAGGATGGTCAAACTTATTGAAAACTGTGATAGATGGCAGTTGGTGGTAGAATTGTGAGTATTCATTTGTAAACTAAAGTATAAGATCATTGCTGACAAGCTTTCTTTATTGATTTAGATTTGGGATGTAGCAAGTGGGCGATTGAAACTTACTCTTACTGGACATATTGAACAAGTTAGAGGTTAGTATCATAGGAGTTAGATGGTAGAATTGAATTGCTACAGCATTTAATGTCTGTTATGTAATTAATACATTTAATTATATACCTTTTCTTCCAGGGCTTGCTGTTAGCCAGAGGCATACCTATATGTTCTCTGCTGGTGATGATAAAATGGTGAAGTGCTGGGATCTTGAGCAGAATAAGGTAAAGCTGATATCTGATCCAATAGTTGGATCTGGTTTAGCCTCTATATGCTGTATATTTAGCTGTATATTAACCTCATTTCTTGTTTTCATGGGTTTCCCCCTTCTTTTTTCTAGTTTGATGTTAATTTACATCTTCTACTGTTATGTTACTTATCACTGATGAAACCTATCTGATTCTTTTTAAAATAACAATATTAAAAAAAAAAAAAAACGCATGGTTTTGAGAGTAATGAATTTTTTGGAGCAGGAATCTACTTGCTATATATGAGTTTCTGTTGTATTAAGGTGCCCCCGAGTAAGTCACCTTCTATCTTGTAAAAGACCGAATGCTGGAAATATCCTTTGTTACAGAGTACTATACAGTTCTGATTGGTAATAATTAAATAAATAAATAATAAAAAAATTCCTTTTAGATGCATTAGTACTCAGCGATTAGATTTCTTACTCTTTATTGTGGACACTATGTGTTGTGTATGTCATTTTTTCAGGAACATAGGCTGTTATGAGAATAATATAAACTTTATATGCATAGATGCTAAACATATGGACCTTTTATTCATGCTACCTATAAACTTTGTACGAGGGTATTAAACTTTATTCACTGTACATAGAATGGTGTTGCCTGTTGGATAGGAATTGTCTGTGGCTGCTGTCTAAACCCTACAATTGAGAAAAGAAGATATTCTCTTAAAAACTATCATACTCTTGTTTTCTGGCAATTGTACCTTGCTAATGCTATTTCGTTCAGGTCATTCGCTCTTATCATGGCCACTTAAGTGGAGTTTACTGCTTGGCTCTTCATCCCACTCTTGATGTATTGCTTACCGGAGGCCGTGATTCAGTTTGCCGGGTATGTCTCTTTTTGTTTTTTTTTTTTAAAAATTTGTTTTTGTGTTTTTTGTAATGCAACTTCTAAGCTATGATTGTGGATAATGCTCCAAAGTTATATGTTTGAATGATTTTTATTCCTTCTAATTTTCAGGTTTGGGACATTCGTAGCAAAACACAAATCTTTGCTTTGTCAGGGCATGAAAACACTGTCTGTTCTGTGTTCACTCGACCAACGGTATGTTAGCTTCTTTGAATGAATAGTGGTTCACTCGTCTCTCCATTTCAGATGAAAATGCTGTACTTTGTACATTTTTGTTTAAGCTGTCTTGCACCTTAGGCACACTGTTGATATACTCTATCCCAATACTCCCATATTAGTTTTAACATTTAACATGGAAGATAGTTTTAGGTGATAAGCGTTTTGTTATTTTATCAAAGAAATTAAATGTGGAAGGTCTAATGAGACAGTGAATTTTTTTTTTCTCTCCTGAGGGACAGTGGGAGTAACAATATCAATTTGACTTCTTTCCTTGCTAACAAATTTGCCTGAATTGGTAGTTTTATCACTTTCCTCGTCTCTATGTCCTGACCCTCCGTGTAAACCTGTATGGAAAAAACCTGGTTCCACTGTCCTAGTGCCTTCAATGTGTGAGTTTGGGTTATTTCCCTCTTATGCAACAGTGGATATGATGCAAGTGTTTGAGAGAGGTTCAGAAGAGGAAGGGCAGAATAACCAGAAAAGCAAAATGAGATAAGGAATCTGTAAGCACAGCCTTCTGGCTTCTGATATATGTAAACTCTGTGTGCTTCATCTTCCTGGGTCTTTTAGCTGTGACTGAAATGAGTGAGATCCATATCAAGTTTTCTCATTGGTAGTAATGTTCCTGGCAAGACATCCCGCCTGTTTATTACTATTTTGATTCTTGAGGTTTCTGGCGAAGTTTAGGTATATCACTATCACACTACGAGTTCTACAAGTTGGACTTTACAGTTAGAAAAATGTGCTATGGCTTTATTATTGATGACTTAGGTTTTGTGGACAATGTTGAGTTTATGGGGACGTGAAGGAAGTCCTGTATCATGAAAGTCTCTGAAATGCTTAATTCACCCTTACAGTCAATTCTAGTAGAATTATTTTTTTTTTTTTTTTTTAATAGTATAATCTGGGTAGTCATACTTTGGAACAAGTGAGCAACAATGCAGGTAATAGCATAATTTTTTTTGTTTGGTAACTTAGTCCGACAAAAGAATACTCAGCTCCAGGAATGTCCAAACCAACCCTGAAACTCTACATTTCACAATTCATCAAACTTAGCCTGACAATTGCGATAAGTTAGGCTGTTAGCCAATAATTGGCAACCTATCAAATTTTTACCAGATCCTTGACTCATTTTTATTTTAAATAATTCTGCTCATTGTTGATCTTTTAACTGGGATTTAGTTAACAGACAAAACTTAAGTTTAAGCTATTCCCCTACTGGCATAGGAAAAGGAAGGGAAAGAAAATGGAGGGATCCATTTTCCTAAACCAAATCCCTCCATTATTGGAGATTGGAAGGAAAATGAAAGGTCACTCTCTCCTTTCCCTCCCCTCACCTCCCTTTCTCTTCCCTCTTTTTCCTTCCCCTCCCTTTCCCTTTCACTATGGTCATCCAAACATAGTGTAAGTTTCCCCCTTTGGTTGTTACATTCCCTTCAGATTTTTTAAGGCTTATATTGCTATTTGAATCTTATTAAGTTCTTTTTGCTAGGATCCTCAAGTGGTGACGGGTTCACATGATTCAACCATAAAATTCTGGGACTTGAGACATGCAGGAAAAACAATGACAACACTCACGCATCATAAGAAGTCTGTACGAGCAATGGCGTTGCATCCTAAAGAGTGCGTTGCTAATATTTGTTTCATTATTACCCTCTTAAAGTATCTATTTCTTTTTGCTGTAATGCTTGGGTCTTCATTATCTCGTGGATAATTGAACATGATTTTCTGTTTTTTGTTTACTTCTTTAACCTTGCTATGCTCTGTGGCATTGCAGGAATATGTTTGCATCTGCCTCTGCTGACAACATAAAGAAGTTTACCCTCCCAAAAGGAGAGTTTATGCATAACATGCTGTAAGTCCTGGGACTTCTAGAATGCATACCCTGAAATTATGATATTTGTATTGTCCCTATCTTGTCATTTCAAACTTGGCATAAAGTGTATGGCTGTAATCATTTTGGCCAGAATTTGGTAATTGGGTGGCTGTATTTGTGAGAAGTCTGTCATCTAATAATACGTTTTGTATTTTTCCATCTCTTTTGGACAGGTCTCAGCAAAAAACAATTATCAATGCAATGGCTGTCAATGAGGAAGGAGTCTTGGCTACAGCAGGTTTGTTTTTCACTTTGTTTGTTCAAAAATTGCTTCAAATTTCCCTGATTGATCCTTAGCCATGTGTTTGATCAAATATGATGATCATTAATTGAGTTAATATTGTCTCTCTGCTTTAAATCCTCTGTGATGTCTGTATTGTATGGTTTATAAAGCATAGGATCACTTTCATGATTCAAAAGTAAAGGAATGCATTGCATTAGGTTGTAGGCTACATAATTATGTAATTATGTTTACTAGTTTATGTGTTTATGTATGGAAATATTTCGAGTTCTTCAAAAACTACTGTTTTTCGGGAAATGCAAACCCATAAGGTTTATAATCTTTGGGTGTTAAAATATAAAAGCTTTTCCCTTAGTTTCTTTTTTTTGGGAAATGTTAAACATATCCCTTAGGACAATGTTCTAGTATTTTATGAAGTGAAATGTGTAAACATATAAATATATAGAAGCATGTGATTTTGTCATTAAATTCCAACATGATAGTCCCTTGAGTTTTGAGTTACTTAGTAACTAAAGCCTCTAGAAAGGGACAACCTAATTGTGTATCACTTTTAGGGACGAGAGAGATAGATAGTGAGGGATTGATTTAAATTAAAGAAAAGGGTTTACGCAAGGTGAGGCAGGAAATGATAAAAAGTTTATAGAAGGTTGCCAAAAAATAAATAAAGTAATAATGAATAGAACTAAGAATTTAGATGAAAGGGTAAACTGAGTACAGGAAAAAGGAGGGAGGGCCATTTTGGTCAATGTATTTAATGCTTACACTTGGTCCTTTGGGGCTTGTGGTTATGAATAACCAATCCCTTCTCTAGATGATAAGGAATTTTAGCCAAATTTTATGTTTCAACCCTGACTCTATTGTACAAATGTAACATTAAATGTTCTACATTATATCAACAGAAGATTAAATGTTATATATTATCATGAATACAATGTTTGTATCTCAACATACAGTACCAATGCAATTTTAACAAAAACTGATCTGAAATTTTAATATACACAAAAGTGTTCAGCATGCCTTGTACTCGTAAAAAGGAACAGAGGCAGTAGTCACAGTACAGCAGTACTACAATTAGGAAAATATGAACCTTACAGAATTATCACAGGGGACTATAAAACTTGAATTCATAAAAGATTTGTGAGTTGAATAATAATTTGATGAATTGGAACATGTGAGAATACTGTGTATTTCAAGAACGTAATTGGCTCTTTGTCCTTTTGCACTGATTGCTTAATTTTTATCTCTGTTGCATGAGGTCATTTGCAAATAACTCTTTTTTATATTAACTGCTAACATTTTTTTGTTTTATTTTAGGTGATAATGGTAGCCTTTGGTTTTGGGACTGGACAAGTGGTCATAATTTTCAGCAAGCTCAAACTATTGTGCAACCTGGTATGTTATAGTATCTGTATTTGCCTTTTGTTGTGGTATTGAGCTCGTAAATTAAGGACTAAGATCTAAGTATGTGTTTCTGCTGCTGCAGGTTCACTGGACAGCGAGGCTGGTATCTATGCACTCTCCTATGATCTCACTGGTTCAAGGATGGTAACTTGTGAAGCTGACAAGACTATCAAAATGTGGAAAGAGGATGAGACTGCTACCCCTGAAACCCATCCTCTCAACTTCAAGCCACCTAAAGACATTAGACGATTCTGATTGCAGTGACTGCTATATACTCAAACTTGAATCATTAGGACATCTGTAAGTTTTATACTTCATAGCTTATTGTGGATGATTGTTGAAGTTATTGTTAGATGGGTAAGGGAAGCCAATATGCCAAATAGGGTAGGTTGGAGGGGAATTATTTTTGTGAGTTCCTTTTACATCAAAAGCTGAATTGACGGTAATATGCAAGTTTCATGCTTTCTAGAATTTTCTCGCCTTGTAGAATCAGGAGAGATGAGACACTTGGATATTTGCAGACATTTTCATATTTTCCTGCCTCTCTTTAGCTGGTTTTTACCTGTGTAATACAAGATGCAACGTATGACTTCATTGATAATTATGAATAGCTAGTACATAGATTTTTCCCTCCAGTAATGCAATGTGATTTCTAATTAGTGATCTTTCTGATTGAGTACATGTTACTGAAGAAGGAATATGATGTTCAATCTTGATCTCACACACCGGCAGACAGATGTAAATTTAAACCACTTGTTATTGGATTTGGTTATTCTTCCATGCATTTGTTAACCCGTTGAATGACTTTGAAGCTTAAGGCAGATCAACTCATGTAATTGACATAAATCATCAATCTGCACCACACCAGGACTTGGCTAATCATGCATGCATGTATTTTGATCGGAGTATTGATTGGATTGAAGTGTGAGATCAGCCCGAAGGACTTGTATTCGTATTATGGGTTTTATTTCATATGCAAAGTCCTTAAGGTACATGCATACACACAACATACTGAAGCGCTGCTATGTAATCATAGTACAGAAATATGCCACACGAAAGCTTCAGTAAATTGTTGCATACTCTTTCAAATAAAGAAATTATGAGTCATTATCCATGCACATTATACAAACCATATGTTATACAACACGTTATGCCTGGTCTTCTTGTAAAATCTATACCCTTCTTAAAAATGCACCTAAAAGTAAATACTCTACCCGTCTCAAATTAGTTGTTCACTTTTTATTTTTTTATAATTTGTAAGGTTGCAAAAATATCATTTTTGGTTACACTCATTTGTCTCATTTTCATCGATAATTGAGTGTTAGCAAAGGCTATTTTCATTGATCAAATTTAGTATATAGGCGAAAAAGGAAAAACACAACAAGTTCACAAATCTATCTAATAATCAATACGAGGTATTGAAATTGTGGCTAGTAAGGCTTAAATTTGTAAGGACACTACTTCTGACTTCTCCAACATAGCAAAAGGATTAGAATATTTAGAAAGGACATTCTACCTCCCCAACTAGCCCACATAATTTTCAAGCAAAGCTACTTGCAATTTTATTAAAAAGGGTTTTGTCTTTGACTTGTACAAAAGAGAGTTTCAGTTTCACAATAATACTTGTAGTAAATTTGTATGTTTAGTCGAGTCCATTCATCTAAATTACGCCATACTAATATTCTAAAATAATACGTTCTCATAGAAAAATGATCAAATAAAAAAACAATATTCCCTCCGTTTCATAATAACTAAGGGCTTGTTCACTTCAGTTTAATTTCAGTTCACTTCAGTTCAGCTCTAATCAATTCACTTTAGTTTAGTTTAGTTTAGCTCTAATCAGTACAGTTCAATTCAGTTCAGCTCCAATCAATACAATTCAGTTCAGTTCAGCTCCAATCAGTACAGTTCTGTTCAGTTCAGCTCCTAATTTCCTTCTCTCATAAAATATTCATTTCAACTCTATTCAATTTAGCTCCAATCAATTCAGTTTAGTTCAGTTTAGCTCCAATCAGTTCAGTTTAGTTCAGTCCAATAAATGTGAACATGCCCTAAGTATATTCATTATAACCTTTTTATACTTCTTAATGCTAAGAATTATATAACTATAAATATTATAATGGTTAAAGTTGTGTATTGACAATGTTGCAATTATTATGAAATGGAAGAAGAATGAAGCAAAAATGATCAAATAAAACACCACGTAACATATATGAAATAAGTATTAAAAGATGTCCCATGTTTTTATATGGATTGTTGGATTAAAAATAACTTTACAGCAAGATGGTGAGTTGAGTAAAAAGGCAATACTTTCTGTTAAAACATATGAAGTAAACATCAAATTTTATTTTTATTTATTTATTTTTATATGTCAAAGCAGTTAAATATCAACTTCGTAATAATGCCCTCAAAAATTAATAAAAAAACCTCGTGCGGTACACCCACACCAATAATCTTGCCACAATCTTTCTCTTCTCTGCTGACTGCTGAGTGCTGACTTATAGGATCTTCTACAAATTGATGCTGCACTTCCTTAATCTAGGTAAATTTTACTTAATTCTCTATTAATGTATGAATTTTTTGTTTATTTAAATTGAATTATTTATTTTTATTGTGCTTTGAGCTTGTTTGTAGACTTGTTCTTTGTTGTCTGAGGATTCTAATTAGGTTTTTATTCCTCGAAATTTCAATATAATATTGGGTCATTTTTGGTGGACCGGAATTAAATATAGGAACCATGAAAAGAAATTTTGCATTTAAGTTTATTAGATACGTTCAACTTTTTTATTTTTTTTTATTTTTTTTTTATTTTTTTTTTAGTTTTGACAATTTAATTTGTTTTATGTGAATGAATGTCTGTGTAGTATTGTCTTGTGAGTTTCAATTAATGCCTTTTAAAAATCTCTGTTTATTTTTATTTTTTTATTTTTTTTTTGTTATGATATATACTGATTTTAGGGCTGCATATAATGACATAAACATTATCTTTTTAAAGTGATATAAGTTAGGAAATTTACGACAAAATCATACATCAATCGCATTATTAATGCTTAACTATTCTTGATCTTTTGTTTTATAATTTGCCCTTATCACATTTTTGAGGCAAAAAAATAAAAAGGGTTTGGTGACAATCTAAAGATTTATGAAAAGCTTATTTCCCACCAAGTTTCATTGAGATTTTGTAGTGTCCAATTTCAATTTTGGAAATGGGGGAAGCGCGATCTTCATGGGATTTTTCATGCTTAATAGCTTTCTTTTACATACTCTGTGGTCTAGTTATATAATCAATGGTTGTGTGTGTATGAAGGGAACCTTAAGACGTCTTCAAAATCGTTTTGGCTAACTTAGGTGACCTTTTTTTAAGATGTTAACTCGAGGAAAAGAATTGGAGATGATGCTTTAAGCAAAGGGGTATTTGACAAAGAAGTGAAGGTAGTGAATTAAGGGGTTTCATTCATGGCGGGGACTGGTGAGGTTTTAACCCCCTTCAATCAACTGAGTAGATAAGCTAATTTTGATAGTTACAAATGTAAAGTGAGAGGAGGAAAAGGAAAAAAGTTGTTTCTGATCTTTGCTACTGCATGAACAATATAGAGGATGTACAAGCTCATAACTAAAGATTTATGTCATGCCATTATTAACTGTCTAGTCATGAATAATGACCAATTATTTGTATGTTTAGTCATGAATAATGACCAATTATTTGTATTTAGTATTTTTTTTATTTAGTGTTTTGTAAGCATGAATCATGCATGCATGCATTGCTGATTCATATGCTAAAATATGTAGCTAGCATTTATAAGATAATCCAAAATTCTGAGTTTTGTTGCAGCTTGATAATCTTACTAATGTATATAGCATGCTTTGCGTTTATGATTGGTTGAAACTTGAACGTCTTGAAACCACGACTGATGGGGTAATATTGATTGGTTATAGAATTTGTTTGTTTTCTTGTTACTTTTGTAAGTAGTTAGTTTATGAAATAGTTTTGAGTATTTGCTAATATACTTAATTATTGATGTTATGCAGGAGACTTCCTTGTGATCAAATGACAAACCAGGAAGCATTAGCTAGACAAGAAGATTCGCTGAGGGTCTCCATATTAGGGGATAGACCAATGGAGTCAAACTCGACCTCATCCAATACACTAAGGCATCACATGTCTAACTTAAAGAAGATGCTTTGGGAGTTATACAAAGGAAAACCCTTCTCATATTGGATTCTTATACTTCTAAGTGGGGGAGCCATGCTTATTGCATTTCCTGCTTCCAGTCTTTTGTCGCGTCTCTATTATTCCAACGGGGGTAAAAGCAAATGGATTATATCATGGGTAGCAGTAGCAGGATGGCCATTAACTGTTTTTGCTTTAATTCCTACCTACTTCTTTTGCAACACATTTCCTACGCGTTTGAACTTGAAACTCACTGTTTGTTATGCAGTTGTGGGTTTCTTAAGTGCGGCTGATAACCTCTTGTATGCATATGCATATGCCTACCTTCCAGCATCAACTGCTTCTCTTCTGGCATCTTCATCCCTCATCTTTTCTGCATTATTTGGTTATCTTCTTGTTGGAAACAGGGTAATTGCTTCAATTATAAATTCTGTTGTCATGATTACTGCTGCTTTGACCATTATTGCATTAGATTCAGACTCAGATTTATACGGTAATGTGAGTAAAACCCAGTACACTATGGGATTTATATGGGATATATTGGGATCTGCTCTCCATGGACTCATATTCGCGCTTTCTGAGTTATTGTTTGTGAAGCTATTGGGAAGAATCTCGTTCCATGTGGTGCTGGAGCAGCAGGTCATGGTTTCTTTATTTGCATTTATATTTACAACAGTAGGTCTTTTTGTGGATAGCAGTTTCCAAGGAATGGAAGAAGAGGCCAGAAATTCAAAGGTGGTAAAAGTTCATACTGCATGGTTCTTGTTTGGGGTGCGGTAACATTTCAATTAGGAGTGTTGGGTGCCACAGCAGTGCTGTTTTTAGCATCAACTATGCTTGCAGGGGTACTAAATGCTGTCAGAGTGCCACTCACAAGCATTGCAGCAGTCATACTGCTAAGTGATCCGATGAGTGGTTTCAAAATACTTTCTTTGGCTGTTACTTTCTGGGGATTTTGCTCTTATATTTATGGGAGTAGACCTCCTAAGAAAGATAATCCTGCAACTCCAATGGACGACGCTGCAGCTGGTCTATGATTATTTCATAGACATGTTGATGACAAACGAGTAATTGACACATGTTTCCAGTGCTTTTACGTTGATAGTGCTATTCTGGTCTGAACATTTAATCTCAGAAGTTTAATGATCTACATTATCACCATCCTTCACAATCACCATCCTTCACAATCACCAATCTTCACAGCAAACTCCTATTCGAGCTTCCTATGTCATAAATTTGGCTCCTTTATTGCGCAATTGCAATTTAGATCGTTTTTCACGCCTTATGAAAAATGTAATTAGGTTGTATATGCTTGCATATTTCTGTTGTATCACAATAGTTATGCCTCTATCAAACGCATTCCAGAATCAAGTTTATTTAAATGTCAGAATTTGTGTGCCCTTTTCCCATCAACTATGCTTGCAGAGTTGCAGGTGTTCTGAATGCTGTCAGAGTACCGATCACAAGCATTGCTGCTGTCATACTGCTAAGTTATTGAAGAATTTGTTGGAAATTTCCTTTTACTACGTGTTATACAAACTTTTGAATATACTTTGCCTTGGTAAGTTTACCCGTCAAAGTTTTAACCAATGAACCGATTCTTATGGTAAATATCGTATGACTTTGAATCAATGGAATACTTTTAATATCAAAAAAGAAGGGAAAAAAAAGCATCTAAAAAGTTGGGACTAAACAAATATTTTCTAACTGGGTGTCGAAATAATAGTTACACTTTCATTTTCATTTTTTTTTGACTAAAATTACTCGTATAAATTCTTCTACGCCAGTTATTCTTGAGAATTTGCTTTGGTACATACTAAGATTATTTATTCTCGAAATCTCATAGTATTGTCGTATTGATGTTTGATAGCAAAGCTGAATTAGAATTCAATTTGTATATTAAAGCTCTACAAGTCAATGGCTATGGGATTATCATTTCCACATTTCGTTTCGAACATCAGAGAGATGTAATTCATGGTTGGCCTTGATTGTGGATTAATGTTGAGGCATAAAGTTACTATCTGTAATACAAATTCCAGCTGCTGTATAAGCTCTTGGCCTGTAGGATATGCAAGACGACGGTCTAAGACATCTTTGGATTTTATTTTCAGTTGGTCATCTGACATGCTTGCTGATAGGCTCAAAATCTCATCTTGTGGGTGTGCTCCCATAAGAACTTCTAGTGCAAGGACGCCAAAGCTATATACATCACACTTTTCTGTTATGACCAAGGTGAAAGCTAGCTCTGCAACACAACATGCTTAATAATCTCGACTTAATGTGCTTATTTTATCTTTTTATATTGATAGAGTATATAAACCGATCCTGGGCTTCAACCATGATAGAGTATATAAACCGATCCTAATTCAACCATTAGCTGATGGATGAAGCCCAGGATTGGTTTATATACTCTATCATGTATCAAACTTCATACCTGGGGCAAGGTAGCCATATGTTCCAGCAAGTGTAGTCCAGTTAGAAGAATCTGGATTCAGGAACTTTGCGGTGCCAAAGTCTGAGACATAAGGTTTCAGTTCAGAGCACAATAAAACATTTTTACTTAAAATGTCGCGATGGACAACAGGTGGTGTGCAGCCATGGTGCATGTATGCCAAGGCATCAGCAACTCCCTTGATGATTATGACCCGCTTGTTCCAGTCCAGCTCCTTTGCTCCATCGTCACTGCCTAAAACATCAGCCAAGCTTCCTTTCTCGATAAACTTGTATACCAAGAATATTATGCTTTCGTGCAGACAAAACCCATAAAACCTCACAATATTCCTATGCCGAATCTCTATCAGGGCTGTCACCTCATTCGCGAAACTCCTTGCTGCTACCGCCGCTTTCTCTAAGGTGCTAGCGTTGAGCTTTTTGACCGCTAACACTTGACCACTTGGAATCTCTGCTTTATACACCTTCCCAGTTGCTCCATTTCCAATGCAGTACAAACTGTTAAAGTCCTCTGTGGCTTCAACTAGTCATTGTAGACTAAGTTGCCATCAAAGTTCAGTACAGTGAATATGTCTTTGCATTTGTCACTCACATCCTGCTGTTTGCATTTTGCGAGTCTGCGCTTTCTACAGAGTAATATGCTGCAGGCAATAACAAAAAGAAAAGACAGTACGCTTGCAAAAGCTACAACTGCAAGTCTTATGACATGGCTTTGTTTCTTTCTTGTTGGAGACACAACATTGCAAGGTTTCATGCCCCGTATTTTACCACACAGGTCTTTATTGCCAGAAAATGATCTCAAAGGAAATGAAGAGAAGATATTACTGTCAGGTAATGGACCCTCTAGTTCATTATACGAGAAATCAACACTTACCAAGCTTGCAATGGTGGCTATTGATGTAGGGATAATGCCTTTCAGATGGTTATGTGAAAGGTTCAAGGTTTCAAGGCGTTGTAGCTTCCCCAGATTCAGTGATATGTCCGCGGTTAAAAATTTATAACTCAAATCCAATAACATCTGCAGCTGAGTTAGCTGCCCGATCTCATCTGGAATTGGGCCATTCAGATGGTTGTTGCTCAAGTTCAAGCTCATCAGATTTGAGCAACTCCCTATTTCAGATGGGATTTGCCCGGTTAGACTGTTGTTCGAGAGGTCCATTTGGTTCAGTTCATGTAGGGCTCCTACCTGTACAGGCACTCGACCTGAGAGCATATTATTCTGAAAGGATAATTGGAACAATTTGAACTGTCCAATTTCTGGGGGTATATTTCCTTGTAACCTATTAGATGAGAGGTCTAGTTTTTGTAAATTTGGCAAACTGAAAATTTCTTTTGGTATTTCACCACTAATCGAGTTACCAGCTATCAGTAGTGCAGTTAAGTTTTCAGACTTACCCAACTCAGGTGAGAGTTCACCTCCTAGACGATTGAAGCTTAAGTCGATGTAAACCAAGCTAGGATACACTCCTAAGGCCTGATCAAGGTCACCAGTAAGTTGGTTGTTTTTGAGGTAAACTCTATTCAATTTGGGACAATTTTTTAGGCTGACTGGTATTGGACCAGCAAAATTGTTGCTAGAAGCTGAAAAGTAGACAAGGTTACCGCCCTTACACAATTGTGGGGGTAGTAATCCTGTAAAACTGTTCCTAGACAACTGCAGGTTGGTGATGGATAGGTTTCCGATCTCTTGAGGTACGCGACCAGACAATTGGTTATCAAACAAGCGAAGGTCAGTTAACTTGCCGAGTCTACCAACAGAGGTTGGTATTGGTCCGGTTAAATAATTTTGGTACAAAAATAGGGTATTTAGCACACTCAAGTTGCCCACTGACTCCGGTATAGGACCTGAAAATCGATTATTGTCAAGAGCAATGAAAGAAAGATTCTTGCAGTTACCTATGGTAGAGGGAATTGGACCATCTAAAAAAGTCCTTTCAATGATTATGACTTCAATACTAATCAGACCAGAATTTGCATGCTTTGTTGCACTTGGGAACAAACTCGGGTCTATTCGGCCAGTAAGACTGTTTCGAGATAAGCAAAGCTGCTCAACTAATGTCAGATTTGCTAGGGAAAGAGGTAAGGTACCATTCAGCATATAAGCTGAGAGATCAAGGTATTTAAGTTTAGAAATCATGCGTATACTAGAAGGTATTATGCCACTTATATGGTTCTGACTGAGGTCAAGGTAACTTGAATGTGGGAATGAAGAGAAATCTAAGGCAATATTAGACATTGTGCTTTTGGTTATTTTCTTATTACAAGATAAATTGCAACTAGAGGGCTAAATATAACAGACTGCTTGTGGTATGTCTATATATAGGAAGATTAGGAACCACAATCCCCACAATTTACGCCAATATGGGCCTATATGGGCATGTCTTTTGACAATTGGTAGTCTAATGCAGTCAATCAATCTTTTGTAGTCTTAAATTAATAATTACCAGTAGTCTTAAATTAATAATTTAGACCAGTACTACGTATGTATTTTTCCATTGATTTACAAATAACTAAGGCTCTGTTCTTTTGAGCTTCTGGGCAGAGCAGAGCAGATTTCAGCAGAGCAGAGCAAAGCAGAGCAGAGCAGAGCAGATTTCAGCAAAGCAGAGCAGAGCAAAGCAGAGCAGAGCAGAGCAGATTTCAGCAAAGCAGAGCAGAGCAAAGCAGAGCAGAGCAGAGCAGATTTCAGCAAAGCAGAGCAGAGCAGAGCAGATTGAAGCACAGCAAAGCAGAGCCGAGCAGAGCAAATCAGATTTCATTATTATTATTATTATTATTATTATTATTATTATTATTATTATTATTATTACTAATATTGTTATTATTACTATTATTATTATTATTATTATTATGATTATTATTATTATTATTATTATTATTATTACTACTACTACTACTACTACTACAACTACTACTACTATTATTACTATTATTATAATCATTAAATTTTATTATTAAAAATTAATTATTATTAATAATATTAATATTATTAAATATTAATTATATTATTATTAATATATTATTATTAAATATTAATTATATTATTATTAATATTATTATTATTAATATTATTATTATTAAATATTAATTATATTATTATTAAATATTAATTATTAAATATTAATTATATACTTCCTCCATTTTCTTTTACTTGCAACACACCTTTTAAGCACGCAATTTTAGGAGATGATTAGTGAGGGTAAACGAGCGATTTTATCAATATAATTTTTACACGAAAATTAGAATAGAGTTAAGTATCATTTGTAAAAATATAATGAAAAATTTGTCCATTTACATTACATAAACCAGAGCTCAAAACACGTGCCACAAGGCTGTGTTGCAAGTAAAAGAAAACGGAGGAAGTATTATTATTAATAAATATTAATTATTATTAATAAATATTATTTATTTATTTATTATTATTAAATATTAATTATTATTATCATTAAGTATTAATTATTTATTATTATTTTTATTAAATATACATTATTATTATTATAATAATTCAATATTAAGTATTAATTTTAAGCAGAGCAGAGCAGAGTAGGGTAGGGCAGAAAACTTGTAAGATTTCGTAAAATATAGTATAAGGTATAATATCTACATATATATCATTAACTAATAAACGGGCCTGAGCCACGAGTGTCCACTTTATACGACCAAGGAGGTTCCACCTCAAAACCATATGGCAATGAGGGGAATAACCCCTTAGCCTTATTAAGTGGACACAACTTTCTCTTTTCTTCAATGTGGGATATACATCCCAATATTTCTCTTCACTTTTTCAATTTTTTTAAGATTAGACAACACTTTCATCCACACGTGAGTTTGCTGGGTTCAACACTCCCCCTCACATCACTACTGAAATTCGGTCAAATTGCGACCGTTTTTCTACGACCGTCATAAAAAATTAAAGGTCGTAAAATATGAATCTGCGATCGTCTTGAGAGTAGTCTCAATATTGCGACTGTTTTTTGGCTTTTTTACCCTCGCAATTTAATTTGAACATTTAAAAAAAAAAACTAAATTAAAAAAAAAAACCTTTTGCAACCGCCAAAAACGGTTGTAAATTGCGACCGTTTAGAAAGCGGTCGCAAATTTGCGACCGTCTTTACCGGTCACAAAGGGCTTTTTTTTTTTTTTTGTAAAATAAAATCAGGTATAAAAGGGTACCTAATTCACCCTAACCTTAATTTTCTCTTAACCCTCACGTCGCTCTCTCCTCTTTCTCATGGTCTTCTTTCTTTTCTCTTTCCTTCTCTTCTTTCTCTTCTCTTTCTTCTCTCTCCTCTCTTCTCCTTCCTATCTCTTTCCTCATCCTCCATCTTCATCGGCGTCTGCAACTCTTTCTTCCGCCACCATACTAACTGCCTCTCCTCCATCCTCTGTTCTCTTTTTCTTCTTTATTCTTGTACGGATTATGGTGTCCATGGTCAAATTTGACCATAAAAATTCCAAATTTGGAGTTTTCATGGTCGAATTTGACCATATATACCCAAAGAGGAAGAAATTTTTGGAAAGGTATGTTGATTTTTCTTAAAATTTTGTTTGTTTTTGTTTATTTTCGTTTTTTGTGGGTTTAATTCGTTGTTTGTTCGATTTTTTGGTCAAATTTATGCGGGTTTAATGTTTTTTCGAATTTATATGTGTTTTTTTTTATTTAGTTCTATTTTATTTATGTGGGTTAAATTTTTGTTCGAATTTATATATGTTGGTATAATTTTTGTTCGATTTTATGTGGGTTCATTTTTTTGTTTGTTTTTGCTTATTTGCAATTTATTTGGTTTTTTTTTTTTTTTGGTTTCGATTTTTGGTCGAATTTTGTTCATTTAATGTTGTGGGTTTAATTTCTGGGTTGAATTATTGCTCAATTTTTTTGGTCGAATTTTTGTTCAATTTTTCATTAATTTTGGTTTGATTTTTGTTAATCTTGTATTTGATTTTCGTTTTGAATTTGGGTTTGATTTTTGGTAATTTTTAATTTCGTTTGATTAATTATTGTGGTTTGTTGTTGCTTTGTAATTTTTGGTTTAATTTCTACTCGGTTTTATTGTTGGTTGATTTTGGTGTGGTTTGTTTTTGAGTTATTTGATTTGTAGTTTGATTTAGGTTGATATTTGGTTTGATTTAATTTCTGAATTTTGGTTGATGTTTGCTTTCATTAGTTTCCGTCTAGCCGTTAGAATTTCTGGATTTAATTTAGTTTTTTTTAAAAAACTTTTAGCAAGTGCCTTTAGCCGTCGCAAATGAAAAATTTGCGACCGTTGATATACCGGTCTCAATTAATAAAATTTGCAACCGTTTTAGTAACGGTCGTTGAAAATAAAGAAAACGGTCGCAAATTTATTGCGACCGCCAATCGGTCGCAATTATGACTTTTTGCTAACAAGTAAATAACGACCACCACGTTATGACCGTTGACGGTCGCAATTATTTTTAACGACCGTTGACGGTCGCAATTATTTTTAACGACCGTTTTTGCTATTTTTAGCGACCGTTTGAGACGGTTGCAAAAACCTTAATTTCTAGTAGTGCATGTGAGTTGTCCATATACTGGCCCAGATCACAACATAACCCAACTTATCTCGGATACTATGATAAACGAACTTGAGCAATACCCACCACGAGATTCCACTTTACACGACCAAGAAGGTTCCACCTCAAAACCATATGTCAATGAGGGGAGTAGCCCCTTAGCCTTATTAAGTATGGACATAACTTTCTCTTTTTTTCAATGTAGGATACACATCATAATATTTCTCTTCACTTTTTCAATTTTTTTAATGTGTGACAACACTTTCACTCAAATGTGGGTTTGTTCATGGGCTTAACATAACTAAGTGACAACATTACATATGAGGAAATACAAATTAATCTTTTATGATCGATGAAATATGTTAATCATAAGGGTAAATTCGATAATTCCTAAATTATTTGCGATATTTTTGTCAATGTACTAGGATGTCCCGTTACTTCTTCCTTCCTCCTTCTCTTTCCTAATGCTATCTCCATCCTTCTCTCTCCTCACTCCTTCTAGCTCTAACTTAACAATGGCGCTTCAACTCTATAATTTTCAACCAGCTCACTTCACCACCACAACCACCATCACAATTGCGAACTACAAGTTAACCTTTATGATATGAAATATGTTAATCATGAGGGTAAATTCGACAGTTCCATGAATTATTTGCAATATTTTTGTCAATTTAGGCCCCGTTCTTTAGAGCTGCTCTGCTTTGCTCTGCTGAAATCTGCTCTGCTTTGCTCTGCTGAAATCTGCTCTGCTCTGCTCTGCTTCAATCTGCTCTGCTCTGCCCTGCTTTGCTTAAAATTAATACTTAATATTGAATTATTATAATAATAATGTATATTTAATAAAAATAATAATAAATAATTAATACTTAATGATAATAATAATTAATATTTAATTATAATAAATAAATAAATAATATTTATTAATAATAATTAATATTTATTAATAATAATAGTTCCTCCGTTTTCTTTTACTTGCAACA